>NC_059092.1:15396621-16596621 GCF_020497125.1 Mauremys mutica | reverse complement strand
TAACCTATACAGAAAAAACAAAATCAGCCATCCGATTAATGAAATGAGAGCCAAAGCAAGCACCCTATAATTGAACAATGGTTTCAGGGGCCTTGATCAAGGTATTTAAAATTATGAATAAAGTTGAGTCAAACCAACCCCCTGGATAAGAACACCTTGAACTTGGAATTTACTTCAGGTCCATCAGGACACAGGGCCTGATCCTGAAGTCAACAGAACAACTCCTCCCAGCCCCCAACTTCCATGGGTTTGGAGCAGGCCCATAGTAACACATGAGCCGTGCCTTCTGTTTTACAACAGTTGATATAAGCAGAGGTTTCTGGAATCAGGATGGAAAGTCCAGCGGTCAAGGCACTGCACAGCAGCTCAGGAGATAGGGAGTCAGTTCTAGCTCTCATAGAATATCAGGGTTGGAACGGACCTCAGGAGGTCATCTAGTCCAACCCCCTGCCCAAAGCAGGACCAATCCCCCATCCCAGCCAGGGCTTTGTCAAGCCTGACTTTAAAAACCTCTAAGGAAGGAGATTCCACCACCACCCTAGGGAACCCATTCCAGTGCTTCACCACCCTCCTAGTGAAATAGTTTTTCCTAATATCCAACCTAAACCTCCCCCACTGCAACTTGAGACCGTTGCTCCTTGTTCTGTCATCTGGTACCACTTTGTCACTGCCTCACTATGTTACCTGGGACAAGTCATCAAGGGCTTGTCTACACAGGGAAGTTAGTGTGGAGTAAGATAGGGTGTGACTTTAAAGTGCATTAACTACTGTGAATTTACTCCCTGTGTGGACATTCTTGCTCTGCACTAAGAGTATCTTTGTGCACTTTAGCTTAATATATTTCCGAAGTGTTCATGTGGGAGTTAGCGCATGTTGGTGGCTCTGGGCTTCCCCCCCATGTAGACAACCCACGAGGCCAGGGCCGGTGCAACCATTTAGGAGACCTAGGCAATCGCCTAGGGTGCTGGGATTTGGGGGGCACCATTTTCTTCGGCAGCGACCGTGGCGGCCGGATCTTCGGCCGCCCCGGTCGCCGCCGGCATTTAGGCAGAAGGAGCTGGGGCAGGGGAGCGCAGGGAGGGCTGCCTGCAGCAAGTAAGGGGGGGGGGTGGCACGCAGGGGAACTCCCTGCCCCAGCTCACCCCTGCCCCGCCTCCTCCCCGAGCACGCCGTGGCTGCTTCACTTCTCCCGCCTCCCAGCCTTGCGGTGCCTAAGCTGATTGGCGCCACAAGCCCAGGAGGCAGGAGAAGTGAAGCAGCCACGGCGTGCTCGGGGTGCTCGTGCGCGGAGCAGGGGTGAGCTGAGGTGAGGGGGTGCCTCAGGGCGGAGGCAGGGAGCTGCCGCCGGTGGGGGGGGGGTGCCTTAAGACGGGCGGGGGAGGGTGCAAGGTGGAAGTTTTGCCTAGGGCGCAAAACATCCTTGCACCGGCCCTGCACGAGGACAAAGTTCCCAACCGTGGCCAGCGATTTTGGGTGCCCGGCTGGAGAGGCTCATTTTCAGGGATGCTGAGCACCCAGGGTTTCTGCGGACTTTGTCTGGGGCTGTAGGAGCTTGACAATTGTGAAAAATTAGGTGAGCAGGGTCTAAAACTGTGTCCTCAAAACCAGAGGCACCTAAAAGTTGTGCTCATCTTGAGAACGTCACCCTTAATTTCTCCACATGGCTAATGGTACTTCTCTACCTTGCATGGGTGTTGTGAGGATGAAGGTCTCAGTAACTATGGTGATGGGAGCTGTGTCAGTATCTAGGCCTGCACCAGAGATGGGTTGAAAAGTTTAAGTGGTGCACTTGTCCCTGGCGCTAGCGTGAATTTCATCCTAAGGGAAGAACTCCTAATTAGAAAGTGTCCAAGCCAACTGCTCAGTCCAAAGAATCTGAAATGTCAATGCGGCTTTGTGTGTTATGAGCCATCTAGCGCCTTTACTGCTCATGAGCATTATTCAACAGCTGCACCATCTCGGTAATCTCCCTCATTTTCAATGAGAGATTAAGTCCCTGGCAGAGCCGGCACAAAATAAATCAAGGCACTTCAGGCCCTATATGGGAGAAAAGCTGCTGGACAAAAAAACATCTGCAGTTTGCAAACTATGGCCCAAGTTTCAAGAACTGTCAGCAGAAGCATTAAAATATCTACTGTTCACGGGTCCATATATCATTGTCTCAGGGCCTCCATGTTACACAGTAATCTGGAGATTTAATGGCATTTCACCCAGGGGGAAATTCACCCCTAAGCAGAGGGCCAGCTCAAACCATATGCATCACCGAAGTCCCACTCAGCTTCTCAAAATAGGGCTTGAGTGGGACATTTGTGAATTGCACCCTCAGCAGGTGGTTATCTTGTGGGATCGGCTGCTGCAGGGGTCAGACAGTCAAATTCCGGGGGCTGGATAACTTAGGATAATTAACAACCGGCATACTTGCTGACAACAACCAGCATGCTTCCGGAATCAGGAAAGAATTCCTTTCCAACTCCCCCTCGGAGATAATTGATGAATTGGCCAGGTGCATCGTGGGCTTTTCCCACTGATGCATCTTGAGGCAGGATGTCTAACTTGATGGACCGAATGACTTCATCTTCTCCTCTCTTTGGGACCACTTCCCTGCCCGCCCAGCACTTTAAATGCCCCTTTTGGAGACCTATTTGATTTCTCTCATCTGATGAAAATGACAATACTATGGACACATTTCAAACAGAAACACAAGTACATTCTATGTGCCAGATCAACGTTTTGTAGATCCCCTTCTTTGTAAAGGGGCGCTAATTCCTTTGGCTTGTCCTGAAGCACAAAGAAAATAAAGACATGAAACAGGGGTCGGCAAACCTTTCAGAAGTGCTGTGCCGAGTCTTCATTTATTCACTCTAATTTAAGGTTTCGCGTGCCGGTGATACATTTTAACCTTTTTAGGTGGTCTCTTTCTGTAAGTCTATAATATAGAACTAAACTATTGTTGTATGTAAAGTAAATAAGGTTTTTAAAATGTTTAAGAAGCTTCATTTAAAATTAAATGCAGAGCCCCCCGGACCGGTGGCCAGGACCCAGGCAGTGTGAGTGCCACTGAAAAATCAGCTCGCATTCCGCCTTCGGCGCCTGTGCCAGAGGTTGCCTACCCCCCTGACATGAAATAAGATGCACCTGTAGGGAAAACAATACTTTGGAACACTTCAGATAGAATGTGCAGTTCAACGTAATTATTCCCCAGCCAGAAAGGCCTATCTGATGACACAATGTTTCAGTGGTGGGTTACAGTCAGAGTCTCCTGAGTCTGGGGGTGTGCAGTAATATATGGCTCTGCACCAGTCACTGAGGGCCAGTCCCTGTAGCCACGTTTTACAGCTGGGGAAACAGAGGCAGCAAGCAGCCAAGTGACTAGGTCACACAGTGAGTCAGTAGTAGGGTGGGGAATGGAACTCAGGTCTCCTAGCGCCCTTATCTGCTCTCACCACTAGACCATACTGTCCTCCCATTGCTGACTGCCTCTTTCTGCCGGGAAGCAGGTATGTAGTAACTTACCTTTGAACATGGTGGCTTCCCCATGGCCCTCCTTCTGCTTTTCTCGGAAGAGCTTGTAGCAGGCCGACGTGCTGGCCATGAGCATCCGGAATTGCTGGGCGAAAGGGGGGGAGGAAGGTGAGCAAGGGGAAAGCACGAAATAACTATACTCAGGAGCAGCCATAGTAATTCACAGCTCAGTGACAAACACACAGCGGGTCCACCACACTGACCACAAACTCCTCCGGGTCAGGGACCGCCCCTAAGAGCCAAGGGAACTAACGAGAAAGTGCCAGGTTACTTCAACTCCCTCTACTTTACTCCACTGGGCACTGCCTCCCTATTGTACCTCATCAAGATCTGAAAACCCACAGCTCGCTGGGGCAGTGTCTCGGATCCTCCCAAGCTAAGAAGCACCCGGAGCCTTTCAGCCTGCGTTGAACCCGATACGCTTACTCCCATGTCTCGGCATCGCTAACACTGGTTACAAAGCTCTCAAGAGTCGTCTGGAAAGACCAGCGGCGCTAAACCTTCTTACGGCCAACGTGCCACCTCTCTCAAAAGGCGAACGAAGGAGGTGTTTGCTCAGCAGCTGTGGCAAAGGGGACTGGACTGTCCGTTATAATGGCTGTGCAGTGCATAGGTGCCGACTGTGTGGGTGCTCCGGGGCTGGAGCACCCACAGGGAAAATTAGTGGGTGCTCCACATCCACCAGCAGCCAAGCTCCCCCCGCCTCCTTCCTTGAGTGCGCCGCGTTCCTGCTCCTCCCCCTCCCTCTCAGCACTTCTGCCCGCTGCCAAACAGCTGTTTGGTGGCGCTCCAGGAGGGAGAGGGAGGAGCGGGGACACAGCGCAGTCAAGGGAGGAGGCGGGGCAGGGACTTGGGCAAGGGGGGTGGAATGGGAGCGGGGCAGAGGCAGAGCAGGGTTGGAAAGAGGTGGGGCAGGGACTTAGGGAAGGGGGTGGAATGGGGGTGGGAAGAGGCAGGGTGGGAGCAGGGACTTGGGGAAGGAGGTGGAATGGGGGTGGGGTAGAGGCGGAGCAGGGGTGGGAAGGGGCAGGGCGGGGGTGGGGATTTGGGGGCGGGGTGGAGGCGGAGCAGGGTTGGGAAGGGGCAGGGCGGGGGTGGGGATTTGGGGGCGGGGTGGAGGCGGAGCAGGGGTGGGAAGGGGCAGGGCGGGGGTGGGGATTTGGGGGCGGGGTGGAGGCGGAGCAGGGGTGGGAAGGGGCAGGGTGGGGGCGGGGATTTGGGGGAAGGGGATGGAATGGGGGCGGGGTGGAGGCAGGGCGGGGGTGGGGATTTGGGGGAAGGGGTGGAGTGAGGGTGGGGCCGGGGGCAGAGCAGGGTCGAGCACCCACCGGCGGGAGCAGAAGTCGGCGCCTACGGTGCAATGAGTCCTAGAGCAAGGGAGGTTCAGCGAACCTGCTCCACTGGTGCAATCACTTCCCAGGCAGAAGAGCTGAACACATTTCTAGATGCAAACATTCCTGGTCACTTGTTTCTGGCCTGACTTGTTTCTGTTGTGGTAGGTCACTGATCTAGTTCTTCGGATGGCGCTGCAGTCAAACTATTCTCTTCCTGGGCTGCATCCTGACAGGCGCTGAGCAGCTGCAGCACCCACTGAAACCATCTTGCCCACAGGAAATGCTAAATTAATCCTAGGCCACTTTAGCTACTAGCTGCTTTTAGTCTTCCACATTTTAGACCTTTCTCGTTCATTCAAAAACAAGTAGGTTGAGTTTTCTTTTGCATCTGTCTTATATCACTTGGGCATCTAAGCGCCTCACAGACAGAGCACTGCCTGGGATGATCAAAGGAATCCAGTGGACAAAGGCCTTGTCTATAGTACAAAGTTTTGCAAGCATAGCTACGTCGGCTAGGACTGTGGGGCGGGGGGGAAATCACACCTCCTAGCCGCCCTAGCTATGCTGGCAGGACCCCCAGTGTCGATGTGACTGTGATGAGAGAAGAGCGCTTCTGCTGGCAAAGCTAATGTCGTCCAGGAGGTGGTGTAGTTACGCTGGCAGAACATCGGCTGATGGCTTCCAGTGCATCTCCACTTAAGGACTCTGCCAGCCTAGCAGTACCAATGTGGTAGGCATGGCCTTAGACACTCAACCCTGACTCAACTCCCGTAGGTGCTTTTGAAAATATCAGCCCATGCCACTCACAGCAAATCGATCGACGAACTGCACCCTTCCCTGCCCTGAGACAATAGGGGCAGTTTTCCATTTCAGTTTTATGTTTTCAAAGAGGGGGCAAACATTATGCCCAAAGAGCTTGATACATTTCCAACAAAAACCTAGCAAGGGGTTGGAAGCTTGTTCCTTTCCCTCGTAACCTTTGAAAAATTGCCACCTGGTAGGTCACCTTTTTGTCAGGAAGGGGCACAAAGGTCACAAATTCATCCACATGACCCACGGTCAGCCAATCAGAGTAGAGCTCCACAGGTGACTGGACTTGCTGAGCATAGAGGAAGTCTCTCACCACCTTGGTCATCCTCCTCCCAGCAGATCTAGTGGTTGATTGTCCAAAGAGCAAGAAAAAATAAAGGAAATATATTTCAGAACGGAGACAAAGTGATGAGGACGATGGTTTGAAGAAAAAAGCGATGCAACCAAAAAACGTGACTGCCCTGTCAATCCCCATCCAGCCCGGCAGAGAGAGAGATTGTGGTGCTGCTGACAATCCTTTGTTAATAGAGTTTTCTAAAGACACCAACAAATATGTTCATGAGGATCAGTCCGCTACAGTGCAGACAGACAGCCCAAGGCCCAGGCCCCACTTAACACATCCATCCCCAAGGTGATGCTGATAAAATTTCATAGCAAAATTTTGGAGACTAATGACTGCCATGGCCAAAACAGCTAAGCAAAGTCAGCCTGTGACCTTGCTAAACCATAGTCACTGACGACTGGAGAGGAGTCCAAATACTGTTGACCTTTGGAGGGGATTGTGAGGGACAATTTGAATCCAAATTGCAAATTGGATTTTGCAAACATCCCTTTGTAGATTTATAGATTACAAGGCCAGAATGGACCATTGTGATCATCTAGTATGACCAGTGTAAAAAAGGCTGTAGGACTTCCCTGAATTAATTTGTGTTTGAACTAGAGCAGATGTTTTTCTAAAACATCCATTCTTGATTTAAAAAATGCTGGTGATGGAAAATTATAACGGGCCAAACCAATCCCCCAAATCTGTGATGAGTTGTTAACAGCTCACCCTACAAGATGGATCTAGAACTACTCGGGCTAGAAATACACACATCATATACCCAGCTGTGTGGAGACAGATGGGCAGTTAATGGAGAACAGTGGTATCCTTACTACCCCTGGTTGCTGTGAAACACTGCTTGCATCCGAAGAAGTGGGTATTCACCCACGAAAGCTCATGCTGCAAAACTTCTGTTAGTCTATAAGGTGCCACAGGATTCTTTGCTGCATCTTCCTAACTCTCTCTTACGTGGGGAAGCTGCTTCCAATGAGGATCCTCCCCAGGGGATACGCCTTCCCGTTGACGGTCACCGGAGGGCTGACTTCCAGGTTGCCGAAGGAGTCGAGACTGGTGACAACCTCGAACAGAGGCTCCCTGGTCACGTAGCCAAAGTCCGGGCCCTGGGAAAACAGCAGTCAGCACAAGTGTTTATAGTGAATTCTCCTTCCTTGCCCCAACCCCATGTGGTCTTGACCAGACACACCCATTGCTCCTACAGTTTCTGAACTCAGCATAGATGAATAGAATTAGTTTACCAAGATTGCTATGTAATCAGAGCAGTAGGCATAGACTGGGCTGATGCTGCACTAGGGATTAATGGTGGAGCAGCACCCTTGGACCTGCTCTGTCTTTGGCATTTGACACACACACAGGAGCAATGCCAGGGTTTTTGCCGCCCTAGGCAGCAGCGCTCCTCCTCTGAGCATTTGGCGGTGGGTCCGGGAGTGAGTGAAGGACCCGCCGCCGAATTTCCGCCGAAGACCTCGAGCGGAAGGACCCCCCGCCGCCGAATTTCCGCCGAGGGTGGCAAAATGCCGCCCCGCAAATCCTGCCGCCCTACACAACCGCCTAGGGTCACCTAGTGGAAGCGCCGGCCCTGCACACACAATGCTCATAGATACAATGGCTTAACTGCTTCCCTGGCAGCCTGAAGGTTTGATTGTGTCTGCCAGTGCATGGATACATGATGAGGGTTCAGGAGGAGGGGGTTACATGGCAAGGGACCCCCTTCTCTCCACATGATGCCCTCACTCTTCTCCGCACAAGTGAGCAGATCTGTTTAGGCATGGAAGGAAGTGCAAGTGGCCCAGACACTTGGCATGCGGTGGTGTGCAACCAGACTTGCTCTCCCTACTGACTACCCAAATCAGCTGTAGCTCACCGAAAAATGGTTTACAGTAAGAAGTCAGACATGCAGGGGGGAAAAAGTCCCCCTGCTCAATTCAACACTGCTCCAAACTCCAGACAGTCAAAATACCAAGAGCGTTAGCAGAGGGAGGATGAAAACCTGTGAATGAGCAATTCTTGATGAAAGCTGGCAAATGTTCATGGTACAATGTGGTCACGAAGGATGAAATTCATCCTTGTGCAGAGAGTCATGCCAAGGACTATGCCCCACTTTCGTCCTATTTTGAGGGCTTACTGGAAGTGGCACTTAAATGGTCTTGGGATGACGCTCTGCAGGGGTTGAATTTCACACTACCTGCATTGCCCACAATAATTTGCTGACATTTTGGGTCAAATGCACCAGGGAAACACGGCAGTATTGAAAAGGGAAATACATGCTAACAGTGCAGTAAAACCATTCACTGCTATTCCAGAGGTATGGTAAGGATGTGTGGCAAGTGGTTTACAAAAGACAACACCAGAAGCCGTTGATATGCATACACATTGCTTTCACACATTTAAGTCAGCATCACTGCTGTGACGTGTGAGTAACAATCGGATTTGCAACTTTACAGTTTAAATTCTAGGGGAAAGGGAAAAGCTGACAATGGAAGAGGCTGCTCGGGCTTGGGTATAAAGAAGTTACATTCTCCCTTGCTAATGCAGTGCAGTGTTGCAGAACTGGCAGGCAGCTGTGCACACATGGGCTACAACTTCATTGACTTCAGCCTACTATAAGGTGGATAGAAAGCTGGCTAGATCATCGGGCTCAGCGCATAGTGATCAATGGCTCCATGTCTAGCTGGCAGCCGGTATCAAGCGGAGTGCCCCAAGGGTCGGTCCTGGGGCAGGTTTTCTTCAATATCTTCATTAACGATCTGGAGGATGGTGTGGACTGCACTCTCAGCAAGTTTGCAGATGACACTAAACTGGGAGGAGTGGTTGATACGCTGGAGGGTAGGGATAGGATACAGAGGGACCTAGACAAATTAGAGGATTGGGCCAAAATAAACCTGATGAGGTTCAACAAGGACAAGTGCAGAGTCCTGCACTTAGGACGGAAGAATCCCATGCACTGCTACAGACTAGGGACCGACTGGCTAGGCAGCAGTTCTGCAGAAAAGGACCTAGGGGTTACAGTGGACGAGAAGCTGGATATGAGTCGACAGTGTGCCCTTGTTGCCAAGAAGGCTAACGGCATTTTGGGCTGTATAAGTAGGGGCATTTCCAGCAGATCGAGGGATGTGATCATTCCCCTCTATTCAACATTGGTAAGGCCTCATTTGGAGTACTGTGTCCAGTTTTGGGCCCCACACTACAAGAAGGATGTGGATAAATTGGAGAGAGTCCAGCAGAGGGCAACAAAAATGATTAGGGGGCTGGAACACATGACTCATGAGGAGAGGCTGAGGGAACTGGGATTGTTTAGCCCGCAGAAGAGAAGAATGAGGGGGGATTTGATAGCTGCTTTCAACTACCTGAAAGGGGGTTCCAAAGAGGATGGGTCTAGACTGTTCTCAGTGGTACCAGATGACAGAACAAAGAGTAATGGTCTCAAGTTGCAGTGGGGGAGGGTTAGGTGGGATATTAGGAAAAACTTTTTCACTAGGAGGGTGGTGAAGCACTGGACTGGGTTCCCTAGGGAGATGGTAGAATCTCCTTCCTTAGAGGTTTTTAAGGTCAGGCTTGACAAAGCCGTGACTGGGATGATTTAGTTGGGGATTGGTCCTGCTTTGAGCAGGGGGTTGGACTAGATACCTCCTGAGGTCCCTCCCAATCCTGATATTCTATGATTCTATACTTGTGCCAGGGATAAATTTGGAGCACTTAGTTGAGTGCAGCTATGAGGGGACTGATTCTCCACTACCTTGCATCTTGAATAGTCATTGACAGCTGTGCAAAATGCTGCCAATACAGAATTCCACACTCACATTAAACCAGGAGGAGTGCTCTGCATTCACTGCCACGACTGCATACCAGCCTCTGCGCAAGGTGCCCAGCCGTTTGATGGCATCGTCATCAGCCAGGTGGAGAGCCAGTAACTCGCCGTCGAAATAAGTCCGTGGGCACTCGGCAAGGATATGCGACACAGTCGGAAGTTTGGAAGCCTCTGTCCGAATGAGCGGACGAGGACACATTGGACGGTGCTTATAATGGGATACGTACTTGGAGATGTGCCTCCGGGATCTCTTTCTTTTTCTGGAACGGTCACAGGCTTGTTTACACTATGCCCGGCAGACACGCTTGTCAAAAAGGGATCCCTTCACATGCACCGTAGGCCCCATTTCCGGGGGGGTCAACAAAATGATTTATATGAGAATGCGGACGTGTCAGTTTAACAGGCTGGTTTCCGCTTACTCCTCCTAACGTTCTGGGCACATTTAGCTCTAGAGGCATGAGAAGGGAGCCTGTTTTTATACTATAGGGAAGAGGAAACTCTCACTTTCTCTTTCCATCCTCTCGCAGACTTCCAGAGATTAGCTGTTTGGACTTTTTTTTTCTGAAAAGGCCTGAAATCCTCCGCTGCCAGAGTTTTCCTGGGGGAGCTCAGGCTTTATTTTGGCTTAAGCAGTTCAGGTTCTAAAGCACCGTCTGAACCAGTGATACTCAGATTGCTCGTGAGCCGCAAATGGCTCTTTAATGCCTCTCCTGCGGCTCTTTGCAGAACATGGTATTAGAACACGGTGTGACTTAACTATTAACCAATCCAAGTTATTAGCCAATCAGGATGCTTTTCCTGGGTTATTAACCAATGAAGTTATCAACTTGCACTAAGTTATTAACTTATTTGCTGTGAGAATGAAATATAAACTAAATATTTCCCAGTCACGCTGTTTAAATATGAATGATGAGCGATCACTCGTTATCGAGTATGATCATCTTCCATGGGAGTTATGGGTCCTCAGGTGGCTAATAAGGCCAATCCTTGAACCACAAGTTCTATTACAATGAGGGCAGACGTTTTCAGGCTCAGCAGGAGTCTGTTCACCATGACTGGAAGCCAGTCTCTCCTTCCTCCTGCGCCTCTTGTCCTCTTCAGCTTGTCGGCAAGCAAGGGGAAGAGCAAAATACAGGGGACCATCACGTAAGACTTGACTCCATTTTAAGTGATCCTGGGCAAGTGTCTCCCAAGTGTCAATGTCAATATTACACTTGTTTAGCTTGTCCTTCAGCAAGTCCTTATAATGCTTCTGTTGTCCACTCACGTTACTGTGCCCTTCTTTCAGCTGAGAGGACAGGACCTGTTTTTGGAGGCGATGGTCTGGCAACGTGACCAGTCCAGCAGAATTGCCTCGGTGCTGGTGGTCTTTTCCTCTTCCAGAACACTAATATTGATGCACTTGTCTTCCCATTTGATCTTCAGAATCTTACAAAGGCAGCGTTGATGGTGCCTCTCAAGGACTTTCAAGTGGTGTCTATAGGTTGTCCAAGTTTTGGACTCATACAACAGTGTTGGGGAGAATGACGGCTTGATAAACAAGAAGCTTGGTGTCTGTTCGAATGTCGTGATCTTCAAAAACCCTGTGCCATTAATGAGAAAAAGTTACATTGGCACAGCTCAGGCGATGTTGAATTTCTGCATCAATATCTGCCTTGGATGAAAGATGACTTCCAAGGTAGAGGTAATGATCGACATTCTCCAGTGCCACTCCATGGATTTTGATAGATGGGGCATGTAATACCTCATTTGGAGAGGGCTGATAGAGGACTTTAGTCTTCTTGATATTAAGAGTGAAACCAAGACATGCGTAAGCATTGGCAAACATGTTCAAGATAGTTTGAAGATCTTTCTCAGAGTGGGCAAAGATTGCGTTGTCATCAGCATACTGAAGTTCCACAACAGATGTTGTGGAAATCTTACTCTTGGCTTTCAGCCTGCTAAGCCTGAACAACTTTCTGTCCATTCTGTAAATGATTTCAATGCCAGCTATAAACTTCCCAGCAATTAGGTGAAGAATGACGGCAATAAAATCCGCAACCATGGTTGGAGTGATGATACAGCCCTGTTTGACTCCTGTTTGTACTTTGAAAGGTTCACCCTGGGAGCCAGTGCTGCTCAGAACAGTCGCTTTCATATTAGCATGAAGGAATTTTAGGACATTGATGCATTTATCAGTCCAGAGGGCACGGTGATTCACTGAGTTAAAGGCTTTAGTTAGATCAATAGAAGCCGTGTACAGTGGTCGGTTTTGCTCCTGACACTTTTCTTGCAGCTGCCGTGCTGTGAAGATCATATCCGCAGTTCTACAATGTGGTCGGAAACCACTCTGTGACTCCGGTAAAATTTCTTCGGACAGGGGCAGAAGGCGGGTTGCAAGGATCTGTGCCAGAACTTTGCCTTCAATGGCTAGGAGGGAGATACCACAATAATTTCCACAATCCACTTTATCTCCTTTCTTGAAGAGGGTGACAATTAGGGCATCCTTCATTTCACTGGGTATCGCCTCCTTTATCCAGATTTTAAGGATAAGCAGGTAAAGCTGCCAAATTAGCTCTGGTCCACCGTCTTTAAAGATTTCAGTGGGGAGCGCATCTAGACCTGCTGCCTTGTTGTTCTTCATCTGTTTGGTGGCATTGTGTACCTCATACAAATTGAGAGGGTCTCCGAGCTCAACCCTAAATAGTCATTGAGGGATTTGCTCAAGGACTTCATCTACAGCCATAGAATTACGGTTAAGGAGATCTTCAAAATGTTCTTTTCAGTGAGAATTGATGGCTTCATTGTCCTTCAAAAGTGTGACTCCATCCCTAGAGCGAAGAGGATTTATAACATGACAAATTGGCCCATAAACAGCCTTGGTGGCACTAAAGAAACCACATGTATTGTGGATGTCCACGAGATGTTGGAGTTGTTGCACTTTCTCAGTCCACCATTTGTTCCTGAGTTCTCTGGTTTTATGTTGGCCTTCCACCCTCACCTTGGCGTGGGCTTCTCTCTTTACATTACGATTTATATCATTCTGCCAAGCACGAAATGCCATTCTCTTCTCATTGATGAGTTGCTCAATTTCAGCATCATTCTCATCAAACCAGTCCTGATGTTTTCTGGTTGGTAGCCTATGGTTTCCTCACAGACATTGATGATTACTGCTTTCAACTGGCTCCAATGTTCCTCAATTTCTTCCAGAAACTCTGATGGGAGCTTTTCTTCTAAGACTGCTTGGAAGTGATCACGCTTAATAGGGTCCTTCAAATCTTCAACCTTCAGTTTGCGTCTGACCTGCTTCTTTTGCAGCCTCCATTTGGGAGCGATCTTAATTTTCATTGTGGACCGAATAAGGCAATGATCAATCCAACAATCGTCGGCACTTGTCACTGCTCTTGTGAGAGGTACGTCACTACGATATCGGGCACAAACTATTACGTAGTCGAGGAGATGCCAGTGCTTTGACCATGGGTGTCTCCAAGATGTTTTGAACTTTTCCTATTGTCAGAAAAGAGTGTTCACAATAATAAGTTCATGTTCAGCACACTTGGTCAGGAGCAGAATTCCATTTGAATTGCTTTTGCCAACTCCTTTCCCGATTGTTCCTTTCCACGGGTCTGAGTCTCGTCCAACACGTGCATTGAAATCCCCCAGAAGGCTGATCTTATCTTCTGTAGGG
Source organism: Mauremys mutica (assembly GCF_020497125.1). Taxonomy (NCBI): domain Eukaryota; kingdom Metazoa; phylum Chordata; order Testudines; family Geoemydidae; genus Mauremys; species Mauremys mutica. The sequence continues at coordinate 16,583,140 of NC_059092.1, read as the reverse complement.
GTCTCCGATAAAATGGTTTCCAACTGAGAATAAAAATCTTCCTTTACATTCTCATCGGCATCCAGTGTTGGTGCATAGATGCTCACAATAGTTGCCTGTTGATTTTTGGTGAGCCTCAATCAGAGTGTCATAAACTGCTCATTGATGCCAACTGGTACCTCAGAGAGGCACCTTATAAGATTGTTCTTTATAGCAAAGCCCACTCCATGCAATCGGGGTTCATCCATAGATTTTCCCTTCCAGAAGTAGATGTATCCTCCTTTCTCCTCCCTCACTTGTGGCCAAGTGAAAATATAATTCTAAAATATAAACAGTGGAGAAAAAATATGCCCTGGATGTGTCTGCTTGGGAAAAATGCCTTGTGTGGGGCACGGTCACTGTTCTCCATCACCTGCACATCCGTTTTGTTTCACAACGGGTCCGATCAAAGGAGTCAGCAGCTGATTCTGGCAGGGGGAGTGTAGCAGGGTGGACCCTGCTCTGGTGTTTTTAAGGGGTTTAAAAGTGGCCTGACAGGGCTGAGCTGATTAGGAAAGTGGCTGCAGCTGGGGGCCACGCCCCAAACTGAGGAGCAGGGCCTTATAGAAGGCAGGGAGCCAGGAGCCCAGACAGTCTCTCTCTGGTGATAGAGAGAGATGGGCCTGGCTGCTTGGTAGACGAGACACGGTACCTAGGGTGAAGCAGGGCTGGGGACAGGCTGAGGAGCTGGGGAGCTCTGGCCTGGAAAGCCCCAGGCTGCGGCCTAGCAGAGGGCAGAAGGTACTGGGAGGTTGCAGAGGGCAACTTAAGGTTAGGCCAAGGCAGCAGGTCCAAACCCCCTTTGCCAATGATGAGTACTGGATACTGCAGTCTGCCCCAGCAAACGGGGGCTAAATAGGGACTGGGCAGTAGCCACTACTGAGGCGAAGTGGGGATAGTAGGGTGGGGGGTTCCCAAGGAAGGGGAAACCCAGACAGAGAGAGAAAGGGGTTATTGCCAGGGGGCAGCACCCCAGAGAAAGGGGCACCGGGTCCAGGGAGGGACACGGGGGCCTACGAACAGGTGGATCACCGGCCTGCAGAGGGTGCTCCAGGGCTGGACTGAGCTAAATACGGAGAGCAACCAGCAGGAGGCGCCGCAGGGGTGAGTCCAACCCGTTTACAGGGAGGAAGTGGGTTTTCAATGAACGAAAGGCAAGACTAATAAGGCCATTTGCATTCAGCTGTGCTCCTGGGTATTTCCCCCCAGTGCCAGCCGTGCCCCTCTGCCATGTACATTGGCCAAACCGGACAGTCTCTGCGCAAAAGAATAAATGGACACAAATCAGATGTCAAGAATTATAACGTTCAAAAACCAGTCGGAGAACACTTCAATCTCCCTGGTCACTCGATTACAGACCTCAAAGTCGCAATACTCCAACAAAAAACTTCAAAAACAGACTCCAACGAGAAACTGCAGAATTGGAATTAATTTACAAACTGGAAACCATTAAATTAGGCTTGAATAAAGACTGGGAGTGGATGGATCATTACACAAAGTAAAAACTATTTCCCCATGCTAATTTCCCCCCCCTACTGTTACTCACACTTTCTTGTCAACTGTTGGAAATGGGCCATCCTGATTATCACTACAAAAGTTTTTTTTCTCCTGCTGATAATAACCCACCTTAATTGATTACTCTCATTATAGTTGGTATGGCAACACCCATTTTTTCATGTTCTCTGTGTATATATAACATCCTACTGTATTTTCCACTGCATGCATCCGATGAAGTGAGTTTTAGCCCATGAAAGCTTATGCGCAAATAAATTTGTTAGTCTCTAAGGTGCCACAAGGACTCCTTGTTCTTTTTGCTGATACCGACTAACACGGCTACCACTCTGAAACCTGTCACTCTTGTGTGATTCTCAGCTGTGGGTTAAAATGGCACAAGAGACTCGGGGGCTAATACAACGGGTTCAGAGGGCCCCACCTGCAGCAGAACCAGCACAGATCTGCTTTGTGGGGGTGGTGGGATGGGACAGGGGTTGGTGCTGCCCGTACACGGTTTGTTTGGGGATGGGGCCAGGGTAGATGATCCACCACCAGGTAGCTCATTCAGTTCTTCCCTCCCTGCCAAAGGGGAGAACACTAGTGCTGGGGAAGGGGGATGTCCCCCCCAGGTCCTAGATTGGAGAAGTGACCATGAGGCGGCTCAACTCCTGCTCTGTGGCTTGGGCCAGCCTCACTCACCCTGATGAAATTGCTCAAGGCTTTGCCTAGTTATTGCGGGAAGGGACTGGGTCTGTAAGATGTGCTAACCCTCTTTGTTTTCATGCACAGTGGAGAGGGATGCTGCCCGCCAGGCTCCAGTACACCATCGTTCTCCTCCCCATGGCCATTTCATCCCAGCTGCCCCGGGAGCATTCAAGCCCTGTCAGCTCCAGCAAAGCTCAGTTTCACTCCGAGAGGCTAATTCCCTCTCATTTCTTTCCGTGATGTGGGCCCCCGAAGGCTCACGGCAAGGCACACGCCTCGCTGGGGAGTGGGAAGTGTGTGGGGCTAAATCGTGCCAGCTGGAAAATGAGATTGGAGAGATAGAAGGGGGATTAGGTGAGGCTTCAAAGCACAAGATGGGAATATAATATGTTAGCTGCTCCCAAGGCTGAAATTGCTTCTCTAAATACTAAGGAAAGAATTTATCCGGGGGCAGAGATAAGTAGTTGCCTGGGTTATTTGTGAAGAAGACGGTCAATGTGCTATTCCCATCCTGCATGATGACTCCAGGACTTTGTACTCGTTGGAGGCACAGTAAATTATATATTTCAATGCATTTAAAAGCGATTACCCTTCTCAGAATGGACACATAGCGAAGGGAGCCGCTTGTGTTCGTTCTGTGGCGCCTCGCTTTCTTCTCCGATTACCAGCTGCCCTGAGAGACGGGCCTGCTGCCATTGGCTTGGGATCCAAACCACCCCCCATGAATTCAGATCTGGGCACCTTCTATAGAACAAATAGGAATTCAACCACTGAGCAAGAATGAATGGCTGTGGAAAGCTCCCTACTTGACCCGCCCTTTGGATTTTGCCAGCCGTCGGCTGGAGCTGTCTGTTGCAATTTCTGATGGATCTAGCTGTGGGTCAGAGGGTTCAGAGCTGCTCAGGAGATGGGCCACAGAGAGGCAGGGGGGATACAGTTTTTATAACAGAACCTATACCTATATGAATAAAAAAAAGACACTGAGCTCCAGCTTGTAAAGCCTGGGGATGTCTCTCAGCCAGATGCCTTGCATTCAAGCCCCTCTCTGCACACACAGCTGCCTGTTCTCTACTCTAGCTCCCCAGGCTAGAGTCCCTGCTTTGACGGGAACCTTTCCCAGCCTAACTTCCTGAGAGCTGGCCCTTTACCTTCAGCAGCGATAAGCCCTGAAAACAGCCACGTGGCAGTTGGCTGCATCCTCCCCCACACCCTGATCCAGTGGGAAGTGACTCCTAGTAGGTTTTCCTTTCCTCTCCTTACGAAGGGGATGCCACACATTTACAGGGGCACAAAAAAGCCCTTGGCCTCAAATAAGCAGGATCAAGGAATCCACCTTGCCCTGGAACCGTGGCAAGAAAACATGACTGTGGCCCCTCAATTTAAACAGATGTTAGGGCTATCCCATGACCACCTCAATCTGGGATGCCTGGGCAGGAGAACTGGGGGTGTTCCCTCCCCTTCTGGGTTCAGCTGGGAGAAACCAGAATGTTTCTGTGAAGCAGAAGAGTAGCTGGTCCCTGGACCAGGAAGGATTTAGCAGAAAGGGTGATTCATGGGACACCCTTGATGGCTTGGTCCTGCCATAAGTGCAGGGGATTGGCTTAGATGACCTCTCGAGGCCCCTTCTAGTCCTACAATTCTATGATTCTTTACTAAACTATGACCTATGACTTAAAAGCCTCAGGAAGCTGGAAGTGGACAGACGGGGATAGTAACCTCTCTCAGTCACCTGCACAGCGAATAAATGGCATTAAAAACTCATCTTGTACCAATTTGTTCCAGAGTCTCCCTGCCAGCCTCCGTGGTTTCTCGTTTATCTATTTACTCTCGTTCTTTGAAACTGTAAATACTGGGGCCACGTTCTCTGTTATGCTTTTGGGAGCCCGGTGAAATCAATGCGGCTGCACGGTCACAGTGCAGAGGAGAACTTGGCTCTTGGTTCTTAGCAAAACTGTTTGAAAAATTTGAGACAGAAACAGTTTTCCAGTGGAAAAAGTTGTTTCAGCAAAACCAAAATGTTTCATGGGAACGTGTTGATTTCAATGAATTTTCCAAAGGAAAATCATTGAAACAATTCAAAATTGAAATGGAGTGTTTCATTCAGGCTTTCTTGTTTCAGTTCTCTTTGACTTTTATATTATAAAACATTGATTATTATGTGTTATATTTACAAGATTATATTTAATATCACATATATTTAAGATTGGATACATTTAATATTTTACATTATAATATGTTTTGTCATTATCAAAATGAAATACATTAAAATCTGAGAATCGAATTATATCAATTGTGACAAAGTTCCTCCTCTATCTTGGTGGGTCCTGCGCTTATTGGCGGATTTGCTCACTTCACAGATTCATCCTGTGGGTCAGGGAAACAGCCCAGAGACCTTCCCATCTGGTAGAAGCCACAGTCCAGGTCAATTCCTCCTGTGTCTGATCAGGAGTTGGGAGGTTTGGGGGGAACCCGGGCCTGCCCTCTACTCCGGGTTCCAGCCCAAGGCCCTGTGGACTGCAGCTGTCTAGAGTGCCTCCTGGTACAGCTGTGCGACAGCTACAACTCCCTGGGCTACTTCCCCATGGCCTCCTCCCAACACCTTCTTTGTCCTCACCACAGGACCTTCCTCCTGGTGTCTGATAACACTTGTACTCCTCAGTCCTCCAGCAGGATGCTTAGTCACTCAGCTTCTTGCACGCCTCTTGCTCCCAGTTCCTTGCACGCACGCACTTCCTCTCCTCTGGCTCCCTGGTTCCCTCTGGCCTGACTGGAGTGAGCCCTTTTATAGCATCAGAGGGGCCTTAATTAGAGTCAGGTGCTTAACAGCCTCACCTGACTCTTAGCAGGTTAATTGGAGTCAGGTGTTCTCATTAGTCTGGAGCAGCCCTTGCTCTGGTCACTCAGGGAACATAAAACTGCTAATCCAGTGGCCAGGATATCTCCCTTCTACTACTCTGCTGTTCCCAACTGGCCTGGGTCGATCACAATATAGATTTAGCAGAAAGAGCTATTTGAGATTGAGGCTTGGAAACAATCAGAGAGGTTTCCTGGTCACCGGGAAAGCAGGAAATGCTGACACCATGTGAGCTACCCTTACAGAATTATGTTCTTTCGCACTGGGAAACTGAACTGGATGCAGCCTTTGGAGAAAGGTCTAAACAGATCTTTAACCCAGAACTGGGTTAGGCATCAGATTCCTGTTTGTAGAGCTAACGCACAATACAACATCGGGGGGGGGAGGGGGCGGGAATCACCAAGTGCTTTCACAGGGCCCAGTCCTGCTTCAGGATCCATGACACAGACCCCTGAAATCCATGGGACTCTAAGCTAGGCAGATCCCAGTCCCACTCAAGCAAATTCCTGTAGTCTTCAAAGGGAGTTTGCCCGTATAGCGGGCCTCAGGATTTGGTTCCTATTCTTTTGTCACCTGGCCTAGCAGATGCTCATTGATAACCACAAACCTCTCCCTCTGCCAGGGGACAATACAAGAGAGACCGAATGTGTTTGCAAAACAGACAGGCTGCTCTTACCAGAATCTCTTTGATGGGGAAGTCTTTCAGGCCCCCATCTCTGGGAGAGTCCAGAACCACAGGGAAGCATTTGTGAGGAGCGTGTATGTAGCCAAACTCGATTTCATCCTGTCCAAGTGAGAAAAGCCATCCATTACGTACAGGCAGATGGGGAAGCACTATCCCCCTCTAGTGACACACTCATACTCAGCTGGGTGGCCACCCTTTCAAAAGCAGGACCCATGCAGGTGCCTCGCCCCCACTCCTCCTCTTCCCCTGAGGCCCCACCCCCTGGCCAGGCCAGAAGCTGGAACCGGGTCGTGTAAGAGTCTCCCAGGGAGCACGGGCTGATGTGGGGAGCCCTGAAGTCCCAGACTCTCCCCAGCCTGTGTCCCCACCCGCCGGGGCATGCCACCCCCCGGGCTCCACACAGTGGCCTGGGTTCCCTGGGCAGCTCTTACTACTGCCTGGCTCCGGCTTCTGGGCTCGCCGGGGCGGGTCCTTGGGTGGGGGGGGGAGAGGAGAAGCAGGGGGCGGGGTCTCATGGTGACAGCGGCTTCGGCCCGCCTCAGCAGGGCCGGCTCCAGGCACCAGTGAAGGAAGCAGGTGCCTGGGGCGGCCAGTAGAAAGGGGCGGCACGTCCGTAGTTGGGGCGGCAATTCGGGAGCGGGTCCTTCATTCCCTCTCGTCATCCTCGGCGGCACTTCGGCGGCAGCTCAATCATTTTTGTTTTTTTTTTCTTTGCTGCTTGGGGTGGCAAAAAAGCTGGAGCCGGCCCTGCACCTCAGTCCCCTCCCCACCAGGAAGAGGCTGGCACTGCCCCTGAGCCTCGGGCAGGCGCGGTGCGGCAGGGAATCCGGGACACATGCTGTCCTGGGGTCATTCAACCCGGGACCGGGACTAGGACTCTGCATTTCGGGACTGTCCCACCCAATCTGGGATGGGTGGGCACCCTATACTCAGCACTGACTGAGGCCCAGACCCTCAAAGGTATTTAGGCACCCAACTTCCACTGATTTCAATAGGAATTAGGCAGCTAGTTACTGTGGAGGATGTGGGCCTGAGAGCCTTTCACCCAAGCTCCTGTTGGCGACTATCGGCTCCATTTCACAGATGGGGAGAGGGGTGCAGAGAGGGGAAGAGTTAAATTTTCACAAGCGTCTGCTCATTTGGGGGGCCTCGACGCATGGAGACAAGTGTCTGGCTTTCAGAAGTGGGGCGCCCCTAATTCCAGCCAGGTGTTTTGTGCAAGCCTTCCTCCCCACTTGGACAGAGCCCCTCAATCCAGCCGTGCAGCCCCCGGAACAGATCTGCCAGCAAACCTCGGTTAGGACTCAGAGCCCCCTCCCCCCCATCCCCAGAGTGCCCTACCCAAAGCAGAGATGTAAGCTCTCCGGGGCAGGGACCCTCTTTGTGTTCAGTGTTTCTACACCACTGTGTAGAACGGGGCCCTGTCCATCAGCGGGGCTCCTAAAGGCGACAGTCATGCCAATAAGGAACTGACCATCATCAAGCGAAGCTTCGTAGTTTATATGATTCAGTCTCTGGTGAGGTGGCCCTTTAAGGGGTGGGGGCTCAGCTGCATCCGTGCCAGGCTTTGCCCAGCTCCCCAGGTGACGGACACGAGTTTAGGGGATCACGTGACAAGGATGTCATGTGAGTGAACTAGGCCTGTTGGGAGGTATAAGGGCAGCCGGCCTTTAGGAAGGCGCGTGATGCCAAGGAGACGATGAGGCTCCTGGGAAGAGAGCAGATGAGAACTCTCTGGAGCTCCCAGGTTGAAGCCTGGGAGAGAGAGACCTGCAAGGAGCAGGAGGTGAGAAGTCCCAGCAAAGGACGGAGTCTGGAGGGAGAGCTCTAAGGAAGGGGAAACTGAGGCAGCGTCTGAAGCCAGACTGGGCAAGCCCTGCCATGGAGACTAACACAAACCAACCTTACTTAACGACGGCTTATGGCGGGCAGGTTTTAACACTGGAATTGTTTAACGTACTAAAGGAAGGAAAAGCCTTTGTATCGGCCACCATCTCCCACCCCACCTCACCTGCATCCAGCGGTCTCCACGATTCATGTACCCAAAGCAGACCTTCAGGTCGCAACTGGCTTTGCTCACCAAGCTCTTCACCTCCTTCAGGAAAAGATAATTATCCTTCACACTGTGAAAACAAAGGGAAAGGCGAAGCCATTGGAAGGGGGGGAAGCTCACAGAATGGAGAGGGGGCCGAAAATTACATTCCTCTTCCCAGGCCTTCGAAAGTGAATTGTCCCTGGCAAATATACCCTTCCAAACTCTTACTGGAAGCTGGGAGTTAAATACTGTCGGTGGTAAGGCTCTGGAGGTGACGTGTATGAATCTGGCCACAGCTATAGGGCTAGGCTGCTGAAGCAGCAGACTGCTGTTGGGAGCATCTTGCCGAGCTGGGTTCCGATGGATGGGTTTAGATTTTGGGCTGGGAACTCTGCCATACTGGGACGATCTCCAGGATGAGAAAACCTGCCTTACAGTGATCGATTCAAAGAGCTCTATCTATTTAGCGTAACAAAGGGAAGATTAAGGGGGGGGACTTCTCGATCTACGAGTACTACTAGCTGATCACAATGATTCAGCTTTCAGCCACTGGATCGTGTTATACCTTTCCTCAGCTAGACTTCACTCTTACATAGACCTGTTCTTGAGAGAGGACACATCAAGATTTCAAGTTGCTTTCAGATGAAAATTCATTTCCTACTGAAAACACATGATGTTTGAAATCTCACACATTTTTTAATGGGACTATGGTTATTGTCTCCACGCACAAACAGTTCTGGGCTGGGAATGGCCCTGGAACATTTCAGAACATTTTTGATGATATTTGCACAGCTCCAGTAATAACCATGCACAAATTCCTTACCAGTTGGACACGACAATAGGTTTACGGTCCGACAACGCCAGTATTTCTAACCTCCTTTGACTTTATATAGTCAATTGAGTGGATCATCCCTGGCGTAACTCAACTTCAGTGGAATTGCAGCAGGAAATGTTGGAAAAAGCAGGAATGAATGAAGTCCAGTAGTTCCTCATAATAACAAAAGTGTTGTGCAATACTTTCTACTGGCGCTCCCATCATGAGTGTTCCTTAACTTTGTACTGGAGCTCCCATCATCCTTAACTTTGAATCAGCTGGTTGAGTCTGGCCATCCTGACTCTCAATACTTAATAGATTAACAAATCAATGGGACTACTCTCAGCTCGTCTTTAGAAGGTTGGGTTTCTAATAGGGTATATAGACAGGCACAGAGCAACAAAATCTGTTGGCACGGTGCCTGCACCTGCACCATGCCCTGCAATCATTCGTGTCCCAAGACATGCGTGGTCATGCCAGCAACAAGCTGGCATGTGTATAGGGAGGCGTCTTCACTGGCTCTTTACCTGCATACAAAAACGTTGACCGGTGCCAAGGTGTTTGGAGTCATTATCCACGGAGCAACTCGGAAAACTACCGTGTCTATGAAAATCGGAGCCCGTGGAATCCCCTGGAGGGGAAGCAGAACATCGCACACAATAAGCACGTTCATAGGGCTGCAAAGCTCAATGGTAACAATGCACGGGTGGGTAAACAGAAAGGGTAGACAATGGATGTATAGGTCGGCGTTCCTACGGCCGCGGGTGAAACAGGCAGTTGAACAGGTCAACCAAGATTTGCTGAGTGCTGAACTCTTACTCCCAGAGTTGAGAGACATCTGCTAGGGATAGGTTCAGAGTAATTCACTCAACCCCACCTCGGTACAGTGAGATGAGGCCCACTTCTGACCCTGAGGAGTCAGTGGGCCAGATCCACAGCTGGTGTACATTGGCACAGCTCTATTGGCTTCCAGAGGGCTATGCTGATTTACACGAGCTGCAGATCTGGCCGCAGGACTATCTCAGAATGTTCTCCGTGGCTCCTGTGGACCCTATTTCTGGGAACCATGGAGTAACTGTGGAAAAGTGTCCTAATGTAACCCGGAAGTTGGAAGGATCAACACAGCCATAAAGCAAAAGCAGTGGAAAGCTGAATGACTGAGATGAGGCCAATAGATTTGCTGTGAGGTGAAGAGATGCAGGGATGTCATGGGTATCCTTTTAATTTGGGATCTTATGTTGCACTCTAGGGATTCCTTAACCCATAGGTGGCTGCTTATTTGTGTTATGCAGATACAGTACGCTCTGCACTGATATTGTCTGGGTACTGAGATTCTGGGGACGTGCACATTCCTAGGGATAGATTTCCCAGGTCCAGCTGGCTTGCGGCACCTCAGATTTGCCCAAATTGGAATGTAGGCAGTGGAATTTAGGATGTAGATATCGTTTAAAACAGTGGAATTTGGGAATGTAAATATCGTTTAAAAAGGTAAACATTTAAACGATTACAAATATTTTGGTTAAATGGTTAACCGATTAAAGGGCCGGCTGGGGCCGATCCGGCTGGCAGGTGCGGCTGGGGTACTCCAACTGGCTGCTGGGGTTGGCGGGCTGGCCGGCCCAGGGGTTAACAGTTAAGGCAGGTTAACTGGTAAAACTAATGCTTACCTGGTAAGAGGTTAACCAGTTAACATTTTACATCCCTAGTGGAATTAACCTCATGCTTCTCTACTAACCTCCTGGCAGAAAGACACCCACGATTGCTGTGTTCTGTAACCAAATTGTGTGAGCAGTGACGTCACTGAATCATAGAAGATCAGGGTTGGAAGAGACCTCAGGAGGTCATCTAGTCCAACCCCCTGCTCAGAGCAGGACCAACCCCATCATCCCAGCCAGGTCCTAGCGGGGAGATCACAGCGCCAACCCCCTATGCATGTCATATTACATGCAGCGGCACACTCTGATCTCGGAGAAAGGCTGAGCCTGTCGGCAGTAGGTAAAGTTTCATTAGATGGTCTGTGTCTCCATAAAATTCAGCTCACTTGAAATGAGCGGAAAGCAGGTGCAGCATGCTCCAAAAAGACACTGACAACTTAAAACAAAAAAAGGTCTTTGAAATAAATATCTTAGGCCCGGGCCAATTTAAAGTTGGCACATTAGATGTGCTAAGTGACGTGTTGAGCTTTAACATCACCAGCTCCTTCTTCTGTTACATAACAGCTCTAATGGGGAAGACGATGGCTCGCACCAGCTTCTAGCTGGCCCCAGCTGGGGGAGACCCCAAATTAACCTGAATGCCTGTAAATCTCAAAGGGAGGGTGGGAGGAGGAGTTTACTGCTGGGGTGCAGCCCCTGGAGAGAGAGGTTATGTATTTCCCTCCACTCCTGTCGGAACCCCACTGAGACATGGAACATTAAATCCCTTGTGGTCTTGGCATGGATCATCATTCCCTCTAAAATAGAAACACTCATACAGCAGAGCGTTAAGAACCGGTGCAGGCTCCCCTCCCCACCACAGATTTCATTACGTTACATTTACACATTTAACCCTTTGCTTTGCAGAGACATTATTTGCTTTGCCCAGGTGAGAATTTAGTCCTGAAGGACACAGCAGCCTTGGAGACTGAAAACCTGATTCGTCCCCACCTTGTATCGTCACTTATGCAAAGTGACTGCAGAACTCTGCCGCTGGTGTGAGGATGCCAAGAATTCTTGGGGGCTGATTCTGATCTCACCCACGCCCGTTTTGCACTGGCAAGACTCCAGTGGAAGTGCTCCTGATTTACCTGGGGGGTAGTGGTCAGAATCAAACCCTGATTTGGTAGCATTTTGCGACTGCTTTATCTGGGGGATAAATGATGATACACGGTGAAAGGCTATGGTCTAAAGTGATATCCACAAGCTGTCCACCCAATGTGCTTTAACGCTCGGTTAGAATGATCACTTCAAGGCTGGGATAACAGTGACTTAATGTCTATGGCCCAGTCACTCCTTGGCCTCTCTGGTGAGGCTGCCAGTGAGGGAGCCAACCAGTGCCAACTATGGTGACACATGTGATATGGAGTCTATTCATGAAAACCTGAACTGAGACTCACCAAACACACTTCATATGGGACTCTGAAAAGTCTGTGTAACACCTTTCAGGCCCTACCAACTTGGACTGGATTTGAATGAGCAACTTAAAGGCTAAAGACTCAATATCCCATAACTGATTCCTTGAGACATCCAGGCCCCATGCAATGATTATTGTAAGACAAGAGTGGCACAAGAGTGCATCTGGAAGGAAATGTAATTCACAAACATCCCTGGGTTTAGCACATTTGACCTGTTCTTGGGCTTCCAATGGTTACTGAAATAAATTAATCTCCCTGATGTCAGCTGAGTTACCTAAGGATGCATCATGCCAGTCGACTGATATTTCACAGCTTGCTACGTCCGCAGTGTGGCTAAGCCCATGCAATTAAACATCCTGTTCCCAGGTGACATCATACCCTCCCCTCCCTACCATGCCCAACAACCTCAGTTAATGACTCTAGAAGGCTGATGTTGATGGAGACCAGCCCAGGGAAGGTGTCATCTGGGAAGCGGAGACCCTCCACGAAGAACTCCAGCTCTGCAGATCCACCTGTGTATTTCACCACATGATAAAGCTTTCTCCTACCCAGGACATGGATGTAACGCTGACCAAAGAAAGGATCTAGAAGAAAAAAGGGTGTGGGGGAGAAGGAATGTTTAGAAAAATGGGACTTTCCTGTAGCACATTCTCTCCAGCTATGTAATTTTGTGGGGCTCCCTTCCACTCTCACCCTTAAGAGGTCCATGCTTGCATCTTTAGTTCTATGACCCGCATGGCAACACTCGGGGGATCGCTGGTGGCTCCAGGCCATAATTTGAGACCGATTGCTACTCCTGAAGGAATTCTGCACCACGGCAGTCACAAAGAATTCATGTCCCCCACAGATTCTTTTTCTCCGCAGAATATAGATTCTACTGGAGAGATGCTGCAGTTACACCTTTTGCCCAGCAGAGGCTTCTGGGGTGCCAGCAGAGAGGCTGCAGTCCTCACAGTGGGGCCAGGTGAGGTGGCATGGGACAGACAGAGTGGGGCACCCAGGGCTGCAGGGGGAACACAGAATGGGGTTCAGAAGGGCTAGTGGGGGGACACACTAGGGTGCAGGCTCAAGAGCTATTGGGGTGACAGCATTGAGCCAGGGGCTGAATGGCAGGGGTCTGCAGAGCCACATGGGGACAGGGGGGTGCAGGGATACATGGGGATGGGGTAGAGACGGGGCTGCAGGGCCACATGGGGACAGGGGAGTGGGGATGCAGGATCACATGAGGACAAGGGCAGATGTGCCATACTGAATGGGAGAGGCTAGGGGTCTGCATGGGGGAGGCTCCTCAACTCCCTAACAATCCCCTCCCCACCCCAAAACCCTGTTCCATGCTACTCCCACCCACACCCAACAACCGTCCTGGTTCACTCTCAGGCTTCTTCCCAGTAACTACTTCCTTCTCCCTCAGCTCCTCCATTACCCCGACTCCCCCACGCCCTTGCACTGCTTCTGAGGGGTGCAGGAAATACATTTCTGTATTAAATGAACTCAAAGTTCTGTATTAATATGCCTAGTAAGAAAGCTACTTCCTGAATTTTTTTTTTGTCTGTATTGTTACAGACATACTTGCTGACAGGTATTTTGAAATAACTGAAACTGGCGTGATTATATTGTGTTATTTTGACAAATCAAATATGCAGAATTTTAAAATATTGTGCGCAGAATTTTTAATTTTGTGGCGCAGAATTCCCCCAGGAGTAAATCCCTGTGCGCCACAGATACAACCAGAGACTGTCGCTTGTCTTTTAAATAGCCAGTTAATAAGTTAATTAAGTGGAGGGGTTAGGAGCCCAAGTATCCAGCACTCCAGGCCAGTGCACTGTCATTTGAGCTAAGGGAATGGCTCCACACAATCTTGCCAAGTTCTTTGATTTCAGTCCCATAGCGGCAGGGCTCTCCGCGCCCTTGAGAGTGGTGGTGTGATCATGTGCTGACACGCTCCAGCCTCATACAGACGTTTTCCCACAAGCTGCAGAGAACGATTTTTTTTTTTAAAAACCCCATCTCTGTTTTAACTGTTCTTTCAGCATTGCGCCTGCCAGGTTTTAGAGGCACTTTGTGTTCCAGGGTTTTGATTGTGCTCTGTGGCCTCTCAAAGGCAGGATCAAAGCCGCATCCCAGCGACGTTTCAGGCTTGGTCCCAGATGACACCACCAAATGGAGTTTTAGAACCTCCTCTGCGCAGGAGAAGCCGCTGTGGCTACTCCTTAATTCACTGCGACCAGGGTGTGCATTTTGTCCTTGCAGGTATTTAGGATCATTCTCTTATAGCGTCACTGAGTTTAAGGCCAGAAGGGACTGCCAGATCAGCTGGTCTCTCCTGTATATCACAGGCCCATCAGTCCCACCTGGCATCCGGACACTGAAGCCAACCACGGTGAGCCAGTTATGGAATCTTGGACTGAGCCGTAGAGAGAGGAAGCATGGCCCTGTGGTTACGGCACTGGCCCTAGAGTTGGGTGAATTTTTTTTTCGCTGAATACATTAGTCACCAAAAAAGGCACCTTCAGGTCACCTTGAAACATTTTGTTTGCAAAACGATACATTTCAACACAACGTTGCATTTAGAAAGGCAGCTAGATTTAAGGAACAAACGAGAACAAATGCCCTAGGCGGAAACGAAATGTTTTGTTCAACCCGAAACAATTTTGGGGGAGGGGGGTCGGTTTCGGCCACCGAATCAAAAAAAACAGTGATTTGCCCAGCTCTACTCAGATCAAATCCCAGTTCTGCCACAGCTTCACTGTGTCTCCTGGGAAGACTCACTTAACTTCTCAATTCGCCATTGCTAAAATAGGAATAATAATCCTCTCTTTTGGGCCAGCGGCTAACTCATTACATGTATGCCCCAGCACAGTGGCCTTACCTTAAAGCAAATAAAAATGATAATAAAGATTGGATAAATCCTGTGTCCCAGAAAGGGTGCTTAAAAACTGCACGTTTAAGCGCAACGAGCCAGCCTTGAAAACACTGTAGATTTCCTTTCACGTATTATATTGTTAAATTGTTTTGAAATGATTCTAATGCACACAGAAGAAACTCAACACCCTGCGAAACACCTGTGCCAGTTTCACTCCATGTCTGAACTACTCAGAAGCATCAGAGAATTTGAGGTCAGCCAGGACAAGCATTTCAAACAGAATGCACGTGTCCTGTTTTAATGGACAGGCGCTGGCTTTCTAGCAAGGTCCCAATGGACGAAAGCTCTGAGAAGGAAGCCGCATCGCCTTGTGGCTCGAGCACTAGGCTAGCACTCAGAAGCCCTGGGCTCTCCTCCTGGCTCTTTCACTGACTTGTTGTATGTTGCAGCCCCTCTCTGTGCCTCAGTTTCTCCATCTGTAAAAGAGTGATCTTCATACTGACCTTCTTTGTAAAGCACTTTAAGATCTATGCATGAAAACGTGCTACCTAAAAGGGAGTATCATGGTGAGACTTTTTCCTGGCAATCAGGTATCAGGGGGTAGCCGTGTTAGTCTGTATCCACAATAGCAACATCTGAAGAAGTGGGTTTTTTACCCACGAAAGCTTATGCCCAAATAAATCTGTTAGTCTTTAAGGTGCCGCCGGACTCCTTGTTGTTTTCCTGGCAACGATTTTCTTAAAGCCTCTTTGCTAGATTATTTCTCCCAATCTAATAAAATTTCATCTGGGTGATATGGCTCGTGGCAGTTAAAGATCTGGTAGATAAGTCTCTCGTTGGCTGTTAATTGGAACCCAATCATATGCAGACACTGATTTATTTTTTTTTATAAATCAGCCTAAATCCCAAGTCAAACATGCTCTGGCATCTGCAACTGACTGCACTGCCCTGGTATGAAGGGCCGGCTCTGGGAGAAACATTAGGACAAAGGCACTCGCCAGAGATGCTGACGGCCCTGCTCTCTGTAACACGCCGTGTTAAATTAATGTCCAGAGGGAGAACACAGAGAGCTCACCAGTGCTCGCATCAATGGGAGCTGGCAGGGGAATCAGAGTGGAATTTTGGCAAGGGAGCGGGATCAACTCATCACTCATCCATTCACTCCCTGGCAGCTCTCAATGGTGGGCAGGTAGTTGGCCTGGTGGACGCCGGCTCTGCATTGCACTGAGCTAAGGCAGAATACGTCCCTGGGGGGAAAGGCCTCACCACTTCCCAGCTCCAACAGGAAGTGAAGGTCGTTGGCAGCGTTAAGCAGAGCACGCCCAGCGGGCATTGCCCCGTCTGTGTGACAATGGGAGATACAGTCCTGTCACTGCAGGATTGCTCATCGAATGATAAGGTGCTAGCACAGGTAAAGAGGGTCAGCTGGGTGGGTGGTGCCTTATGCTACGATCCACTCAATTCTCCTAAGCTAAGCGGCACAGAGCCTGGTTATTCAAGTAGATGGGAGACTGCCCAACAGCACCCAAAGGCTGCAGCAGGGGTAGCCAAGCTTTCTGAGCTGCATATGATAATCTTCAGAAGTTCAAGATCCAGGAGTGCCTACTGGGGCTTCGGACCTATGGGGTGCGCCTGCCTGGGTTATCGCCCTGTAGTGGGGTGGTGGGGCTAAAGATTCTGTCCCAAGCCCCGGCAGGTGCCTCCTGTGGGGCAGAAGCGCCGAGACCCCCCTCTCCATTGGGCAGAAGCTCCTAGTTCCACCACCGTATGGCAGAAGCCCCAAGCTCCCCACCGAGGCTGGGAGTTGGGGGGGCTCTGCAAGCCGCACTTTAACTGTAAAAGAGCAGCATGTGGCTTGCGAGCTGCAGTTTGGCCACCCCGGGCTATAGCAAAGCATGCTGGTTATTCAGTAGGAACCAACCGTGCACACACGTTTGCCTTAGAAAACAAACAAAACCCTCTAAGAATAAACATAATACAAACCTGGTCACCCAAGGACCCCATAACCTGATTCTGAGTCCATTCCTCCGTCTGTCTATCCCCCATTGCCTGTTATTACCCACAATGGTTTGTCTTGTGATCAGCTTAGACTGGGACAAGGTCAGTGTGTCTCCTTGCTGTGTAAAGCACCATGCACACATGTAAAGCACCATGAACACCATAGAAAGTGTGAAATATAGTCTGAAGACGTGAGGCTTTTTTTACCCATGAGAGCTTATGCCCAAATAAATCTGTTAGTCTTTAAGGTGCCGCTGGACTCCTTGTTGTTTTTGTGAAATAACAGTAACCCTAGTCTCTAGTAGATCAACTTGGCATGGTGAGGGTTCCAGCCCTGACTCGGACAACAGCAGTGCTACAGCTTGAGATTACAGGGTACGAGCAGCGGGGTGCGGGGGAATCTTACACAGACCTTCATCCCCAGGCCCTCACTTTCTTTGAGGACGAAATCCACCCTCAGGGAAAGCAGACATGAGATCCCAGGAAACAAAACATCTTGTCCTGCTTTTGCTCCCAATATGTCAGATGGAGGCAGAGACAGGAAGGGACTGTTCCCAAACTCCACCCACAGACTGAGAGAAGTCGAATAGCTTTGCTAAATTAACTAGCGGACGCGGTGAAACATGTAAACGTTAACACTGCTTGGCTCATCACAATGCTTCAGAGTTAACACCCCATTGGGAGGGAGGAGGCACTTCCCACTTGCCAGAGCTGTTGTTTCTGTCACATCTCTTTGAGACAGGCACATCTCTAGTATCGGACAGACAGCATGGCTTCAGGGTCCACATTGGGAAGGCTATCTTTGCTACTATAACGCTAGAAGCCTAGGGCGGCAGCCTAGTCTGTCACTAGTATACCTCCAATGACTCCTGATTGATACCAGCCCGAGCAAGATCAGGATCAGGTATTCTTTTACAAGACAGTCAACTTTAAATTCTGGGGGAAATGATGGAGCCACCAGAGAAGTGCTGGAACAGTGAACTACTGCCCGCTGGGTGAGTGATTCCCAAAGGGTCGATTGTTTTAGTGGGAGGGGTGTGCCTGGAAAACCTCAACAAAGCGCATACAGGAAACAAGAGAAAAGGAAAAGAAGAGTTTGCAGCACCAGAGAAGGATAAAAAGCATCATGAAACGGGGAAGGAGAAGAGAAAGAAAAGAGGAACCACTTACTCTCCACATAAAAGACTCCTACTTTGTCAGAGTCAGACATAGGAATGTAGAGAACCATTTCATACCCAGCAGGCAGTCGTTGGGGGCCTTCGGTTCTCAAGATCATCCGAGACATGTCCCGCAAATCTAAAAACAACAACAAAGGCAAATAAAGGCAGGACATCAGATCCAGCATTGTCACCGCTTCCGAGGTTATTACAGTTATCGACTAACAACCGTGTGTGGCAAATTAATGAACAAGAAACATATGGAGGTGGGTACGTGGGTCAGACTGGGAAAACCAGAGCACCTTCCCTAGGTGATCCATGAAAAGACCAATAGCAAAGGACAGTTGTAGACACCCAGAGTTTCAGAGAATTCACAAACCGCTTGCTTCTGCGCAGGTGACTCTGGAGAGGCAGGCGGTGGTCATAGCATTACTGCGCTGCGTTAGGAAGCACTGCTGTGGGCATCCGACCCCTGGTTTGGAGACGCATGGTCACACACGCGACCGTCCTGCTGCCAAGCCCCAAAACGAAGGCTGAGAACCACACAGGGGCAGACCAATCTCTTTAGCCTGGGCAATGGCTCCATTGCCTGAGTGCCGTAATTGAGCATTTCTGATGCAAACAGCTGCCAGTAATAAGAGGGAGACTGTCAGTAGCTCGCTCACAGAGAAGCCTGCTGAACAGTAAAATAAAACCAGTAACATCTCTCCAGTGTAACGAGGCACAAGTGAAGGGTAGGTCAACATGTGGGCTACAGCGGCTGGTAGGTAACGGGGGGTCTCCCCCTTGATTACACCAGCCAGTTATTACTGGAGTAAGTGGAACCAGCGAGTTGCATCTGCTCTTCACAAGTTCTCTGGTTGCCGTGCAGGGGAGATGCTGCCCTTCCCTGGTGTTACTGGCCTGTGAATCTTCACGTATGTTGGAGAAACAATCACCAGAGGTTTAGAACTGGGGAGTGAGCGCTCTGTACACAGACTCCCCCCAGGCTCTGAAAGTCTGGCCAGGTTCTTTCCTTTTCTCGCATCGACACTTGTCATAAAGACTCTGCGGGCCAAATTCTGCCCATAGTGGTATCAGCGTAACTTCCACTGTCTTCAGGATCTGTCCTCTTACCCCTGTGCAACCTCACCGAGGCAACTGGCTCCCACGGATGTAACAAACCGAGAAGGGAATTTGGGCCTGCCCTTGGAACTGAGTTAAGGATTCTGTTTGTGATGCAGGAGCCAGAAGAGAAGCCAGCTCACTCATGGCTGGGCTGTTAAACAAAGTAAAACTTACTCATCCCTAAACTGATCTGACCTGCCCCAAACACATGGGATGCCGATCTGCTGAGTCCACAGTCAATGCTGATGTAGTTGCTTTCCAGGATAGAACATCACTTTAAAAGGACACTGAAGGGTCAAATTTGGACCCAAATGCAGGGTTAGTGTCTACAAACTTTAATGCGACAGCAGCATGAAAAGTGAAAGGTCAATTAGCTTTTAAAAATTCTCCCTGCTTTGGTAACCTGCATCGTTATTAGCAACAAAGAAAAGGCCATTTAAAAACAAACCAACACTCCCCAAAGAGCGTTAACCCAACTGTGAGTTATAAAGGACAGGGGTCTGCTTATACCTTCTTTGCTGAATATTTTTTCATCGTCGCAATCCAGTCCAGAGATAAAAGGGTTGTCTTTGTCGCAGTTCACCAGCAGGATGGCTCCTTGCCCATCTGGGCCCCATGTCCAGGTTCCCTGAAAATATAACACTCTGGCTTAGGGTGGGTGCTCCCATGTCTCCCTCTAGTGTCCAACCCTAGTGACTAGCGGACGCGGTGAAACATGTAAATGTCAACACTGCTTGGCTCATCACAATGCTTCAGAGTTAACACCCCATTGGGAGGGAGGAGGCAGTTCCCACTTCCTTTAGCTCCTGGGGTTGGAGGCCTGTGGTTTCAGTGCTCGAGGCTGTGCATTCAATCCTCACTGATAAGAATGGTGCCTGCACACATGTGCCCCCAGTTTGTGCCAAACAAATCGAAGGCCACTTTTAGTAAGAGCCTCTCCAAAAACCCAAAGCAGCCTAGGTGAGCAGAGAAACTCTCCTCCATGCTACAATTGTCAGACACCGCAGCAATCTGTCTTTATCATCCCTTCCGGTCCAAAACTGCTCTGCAGTGCTGGAAAATGGTGTGTGAGGGGGAAAGGGAATCTCTAGCTAATGAAAGGATGGGCCCTCTGAACAAGTTGGAGAACTACACATGCGCTGCATGGAGACCGCAAGGAGGAACTTGCCTAGGAAGAATACCAGATCAGGCCCCTCAGACAAGTGTACACAAACCAGCGTGCTGTGAGGAGGGGAAGAGGAGGCCTTCTCCCATAACATTTAGACGGGTAATTAGGGTACCCATCTGGGAAGTGGGCGACCTCTGATTCGAGTCCCCTCCACCTGCAGTTTTGAACAGGGATCTACTGTTTCTCAGCTGAGTGCTCTAACCACTGAGCGATCCAGGAGCCAGTCCCTTTGTTCCAATGACTCTAAATTATTTATCCACCGTGCAACAGCTCCCACTGGAGAGACTGAGGGAGCTTTGCAAAAACTCAGGGGCCGAGTTTAGGCACCTCCAGGGTTGCAGCAGGAATTCTGTGCATTAGAGTGGTCCCCACCCTGGGACTGAGATACCTAAACCAGGGATTTAGGTGCCTAGCTCCTTTCGGGAATTCAGGACCTCAGCCAGATCCTCAATGTATGCAAATCAGCATAGCTCCGTTGAAATCAGCACAGCTCCACTGAAATCAGCACAGCTCCACTGAAATCAGCATAGCTCCGTCGAAATCAGTGGCGCTGTGCCGATTTATGTGGGTGCGGATCCAGGCCTCGGACCGCAAGGAGGAACTTGCCTAGGAAGAATACCAGATCGGGCCCCTCAGACAAGTGTACACAAACCAGCGTGCTGTGAGGAGGGGAAGAGGAGGCCTTCTCCCATAACATTTAGACGGGTAATTAGGGTACCCATCTGGGAAGTGGGCGACCTCTGATTCGAGTCCCCTCCACCTGCAGTTTTGAACAGGGATCTACTGTTTCTCAGCTGAGTGCTCTAACCACTGAGCGATCCAAGAGCCAGTCCCTTTGTTCCAATGACTCTAAATTATTTATCCACCGTGCAACAGCTCCCACTGGAGAGACTGAGGGAGCTTTGCAAAAACTCAGGGGCCGAGTTTAGGCACCTCCAGGGTTGCAGCAGGAATTCTGTGCATCAGAGTGGTCCCCACCCTGGGACTGAGATACCTAAACCAGGGATTTAGGTGCCTAGCTCCTTTCGGGAATTCAGGACCTCAGCCAGATCCTCAATGTATGCAAATCAGCATAGCTCCGTTGAAATCAGCACAGCTCCACTGAAATCAGCACAGCTCCACTGAAATCAGCATAGCTCCGTCGAAATCAGTGGCGCTGTGCCGATTTATGTGGGTGCGGATCCAGGCCTCGGACTGCACCTCTCTCCACTCAGGCTATTCCATTGACAGGTGTCCCGCGCAGCATCAACTGGTCATAGATGAAAAACTGTAATGAGCAAGCAGGCTTTCGAGTGAAAAGATCGTGTGCAGATCACATCTTTACCTTGAGAGAGAACTGACTGAGAAAGGGCCAGCCTGCCAGAGAAGATTAGTCTTGAACGTCATAGATTTCACCAGAGCTTTCAATGACATTCATAGAGAGTCGCTATGGAACATCTTGTGACAATATGGGCTTCCAAGAAAGATACTGCCACTGGTCAAGATGAGTACAAAGGTTCAAAATGGAGAGGAAGTGGCGAGACCAATCACTGGAGTACTGAATCCTAACATCCTTGATTATTTTGATTATGATCAGGGCCGCCCAGAGGAGGGGGCAAGAGGGGCAATTTGCCCCAGGCCCCGGGCCCCACAGGAGCCCCCACGAGAGTTTTTCGGGGCCCCTGGAGCAGTGTCCTTCACTCGCTCGGGGGGGCCCGGAAAACTCTTGCGGGGCCGGGCCCAGGAGCTTCTTCCGCTCCCGGTCTTCGCCGGCGGGGGGGGGGGCGGTCCTTGCGCTCCAGGGCGGAAGGCCCCCCCCACTGGTGAATTACCGCCGAAGCGGGACCCGCCGCTGAAGTTCAGCCTGGTCTTCGGTGGTAATTTGGCAGCGGGGGGGCCCTTCCGTTCCGGGACCCGCCGCCGAAGTGCCCCGAAGACCCGCGGTGGGGGCCCCCCCTCCGCCGAATTACCGCCGAAGACCGGGCTGCACTTCAGCGGCGGGTCCCACTTCAGCGGTAATTCAGCGGCGGGGGCCCCCCGCCGCGGGTCTTCAGGGCACTTCGGCGGCGGGTCCCGGAACGGAAGGGCCCCCCGCCGCCGAAGACCCCAGACCCCCGGAATCCTCTGGCCGGCCCTGATTACGATGAATTACCTGATGTGAAGAGCAACATCAAAAGACGATACAGGAGTTATATGGAACAGAGGAAAACGTCAAGTTCTTGACTTTGCAGGTGACATTGGTCTGTTGGACACAGATGCTGATGCCGTGAACAGGACCCCTGTCGATTGCAAGCGTGAGGCTGCCAAAGTAGGACTAACAATCAGCCAAAAGAAAATGAAAGTCAGGATTGTTGAAAGAGGAATTAGCAATGATGATATATACGTGATTGACAGAATAGAATACAGCATGGTTAGTGAGATTGTCTACCTTGGGATCACAATCTGTGCTGATGGCCAACTCCATAAAGAGTTGCAAAGGCAAATGGTGCTTTTTTTGAGCCTGGCTAATATTTGAAAAAATAAGGCGATTCACACAAGAAACAAGATAAAGTTATACGACGTCACGGTGATACCTACACTGTGACATGCGTCTGAAACTTGGCAAATGCTCGAAGCCCACAGCAGGAAACGTAACCCATCCCATCAGAGATACTTGCAGAGAATACACCGTGTCCACTGATGGGATATAAGTAACTAACGCTGATGTGCTACAAAGGACTGGCCAACCGCCTGTAGGGACAATGATTCAATGGTCTGGCCATGTTGTACTGATGCGAAACCACCAGATTCCTAGACAAGTCCCTGACTGGATACCACTTGGTGGAAGATGGGAAAGCAGAGGACAACAGATGACATATAAAAAATACCATTGAGAAAGATATCGCTGTCATGGAAACAGTCTATAATGGAGCAAGGAATGTGCCACCAGACAGATGGAGGTAGAGACACAGGGTTGCCTCATGTGTCACAATGCGTGAGAACATCGAATCCACCCGGATCTACCCCTCGCAGAGGCATCCAAGTGTGTTACCGCACAGGATGTAGCTCCCCCTCAGCCACATGATCGGCAGCTCCTGGAAGCCGGCCCTGTGTAGGGGGTGCAGCCACTAGTGGCTGTGTCAGAGGCGTTGGGTCCTATGCCAGATGCTGTTACTCTGGGGAAAACAACATAGCGTCTCTCTAACTCTGCCGCCCCCAGCTTCCTGTGGGGAAGAACAATCAGCCTGAAGCGCAATTTAAACCCTGCATCAGCTGACTGCGATTGACTCCGGCTGTGCCTGCATCGGGCTGTACGTGGGCACCATGGGCCGGACCCAGATTCTAAGGGAAGGAAAGTCACACGTTTATTGAACAGCGATTTCATTCCAGGCTCCACCCCCGGGCCCAGGAGTCACATTTCACAACGTGTCCTAAGGGGCCAGGAACAAGTGGATCCTTTAAAAAACCCACGTGGAAAGGCCTGTCGGAGTCTGCAGCGCCCTGCTGACACATGCTAGGGTGATGGAACCAAAGGCAAACTCACCTTCCTCGGGTTGTTCTTTTCGACCACTCCGTCGCGATCTGCGTCGACGTCCAGAGAGATCCCTAGGAACACAACACATCTGGTCAGATCCCTGCTCACCTGAGCCCCGCAGTGCAAATAAGAATTGAGGGCTGGTGCAGCGGGCAGAAGGGACAATAAAACAATCTGCATGGAACTCAATATTCAGTGGACGTGACAAACCCATTTTACAGATTTATAGGTTGCAAAGCCAGAAGGGACCACAGTGATCATCTAGTCTGACCTCCTGTTCAGCACGGGCCAGAGACCATCCCTAAAATAATGCCCAGCGCAGAGCTTTTCGAAACCTATCGCATCTCGCTCTACAAATCGTGAGTGATGGAGAAGCCACCACGACCCTTGGTAAATTGTTCAGCTGAGCGACTTGGGCTGGGTTTAAGGCGGGCTTTCCAATCCTTCCGTCGGTCTCATAGAATCTCAGGGTTGGAAGGGACCTCAGGAGGTATCTAGTCCAACCCCCTGCTCAAAGCAGGACCACTCCCCTCATGGCTCTCCTCTGAATCCTCCCCAGTGTATCAACAGCCTTCATGAGTTGTGGACGTCCCTTCTGAATCGCCGGGGAGGCAAGTGAGTTAAGCCCTGAAGAGAGACCAAGTCTGCACTGGCCCCCTCCGCATTCATTCAGGTGACCAATCTCACCTGGGTTTTGGAGCCCTCCAGGGGTGGGCGCTAGGCCTGTTCATTAAGAGCAGCCACACTAGGTGCAGCTGGGCCCAGCATTGGCATCACATCATGAGGCAAGAGACACTGGTGAACTCCCTGGCCGCTCCTTGGCTCAGTAGCGGAGAAATTGTGGAGGCGACGCCCAGTGCTGAGGTATCAGCATCCCCCCTTGACAAGACAGTTTGCAGAGCCCTAAGCAAAGTGATGCAGCCAGGGCCCCGTCCAGCCCCCTCCCAGAGCCCCGCTAGGTCTCGCTGCCTCCTCTGTTGTCTCCTGTTGAAGACTCCCCGGTGGCCGTGGCATTAGGTGAGCTGGGAAGCCAGCGGGGGAGCTGCAGGATGAGGGGGAGCTGAGCAGGGGAGGGCAGGATGGGCATTCAGGGGCCGATGTGCCACTGATTTTGCTCCTTGCATTGACACCCGTGCACATGGAGTGCACTTTGCACAGGTGCCAGTTCCCCCCGACATGCAAGGGCAATGGAGAAGCAGGACTTCAGGGCCAGTAGTGGCCCAGCGGCCCCAGAGCTGCGGACGGAGATGGAGCCAGTGATTTGCTGGCACTGGGCAGGGTGAAGGGCAGGTGTGTGCGTAAGGGTCCTAGAATCACACAGACATTAACGATGCTTTACACTTCTCCAACGTATCCACTCCGGGGGCTCAAAGTGCTTTATAACGAAATTACCCATCTCACCTGGGCGCTGTGAGGCTATCACGTGACTATACTAAATGGGGAAACTGAGGCACAGGGAGGTTAAAGTGACTTGCCCAAGGTCATACTCCTCAAGACTGCTGACTCCCCTGTCTGTGCCTTAACAACCACCCTAGCTGTCTTCCAGCAGCTAGCTCTTACCTAGCACTAGAGAAACTAGGTCGGTATCATTTCCCCCATTTTACAGATGGGGAAACTGAGGCACAGAGCGGGGACAGTACCTGCCCAAGGTCACCCAGCAGGCTAAGAGCAGAGCTGGGACTAGAACCTACATCTCCCGAGTCTCAGTCCAATGCTCTATCCATTAGGATACCCTGCCCCCTGGGTATCCTAATGTCCAGGATGGCCACTGACTGGAGCCCAGACCAGGCCTCTCCCTTTGTGGCTGCCCTGCTGAACAGCACATTTTCCAGAGGCCCTCGCTTGCAGCTCAGTGCACAAAAATAAAACCAGCGCCGTCATGTGCTCCGGCAGGGGGTTAGGCAGATTAAGGGGAAATGTCACAAGGATTGTTTTCACCGGGCCCAGGACACTTCAGAGAAGCAGAAGAGAAAGAAACTAAGGAGCGGTTGGCTCTTCTCTTCTCCCTCTGGTGCTGCCCAGTCACCAGATTCTGCCTAAGCTGGAATCATTTCTGGTAGGACATGGCCCAGTGGCTAGAGCACAGGACAAGGAGCCAGTGTAACCCTCCTGGGTGTGTCTGTCCCAGCTAGTGGCACTGAGACCACTTAGACGTTAATGAGTCTGCTACAGCCTTAGCTAGTAGCCATGTGGCTTTTAACTCATGCAGTAGAGGCTCATGCACTAAGCTTCAGTGGTCCCAACTTCGATCCTAACGCCCGGGGTCTGTCGGTGTTACACCAGGACTCCTGGGTTCCACTCTGAGATCAAGGAGCATGTGCAGTTCAGTGGGTGTCAGGATGCCTGCGCTCTGCGGTGTGACATGGGGTAAGCCGCCGCCTTTCTGTGCCTCAGTTTCCCCATCTGTAAAAATGAAGATAACACTCCCCTTTGTAAAGAGCCCTGCCCTTGCACCAGATCTGTAAGTGTGAGAGCTCGCTGAGGAAGGAAGGGCTTCGGCCGTCACATTAGAAAGGCCTAATCTCCTCCTTTCGTGTCCCCCCGCCCCAGATATTATTTCACTCCTCCATACTGCATGGGGGGCTTGGTTTACTACAACTGACCCCTGGAAAGCTGCTGCCTCTAGTCAGCCTGCAGGTCTGAGCAAATAATTGAGTTCTCCGTTTGGTGGCCAAACCGAAAAACAGAAAAAAAAAGTTCAGCTGCTTTCAAACCAAAAATGATTTTCCCGCTGTTCTTCCTCGCCAAAGGGGAAAACTGAAACATTTTGTTTGCACTGAATGAAACGTTTCGAATGTCATTTGGAATGGCTATTTTCTAAACAAAATAGCCAAACGGTTCATTTTGAACATGTCAAAATGAAACATTGCTTGCAGTGTTGTTGTAGCCATGTCAGTCCTAGGGTATTAGAGCGACAAGGTGGGGGAGTACAGTTGCCAGGCATCTGCTTTTTTTACCGGAAAGCCCTGTCGAAAAGGGACCCTGGTGGCTCCAGTCGGTAACGGTAACCGGGCCGTTAAAAGTCCAGTCGGCAGCACAGCGGCGGTAGCTCTCTACCTACCCTAGCGCCAAGTGCTGCCCTCGCGCCAGAGTGCCAGCTCCGCAACTCCCATTGGCTGGGAACCGTGACCAATGGGAGCTGAGGGGGCGGCACCTGCGGGCACGAGGGTAGCGCGTGGAGCCTCTCTGGCCGAACATGTGTCTAGGGGCTGCACGGACCTGGTGGCCACTTCCTGGGAGCTGCGGTAAGCGCTGCCGGGACCCCGTACCCCACACACCCCAATCCACTGCCCCTATCCCCCCCAACACACCAACCTTCTGCCCCAGCCCGGAGCCCCCTCCTGCACCCCAAACCCCTCATGCCTGGCCCCACCCCAGAGCCTGCCCCCCCAGCTGGAGTCCTCACCCCCTCCCGCACTCCAACCCCTGCCCCAGCCCAGTGAAAGTGAGTGAGGGTGGGGGAGAGCGAGCGACAGAGGGAGGGGGGATGGAGCGAGTGGGGGCAGGGCCTCAGAGAAGGGGCATGGCAGGGGTGGGGCTTTGGGATGGGGCGGGACAGGGGGTGGGGCAGGGGCATTCGGTTTTGTGCAATTAGAAAGTTGGCAACCCTATGGGGAGGTCATATCTTTTATGGACCAACTTCTGTTGGTGAGAGACACAAGCTCCTGCTTACAAAGAGCGCTCTTCTTCAGCTCCGGAAAACGTTGACACGTCTGAAAAGAAAGTCGAGGGTTTTGTTTGGCCAAAACTATTCGCCAAATTCGACCCAAATTCATGAACAGTTTTGGTGCCCCGAAAGATGCATTTTTTGGACCAATTTCCATTGGCCAAAAAGATTTCGCTCAGCTCTATGCACAGCACAAGCTCTCAGCTACAAGGCAAGTGGCACAGATCCCGGACAGACAGACCGACGAGAGGTGAAATTCCAGCCCAGGAGTGCGGCTTCCCGTTTCCATAATGCAGCCCTCTGTGGTAGCTTGCGCGGGAGAACCCAGATCTCTGGCTTTGTACTGTTCAGTGCTGGCCCTAAACCAAACCAGCTGGGGCAGGAGGGTGGCTTTGCTCTTCCAGCGTGACAGGAGAAACTGAAGCCGGGAGCAAATATTTAAAGGCATGTACTGATGACCCCACCAGAGACGTGAAACTTCTCAAAGCTGCATGCCGGGTGTTTAGACACAGGGTCAGTTAAAGCCAGCACCTAGTCTCATGTCCAGCTATCTCCCAGGAGGACATGCTGGGTTTCAGACATGGGCGGGTGGGTACAGAGAGGTGTGCATGTTTAAAAATTCATATCCGATCCTCAATAAAGAAATGGCTGAGGCACCATTTTGGCTCACGCTCAAAGGCGTTAGTGAGCGATCGGGGTTTTAAATCAGTGCTCCCACCGGGACTAGTCGTTTTCACTCACATAGCACTTAGGGTTGCCAGGTGCCTGGTCAAAAAGAGACCTTGGCGGCTTCGGTTGGCACCGACCGGGCCGTTAAAAGTCCGGTCAGCGGTGCAGCTGGGGCTCGGGGCTAAGGCAGAATCTGCTCCGCACTGCTCCAGGAAGTGGCTGCCAGGTCCCTGTGGCCCCTAAGCACACGGGCAGCCAGGGACTGGGAGGCTCCGCACGCTGCCCCTCCCTGAGTACTGGCTCTGCAGCTCCCATTGGCTGGGAACTGTGACCAATGGGAGCTATGGGGCTGGTGCCTGCAGGTGCAAAGGCAGCATGCACTGTGCAGAGCCGCCTGGCTGCCCATGCACCTAGAGGCTGCAGGGACCTGGCAACTGTTTCCTCGGAGCCGTAGTAAGCACCACAGGGACCCTGCCCCCCTCCCACACCCAACCCCCTGCCCCAGCCTGGAGCCCTCTCCTGCACCCCAAACCCTGCACCCCACCACAGAGCCTAGGGTTGCCAGCTGTCTAATCACACAAACCCAAACACCCTTGCCCCACCCCCTCCCTGAGGCCCCGCCCTGCTCACTCCACCCCCCCCAGCACTTGCTCTCCCCCACCCCCACTCACTTTCATGGGGCTGGGGCAGGGGGTTGGGTTGCGGGAGAGAGTGAGGGCTCTGGGCTGGGGGCGAGGGGTTCGGAGTGTGGGAGGGGGCTCTGGGCTGAGCCTGAGGCAGGGGGTTGGGGTACAGGATGGGGTGTGGGGTGCAAACTCTGAGAGGGAGTTTGTGTGCAGGAGGGGGCTCAGGGCTAGGGATCGGGGTGTGGGTGGGGAATTGGGGTGCGGGCTCTGGGAGGGAGTTTGGATGTAGGAGGGGGCTCAGGAATGGGGCAGGGGGTTGGGGTGCAGGAGAGGGTGCGGGGTCTGGGAGGGAGTTTGGGTGCAGGAGGGGGCTCTGGGCTGGAGCAGGGGGTGGGGTTATGGGAGGGGGTGCAGGGTCTGGGAGGGAGTGTGGGACGGGGCTCAGGGCTGGGACAGGGGTTGGGATGTGGAGGGGGGGTAAGGGGTGCAGGCTCTGGGAGGGAGTTTGGGTGAAGGAGGGGGCTCTGGGCTGGGGTTGGGGTGCAGGCGGGAGTGAGGGGTGCGGGCGCCAGCCGGGGCACTTACCTTGGGTGGCTTCCAGTCAGCGGCACAGGGGAGCTAAGGCAGCTCCCTGCCTGCCCTGGCCCCGCAGCTGGGCCATCCCTGGGGGAGCACGGGGGGCTCTGCACGCTGCCCCTGCCCGCAAGCACCACCTCTGCAGCTCCCATTGGCCGCAGTCTCCAGCCAATGGGAACTGCGGAGGTGGTGCTTGCAGGCAGGAGCAGTGCGCGGAGACCCCCTGCCTACCCCCAGGGGCTGCAGGAACATGCCTGGGATTCTGGGAGTGGCGCGGGGCCAGGGCTGGCAGGGCGCCTGCCTTAGCCCTGCTGGGCTTTAAGTGGATTAAAATCTCCTGGTTCGGCTTCAGTAGCCTCTGGGAGATAGAGCCCGATTCCAGGAGACTCCCAGCGAAACCGGGAGGGTTGGCAACCCCACTGGAGCCCCCTCCTGCACCCCAAAGCCCTCATCTCCCACCCCACCCAGAGCCCACACCCCCAGCCGGAGCCCTCATCCCAACCCCCTGCCCCAGCCCGGTGAAAGTGAGTGAGTGAGGGTGGGGAAGAGTGAGCGACCGGGGGCCGGGGGGATGGAATGAGCAGGGGCGGAGCCTCAGAGAAGGGGCAGGGCATGGGCGGGGCCTCAGAGAAGGGGCGGGGCAGGGGTGTTCGGTTTTGTGTGATTAGGAAGTTGGCAGCCCCAGTAGCACTACACATGCAGATGGCACTTCACAGGCATGGAGGTGCGGTAGGAAGTTCCACAGAAAATCTCAGGGGCACTCTATGGTCCTATTCCCACCACTCCATGTCCTGGTCATGCATCAGTGGTGCACCCATGGACAGTCCCAGGACTCTGCTACAAACCCCAGGAGACCCTTAGACCCCACCCAAGTACAGAACCTTTGCAAGCTCCCTAGCCACCACTTGAAACCTTAAAACTCCTGCTCAGATGGTCCTGCTGTTTTTACACAGACACCCCCCCCGACCCCCTTTGTTTTCAAAGTGGGGTTCAAGCAGCTTGAATCAGGGACTTGGGGCCAAGTCCAAAACCCACTGAAGTCAGTGAGAGTCTTTCTGCCCATTTCAATGCGCTTTGGATCATGCCACAGGAGCTAGATTCTGCTCTCGTTTACACTGGTATAAAGCAGGAGCAACTCCATAGAAATCAGGGGAGTTACTTCGGATTTCTACTGGTGTAAACGAGAGCAGAATCTTGTTCCTGTGGCATGATCCAAAGCGCATTGAAATGGGCAGAAAGACTCTCACTGACTTCAGTGGGCTTTGGATCGGGCCCCAAGTTCCTGATTCAAGCCGCTTGCCCCCGGACTCTGCAGCTATCCATTATCGTTACTGTAACCCCCGGGAGCTCTCGCTGTGGGGCGGGACCCCAGCGTGCTCGGCGCTGTACGGATACCAAACAGAACGACAATCCTCGCTCCTCCGGTGGGAGCAAAATAGTGTATTTGACACAGGCGTGGCTCCGAACGGCACCCACTGAGGCCGGTGGCGCCTCCCGAACAGTTTCATGGTAGCAAACCCAGTGGTTTCTCGGCGCCCGGTGTTGGATTTCAGCACCTAGCTTTGCCACTAGCTGCCTATTTCAACACGTCGTGCGGGAGCAGGATTTGCACTGAGGGTGTTTCTTTTTAAAGGCATCTTGCCGTGTTATAAACAGTCAGGGCAAGACCAACCCCCTCGTTAGGAGAGGAATTTTTGGCTGCGACTTCGCTCAGCCTTTAGGTCATCTCCCGGCTTGGGAAGATAAAAATCTCGTCCTCACACTCCTCGCTGGTGCGTCCTTCCTCTTGGCATCGCCTGCAAGACTCCCGCCGACTTCCATTACGCAGGGCTGATTCTGCAAACTTGCACTCGCAGTCCCACCGAGACCCCTCGCCCCAGTAAGGGTTAGAGAACAGAGGTGGCGGAAGCTTCCTAACACGGGGGTGTGGGGGGGGAGGAGGAAATGGTGCCTGAACCGTGGCCCCACCCCCCCGCACTGCCCCTCCCCCTCAAGCCTCCACCCTTGCGCTGCCCCTCCCCATCGCTCATCCTTATGGCTGGTAAAAAGTGGGAGGGCTCTTTTAAAACTGGGGGGCCCCCCATGACTCCCCCCATTAGAGAATCAGGCCCTTGGGGTGCCACTCCTGCAATTGGCTGTGTGCGGATGGACGCTTGCAGCTGTGTGGAGCCCTGCTGAAGTCAAGAAGGACCCTTCTACAGGATCAGGGCCCTGTTTTGTAGCTACGGGCCTGACACAAAATCTCAGATCTAAACGCGCCATAACTTTGCAGTGTCCTTTGAGGAAGAGGCTGCCGTTGGTCATGTGTTTTTGTACAACACTCCTGAGGTCCCTTCCAACCCTGCTACCCTACGAACACAAACAGCAATAGGCCTCGCTCCTGCCTTGCTACCACTTTACAAATACGAGAGCCCCTATCTATCAGTAGATCAAACTGCAGCTCATGAATATTGATCACTCTCACTGTATGTTGCATCAGTTTATTTAGTCACTGTCATAACTATAAAGGGAAGGGAACAGCCCTCCTGTGTACAATACTATAAAATCTCTCCTGGCCAAAGACACCAAAATCCTTTTACCTGTAAAGGGTTAAGCAGCTCAGGTCACCTGGCTGACACCTGATCCAAAGGACCAATAAAGGGACAAGATACTTTCAAATCTTGGTGGGGGGAAGGATTTGTTTGTGTGCTCTTTGGTTTGGGGGTTGTTCGCTCTTGGGACTAAGAGGGACCAGACATCAATCCAGGCTCTTCAAATCTTTCTGAACCAGTCTCTCATATTTCAAACTTGTAAGTAACAGCCAGGCAAGGCGTGTTAGGTTTATCTTTGTTTTCTCAACTTGTAAATGTTCCTTTTTGCTAAGAGGATTTACCTCTGCTTGCTGTAACTTTGAACCTAAGGCTAGTGGGGGTTCCTCCGGGCTCTGTGAATCTGATTACCCTGTGAAGTTATTTTCCATCCTGATTTTACAGAGATGATTTTTACCTTTCTTT
Source organism: Mauremys mutica (assembly GCF_020497125.1). Lineage (NCBI taxonomy): Eukaryota > Metazoa > Chordata > Testudines > Geoemydidae > Mauremys > Mauremys mutica. The sequence goes on along the minus strand of NC_059092.1, from coordinate 16,551,106 downwards.
AATTAAAAGCCTTCTTTTTAAGAACCTGATTGATTTTGCCTTGTTTTACGATCCAAGGGGGTTGGATCTGCACTCACCAGGAATTGGTGGGGGAAAGGTTGGGGAATGGTTAATTTCTCCTTGTTTTAAGATCCAAGGGTTTGGATCGGTGTTCACCAGGAACTTGGTGGAGAAGTCTCTCAAGGCTACTGGGAGGGAGATAGTCTGGGGGGAAGGTAGACAGAGTTTCCCAAATAACTCTTAAAGGATTTGGGTGGTGGCAGTAAAACCAGATCTAAGCTGGTAATTAAGCTGAGAGGTTCTCATGCAGGTCCCCACATCTGTACCCTAGAGTTCAAAGTGGGGAAGGAACCTTGACAGTCACACTGATCACGGTAATACACTCTCGATTGTATTGAATACTGCTGCTAATACTGAATAAAGTTTTTCCTCTATACAGGCAAATGGATTTGGGCCGATCACAATATTCTGCTCCTAAGAAGAAGTCACAGCTCCAAAGTGTTTAATGAAGGCCCCTGTATCTCCCACAACCTTTCCGTTTGCTCTCCGCCTTGCTATCAAACTCACTGCTTCTTCGCCACCAGTCGCCTTTTGCACACATGCTTCAAGGGAGTCATTTTTCCACGGCGGCATGGGACTGGAGAGACGGCTCCAGTATATCAGGTTTCCAGACACATTTCAAGACATCACGTGAAACAATTCTGTCCCCGCGTAAGCTGTTTTGCTGCTAAAGGCGACGGTAGAAACAACTCGGGCAACTACAGTTACTTTCGAGTGACTTTTACACGTGAAAAAGAGCCTCTAGGCCCAGTGCCAAAAGCAGCAGAACCTCAGCTAAAGACGGTGAAGACAAACTACCGCCATTTCCTCTGCACGAGCCCTGCGCAAACCAGATGCCACGGCTAGGTTCTGATTTGCATTTTGCAGCTGTGACTCAGAAGCAAAGCAAATCGACAACGCTGCTAACTGGATGTATTGGCGTAACAAAGCAGACTCCTCCTCACTCTTGTGCATCTGCAGGGACGGCATCCAGGCCATGCAGAAAACGTCAAGCATTTGTATTTCAGACGTGTCTAAAAGGTGCAGCTGAGATCAGCGCTCCATGGTGGTAGGTGTTGTATAGACACATCTCGGAGATGCTCTCTGCCTGGAGGCACTTGGGCCCAGATCCTTGATTTCAATTGGAAGTTAGGCATCCCTAGGGTGACCAGACAGCAAGTGTGAAAAATCGGGATGGGGGTGGAGGGGTAATAGGAGCCTATAAGAAAAAGACCCAAAAATCGGGACTATCCGTATAAAATCAGGACATCTGGTCACTCTAGACATCCCAATACCTTTGAGGATCTGGGCCCTGCAAGATAAAGAACCAAAAACAGACTAAGGACCAGCAGAGAAAATGATACCGGGGGTGGGGGGGAAACTGAGGCATAGAAAGTTTCCCACCTGTATTTTTGGAAGTGCTTGGCACACACAGGCAGGCCAGATTTTAAAGCATTCAACTTCCATTTAGGCATCCAAGCGAGAGGCCTAAGAGCACCATGCCTTGGGTGCATGCTTCTTTGCTGAGCCCTTTTTAAAAAAATCTGGCCATTTGCATCACCAAGGGGGCTGCTGGCTTGTTTGAAAATCTGACCCCAACGCTGAGTGCTGAGCCCTGGAAATTTTCAGCATGGGCTCGTCTGAAAACCTGGATTTAAGTGACTTGCTACGGTCAGCCAGGGAGACTATGACCAAGCCAGGAATTGAACCCAGATCTCTGGAATCGCAGACAAGTAACTATCACAGAAGTATCCATGCTTGCCAAACTGGACAGACTCTGTCATAACTATAAAGGGAAGGGAACAGCCCTCCTGTGTACAATACTATAAAATCCTTTCTGGCCAGACACCCCAAAATCCTTTTACCTGTAAAGGGTTAAGAAGCTCAGGTAACCTGGCTGACACCTGACCCAAAGGACCAATAAGGGGACAAGATACTTTCAAATCTTGGTGGGGGGAAGGATTTGTTTGTGCTCTTTGGTTTGGGGTTGTTTGCTCTTGGGACTAAGAGGGACCAGACATCAATCCAGGCTCTCCAAATCTTTCTGAACCAGAATCTCATATTTCAAACTTGTAAGTAACAGCCAGGCAAGGCGTGTTAGGTTTATCTTTGTTTTCTCAACTTGTAAAATGTTCCTTTTTGCTAAGAGGATTTACCTCTGTTTGCTGTAACTTTGAACCTAAGGCTGGAGGAGGTTCCTCTGGGCTATATGAATCTGATTACCCTGTAAAGTTATTTTCCATCCTGATTTTACAGAGATGATTTTTACCTTTCTTTCTTTAATTAAAAGCCTTCTTTTTAAGAACCTGATTGATTTTGCCTTGTTTTAAGATCCAAGGGGATTGGATCTGGACTCACCAGGAATTGATGGGGGAAAGGAGGAGGGATGGTTAAAATCTCCTTGTGTTAAGATCCAAGGGGTTAGATCGGTGTTCACCAGGAACTTGGTGAAGAAGTCTCTCAAGACTATCCAGGGAAGGGAGCTAGTATTTGGGAGTTGTGGCAGCAAAACCAGATCTAAGCTGGTAATTCAGTTTAGGAGTTCACATGCAGGTCCTCATATCTGTACTCTAAAGTCCAGAGTGGGGAAGGAACCTTGACAGGCTCGCACGGCTCTTCAAAAAAGAAAAAGCCCCAGTACTGGTTATTTTTTCCATCATTAGGGAAAAAGCCAAGAGAGTAGATGGTGTGCCTGGGCTCGTACATTTTCATAACAATATTGCAGCACTGGATTCTCACCTCCCAGTTGTGTTAGGGTTACCGATGAGTCCAGAGTATAACTCCAGATCAGAACATAGAATCACTGAGATGTAGGACTGGAAAGGAAATCGATAGATCTAGTCCACTCCCTTGCCCCGAAGCAGGACTAGGGCCTGGTTTACACTGGGTGGGGGGTGTCGATGTAAGATACCGTAGCTGAAGTCAACGTATCTTATTTTGACTCACCTCCCGTCCTCACGTGGCTCCCCCGTCGACTCTGCTACCGCCTCTCACCCTGGTGGAGTTCCGGGGTCGACGGGAGCGCGTTCGGGGATCGATATATCGCATCTGGATGAGACGCGATATATCAATCCCCGATAAATCGATCACTATCCGCTGATCCGGTGGACTGTCTGGACGTACCCTAAGTATTGTCTGTAGACCATCCCCAACAGGGGTTTGTCTAACCTGTTCTTACAAACCCCCAGGGACAGAGAGTCCATAGCCTCCCTAGGTAATTTGTTCTGGTAATTTGTGCTTAACTACCCAAACATCCTTAAACCGGGCATGCATGAGAGAGAGAGAGACAAATGACAAATACATAATGGGGAATAACTGGCTTGGCAGCAGCACTGCTGAGAAAGAGCTAGGAGTTGTGGGGGATCACAACCTCAGCGATGCGATCCTGTTGCAAAGGAAGTAGATGCAATTTTAGGTTGCATTGACAGAGGCATAGCATGCAAGTCACGGGAGGGGATAGTACCGCTCTACTCGGTGCTGGTTAGGCCTCAGCTGGAGGACGGGGTCCCATTTTGGTCACCGCTGTATAGAAAGGATGTAGAGAAACTGGAAAGGATCCAGAAATGAGCAACAAAGACGATCAAAGGGCTGGAATTCAAGCCGTACAAGGAAAGGCTGAAGGAACTGGGTACGGTTAGTTTGGAAAAGAGGAGATTAAGGGGGCCATGACAGCGGTTTTCAAGTACTCGAAAGGCTGCCCTAAAAAGGATGGAGAAAAATTGTTCTCTCTTGCCACAGGGGGCAGGACAAGCGGTGATGGGTTCAAACTACAGCCCGGCACATTTAAATTAAATCTCACGAAACACTTCCTAACTGTAAGAACAGCAGGACAATGGAACAGACGCCTCCATGGAAGCTCCTTCACTGGAGGTTTTCAGAAAGAGGCTGGACAGCCACCTGTCTTGGATGGTTTAGGCACAACAAATCCTGCATCTTGGCCGGGGGTTAGACTAGGTGACTCTTGAAGTCCCTTCTAACCCTTTGGTTCTATGAGTCTATGATCCAATCCTGGACCCAGATCCATCTCTCTTACCTATGTAACCCCTACAGCGCCTGGGTGTGGTGCTTTATCCCACCTAATGGCACTGAGACCATCTGGAGATTAATGAGTCTGCTACAGCCTTAGCTAAGAACCATGTGGGTTTTAGCTCACGCATTTAGCTCCAGCGGTCCCAGGTTCGATTCCGCCCACTGATGACTGGGGTCTGTCGGCATTACCCCAATATACCACGGTGAGCAAAGTCCCCAGCAATCCCACTGCACTTTGGGATTTTGGAAATGTGACTGAAATGCGGCAGGTTTAACTTGTCTCCAGTTAATATCAGGCAGGTAGCAAAGCATTAGCTCAGTACTTCAGGGCTTCCCAATGTCCAGACCGCTCTCAGCATGACTATGTATCAATGTAGAGACAAACCCAGATGTCAGATCCAGCTTCTGACGAAGATAAAAATGGGTTTACATGGGCTAGTGTTTGAAATCTCTTCCTGCCCTTGCTAAGCCCAATCCCAGCGGTAACGGTCTCCACAGCTGCGGGTTGCGTGAGCCTTGGTGTATTTCTCAGACACAGCAGAGGGGTGGGGGAGAATTGTACCCACATAAGTGCCTCTGTTGCTAAGAATTCTCCATCTCAGATGCTTCTTTGATTGGGAAGGCAGGTACCAGGCAGCGACACAGCAGTGGGTCAGAGCAAAATTCCCAGTGGGCCCTGGCCTCCTTACTGCATGCAGCAGACTAGCAAGACAGCTGACTTCCCAATTTCATCTCAAAGACGCATCGAAACTGACGGCTAAAATCAAGATGCCCCATTTCTGAAGTTGTTGTGCCTCTCAGACAGTACCTCAGCCACAAACTTTCTAAGGCTTTGTCTACACTGGCAATTGAAGGACAAAACTGGTGTCTTTCGGAGGTGTTAATCGCCCACCCCCACCCAGAAAGACAAAAGTTTTGCTACAAGTGCCTGTGTGAACGGCGCGTTGTCGGCAGAAGCGCTCTCCTATTGACAACGCGAACGCCGCTCGTTGGGGATGAAAGTATTTTGTCGGCAAAAGTGCCGACAAACAGCGGCTACACTGCCCGACTATTAGCGACACGGCTGTGTTGACACGGCCATGTCACTAAAAGCTGTGCAATGTAGCCAAAGCCTAAGGAACAGCGGCAAGAGGTGATGTGGCAGTACGTTTTGGATCAATGGCACATTTCTTGACAGACTGACAACTCAGATCTGCATCCCCTAGTCTCCCTGCAGCAGCTTTTGCATGGCCCTCAGGCCAATCCTATGAGTGGAAACATCCTTCTTCACTAGAACAGGCTACGTTGGGCTTACCATTGGGGCTTCCTAAGCTCCCTGTCCTACCACTGTGGGCATAGGTGCCGACTCCATGGGTGCTCCAGGGCTGGAGCACCCACGGAAAAAATATTAGCACCCCCCCGGAAACCAGCATCCACTCCTCCCCCACAGCACCTCCTGCCCACTGGCGCCCTGCTGATCAACTCCTCCCCTTCCCTCCCAGCGCCTCCCACCCGCCATGATCAGCTGGTCCGCGGCGTGCAGGAGGAGCTGGGGGGAGGGGGCGGAGCGGAGGCAGGAAGAGGTGGGGCGGGGGTGGGATGTTGGGGGAAGGGGTGGAGTGGGGGTGGGGCCTGAGGCTGAGCACCCATGGGGAAAAGGGGAAGCCGTGGGCCATCGCTTTGCCTACACGGCTGCACGGCTGGATTTGCCTGGGCTTTGCCCCCGTGCTTGCCAGAAGCAGGACCAGCAGTTCATTTCACTCCAACGTTCCCAGGTCTGAGCGGATTCCTTTAAGTAGCTCAGAGAAGCGCTATTAATTTGCAACCTAAAACCTCAGGGATGCAAGACTACAGGCGCTGCTCTGCCCCGAACGCACTTGCACTTACCAATGCCTGTCAGGAAGACACCAGCTTGGTCTATGGGCGGCCCTCCATCCTCGCCGTAATAGTTCACCGTTACCTGGAAACGCACAACGCAGGCTAGTGAGGGAGAGGGGTGGGCAGGCCGGGGCCTGGCCATTTACACCCCATAGCCGGAGAGCGACACAGGGCCCCGATCCTTGGTGCCACTCTCCCAGTGCAGCTTTCTGCCCCAGGGCTAGCGCTCCAATCCCTGCCTGTGGCTTGGTTCTGTCCCTGCCCTGACTCCCGCCCCTGCTCCTCTCTGGCCAACATTGCTCCCTTCTCATCCCTCCAAATCGCTGCTGCGACTGCGAGCTGCCACCACGTCACTGCCCTGCCGGAAGCTCGCCACCGGCTTCCTCTCTCCCTCTGTGTCAAGTTCAAGTGGCTCATCCTCACCTTTGATCCCCCACCCCCTTCCCACTCCAGCCCTACCTCGCCCTCTGGGATCCTTCTCCCACTCGACTCGATGCTTCTCTCAGGCCTGGGATGTCCCAGCAACCCGAGCCTTCGCATCCCGCCAGCACACCCTGCTCCGCGGCTGCCTAATGTGGATCGGCCAACAGAGCTCTCTTCTGGAAGGTAACACACTGCACTGGCTTGGGTTCAATGCATCTACAGCTGCATTCTGCAGCCTTTACTCAGTCCACTGGCCTCCATGGAGGTTTTGCCCGGGGAAGGTCTATGGGTCAGATTCCCCCCGAAAGGCACCGTGTGTCTGAATTATATTTATCTGTTGTATTGGGGCACAGACTGGGGAGAGGCACCCTGGTGCCAACGCACAGCCCAGCCATGGAGATGTAGCTGTTTCTGTTTGAGTTTTCCCCAATCTTGGGGCAGCCGGTTCAATCTCCGGTGCAGGCCAGAGAAGTTGGGAAGGCGGCTCTGAACGGTGCCCCGACCCGTTATGGGCGTTTGTGCTCCTGGGGAGTGGCCAGTACCTAGGAACATACTGGCGGTAACCCCCCCCCCCCCCCCCCGTGCCAGGGCTGCCCCGGAGGTAGGATGTAGCGCTGGCTGCTCTGTCTCTGCCTGCTGGGAAGGCCCCTCTACTGGGCATCTGCCACAGTGCTCAGCAGAAAGGCGACGCTCTCTCTGTCTCAGCACTCGCTAAGACGAGGACAAACGCTGCAGTCCTGACCTGCGGCACCCCTGCTTTTCCCGGCGGGGCTCTCCTAAGCAGGAGCAGGGCCACGCACTCAGCCGGGGACTAGTCACCCCATCAAACCCATATTCACTCCTGAACCAAACAGGACTGGAAGCCCGTCTTCAGCGCTCAGAAAGCCAGTCCCTATCCGTGTTCTGCCCTGCCCTGCAGCTCCTGTAAGGGATCGGATGCCTGGCTTGGTCATGAGACTTCAGCGATCTGGCATGTGGCCCCTCGAGAAGAGAGCCAGCTCGCGCGGATCCAGCAGCTCGGCTGGTATGTGGCAGCAGCTGCAGTTAGTGTCTTGTTGCCAAGTGAGAGACTCATGTTGAGAGAGAAGGTTTAAGCGATTAGGCCTGAAGGCGCTCTCCATTACCCGGGGGGCAGGGCGACCTGGAAGGAAACCCACTGCTCCCTGCAACAGAGCTCCTCCTTGCTGAGAGAAGCCAAGCGGCCACGGAGCGTGAAGTCTGCGTGCAGGAGGAATGGGACGGAGGAGGCGGCAAAAGGAGCAGCTTCCTGACCTCTGTGTGAATCAGGAGGTACCCCTGCAAAGGCCAGTGATCTGCTCAGGCTCAGGACTTAGCCTGCTTGTGGGAAGCACTATCTTTAGAGCTGGGTGAGTGGGGAAGATGGATCCAAAGTCTGGAAGGGTCCCAGGGAGACAGAGACCAGCAGGGAGATAGAAGGGACTTGCATTAAGCCAGGTCTCAGCTTGTCCTGTTCCTGAAGAGGGAGAGACAGGGGCCGATTGCTATAGAATTAAGTAACAGATGGATGGAAGGAAGGAGAGGGGAGCAGGCAGAGGAAGGACTTTGGGTAGAACATCTTCTCCCAGCAAACAGCATCGACTTCACATTGTTAGCAAGAGGAGGCTATGGTGGAAGGGTGAGCGTAGAAGTGGGTTTGCTGCCATGTTCTGTTCGCTACCTTGTGGGGCCCACTGGGATATACCCCCTGGTTAAGGAGCTCAGCGTTAGCCAAACTCCGCTCCCGTTGCAATCAATGGGAGTTTTATCACTGAGTTCGATGGGAGCGGAGGTCGGGCAGCACTTTTGAAAATCCCACTCTCAAAAGGAGACAGGACTGCTGCACAAGGACTTTACAACGAAAAGCCTTTTTGTTTCACGAGCCGAACTGCCAGATCGTGCGTCGATTTCACAGTCCAGCCCGAACTCCCCAAGTTTGCTCCCCAGCTTACAGAGTTGGACGGAGGATCCCATGCAATACATTGATCTGATCAGTTGAGTCTGTTCACCCCCTCGTTTACAAGTTGCTTATCAACAGCCCAACAGAACAAGTTTCAGCCTAGGAGTTGTCAGCAAACTGCTCTTTACCGGTCCTGGCGTACAACCATCTCCCTCGGTCACAAGGTATTTTAACTGCTTCCTCGTTGGGCGAGTGAAACACTTTAAACACGACAACAGCACCAACTCCTAACAAGACTGCGGCCATCCATGCCTTGCCAGCTCCCTAGGATGCCAACAAGCTTGACAGTGTCTCGGGAATGCTCAGCTCTGGTAATTTTTCCTGCTGGTTTCTGCACCACCAGGCCTGGCCACTGAGTGACCTGAGTGAAAAGTACAGCGAATGGAGCATTATGGTCGGATGTCCTCAGATGGACCCTTGAGCAAGAGACAGAGTGGTATTACCCTGTTGGCTTTGGGGCCATCCTCGTACAGCAAGATACACACAATAAGCACAATGATGGGCACACACAGACAGGAGGGTGCTTGCTCCTGTCTGGTGCTATGAACCTTTCTTCCTCTGCCTTTACATCACATTCTTCACCCCAAACTCAGACCAGGAGCCTCCTGAGTCTGCATTTGACCCCGTACCACCTAAGCTACACGTGCACATCAAATCATCTCTCTCTGCACCTCAATCAAAGATGCGACACGACAGAACGGCGACCGCTGTGGCAAAGTTAAAAGGAAGCCGGCCCCCAATCAGAAACATGGAGCATCCTCCTGTGACATTAGAGCTTCCAAGTCTGGCTGAGGACATGAGAGAAGAGGCCACTTTACACAAATGTCCTTACCCGACAGTGTCAGTTCAGTGGAGACTACACCCAGCCACGCTCTGTCCAGTTTAGGACAGATGTTCTCATGGCACCTTCAAACCCAGAATCCTCCTGGGATATCTACTCTCCTGCTGCTTCTCCTTGCCCACACAGGTCCATCTATTGCCCCACCTCTGTCGTCGGGAGAGGATATGATGGACTTTGCTCTGGCCACCACACCAAGGAGTGAGAATTAACCTGTACCTGCCCACGAAGATCTATTTCCCCTTGAGCCTAGCTCGCCCATGGGAAGACCTGCAAGTGTCTCTTACAGTATCTCATCCCTGCTCCTGTCTCAAGCCAAGCGAGAGCCCAGGATGCAAGGACGCTCGCCGGCCCTTTCTTTACCTTGTTGTCGTTGGCCTCTGTACTGGCTTTGTTCATGCTGAGTTTCAGGATCGTCTTGTGGTCAAGAGGCCACTGCTTCCCTCCGTTGGCGGGGGCCACCTGCGATTGGTCATCGGTAACGACTTCAACTTGAACCCCGGCCGTGTGCTTCACGCTGAACGACACAGCACCTGCGGGAGCCGCTCTGCAACAGAGAAGGGGAAGGGGATCAGTCAGAGAGAATCGGTGGAGAGAAGAATTGGAGATGCCTCACTGCCCCCTACCCGGCAGGGCTGACCCCGACCTTTGGCAAGAGGAAAAGGTGGCTCAGTGATCACTGCACACATGCATCCTGGCAGCATTTTCAAACATAGCGACCTGATTTTCAGAGGCAGAGCACCCACAGCGCCCATCAGCAGAGGTGGGAGGTGCCTACAGCTAAGCACTTAAATCCATACCAAGGCACCTACAGAAGTGGCACCTGAAGAGGTGCTGAGCCCGCCTGAGCTTACATTAAAGTCAATAGATAAGCAACTGCTTCTCACCACCAAAGATCAGGCCACTCAAGCGCAAAAACATGGATTGAGCTGCCCGGTTTTAGGCATCCGAGTTTGAAAATACTGACCAGCTCACGTATCAAGATCCATGCCTGGCCACGCCAGCATGGTGCCTCCCTTCACTTTCCTTGCTGCACACAGATCTGGCTAAGCAGGATGTCTTTCTTTGGAGTTAAAATGAACCCTCCACTCTTGCTGCCCCCTGATAAGAAAAGATCAGACCTTCCATTGTGTGCGCGAGGGGAGCAGCCTACCCCAACGGCTGGAGCAAGGGGCTAGGAGCCAGGAGCCCTGGCTCCCATTCCTCACTCTGCCATGTGATCTTGAAGAAGTCACTTCAACTCTTGGGGCCAGATTTTTAAAAGGTATCTGTGTACCTAAATCCCACTGATTTCAAAGAGTACTAGGCACCTAAGTACCGTTAAAATCTGGCCCTCTGTGCCTCAGTTTCCCCAACTGTACAATGAAGAGAGTCATTTTTCCCCACCTTTGCAAGAGCTCTCAGAGCCCTGGCTAAAACTAGGGATTTCATAGACAGGAACTAGCTGTAAGAGCTCTTAGAAAACACTAACCAACCTGATCCTTAATATCCAGGCCTTTTAATGCTATGCACGTGAACTGGATCACGGCCCCTCCTCCGGCCAGGCCCAGTTATAACGAGCCATGAGGCTCAAAGGCTGAAATCTTAGACAAATGCCAGCTGTCTTTTTTTAACTTCTCTGATCACAATGAACGGATCACAAATCTAGTCCATAAGCCGAAATGGGCATCTCAGGCGCCAGTTAAAATTGCTAAGTGACAGTCATGTCCTGACCGACCCATCACTTAAAAATGCAAGCAGTTTAAACCCTGTGGAATGAAACACTGAGGAAACACACAGCTTTTCCACTGCACCCACAGAAAGACACACATTGGGGGAGATTTTCAGTTCGGGGGATTTAGCCACGCGACTCCCACTCACTTTAATTTTCCAGCAGATCGAGGGATGTGATCATTCCCCTCTATTCAGCACTGGTGAGGCCTCATCTGGAGTAGTGTGTCCAGTTTTGGGTTCCACACTACAAGAAGGATGTGGATAAATTGGAGAGAGTCCAGCGGAGGGCAACAAAAATGATTAGGGGGCTGGAGCACATGACTTACGAGGAGAGGCTGAGGGAACTGAGATTGTTTAGCCTGCAGAAGAGAAGAATGAGGGGGGATTTGAAGCTGCTTTCAACTACCTGAAAGGGGGTTCCAAAGAGGATGGATCTAGACTGTTCTCAGTGGTATCAGATGACAGAACAAGGAGTAATGGTCTCAAGTTGCAGAGTGGGAGGTTTAGGTTGGACATTAGGAAAAACTTTTTCACTAGTAGGGTGGTGAAGCACTGGAATGGGTTACCTAGGGAGGTGGTGGAATCTCCTTCCTTAAAGGTTTTTAAGGTCAGGCTTGACAAAGCCCTGGCTGGGATGATTTAGTTAGGTTTGGTCCTGCTTTGAGCAGGGGGTTGGACTAGATGACCTCCTGAGGTCCCTTCCAACCCTGAGATTCTATGATGATCTTACAAGGGGCTGAAGGCCCTCAACTTCCACTGGAGTCAGAGTCTCTTCTAGACAAATGACAAAAAGTTAAGGATATGTTTAAGAATGTAAGAACGGCCAGACTGGGTCAGATCAAAGGTCCATCCAGCCCAGTATCCTGTCTTCCGACAGTGGCCAATCATCAAATGATTCATCTCCTGTCGCCCATTCCCAGCTTCTGACAAACAGAGGCCAGGGACAGAAGCGGCACCAGGGTTTTTGCCGCCCTAGGTGGCAGCGCTCCTCCTCTGAGGAGCGAGTGAAAGACCCGCCGCCGAAGACCCGGAGCAGAAGGACCCCCCACCGCCGAATTTCCACCAAGGGCGGCAAAATGCCGCCCCGCAAATCCTGCCGCCCTAGCCGACCACCTAGGGTCGCCTAGTGGAAGTGCCAGCCCTGGCTAGGGACACCATCCCTGCCCATCCTGGCTAATAACTTCATGAAGGATAGGTCCATCGAGGGCTATCTAGTTCTTTTTTGAACCCTGTTTCTGTTCTGATTGACTGAATGTAACTCTTAGGTTAGGTCTCCGCTGCAGAAAAAGGTGTGGTCTTAACTCGGGTGAAAATACAACTCTACCTCGATGTAACGCTGTCCTCGGGAGCCAAAAAAATCTTACGCTGTTATAGGTGAAACTGCGTTATATTGAACTTGCTTTGATCCAGCCCTGCCCCACCCCGGAGCGCTGCTTTACCGTGTTATATCAGGTCGCGTTATATTGAGGTAGAGGTGTAGCAGTGAGGACAGCTTTGTACTCCAGCGAGCAGCTCGAGTTCAAGCCAGCCAGGCAGCCTCGGGTTGAACTCGACTTGCCAGCCCACATTAAAACCCAAGTTGCCATGTCTTCACTGCTATTTCAACCTGGGTTAAGAACATGCCTTTTTCGTTTTTTTGCAGCATAGACTTTCGGATCAGCCTGAATGCTCCCGACGATGCCTCGGAAAGGGCCTCTCTGCCCACATTCCTCACTGTTTTGTTTAACAGTTTGCTGCTCCCAAGAGGGCTCCGGCGCTCGCTAGGATCCGAGTGGCAAGTGAACATTAACAGGCTGCGGATGAAACCGGAGCTAATTCCCTGAAAAAATCCCAAAGGAGGTTCAGCGCATTCACCCATTTCTATGTACAAAGAATTCTGTGGCTCCCCCATGCTAATGTGAATACAACAGTACACCTGGAACAAGCCCCAGCCCTGTGAAAGTCACATTTTTTAAGGGGGGTGGGGGGCTCAGAGCAGGAAATCTTTCCAGGAACTCATTTGCTGTAGTGCTCTTCCCGGCCAGAGTCTGCTGGCACCTGTCTGCAGTGTGAGCGAACAGGATCCAGGCTGTCCTCACTCCCCCCCCCCCCCCCCGGGATCTTTGGCTTTGCAGCCACCTGTGGGTGAAATTAAAGGGAAAACGCATGTACCGAAGGAAGGAACCAGCTGAGGTTGCAGCCCGGGAGCTGGTCTGACTCCGGAGTGAAGCCAAGTTCTCTTTACTCGGGAGCTGGCCCCATGGGCAAGATCACTGACCACGCAGGCTTCACTGTGTGTTTTCAGGGCCCACCCTGCGCCCTTTGATAGCAATGAGAACGTGGCCGTTCGTGGTGGTGGGAGTCGTTCTGGACTCGGAGCAAGTCTGGGGTGGTCCGTGGGTACATGCTGACACATTTGGGGAGGCTACCTCTCAATGTCAAGACTTCTCTGCTGTTTTCAAACACAGCGTGCGGCTGGCCTGCCTCTGGGACATAGCGGGAGTAGGGGGCGCTGTGCCTGGCGCCGGCCGTCCCTCCCCACGGGACTCTGGAAGTAGCAACGGGCCAGCTGAATTAGTGACTGGCAACATTCTGTTGATGTCCCCCTGCCGTATCGCTCATTTTCCACCAATGCAATCCCTGCCCCTACCAAGAGGACTCTGTCCTTACAGGAGATCGACTCCTGGATGAAGAGCAGCTGGTGTGAACTCAGCTTTGGCAAGGCTGAAGTGATGCTGATTAGGGAATGCTTGGAGAACTAGTCAGGTCATTGTCCTGCCCTTCCACTGAGGGCATCTGCCCCTTGTTTAAGAGGCAGTGTGGCCTAATGGCAAGAGTACTAGATTCAGGCAACCTGGATTTTATTTCCAGCTCTGCCACTGACCTGCTGAGTGACCTTGGACAAGTCCCTTTCTCACCCTGTGCCTCAGTTTTCCCACCTGTAAAATGGGGATAATGAGACTGACCTCCTTTGTAAAGCGCTGTGAGATCAGCTGATGGAAATCACTAGATAAGGATGTGTGCATTATTATAAGCCTCGGGAACCTACTCAATTCAGCATTTAGTCTGGATAGCAAGGAAATGCCCCCTTCTGCCTCCGTGTTTGCTAGGAAACTTCAACGCTTCCTGCCTGACAAGGATCAGCCCAGCGCGACCCCTATGTTCCTTGCCGCCAAGGTGGAGAACTGCAACTCGCTGTATCTGGGGGTGAAGGGGCCAGCAACATGGCGGCCCCAGCACACGCAGAAAGCAGCAGCCCGCTCCTCAGGGAGATTCAAAACTCATCGCCCCTCTGCTTCAGTCCCTCCACTGGCTGCCTGTCGGCTTCCATTGCCAGGGCAGGGCTCATGTCCTGATCTTGGAGACCAGCAGAGGGTAGGCGCTGAGCTCCCAGCAGCGGTCGCATCTCAGTCTGCGTTCCACCAAGACCTCTGCCCTCCTCTGGACAAAGCAAGCTCACAAAGCCCAGGACTAAACGGGAGCCCTGGATGCCAACTGTTCTCTGTCGCGGGGCACAGCTGGGTGCGAAACAAGCTCCAGAAGGCGTCAGACCATCCCAAGCTGAGCCCCCTCCGCTGGGAAACAGAGAAAACGCGTGATGGCCACCAGGGACCTCACCAAGCAGATCTAAACTTACGGGGATGCCACGCTGACAAACTCTGGAGATACTTTACGTGTCAGGGGTCTGATCCTGCAGGAGGTCCTTGTTGTTTCAGCTGGGGCCCAATCTTGTGAGACGCCTCCTCGGTCACTGACTCCACTGGGAGCGCAGATCTCAGCCCCCTGCACCTTCAGGCATGTAATGAGTGGGGTCATGTGTCAAGCAGCTGGCTCAGAACTGCCCAGTGCCACTCCGTTCCCTGCTCCCCCACACCTCACGCGACCAGGCCTGTGAGACGCCCAGCCCGAGCTGCAAAATGCTCCGTGTGTCAATATTGTGGGTGGGTTTATAGCAGCAGACATGTCAACCCAGCTTATGCTGGTGAATTCTGACACGTAGGGACTCTTCACATGCCCAGCATAGCTGCCTCATCCTCGCTATTGCTAAAATAACCCAAGGGCAACACTCTAAGAGCTGGGCGATGCCAGCGGAGACAGATTCAATTTCCTTTCAGCCTAATAAACACAGGATCCAACGGAGCATATTCGCCTTGGGCTAGAGGGGAGTCATCTTCTCTCGGCAGGAGACGTATCAGAACATCAGAGGGTTTGTGGACAGGGGTGCCACAATAAATGGAAAAATAGCCGACCCTTCCTTACAAATAGCTTCATGTTTATTTTTCCTGCGAGTCTGACTTAAGCCCAGGTGGCTAGCGAGCCTCCGTACTTATGGGTAGGTGAGAACAACATTGTAATCTCGGGTCTGTGCGACCTGGGTTTCCAGACTCGTTTCCAACCCTGCCTTTGAGCATCTGCACCGTACTGTAGGCTTGGGCTTACAATCGCTGGATCTGGGTCTCCCAGCCGTGCTAATGCGTCCACACTGCACCACGCAGACCCTCGCTCTCGGGTCTGCAGTTTGAGCTGTGTCCACACTGACCCACTCTCCTTGCAGGGTCTGCACCCCTGGGTCCTCAACCTTTTACAGCCAAACCCCTTTGTCTCCTAGACTGGTGAAAACGGGGTTTTCCAGTGACTATGCAAAGCACCTCTTGGGGTGGAATTTCTCTGGAGCGGTTTACAATCCTGGGGCAATCCTCCCTCTCCTCTCCCCCACCCCGTTTTAGCTCCTGGAGGAGCTGTGGGACCCCTCCCCCACACAGGGCCGTCAAGAGCGGGTTGGGGCCCCGGTGAAAAAAATTTTTTCGGGCCCCCCAGCAAGGGCAGACCAGCTAAACAGGGCTGACGAAGCCAGGCCCTGGGCCCCCTTCCAGACCGCCGGGCCCCGGTAATTTGTACCAGCTTCCCCCTCACCGGCCCTTTCCCCACCGAGCAGAACATAATCACACACAAACGGCTCATTAAAGTCACACAAGGGTGGGGGATAGGGCCGGTGCAAAGGTATTTCATGCCCTAGGTGAAACTTCCACCTTGCCCCCCCACCCGCAGCAGCTCCCCCCTCCACCCTGAGGCGCCCCCCCCCGCCTCAGCTCACCCCTGCTCTGCCTCCTCCCTGAGCACGCCCACTTCTCCCGCCTCCCAGGCTTGCGGCGCCAATCAGCTTAGGCGCTGCAAGCCTGGGAGGTGGGAGAAGTGAAGCGGCCACGGCGTGCTCGGGGAGGATGTGGGGCAGGGGTGATCTGAGGCAGGGAGTTCCCCTGAGTGCCCCCCCCTTACTGGCTGCAGGTGGCCCTCCCCGCGCTCCCCTGCCCCAGCTTCCTCCGCCTAAATGCTGGTGGCGACCGCGGCGGCTGAAGATCCGGCCGCCGCGGTTGCTGCTGAAGAAAACGGCGCCCCCCAAATCCTAGTGCCCTAAGCGACTGCCTAGGTCGCCTAAATGGTAGCACCGGCCCTGGTGGGGGAGCAGCACGTGTCACACCAGCTTCCAGGTGGAAACTCTGGGAGGTTTTAAAGTATTTCACATCTTCGCCTAGGGCCACTTCGCCTGGAGCGAGCGTGTGAAGGTTTGTCTATACCACAAAGAAAAACCCGCTGCACTGAGTCTCAGGGCGCGGGACAATTGACTGGAGCTGAAAAAGAGCAGTGTAGACGCTCCCGCTCAGGCTGGAGCCCGGGCGCCGAAACCCGGCCAGCAAGGAGAGTCACAGGGTGTGTCTAGACTCCATGGCGGTTAAAAACCAGCAGCTGGCCGGGGGCAGCTTACTCAGGCTAGGGGCTGTTTAGTTGCAGTGTAGACATCTGGGCTCCAGCTGCAGCTGAGCTCCGGGACCCTCTCACGTTGCAGGCCAAGCCCGGAAATCTACACTGCAGTAAAAAAGCCCCACAGCTTCAGCCCTGTGAGCCTGAGTCAGCAGGCATGGGCCAGCCGCGGGTTTTTAAACTTACCCTGGGCTGTTGCTTTAGACAGTTCTAGTTCCTTTGTCCGTTGGCCATTTTGAACCAGCTCAAACCCGTCTACACTATTTCCCCAAGGGCCAACACTTCAAAAAGACTGTCCCTGCATTAGAAAGACAAGGCGGGTGAGGTAATAGCGGTTACTGGCCCAAAAGAAATAAGCTTGGAGCTTACACAGAGCTCTTCTTCAGGTCTGGGAAACTGAGGCCACGTCTACGCTACCAGTGGACAGCAAAACTGACATCGGTCAGGGGTGTGACTATTGCACCCCCCTCAGCGACATAAGTTATGCTGGCATAAGTACATGGCAGTGTGGCTGAGGTGTTTCTACAAGATGCTACCTGCCCTGCTCAGTGGGACCTGGAATCTGTTAGAATGAGATGTGTCAGAGCTACAAAATTCACAAAAGAACATGCAAACTCTGAACGCCCGCTCCATAGCGCACGGGGGGCTAGATTGGCCCCTCGGAGAAATAAGGGCCAGCTGCAAAATTTGGATCAAGATCTTGGTTCAGACTGCAAACCCCTCCCAGGTGTTAGGAGTGCAGGCTCTGGGGTTGGGTCAAGCTTGTTACAAAGACACAGGGCAGCTAGGATACCTGGATATGAGTTTTGAATTTGTGTGTGTGCACGTGTGTGCGTGAGAGAGAGAATCAGGGCTTTTGGTTTCATCTCTACTAGAATAAGTCTTGTTTGCTGACTGCACTGTGGCTCCCCATCCCCTTAGCACAGGGGTGGGCAAACTTTTTGGCCTGAGGGCCACATCAGGGTTCCGAAACTGTGTGGAGGGCGACGTAGGGAAGGCCGTGCCTCCCCGAACAGCCTGCCCTCCCCCCATCCGCCCCCTGACTGCTCCCCTCAGAACCCCTGACCCATCCAACCCTCCCTGCTCCTTGTCCCTTCACCACCACCCCGGGACAACACCCCCTATCCAACCCCCCCTGCTCCCTGTCCCGACTGCCCTGACCCCTATCCGCCCCCCACCCAGAACCTCCCGCCCCATTCAACTGCCCCCTGCCCACCCTGACCCCTATCCACCACTCCCCAGAACCTGCACCCCATTCAACTGCCCCCTGCCCCAACTGCCCCCAGGACCCTCTGCCCCTTATTAACCCACCCCCGCCACACACACACCAGAGCACTGGCGGCATGGTGAGCTGAGGCAGCGGGGAAAGGGGAGACAGCAGGGGAGGGGCCGGGGGCTAGCCTCCCAGGCCAGGAGCTCAAGGGCCGGGCAGGATAGTCCCACAGGCCAGATGTGGCCCACAGGCCACAGTTTGCCCACCTCTGCCTTAGCAAGTGAATGGACCAGATTTCATAATACCAAAGAGCTGACTGCTTTGGCAGTTATGGGCTCTTTCCAAAAACGAGCTGGAAACATAAATGCAGAGACGGTTATGTTCAGAAAGCCAAGCTAGGGGACGTGCTGATGAGCCAGGCCACCCATTGCTGCAGGAGAGCACGAAGCCTGACCTCAGCTGTCCCGGGTCGTGTTGTGACCCCTCGCCTGCTGCGGGTCACTGCAAAATAATCCTATAACCAGCCCACGGTGGTGCAACAAGTAACCAGAAACTCAGTTACCAAAGCAACTAATCCTGCGGCTCATGCCTAGTAACTGGAGCCTCTCTGCTTTCAGACACATTCGGCCCTGTGCATTGCAGCAGAGTGAAGGGCGATGCTACCTTGTCTCCCCAGTGACCCAGACCCTCCCCTCCTCCACCCCCTTGTGAGGCCTTACAACAGAGCAGCCATTGCCAGGAAAGAGGCAGCACCATAAAGCCCAAGCTGATGCCCTGCACATCTCTAGGAGGCCTGGGTGATAGGCAAGAGCTGGGGCGAGGCATCATTTTTTTGGAGTCGTGATGCCCTATAAGGAGCATTTTGTGGTTCGTCCAGGAGAGGGGCAGGGGATTGGTTCATGGAGTTGTCCATCAATCCTCAGCACGTCCTTCTCAGCAAGATCTGCTGTTGGAAAGGTCTCCGCTTGGGACTGTCCCTTTGAGGACATCTCTTTTCCATTTACAATTTACTGGGGAAATTCAGTCAGTCAGTCTTGGTAAGAGAGACCAACCAGGCCAGGTGCAGATTTCTAGCACCTCTGGCCGAGTCGGAGGCCAGCTGAGCTCAGCACAACAGGAAGGGCAGGTGCTCACCAAGGTGGAACTGCAGAGGGAAGGGCTCTTTAGCAGCTGACAATGGGATTTTGCCCCCGTTCCAGCCATCAGTATAGGCATACTAGTGCTAACTCTTGTGCCAAGCAGGCCAAGTCACTATTAACACCAGTTTCTAGCAGAGTTTAGTGCCACCAGTGCAAATCGAAGCTTTCCATTTCTGCGCTTGGAGTTGATCCTAGTGTCCCGTCACCAAAGCCTAGAATCAAGGCAAGCAAGGACATGAAACTTGCTGGAAAACACTCCAAGGAAAAAATAGCACTTTAAGGGTTCCTCCCAATGTCAGTACACCTCTACCTCGATATAACATGACCCGATATAACACGAATTTGGATATAACACGGTAAAACAGTGCTCTGGGGGGTGGGGCTGCGCGCTCTGGTGGATCAAAGCAAGTTCGATATAACGCGGTTTCACCTATAATGTGGTAAGATTTTTTGGCTCCCGAGGACTGCATTATATAGAGGTAGAGGTGTACCTTCTTCCCAATCCCCTCATTGCTTCCAACATCTGAATCTTCACTCCCGAGAACCTGGTCCTTGTAACAAGGAATCCAAGTCTCCACAAAAACCAATGTCATTTGCCCAAACTCCTATGTACTGAAAAACCCCACAGCACTAACTCTTCACGCACCCTCATTCGTCTTCCCCACCCCATCTTCCCTCTGCAATGGCCTTTTCACTACTTTGCTTGATTTTTTAAAAACCTATTTTAAAAAACCAAAACCAAACACCCATCAAACAACTCCCATCCCCAAACAACCTAATATTATAAACTACTGGGCCGTCACCTGGTGCCTGAGCTATATCAAACAGCTAGCACAGGTGAATGATCCTTTATGCCCTTGAAATTCACATGCCAATGCAGGCCTGTGCACTGAAAGGCAGCTTACTGTGATTTGGCAATTACAGAAGCCCTGGGGCAGGGCTTTCTTGAGCAGCGTGAAAACTTGGAGAGGCAGCTCCAGCTGCTAAATTCTGGCTTATAAATACCAGGTCAGCAGCAGTGCCAATTCCTCAACAAATGAGTTTTCATTATGTTAATAGAGTCGCTGGAGGCCAGAATCCCTCCGCAATGCTCACCAGGAAAGCCCTCTCGCTGGCTCTCCAAGGGACAGGCGGAGACTCGGGACACCCGGGTCATGGCCTCCAGGAGGGTTGTGTATGGAAGTTCCAGGTGAATTGGCTACAGGGCCTTCAGCAAGCACAGAGGAGCATGATGCCTTTCAGAAACGTTCAGAGCAGAGACTGTTCTGCCCACCCACTGGCCCCTCTGCAGGTTTTAAGAACTTGTCTGCTCCTTAATCTAGTCCCATCAAACTCTGTAGAGAAACCCCATCTGCCTGGCCTCCTATCCACCTGTTGTTTCTTGTCCGCCACGTACACGGCCTGCTCTTTCAGGCAAAGACCATTTTTCTGTTGTACAGCTCCTAGCACAATGGTCTTTGGCGATATACATAAATCATATTTACAGTCAGAGATTTTAGGGGAAAATCCCCAGCCCAGGCTACCACTAGAGGGAGCTGTAGTGTCAACAAAGCTTTTGTTTTTTCTCTTTTTAAGCCACATCATCAATTACCTGCCTGGGCCGTGAAATGGACAAATACTACACCACCCCCCTCAGCTTCACCCGACTGCTGATACTACGTGGAGGGGCAGAGAGAAAGAGAAGAGAGAAAAGGGAATGAGAAGAGCATCATTTTTAGACAGCTGCTTGTATTAATTGTTTCTTTGGGCTGCCAACCCCTCCCCCAGCCCGGTGAAATCCTAAAATTCATAATGCGCATCTGACCATGTGTTTGTAATAACCCCAATAGACAAAAGTTCTATAGAAACGCCCTCCTCTGACAGACAGATTATTTTCTCCCCACTGGCTCAGGACGTCCAATAGAGCAGAAATAGAGCGACAGCGATTCCATTGTGCCTCGTCGTGGGAAAAAGTCTCTCTGCAGCGTTGCCAAGAGCAGTGGTGCAAGTGGAGCCCTGCGAGCGGTTAGGTTCCTGCTGCACAGACTGCAGGGGGAGTGAAAACCATCAGGCTGGATTCTGCTAAACACTGGGGTGACGCCATTGATTTCCAAGGAGTGGCCATGAACTTGGAGCAGGCTGGGGCGGTTGTAAACGGCAGCAAAGTTCCGCTCATCGGCTTTTATGGGAGCTATGGTGTGAAAAGTGTTTAGAAAACAGGGCCCAGCCTTCTGGAGCGGATGAGAAAAACTTCCGCTAACATTCCACTTTCCCTATGGGTGCTCAACCCGCACTCCACCCCTTTGCCCAAGGCTCCACCCCTGCCCCACCTCTTCCCACCCCCATTCTGCCCCTCTCCCTGAGCATGCCCTGCCCTCACTCCTCCCACCCCAGAGCCTCCTGCTTGCTGCTAAACACTTGATCCGAGGCAGACAGGAGGTGCTGATTGGAGGGGGCACCGGTGGGTGGGAGGGCTGGGGGAGGAGCTGATTGACAGGGCTGCTGGTAGATGCTGAGGACCCACTATTTTTTACCCAGCCCCGGAGCACCCACAGAGTCGGTGCCTATGATCTGGACAATAAAGAACTACTTTTTTTTTTTTTTTTAATTCTCAGCAGCGTAGTGATGACTAAATTCAAACCAACCCCTTAACATCCTCTAAGTATCGAGGATCCCAAGCACATTCTTAAAAAGCCTGGTACATACACACACACAGCTCCCGCCAACTTCATTCGACGGGGTAGCGCGGTCTAGTGGACAGGGACTTAGGAGACCTGGGTTCATATCCCAGCTCAGCCTTAGGCTTTCTGTGTGACACTGGGCAAGTCACTCAGTCTCACCTGATACCTCACAGGGTGTTGCAAAGGGGGAAAAAAAATCCATTAATCATTAGGATGCACTCGGGTACTATGGTGATGGGGACCAGCTGGGTAGGGAGAATCTTAGAACTGTAGGGCTGGAAGGGACCTTGAGAAGCCACCTAGTCCAGCCTCCCGTGCTGAGGCAGGACCATGTATATCTAGACCAGCCCTGACAGGGCCTGGTTATGAGTTTAGGGCTTCAGAATGTATGTCAGGTGTAAGAGGCCCCATACCAAGAAAATAAATGAATTATATATTCAATGTCCTTTCTGTGACAATAATTAAACACGAAAGCTTTATGGTTGCATAGATACAAAGGCAAACTTGTAAAAATAGAATAATCATCTAACTAAAACATTTTGCAAGATGCCTGTTTGCATTATAAAATAGTTTCAAATTAACATTTTCGTCTCCGATTTCTTAATTAGTAGATATGAAAACTTTATAGCTACAGGAACCCAGAAGCAGTTACAGTTACACAGACCAGCTTACTTATTAGAAGCAACCTGCCATATGTCTGTTCGCACATCACGTTAATTTTAAACGCATTTTCTTTCATGATTTTTGGAGAACAAAGTCACTGGTGATGTCCTCGAATGATAAGCTACGGAGTTCGTCACTTTCAATGCACAGAATGCTTAGGGTAGATTGCTGCAGGAAAAGCTTTTTCTAGGCAGAGATCTCTCTTTGCATTCACTTCTCTATCCTCGGTCTCCCCCAGGACCACTAATTAATCTCAAGTAAACACCTTGGACACACAGAATGACAACAAGCTATATGTGCGAAAGAGAAAGAAAGAATTTTCCAGGAAAAAGACTGGTAATCTCCAGATAAGCACTGAGAAAGTCAGAAAAACTAGCCTATATTCAAGCAAATATAATGAATATTGTAATAGCCTACAAATCATATATGCACATAGTTTGAAATAACTTGCTCACCGAGTACTCAGAATATTTTGATACATCTTCCTTCACTTCTCTCAAAACCCTCTATTTATCCTTTCATCAGCACTCTGATATTTACTGCGAAGGTTCCCGAAACTGACAGAGGGAAGCCAACACAAATTTATCCTCCTCAAGATCCACTCGACCCAAGTCCATAAGACAATCCCCTGCAAACAATCACGTGAAGCACGGCTAGCGCATGAAAGCAGCGTGTTCAGCAAGACATACAACTGTCCGTATGTACAGATCAGAAGAAGAACACACACAAACACCTAAGAAAACAGAGAAAAACAGGAGCGAAGGCACTATACGACTGTGCGTCTGGACCGTAAACAAAAGATGGTGGCCTTCCGGCTATTACCAGCCAAGGGGGACTTTATATGTGACATCACTCCTAGGATGAGTCCCATATGAGTATTAGCTTGCCAGGATTGCGTCACGACACTGCCGTCTCCGACCTCACATTTTTCCTGGTTTTATCGGCAGTGAGATTTATTTATTGAAATAAGTTATGAAGGCATGGTCAGAACGTTACCAATAGCAGCTTGCCAACAAAACGCGGCCTTAGCAGAATTACTCGTAGAAATACTAACTTTACAAGTGCAGTTATCGTTTTTTCCTCAGCCCTGACCTCCCACCTGTCAATAATGAACAATTAGTGACGGGTAAGGGTATTTGTGTAGGCAGATGTGTATATTTGTCATATTTGAATGAAAACGTCGATATCTAGAGAGAATCCCCCCCCCCCCGCCCCACCATATCTCCTTTGTTTATCAACTGATTTTGATAACCTTTGAAATGGAGTCAGATTTTTCTTTTTTAGAGGGCCCTCATATTGCAAGGCCCTAAACTATAGCTTAGTTAGCTTATGCCTTAATCTAGCCCTGCCTGATAGGGGTTTGTCCAACCTGTTCTTGAAAACCTCCAAGGATGGCAATTCTACAACCTCTCTAGGTAACCTGACCAGTGCTTACATAGCCTTGAAGTTACAACGCTTTTCCTAATATCTAATCTAAATCTCGAGTTAGTGGCCATGGAGAACAATAGATCACCATCCTCTTTCGAACCGCCCTGCACATATTTGAAGACTGTTATCAGTCTTCTTCTCTTAAGACGACATGTCCAGTTTTTTCACCTTTCCTCATAGATCAGGTTTTCTAAACCCTTCGTCATTCTTGTTGCTCCTCTCCAGACTCTCTCAAATTTGTCCACAGGTTTCCCAAAGAGTAGTGCCCAGAACTGGACACAGTTCTCTGGCTGAGGTCTCACCAGTGGAACAATTACCGCCTGTGTCTTACATACAACACCCCTGTTAATACATCCCTTTGTGCAACTGCATCGCATTGCTGGCTCAGATTCCATTTATGATCCACTCGAACCCCCACGTCCTTTTCAGTAGTATTACTGCCTAGGCAGTAATTCCTCATTTTGTAGCTGTGCGTTTCATTTTTTCTCTTCCAGTACAGTACTTCGCACTGGTCTTTACTGAATTTCACCTTGTTGATCTCAGACCAATTCTACCATTTATCAAGGTCCCTTTGAATTTGGATCCTGTCCTCCAAAGTGCTTGCAACCCCTCCCAGTTCGGTGTCATCCATACATTTTTATAAGCATATTCTCCCCTCTGTTATCCAAGTCATTAATGAAAATATTGACCAGTACTAGAGCCAGGACAGACCTCTGCGGGACCCCATTAGATATGTTCTCCCAGTTTGACAGCAAACCATTGACAACTCCTCTTTGAGTACAGTTTTTCAACCAGCTGTCCACCCACTTTATAGTAGTTTCATCTAGACTGCATTTCCCTGCTTTGCTTCTGAGAACGTCACGTGGGACTGTGAGAGACAAGGTGGGGGAGGTAACATCTTTTATAGGATCAACTCCTGCTGGGCTGGAGAGAGTTATCCTGGAACCAACACGGCTACAAACAACGCTGCACATGGGACTGAGCCAAAAGCCTTATTAAAATGGAGATAAATCATGTCTACTGCTTCCTCCCATTCCACTAGGCCAGTTTCCCCATCAGAAAAGGAAAGTCTGGCGTAATTTATTCTTGGCAAGTCCATGCCGGCTATTAGTTATCACCCTATTATCCTCTAGCTGCTTACAACATGACGTAGAGTGTTACTGTCGGACCACGTTTTCCCCTGATCATTTCAGGGCGCCATGGGTCCATTTCTGACGGAGAACATCGCATTTCCACCCTCCACGCAAAGGGTCTGCAAATCTAACCCATTCACAGACAGTGCCCAGCACGGATGCTTTGCTTCATGCAAATATGTCTCTCTAAAGTCTTTAAAGCTCTGCTTCCCTGGGTTCACAGCGGCCCGGTTTTTAAAAGCCCAAGGGACTATTTGCCAGCACCATGGCAGAGGGCCAGGAAAAGTGCTGTTTGAAGGAGGAACGGAGCACCATCAGCCGTAAATAAGAGTTTACAATGATAACAACGGTTTATATTGGATTAAGAGAGCTCATAGCTGATGGCTGGCTGTTAAAAATATAGACAATATATCTCCTGGACCACAAAGGGACAGCTAAATGTTTATTCCCTTCCCAGCTTACCACCTGCTGACCAGCTGTTTTGCAGCATAGCTCTACCAGCTGCATGACATCTTCCTAGAAATAATATGTAACTCGTAAATAAAGTCATCAGAATTCCATAAGGATCACAGACGTTATGCATGGAGGACCATTCAGATCACTGAGCCTATCCATCTGTAAAGGCAGAGCACACTCCTCACACAGAGCATGCATCAGATAGGACACAGGAGAACGGCCACACTGGGTCTGAGCAATGGTCCAGCCAGCCCAGTGTCCTGTCTTCCAACAGTGGCCAGTACCAGAAGCTTCAGAGGCAATGAACAGAACCTGGACCGGGACACCCCAGATCTGAATTTTGTGGCTTTGCCTCAACGCTGAAGAGCTGAACCAAAATCCCATATCAAACCACCCCCAATCACTGGGGTGTCAGTGACTGCTGGATTTGAATTTTGCAGCCATAATTACAAATTTGAGGCTGTCTGAGCACAGACCTTTAAAGCATCTACAAGCCTTTTTAGCCTGCTGCTGCATAGTGTGGTGTGTTGCCCGCACCCAGGGCAATGAAAGTGCTGGGAAGTCTCCCTGCAGCATACCTATTAGCAAATGAGGATTAATACTGGCCTCAGGGTATCAGTGTGACCTAGTGGCCAGAACACTGGACTGGGCATCAGGAGACCTGGGTTCTATTTCCAGGTCTGTGTTTGGCTTTCTGTGTGACCTTGGACAAGTCGCTTCCCCTCCCTGGGCCTCAGTTGCCTCATCTGTGAAATGGGGATAATGATACTGAACTCCTTTATAAAGTGTGTTGAGAGCCACTGATGAAGAGCACTAGACTAGAGCAAGGAGCTGCCACGAGGTGGCTGGTAATGAATACTTGAAGGGCTTTGAGATCCACAGACATGACACAAAAGCTGGCTCTAGATTAAGGAAATCCCCATCAGTGCAAGTCACTACTGTGATGCAGCCCTCTCGTAAAGACGTGCTGCACTGGTGCAAAGAGGGGATTTATGCCAGTGCTGTTTGCTTTGGTGACTGGATTATGCTGCCCTGCTGCTGTATGCCCTTGCACAGTGCCGCGTGTTTATGTTAAGGACTTTGCCCGGGGATAATTGCATCAATCTGTTTGCACAGGTGCAAATTTCTTTAATGTTGCCAAGGTCAAAATCTTGTGTTTTCTCAAGCCACATTCAACCTAAGAAGCGGCTGGTGTCAGTGTCCTGGAAAGGGAAGCAGAGATTGTGTTTCCTGCAAACAGCTCCTTTTAGCAGTGGAGGACGGGCACAACCAGCCAGCGACACCCATGGGAACAGAGTGCTCCACAGAAAGGGGGGTGTGTGGGGAAATCCAGCTGGCATCTCCACCAAGGTTCACGGTGTTGTGATCCTTGGATGCCTTGCTACTTACATTATACAAGAAAGAACGCCACAGCCACCGCCCTGTTGACATCGCTCTCACCCCCCCAGGCACCTCCGATGGACAAGTGAAGAGACCTGATTTTTGTTCTTTTTTTAAAAAAGTTGCATCTTACACCACTGGAAGTCCCAGGGACGTGGCAAGGTTGGGTCAGGCCTGCTCCGGAGCTGGCAAACCACTCCACCACCTCCTGCCCCAGCACATGCAGCAGCAGCAACATCAGAAGTGAAGGAATCCAGGGCTCAGGACAGAATCTGACTCTGCCACCAGCTGCTCCTGGGGCCATGACTGACTGACACCCACATGTCACACACACACACACCCTTCACATGCTGGATTGCAATCCCCCAGGCACTGCTTAAGTAGCATTTAAGTGACCACACATTAAATAGGAGCTTGCTAGGGGAGGGGAGATGGGTGCAAAGGGGCGGGATGGGGAACCCGTAACAGGGCAGGTGAGCTGCAGGAAGGAGGATGGGGCATTACAGCTACAAAAGAAAAATAATTCCTTGCTGCGGGGAATGGGGGAGCAGTGAGCACTGGCTGAGATCAGGAGGTGAAAGGTGCCTGGGTGTAGATGGAGCAGTAAGTGGGTGGATCAGGGAGAGGTGCCAAGGGAAGGCTGCAGGGGCAGTGTGTTGGTGGATGCAATAAGGGAAGGGTGCTTCAGTGTAAGGGGTGTGTGTGGGGGGGTAGGTACAGCAGAAGAAGGGTGCCTGGGTGCCCAGGGGCACAGTGAGTGTCTGCAACAGGGGAAGGGTGCCTGGGGGTGCAGTGGGGGGGGGGTTGCAGCGGGGAAGGGTGCCCAGGTGCTGGGGTCACATGGGGGTGTGTGGCAGGGGAAGGGTCCTGCTTTGAGCAGGGGGTGGGACTAGATACCTCCCAAGGTCCCTTCCAACCCTGAGATTCTATTATTCTAAGGGTGCCTGGGGTTACAGCCTGGGGGTGCAGAGTGTGTGTGTGGTGGGGGGGGGAAGGGTGCCCAGGTGCTGGGGTCACAGTGTGTGTGGCAGGGGAAGAGTGCCTGGAGGTGCAGTGGGGGAGAAGGGTGCCCAGGTGCTGGGGTCACCCGAGGGGTGCGGGGGAGAAGGGTGCCCAGGTGCTGGGGTCACCCGAGGGGTGCAGGGGGAAGGGTGCCCAGTTGCTGGGGTCACCCGAGGGGTGCAGGGGGAAGGGTGCCCAGGTGCTGGGGTCACCCGAGGGGTGCAGGGGGAAGGGTGCCCAGGTGCTGGGGTCACCCGAGGGGTGCAGGGGGAAGGGTGCCCAGGTGCTGGGGTCACCCGAGGGGTGCAGGGGGAAGGGTGCCCAGGTGCTGGGGTCACCCGAGGGGTGCAGGGGGAAGGGTGCCCAGGTGCTGGGGTCACCCGAGGGGTGCAGGGGGAAGGGTGCCCAGGTGCTGGGGTCACCCGAGGGGTGCAGGGGGAAGGGTGCCCAGGTGCTGGGGTCACCCGAGGGGTGCAGGGGGAAGGGTGCCCAGGTGCTGGGGTCACCCGAGGGGTGCAGGGGGAAGGGTGCCCAGGTGCTGGGGTCACCCGAGGGGTGCAGGGGGAAGGGTGCCCAGGTGCTGGGGTCACCCGAGGGGTGCAGGGGGAAGGGTGCCCAGGTGCTGGGGTCGGCAGGGGAAGGGTGCTGGGGTCACCCGGGGGGGTGCGGCAGGGGAAGGGTGCTAGGTGCCCAGGGGTGCTGGGGTCACCCGGGGGGTGTAGCAGGGGAAGGGTGCTGGGGTCACACAGGTGGGTTCAGGGGGGAAGGGTGCCCCGGGGGTGTAGGGGGGAAGGGTCACCCGGGGGTGCAGGGGTCACCCGGGAAGGGTGCCGGGACGCTGCCCCGGGGACCGACACTCACCCGTATACGTCGGCGGAGATCTGGGTGCCCAGCACGGACACCGCCTCCATGCGGCTCCCGTACTGCAGCCGGAGAGTCCGATCCCGCAGCATCTCCCCGCTCAGCAGCCCCCGGCCGCCGCTCGCTGCTGCCTCCCGCGCGTCCGGCCCCACCTGCCGCCAGGTGCGTCCGAGCCCGAGCGGCTCCCGCGGCAGCGAGCCCCGGCTTATCCCCCCCTCCCGGCCCAGCCACGCCCCCTCCGCCCCTAGCGGGCCCCCAGGGAGCCAATCAGCGGCAGCAACCTGCCCCCAGGGTGGGGCCGGCTCCGGGCTCAGCTTCGCCTTTATTTTTAAACAAGGGAAGTTTTGGACAATTTCCCCCTCGTGTAACCCCGTCTCCATTTCCCTCCCCCATCGCCCGGGGGCTGCAGCCACACTACAGGGGACGTGAACATGGGGGCGGGGTACAGACCCCAGACAGCTCCAAGCCCCAGGCAAGGGGCTCCCCCCGCTGTCCCAAACTCACACCACAGCTGAGCTGTAGACCGATTCCCTCTAGACCATCAGGGTTGGAAAAGACCTCAGGAGGTATCTAGTCCAACCCCCTGCTCAAAGCAGGACCAATCCCCAGACAGATTTTTACCCCAGTTCCCTAAAAAGCCCCCTCAAGCAGTGAACTCACAACCAGTGGTTTCCCCAGGAATTGAAATTAGGGGGGGTGTTCGAATTTACAGGGGGGGTGTCAGGACCAATGAGATATGTAAAAGAGATATGAATAAAGTAAATGTTTTGTTAGGATTATGCAAATTTAACATAAGAATAATGCAAGTTACACCAAAACACATAACAGGTCTAGATTTCTAAAAAATATATACATTTAAAAAAAAAGTATTTAATTTAAATTGACTTTTGAAAAGTAAGCCATCATAGGGTAAGAGGGAAGATCCTCTCATGGATCAGTAACTGGTTAAAAGATGGGAAACAAAGGTTAGGAATAAATTATCAGTTTTCAGAATGGAGAGAGATAAATAGTGGTATCCCTGAGGGGTCGGTACTGGGACCAGTGCTGTTCAACATATTCATAAATGATCTGGAAAAATGGGTAAACAGTGAGGTGGCAAAATTTGCAGATGATACAAAACTATTCAAGATAGGTAAGTCCCAGGCAGACTGCGAAGAACTACAAAGGGATCTCATAAAAGTGGGTGACTGGGCAACAAAAATGGCAGATGAAATTTAATGTTGATAAATGCAAAGTAATGTACATTGGAAAACAATCTCAACTATACATACAAAATGAAGGAGTCTGAATTAGCTGTTAACACTCAAGAAAGATCTTGCAGTCATTGTGGATAGTTCTCTGAAAACATCCACTCAGTGTGCAGTGGCAGTCAGTGATTCCCAACATTCTGTTTGCTTCTTTAAAAAGAACAGGAGCACTTGTGGCACCTTAGAGACTAACAAATTTATTTGAGCATAAGCTTTCGTGGGCTACAGTCCACTTCAACGGATGTAGCCCACAAAAGCTTATGTTCTTTTTGCAATACAGACTAACACGGCTGCTCCTCTGAAACCTTTGCTTTTTTAAGAAAGGGATAGATAATAAGACAGAAAATATCATATTGCCTCTATATAAATCCATGGCACATGTACACCTTGAATACTGTGTGCAGATCTGGTTACCTTATCCCAAAAAAGACATACTGGAAATGCAAAAAGTACAGAGATGGGCAACTAAAATGATTAGGGGTATGAAACAGGAGAAGAAATTAAAATGACTGGGAATTTTCAGCTTAGAAAAGAGACAACTTAGGCCTGGTCTACACTAGGACTTTAATTCGAATTTAGCAGCGTTAATTCGAACTAACCGCTCAACCGTCCACACCAGGAAGCCATTTAATTCGAACTAGAGGGCTCTTTAGTTCGAATTTGGTACTCCACCCCGGCAGGTGGAGTAACGCTAAATTTGACATGGCTAGTTCGAATTAGGCTAGGTGTGGATGGAAATCGAACTTAGTAGCTCCGGGAGCTATCCCACACTGCACCACTCTGTTGACGCTCTGGGCAGCAGCCCGAGCTTGGATTCTCTGCCCAGCCACACAGGAAATGACCCGCGAAAATTTGAATTCATTTTCCTGTCTGGGCGGTTTGAATCTGACGTTCTGGTTGCACATCGGGGCGAGCTCCGCAGCACCGGCAGCAATGCAGAGCTCTCCAGCAGAGGAGTTCATGTAATCTCTGAATAGAAAGAGGGACCCGGCATAGACTGACCGGGAACTCTTCGATCTGATCGGTGTGTGGGGCGAGGAGTCTGTGCTTTCGGAGCTGCGCTCCAACGAACGGAATGCAAAGACCTACGAGAAGGTCTCCAAAGCCATGATCCAGACAGAGGATACAGCCGTCATGCAACGCAGCGCCGCGTGAAAATCAAGGACCCCAGACAAGCCTACCAAAAAATCAAAGCGGCCAACGGACGCTACGGAGCCTGCCACCACTGCCCCACCAGTGACCATGGACTCTGATGATGGGACAGTGTCGACGGACAGTTCCTCGACGATGTTCACGGACGGGGAAGATGAGGAAGGGTTTGTGGAGGACGAGGCAGGCGATAGCGCTTACAACGCTGGTTTCCCCGACAGCCAGGATCTATTCATCACCGTCACGGAGATCCCCTACCAACCCTCCCCGGCCAGGAACCCGGATCCTGAATCAGGGGTAGGATCTGTCGGTAAGTGCTTTAACCATGTTAACTTTTATTCTTAATATAACAGGAATCTGAAGTGTGTGAAAAGGAGGTCTCTGTATATATGGTGATAGAACAGAAATCCTCCTGGGAGAATGCCACGAAGCTCTCCTGCCGTTAATCGATAAGCATCAGCAGGAGGTTCCTGGGGAGAGCTGCCTTATTGGGTGCTCCGTGGTAGCACACTTTTCCGCGCGAGGCTTTCATGCGGTATTCAGGGAGCACTGCCTCCCAGAGCACGGCTGCAGAGGTCCGTGGTTCGTGCTAGATTTCACGCAGCATGCGCTCTCTATCTCCTTCAGTGCCCGTCCTCACGGTGATCTCGCTCGGAGACTCCTGCATCTAAGTAGGGGAAGAAATGTTACGTTACGCCTGGTCCAAAGTATTTTTAATAAATAAACGGACAGACGGCATAGCACAGACTCAGCACGCAGCTGCGTGACGAGCGTAACGGAAAGCCAAACAATCAAATGGACGCTCATGGAGGGAGGGGGGAATGAGGACGCAAGGTATCCCACAGTTCCTGCTGTCTCCAAAAAGCATTTGCATTCTTGGCTGATCTCCAAATGCTTCTAGGGTCAAACACAGTGTCCGCGGTGGGTCGGGGCATAGCTCGGCAATTTACGCAGCCCCCCGACCCCCAGAAGTTAAAGGGAAAACAATCCTCTGTTGACTCTTTTACATGTCACCGTATCTGTACTGAATGCTGCAGATAGACGCGATGGTGCAGCACTCAACACCAACATCCTTGCTCCCCCCACGCTATGGATGGCTGATGGTACAATAAGATGGAAATCCATCCTCATCATCAGCCTATTGGCACATGGGGCAGTGCAAAAGGACTGGTAACCATAACGACCGTACCAACTTGCTTGGAACAGGTCGGTCAAGGCCGCCTGTTGCTAATTTTTCATGGTAGATGGTGCAGTATGGCTGGTAACCGTCCTCATCATTGCAACAGGGGGCTGAGCTCCATCAGCCCCCACCCTTCATTGTAAAGAAAAGATTCAATTGCCCCTGGACTAGCAGAGGGATGAGTGGCTCCCTCCTCCACACCCCTTAATGTCATCTCTGGACTATCATTGCAGCTGGAGGCTTCCTTCCACTCATTTCTCACAAACGACTACCTGTGTCTTATTCATGCATTCTATATTACTTCATCACACAAGTGGGGGGACAATGGTATTGGAACCCAGGAAGGCTGGGGGAAGAATGGAATGAACAGGTGGGGTTGTTTCAGGAGCACACCCTGTGAATAGCGTTCAGCTCAAAATTTATGCAGGATTGGACAGAGAGCAGCTGTGGTCTCTGGTTGTATGATACAGTGGTTCTCTAGTACACTTGCCCATAAGCTAGGCAGGACTGATTCTATTTTTAGATACCCAAAAAGGAGGGATTGACTCGGGGAGTCATTCCCAAATTTTGCTTTTGCGCCCCTGGCTGATCGACCAGGGGCACTTATGACAGCACCAAATGGCGCAGTGCAAAAGGACAGGTAACCATGACCATCTTATTACCATCTTCTTACCAGTTCATGGTATGGTAGACGGGGCAGTATGCCTGGTAACCATCGCTGCTGTCATGCAAAAGCATAAGCATGCTGCTGTGTAGCGCTGCTGGTCCGCCTCTGTCAGCGGCATCCAGTACACATACGGTGACATACACAAAAGGCAAAATAGGGTCCATTGTTGCCACGCTATGGCGTGTGCCAGGGCATTTCATGGAAAACGTGCTCGAAATGATTGTCTGCCATTGCTTTCCCGGAGGAAGGAATGACTGGCGACATTTACCCAGAATCCACCGCGCAAATGATTTGTGCAACAGCAGGCACAGGGGTCTCAACAAAAAATTCACAGAGACAGCCTAGACTCAGTTAATTGTTCGCAAAAAAGTATCATTGCAAGGAATTAACTAACTGTTTCCCATCTCACAGCTTCCACTGTCTCCAGACCTGCCACTGCATCCACCTCGCAGAGGCTGGCGAAGATTAGGCGGCGAAAGAAAAAGACAAGGGACACGATTTTCGATGAATGTGTGGGCTGCTACCTAGCCGAGGCGGACCAGCAGAGGCAGTGGAGGGAGAAAGTCTCTCTGTACCAGCGCTCACACAGCGAATGGGAGGAGAGGTGGCGTGAGGAACACAAGCAGGCGACTCAAGCAATGCTTGTACTACTGAGGGAGCAAACGGACACGCTCCGGCGACTTGTGTATGTTCTGCAGGACCGCTGCAGGACAGAGCCCCCGGCAGTATCTCTGCAACTGCCCTCCCCCGCCACAAAGTCACATTCCCCCCTCACCTCAAATAACCAGGAGGATGCCCGCCCTGGGCCGTGAATACTGTCACTGCACCCCAGCAGAGTGCTCAAGTAACCAAAAGCTCTCCTACCCTACGTTTGCATAAGTCCTTCCCTTCCGGACTCAAACAAGTCCCAATCCCAGTCCCATCCCATAACTGTGTACTTAAGTAATAAAAATACTTTGCTGTTAAGTACTGTTTCCGTCATGTTTCTTCACTGAAGACTGTGTTTGAATGGGGTGCGTGGGGAAGTGCGTTGCTAATTGCATAGGACAGGCACCTTTCGCAGGGTACAGACACGGGGGCCGGATCAGCAGCGGGTAACACACACAGTGCAGTCAGCAGGCACCGTGGTCGGTATGGGAGGTGGTTTCCAGGTTCTGTGTGGGCGGTGGGGATGTGACTTTTTAGCGGGGGAGGGCAGGTACAGATCTTATACAGCGGTCCTTGTCGTGGACCGCTGAGTCACGCAGCAGAGGAATCTGTATCCGTCCTCCTCCGCCACAAGGCCACATAGCCCCCCGCACACAGAATCCCAAAAAGGAGGGATGGCAGGCTCCGTTGAAACAAGCAGTCCGGCAATGCGGACCGCTGTAGGAGCAGGAGCCTGTCATTCCTTGAGTTTAGAGGCGGTCTTTACATCAGCGCACACCCTACCCACCGCAGTCTGCGTTCCAGTTTCGACCCTTTAACGAAAAGTCATGAATAAAGAAACCTCTCCTCAGTAACAGTGTGACATGTATTTTATTTTTACATGTGTCTTGGAAGTGGAGGAAACGGGGAGAACGGGGTATTTAACCGAAGAGGAGAGTCAACAGTAACTGGGTAAAGAAACAGGGGCAGGTTCAGCTTCTCTGTAAAGAAACTGAACAGTCACAGGTCACGCTGCTCGCTGGTATTTAAAGAGTTCCTTGTCGCTGTCCCAGGCGCCTGTATAGGGCTTCATGAGCAAGTGCATTAGCGGGCAGGCTGGGTCACCGAGGATCACTATAGGCAAATGCACATCCACAACAGTTATTTCGTGGTACGGGAAGAAACTACCTTCCAGCAGGCGTCTGAGCAGCCCACAGTTCCTGAGAACACACGCATCAGGAACCTTGCCCGGACATACGACGTTCATGTTGGTAAAACGTCCCCTATGGTCCCCCAGTGCTTGCAGAACCATTGAAAAGTAGCCCAATTTCTCAGCAGCTGAATGTGGAAGAGGTGGACGATAAAGTGCGAGGAGGAGAAAACGGCGAGGATCGCAGCGGGCTCCATGCTTGCAGTGCTGTGGCGTCCACGCTGTCACTGACCAGAAAAGTGCACGAACAGATTGCCCGCAGGCGTTTTCAGGGAGGGAGGGAGTGAGGGCGTGATTGACGGTTCAATGACGACAGTTACCCAAAACCACCCTCGACACATTTTTTCCCCCAGCAGGCATTGGGGGCTCTACCCAGCATTCCAATGGGCAGCGGGGACTGCGGGAACTGTGGGATAGCTTCCCACAGTGCACCGCTTCGAAAGTCGACGCCGGCCCCGTTAATGTGGACTCAGAAGTTCGAATTAGTGTATTTAGTATGGATACACAAATTCGACTTCATAAGGTCGAATCCACAAATTCGAATTAAGTAGATTCGAAATAGTCCTGTAGTGTAGACAAGGCCTAAGGGGGGATATGCTAAAGGTCTATAAAATCTTGACTGATGTGAAGAAAGTGAATAAAGTAAATGTTTTGTTAGGATAATCCAAATTTAACATAAGGAAAATGCAAGTTACACCAAAACACATAACAGATCTAGATTTCTAAAAAAAAAAAATTAAAAAAAAGTATTTAATTTAAATTGACTTTTGAAAAGTAAGCCATCATGGGGTAAGAGGGAAGATCCTCTCATGGATCAGTAACTGGTTAAAAGATGGGAAACAAAGGGTAGGAATAAATTATCAGTTTTCAGAATGGAGAGAGATAAATAGTGGTATCCTTGAGGGGTCAGTACTGGGACCAGTCCTATTCAACATATTCATCTGGAAAAATGGGTAAACAGTGAGGTGGCAAAATTTGCAGATGATACAAAATTATTCAAGATAGTTAAGTCCCAGGCAGACTGTGAAGATCTACAAAGGGATCTCACAAAACTGGGTGACTGGGCAACAAAATGGCAAATTAAAGTCAATGCTGATAAATGCAAAGTAATGCACATTGGAAAGCAATCTCAACTATACATACAAAATGATGGCATCTGAATTAGCTGTTAACACTCAAGGAAGAGATCTTGGAGTCATTGTGGATAGATCTCTGAAAACATCCACTCCATGTGCAGCAACAGTCACAAAAGCAAACAATGTTGGGAATCATTAAGAAAGGGATAGATAATAAGACAGAAAATATCATATTGCCTCTATATAAATCCATGGTACGTGCACACCTTGAATAGTGTGTGTAGATCTGGTCACACATCCTAAAATATATATATTGGAATTGGAAAAGGTACAGAGATGGGCAACTAAAATGATCAGGGGTATGAAACAGGAGGAGAGATTAAAGTGACTGGGAATTTTCAGCTTAGAAAAGAGATGACTAATGGGGATATGATAGAGGTCGACAAAATCTTGACTGGTGTGAAGAAAGTGAATAAGGAAATTTTATTTAATCCTTCACATAACACAAGAACTAGCAGTCACCCAATGAAATTAATAGGCAGCAGATTTTAAAAAAACAAAAGGAAGTATTTCTTCACACAATATAAAGTCAGCCCAGGGAACTCTTTGCCAGGGGATGCTGTGAAGACCAAAACTATAACAGGATTTTAAAAAGAACTAGATAAATTCCTGGAGAACAGGTCCATCTGTGGCTATTAGCCAGGATGAGAGGGATGCAACGCCATGCTCTGAGTGTCCCTAGCCTGTTTTCCAGAAGCTGGGAATGGGCAACAGGGGATGGATCACTTGATGATTCCCTGTTCTATTCATTCCCTCTGAAGCACCTGGCCTTGACCACTGTTGTAAGACAGGGTACTGGGCTATATGGACCATGGGTCTGACCCAGTATGACCATTCTTATGTAAAAATTAATTATAATAAAAATGTTTAGTACAGAAACTCCCCAACATAATGACCTCTCAAGATAGCAACAATGTGAGATAACAACCTTGGCAAATACTGCATTTTAAAAATCTTGGCCTACTGGGAAACATATTTATATAAGTTTCCATTCCCAGTCACAAATCTAGCATTCTGGAGCAAAGTGACTAAAATATAGTCCAACAAACAAATGTTTATTTAACATGCCCCTCACTTTTCCCTCCACCGCACTCCACTCACCGGTGTTGTCCTTGGTCAGTGGAGACTCAGAGTTCAGAGGTGCTTTCACGTGAGTACACCTTCCAGGTGGGGGACAAAAAGGCACAGTTTGCTCTGGCCACGGCTGTTCGTTGTGCCATGGTTCACTTTACCACTCTGTTGCCAATGGCCCTGCACAGTGACCTTCTGCTGTCACCTACCACTGTGACCTCTGCGAGTTGGTCTCTTGAGGTTCCACCAGCTCTCCGTGATTTCAGCTGAGCTCTCAGTGCGGGAACCTTGCTGCTAGTGCAGTCTGGGCTGTCTCTTACACAAAAACACTGTACCCACAGGAACACTGTCCCCACAACAGGACTAAGCAGATTGTCAGTGATTTCAGCTGCAGTGGTCACTTAACAGAACAAAAGACTATAGAGCCTAATCAGCTCTGTCTTTAAACAGTGGAGAGGGACAGGTCCCCACCCTCTCTCTTGATGCCTTAAAATCATCACAGACTAAGGGCTTGGCTACACTTACAAATTTGCAGCGCTGCAGCAGGGTGTGAAAACACACCCTCTGCAGCGCTGCAAATTGCGGCGCTACAAAGTGCCAGTGTAGTCAAAGCCCCAGCGCTGGGAGCCGCGCTCCCAGCGCTGTCCGTTATTCCCCACAGGGAAGTGGAGTACGGACAGCGCTGGGAGAGTTTTCTCCCAGCGCTGGTGCTTTGATTACACTTAGCGCTTCAAAGCGCTGCCGCGGCAGCGCTGCCGCGGCAGCGCTTTGAAATGCAAGTGTAGCCAAAGCCTAAGTACAGTTCTACTGCCCTTTACTCATACAATAAGAACAACATTTCATCCCCCCTTCCCCGACATTCAAGTGGTTTGTAACCCAACCCCAGCCAAAATCTATCACTTGGACAACACAGCTCTGTTTGCTGGATACCTAGGTAGATTAGGTGTGAATGTAAATATAATCTGGCCCTGAAGCCTTAGCCCCCAGCTCATCACTAGCTGTCAGGGAGAACTCATTTAGACTTTGCTTACAAATCATCATTGGAAATTATTAGGTTGGCCAACATCAACTAAATGAATGCACTGACATCATAAAAAACAGCTGTATAAGGAAGCAAGGAAGCTAGTCTATGTTCATACTTTTCAAATATATTATACTTTTTCAGATACACATATTTTATCAGCAAAGAATCCTATGGCACCTTATAGACTAACAGACGTTTTGCAGCATGAGCTTTCGTGGGTGAATACCCACTTCTTCGGATGCAAGTAGTGGAAATTTCCAGGGGCAGGTATATATATGCAAGCAAGAAGCAAGCTAGAGATAACAAGGTTAGTTCAATCAGGGAGGATGAGGCTGTGAATGGCTTGCCAACTACAGAACCAGTTTCTCCTCCCTTGGTTTTCACACCTCTACTGGTAGAACAGGGCCTCATCCTCACTGATTGAACTAACTTCGTTATCTCTAGCTTGCTTCTTGCTTGCATATATATACCTGCCCCTGGAAATTTCCACTACTTGCATCCGAAGAAGTGGGTATTCACCCACGAAAGCTCATGCTGCAAAACGTCTGTTAGTCTATAAGGTGCCACAGGATTCTTTGCTGCTTTTACAGATCCAGATTAACACAGATTACCCCTCTGATACTTGACATATTTTACCATACACTGTATAAGCTTTTAAAGTGTGTATTAATGTTTCAGTTTAAATTCAGATTTCCAAACAGTCACTAAATTGGTATGTAACTAGCTCACAAAACTTGGGGGGGTGTTGGGAAAATTCAGGGGGGGTGTAGGGAAATCACTGCTGACAACGCTAGATTTAGCAGGCCACTGCTCAAACCACTGAGCCATCCCTCCCCCCTAATCAACTACTCTCCTAGCCCAGCACACTGGCCCAGACAGAAATCTGGGGCCGCTCACGCTCTTAATCCAGTCCAAGATCTTCCTCCATAATGACATTGCTGCACAAGTATCACCTAGGAAACCTGAACCTGGCACAGTCCCTGGCGGCAGTGCAAGCAACATGCAAGAGTGTGCCAGTGTTGGGTGTGGTCTGCTTAGCACCCGAGAGGCCTTAGCTGCCGGCAGGTGCTGGGGTCACACGGGGGGGTGCTTCAAAATCAGCCACCATCTCTTTCCTTCCTCCTCCAGTGTGGTGCTGGTCTTACTAAGCAGAGACCATTGTCTGATGATTTGAAGAAGCCTCTCTCAAAACGGTCACATTTTTAACACTAAAGTTAGAGTGACAGTGTCATAGCTAAAAGTTGTGTTTAGGGAAAAAGCAGCAAGATGAATCTCTCTGGTGTGTGGGGCAGTTGGTAATTCACCCATTACTGAATCATTTAACAGGCAGTATGTTTATAGAAGTATATGGATTTTTTCTTTTGTTACTAGTGTCATTTGATGAGTTTATTAATGTTCAAGTTGAATATATCTTTTTGAAACATACTTTAAAAAGAAAAATGTCTTCCCTGGGTTACAGGAGAACCAGCTTTAAATGATTAAACCTGAAAGAATTTTAGAAGCATCCAAAGATCCCAGTCAGAACTGAGACCCCTTTTGGTCCTAGATGCTGTGTAAACACACAGCAAAGAATCGTTCCTGTCCTGAAGAGTCTGGGTCCCTGATCTGCAAACATGCCCTGTTTGTACCCAACTCTAAACATACAATTTTTAACGTCATTTCTTGTGTGCAAAATTAAGAACATGAATAAGTGTTTGCAGGATCAGGGCCTAACTTAAGAGAAACAGCCACAGCAAATGCATATCAGACAATATGGAAAGGGGAGGGAAAACAAGGGTATTAGAAAGAAGGCCACATGTTTACACAGTCTGGCTTTGTGCACAGTTTAGTGGTTCTGAAGCCTTCAGGAGTTATTTTCCTGTGTGTGTGTATATATGTATATATAAGAGAGAGAGAGAGAGAGAGAGAGAGATCAGCAATCCCCACTAGTTCTTTACTTAGCCACTCAGCTGATGATTTCTTGTAGGCATCACAGCAGCAGTGGGTCTAGAGGAAGGATCTGATAGGACAGGACTTACTGGACTAGTTTGGGGAAGATGTTCCCTATTTAAGGAGAGGTATGAAAATAACCACAGAGAGGTTGACAATGAAAATAGTCACATTTTAGTCAATTTCGTTTCCGGATACCCGTGCCCTAGCCCCAGTGATCTAATCCAGTGGCTCTCCATCTTTCCAGACTACTGTACCCCTTTCAGGAATCTGATTTGTCTTGTGTGCCTCCCTCCCCCATTTCACCTCACTTAAAAACTATCAAAGGGAGAGCCGGGTTGGTCTGGATCTGTAAAAAGCAATAAAGAGTCCTGTGGCACCTTATAGGCTGACAGAAGTATATACAAAAACCTGTAGGAGAACACTTCAACCTCCCTGGACACACAATAGCAGATCTAAAGGTAGCCATCCTGCAGCAAAAAAAACCATCAGGACCAGACTTCAAAGAGAAACTGCTGAGCTTCAGTTCATTTGCAAATTTGACACCATCAGCTCAGGATTAAACCAAGACTGTGAATGGCTTGCCAACTACAAAAGCAGTTTCTCCTCCCTTGGTGGTCACACCTTAACTGCCAGAAGAGGGCCTCATCCTCCCTTATTGAACTAACCTCGTTAGCTCTGGCCTGATTCTTGCCTGCATATTTATACCTGCCTCTGGAAATTTCCATGACATGCATCCGACAAAGTGAGTATTCAACCACGAAAGCTCATGCTCCAATACTTCTGTTAGTCTATAAAGGTGCCACAGGACTGTCACTTTTAGGTTACAAATCAGTCATAAAAATACAAAAAAAGTGTCACACCACATTATTACTGAGAAATTGCCATAATAGAGGCTCAACTTAAATGTACACCCTAAATTAAAAAACATAATAAAAGAACCAAAGAAGTGCCACCGTGGCTAAACAAAGGAGACGAAGCCGTGAGAGACAAAAAGGCATCCTTTAAAAAGTGGAAGTTAAATCCCAGTGAGGAAAATGGAAAGAAGCATAAACTCTGGCAAATGAAGTGTAAAAATATAATTAGGAAGGCCAAAACAGAATTTGAAGAACAACTAGCCAAAGATTCAAGAAGTAATAGCAATTAAAAAAAAAGTGCATCAAAAGCAGGAAGCCTGCTAAACAACCAGTGGGGCCACTGGACCATCGAGGTTCTAAAGGAGCATTCAAGGATAAGGCCATTGCAGAGAAACTAAACGAATTCTTTGCATCAGTCTTCACAGCTGAGGATGTGAGGGAGATTCCCAAATCTGAACCTTCTTTTTAGGTGACAAATCTGAGGAACTGTCCCAGACTGAGGTGTCATTAGAGGAGGTTTTTGGAACAAATTGATAAGCTAAACAGTAATAAATCACCAGGGCCAGATGGGATTCACCCAAGATTCCTGAAGCAACTCATATGTGAAACTTCAGCACTACTAACTGTAGTTTGTAACCGATCATTTAAATTGGCTTCTGTACAAAATGGCTGGAGGATAGCTAATGTGACTCCAATTTTTAAAAAGGGCTGCAGAGGCGATCCTGGCAATATCAGACCTGTATGCCTAACTTCAGTATCAGGCAAATTGGTTGAAACTATAAGAATGAAATTGTCAGACATAGATTAACAATTTGTTGGGGAAAGTCAACCCGGTTTTTGTAAAGGGAAATCATGCTTCACCAATCTACTAGAATTCTTTGAGGAGTCTAAATTAGCTGT
Source organism: Mauremys mutica (assembly GCF_020497125.1). NCBI lineage: Eukaryota > Metazoa > Chordata > Testudines > Geoemydidae > Mauremys > Mauremys mutica. The sequence goes on along the minus strand of NC_059092.1, from coordinate 16,509,579 downwards.
TACCACTCAAGAAAGATCTTGGAGTCATTATGGATAGTTCTCTGAAAACATCCACTCAATGTGCAGCAGCGTCAAAAAAGCTACAGAATGTTGGGAATTATTAAGAAAGGGAGAGATAAGACAGAAAATATCATATTGCCTCTATATAAATCCATGGTACGCCCACATCTTGAATACTGTGTGCAGATGTGGTCGCTCCATCTCAGAAAAGAGATATTGGAATTAGAAAAGGTTCAGAAAATGGCAACAAAAATGATTAGGAGTATGGAATGGCTTCCAAATGAGGAGAGATTAATAAAACCGGGACTTTTTAGCTTGGAAAAGAGATGGTTAAGGGGGGGGGATACGATTGAGGTCTATAAAATCATGACTTGTGTGGAGAAAATAGACAAGGAAGTGTTATTTACTCCTTCTTATAACACAAGAACTAGCGGTCATGAAATGAAATTAGTAGGCAGCAGGTTTAAAACAAATAAAAGGAAGTATTTTTTCACACAATGCACAGTCAACCTGTGGAACTCCTTGCCAGAGGATGTTGTGAAGGCCAAGACTATAACAGGGTTCAAAAAAGAACTAGATAAGTTCATAAAGGATAGGTCCATCAATGGCTATTAGCCAGGATGGGCAGGGATGGTGTCCCTAGCCTCTGTTTACCAGAAGCTGGGAATGGACGAAAGAGGATGGATCACTTGATGATCACCTGTTCTGTTCATTCCCTCTGGGGCACCTGGCATTGGCCACTGTCTGAAGACAGGATACTGGGCTAGATGGACCCTTGGTCTAACCCAGTATGGCCATTCTTAGGTTTTTATGCTTACTTTCTCATTTTTACCATATAATTATAAAATAAATCAATTGGAATATAAATATTGTACTTACATTTCAGTGTATAATATATTGTCTATATGAAATTTTAGTTTGTACTGACTTTGCTAATGCTTTTTATGTAGTCTGTTGTAAAACTAGGCAAATATCTAGATGAGTTGATGTACTCCCTGGAAGATCTGTGTACCCCCAGGGGTACACATAGGGTGACCAGATGTCCCAATTTTATAGGGACAGACCAGATTTATGGGTGTTTTTCTTACATAGGCTCCTATTACCCCCACCCCGTCCTGATTTTTCACATTTGCTGTCTGGTCACCCTAGGTACACGTACCTCTGGTTGAGAACCACTGATCGAATGTTGCAGTTGTAAGCTCTACAGGGAAATGATGTTCCTTTAAAAGCTGTTTCCACTGGCATTTTAAAATAAATAGAAATGTTTCTGAGTGTTGATTTATATTTTAACAAAATACAAGGCCAAATTTGACCTGACAGAATTGCTTTAAATATTTCCCACTCACCTCAATGGACATTTCACCTATCTCAAAAATTCTCTTTGTCAAGGATGAGCCCTCATCTGGTTAAAGTGTCCGGTTTGTTTCTCAACACTGGGGAAGTTTATCCTTCAATTTCAAAGTTAAAACAAAAGTACTTATTGTATTTAAGTGGTTCAGAATATTGTCTATTCATTTCCATTTCCATAGTTTTTGTCCTGAAAGATCTCAGACCATGTCACAAATGATGTACATACAACACCACTAACATGCAGCAACTTCTGGGGGAGAAGACCACTAACCAGAACACATCACCTCAATAGTGGGGAAATTTTACTCAAGCACACTGAGACAAATTGTGCCATCTATCACACAGAGCAGACCTTGACTGATTTTTTTAAAATGGTCTGTAGACAACTAGACTCACCCCTGCAGCGCCTCCTGCTGGTCTCTCAGGGAATTAGCTCAATTCAGCTCCAGAGCACCCTCTGCGGGCCAGTGATCCGCCTGGCCTCTGGCCCCTGTGTCCCTCCCTGGACCCGGTGCCCTTTTACATGGGGTGCTGCTTCCACCTCAGTTTGGCTTCCACCTCAGATACCGTAATGTCTACCCCCATATCTTCATTCCCATCAGTCCCTCTATCACTATTCCTTAGCCCTTCATTAGCCTAATTAAAGACCGAGGCAAAATATTCATTCAGATATTGTGCCATGCCAAGATTATCCCTAATCTCCACTCCGTTTAAAGTTTTAAGCGGTCCCACTTCTTCCTTCTTGGTTTTCTTCCTATTTATATGGCTAAAAAACCTTTTGCTATTGGTTTTAATCCCCTTCGCTAGGTCCATCTCCACCCGGCTCTTTGCCTTTCTCACTGCTTCCCTACACCCTCTGACCTCAATAAGGTAGGTTTCTTTGCTGATCCCTCCCATTTTCCACTCCTTGTACGCTTTCTGTTTTTTCTTAATCACTCCTCTAAGACGCTTGCTCATCCAGCTCGGTCTAAAACTGCTACCTACGAACCGTTTTCCCTTTCTCGGGATACATGCCTCTGACAGCTCCTGCAACTTCAACCTGAAATAACCCCAGGCGTCTTCCGCCTTTAGATCCCTAAATATGTTAGTCCAATCCACTTCCCTACATAGTTGCCTCAATTTAGTAAAGTTAGCCCTTTTGAAATTGTAAACCTTAGTCTCAGATGCAATTTTGTTTATCCTTCCATTTATTTTGAAACGAATTAGCTCATGATCACTCGAGCCAAGGTTGTCCCCTACAACTATTTCCTCAACAAGGTCCTCGTTACTTACCAAAATCAGATCTAAAATGATCCCCTCGTCGGTTCAGCAACTACTTGATGAAGGAATTCATCAGCTCTCACGTCTAGGAAAAGCTGAGCCCTATTATTATTACTAGCATTTGTTTCCCAATCTATATCCGGGAAGTTAAAATCTCCCATGATCATACAGTTCCTATTAGTATTTACCTCCTTAAAAACATTAAAGAGCTCTCTATCCATATCCAGGCTAGATCCCGGCGGTCTATAGCACACCCCAATCACTATCCCAGGGGACGCTCTAGTAGTTTTCTTCCCCAATGTGACCATTGCCCAAACAGACTCCGTATTATCCATTGCATTGCTAGTTATTTCGTTACATTTCACCTCATTATTGACATACAATGCTACTCCCCCACCTTTACCTTTGTATCGGTCTTTCCTAAACAGCACATACCCTTCCATACCTGTACTCCAGTCATGGCTACCGTTCCACCATGTTTCGGTTATTCCTACGATATCCGGTTTCAATTCTCGGACCAGGAGCTCTAGTTCCTCCATTTTGTTACCTAAGCTTCTCGCATTGGTGAACAAACATCCTAATTTTTGCTGTTTGGCTCCTCTCACCCTTTTCACCCAACTTGGTAGGGACACAGTACTACCAGTATGACCTGTCGGTCTAGTATCCGTCCCCCCCCCGCTTCCTTATACCTAACCCTCCCCCTCTGGCTATATCTGTTGTTATACTGTTGTTCTCACTCTCAACGTATAAATTTGGCGTGGAGAGTACCTGGACCTCTCCCAACCGTCTCCCCCCAGTGTCTAGTTTAAAGCTCTTTTAATCAGATGAGCCAGCCTCCCTCCTAGAATTCTACTTCCTTCCCTACTTAGGTGGAGCCCATCCCGTGAGAACAGTTCTCTGTCCCCAAAAGCCTCCCAGTGCCCATACATCCCAAAGCCCTCCTTGTAACACCACTCCCTCAGCCAACTATTTATCGCCACGATCCTGTCACCCCTTTGGCGCCCTTCCCTAGGGACAGGTAGGATCCCACTGAAGATCACCTGAGCCTCAATTTCCTTGAGCGTCTTACCCAACCTGACATAGTCTCCCTTGATTCTCTCTAGTGAGAATCTAGCCGTGACATTCGTTCCTACATGAAAGATGATCAAAGGGTTCTTGAAAGGAATAAATGGTCAGTTTTCACAATGGATGGGGTGTCCCCCAGGGATCTGCATTGAGAACTGTGCTGTTCAACATATTAATAAATGATCTGGAAAAGGGGGTGAACAGTCAGGTGGCAACATTTGCAGATGGTGCAAAGGTTTCAGAGTGGTAGCGGTGTTAGTCTGTATCAGTAAAAACAACGAGGAGTCCTTGTGGCACCTTAGAGACTAACACATTTATTTGGGCATAAGCTTTCTTGAGCTAAAACCCACTTCATCAGATGCAGGGAATGGAAAATACAGTACACACACACGAAGAGATGGAGGTTGCCTTACTAGTTCTAATGAGAAAATTCAATTAAAGTGGGCTATTATCAGTAGGAGGGGGAAAAATCACTTTTGTAGTGGAAATAGTTAAGTCCAAAGTTGACTGCAATGAGTTACAAAGGGATCTCCTAAAACTGAATGACTGGTAACATTAACAAATGCAAAAATAAAAGAAAGAAAATGCACACTGGAAAACATAATCCCAACTATACATGCTGTGACAACGTTCCTCTTCTACCTTGGTGGGTCCTGCGCTTATTGGCAGATTTGCTCACCTCAGATCTTCCCCTCTGGTGGAACCCACAGTCTGGGTCAACTTCTCCTGTGTCTGATCAGGAGTTGGGAGGTTTGGGGGGAACCCGGGCCCGCCCTCTACTCCAGGTTCCAGCCCAGGGCCCTGTGGATTGCAGCTGTCTAGAGCGCCTCCTGTAACAGCTGCATGACAGCTACAACTCCCTGGGCTACTTCCCCATGGCCTCCTCCCAACACCTTCTTTATCCTCACCACAGGACCTTCCTCCTGGTGTCTGATAACGCTTGTACTCCTCAGTCCTCCAGCAGCTACACCCTCTCCCTCTCAGCTCCTGGTGCCTCTTGCTCCCAGCTCCTCTCACACACACACCTCTGACTGACTAACTGGGAGGCTTTTAACTAGTTCCAGCCAGCCTTTGGTTGGCTTCAGGTGTCCCAATCAATGTAGCTGTCTCCACTGCCTTCTAGAAGGATCTTAATTGGCCCCAGGTGTCTTGATTAACCTGGAGCAACTGCCATTTGGTTACCATGGTACCAGGGATTTGTTTAGCCTGGGGCTAACGTACCTGTTCCTTACTACTTTACTGTAGCCATCTGGCCTTGCCCCATCACAATACAAAGTGATGGCATCTAAATTAGTTGTTACCACTCAAGAAAGAAATCTTGGAGTTATCCTGGATAGTTCTCTGAAAACATCTGCTCCATATGCAGTGGCCATCGAAAAGCGAACAGAATGTTAGGAACCAATAGGAAAGGGTTAGATAAGACAGAAAATATCATAATGCCACTATATAAATCTATGTACACCCAGGTGCAGTTCTGGTCTCTGTCTCAAATATATATTGGAATTGGAAAAGGTACAGAGAAGGGCAATAAAATGATTAGGGGTATGGAACAACTTCTGTACAAGATATTAAAAAGATTTAAGGCCTGGCTTGACAAAGCCCTGGCTGGGATGATTTAGTTGGGGTTGGTCCTGCTTTAAGCAAGGGGGTTGGACTAGACACCTCCTGAGGTCTCTTCCAACCCTAATCTTTTATGATTCTTTGTTCATCTTAGAAAATAAATGATTAAAGGGGAATATGATATAAGTCTATAAAATCATGATAAAATGAATACAGGAAGTGTTATTTACTTCTTCACATAACACAAGAACTGGGGACACCCAATGAAATTAATAGGCAGCTGGTTCAAAACAAACATAAGGAAGTACTTCTTCACACAATGGTCAACCGGTGGAACCAGGGTGACCAGATGTCCTGATAAAATCTGGACTGTCTCAATATTTAACCCTTTGTCCCGCGTCCCAATTGATGTATGCTCGGGACCCTGTTTGTCCCGATATTCGGGGGGGGGCTGAGTGGGGAGGGGACGGGACCTGGGCCGGGTTGGGGGCACAGCCTGGGAGGAGCGGGGGTGGACTCTGGGCAGGGCTGATGGCACTCCAATGTGTCCCGATATTTTACTCTTGTGATCTGATCACCCTATGTGGAACTCATTGCCAGGGGATGTTGTGAAGGCCAAAAGTATAACTGGGTTTTTAAAAAAAAATTAGATAAGTTCATGGAGGATAGGTCCATCAATGGCTTTTAGCCAACCCCACATTCTGAGTGACCCTAAACCTCTGACTGCAAAAAGGTGGGACTGGAGGACAGGGAATGGACCACTTGATAATTGCCCTGTTCAGTTCATCCCCTCTGGGGCGTCTGGCACTGGCCATTGTCAGACTACAGGATACTGGGCTAGACACACCATTGGTCTGACCCAGTGTGACCATTCTTATGTTCTGATTTCAATTCTAGGGGGGAAGCAAGGTGGCATTCTTTTATATTCTAAAATGGTTGTAAAATCTGTTGACACGAGACTGTGGAGGAAGAAACCCTGCAGTTTCTCACACTAAATCCTCCCACTGTTAGGTATTCAGGAACTGTCGTCAGACGTCACCGGTGTGGTGCTCTGCTCTGTTCAGCGTTGATACCAGTCGGCTGTGTGTGTGTTCCCCCTGTGCGCTGCCCCGGCTCTGCAGATCCCTGACACAGCAGAGCCCGGGAGACCCCCCAATGACCACAGACTCCGATAAGGTACGAAGGCATCCGGCCAGGTTTATTGCCAAACGAAACACAGTCTCTAGCTCCCCGGATCAGATGTCTACAGTTCTGCTAGTACATATGTGCTCCCTGACAATGGACCGGTTCAGTCAGTGGCGGGACTTACCACTGCTCCCTAGGCCAGACAAAGACAATTCTTCAGGGGCACACTTTTATACACAGGTACAAACAAGTTACACATCACTCCCAGCATATAGAGGTGCAACCCCTCTGTGTGTTAGGGTGCCGCCTCTCACCTTGTACATGTTGGTTCGAACAAAACAACTCTATCCTATTACCCTCCTGCCCCTGCCTTTAGGTTGGCTCAGCCTGTTCCTTGTTATCTGTGTGGAATGTGCTCGTACCGGAATGTTCTGGTACCATCCTGGCACATGTTTATATTACTAATGCTTAGTACCTTTTAGGTATGTGTATATTTGCAACATCAGCCTTTGTCTTGCCAGCTTCTGTGAGCCGGGCCTGCCTCTGGCTCACAGCTTAACTTTTCTTTATGTTAGCAAAGTCTTGACCATTACTTTAGTTCAGGCCTTAGGCTTCATACCAGGCCTCTGATACAAGGACTTATGTTTCAGGGCCTCATCTTACTACAGGAACATTATGAAATATGAAATTAGTGAATCTTAAACAAGAGGCATTTGGTAAATAAAATGACAAACTCTAGACACAAACAAATAGGTTTCCACACAGCTTGCATCCCAGCTTTGTCTCCCTTGTTTACCAGGGATGCCACCCTGCTGGAAATTCCATAAAGCTGAACAGCATAGTCAAAGTATACATATATTTACAGGGGAGACGCATGTCTTACAAATTCAACCCTGAGACATTTGTTCTCTACCAAAAGGCAGAATTCAAGATTTCATAGTGAGAGACTGATAGCCCTGGCTAGAAACAGGCGTGACATACTGGATCCACTTTACAATCCATGGCTGCATATGTATGCAGGGAATTCTGGCCACTTAATAGCCTAGAGGTCAATGGAGCAGGAAGTGAACTTGTGATCTTCCACTCTGAAAACACAGCTCCACTTGAGCACTAGAAGAGATTCTTCTAGATTGCAGCCATAGCTTGACATGGTCTACTCAGGCCAGTCTCTCCAGGGCTAACAGCCCCACCCTTGTGAAGAGGGCCATGGGATCTTTCATTACCCCATTTCAAAAGCTCAGACTTCTGGCACATAGCACATGTGCATAACTCTCAGGGGAATACAATAAGGACCATCACGTGAAGAAGAGGGCCATCTATTGAACCACGACCCTCTGCCCTGGTAGCTGCTGGGATTTTCTAGGAGGTGTCCCAGCTCACTACTGACTAGACTCTTCCCTTCTTAACTTTCAAGCTGTGGTCTTTGTAAGTGGCTGGGGAGCAGCCTCAGGGACCCCTAATCCAGGGGACAACTCTAACAGAATGTCCCTCCGGCAGGGTAAGTCTTTCAAGCTGCGTAGCTGGCAGGTGCCCATCTGTGGGAATGAGGCCTGATGAGTTATTTCCTCTTCAGATGCAGCAAAAGCAGAAGTGGCTAAAGAACCCCCCCGGTTGAACAGCTGGTGATTCATGTGACCAGCGCTGAGCTGTGGAGCCTGTCAGTTCGAAGGGGCTGATTAAATCCAGCCTAGTTTGGGAAGGACCAAACGTTAATTACCAGGCTGAATGGCTGGAGAGTGGCCAATGGGTTCTGCTGCTAGTTGAACAGATATCAGGTCAGCACCCCATTAAATGGCAGCCCCAGCAGCCTGGTTAAGAACTGAAGGGCAGTGCAGACCAAGCTGCCCTCTCTTGTCTGAGGACAACCCGGTGAGGGGGTGTACGAATCCCATGCTGGGTGAGGGCTGCTCCGTGTGTGTATGTGCCAGGAGGAAGCTGGGATTATAAAAGAGAAAACGGTAACCCAGAACATGGGGGAGGATAAAACGATCTCCTAGCCCCTCAATACACAGAGTTCCTGCATCCGGAGCGAAGCGCCCCCCATTGTGTATGCTCCTGGCTGAGATGGAGCACATATTCCTGGGGTCAACAGATTGGGTAGGGGACACCTGACAATAGCCTTTCCCAGGTTGGGAAATACCCTGGACTGTGCATGCTGGGAAACACTCTGCAAGCAATGCCACCAGCTCCCAGTGGCCACTAGGTGTCGCCTGGGCACCACATCACAGCTGCTCAGCACTAGCTGGGACGTGGAACAATTCAGATGGGAGAACCGAATTCTCTATTTGCTGCCCAGCCCGTCAGGAAGGTGTCCCCAGGCCCTTTGCTGTAGGGGGAAGGAAGAGGGTGATTGATAGATTCAGCTGTGGGATTCCTATTGCTTGTCTGCTCTCCAGACCCCACCCTCCGCTGAGAGTGCATCACCATATATTATATGGTAAAATGAACCTAGGGTGACCAGATAGCAAGTGTGAGAAATCGGGACAGAGATTGGGGGGTAATAGGCAGCTATGTAAGAAAAAGCCCCAAATATCTGGACTGTCCCTATAAAATCAGGACATCTGATCACCCTAAATGAACCATAACCTCCCCTCCCCCCCAACTGTCTATCTTAGACCCCCAGGCTCAGCTGCCGATAGGATGCTGGCACCACTCAGCCGTACACTTGATTCCCAGCTGATGCAACCATGGTCTCTGCTAGAATGGCCACAGGAAGTCAGTTCTTGAGTGAAGAGACCCTGGCTGCAGCTGAGTCCTGGCAAGACCAAACCGATGCTGCTCACAAAGGGGAGACCCTTCAAAGAGGTGGCCAAGACATCGTCTCCACCTGCCGTCGAAGGCTTCGGCCTCGGGGTCCTGTCTGTCTGCTTGCTAAGCTAGCTCCTGGCGCCGAGGGCTCTGAGCACCCATTTGACTGGGTGCTATGCTCACATCGGCTCGGGCGTGCGTTTCATCCTGGGAGACGCAGGGTTTGAAAAGCTCGCCAAAACCTCGCTCAGCTCTGGCATTGTTCTATCCGCCTCTGGTGCTGGCGGAAAGCCAGGGCCGCCCAGAGGATTCAGGGGGCCGGGGGCAAAGCAATTTCAGAGGCCCCTTCCATAAAAAAAAGTTGCAATCCTATAGAATACTAGATTCTCATGGGGGCCCCTGTGGGGCCCGGGGCAAATTGCCCCACTTGCCCCCCCCCTCTGGGCAGCCCTGCAGAAAGCTCCCCCCAGCACAGCTCTTGCAGTGGACTAATCTGGGGAGAACTCCTAGTGTTCAAATTGGTTTCATCGCTGATCTTACGATCGAGGCCGAACCTGCCAGGATGTGTCCCAGACGGCACCTCTCGGGCGCCCTTTGTGTTCAAGTTGGTGCCATCCATTAGGAGGGGCTGGTTCCTGGGGCTGGAGCTGGGCACAAGGTTTTGATCTTTCAAAACTAAAATGGGGGGTGGGGGGAAAGGAATTTTGAAAAAAAAATGTGAAATTTCCTCACAAACCAGCTCTGCTTGGGCTCTGGCTGCCCTGAGACTTCTGAAATCCCCCCACCCCTGAGAAGGTGGTTGATCTTGTGGTAGTCACAGGTTGGAATAAAGACCCTCTGCAGTGCCACTCTGGTCCCCGTGAATCACCCAGATAAACCCCTCCTGTACAGAGAGATGGGCCCGACACCTGATTTGTCTGTCATCTCCATTTAGACTGTAAGCTCTTGGAGGGAGGGACTGTCTCTGTCTCCATGTGCCGCGCCTAATGAAATAGGGCTCTGATCTCAGAGCCTCTAGGCCAGGGGTGGGAAAACTACAGCCCGCCGGCCAGATCCGGCCCCTTGGGGCTTTGGATCCTGCCCACAGGATTGCCCCCCATGGTGCCGCAGGCCCCACGCCACTCTCGGAAGCAGCTGGCACTACGTGCCCACGACCCCAGGCTGGGGCGCAAAGGGGTCCATGCATTGCCCTTGCCTCCAGGCACAGCCCCCCGCATCTCCCATTGGCTAGGAATGGGGAATGGGGAACCGCGACCAATGGGAGCTTTGGGGGAGGTACCTGGAGGCAAGGGCAGCGTATGCGGAGGTCACTGTAAAGGTTGAAGGAACAGAATGTAGAGCAGTACTTGACACGGGATCCAAGGTGACCATCATATTCCAGTCGTTCTACCAGCAGATGCTTGGGCATCTGCCTATACAGCCCCTGACCGGACTTGGCCTGTGTGGCCTTAGCATGGATGAATACCCCTGAATATTGAATATTGAATATTGAACCTGGCCCTTGCTGCTATCGTTTCAGCCTGGCAGAGGGGTTACAGACATATAGAAAGAGACCTTCTAAAAACATTAAAAGGTATGACTGGCACGCGACACCTTAAATTAGAGTGAATAAATAAAGACTCGGCACACCACTTCCGAAAGGTTGCCGACCCCTGTACTAGGCCGATGGTGGGAGAATATTCAGAAATGTCTCAGTGTAGATGCAACCAGGGAGGATTAATTTTCCTCCCCCACCCCCGGCACCTCGTGGAGATGTTCTTCAGGTCAGGTCTGAGCCAGGATCCTTTCTGAATGCTTAGTACCAGTCACATGTGGTAGCAAGGATTTTGCTTCTAGCCAGACCAAGCCATTCCACTGCCATGCCCTGATTTTCCAACACGCTGCACCAGCTTTGTGTTAGTAGAACTCCAGCACCTCTAATGGGGGCTACCCTGGGGTAAGGTTGGAGTCATTCATCGCAGGGTCCAGTGCTTGGCCTCCACTGTGGTTATCTTCTCCACCAAGGTCTCCTTGCTTCCTCCATCCCTCGCGAAGCCTCTCAGGACACATCCTTTGGCTACATTTTTCAAAGGCAAAATGATGACGAGTTCAAAAGCAGCCTCTGATTTTCAGTGCCTGCATTTTGGGACAGTCAGCTAGAGACAGGTGGGGGCCTGGCTTGCCGAGGAGCCGAGCGCTGGAGCATGGTTGAAAGAAAATTCAGCGAAAAGGAGCTTTTCGACCAAACGGACGTTTTCCTCAAAAAATTCCATTCCGATCAAAAATGTTCAGGTTATTGTTGCTAAATCAGAAACCCCCAAATAGAAGGGGATGGGTTGTTGTTTTGTTTTTGGCTTCCTGCAGCTGGAAAACAAACATTTTTCAGTTTTTGAATGAAAAGCTAAGGGTTTTATTGGTTTTCAGTCACATATTTCAGGGGGAATGAAAAAGACCGGCCAGTTCAAACCACAGCGGACGTCAGTGCGAGCGGTAGGTGCTCAGCACCTCCAAAAAAATAAGGTCCAAAGAGTCTCAGGATAGACCCCGCCTGGGATGAGACGCAGCTTTTCAAAATGTTGGCGTCGGCTGGTAGGCAAAGCACAAATACACAATGATTCTCATCACTGCCTTGGTCTGGGAGCCAGCCCATTCCAATTTGGTCTGTTACGGGAGTGGCCCTTTACTTTGGAAGAGGGATCATAGAATCATAGAATAGCAGGGGTGGAAGAGACCACAGGAGGTATCTAGTCCAATCCCCTGCTCAAAGAAGGACCAACACCAACTAAATCATCCCAGCCAGGGCTTTGTCAAGCCTGACCTTAAAAACCTCTAAGGAAGGAGATTCCACCACCTCCCTAGGAACCCATTCCAGTGTTTCACCACCCTCCTAGTGAAAAAGTTTTTCCTAATATCCAACCTAGACCTCCCCCACTGCAACTTAAGACCATTGCTTCTTGTTCTGTCATCTGGTACCACTGAGAACAGGCTAGATCCATCCTCTTTGGAACCCCCTTTCAAGCAGTTGAAAGCAGCTATCAAATCCCCCCTCATCCTTCTCTTCTGCAGACTAAACAATCCCAGTTCCCTCAGCCTCTCCTCATAAGTCCTGTGCCCCAGCCCCTTAATAATTTTTGTTGCCCTCTGCTGAACTCTTTCAAATTTCTCCACATCCTTCTTGTAGTTTGGGCCCAAAATTGGACACAGCACTCCAGATGAGGCCTCACCAATAATCGCAATGACTTTTTTTCTGCAAAACCTCCTCAGTCAGGTTTGGCAGGTACAAGACTCCACATCAGTGCAGAGACGGTCTGCAGCGGGGTCCCATTTTTACTAAGGGGGGACTTGCAACATTTTGAGGTATAAAGTGATTCATAGATTTCAGCGTCCCAAAGGACCATTCTGATAGTCTCACCTGACCTCCTGCATCACCCAGGCCACCGAATTTCAGCCACTAACAAATGGTCCTGGTGTGGGGCTCCCTCTCGATCCAGAAGAGCTATTTGAGATGTTCCCAGACGTTCTGGAAGTCAGATCCAGACAGAAAAGCAGCTGGAGAACAACCAATCAACTGTGCAGATGGGAAAACGACTTGATCAAGGTCAGCCCGTGGTATAGCTGGGCAGAAACAATGTTATGTCCCACAAGAATTTTTAAGATTTTGAAATAGTTTTCCCAACCAAATTGGGGTGAAAAGTGGAAATCTTGAAAAAATTTTGCAAACTGAAAATCCAAACGCTTTTTGGATCGGTGCAATCAAAACGTTTTGTTTCAATTTCAACTTTTTATTTTTTTTTCAAACACTATAAATTAACTTAATCCCAAAATAAAAAGTTGTTTTTAACCAAAAAAAAAAAAAAAAGGAACGCTTTTGTTTAGAAAATATGTCAAAATGGGACATTTCAACAATTTCAAAACTTTTTTTCAAATTTTTTTTGCGAAACGGGAAATTCATTGAAACTGGCCCTTTCCCATATAAAGCTTCTGGTTTCACAAATGTGCATTTACCAATGAAAAAAATTGAGTAGAAAAATTCCCCGTCAGCTCTAGTAAGTAAGCAGGAGCTGAGAAGAGAACCCAGGACTTCCTCACACTCACCCTTGGGCTCAGTCACCTGCATTGTACTACGTCAGAACACGCCTGTTATCAGCATCCCTGTTTTACACAGAGGACACAAAGGCTTGGAGAAGTTAAATGACCTGCCCATGGTCGCACCATGGATAAAGGGCAGAGATGGGAAGGAAGCCCAGGCTAAAAGGACCCACCAGGCTTTGCTTTAGGGCCACCAATTCCACCATTTGGGTCATTTATATAAAAGTGCTTTAATTAATGATCATGTAATGCTGGAAATACTCTTCTTACTGATCATTAGCACTTAACTGCACACTTAATGGCTTTATCTTAGGTAAGGCATCACTCTTCAAAGCCATCTTCCGTCACACTCTGCTGCTCCTTGCTGACCTCAGCAGGAATGCTGCCACTTACACGCACTAATGGGTCCTCCCTTGGTATTTTTGGAATCATCCCTGTATTTCAGGCAGAGGTAAAGAGGCCTGGCCTGATTTTTCCCAGAGGTGCTGAGTCCCCGCAGTTGCTAGTGAATTCAGCGGCAGTTGGGGGTGTCAGCGCCTTGTACCCCAACCCTTCGTTCCCAACTGTGAAGGAGAGAACCCATGCAATACAAGGGGGGGCTGGAGCACATGACTTATGAGGAGAACTGGGATTGTTTAGTCTGCAGAAGAGAAGGATGAGGGGGGATTTGATAGCTGCTTTCAACTACCTGAAAGGGGGTTCCAAAGAGGATGGATCTAGACTGTTCTCAGTGGTACCAGATGACAGAACAAGGAGTAATGGTCTCAAGTTGCAGTGGGGGAGGTTTAGGTTGGATATTAGGAAAAACTTTTTCACTAGGAGGGTGGTGAAGCACTGGAATGGGTTCCTTAGGGAGGTGGTGGAATCTCCTTCCTTAGAGGTTTTTAAGGTCAGGCTTGACAAAGCCTTGGCTGGGATGATTTAGTTGGGTTTGGTCCTGCTTTGAGCAGGGGGTTGGACTAGATGACCTCCTGAGGTCCCTTCCAACCCTGAGATTCTACAATTCTATGATTCTCTCTCATAACTGGGTTATTACGGTGGGACACAGAGTAAGGCTCCTTCAGCCAAGAGTCAGAGTGTATTTAAACCCCCTGAAAGCCAAGGTGTCTATACAGACACCCAGTTCCAGGAAGATCGGATCGGCTGACACCTAGTAACCTGGAGCCCCCACACCACCAATGGCATGTAGAGAGTACGGGATCGCTGGGTCACCCAGCTGAGTCCAGCATTTACACCTCTGCCCACGGACAGACACCCAGACACCGTTGTGCCCACGGGCACCATTCTCCTGTGGGCAACAACAGCCCACAGAGGGGCTGAGAAACGCACCTCATTTTGCTGTGCGGTGTTTCCATGGAAACATTCTCATTGACTGTGGGGAGGTGAGACATAGCTTCCCCCCTCCCCTGCTTCCTTCATGGAATAGGGGTTAGGATGGGGTTCAATCTGCTTCATCTGTGGAGCTTGGGACACGTTGGGAAAGGGAAGCCATCAGCACACAGGCCCCGTGTCGCCCCCAAGCCCTAACTAGGATGCCAACCCTCCAGGATTGCCCTGGAGGCTTTAACTAAAGATCATGTCATGTGATGAAACCTCCAGGAACATGTCCAACCAAAATTGGCAACCTTAAGCATAAACAGCAGGATGGCTCGTCGGGAAGTGAGCTCCCTGCCCGTCCCGGGTGGCTCGTAAAGGGGTGGCTCCTCTTAGAGAAAGGGGAGCCTATGCAAGAACCCCAAAGCATGAACAAGATTTTTGATCCTTGCCCAGACAAACCCCGGTAGGGTCAGTGGGGAGCAGCTGTCCTCCCAAACCTATCCCTTTCCCAACTCAGAGCCCAGTCCCCACAGGGCACGGACTGGGGGGGGGGAAGGGGGAGCACATCATGGAGCCAGTTGTCATGCTCTTCTGTGTCCCTCCTTGCCCCTGATCTGCCCAACTTGGGGTCCATCAGGAAACCAGGGGGACAATAGAATCATAGAATCTCAGGGTTGGAAGGGACTTCAGGAGGTATCTAGTCCAACCCCCTGCTCAAAGCAGGACCAATCCCCAGATAGATTTTTACCCCAGATCCCTAAATGGCCCCCTCAAGGATTGAACTCACAACCCTGAGTTTAGCAGGCCAATGCTCCAACCACTTAGCTATCCCTCCCCTCCAATCAAGCACCTAAATCAACAAGTTCAGCCCCGCCCCCCTGCAGGTGCCATGCGAAACCAAACCAACCAGTTGCTAAACAAACCAGCTCCGCACCCTAGCTCAACCCCTCCTTTACATGAGGAAGCCAAGAAGTTACGAAGCGGGATTGTTATTCTTGGCATTGAATGTACAAGTGCTTATCTCGTTGGCTGCTGCCGGACCTGCCACACACGTACAGACAGGACGCGGCCGGGATGTTGGAGAGCCCGCCAGGGGTGACCAGCCACACTGGTGGTCTCCATGGCACCCCAACAGCCTTTTTCAGCAGCGCAAGTGATCGAGCCACAGTGCCGTTGAGTTTCATGGGTGTGACCCTGGGTGACTCATTCCAGGCAGGGGGTCAGCACAAGCTCAAAACAGGGCTTAGTAGGGACTTCAGTGAAGCAAAGGCCCCACTGCTGGCCCATCTGTACTGGGACGGGTCCACCCTGAGTGATCAGTAGAAAAATCAGGACACACAACACCAAAATCAAAGGAATCAGAGGTAGAGGAGAGGAATGACAAAAAACTTCCCTCTGTGCAGATGTCCGGATTTACCGACGTTGGTCCCTTCACCACGGCTCCTCTCACAAGCATGGAAACATAGAAACACCAGGGATTTTTCACAATTTAAAATAACTTTGCCAAGTCTGAACCTTTCCTCTCAAATGGCACCACAGCAGGTGGATGGGACTGGGGACTCAGAAAGCCTTGCAAGGTCGTCACGTGCATGTATAGGAACAAAACCTACTCTCCCACTAGGGACGCCACTACAGATTCTGCAGGGGGCTACTTAGGCACCTGAAAACTCTATTTTATTTTTTTTGGTTGGCAGATAACTTAGCACTTAGCTGACAGGAGCACTGTATATCTAATTCCTATATAAAAGAAAGAAAATTAAATAAATATTTGACCCACTCAGCTCTAATACTAACATGTTCTCACATCTTGTGGCAAGTCACTTCAGGGACCCTGGTTACGTTTAAAATTGTAATGTCTATTCTTACTTTGTTACTAACTCTGCAGAGAGAGAGACCCCATCAGGATTCCTGGGTTCTACCTCGGCTCTGGGAGGGGAGTGGGGTCTAGCAGGTTACATTAGGGGGCAGATACATCTGGGTTATATATCAGAACCTAAAAACGGCCATACTGAGTAAGACCAATGCTCCATCTAGCCCAATATCCTGTCTTCTGACAGTGGCCAATGCCAGGTGCCTCAGAGGGAATGAACAGAACAGGGAATCATCAAGGAATCCATCCCCTGTCGTCCACTCCTAGCTTCTGGCAAACAGAGGCTCGGGACATGCAGAACATGGGGTTGCACCCCTGCCCATCCTGGCTAATAGCCCTTGATGGACCTATCTTCTATGAACTTATCTAGTTCTTTTTTGAACCCTGTTATAGTTTTGGCCTTCACAACATCCCCTGGCAATGAGTTCCACAGGTTGACTGTGAAGAAGTACTTTCTTTTGTTTGTTTTAAATCTGCTGCCTAGTAATTTCATTGGGTGACCCCTAGTTCTTGTGTTATGTGAAGGAGTAAATAACATTTCCTTATTCACTTTCTCTACACCAGTCATGATTTTATAGACCTCTATCCTATCCCCCCTTAGTTGTCTCTTTTCCAAGATGAAAAGACCCAGTCTTATTAATCTCTCCTCATATGGCAGCCGTTCCATACCCCAGATCATTTCTGTTGCCTTTCTCTGGTCCTTTTCCAATTCTAATATCTCTTTTTTGAGATGGGGCAACCAGAACTGCCCACCGTATTCAAGATGTGGACATACCATGGATTCATACAGAGGCAACATGGTATTTTCTGTCTTGTTATTGATACCTTTCTTAATGAGTCTCAACATTCAGTTTGCTTTGTTGCCTGCCGCTGCACATTGAGCAGATGTTTTCAGAGAACTATCCACGATGACTCCAAGATCCTTCTCGAGTGGTAACAGCTAATTTAGACCCCAGCATTTTGTATGTATAGTTGGGATTATGTTTTGCCCTGTGCATTATTTTGCATTTATCAACATTGAATTGCGTCTGCTATTTTGCTGCCCAGTCACCTGGTTGGGTGAGATCCCTTTGTAACTCTTTGCAATCAGCTTTGGAATAATTTTGTATCATCTGCAAATTTTGCCACCTCACTGTTTACCCCTTTTTGCAGATCACTTATGAATATGTTGAATAGGACTGGCCCCAGAACAGACCTCTGGGGAACACCACAACTTACCTCTCTCCATTCTGAAAACTGACCATTTATTCGTACCCTTTGGTTCCTTGTTTTTTAATTGAAGTCCCTGGCAATGCTTCCGGGATCATCTAAGAATCCTTAATTTAAAATTTAATTGAATTGAATTGAATGACAAGCCTTTTGTTATCTTAATCACCTTGCCTCTGTTTATAAACAAACTCCCTGCCCTAAGGGTGGAAGCTGGGAGCAGCGCAGAACTCATCACATTCCTTCTGGGGCTGGGGCATGTGTCACGGACTCACAGCTCGGGCCCACTCTTGGCCCCGTGCGGTCCGTGGGGGGTGCCCCTTTCAGTGAGACAGCCCTTCTCGGGGGTCCTCTCTCTCGGGGCCAGGCCCCTCCACCTCCTGAAGCTGCACCTCTCTGAGCCTTAGCACGTCTGTCTCTGCCGTGGGCCCCCTCAGGGAGTCCACGCGCTCTGGACCCCCTGGGCCTCTTCACCCCCGAAGGGGTTGATGCCCCCTGTTCTCTAGACCGGAGTGACTCTCAGCCAGTGTAAAACAGGAGGGTTTACTGAGAGTTGAACACAGCACAGGAAACTCTCCCGGCTTCAAGCCTGGCCTCCCTCAGCCCAGCACATCCCAGTCCCCCCTGCATCCAGGTAGGCTCTGCCTGCTCCCCCTCCGCAGCCCAGAGCCCCCCTTGCTTCCCAGCTGGGCATCTGATATCCCGGCCAAGGCCCACCTCAGTCCATTAAACAGGGTCGTAAACAGGATGGCCTGGGTCTCCTCTCCTCTCAGCCCTCTTCTGGCCCCTCTGGCTGGAACCAGCTGGTCAGGTCACCGGGGTCCTCTCATCGCAGCCCATTGTCCTCCCA
Source organism: Mauremys mutica (assembly GCF_020497125.1). NCBI lineage: Eukaryota > Metazoa > Chordata > Testudines > Geoemydidae > Mauremys > Mauremys mutica. Next base: position 16,491,160 of record NC_059092.1, on the reverse strand, counting down.
CTGACCAGAACCGGCTGTGACTCCTGAGCTGGGTCTCCAGGTCACAAGGTCACCAGTCGCTGGGGTCTCCATCCTCCAAGCCATCGGCTGGGGTCCCATGTTCCCTCTCCAGTCCTCTGTAGCAACAAACTCACTCTCCCCTCACCTCGCTAAACCAGTAACACCTGGGGACACTGAGTCCCACTCCCTCTGCCTGCAACCCACTGGAAAACACAGGAAAACCAAGAAAACCCCCCACTTCGTCACATCATGTGCTATGAGAAGACTTCTGGTAGGAAACTTGGGAGGGGGGAGGGCAGGAGCCCCCTCCACCCCTCCAAATGGCACCCCTATCTCCCACTCAGATGGCAATGAAAAGAACCAATGATGTTATACTGAACCATCACAGTTAGTCCAGTGGGCACATGGCGTTTTACAAGGCCAGTGATAAACGGGCTAGTAAATCCCCAAACTCACACATCCTTTACCCCCTTCATAAGCATGAGAAATGTCCAATTGCTGTTTGAAGTTTGCCAAGTTCCCCCCCTGCCCCCCATCCTCTCTCATTACTGAAATGTCTAGTGTCACTCTGTCACTCGGTGGTTCGCTACTTCTCCCGAGGAGGTTGAACCTAGTTATGTTGTGATCAGTATGAAATAAGGACTCAGCAGCAGCTGCTTGCTCAATTAGCTCCCGTGTGTTGCTTGTGAGACACAAGCGTTGCTTGGTGAGCTGATAAGGTGGCCACTCACACATCTCCAGAACATTGTGCATTGCAAGACTGCTGGGAATGGTTTGAGGCTGCCCCTGCTAGCACGACTGCACCTCCACCGGCATGAGCGGGCGAGGTCACACTGGCAGGGGTGCAGCGGTGCACTCTTCACAATAATGTCGCCCACCCGCCATGCCGGACAAACCCCTATCCAGTTTTGTCTCAGTGTTGGACACAGGACAAACCATTTAAAGCCAGGACCATCTGGCTTCAAACTGGCCTGCCTTTGGGTGTCTGCGCTCTCACGTCACTGAATGACACGCAGGATATCTAGGCCCACAACGAGCCCCTGTCACGAGGGAGTGCAAGAGAAAGCAGATCGGGAAATGATACGGACACATACAGCGTTTCCATTAGCTGACCTTGCTACTCCGAATGGGCGTACGTGCATAGCCAACCAAGGTGTAGCCGTTGGTATAAGGTGCCGGGAGAGTGACACCCACAGGATGAGAAAAGCAACTGGATTTACCTGAATTTCAACTGGCAATAGGTTTTTGTCCAAATTTTAGCTAAACAACAACTGAAATCCCAACGTGTGTCACACCTGGAGACTGCCAGCAAGGGAGAGAACGTAACGAGCTTTGATCAGAGAGATGCTCCAAAGACACGCAAAGTCCAACACTTCTGGTTGGAAACCTCCATAGGTGAGCCAAGCAAGCACCAGAGAGAGAGAAAGAATTATGAAACATCAGGCTAAACCAAAAAGGAGCCATGGAGATACCATTGCCTTTATATCTTGTTTCCCTGTGCTTGGAGTCCAACACAACCCAACAGCAGCGAGTTCTTAAACCTTGAGCCTGCAGGTCCTTGTGCTATGCTCAAGGCTGTTTTCTTGCCGTAGGGGTGTGAGTGGCGGCTCCACGGGGTGGTTTGATATGTGGTTACTGCGCAACTTAAAAAGTCCCGGCTTTTGCTCTCATGGGCAGCAGCACCAGACATTTGGTTGCCGTCCCTTAGGACAGGCAAGAAGTTGATAGTTGGGAAGGATGGTTGCAAGAATCTAAGCGGAATAGATTAAACACAGAGGAGCTGGACAAGTCCACCGAGAAGCCAGATCTTCCGGTCTACCTGAGGCTCATGGAAAGACCAAGACATAGAGGAATTGGTGTGATTCCATGCCAGGGAGGAGCCAGATCCTGCACTGAGGTTCAATAATCTCCATATACCACAGGCCGTCTGCGCTTCGCGGATTCTATCCATTGTAGACACTGGCACCGACCTTCACCAGGAGAGCCGCTTTAGAAGCCCTTCCGAGCTCTGCCAGCAGGGGGCAGCTGCTGAATCAGGCCAGGATGATGATCAGTGGTTTGTATCGGGGTAGCCCCAGTGAGGATCGTGGCCCCATCCTGCCAGGCATGTTACCAACATATAGGAAGACAGGTTCTCAGGACCACCTTGGCATTAACCCTCCCAGCCCATTTAGCACAACCACGTAGACAATCTTGCTAAACTTGGCGGGAGGTTCTGTGCTCATTAGATAGGCTTTCCTTATGGTACGGCCGCCCAGTTAATTAAATAAATCCTTATGCAAACAAGAACGGCAAGCGACGACTGGTTCAATGCCTCTCTTTATTGCAGGTAATTAGCCAACAAGGCTATTGAAATTACCGCCTTCAGTTACGCACATGGAGGAATAAATCATGTGCAATTATCGGCCCGGGGAGATTATCAGCTTTTTCCTGCTACGATGTCGTTATGAGGCCGATTAAAAAGCCCAGCAAGGGGTCAGGTTAGCTCTGACTCCCTGCTCCATAAGGGAGGGGTTTGTCTACCTAGGGGGTCACGACCCAATAGGGGGCATGTCTAGGTATCAAGGGATTGTAACCACCCTGCCCCACCCACACTGCTAACTGGGAGATTGCTGGATCCTGGCTAGGAGATGGGGTCTAGTAGGGAAAAGGCAGAACTACCGCCACAAGGGAAACATTTAACAGAGACTATGTCGGGGGCTCAGAAGTGCGTGTCAGACCCTGTCGTCAGCATGAGTAACTGGGCCGGGAGCTGTGGAGCCCTAGGTGGGTGAGGAAAACACCTCCTTCCTGGGCCATGGAACCAGAAACGTAGTTCCTTGGCTACTGTTCCAGAGTCAGTCGACTCTGCAGCTCTCCGCCGCGGATGGCAATACAGCCGGCAGATCCATGCATCCACAGATCCAGGCATCCACAGATGGATCCACAGATCCATGCATCCACAGATCCACCATCCCCAGCAGCCCTGATTGCTGGGGGTCATAGTACACAATGACGGGTTCACTCCCCCTGAGCAGACCCTCCAAAGCCTGTCCCACTGCACAGCCCAGCATTGATGCTGTATCTGGGACCCTCCAAATACAGTGGGGGCAGGGAGTTGCCCAAGTCATATCAGTGAGTGCCTGTATTGGGACCTCTTGGTATGTCACAGGTTTGGGTACTACCAACACTAGCCTGGCTAATGATTCACCCACAGGACCCTGGGGTGGATCAGGATTAAGTTACACACTGTTTGCCAGACTGGTGGGTATGAAAAAGTTACACGCAAGCTACTCCGAACAGGCATGGAATTATTTCTGGAATTGGCTTCTCCGGGAGGCAGCTCTCCTCAGATAAACTCCCCATCACAGCTTCAGCTGATCCTAAACTCCCCATCACAGCTTCAGCTGATCCTATTTCCTGAGTCTGATGAGTCACTTCCAGAGGAAAAAATGGGCCTGATCCCCACGTGCAGTGCGGAGTCGCCAACACCCGTGCAAGTGCTAACAAGTCCGAAGGCAGTTTGCACAATTGCTAGCGATTCCGCAAGGCCCAGGGTATTGAAGAATCAGGTTCAACGTGTATGCCGCTCGCTCCCCCTTGTTCGAGTGCAGTCACACAGTCATTTCTATTTCTGCAGGCCCTGCTGCACGATTTTCAGGGTGCTGTTAGTTTCACAACACCTGCTTGTGCAATTCGTCTTAGAAAGTTATAAATAGTATATCTTCCCCTTGCGAGAGATTTGTGTAGCAGGATCAAAATGAACTTAAAAACAGTATTTTGGGGGCAGGGGCCATCTTTTTGCACTGTGTTTGTACAGGGCCTAGCACAATAGGATCCTTCTAGGAATGCAAACAATGACAATTACAGCAATATTTAAATGGATCACATGGGATGCATTTTCAACAAAGCATTCAGAGGGAGCGTTCCCTCTCCTTTATCCCAGGATTAATCATCACGGAGCTCTACTGCGAATCAGTTCTGTGGCACAAGCAGCGGGGCAGCCCATAATTTGTTTGGTGTGTGCGTATGGCACCTCTCAGTGTTCCGGTGTCTGGCGGAGGTGGCTGCCATTTTGGGTTCAGGTCAGTTGCAGCACGGTTCAGAGGAGATGCACGGTGTGCTCTCTCTCGTGGAGACCTACTTTTGTTCTCTCAGGCATGCCCAGTGCTGGCACCCAACTGTGCTGATGCCCTTGAAGAATTTTTCTGGCAGCCCCAAAGTCAACACAACAGAGTAGATTTTCCACCTCTTGCCCTTCCCCTGTTCCTCAGGTTCCTGTCTGTCCCACCCCAACCTCCTACCCTCTCTCCCAATAGGGCAAGATCATCGCCTTAGGGTATTTCCTACAACCTCAGCTTCCAAGAAGAGGTCCTTCCGGTCACAGGGCTTCCCGAGGAAGGCTGCACAGGTGGCTAACGTAGCCTCTCGCGTCTCTTTAAAAAAACCTGCTTATATCTCTGAGAGCTGAGTGGTTGGAGCAGTGGCTTGTTCTTGGCAAAGGCCTGGCTGCATCCAGGAACCATTTCAAACAGGACGGCACAGGAGATGAAACTATGGCGGGGCAGAGAATCCTCCCTGGGTGGCCAGTGCTGAAATCAGAGCCAGGGGAACGAGTCAGGCTGAAAAACAAGCCCGACCAAACCAGCTCTTTTGCAGTCTGCCAAGCCCCACCCCAGCTCAGCCAATTCAATTTGACATGGGCGAGAAATAACGCTACCACCGAATAGATACGTGCATCTCCGCGGCGTGTTGAGGCACCGGGACGTGTCAGTCACAGGCTGCAGACATCAGAAGGTCAGGAGGATGGAGGCCACAGGAGAAGAATAGCCACAGAAGAGCTTTATACTCTGGGGGAGACCATCTCCGGAGCACAGAGGGGAGTTGACCGATCTCTCTGTGGTCCAGATTCCTCCACCCACCCCTCGTTGGGTGTCTTCCAAGCTTTTAATAAGCAGCCTCCGGTACAAGGTGTAATTACGAGAAAACGCTTAGCCCTGATGGAATATACGATTTAAAGTCTGAAGGACCCTCTCCTGCTGGGTGGGCAGGGAGCCACGCGCTGGCCCCTGACAGATGGAGGAGGAAGAGGCGGGTGTAGCTCCCAAGCAAGGAAAGTCGCGTGTGTTAACAGGAGGGACTGTTAGAGGTCACCCCCGTAATACAGCTGCTACTGACACAGAGAGTCATAAACGGACAAGGGCCCAGCTACGGTACCCCCAGGCAATGGTACTTTTCCATCTCTCCTCCTCTGCCCCAGTAGGGCACGGATCTTGGGTTTAGACATTGCAGAACTGCTACGCCGGGTTCGGGGAAGGAGGAGGAGCTCCTGCTTGAGAACAGACTCCGGCTGGGTCTGCACTCCAGAGTCTCTGCTGGCGTAGCCCCTAGCATGGGCGCAGAAAAACGCCTTCCGATGGCGTAGGAACCCCACCTCGCCGAATGTCATTAGCTGGTGGCCTAGCTGCGTCGACACTGGGGGTTTCGTTGGCATAGCTCTGTTGCCGTGTGTGTGTGTGTGTGAGATGCTGGTATCCGTTCTAAACGGAGATCAAGCCACAGAAACGTTGGCGCTCCCACGGCACACGGGAGCAAATTCTACACCACAGGCCTCGACACCCTGACGAGGTTCTCTGTCTTGGTTCATTTCTCACTGCGGCGTGTGGCCTGGAATAGCAGGGCGCTGCGGGAGAGGAACGAGGCGAGTTATCGGGGCAGTGGGCGGCTCTGGACTGGCCTTAGGGTGACCAGATGTCCCGTGTTGATAGGGACAGTCCCGATATTTGAGGCTTTTTCTTATATAGTGACGTATTACCCTCCACTCCCTGTCCTGATTGTTCACACTGCTATCTGCTCACCCTAACTGGTCTGCAGATGCCAGAACTACCTGAGGAAGCTAGCACTACGCCCAGCTCAAACCAGGAGCTGATAGATAAGCAGTGACAATGTCGCTGGCATGGATACATAGCACTTTCCAGCCACACATCGCACGACAGATACCAAATACGAATTCCTTCTCATAGCTGCCTTGTGAAGTAGGTACAGCATTATTACAACTGTGTCCACACTGGGGCAGTCGTACAGTTTGAGTTATACCAGTGTAGACACAGTCAAAGCTGTATAATGTGTCGGTGTAGACAAGACTCCATGCTGTGCATAACAAGAGCTAGCCCAGCACCTCATCCAGACTCTGGCTGGGAAGCTCAGCCCTTAAAGGTGCAGCCCCCCTCCCCCCGCATACCACTCCTCCATGAAATGTGGTTCTTTACAGCCCTGACCCTAATCTCGCTGAACTCGCTGAGTTTTGCCTTGAACTTCAATGGGGCAGGATCAGACCCAGCAAATTGCAGGTTTTTAAAGAGTTTTAAACAATTAAATATTAAATGGCTGCGAGCAGTTTTTCTGTCCTAGCTTCCCACGACCAACTCCTTCACGGGCATGAAGGGCTTGTCGACATACAGACGTTGCACCACTTTACTAGTGTAATTAAAGCCGCACTGCCCACTATATGGTGTGGATGGAGTTATTTGGGTGGCGTTCTTTGGGTATAACGGTGCCTTTGGCTTGGTCTACGCCTACAACATAGGTCACCCTAGCTACGCCGCTCAGGGCTGTGAAAAATTTTGCACCTAGTTTGACATACTAGGGTTGACCTAACCCCCACTGTGGACACAGGGAGGTTGGCAGAAGAATTCTTCTGTCTCTAAGAAAGGCGGATGACCTGCATTGATGGAAAAACCTCTTCCGTCGATGTAGGAAGCATCTATGCCACAGTGCTACTGAAGCAGGCAGAGTTGCAACTGACCATCTGAGAGAAGAAAATGTATCTATGAAGTGGCTCTAGAACTAAAATATTTCTAAAAAGAAAAGGCTATTGGAAAACACAGGGATTATAATAGGGGTGACAATGAAACCCGTCTAAAGATTACACCCCCGACCAAAGAACCCTCAATCAAATTTACCATGGCCGGTATTCACTTAAAACTTATACTGCATTACTAGGTCAGTTACAAGTGTGATTTTTTTTAACCAACATATGGTTGTGTCAGTATAAGCCCTAAACACTTATAGGCATACAAGTTCTTCTGCTGGTATAGCTTATGTTTTATGCCAGAATAAACTGCATCTCCACTAGGAGGGTTTGCTGGTTGCCGGCAAAAGGCCAGTGATTCTGGAACAAGCTTTGTTAAGCGCCTCAAACTGGCTCCAAGACTGGGCTTGATAACTTTATGGAGGGGCTGGTAGGATGAGACTGCCTACCACGGCATGTAGCTGATCCATGGTTGCAGTTAGCAAATATCTCCAACGGCCGGAGATGGGACGCTAGGTGGGGAGGGCTCTGAGTTACTACAGTGAATTCTTTCCCAGGTGTCTGGCTTCTGGGTCTCACCCACATGCTCAAGGTCCAACTGACTGCCTTATCTGGGGTCAGGAAGGAATTTCCCCCCAGCTCAAATTGGCAGAGATCCCACCTTCCTCCGCAGCATGGGGCACGGGTCACTTGCAGGTTTAAACTAGCATCAATGGTGGATTCTCTGTAACTTGACGTCTTTAAACCACGAGTTGAGGACTTCAGTAGCTCAGCCAGAGGTTCTGGGTCTATCACAGGAGTGGGTGTCTGAGGTTCGGGGGCCTGCGATGTGCAGGAGGTCAGACTAGATGACCTTGATGGTCCCTTCTAGTCCTAAAGTCTATGAGTATGTCGGCTCCTTTTTGGTATCCAGTACTTGTTTTGATTCATTCTAGACTGTTGGGAAGACATTTTCTCCCCAGTCCAAGTTAGATATTTTCACTGGGTAAAACAGAGCCACCTCAGTTGGGGTCAGAGATCCAGAGTCACCATGCAAAGCTGAAAAGACTCTCCTTCCTCCCCTCTGGTGCAACATCAGACAGGATGGGCTCCACTCCATGCTGGGGGTCCGCAGAAGGAGCCTGCCAATATTATTTATTATTTGTATTGTGGGGGTGCCAAAGGACCCTAGTCACAGGCATGATCCCATTGTCCAAAAAGGACTATCCTCAGATGCAGGGTTGGCCTTACGGGTGGGTGACATGGGTGACCGCCATGGTAAGGGGAGACTCCATAGTCAAGATGCAAGGAGCAGAGCAGGGCGGGCCTGCAGTACGAGGCCATGTGGGGGGAGGCAGCGGGGGCCAGGGACAATGGGGGGGATGGGTGGGGACGAGTGGGGAGCCAGGGGTGCCAAAATACAAGTTGGCCCAGGGTGCCAATTTTCCTAAGGCCAGCCCTGCTCAAATGAAGCCAAAAATCCCCTGGGATTTCACCACCCTTTGATCCTACCCATAGCCTTGATTCAGCCTTGAACCTGAACCCAGACCTCCGGGCAGAACGTAACCCCGCACTGGGTCTGAACACTACCTCCTATAACATGCCTGTTAGCCTACTCCAAGGGCGGGGAGTTAAGAATCAAATATCCTTGTAAAGCCCTTAGCCCGTGTGAAGTGCTCCATCTGCTCATCCCCAGGAGCAGCACACTGAGCAAACGCCCAGGACTTTCCGATCTTCCACACCTGAGTTTGCCGTGAGCCAGTCTCTACCTTTGGAATGACCATGCCGTCAATGCTTGGACGTGACAAACGCCAACTGGGGCTTGGGTCAACACAGCTCCTGCCCTTCCTTCCTCCAGCCCCTCATATAAAACCCAAACAGAAGTAGGTAGGTAGAGACCTTGGAGGGGGAAGGGACGGAGCCTCCAGCTAGTCAGTTCAGATAGGGACGGGAGGAGGGTGGAGCAAATTTTCTATGCCTTGTAATCCAGTCGTGCTGGTTTGCCTGTAAAAAACAGAACAGCCCAGGAGCACAGCTGCTCACTTCGCACACGTTTATGGTCCAAGGCCAACCATGACGCAGCGGAGAGTCCGGGTGTCCACCGAGAGTCCCAGCTACGCCGTCTGTGTGGTGGGCACGGAGGTCTCTGTAGACATCTATGGGTAAGATTCATTTTTCATACCAGGAGATTTGCTGATCTTTGGCACGTTCTCTAAACCGCTTTGACTGTCCGAGGCCAATAGGGTGGGGAGCGGCCTCTAGTATTTCGTGTTTATTTTACAGATGAGCCCAAATGAAAAACACAGATCTACACTCCCTCGCTGAAACTTGCATCCCGTCTCTGGCCCTCCGTCCCAATTTCCTAGGCAGCTTTAGCATAATGAGAGCTCTGGGGTGAAATGCTCCCATTTTCAAAAGGGAATCAGACACTTACTGAAACTCGGTGACTAGTTTCAGAGTAGCAGCCGTGTTAGTCTGTATCCACAAAGAGACAACAGGAGTCCTTGTGGCACCTTAGAGACTAACAAATTTATCTGAGCATAAGCTTTCGTGGGCTACAGCTCACTTCTTTGGATGCATAGAATGGAACACACAGAGTCACTTTTGAAAATGGGACTTAGGCACTTTTGGAAATTTTCCCTTGGTCTCCTTGCATTATTTCCACTGCTGGAAGGAGACCACGGCCTGGCATCACCTTGTCCCCTAACTGGCTATGTGAGATATTCAAACAGTTCTGAAATGCAGATTCAAACACAGACAGCTGAGACATCTGCAGAGACTAAAGCCAGTGCACACCCCTGCTAAATGGATTCTATTTCTAGCCATCAGAGTGCTAGGCAGCAACCTCGCTGTGGGAGTGACTTGTAAATAATTAAACTGGATGAAAGAATAACTATGCCTTCTTCTAAGTGCATAAAAATACATGACTATGCCAGAGTATGTTTTAAGGGGTAACCTAAGGAAAAGAAGGTTTTTCCGATGCGAAGACCAAGGGCTACTTTATTGTGCAGAAATGAGGCTGTATTTGCTAATGCTGTTCCATTATGACGATTTAATAACGTTTGTACTGAAATGGTGCCGCCGGGCAAACCAAGCTGGGAACCTATTTTGCTAGATGTTGTTCTACACGTGATTATTAAAAAGTATTTCTATGACTGGAGCACCAGTCTTGGACTGGGACTCCACCGTGCTAGGTGCTGTACAAAAAGATTGTTCCTGTTCTAAAGCACTCGCCGTCTAGGTAACACAACGGTCGACATTTAAAGGTCAACATTAACCTGTTGTTGCCTTATTGCTACCCAAGAGCAATGGCGGTGCAGGAGCCCAGACTGGGGTGGTGAGAATTTGACTGCAGGTGCTGCAGGGGCGGGGGTAAGCGTGGAGGTTGAGGGTTAAAGATAAAGATAGAGCATAGGTGGGGTGCCAGGCCCTGGCTGGCTGGGAGCTTCCACCCTCACTAGCAGCCCTTTTCTGCCTTTCACAATCATGGCAGCGTTCAGTCCTGCTGCCCGACAAGCGCTGCGGCCCAGATCCATTGAAATCAACAGGGGTTAGGCACCTCGCTGTGTTTGAGGATCTAGGCCTGAGTAAATAGACGACTTTCTTCTCCCCCAAGCACGGACAATAAAACCAAGAGAACACACGCACGTCTGGCACCAAGCCTCGATTCCTCTCTTCCATCTCCATCCACTTCCTTTGGCAGCCACGGCCTCAGACTTCAGGACGGAATTAAAAAAATAATAATAGAACAACTTGGAGCCATCCAGTGGTGGATGCAGTTACCCGTGTAACCACGCAACCTTACTGGAGTCACCCTCCTCCTTCCTTTCCTCATTCCCTTGAGTCATTGGCATGGCTACTACCTCATGTAAACATTATTTACATTGAGAACATATGACTAAAGGGAACATGAGAATCACCTCTTAAAGCAGGGGTGGGCAAACTTTTTGGCCTGAGGGTCGGGGGCCGGAATCAGGCGCAAAGCATTTAGCTTTAGAGCAAAGATGGTTCTTTTACACAACAAAATTAATTGGGTTGGAATCTTTAAATCTGAACCAAGGTCAGAGCTGTGTCTTGTAACAGCTGATGTCACTCACAGATTCCAAGGCCAGAAGGGACCAGTGATCATTCTAGTCAGTCCTCCTGGATAACACAGGCCAGAGAACTGCCCCAAAATTTTTCCTAGACCAGATCTTTTAGAAAAAAACATCCAATCTTGTTTTTAAAATGGTCAGTGATGGAGACCACGGCTATATTTGCTACCTGGGGTCAATGCGATTGCAATGTCAGCAACATCAATGGGTTCTTCAGACTTTGCTTCCAAGTGGCTGTTGTCAGTTAGGTGCGTGTGCACGCTCTCCGGATGCTGTCCCAGCCCTGTGCAGATCGGTGGTTCAGCAGGCCTCGATAGCACTACCCAGAATGAATGACCTCTGGCATGGTTCGGGGACAAAGGCTCTTGGCCAGGTTTACCATCTCCAGGGTTACAGGTACACTAACACAAGTGCCCTGTGGCAAGGAGCAGCTCAGCATCAGGACTTTCTGCTGTCCCCTAGGCTGCACAAAGGGTTAAGGCAAGGTACCCTGACATTTATAGGCTGAGACAAACAATTTACGTACCACCTTATGGGTTTTATGATATCTGCTTGTTAGGTCCCCTTGTCTCTTGCTCCATGTGTCTGGGGCAAAACATCCCTATTCATCACTTCTGTCAAACTCTCTTATCTGGTGCTAAGTCAGGAGGTCTGTAGCAAGGCGGGCTGACTCACCAGCACAGTGCCTCCTGCTGGTCATCTGGAAATTAGCTCTCTCAGCCCTGGAGCGCCCTCTGCAGTCTCTTTTTCTCCACCACATATAGGCCCCACGTCCCTCCCGGACCACGGTGCCCCTTACCTTGGGATGCTGCCACTCACCCAGGGAACCCCACACTCTTGAGCCCACCTTGCCTCAGTGACCCACTGCCGGTCTTCATCTAGCCCCATCCCTCAGGGGCAAACTGCAGTCTGAAATGGCCACTCCATCACTGGCTAGGTGGCTGGACCTGTTGCCTTTCCCTGCACCCCAGTACCTCCTTAGGCCTTCCTGTCAGGCCTCAGCCTGGGAGGTCGCCAGGCCTGAGCTCCCCAGCTCAGCCTGCCCCTTCCCCAACACTGCTCTGTTGAAGGTACCCCGTGCTCCCAGGCACCCCAGTCCTTCTCACCCCAAGGCTGGAGTGAGACTGCCTGACTCCTAGCTCACAGCCCTCTTTATACCAGCCCTACCGGGCCCGGATTGGCTGCTACCTGCCTTCCACTGATTGGGTCCCCGGGGCAGCCCTTTCCCAGAGCTGGTTTTAACCCCTTTCTCTCCAGAGCGGGGTGCTCGGGCGCTACAAGGTCCCTGGGTTAATCACACATACCCAGTATCTGTTGCTTCTCAGGAGTGCCTGTGTTTTAGCAACAGTAACAATACTTTTGCCAAGATCGTTAATTTGTGAATACATGGCCTCACTTTGGTGCAGAGCCTCTGGTCTAGACCTCAGGTCTTGCACCAGACCCAGTGCTCCAGGATCTCTCTCTTTTTCTCCCCTACACTGGTCATCTCATCATGCATCTTAATTTGAGGGGAATTTCCCCAACTCCTCTAAGAAATTATGAAACCATTTGTTAGTGTCAGTAAAGCATCTGCCCCAAACCTATAAGGATACAGCTTTGAATACATAAAAGGCCAGATCGTCATGACCGTAAAGCAGGTATGATCACTTACAGCAGCTTATGTAGTGGCCCAAAATGTAGAGCTGGCAGAAAAACGGAAAAGATGCCATCAACAATTTGGTATGTTCTACGGTGTTTCTGCTTCGCAGGCTCCAAAATGGAACTATTTTTCCCTTTCCTCCCCCAAAAAAATCATGAAACTTTTTCAAAATGTTTTTAAATGCATCTCCCAAGCCCTCCCGTCCTCACTGGTGCTGTTGAATGCAATTAAATGAATGACATCCAGGATTCTTTTTTCCATTTTTTCATCCCTCCTCCCCCTCTTTTCCTTTTGCTACTCTGTGACTTTTCACACTTTCTCTAACCTTGGGAAAGGAATAAAAGAAAGAAAAAAAAAAGGAAAGGCAGGGGGTAAAAAATCAAAATCAGGCAATTTTAACTTTTGAGTTTTTGACAAAAATCTAGAACATTCGTGAAATTTTGTTTAATGCTTTTGGTCTGGGGAAAGGGCCATATTTTGCTGAAAAATTGCTTCATACAGATGTCAACCAGTTTTACTAAGATGTCATAGGATGCAATCCCAGTTTCCCATCCTCTCCCCTCCCTCCCTCACTCTGGGTCTCCGCTTTCATGCCTGCCCATCCACCCAATTCGCCCCCGTAAGTGGAGTGGGGGTGGGCATTGGAGGGCATTGCTTCCCCCCCCCCCAACTGCAAGCCTCAGGCAGGCAGCCTGTGCAAAGTAAGAGCTCTGCAGAGGAGACAAGAGATTTGTCACGAGCTGCTCCCAGCTTACGCCCCTGGGCCAGGGAGTCAGAATTTTGTTTATAAATAGAGTGATTAACTGGTGATTAAGATAAGAAAGGGCTGTGAGGGTGTTTCCTAAAGTTAAATGAGCTGTTCCAAGCCTGGTGAACTGCAAAAAGTAAGTAGCTTGCCATTATTGTATTCAGGAGGTAGTAACAAAAGTTACCTTTCTGATTGTTCAGACAAAGGAAATGCAGTAGATCTAATCTACCTGGATGTCAGGAAGGCATTTGTGACAGTTCCACATGAGGAATTATTAGTTAAATTGGAGAAGATGGGAATTAATATGAGGACTGAAAGGAGGATAAGGAACCGGTTAAAAAGAAGACTACAACAGGTCATACTGCAAGGGGAACTGTCAGGCTGGAGGGAAGTTATTGGTGGACTTCCTCAGTCTTGGGACCAACCTTATTTAACATTTTATTATTGACGTTGGCACAAAAAGTGGGAGTGGGCTAAGAAAATTTGCAGATGACACAAAGTTGGGAGGTATTGCCAGTCCCGAGGAGGACCGGAATACCATACAAGAAGATCTGGATGGCCTTGTAAACTGGAGTAATAGACATGGGATGATATTTAATAGTGCAAAGTGCAAGGTCCTGCATTTAGGGACTAACAACGAGAATTTTTCCTATAAACTGGTGACTTAGCAGTTGGAAGCGACAGTGGCGGAGAAAGAGCTGGGTGTATCGGTTGATCACAGGATGGCTATGAGCCGCCAGCGTGACGTGGCTGTGAAAAGCTAATGCAGTCCTAGGACGTATCAGGCGAGGTATTTCCAGCACAGCTAGGGAAATGTTAGTACCATTATGCAAGGCACTGGTGAGACCCCATCTGGAATACTGTGTGCAGGTCTCCCGTGTTTAAGAAGGATGAATTCAAACTGGAACAGGTGCAGAGAAGGGCTGCTAGGATGATCTGAGGAATGGAAAACTACTTTATGAGAGGAGACTCAAAGAGCTTGGCTTGTTTAGTCGAACCAACAGAAGGCTGAGGGGAGATCTGATTACTCTGTAGAAATACATCAGAGGGACAAATACCAGGGAGGGAGAGGAGTTAAAGTTAAGCACCAGTGTGGACCCCAGAACAAATGGCTCTAAACTGGCCATCAACAAGTTTAGGCTTGAAATTAGATCAAGGTTTCTAACTAGCAGAGGAGGGAAGTACTCAAATAGACTTCCCGGGAGAGCAATGGGGGCACAAAATCCCTAAGTGGCTTCAAAACTGAGCTTGATAAGTTTATGGAGGGGATGGTATGACAGGACTGCCGACAATGGTGTGTGGCCCATCGGCGACTGCCTGGAGCAAAAATCCCCAACGGCTGGAGACAAGACACTAGGTGAGGAGGCTCTGAGTCACCTGGGAGAGAATTCTCTGTAGTATCTGCCTGGTGGGTCTTGCCCATGTGCTCAGGATCTAATTGATCATATTTGGGATCAGGAAGGAATTTCCTCCCGGGTCAGATTGGCAGAGACTGTGGTGGGGTTTTCACCTTCTTCTGCAACATGGGGCATGGGTCGCTTGCAGGTTTAAACTAGTGTAAATGGTGGATTCTCTGTAACTTGAAGTCTTTAAACCATGATTTGAGGACTCCAGTAACCAGCTATCACAGGAGGAGTGGGTGGGTGAGGTTCTGTGGCCTACGATGTGCAGGTCACATCAGATGATCATGATGGTCCCTTTTGACTTTAATAAGTATCTCAGTAAGAACAGACGTTGCAATTTTAAACGAACCAGTGTCCCTTAAGTGACTTGCCACAAGATGTCAGATCATGTTGGTATTAGAGCTGAGTGGGTCTAATATTTATTTAATTTGCTTTCTTGATAGAGGAATTCAATACCGTGCTCCTGTCAGATAGTTCTAAGTTATTATCTGCAAAAAACACTGGAGTTTTCAGTTGCCTAAGTAGCCCCTGGAATCACAATTAAAGTCCCCCCCCAATCTGAAATGGTGCCTCTATTGTCAGGCATGGAATTTGTCCCCCTTTCCCCACCACCCCCAGCCCTGTTGGTCTGACTGGAGTCACCCCCCCAAATATAGAAGTGAAACTACACCTATGCCCCTCTGGGTTCCAGCTTTTTTCACCATTATTCCCCCATTCCTTTGCAGGTCCCTGCTCCCTGGCCACCCTTGCCAAGTCCACTCCCCCAGCTTCCCTATTCCTCTCACTCCGCTTGTGCCCCCATCCGGACCCCACTTCTCCCACTACAAATCCTCCTTATAAGGCTCTCTTAGGTCTGTTAGAGTCCCGGCACCAGACAATGTCTCCATGCAGCAAATTAAGTTGCTGCCTCTGATATAGGTTGACAGCAGTAGAAGGCTGCAGAAAGATTTCTCTGCTGGCCACCCAAGGTAGTCTTGGAGGTCTCGATTTTCCTGTGAATCAGTGTTCCCATTTAAACTAAACTCAGTAGGCGCGTGCCCATTGCTGCCTAGAATGTCCCCTGAAATTTGGGGGGTTGATAGGACGCAGCGTCCCAAAGTTAGCATGTTACAGACAAATACCCGACAATGGCAGGGACCACATAAGAACCCCGCCTGGAAGTAATTCACACAAAGTCTATGGCTGTTCTCTTCGTGCCTATAAACACACGCTTTTGCCAGTCTTCCAAAATTGGCCCCAGAAGCCATCTCTTCTCGGCCTTCTGGCTAAGAGGGGTGAAAACATTATCTAAGTTATATCTGTTCTGGCAGCGTGTGATAAATCTGACATTAACACTTCAGCAGCACCCACCAGAAGAGAAGAAGCTATTAGACAGGTTTACAGGTAGATTTAAAATTCTAGAGGAGGTTGAGCGATGACAGATTAATCTCTCTCTTTACGAGTTGCTTCAGGCACTGACATGTAAAGAGAAACCAGGAATAAATCCCTGAAATATTTTTCTTGTGGTTAACGTTTACACAGCTTCATCCCTTTTCTTTGGGAAAGGAAAGAAGGGATGCAAATCATATGCAAGACAAAAATGCCTCCCCCTAGCACATTTAGGTGTTAATAGGTTAATTAATGTTCGCAGGGTGCTTTGAAAGTGTGAAGTACCATACCTGCTGAGTGCAAAGAATAATTATTGCTTGCAGATGCAAAATCCAGTCCATTTAAATGCCACCTTTTAGCTGAGAATCTCAATCATTAATTTAGCCTCATAAAAAAAATCCCATTTGGTCACGATTAGAGCTGGGAAAAAATTTTCAGACTCAATGCAAAAGAAAAAAAAAGCAGATTTGGCAACATCAAGATGTTAGGTGAATGAATTTGCACCGATGTCGCTGATGACCCACAGAACCCTATGGGAATTTCCTGAGTCTGTGGGGATCTTTAGTCAGTGCTTTTATGCGTATACGTAGACAGTGAGAGGGATAACTCTGACGGGCTCCTTTCTGTCC
Source organism: Mauremys mutica (assembly GCF_020497125.1). Lineage (NCBI taxonomy): Eukaryota > Metazoa > Chordata > Testudines > Geoemydidae > Mauremys > Mauremys mutica. The sequence goes on along the minus strand of NC_059092.1, from coordinate 16,474,510 downwards.
CAGATCCATCCCAAGCGGTGCCACGTCATTTGATGCCCGTGGTACCTCTGGAGTGAAGGTCTATGTTGTCTACAAGCCTAATGCTGTGAAGAAACCTGCTGGTGCATCGAGATGGACCCTGAATTCTCAGGTGGAGGTCACAGTGTCCATGGACATCCCGAGCAGTACTGTCAATGATAGCAAGGTGTGTGGATTGCCGGGCTTTGAAAGACTCGCATGATCACCCCTGGAAACATGGGGTCAATCTTTGCAGGTTCAGAAGAAAGGGGCTGTTTTAACTAGGGGATGTGGCACAGTTGCAGAGTGCTTGTATGTCAGAAACACCGCGATCAGCCAACTTCTAAAGATCAGATTCCCAGCGAAATCTGTGTCGTTAACAGCCACAAAAAGACATAGAGGAGAGTAAGGGTGTGTGTGAAGGGGAGTGAGGTTGCCCAAAGAATGGAGAGAGGAAGGGTTAACGTGCTGGAAATTCAATGATTGAAAAGTCTGGTGGCAGACACCCAGGAGCTAGTGCAAGAGAAGAGGAAACCCTTCTTTCACCTTGGCTTTAACTTGGAGATTAACTGTGCATGGTCATTGTATGAGTGGTGCACAAACTGGGCGGTGCCCTCCACTGGGTGCAGAAGAGGTTCTTGGGTGGGGGGTGGTGTGCAAAGAAACTGGGATCCCGCAGGTCCCATGAATGCCCAGTCCAGCAGCCACTGCTCTCTGGCCACCCAGCACTGAAGGCAGCGTTGCCGTCAGCAGCAGCGCAGAAGCAAAGGATTACTTCAGATTACAAGTAATGGGGGGTGGGGGTGACAAATTATGTGAATGGCAAGGCGGGGGTGGGGGGTGACTGGAAAAGCTTGTGCACCACTGGTCTGCATAGCCCGGGGCAGAGAGCCTCCCAGCCCGGGTCGACAGATTCTCTACTAGCAGTGGGCTTCAGAACACCAGCTCCAGGCCAAGCACAACTTCAAAGCACTGAACGCACAGCTGTGTTTAGAGAGCGAACGCAAACCCTGCGAGCCCCACTCTGTTCACCCAGGCCGGGAGGCTCGCTGCCATGAGCTGAGTACACATGTGCCATAATGCCAGAAACGACACAGAGGATTCCAGGGAATGGGCTTCCCCACCCCCTGTTCCCTGGGTAAATTGCCTGGGGTTATAAATCCATCGCCAAGACCTTTCCCGACTCCCCTTAGCGTGAATTAGGCCTGTTGGATGAATGACTCACCGACTGAATCATCAACTGCCATGAGCATGCAGGATGGTCCTACAGTTGATTTATTGAGGGTGGTCTCCATACCCCCCCGCTCAATCTCAGCAGATATCGGGCATCACGGCTCTCTGAGGGCAATGAAGAGATCACATTTGACAACGGGAGCGTGGCATGATATGGACCTTTGCTAGAATTGATCGTGACCAGGCAATGTCTTCACAGGTTAGGATTTCGTACTATGGACAGAAAGAGAATGCACCTATAGAGGGGGCTTGGTTATACCTCACCTGTGTCAGTAAGTATTGTAAAAACAATCGGCTAAATACCCTTGAGACACGCAACCTAGGCAGCAAATGGGAATTAGTTTGTGTGCGTGTATAAATACTGTAACATTTTCTATTTTTCCATCCACTTCATGATAAGCTATTCAAAGGGACGAGAGAAATGGATACGCCTCCCTTCATCACATATATATAAGATATGTGTATGTATATATATTAAATATAATATGTACAAACAGTCCTTTCAAATAAACAAAATAAAGGGGAGATGTTTGTGTTTCATGTATATTTAATATATATGCAGTGTATATAATAGAAACCAGTGGTTTTCAACCTGTGGTCCACAGACCTCTGGGGGTTCGCAGACGATATCGAAGATTTCCAAAGGCGTCTGCACATCCATTCAATATGTTATTGGGGTCTGCAAATGAAAAAAGGTTGAAAACTACTGATAAACATATTATACCCCCATACCCCCACCCTCACCACAGATATATTTAATGCAGGGAGGCTTGTACATTTCTCTCTTCCCTTTGAACAGCTTATAATTAAGTGGATGAATGCAAGAAATAGAACATTAGCATGTTAATCTTGCTCACCCCACGAAATCCATCTGCTGTGTCATGTCCCTACTTGCCTGCTGTTCTACACCCCTTTCCTATGAACAATACGACTATCTGGCTGGCTAACCAGGGTCCCAAAGAAACTGGGTGTGGGATTTTCAGAAAAGGCACATACAGCAGAACCTCAGAGTTACAAACACTAGAGTAACGAGCTGACCAGTAAACCACACCCCTCATTTGGAACCGGAAGTACACAATCAGGCAGCAGCAGAGATAAAAAAACCAGATACAGTACTACGGTGCTGTGTTAAACCTAAACTACTACAAAAAAATAAGGGAAAGCAGCATTTTTTTTCTGCATAATAAAATTTCAAAGCTGAATTAAGTCCATGTTCAGTTGAAAACTTGGAAAAGAATGGCCCTAATGTTTTGTTCAGAGTTTCGAACATTTCAGAGTTACGAACAACCTCCATTCCCGAGGTGTTCGTAACTCTGAGGTTCTATGGTACATTTGAAAATCCCACCCTAGGAAGCTGACATTTTCCCACCTGCTATGGCTCTCTGAAGTGATGAACACTAGCTTCTCAACCAAATGTTTGCCCTGGGCTCAAACTCTGGGCACGTATGGGCACTCCCTTAGTCTCCAATCCCACCAGGGCACATAAAGTGATTCAGCTTCTCCATGTAATGTTCACAGCACACACACAGAGAGAAGTTAGATAAAAAACACAGCACTCTCTTGCTGGAAGGCTGCACTGTACCACTACTTTATATCTTAGCATGCAGAACCCTAACACACAAGAACCCAAACCCAGAGTTAGACAAAGCAGGCTGCTCCCTAAAACAGCGAGGCACAGCTCATCCCATCTTACTTTAGGGTGGCTCTCTGCAGACTGACTGCTGAAAGACCAGGTTGCAGGCTTCCCTGCAGATCCTCTGAGCCTGCAAGCAGGACCAGGAAGTAGCCACCTCCTCCTCCAGTCCCATGCCCTCTGAATGATGCTCACTTTGTTTCTCCCACTATCTTTTTTGATCAGCTCAGTGGACTACCAGACAGAGACCCACCATTTAGTTAGACCTAATGTCTACTATTGACTAGAGGTCCAGTAAGGAGCATATGGTCAGAAATCTGGGGGGTAGGGGGGATGAGAAGCATTCCCTGAAGAAGGGCCCCTTTAAAATATTTCATCACTTCAAGCAAATATTTTGGTGTTTACATGCCATATTCTGGAAACATTTCTTCCTGCTTTCATTGAATCGTCATTCAACAACAAAAGGCAGATATCAAAGAAACGGGTCAAAGAATCATTGCATCCATGAAATTATTTCCACCCGTGCTTTCCTGCTCCAGGGACCAAAGATGGGAGTAGACAGATGAAAATCATAGGAAGTGGCAGGAAAAGGCTGGAAGATACAGATTCTGAATGGAGACCCGGGGAGTCCTGTTCACCCGGCCCTGTCCTGCTGTGTGTGTCGAGGGTGGGAGAGTTGGTGCTGTCCACATACGGATGGATAGTGTTAAGAAAGCACCCAAGACATCAATGCTTTGGGTGTGCTCATTCTCCTGCTGTCTGGGACCAGGGCTTCCTTCTCCCTTTGTGATTTCAGATGTCTCTCTGGACACCGACACGGACCGCAGCGGGATGGTGAAGAGCAATGGAATCAACAAGGTAATGAGCCTAATTTCATATTTGTAAGCAAGGAGTAAGGTAAAGCATTCAGCATGGAAACACTTCTATTCCCGGTCCTAACAGGCACTAGCAACCAGAAGCTGACAGTGACAGAGGCTGTGTTGTGGAGACAGACTGTTTTCTGAATCTCTGAAGAAGCCAACCTAGTCCCAGTGTTGTTTTTCCATGTCCTACCGCTATGAAACCATGGCATTGCCCCTGTGCAAAATTCTCCTCCCTGCTACTCCAGTGCAGAGTCAGGGGTCAGGAGAGCAGAAGTAGCATTAGAGAAAATTATTTGGCTCCCGAACTTTTTCCATCAGGCTTGAGATTTGCTAAGGACTCCATCCGTCAACGGGGTTGTGCAAAAAAGAAAGAAACTACCCCTTTGGTCCTGGATCGGTGTATTTGCTGCGGGTTCCAGCTTGCTCCATGCCTGGGTTAAAGAGTCGGATGCCCAAGTTCCCAGTGAATGTTTTTTATGGAACAATACAGGGATAGATTCACCCCGGCTGCTCTCCTGTAGGGACACACCCAGGGGAGGGCAAGTAGCTTCCGCTTTCCTTCAAACCACGTCTACACTAGAAAAAAACAATTTTGGGTTAACTCAGGTTATGTCTGTAGTGTAGACATGGCCTAATTTGGGTTAAAATGCCAGCGTAGACCCGGCAGTTGTAGTTTTCATACGAGTTTAATATGGGGCTGAGATCATGTGTTAAAACTACAACTAACTCCCTGGCTTACATTAGGGTTTTAGCCCATTAGCTTGTTAACATGTTAACGTCTATTTTCCTAGTGTAGACATGGCTCTGGGGTTTTGCCAGCCAGGGGCACCCTTAGAGTATGTCTGCACTGCAGTTGTAGGGTGACCAGACAGCAAATGTGAAAAATCGGGACAGGGGTTGGGGGTAATAGGAGCCTGTATAAGAAAAAGACCCCAAAATCGGGACTGTCCCTATAAAATCAGGACATCTGGGCACCCTGTGCAGTTGGGAGGTTTGATTGCTAGCCCCGCTCACCCAGGACCCCCTGGGTACATACGTGAGTGGCCACCGAGAGTCCTGGCCAGACAGGGCCAGTCCATGCAGCCAGCCGTGCTGCTGCGGCTTCCCAGCTATTGTTTCTTGAGCTGGCTTTGATCTCAGGAACGTCTCCTCGTGCAGCCATCACCTTCCCCGCGCCTCGGAGACGGGCCCGTCGCTGGAGGCTGCTCTCCGGATGTGCTGACCCAGCACATCTGCTGTACACGCCTGACCGCACCCCATCACAGGCGTGGCCGCTCGTCCGCATCATTGCCAGGGCTGTTAGGGGGGGAGGAGAGGAAGGGTAGATTCCAGGTGAGGAGGAAGAGGGAATTCAGGCTCTGGCCTGGTCAGTGTTTGTACCAGATCCCTTTGTGTTTCCTCTGCAGACAAAATGGACGTGGGGCCCTGATGGGCAGGGAGCCGTGCTGCTAGTGAACTGTGACAGGGACAGCCCGGGTGCCAAGGAGATGGACAGTGCTTACCAGTATGTGCAGTCCTATGCAGGTACTCACAGGGAACAGACCTCTGCTCTGGGCCGAGCGTTAGACAGGTGCAGGGGGGAGTCTGAACGTGAGCCAGGCCAGAACTAGATTGATATTTCCTGGGCCGACTGTCAGGTGCTACCACTACGATTCCAACGTAGGTGAAGTGAGTTTCAGTGTGTAACACCTGGCGATGGGATCGGACGGTCCCTCGACTCACGCCTCCAACCGCGGCTCCTTGTCTTTTGGGGGGGGGGGCGTCCCCCTTTCTCTGCACATCTCCCCCTCCCCCCTTAGGGCTCATCTACACAGGGAAGTGAGTGAAAAACAGCTAGCGCGGGTATGAATTTAAGTGCAGCAGGTATTCTGCACTAACCCCCCCATGTCGATGCTCCTTTTCCTCATGAACAGTGCCTTTTATGCAGTGTGGCTTAATCCACTTTGGATGTGGACGGACCTAATCTGCACAAAGGCACTCACTCATAGTGTGGAATCAGTGTGTCCACACAGGAAACTCGTCTGGAACTGCTATTTGGCTATTCGGCACTAATTAGGGGGGACTTTTTCCCCATGTAGACAAGCCCTTAGATGCTATCCTGGCTGGGAAAACAAACTGAGTAGACAAATAGAAGTGGGAGTCTAATATCTTAACCTCGCGGCTTCAAAAGAAGCTCCAATTTTCAACCTTTGACCCATGCAAGCAGTGACCTGTCCCTGCTGCTCCTAGGCAGAGGCGCAGCAGGCAGGCGCTGCACGCTGCCTGTGCCCGCAGCTCCCATTGGCTGTGGTTGCCAGCCAGTGGGAGCCGTGGAGCTAGCGCTCGGGGTGGGATGAGGGCAGCGTGCAGAGCTGCCTGCTGCACCTCCGCCTAGGAGCAGCTGGGAGAGGTTGCTGCTTGAGGGGAGCTGCCTGAAGTGAGCGTCCCCTGAATCCGGCACCCCACACCCCCTACTGTGCACCAGCCCGCTGCCCCAAGCCCTCTCCTGCATCCAAACTCCCTCCCAGAGCCTGCGGCCCGCACTTCTGCCCGTGCCCATAGGTGCCAACTTTCACTGTTCCCGGTGGTGCTCGAGCCCACCCCTAGCCCCGCCCCTGCACTGCCCTCACCCTGCCCCATTCCACCCCTTCCCCCAAGTCCCCGCCCCTGCCTGCCTCTTCTCTGCCTCCTCCCCTGAGCGCACCCTCCCTCCTGGAAAGTCTTAAATCCAGCTAAACAGCTGTTTGGCGGCAGGAAGTGCTGTGGGAGGTAGGCAGAGGAGTGGGGACGCGGCGCACTCGGGGGGGAGGAGGTGGGGCAGGTGGTGAAGGGAGCTTGGCTGCCGTTGGGTGCAGAGCACCCACTAATTTTTCCCCTTGGGTGCTCCAGCCCCGGAGGCACCCACGGAGTCACCGCCTATGCCTGTGCCCTAATCCCCTGCCAGTCCTGTGCCAACCCGACTTTCAACGAAGATCAGAAATGCTGGTTTATAGAACTTCCCAGTTGGTGAAGTGTCGGATAAAACAGCTTTTACTGTATAATAAAAAATAAACATAAAGTGAGCACTATAGACGTTGTATTCTACGTTGTAATTGAAATCAGTATATCTGAAAATGTGAAAAACATCCAAAAATATTTCTATAAATAGTATTCTATTATTGCTTAACAGCGCGATTAACTGGGATTCATTTTTTTAAATCGCTTGTCAGCCCTAGTAGCAATAACATAAAGCCATAGCAAGCCGCCCATATAATCTGACAGCCAGATATAAGCTCAGTATAAGCTCTGTATCTAGACACACACTGGGAAAGTCAAAGTTTCAAGGCTTGAGATTGAAAACCTCAACAGGTCCCTGTAATAAGCTGCTTGTCTTCACTTTCAAGGCCTTTCACAACGTATTCCCCCCGCCCCTTCATCTCTCATTCAATATCAAAAGGTCGACTCTCACCTCCCATCAGCCCATGATGGCAGCTTCCTTCGCCCACTTGCTAAATTTTCAAACCAGCACCTTCATGCTTTCTCCCAGGCTGCCCCTCACGCTTGAGAGAAGCTCCTCATAGACATCTGCAAACTAACTCATTCTCCTGCGTCAAACCCTCCTTAAAACTCCCCTCTGCCATAAGCCTACAGAAAACTGGACAACTGGTGGGCTGCTGGTGTTCTGAGACCACTGCCTGTCATGATGACCAGTGGTGTTCCACTGTTTCCTTGTATTCCCTCATCTTACTGTGGTCTCTTGTCTCATACTTGGACTATGAGTTCTTTGGGGGAGAGGCAGCTTTGTCTCTTTATTCTGTGCTTGTACAGCTCCTAGTACAATGGTCCATGACTGGGGCTTCTAGGCATTATGAGAAAACAAATAATAATAGTGGCCAATGCCTATCTCTTCTCTTTCCAAGATCTTGAAGACATGTCACTTATGATCCTGAGAAGCCAAGGCCCCAGTGCCATCTTTGCTGACTACAAGTTGGTTCTTCACGTTTCTGTGGCCGATGTGGATAAAGTGAGAGTTTTCCATGCCAGTGGTGAGTATTTAACCTTCCTGTCTATCTAGGGGCGTGGGTGGCCCCATCACCAGAATATCTGAGCCACTCACATATATTAATGAGTTTAGGTGGAATTCGCTTGAGTGCCTAAATGAACTAGATCCTTGAAAGTCAACAGGGCTCGGATGACAGTGAAATCCTTGCTCGTCTTAAACACAAAAAAACAGCTTACAAGAAGTGGAAGATTGGACAAATAACCAGGAAGGAGTATAAAAGTATTGCTCAGGAGTTGCAGCTAGCTGGAGATGTTAGGAATAACAAGAAGAGTTTCTTTAGGTATGTTAGCAACAGGAAGAAAGTCAAGGAAAGTGTGGGCCCCTTGCTGAATGAGGGAGGGAACCTAGTGACAGAGGATGTGGAGAAAGCTAGTGTACTCAATGCTTTTTTTGCCTCTGTCTTCACAAACAAGGTCAGCTCCCAGACGGCTGCACTCTGCAGCACGGTATGGGGAGGAGGAGACCAGCTCTCTGTGGAGAAAGAAGTAGTTCGGAACTATTTAGAAAAGCTGGACGAGCACAAGTCCATGGGGCCGGATGCGCTGCATCTGAGGGTGCTAAAGGAGTTGGCCGATGAGATTGCAGAGCCATTGGCCATTATCTTTGAAAAATCATGGCGATCGGGGGAGGTCCCGGATGACTGGAAAAAAGCTAATGTAGTGCCCATCTTTAAAAAAGGGAAGAAGGAAGATCCAGGGAACTACAGGCCAGTCAGTCTCACCTCAGTCCCTGGAAAAATCATGGAACAGGTCCTCAAGGAATCAATCCTGAACCACTTAAAGGAGGGGAAAGTGATCAGGAACAGTCAGCATGGATTCACCAAGGGCAAGTCATGCCTAACTAACCTAATTGCCTTCTATGATGAGATAACCGGCTCTGTGGATGAGGGGAAAGCAGTGGATGTGCTATTTCTGGACTTTAGCAAACCTTTTGATACAGTCTCCCACAGTATTCTTGCCAGCAAGTTAAAGAAGTCTGGGCTGGATGAATGGACGGTAAGGTGGATAGAAAACTGGCTAGATGGTCAGGCTCAACGGGTAGTGATCAATGGTTCCATGTCTAGTTGGCAGCCGGTATCAAGTGGAGTGCCCCAAGGGTCGGTGCTGGGGCCGGTTTTGTTCAATATCATTAACGATCTGGAGGATGGTGTGGACTGCACCCTTAGCAAGTTTGCAGATGACACTAAACTGGGAGGAGTGGTTGATACGCTGGAGGGTAGGGCTAGGATACAGAGGGACCTAGACAAATTGGAGGATTGGGCCAAAAGAAATATGATGAGGTTCAACAAGGACAAGTGCAGAGTCCTGCATTTAGGATGGAAGAATCCCACGCACTGCTATAGATTAGGGACCGAATGGCTGGGCAGCAGTTCTACAGAAAGGGACCTAGGGGTTACGGTGGACGAAAAGCTGAATATGAGTCAACAGTGTGCCCTTGTTGCCAAGAAGGCTAATGGCATTTTGGGTTGTATAAGTAGGGGCATTTCCAGCAGATCGAGGGATGTGATCATTCCCCTCTATTCAGCACTGGTGAGGCCTCATTTGGAGTACTGTGTCCAGTTTTGGGCCCCACACTACAAGAAGGATGTGGATAAATTGGAGAGAGTCCAGCGGAGGGCAACAAAAATGATTAGGGGGCTGGAGCACATGACTTACGAGGAGAGGCTGAGGGAACTGAGATTGTTTAGCCTGCAGAAGAGAAGAATGAGGGGGGATTTGATAGCTGCTTTCAACTACCTGAAAGGGGGTTCCAAAGAGGATGGATTTAGACTGTTCTCAGTGGTAGAAGATGACAAAACAAGGAGTAATGGTCTCAAGTTGCAGAGGGGGAGGTTTAGGTTGGACATTAGGAAAAACTTTTTCACTAGTAGGGTGGTGAAGAACTGGAATGGGTTACCTAGGGAGGTGGTGGAATCTCCTTCCTTAGAGGTTTTTACGGTCAGGCTTGACAAAGCCCTGGCTGGGATGATTTAGTTGGGTTTGGTCCTGCTTTGAGCAGGGGGTTGGACTAGATGACCTCCTGAGGTCCCTTCCAACCCTGAGATTCTATGATTCTATGACTAAGCAGAACTAGACAAAAAACAGACGTTTTGATTTACTGAAAATTTCTAAACATAAACAAGTTTTGGGTCAAATGAAATGTTTAATTCAACCCCAAATAAAATGTTTCTTTCATTTTTGAACATTTTCTAACTTCAGAAAAACTTGGAAATAAAATTAAAGGAAATTTCAAACTGGAAAAGTCATTTTGAATCAGAAAACTGAAAAGTTTCATTTTGGAAAGGTCAAAATCCAGAACTGCAGATTTTTTTTGACTGAAACAATTAAGTGAAAAATTGACACAAATTGGCAATGTGCTTCAGTGTCGCCCAATCTGGATTTTTTGCTGGAAAAAAGTTTTGCCCCCAAAACATCCCCCAGTTCTATTTCTAAGGGTACGTCTACACTACCCGCCGGATCGGTGGGTAGTGATCGATCCCTGATCGCTCTGCCGTCGACTCCTGTACTCCACTGTGGCAAGAGGTGGAAGCGGAGTCGACGGGGGAGTGGTGTCAGTGAGGACGCAAGGTAAGTCGACCTAAGACATGTTGACTTAAGCTACGCTATTCTCGTAGCTGAAGTTGCGTATTTTAGGTCGATTTCCTCCAATGTAGACCAGGCCTAAGACATTGTTCCACCATCTGTCTCCAATACCACACAAAGCAGGAACGTACCAACCCCAACGGGGGCACTTAGAAATTAAGGACCGGACTGGTAAATGCTTTATGCTCCCAACAGTCCCCCTCCTTGTGTGAATAATGGATCAGCAGTGTGAGCAAGGAGTTTAAATCTGGCCTCACTGCCTCGCTCAGGGACAAGGAGTCTGTGGGTAGAGTAGTGTAGCTGCAGAAGCGTGGGCTATTCGCCTGAGTACAAACCCATAGGAACATACATGGGGCAGCTCCCCCCAGCCGCTGTGGCTACACTGCTGTCTTTTAGCGTGCTAGCTCAGGCGAGAGTTAGCACAAATATTTCTGCATGAACTGGGAATGACACCTCTAGCTCCTAGTGTAAACCGTACTCTGTGGCCGAGCCAGGAACAGAATCCATCTCTCCGGAGCCTTAACTACAAGACCATCCTTCCTCCATGGCAGTCTCTTGAAGTCCAGTGATCTGACAATACATTCGGCACATAACTCTATAGCTCTCAACAGTCAATATCGTTCGACATCTGGTTTCTCTGGCTTTGTAATTTTCCTGATAATTTAGACGTTTCGTGTCATTTCACTTTCCTGTTCCTGTAAAATTTGATGTCCTCCGATTTCAAAGGTATTTCCTGTCCTCTGAGCATCTCTGCATTCTCTTGCGTTAGCCCTTTTAGAAGATTGGGTTACAGGACAGTTTGGGTTATTAAAAAAAAGAATAATGCTTTGTTTGAAGCAGCCTGCTGAAATTTCAGAGGGCAAGGTCTGCTTCTCACACCAGCTCGTCTCCGCGTTTGACGTTCCATTAGGCATTTCCAAGCTCGCCTGGGCAGGCCTGACTGCCTACAGAGCCCAAAGACATATGAGTGGTGGGCATTGCTCTGCCTCATGATTGCCAGCCCACCCACCCCACCAAATCATGATGCAAGTCAGTTTTTGCAGGACAAACTTCAGAGGTGGGCAGTGTGACCCAGGGAAATAAATACACGGCTGGTATCCAGGATGGCCCATGTTCCAGTCCAGTCATTGTGTGCACTTGGATATTAGGAAACCCTTTTTCACTAGTAGGGTGGTGAAGCACTGGAATGGGTTCCCTAGGGAGGTGGTGGAATCTCCTTCCTTAGAGGTTTTTAAGGCCTGGCTTGACAAAGCCCTGGCTGGGATGATTTAGTTGGGTTTGGTCCTGCTTTGATCAGGGGGTTGGACTAGATACCTCCTGAGGTCTCTTCTGACCCTGATCTTCTATGATTCTATGAGCTTGGGCAAGACACTTAGATCAAAGCTGGGCACCTCGCTGGGCAAACAGATTCTTATTTCAATGCCTAAATCCATGACTGAGTGCTGAGCCCCTGCAGCTCCCATCCAAAATGAGGCCATGGATTTAGGGGGCCAACTTTAGACAACTCACACTTGAAAATTTTGGCTGCAGGGTGTACAAAGGAATATTAACTGTAGCCACTGGACAATGCAGGAGACGCTCTCCTTTAGTATACACCACCTTCTTCCCACCTTCCCCTGGCTGCCCCGTCCACCCCAGTGCGTGAAATGTCCAGTTCACACTGTGGTGTGAATTCCTTCCTGTCCCTAGGCAGTGGCTCACTCGCCCAGTACGAGCATGTGCTGGGGTCGGATAAACGCTCCTACGTAGTGGACCGTTCCAGCGGACAAGAGGAGGACACCTTCTACGTGGAGGGATTGGCCTTCCCGGACGCTGACTTCTCAGGGCTGGTTTCCTTCCACGTCACGCTGCTGGAGGTCTCCGATAAGGTACGCTACACTCTTGGACTCTGGGCAGTACAGAGAGATGCTTCTAGCATGCTTCAGCCAGTGGAAGGATGATCACACAGGGAGGCAAGGATCAAGGACACTGCCCCCATGGGGTTCCCCAGGCCAACGTAGTCCCCTTCCCCAGGAGAAGGGTTTCAGAAAGACCAAAGGGCTCAGACAAATTAGGAACAACCCCAATTTCCAGCTCTGGCCATGACTTTTATTGCATTGAACAGGAGTTCCCAGAACCTGAGCTTCTGGTCAGTTGCTCAGAGAGGAACCTTCCCTTGGGAGCACTTTTTGAGCACATCAGGAAGCATAAAACAGAATAAAGTCAATTAAACCAGCCTCTCCCAGATGCTCTATGAGGCAGGCTGGCCTGTGACACTCATCTACCCCCCTGCAGCCAAATCTGGTACCCACCGGGGTCTCCGTGAGGAGAACCTGCTCTAACCCCAATCAATCACTTTCCCCTGGACAATTTGGTGTTTTCCATGGCTCTCCCCTCGAGCCCTGTTCTGGCTGAAAGGAGGGGGCTGCTGGCTGAACCCTGAGTCTGAATGACCATCATTTTAAAGGGTCGTAAACACTACAGTGTTTTATTGTGTTTGTTGCCAGCATGTGATGTGTGATTAGGGATCCGTGTTCCTCACGGAGGTCGCAGGAAGTCAGGGAGGTAATGTTTGTCATGGGAGCGGCTGCAGCTCGGTGGCTCCCAGCACAATCCTGGGGCAGCTGGAGCAGCGGCTGGCCCCCAGGGGCTCCCACTCCGACGGTGGCTGGAGTGGCAGCGGGGCCCCCAGGGATTTCTCCTCCCTGGAGGCTGGAGCGGCAGTGGGGCCCCCACCCCACAGCAGGTGCCATGGGCCCCCCAGGGCTCCCACCTTGCAGCTGGTGCCATGCCCCCTCCCCCCGCCAAGATTCAGTCAGGGCTATTTATGGTATATGTCATGGAAAGGTCGCGGGCCATGATTTTTTTGTTTCTTGCCCGTGACCGGTCCATGACTTTTGCTAAATATGCCCGTGATTAAATCGTAGCCTTAGATGTGATGGAGGGTTCCCGGCTACCCATGCGGCAGTTAAGGCCCTGCCCCTAACCATGACATTGCCAGGGCTAGAGATGAGCTCAGTTGTCCCGGGACAAAGTCTCGTTACTGTGCAGTGAAGACAGGACCTCCTGACCACGTCTATGTCATTCGGTTAGCCAGGCCCCCCAGCAAAGAGAACACACATACAGGAGATGTTAAACCAACTCCGCTCTCCCTGGCGAGCCCTTCCAAAACTCAGACTGGGGTTGCAGCCTATTTTCCCACGGGAAGGGGCTTGGAGTGGCGCTGGAGAAGACTGCTCCCTTCCAGTGGGGAAAAGAAAGGGTTAAGAAAAAGCCATGAGAGTGGCCAGCGCCCCCTGCACCCTGCGTGGAGATGGCCTCCTAAGCGAAGTGGCAGCCATGGAGCTAACTATCCGGTGACCCTCCTTAGCTGCACACTTGCAATTTAAGGGCGTTTCTGGCCAGGAGCTCTCCGTCTTCGGCTCAGCTTGCTCTGCCGTTCTGTTCCCGTAAGTCCCGTCGCTGCTGCGGTGCCCCCTACTGGAGAGTAGTGCACAGCTGGCTTCTGAGTCCTTCATTTCGGAGCCGTACTGTCAGCCTCTTGCTCCTTCAGAGATCGGGTTTTGCTTTTGCTCGGCGCTCAGTGACTTTCATCTCTTGTTGCCTGTAGAATGCACCAGACACCCCCGTTTTCACAGATACCGTGGTCTTCCGGGTGGCCCCGTGGATAATGACGCCCAACACCCTGCAGCCTTTGGAGGTTTTTGTCTGCAGGTGAGAGTGATACGACTGATCATTTCAGTCACCAGTCCGCATTGGAGTGGGGTGGAGTCACGCTGCTTCCGCAGCTCAGAAAATCACAGAGGGAACATGCGTATCACACTCACACCCTGTGCTATGCATCCCGGTACAAAGGCCTGTATGCAGGAGAACAACCTTCTACTGCTACCAACTAACAGACTTGCTCCTTTAGTTCAAGTAGCACAGGTGTGTGTACTACGGAGCCGAAGATTTTCCTTGAGTATTGTCCTCGCCCACCCCGCACCCCCCCGACAATCTAGCCCAGTCTGCAGGGGAAGAGTGTTGCAGGCTTGGTCTCCTGTTCTCCCCGGGTCCCAGTGGTGAAGAACCTGGACCTGCTGCCACTGACATCCACTGAAACAGGATGAGGATCAAGGCCCCTCCATTTGTCACGCTGCCGTTTTGCAAAGTTTCTCCTTCCACAGGGCACAGTTTAGCTCCTGTGGAAGGAGGAAGCACAGGGCACAGTTTGGTTTCTGGCTGGGTCCCTGTGACCCTTTCTCCGTAACGAATTGACCCCTCTGCTCCATTTAGGTTCCTCTCTTTACTCATTTTCCTTCCAGCATTGAGAGAGGCTCAAACCCTAATGGGGACTTTTTGGAGGCTATGAGAGCCCTGGTGAGGAAAGCCAACTGCAAGCTGACCGTCTGCCCTGAGGTCGAAAACCGGCGCGACCGCTGGATCCAGGTAATAATACGTGGCTCTTACCTAGCACTTTTCACCAGTAGATCCAAAAACGCTTGATCATGATCTCCATTTTACAGATGGGGAAACTGAGGCACAGGGCGGCAAAGCCCAAGCTCACCCAACAGGCCAGGGATGAACCCAGGTCTTCCAAGTCCCAGGCCAGTGCTCTGGCCAGTAGATCCCACTGCCACTCAGAGTAGCGTATCACTGTGTCACCACGGCTTCCTCAAACCCCGAACCAAGCCAACAGGGATTAGGAGCCTTACCTGGGGCCAGAATCAAATAAATAAAAACTGGCGACATTCATCAGTAGGTGGCGTTTTGATCAGCGGTTGGACACTATGTCCATCAGGACTCTACAAATGACGCCAGATAGGTAGCTGGACCCTGCCAACCCCCCCTTCGCTGTCTCAGCAATGACTCTCTCAGCTGGCATTACCCAGGGCATGGTTTTCCAGGCCCTGGGGGAGAAAGGAAAACCACGCTCTCTCGTCATGGGGGGTCTATTTCATATTCGTGAGCCTCCGCTTAGCTAACGCAGCCTGAAGGGAAAGGATGAGGGTTCCTAGGCCCTGCAGGAACAGCGTGGATCAAGGATGGGATTGAAGGAGGAGACAGCAAGGTCTGGCGTGAGTGGGTATGATAGGCCCCTCTGGAGGTGCTGGCACCCTCAGCTACGTGTGCAGGTTCGCACTGTAGCAGCTCTGGAGACTTGCAGTTCAATCCCTAGCGTGTCCACCACCAGGGCAACCATCACCCAAACACCCCCCCCCCACACGCACGCTTAGCCCACCCCACACATTCCCGCTAGTCAGTGACTGATAGCGCTGCTGCTGCTAAGAGACCTCCTGCCCGCTTTCTCCCCACAACAGGACGAGATGGAGTTTGGCTACGTGGAGGCTCCCCACAAGATGTTCCCCGTGGTCTTCGACTCCCCCCGGGACAGAGGCCTGAGGGATTTTGCCTTTAGAAGGATTCTGGTTTGTAACTATTTTTTGAAATGGCCGAGAACAGACTCTCTCCAGGGTGTTCCTGATCCTGGGGTGAGGTTTGGCCGCTCAGGGTCATCCCATCTCCTGGAACTCACCGCCCTGGAGAGGGGATGTTGCTCATTTGGGGTCTGCTTGGAGGGTTCCTTCTGGCTTTGGCGAGTTTACTCGTCGGGTGTCTAACATGTGCAGATTAGAAGCTCTAAATGCAGAAGCACCGTTCAGCACAAGTTAATTACAGCACACGGCCGATAAGCAACTAGCATCCATTAAAGAGCCACTGCTCTAACCCTCCGAAAAAACCTGGTGCTTGCAATAGATGGGTCAGACAATCAAACACAGGCAGCAGTCTCCTTTTGCTTACCTCCATTGTACAGGGCCACATCCCCCAGGTTAGTCTTTGATGTCCCAGTTTGATGCCAGAGGACGGAATCACTCGTGTTTTACATCTGGCTTCACTCCCTGCAAGGCCTGAACCTACAGACTCGGCAGAAGAGTTTGCCCTGGGCGGCTGGTTCTAAGCAATGCCAACCATCAACCACTATGTCCTGTCCCCCCAAGCCTTTCTGCATAGACTTCTCGCTGGAAAAGACACCTCTCTCTTACTGCAACAGAGCCATCCTCCAGAAAGGGCTGGAGCCCGGCTGTTCAAGGATTAATCCAAACAGCACTTCACTGAACACAAGACCGAGCCCTGTGCAAAGTTAGAAGCAGAATCACTTTGCTCTTTCCTTTCGCACTTATGTTACACAAAGCAGAGGCCTGGCCACTCTTACCTGAGCGGGGTGTTTGTGTGCGTTTGTCTGCGATGCTCCAGACCCAGGCGCATTTTGCGAGCGGAGACTGTACTAACTTTCTACATCCTATGATAGGAGGAAGGGGGCTTGTGTCTATGAATCTTTATACCCTCCCATCCAGCACTGCCTGTGCCAGGAACACAGCACCACAACCTCCCACTGAACCTGCCCCACATTCGCTTGGCCTCATATTCTTGGCTGTTGTCTTCGAATGTTCATGGGCGGTTGGTGCTGGGGGCTCCATATTCCTTCCTCGCCTGGGGACGCTAAGGGGGCCACTTGTTTTGATGGCTAAAACAAAAACACTTTTTTAAAAAAAAAGGTAGGGGAGGGAATCCCGGGGTGGGGGGGGGGAAGATCCATTGGAGGGGGATGATTGGAGGAAACTAAAAAGGGGGTGGAGTCAAGGGACTATAAAACTGATCTCCAAGAGCTGCAAGAGTTAGTTCAGATTGGAGCAGGGGGGAAGCGTGTGATGAATTTTTGTGTGTGTGTATATCAATTATTTGCTGTCCGTCATGAAGATGATAAAGAGTCAGTGGGGCAATGAAAGCGTGAGAGCGACTCTACAGCCTGGTGCTTGGAGCACATCCAGAGGATGAGGGAGATAAAAGTTTAGCTCCCTGTTCTAATGACTCATTTAATTAGTTCTACAGAGGGGAACAGCAAGGGGGGGATGACAAAGAAAGAAAACTGTCCCTGTGGCTCAGAGCTAGGCTGCTGTCTAGCAAGGTGAGAAACCTAAGTTCAAATCCCTTCTCTACGGCAGGCAAAGCAGGGCACTAAACCTACATTTCTCAGGTCCTGGGCTGGGAGCTATAAGGAGACAAGCTGCTCCTCTGTATTTTGTGAATCTTGGCTTCTTGTTAAAATGCCCAAAATTGAATGAAAATTGGAATCAGGTCAAAGGAAACACATCACCCAACCCCCCTCACAATGTTTTGACTTTTCGATTCACCACAAATGCTGAAAAATCTTCGTTTTCAGTTCAACCCGAAACAGCCCTTTTTTCCATTTTCTTTGGAATTGCCAGTGAACCGAAAAATCCATCATCTGCCCAGCTGTACTCATCAGCCCTTCTCGGCTAGTCACCAGAGGGAGTCAGAGAGCCATGCTGGACCAGTGGGGCTTAAACTAGCCCAGCCCAGCTATTTCTCCGATTGCTTCTTGCTGCCTTACACCCCTCCCCAGCTGGGAATAAAAGTCCAGAACACCTGGCAATGGATGCCACTTCAGGGAGGTGCCCAAGTGTGAATCTAGATCTAGTGTGATTTGGTTTCACAAAGGAGGTTGCATGCTTACCCTCCAATGATAGGTTTTATTGGGGTGAGGAGCTATTGGTTGAAAGGAACAGCACCCCCTCCTGGCAGGGTTAGGAGAGGAGGGGATTTCCTTGCCTGGAAGGAAGGCTGGCTCCTCTGCTCTTCCACATGCCCAGCCTGGGTGAGGATTATTTTAGACAGGCAGGTCAAGCCTTTAGCACATGCTCTGACAGCAGCTCCGCGGGCGCAGGCAGGATTGCAGCTCATCACCGCAATGAACAGCGCATCTAACTGGACGGTGCGTTGTGTTGTTCTTGTCCCCGAAAGGGCCCTGATTTTGGCTACGTGACCCGAGTACCTTCTCACGGACACGTCTCCAACCTCGACTCCTTTGGCAATCTGGATGTCAGCCCTCCGGTGACTGTCCAAGGGAAGACGTACCCGCTGGGAAGGATCCTCATCGGAAGCAGCTTGCCCAGGTGAGGGAGGCGCGTGAGTTGGGACTTTTAGGCCTCCTACACTGAGGTCTTGGTGTGAGAGAGGATTAAAGGTGCAGCTAGCGGAATAAAGGCGCCGGGGAGGAGAGCACCCGAGTGGGGAGATGGAGGGGAAATTTGCAGATGCAGGTAAGTTAATAGCTCACTACTAATGTCTGCAGTGGTGCAACCTTTCCCTACAACCAACACTGTCAGCTTGCTGCTGAATTGCTGCTTGAGCCTTGAAAACAGCAGAGAGAATTTTCATGTTCCCTCTGCTGTCTGTCACTTCAGCTGCTTCGGGTCTGTTAGCCTCTCCTTAACATGGAAGAAGTTTTTTTAAACCACGGGGAGATGCAACATCTGAGCCCCCTTCTGCACAGAGACATTAATGAAATCAGAGGAACTTACACACACCCCAACTGCCTCTAAGAGGCAAAGGCTTTATCATGCAATGGGAGGGGATGGGCAGCACGATCACACCCTGCTGTTTCTAGCTAGATACCCATGCTTATATGGCTCCCGTATCACAGTATCTGAGCATCTCACAGTCTTTGATGTATTTATCCTCACAATGCCGCCCGGCTATAGCCCCATTTTACAGAAGGAGAATTGAGGCAGGGAGAGCCAAGGTGACTTGCCCAGGGTCACAGGGGATGATTGTGGCAGAGCAGGAAGCTAAAGGCTGGTCAGCCCAGACTGGCGTCTGAACCACCAGGCCATCCTGCCCCATTGGCCAGTATTGCCCCTCGTTTCAGTGGAGCACGCTTCAGTGGCCTGCAGTTTGAACACACAACCTTAGGCGCCAGCCATCCCCAGAGCTAATAGACTCGATGACCCTGGAGCGCACGTGATAGAACATGGTAGCAGCAGGGGAGGAGCCTTATCTAATCCAACCGCCCTGAGTTACAGGAATGGGAAGTCTCCTGGAACGTTCTTATTTAACTAGCTCCTGAGGTCACGTTTGCTCAGAGATGTGCATCTCCCAGCACCACCTCCAGGTGTTCTGTCCAAGGGAGCAGGTCACGGCTCACCTCACCACCTCCATTGTCACCAGCCTGTGTAGCTAGATAATATACTTACAGTGTGGGCTGGTGGATAGTGAAGCATAAGTGGAGGAAGAAGTGATTCCACCTACTTTCGTTATATGGACAGAGAATAGGATCCCTGCTTGCCGACCTAGGAGACACCTGTTATCCCACCAAGAAAGCATTCTGCTTCGAATCCGCCCTTTGAATGAAGCTGAGCCGAGCGCAGCCCAGCAAGGGCTGCTGGGACACTCTCAGCAAGCTGGCAGCTCTGCAGTACCACTAGATTCTGGTGACACTGTCAGTACCAGGGTCTGGAAGAACAATCCTGCTTCCTGCTGCGGAAGAATTCACCAGCCATGATGCTTGGCTCAAGGAAGGACCAGAGTGGAAGTCTGGGTTTTTATATCCCCACACTTAGAGTTGGAGCTGACCTCCGTGACTTTAGAATGGCTTAACCCAGGGGTAGGCAACCTATGGCACGCGTGCTGAAGGCGGCACACAAGCTGATCTTCAGTGGCACTCACACTGCCCGGGTCCTGGCCACTGGTCCGGGGGGCTCTGCATTTTAATTTAATTTTAAATGAAGCTTCTTAAATATTTTAAAAACCTTATTTACTTTACATACAACAATAGTTTAGTTACATATTATAGACTTTTAGAGAGACCTTCTAAAAACGTTAAAATGTATTACTGGCACGCGAAACCTTAAATTAGAGTGAATAAATGAAGACTCAGCACACCACTTCTGAAAGGTTGCCGACCCCTGGCTTAACCCAAACCCCCTGATTGGGACACTGCCAAACGATGGAGACATTTGGAACTGAGTTCTGCAGCTTCGGGCCATTTCCCAGTTCGAGCAATGGAAATAGGATTGATCTGCGACCCTTCCTTGCTCTGAGTCACACTGAGATGGATAGTGCCATTGATCCGAGTGGGACGGCTAGCATGGATAAGTGCTACTCAGGGGGCTAAGAGTAGGACCTAAATTCCCCATATAATAAAGTCATTCGAACTCCACTGTGCATGTCAGCCTATTAGAGATCAAAGTTAAAATATAGAGTTTACGGGCTTGATTCCCCATTGGCTTGCACCCCATGCAGGATCATTTCCCCCAGCGCATGGGTGCAAGCTGCTACCATTCTGATGTCTACCGCCATTTTGCACTGGTGGGACTGACCCCACAGACAGCAGGGCAAGGGAGAGGCAGGCTTTAAACGGCTCAGAAAAGGTTAAACGCCTGGAGTGAGTGGAGGCTGGTTTGCTGTGCCCCGAAAGACTGGTGACTGGAACTCAGCAGCTGTTCCGGGCAGCCAGTGTTAGGTGGTTCAGCTAAAACAAGAGGGCTGAGATGTGCTTTGCGTGATAAAGAGCCCTGCTTTACAAAGGAGTCTGTTCACTGAGATAAACACCCCCCACCCCACCCCATGAATCTGGCGCGGCATTTACGTGGGGCATTCAATGGAATAGCATTAAAAGAACAAACTCAGGCATTTGGAGAGGTCAGACAAAGGCATTGTCTCAGAAGAGCAGAGCATTGGCTATTTTTATCAAAACAAAGCTAGTTACAAGGGAGGATCGGGAGTCGGGACTTCTGGGGCTTATACCAACGCCTATGTTCTCCCCTCCATCTGAGTTCCCAGGTCGGGCGGCTGGAGGATGACAAAGGCCATCAGGGACTTTCTCTATGCCCAGAAGGTGCAGCCCCCCGTGGAGCTCTACTCTGACTGGCTGAGTGTGGGTCACGTCGACGAATTCCTGAGCTTTGTCCCAGCCCCCGATAGGAAGGTACCACTCACCAGGTGACGTTTCTAACCAGCCCTTCCCTCCCTTCCAGTCAGGCTTGGCGCTTGGAGAGCATTCTTCATCTGCGGCTCTGGAAGCAATTTACAGAGGTTGGGGAGCATTCCTCCCATTTGCTTGATGGGGACATCGAGGCAGAGGGGAGGGGAAAGTGATTTGCCCGAGGTCAGACGGTGAGTCTGTGGCAGAGCTGGGAATAGAAAATGCATCTCCTACTTCCCAGTTTGGTGCCCTACCTACTAGACTGTACTGCCTCCTTTTAGAGAGGGAGAAGTCACAGAACATGTGTCTAGAATAGTTACACTCTTGCAGCAACTTAGATGCACTTTTGGCTGTGTTCCTGTTATTGTGGGCTTGCATAACCCTCTCCACACATACTTTGAATTCCTCTAGTGCCTTTCACCTGAGACTCTCAATGCTCTCTGTACACATCAAATAAGCCCCGCAAGCCCTCTGTTAGGATGGGTAAATAGCATTGCCATTTTACAGGTTAGGGAAACTGAGGCAGAGGAAGTGACTTGGCTGAGATGACACACTGACTTACCTCAGAGGCCAGCGTCATGTAATAATAATATCTATTTTTAACAGAAAGTCTCTTTGCCTCTGTTACCTGATTCTCTTTGGGACCTTGTACAGCTCCAAGCACATGGCTGCATCCTGGTTCTGCGATCGTCCCACTCAGCAGAACCAGGCTCGTTACACTTCTGGTTCCAAATGCGGATTTTCAGCCGCAATTGCCTTTCATTTTTCTCATGCTTCCATGAGGGAAAAAAGCTTCCAATTCCCTGAAATTCCACCATCTCTTATCATTTCGGGGGGTGGGGGCTGGAAGAAATCACATGAAATGAAGAGGAATGTTCTAGGAAGTTTGGGTCAGAGGCACATGATTTTAATTGTATTTCAGTCATTTGAGCATTGGCCCGTTAAGCCCCGGGTTATGAGTTCAATCCTTGAGGGGGCCATTTAGGGATCTGGGGTAAAAATCTGTCTGGGGATTGGTCCTGCTTTGAGCAGGGGGTTGGACTAGAGCCCTCCTGAGGTCCCTTCCAGCCCTGATATTCTATGATTCTAGTAGTGCTGGAACCCCCCTGTAACTGGGGGCCAGCTGTACCAGCTCAAAGTGACAGATAGCCCGGCCCCAATTCATTAGCGATCTAGATAAGGCAGGTGGGGTGGAACAGGCGGAGCTGAGGCTAGAACCCACGTCTGCTGATTCCCAGGCCCTTGCCTGGATGTATGAGACCAGGCAGCCTCCTGTGAGGGCCCTTCTTGGCCCCAATTTCCCCACTGCTGCTTCCATTGGTTCCGCTCCTGCAGAGATAGCAACAGGGGACACTCTAGTGTAGACAGGATTCTGGCAGCCTCTGGTGTTCTCCCCATGCTCAGAGCAGGTCTGAGTGAAGGAACGCATCAAGAGCCGGTGAACACCAGTGCCTCGGCTGCATGAGCTCTCCCACCATTGTGTCACCAGGGAGGCAGAACCAGGGAGATGGGAGATCTCGGAGGGAGAAGTCTAATGGAGACAAGGCCAGACACTGACTGACTCTCTCCGTTAAGGGTTTCCGGCTGCTCTTGGCCAGCACTGATGCCTGCTACAAGCTGTTCAAGGAGAAACAAAGAGAGGGGTATGGCAATGCGGCCCAGTTTGCCGGTGAGTGGCTCAGTCAGGACGCCTTTGGCACTCACAGAGGCCGGCCGGCCGGTGGGTCTCACTTGCTGTATTCCTTTCCTCCCCCAGGGCTGGAGAACGTGCAGACCATAACAATAGACGAGATGCTGGCTGATAAGACCCTGAGGAGTGACAGTCAATACGTGCAGGTAGGCGTGGGGAAGAGGGAAGGCCTGAAAAGACCCCAGCAATACCAAATGCAGCACCTTAGAAGTCCTATGGCTCCTCCCTTATTGAAGGAGCCTGCATCCTCCTGCAGCCTGAACACAATAGGCTTTCAAGCAGGTTCCTCATGGAGTTGCTATGTTGTGTCCAGTTGCTTCAAGCTGATAACAGAGATGGACAGTACAGTGATTCCTGACAACATCTAGAAGGGGTAGAACATTTGCCCTGGGACATTAACGTATCCCAATAAAACTCCGCATACAGACTCCGGGGTTCCCTGCGCGTTTGTCGCTGCAAATCATGAGCAGCAGAAATACAGCGCTTTTGCTCCACTCTTCCCAACTGGCCCGTAGTCACCTCCCTTCTCTCCAATCCTCTCTTTCCCCAGAGTTGCATTGACTGGAATCGACATACCCTTAAGGAGGAGCTGGGACTGACTGAGCAAGACATCATTGATATCCCTCAGCTGTTTGTGCTGAACGGTTCTCGAGCGGACGCTTTCTTCCCAGACATGGTGAGGGGACCGTCCTGCTCGTGCAGTTGCTTCTCATTTCTGCTCCATCTTCTGCACGGCCCGTCAGACTCCTATTCCCCACTTTGCTTTGCCCTGCCAAGCACTCAGTCCTTATCTTCCATAATTTCCCTCGCTTTCTCCTTTCCTCTGGTGACCTCCTGGATCTCATTCAGCGCCTATGCCGTCAGAGAATGGGTCTCAGACAGGAAGCGAGACCTCCCCGCTAAATGCAGGAAGGTTGAAAGGAGAGCTGAGCAAATGACAGATTTTTCGGTTATGTGGCGATTTAGAAAAGTCAGGGAGAAAACGGTTTTGGGTCGGACCAAAAAGAAAATTATTGATGTTTCAGCACAGAGTAAAAAACAATGGTTGAGGGGTTGAAGCAAAGGTTTTGTTCCACTTGAAATGTTTCATTTTGATTTGGATCAATTTTTAATTTTTGAAAAACAACTTAAAAATAAAATGAACGGAAATTTCAAAGCAAAGAGCTGTTTCAAAATGAAAAACGGAAACATTTCCATGAGGAAAATCGCAAAATGAAAAGTTTTGATTTTGGGGGGATTAAAGATTTCTTTTTAAATGAACAATTCTGTGAAATCAACACAAATTCATAAAACATTTCAGTGTCACTGAATCTGCATTTTTTAGTTTAAAAAAAAAGGTTTTGGTTGAATAATTGAGCCCAGCTCTAGCTAAGAGGATAGGACACAAGCGGTGGTTACATGTAAAACACTGAAGAGATGCCCTCGTGGGACCACGTCTGGCTGTTGTCCATCTGTCCCTTTTCTCCTGGCTGCAGGTGAACATGATCGTCTTGGGGAAACACCTGGGCATCCCGAAGCCGTTTGGGCCAATCGTCGACGGGCGCTGCTGCCTGGAAGAGAACGTTCGCTCCCTGCTGGAGCCGCTGGGCCTGGTCTGCATCTTCATCAATGACTTTTTCTCCTACCACACTCTACTAGGGGAGATCCATTGCGGCACCAACGTCCTCAGGAAACCCTTCTCCTTCAAGTGGTGGAACATGATGCTCTGAGCAGAGGGGGTGAAACCCCAACCCGCTGCTCAGGACTTTTGCCAGACAAGGGAACATGGGACCAAGCTGATGCTAACGAACTCTGGATAAGGGCTCCTGGAATCTGGCAATCTAAGAAGTTTTGTAAATAAAGCAAACACCATCGAAGGAAGCCCTAGCCCCTAAGCTACAAGCTCTTTCTAGCATGCCAGTCCTTCATTGCTCTAACACACCTGTTCCTGCCACTGCAATTGGAGCTCAGGTGCTCTTTGGAGGTGCATGTTAATCACAGCTACGCATACAAAGTGGTGCAGAATGCACAGCTGCACGGCCCAATGATTACTTTGCATTTTAATATCCACCACAAACTACAGCGGATCCTGCTTCAGAGCTTGGCGTTTTAGCCATAAGCCTGGCCTCCCCTCCCCCCCACAAAGCCTACCTCTGTATCAGTTTCAAAACCTACTGACGTTTCAGTATTATGGTCTCCGATTGGGGAGGCCAAACTAGGGAGCCAGGTCTCTTATTCCCAGCGCTACAAGTGGCCTGCTGTTTGAACATGGGCAAGTCACTTCCTCTCTGTGTGTCCGTCTGTAAAATACTTCCCCTCCTTCATATGGTGCTTTGAGATCCAGGGCTGAGAAGCACCAATGGTCATGCAACGTATTAGTTTTAAACTGTATATCCTGAGATCCAAGGAGAAAACATCTTTCCCCCTAACTTCCCTGGCAGGGCAGTGATTTTTAACTGTCATAAAATCTCATTAAGGGTTTGCACTGCTTCTGGCTTGGTGTTGCAGAAGGCCTGCTTAGGGCAGCACAGTACGTGACCGCACAGTCAGAATGTGGGCATTGCAACTAGCTTCCAGGGCTTTCTCCAAATGTCTCCTGTTTCCCATGTATTCTTCCATGTTGGATTCTGGATGTTGTAAATTGTTGGTAAGAGCTAATTTATTAATTACTAACTTGTCTTGAGTGTATTTGCCCCTTATTGGCACACAGGGTGGATTATCAACAGGATTTGAACTCATGACCTTCAACTGCAAAGCAGAAATCGCTGCCACTTGAACCACAGCACGAGCTCTAGCAGCTAATAGCAGCAGTGTGACTCTTTGGGGGTTCACCCACAGCAGTAAGGGGTTGCGTCACCAGCCTCCCTGAAACCCTGAATGCCTCTGTTCTATGCTACTTTGGGTCAAAGCCCTGACCCCAGCCACACTATAACCTCACCATGGCTTCTCCCAGCCTGGGTACTCCTGGCAGAGTGACCCCAACAAACCTTCCAGTCCCAAGTCTCCCCCAAACCACATCCCCCCCACCCCGTACTGAGTCCAGTCCTTTGCCTGGACCCGCACAACAGTTCTCAAGTTCGCTGTCTCCAAAGAGACAGAGCCCACCCCAGCCTGTTAGTTTGGCTGAGGACTCACACTAAGACACAGCTCTGAGCTGGTTTTGTAACAAAACACAAGTAAGTTTATGAACGAAGAACACAGGCGTAAGCGATTACGAGCGTGAGTGAAAGAGATAGGGACGGTTACTAACAAAACATGCTTCCTGGCGAGTAAAACGTAGCAACTTACAGTCGTGGCCAACGCAGTTTCCTTACCTACCTCAAGCTCTCAGCATCCCTGGTCCTCCAGACTAGGTGTCCCAACTCTGATCAGCTTGAAGGGTGTCGCACCTGTCGCATCCCCCTCAGTCACGGGTGACAAAATGGCTTTTGCCTCAGCCTAGATCTTCCCAAAGTTCAGTTGTTGCTTTGCATTTTAATAGTCACCAGTCGTAGTTTTCCTCCACCACAAGCCTCAGTTGTTCCTGGGGGTGCCACCTCCATCCCCCGTTGGAGGGGTGCTCCATGGTCATCTTCCCCCGCTTGCTCGCCTGATGGTTTTGTTTACCTTGCATGCAAACGTGCTTTTTCATTGTCTCAGGTTCCTCTGGCTTCGTTTACACTGGAGACCAGGACCTGCGAAACAACATTCCTTAGAATCATAGAATCTCAGGGTTGGAAGGGACCTCAGGAGGTATCTAGTCCAACCCCCTGCTCAAAGCAGGACCAATTCCCAACTAAATCATCCTTGGGCTAGGGCACACTGGGCTTAGGCCCGGTCTGCCAAACACATCTGAGGAGCGGATTTCCAGCCCACCTCTCTAATTCGATATGCGCAGCCCAGACACACACGAATGGCCAGCGCGTTCCCAGTGTGCCTACGACACATCATCCGAGACCTTCTAGCTTCAGATGATGACAACACCGAGATGGGCAATGAGTGTGCCAGGCCTGAGGAGAGCAGTGGGGCTCCCTGGGCCAGTTATCCTCTAGGTTGCTGCTCCGCTAGAGAGGGGCGTGACGCGCCTAGCCAGCGTGCCACACAGCTCGCTGCAGGAGAGCTGCACTCCGGTTCAGACGGTGCTCAAGGGAGGAAGTGAAAAGGGACCTCCCAGGACTGGCTGCTGGGGGACAACGCTCATTTAACAGCAAGCTCCAGCAGGGTGTTATAGCCTCCCTCCCACTCAGTGGGGCCTAAATCACTGGATGCACCGTGGACTTCAAGCCATTTCTCTGCCTTTATTAAATCATCTCCATTCCCAGGCAGCCTCAGGAGCGAGAGCTCTTGCTCCCCAGCAGAGACTGGTCTGCCCTGAGTGGGGCAACCAGACAGCAAGTGTGAAAAATCAGGACAGGGGGTGGGGGGTAATAGGAGCCTATATAAGGAAAAAGGCTCCAAAATCGGGACTGTCCCTATAAAATCGGGACATCTGGTCACCCTAGCCCTTAGCAACATCATGCAGGGGGCGGAATTGCAACCCTGATCGTTGTACAAGCCAATCGCTTTCATGCCATTTCCCCAGGAGAATGAGGTGCTGCTGATGTAATGGTCCTGGACGCAATCCTCACAATGAAGATGTTGTTCAGTACGATTTGTGCAGGGCCTTTCAGAACCCCTGGAATTTCAGTATCAAGTTTTCCAATGAAGAAATGCCTACCGTTTCCAGGACGCTCTTTCAGGAGCGACACCCTGATTAGTCTTGCCACTTTAGCTATCCAGTGGAGTTACTTTAGATTAGCAGTGCCCCCAGCCCTGGAGCTCTGGGCACCGCGGCCCCCGGCTCCCAGCCCTGGAGCTCTGGGCACCACGGCCCCCGGCCCGCAGCCCTGGAGCGCTGGGCACCACGGCCCCCGGCCCGCAGACCTGGAGCGCTGGGCACCACGGCCCCCAGCTCCCAGCCCTGGAGCGCTGGGCACCACAGCCCCGGCCCTGGAGCGCTGGGCACCACAGTCCCCTACCCACAGCCCTGGAACGCTGGGCACCGCGGCCCCCGGCCCCCAGCCCTGGAGCGCTGGGCACCATGGCCCCCGGCCCCCAGCCCTGGAGTGCTGGGCACCGCGGCCCCCGTCCCGCAGCTCTGGAGCGCTGGGCACCATGGCCCCCGGCCCGCAGCCTGGAGCGCTGGGCACCGCGGCCCCCGGCCCCCAGCCCTGGAGCGCTGGGCACCATGGCCCCCGGCCCGCAGCCTGGAGCGCTGGGCACCGCGGCCCCTGGCCCGCAGCCCTGGAGCGCTGGGCACCGCGGCCCCCAGCCCGCAGCCTGGAGCGCTGGGCACCATGGCCCCCGGCCCCCAGCCCTGGAGCGCTGGGCACCGTGGCCCCCAGCCCTGGAGCGCTGGGCACCATGGCCCCCGGCCCGCAGCCCTGGAGCGCTGGACACCGCGGCCCCCAGCCCGCAGCCTGGAGCGCTGGACACCGCGGCCCCCGGCGCTGGAGCACCTGGCGGGCAGCCCGAGCACCCCCAGTGCTGGGTGCTCCATCCCCTCCAGCCCCGGAGCGCTGGGTGGGCCCCTGTGCTGACTGGCTCCAGCACCAGCCCCAGCTGCCCTGAGACCCGGCCTGCCGGCCCGCCGTAGCCCTGCCCCCAGCCCCCTTTGGGGACGAGGAGCAGCCTGGGCTGGAGCTATGTGGGAAGAGCGGGAAGCAGGAGGGGGCCTCGGGGCAGAGCGTGGGCAGGGCCAGGCCTGGCTGGTCGGTGACGCTCAGCTTCCCCCGGCCCGCGATACCCGCCGCCCATGGCGGAGTTCCCTGTCACTGGTCCCTGTTGCAGCGCGAGGAGGGCGTAGATAATTCAGCCAAGACTGAAGGACGCTTGACAAACTGGCTGAGCTTGACTGTGGTGACCAGAGCTGAGCCTGAGAGCTCACCACAGGCAGCTTTCAAAGCACTTAAGTCCTATTTTCAAAAGTGACTTACGCATGCGGGCCCAGATCCCCAGCGATATTCAGGCACTAGCCCAGAGGTGGGCAGACTACGGCCTGTGGGACCCTCCTGCCCGGCCCCATAGCGCCTGGCCCAGGAGGCTCGCCCCTGGTCCCTCCCGCGCTGTTCCCGCTCCCCCGCAGGCTCAGCTCGCTCGCTCTACCCCCGGTGCAGTGCTCTGGGCTGCGAGCTCCAGCCACCGGTGCTCCAGGCAGCGTGATAAGGGGGCAGGGGAGTTCGGGGTGATGGTCAGGGGGCGGGGTGTGGATAGGGGTCAGGGCGGTCAGAGGGCAGGGAATGGGGGTTGGATAGAGGGCAGGGGAGTTTGGGGTGATGGTCAGGGGGCAGGGGTGTGGGTAGGGGCTGGGTGGTCAGAGGCAGGGAATGGGGGTTGGATAGAGGGCAGGGGAGTTTGGGGTGATGGTCAGGGGGTGGGGGTGTGCATAGGGGTCGGGGCGGTCAGAGGGCAGGGAATGGGGGGG
This sequence comes from Mauremys mutica, assembly GCF_020497125.1. NCBI lineage: Eukaryota > Metazoa > Chordata > Testudines > Geoemydidae > Mauremys > Mauremys mutica. The sequence continues at coordinate 16,445,326 of NC_059092.1, read as the reverse complement.
TTGGATAGAGGGCAGGGGAGTTTGGGGTGATGGTCAGGGGGCGGGGGTGTGGATGGGGGCGGGGCGGTCAGAGGGCAGGGAATGGGGGTTGGATAGAGGGCAGGGGAGTTCAGGGTGATGGTCAGGGGGCAGGGTGTGGATGGGGTCGGGGCGGTCAGAGGGAAGGGAACGGGGGTTGAATCGGGGCAGGAGTCTGGGGGGGGCAGTCAGGAAGGGGGGGTTGGATGGGGTGGTGGCGGGCAGTCAGGGGAAGGGGTTCTGGGGGCAGTCAGGGGACAGGGAGCTGGTGGTGGTGGTGGATGGGGTAGGGGTCCCGGGGGGCCATCAGGGAACAGCGGGGGTTGGATGGGACAGGAGTCCCATAGGTGGGCTGTCAGGGGGGCGAGAAGTGTGGGGGGGATGCCCCCCTCTCCTAACCGGCCCTCCAATTTCCAAAACCTGATGCAGCCCTCAGGCCAAAAAGTTTACCTCCCCTGCACTAGCCCAGGTCCCATTAACCCACAATGAGACTTAGGCCCTATTTTCAAAATTGTCTTGGGCACTCAGGAGCCTAAAACACTTTGATGCCTTTGAAAACTTCACCCTAAATGCAGTCGCTACAGAATGCTGTGCCAGGCCCTTCTGCTCTGGGCAGTGTGCTAAGCCCTCATGATGCTACTGCTCTAACCTTGAAAGATCGTTAAGGCCAGCCCGTGAGCTGCTAGCCATAATTAATCACTGCTGGGGTTCGTTTGTGAGGCAATGGCTTGGGACAAGGTCTTTTCCCAACAATAAAAGTGTAAACCAAAGATGTTGGAATCTGAGGTTCTCTTTTAGTTCGGTACAAATTCAGCCCTATGCTTTGCTCCCCCAAACACCAGTGCCCCATAGGTAAGACATTATTGTAGCGCGCACACACACACACACACACACACACAAAACTTGGTGCTTTACAAATGCAGGGGAGATATGTTCCCTATCCTGAAGAATTTACAATTTTAATTAAGACAAGGCAAGAAAAACCAAGCCACGCTGGCCTTAATCTGAAAGCTCAGGTGCATGAGCGATGAGGAACAGTGGGCAGCCTAATGGATTGAGCATAGGCCCCGCACTCTCGAAATCAAGTGGCTCAGGCTGGGCACCCAAAATTAGTGAAAATGTAGGCCCAAGCCTCTCTGTGCCTCAGTTTCTCCATCTGTAAAATAGGGACAACTACCTCCCAGGAGTATTGGGGCTTAGCAGAAGATGTAAAGCACTAGATGACCGCTGAGAGTTATTGTTGTTACAGCTTTATAGGAAAGATCATAGACACGTGCCCCCTCCAGTGCGCTCCATGCCCCCTCCAGTGCGCTCCATGGTGGTGAGCGATCAAGTTTGTTTCAGGGTCATGCTAAATATTTTAAGACGCTGGCTCTTCTTACATCTGCAGTTTCTGCTTCCTTGGTGTGCAGGTATGTAAAAGAACCCTACAGTACACGGACACGCAGGCACCAGAGAGGATGCTGATCTGCTCCCAGCCCTGGAGATCAGCAGTACCTTAGATAATTTGTGTTTCCCCAAGATAACCTGTCTCTCTTTCCTCCCATTCTTTCACCTCCTGCTGACCTCTAAACAGCTGATCACAGCAAGCAGAGTTCTGCTTTCACAGTCTGCCCCTCCAATCACCAAGCAGAGATCCTGGAGGTGGGATTACATCTATCTCCAGCTAATCACAGCCCATAGTGGAGAGAGGAGGGGTGGGACACTTGGCCCATGCCTTTTAATCTGATCATGCTGGCTCATCCACTGTAAACAGAGCAGCACAAGAAAGCTTGCAGCTGAGAGAAGGGTACAAACATGTCCCAGCAAAGAACCATACGGCTGTCCTTGCAGCAGCACACTAGCACTGTCTACGTGCTGGGCACAGAAATCTCCATTGACATACATGGGTAAGAAATGTGAGCTTTAATAGCTGGCGGTTCTCTGATCATTTTGATCATGTGGATCTTTACTGGTGTCTGCTTTAAATGGATACTGTTCCCTGGGCTGGGGAAGGTAGGGGGGAAAGTGATGCTAAAAGTAACTCGGAATGAACTCAGCTAGAAATATGTTGTTGTAAACTGAAAAGGATACACTGGGTGCCACCAGCCACATAGCCTGGGAACTATGAAACAGATAAGGGAAGTGGCAGTTTCTACTGGGCTCCAGAAGCACGTTTGTCCTCCCTGGTGCAAAGTGGCCCGGCGCCCCTGAAGGCAGCAGAGCCATGCTGATCTAGCCCAGCTGGGGCTCTGTTTGGTATGCTCTGCACACGCAGTGTTTGTGCAGGCATTATTGTCAGGGACGAATGGCTTGGCTGCAGCACTCTGGCATTCTTTTCGATGCCCAGCTCTCCGCTGGCAGTGCTTGGCTTTTCATACCCATCGCGGCAGTGGCGCAGAGGCCGAGATCGAGGGAGGGGAGATTTTGCTCCAGCTTTCTGGGATGTAATGAGGCTTCCTCACCCCAGCACCCTACCTTGTCTGGAGGGAGGAAGGTCACAGGGTTAATTTACTGACACTAAGGGAAGAGGAGAAAGTTCAGAGGCAGCCTGGTTAAGTGACTTGCTCAGAGCTGTGGAGCAGCAGGGCCGCCCAGAGGAGTCAGGGGGCCAGGGGCAAAGCAATTTTGGGGGCCCCTTCCATAAAAAAAAGTTGCAATACTGTAGAATACTATATTCTCATGGGGGCCCCTGTGGGGCCTGGGGCAAATTGCCCCACTTCCCCCCCCCCCCCCCCCGGGCAGCCCTGTGAAGCAGACCAGTGGCAAAGTCAGGCATTAGAATGGAAACTCTGCAGCTCAGATAGGGGAAGCAGCTTCTTCCAGGGAACTCTTTACCCTCACCTTAGATTGTACGTGTAAGATCTTTAGGGTAGGGGCTCTCTCTTCTTATGTGTACGTACAGCCCCTAGCACAGTGGGGGCCCTGATCCCAGACTGGGGCCTCTGCATGCTACTGTAATACAAATACTTAATAAACGACCCGAATCCGCAGCGCCATCTTTTATGATTTGTATTATGGGGTCGGGAAGGCAGGGGGAATTATTCCTGGTCTGATACCTAGGGCTGTAGGATATCAGGTAAAGTTGCAGTGACTACATTGGAATTGAAGGTGGGGTGAGATCAGAGTGCAGAGCTCCAGGTCTGCCTCCCGATAGACAGACCCACCTGTCTTTATCTGTTATCCCGTAATGTCCCTCCCTCTTCTTCCCTAGAAGTCTGAACATTTGTAGCTGCAACTGCAGCTGAACGCCAGGCTTCCCCATGCAAGGCCCATCTGCAGTTGTGTTTCTCTCCCAGTGGGAAACAGAAAAGCTCTACCTTGTATCACACTTATCTTCAGGTGGGACTCTTCATGATCAGGGAGCAGGTGACCTGAGTTATCCCAGACCTCACCCCGAGGGGAATAAAAAGCCTCTGGAAGCTATTATTCAACACCAGCTGCCTGGCAGGAAGCCAGACATTAAATAACTGAGTGTCTGTCTGATGCAACTTCTTGCTGCCACTTGCAGTCACACAGAGGGTCTACCCAGCTCCCCAGCCTCATGCAGAGCGGCAAGGGCAGCTCTTTGCTGCGGGGTGGCTCCCGGGATGGGATACAGAGCTGTGCATCTCTCTGTCACTGGGTCGCTGGCAGACCAGGTGGCAGCTCAGGTCAGGGACCTGAGGCCTCACCTGAACACTGAGAAATGCACAGCTGGTAACCAGTCTGCCTCACCTGTGCTAGTGTGGTTAAACTAGGCATTAGAGTGATAAATGTGTTTAGTGTTTAGACTTTATGAAGTGCTTGTAAGTTGCTGCCTGCATTAATCTCACTTATCATATCCCTATCCCATGTTATAAGTAAGGCTGTGAGTTTGTCCCTGAGGTCACAGACTCCGTGACTTTCCGTGATCTCTGTGACTTCTGCAGAGGCCAGTGCAGTCTCGCCCCCCTCCCCCACCCCCACCCCCAGAGTTTGGCTGTGGGAGGGGGCAGGGGGTTGGGGCACCGGACGCGATGAGGTGGGCTCTGGATGGTGCTTAGCTGGGGGGCTCCCCAGAAGCAGTGACATCACCCTCGTTCAGCTGCTAGGCGGAGGCATGACCAGGCAGCTCTGTGGGCTGCCTCCACCCAGAGTGCTGGCTTTGCAGCTCCCATTGGTTGGGACCTGCAGCCAATGGGAGCTGTGGGAGAGGTGCCTGTACGCAGAGGCAGCACGCAGAGCTGCCTGGCCACCCCTCCGCCTAGCAGCTGCGTGAGGGGGATGTCGTTGCTTCCAGGGAGCCCCCCTCACCCCGTCTCATGCCACAACCACCGCCCGCGCCCCCCTTTACCCTCCCCAAGCAGCCAGGACACCCTCCCCAAGTTTTATTCACTGGTGTTTTTAGTAAAAGTCACAGACAGGTCAGGGGGCATGAATTTTTGTTTATTGCCCGTGACCTGTCCGTGACTTTTACTAAAAATACCCGTTACTAAAATGTAGCTTAGTTATAAGGTAATAGTTAAGTGTTTGTTCTGAAACTGGAAACCCCCCCAGTTAGGAGAGGAGCATTACCAAGTGTGATATACCAGTTTGCCCCACGAGGCGTCCTGCCTAACAAAAGAAGGCCCATCGACACCACACAAACCATTGAGACATCAGAGGACAAAAAACCTTGTGGATTGCTCTCTCCCAACCCACGAAAGTGCATGAGTAATTGTCCCATCAGTTTGAATGCTGGGGGAAGGGAATAAAAACCCCTGGCAGGAAGAAACTGGGTCTTTATAATGCTTGGACTCTGAGGGGCAAAGATTTCTAAGCATAAGCAAGGGATCCCCAGTGCTTGGCCTGGGTTAGCCTTAGAGGACTTATAGAGCTTGCATATTACAGCAGCTTCCATCCTCTTTTGAACCCTAAGGCTGGAACTCATTGGTATGTGTATGTTTATCATATTTACAAGGTTAAAGAACTCATTTCTTTTTCTTAGTTAATCGATCTTCACATAGTTTATTATAGGATTGGCTACAAGTGTTGTCTTTGGAGTAGGACAGGGGTAGGCAACCTATGGCACGCATGCCGAAGGCAGCGCACGAGCTGATTTTCAGTGGCACTCACACTGCCCAGGTTCTGGCCACCAGTCCGGGGGGCTCTGCAGTTTAATTTAATTTTAAATGAAGCTTCTTAAACATTTAAAAAACCTTATTTACTTTACATACAACAATAGTTATATCTATATATATATATATCATAGACGTATAGAAAGAGACCTTCTAAAAACATTAAAATGTATCACTGGCACGCGAAACCTTAAATTAGAGTGAATAAATGAAGACTCGGCACAGCACTTCTGAAAGGTTGCCGACCCCTGGAGTAGGATCTAAGGTGCAATTGACTTGGAGTAAATGATCGGTTCTTTGGGACTGGGAGTAACCTGAATATTGTTGTGATTTTTGGTGTAAGTGACCATGTATCACAAAGGTAGGTTTACCTGGGTAGCAAGATAGATCGGAGTCCCCAAGGGGACAGTCTGTGACTCTAAGTTAAGGCTGTTGTAATGCCTGAGGAGCTCACACTTGATTGGTGAAACCTAAGTATAGAACTCGTAGCCAATTTGTGCTGTGTGCCCTGCTCAACAGTCTGCCCTGAGTTGGCACTCGTGCTGCCTGGAGCCACTCCAGACAGCTTAACTGTCACTGTTTCAAATCCAGTCAAAGAAGATTAGAAGATGTTAGTATGGGTAGCATGCTGGCTAAGTGTGTTGTCTTCCTCCAGTGCCTGATCCATAGAGATAAAAGCCTTCTACTGCTACCACACAGTGGAGTTACTCCTTTAGCTGACGTGGCAGAGACCAATGTCTTGGATCTAACGCTGTGGGGTTCAGTCTCCACAGACCCCCTTTTGGGGCAGGAGGGGACCATTACACATCTAATGGCTATTTGGTGGCGTATTTGAATTGAGCACAGTTCATAGGAGGCAGGTGTCTGCCAACACGGGCACCCTTGTTAGCTTTCTCAGTAGACGGGCCAGGGATTGAATGGCCCATGGTCACTGAACTCCATCTCCTCTTGCCCTTAGGAAGGGTCTCCCCAGCACAGGGCTGATGCATGTTGGCAGGGCCGTATACAGGAAGTTCACCCCGTTGCTGCCTGTGCTGCCTCTGCTCTGGGAACCGATCAGCTCCTGCTTTCCTTCTCCATTCTCATCCTGCAGCCAATCGTGCTGGGCCACAGGCCAGTCCCTGACCTTCATCATGGTCATCATGTATATTACAGTAGCCCCTAGAGGGCGCAGTTGAGACTTACTGCTAGAGGGCCTCCACGGGGCCAGGTGTGGCATAGTGGCTCTCCACATCTAGTGTCCCCTGCTGACGGCCTCTCTGGTCCTCTGGTGGTCCGCCTCTTCCCACGACTGGGTCCTCCAGCCATGTCATAATTTCTGGAGTAACAAAGTCCCACCAACAGAGATTCAGTGTTGTTATATCAGATCTTTGGCCCCAATTCTGGGCCCAGTGGTCCTTGCACGCCCTACGCTCAGGGGTTCCAGTCATCCTTTGTCCCCTTGTTCAGACTGTGTCACCATCCCAGTGGCTGGTAGGGAAATGCAGGTTCCAGCTGGGGGATCCTATAACCAGTAGCCCCGGTCTGCTCAGACCTACATGTTGCGGCTACTTCTCTGGGCTTCTTCCTACTCAACCTCTCTCAGGTCTTCTCCCCACAACCTCTGCAGGCTCACCTGTCTCTCAGGCCCCCAAATTAAAGCCTAATCTTGAACATAGTGCCATAATCTGGAACACTAGAGCTACTTGCCCCGTCTCTATTTCCATCCCAGTTCTGGCGGCAGCAGCTCCCTGGTTCTGTTGTGGTGACAGGGCCTGCCAATTTACCCTCACTGCGAGCTCAACTGTCAGAAGTCAGTGTGAGGTCGTAAGATGTCACAATCACCTCCAACGACAGATGGGGATGGGGAAAGGGAGACAGACTGGATTGGTCCAAATGAAAAGGTCGATTGCTATAGCTCTAGGACTGTGTTAGGACCATGTCTGGTAAACAAGAGAAGTGTGGAACCAAAAATCAGTGAACCAAATGTGGTGTGTTGGATACGAGGCCTACAGGGTGGACCAGATAATGACGGGATGGGCCACTCCGCCCACCGCTCCCTTTGTGAGACCTTCAGAAAAGAGACTTTGGGAGAGAAACTGGCTACTGGAGCAAGCTGCACCGTCATGGCTGCCTCCCCCACCATCTCCTGAGACCCCCGTGCCTTTGTCAGCCTGACCCTGAGAGTGGCAGCCGGGGGCTCGGATGGTGCTGCTACCACTCTGGACCCTTTAAATCGTCCCCGGAGCCCTGCTGCCGGAGCCCTGGGTGGCGGGTCTCCGGCAGCTATTTTAAGGGCCGGGGCTGTAGCGGGAGCTTCCCCAGGGCTCCGGCAGCAGAGCTCTGGTGGCAATTTAAAGGGCTCTGGGCTCCAGCCACTGCTGGGAGCCCCAGGCCCTTTAAATTGCCGCCAGGGGAAGCCGGGCCACCCCGGTACGGCGCACCAGCTTACTTTCACCTCTGGACCCAGATGACATGGCTACCTCCACCAGCTCCAGCCGAATTCCAACCACCACCTGGGATGAAACAGGATCGGACTTTAACAGCAGCAGCACCTCCAGCCCCTCTCAGCTAACTTCTCTCTTGCCCCAAAGGACAGTGATGATCATCTCTGATATTAGCGGAGAGACTGTCCAGCAAGGGGGTTTTCTTCTAAAAACTCCTTCCAGCTCAAGGAAAGGGAACAAGGGATTGTTGCCGACTCAAAGAGCCCAAGGCGGAGCAACAGCGGGATTCGTTGCCCGGTGTGCGTCGCACTAATTATCACACCAGGGTGGAGAAGCAAAACCAGGTTTATTTGAGCCCCAAATAAGGTGTCAGGGAGAATAGCATTCTCAAATCCTGCACACCCGCGCGCAGGCGGGGTCCCAGCATTTATACCCCACTTGTTTGTGTAAGCCTTTTGTTCGGTTTTCCCCCTCACCCCTCCCTTCCCAGCAGCAGCTACATTAGGTATTACATTTCAGCGTGTTAGAAAAGGTTCTCATGCACAAGCTTATCTATGGCCTTCACAGAACAAACGCATACAGATTTTCCTTCCCCCTCTCCCCCTCCTCCCCGCCGCTTCTGCTGTTTCAAACTCCTACATTTGCAAGCGGAGATTGCTGACAGCTACACATTTTGCTTGCAGTCTGTTAGCATCTTAGGCTGGTTAAAGTTCACAGCATGTAAGAACTTTGGTTCACTTCAGGCCCAAAGTCACAACTTTGGTTTACTCAGGCCTAGTGGCACCAACAATTCCCCCCTTTGAGAATACTCAACAAACTTTTGGCGAGTTTTCTCAAACTTTAAAAACAAAAAAAACAATGAAGCTTTACAGATATATGTACAACTGCTCTTTTGAGCTTAGTTACCCCCAACCCAGGAATGAATGCATGGGCAAAAGAGTGGAATGTTCATTTAACAACTAAGGGATTGGGACACTGACTATAAATCAGGTAGGTATACCAAGTGGTTTAATTTCCCAGATGTCTCGGTGAATAATTCAGTCCCATATGCATGCTCCCCATGGACCCAGCAGGATTCGGTATGTGGGAACCACACCCACCCTAACCGGTCCATATGCTTGGAAGGAGCACTGTGAATGTCCCCACTTCCATCCAGAAAGTGTCCAAGTATGTCTTCATGACCACAGATCAGATGGTACTCCTGATGCATCTGTAAGGGCAGTGGGCCAAGTCTGGTCTAGATCCCACTGCAATACCTTCCCAGCCTCAGTGATATGCAATACCATCTCTGTCAGTAACTTCTGGGTTATAGAACTAAGGGCTGAAATGACATGTAACTCACCAACTCCAGCCTGTATTTAAGATAGCTGAGTTTCAAAAATAAGGCTAGTAGCCTTTTCTAGTTGGCCCAATTTCTTATTATGTTCTTGTCTTTTAAGATATTGGCCCTAGCCCACAGGGATCTGCTCAATTCTCTTTCTTTCCAGAGGAAATAACCCAGGCCCTCTGTTGTGCTAATCTAATGGCATCCCCTTGTGAGCAATCTGGGTATGTAGAAGTGATTTGAAAACTTGATAAGGGCAATGTCATTTAAAATCCAATTAGGAGGGCAATACATACTGAAGGATTTATCCAAAACACAGGGCACAGCCTGTAGATTAAACCCCAAAAGTCAATTAACACCACATTCCCAATCATGGGTCCCATAAATTTCTTTCTTGCCAGTGTACAATTCTTTGTTTCTTCACCAGGGTCAGTTCTCAATGTCCTTTTAGTCAGGAATTCCTGGACTTTGGCAATGTCAGTGGAGTGAGTGTTTCTTCTTCTTTCCCAAAACAATTGTGGTTTAGCATCCTACAGGGGAGAGGTTTCCAGCACATATCACCCTGTAATAGCTTTGCTTTTTCTAGAAAAGTCTAAAGGCACAGTTGGTCTGTCAGTGGACAAGGGAGAGGTTGTCCAGAAGCTGTCCAGAAGCACAGTAGAACTAGAAGAAAGAATAGGCTAATCATCAATAGGAAAATTCTTCTGATGTGGAGGGGTCTTTTTGCAGTGAGAATCCTGGGTCCAAGCAGTCAGTCTTTGGCACTTCACAGCAGTGTTGGTAGACAGGAGGACTTGGAAAGGGCCTTTCCAGCGTGGAGCCAAGGCAGTCTTTCGTTGATGGATCTTTATGTAGACCCAGTCTTCTGGTTCCTAGGAATGGTAGGGCTGCTAGGATCTTTGGGTTGTTTCTTCTTCACCTGTGAGAAAAAAAAACCTAACACATTGCATTAGTGTCTTTGCAGATTTTACAAATTTTATAGTTGCATGGGCAAATTTAAGTCCCCCCTTTTTCTGGTTTTTAGCCAAGTAATGGTTCTTATACTTATTAGTGCCAAAGGAAGGGCATCTGGCCACTTTAAGTTTGTCTCAGCACAAATCTTGGCCAGTTTATTTTAGCATGTTAGCTATTATTTTTTTCTTCAGTTAACTCATTCTTTTTCCTTTTCCCATTTTTTTCTTTAACCTATAAAGGAAACTTTTACTTATACACCTTTTGTTAACAATAAACACATACACAGTACATTAGTCTTATTTAATGTATGCCACATATACCCTTTTAATAAAATAACCTTATTACAGAGCTTTAGAACAACAGGCCAGGACAAGCACACCCACTTTGATGAGTTCACTTAATATAACCTCTAGTCCAATAGCTTTCCACCATCCCAGCCCTCTGGCTAGAAGTCTGAGGTAGCCAGAAGGATCCCATGTACAATATGGGGAGTGGGTTAACTTTCCATGTCCTTGCTTTCAAAGACTGTTAGTATGCAAATTTTAATAACAATTCTCAATTAAAAGATTTGGCTAATAAAGTTTCTTTCTCTTACTTAGGAAAATGTATTAGACTTTAGTATATCACATTTTTCTGATATATCCAAACACTTTGTATTCTAAATTGAACAAAACAAGTATCTGCATTTCAATTTAACACTGCCACTTGATTTTAAATTAGATCATCCCATAAAAATATTAAACACAACAATTCTGGCCACTTGAGACAGACACCACAAGACAGAACATAGAACACAAAACATAATTGTTACTCTGTCAGTAAATGCATGATATGTTGAATGCTGTTCAGCTGGCATTAGTTTTCTTTGATTATCTGAAAGACAAAGCAAAAGTCTACCCCCTTCTGGGCAGTCAATCATTACTTAAAATATACGAATACTCTTGTTAATTCAGGAGAATTACCCCATATTTTCTTTGCCTGAATTTATTTACAAACATTTCAAAGACACCAAAAACTTCTCTTTAGCATTTTTACAAAGTTCAACTGCTGTTCCCTCCAGCAACTAAAGAGTTAACTTTTCACTTTCCCTTAAAAATCACATGCTCCTCCCTTAAATCACTTGCTTTTTCCTTCAGCAGCCACTTACCAATTCAAATCACCATTTCAAATATCCTCCTGAGTATTTGAAATTTCCATGCTTATACTCACTTACTCCTTCTTCCACTACACCCTTAAAAGTTTCCAACCTGTTTTCCCATCTCTCTGTTGCCTGCCGGCCTGGGCCCGATCCTGCTTTTCTCGCTGAATCGTCCCTATCCTGGACACAAACTTATTCCACTACCAGTTTAGCTAGGAGGGTGGGCTTCACAACTAGCCCCCACCCTTCTGGTCTTTTCCCTAAAACATTTTACTCCCAAAACTACTCAAGTCCTCCCTAGTAAGGCTTGCCACCTGGCAAAAATACACGGCCATTGGGTAAAGGCCATTTACTTAACACACAATCCAAACTCCTAAAGGGGGTCTACCCAGAGACCCACCCATTTGTCTGCTGACACTTAAACAGAAAAGAAAATTACACAGAGAGCAGAGAAAATTACAGTCAAAGCCAGATTTTTCCACTTCTATTACATTGTCCGTCACAGGGGGCGGGACAGAATTATCTCAATACAACCTCAGAGCTTCATCGCACACATGGCTTCCACCCTGAGGAATTACGAACGAGAAGTTCAGTTCCGCCCACACACCCAACGCCCAAATGAACAGAGCAGAAAAACCAACAGTAACCGGTTAAACAGAACAGAGCTAAAACTAGATAGTGCACCAAAACCAGATAGTGTTTCCTTATTCTATTAGGGCTCACCTTTAACCATACAATCCTTATTATATAATACCAAACAATACCAAACAAAGCAAACATAAAATAACAAGGGTAAAACAGATGGTGTAAATTCTGCAAGGCTTCCCAATTCTCTATTGCTCACCAAACTGACAAATTTCTGTTACCAATTATCCCTTATGTCAGGTGATCAAACTGACATTGCAGGACTGGGGGGGGGGTAGAGAAATCACACCATATATCCAAATTTTAAAGCTTCATTAAAAATAATAAAACAACAATGGAAAGTATTGGGAACACTCCCACATCACTCAGGAAAAAATATGAATGCTCCAAGCCTTAAGCCACTTTAATACTTACACATATCCAGACTGGCATGTCTGTGTATAATGTTCAGAGAAGGGAAATAGGTGGACGGGAGATTATCCTGTATACAGCTTGTCCAGCATTTCCAACATGCTTCCACTCTTGGGATGGCTGTTCTTTTACACCCTGGAATCTCCTGCGGCGTCTCTTTCAGAGATTCCAGTTCAGGTCAGCTGCCTGTCCGGCTTCAGGGTTGCAAAAACTGTTGGATCTCACTGAACCGTTAAGCTTTGCAAATGCAATCTCAGTTCTGTAATTTATACTGCTTTTTGTTTGCCTCTTTATTTTCCACAACCAGCTGGGGCTGAAAGCAATTTTACTTAGCATAGTCTGTGTGCTGGCTCTTGACCTTGTAGCAGAGCAGCTCTCTCTTTATCTCTGGGGTTAGCCGAGTTTCAAATTAACCCGTTCCTAGACAAATTGCTCACACTGTGTCAGAGGCTTTTCTTTGTGATTAAAAGCTCCTCTGAGATATATGATCTTATCTAGATTGAAGATACCTTCTAATGGGCACTGTTTAGATGGATTTTCACACATGTGAAGATTCCAATTCTCTAAATACCTGCAGGTTTTAGGACCATAATGTACGTACATGGAACATGCTGGGGTACCCTTAGGGGGTGAGGTAGAATTTTTAGACTGTCCCTTTACCCACTTTCCACTTGCACACACAGAGAGGGTACCCTGTCCGCACTAGCGGCTCATAAACTAAGAATCTCTCCCTACAGAACAGTCACACAGGGGAGACTAACAAGGATGACTGACTTTCCTACATCCCCTTTCAGCAAAGAGCGTCGGCTAGTCTCTGGGAGACACAGCGCCGTATACTCTAATTGCATCCAATGAGATGATCAGACTGTCAGTAGCCCACACGGAAAGGAAGGGGGGGGAGGGAAGATGGGTTCACACATTCCTAGACCCAGGCAGCTTCCTCGCCGGACAATGCCAGGCTGAGTCAGCCCACCGTGGGTCGGATCTCCTAAAGATCCACTAGTTACTGGGCTTGCGTTAGACTACTCCTGATCATTAGCAATCGCTTCACAGGGCAATCTGGGCGTCTTCCAGCAACGAACACTCACACAGGTATACACACACACACACACACCAAGGCCATTGTTTCCTATTACCACGATGCATTTTATCTTGCTGCACAGTCAATAAATTCAAATGGCATGAGCCCAGCAGAGACAGACATTCCCACGGACAGTTCTCCTCCCAGTGCAGCTCTGGGGCATATGATGAGGGATTTTTACAAGAGCTCTACATACAAACAGCTTCAGAAGCTACCCATTCGCTGACAAAACAGAAATAATTGAAGGATCATGTTGTAATTAAGTGATCCTTCTGGTGGCCACCTTTCCTGGCTCTCTAGCTGATACTGAGGCCAGTCTACTGTACAAAATCTTTTCAGTTCACTTTTAGTCATTGGATCTGATTCAAACACTCTCCAATTCATCAGAATGCATTCTAAGGGTGTACACCATACCCTGCCTGTACTCTGTTCCTGCCCCATACCACGGGCTTGCCCTTGACCCACTATAGGACGCTCTCTTGTCTAGTGGGAATTACAACGGCTGGGCGTCCCCAGCCTCAGGCAAAAGTCCACACCACTGGACTGTTCCTACCTTACCACAGGACCGGTTCCTCACCGTCGCCCGTAGCTGCTTCTCCACTATCTGAGTGCGTTGCACCGTTGTGCCCTCCAAGGTCAGCCTGACGTGTCTCTGCCGAGGCCCCCGGTAAAGACACCAGTGCGCGCTAGGCATCGGCTGTGACCATCGTCCACCGGCCATTGGAGGAGTCCGGGCAAGGCACAATTTTGCCTCGAGCCCACCCAGGGACGCCAAAACTGTTGCCGACTCAAAGAGCCCAAGGCGGAGCAACAGCGGGATTCGTTGCCCGGTGTGCGTCGCACTAATTATCACACCAGGGTGGAGAAGCAAAACCAGGTTTATTTGAGCCCCAAATAAGGTGTCAGGGAGAATAGCATTCTCAAATCCTGCACACCCGCGCGCAGGCGGGGTCCCAGCATTTATACCCCACTTGTTTGTGTAAGCCTTTTGTTCGGTTTTCCCCCTCTCCCCCTCCTCCCCGCCGCTTCTGCTGTTTCAAACTCCTACATTTGCAAGCGGAGATTGCTGACAGCTACACATTTTGCTTGCAGTCTGTTAGCATCTTAGGCTGGTTAAAGTTCACAGCATGTAAGAACTTTGGTTCACTTCAGGCCCAAAGTCACAACTTTGGTTTACTCAGGCCTAGTGGCACCAACAGGATGTTCTTAAAAAGAAAGGTTTATTTAATACAGTACATTTTGGATGCTTTAACTGTTCTTTTCCTGTATCCTTAATAAAGGGCTAAAAGGGTTTCTAATGGTGTGTTTGCCGTGGTACTAAGCAGACCGAGGTCTCTGTATACCAAACCCCGAACCTGGTTTAACACTGCTTAATGTTGGACAGTGACTGGATGATAACAACACCTTTGGCCCATATAGTCCATCTAAATAAATACAACAGCTCCTCCACAGCCTGTCCAGTTGCTCAGGACCCCATGGCTTCCTCAAAGCTCTCTGTGCTACATGCTTCGCGTGACCAAATGTCCTGACTTTATAGGGATTTTGGGGTCTTTTTCTTATATAGGTGCCTAGTACCCCCCCACCCACTGTCCCGATTTTTCACACTTGCTGTCTGGTCACCCTGTACATGCTGCAGATGCCAATTCCCTGCAGGCAGCTATTTGGAGTTAAATGCAGAAGGGAGCCTTGTCCGTGTTAGAGGAAGAGAGGGCACAGGGTTTGAGTTGCTCTTGGTTTCATAAGAACATAAGAAGGGCCGTACTGGGTCAGACCAAAGGTCCATCTAGCCCAGTATCCTGTCTGCCGACAGTGGCCAATGCCAGGTGCCCCAGAGGGCGTGAACCTAACAGGTAATGATCAAGTGATCTCTCTCCTGCCATTTCCTTTTCTCTGTGCTACCTCACAGGGAAGTACATGGGCTAACAGTTTTATAGATGGCCAGGGCCACGCAGGGGGGAGGGGGGCAATTTGCCCCAGGCCCCACAGGGGCCCCCACGAGAATATAGTATTGCAACTTTTTTTTTTTTTAATGGAAGGGGCCCCTGAAGTTGCTTTGCCCCAGGCACCCTGAACCCTCCGGGCGGCCCTGTAGATGGCTCAGAGAATGGCCTGGAGTGTCACTGATTCATCCCGTAAATGTAGAGCTCAGGCCGTCCTTGGGATCAGAGGAAGGGAGGGGAGCGTCACAGTTGTGTAACGCTGCTTGGTGGGTTGCCACCACCAGGCCTGGAGGAGGGGGGCACAGGGGGCGGTTCTGGGTGTGACTGGCATATGGCAGGATTGCCAAAGTGAAGAAATCAAGCACCAGGCAATGTGGAATGCACCCAATTAGAGCTGGGTGAATCACTGGCTTTTCTGTGCAGTGACTCAACTGAAACATCCCAAATGCAAGTGGTTTGCGTTTCAGACCGACACAGAACTCTTTTCTTGGTTGGTTTTTTCTTGCTGAAACAAAACCACCCAAAAAAGACTTTGTTCGGGTAGAAGGAAACATTTCGAAATGCCGTTTTGTTGTGAAGCGCCGCTTCGATTAGAAAATGGCAGTTGGAAAGGACCCGGCTTCTTTGAAAACAAATCCAAAACAAAATGAATTGCAAAACAATTCAAAAGGACCTGGTTTATTTCAAAACAAAAATGGCAAAATGGTTCATTCGGAAAACGCGGAAAGGAAAACGGCTCAGAAAGCAGATATCAAAGATTAAGAATGCCCAGTGAATTTTTTTCTCTCTTGTGATTTTATGAGTTTTTGGGGGCTGACTCATGAATTTTTAAGCACTTGGGGTTGGCAACACTGCCAGCTATGGCGCCTTTGCTAGAAGCATCATGTCCCAAAAAAGAGCGGGGAACTTCCTAAAAAACACCCACAGGTAGGGGCTGAGGTTGGTAGCCGCATTCCTTGCCTGCCAGACCTGACTAAATCCCTGCCAGGCCTGCCTCACATCTCGGCTCTCCTGTCTTGAATCATCTTTGTGCCCCAGCCCATTGTGAGTCTCTGAGTAACAGTTAATACCCAGCCGCTGGGGCTGGTGCTGCAAGGTGGGGAAAGCTTTGCTAATCCGTATCTACGTAGGCAGCAACGTACTGGCCACGCAGTTTTGCGATGTGATCTCATTTGTTCGGTGCTTGGTGACTAACGCTTGGCTGGTCCCGCGGTGCAATGGAACCTGTCTCCCGGTCAGCTGGGCTGACACGAGTCTGTCATGAGCCTCAACCACAGAACCAGTCGTCCTCGCTAATCGAGCAGCATGAATTGGCAGGAAAAAGCCGCTGGGCTCAACCAGGCTTTTCCTCCAGGGCTAATCCTTTTAACAAGGAGGCAGCCAGACTTTCCTTTGCTGCGATGCCCACAAAAAACTGGACAATGGTTAGGCCGCTGCTGTGCTGGGACCACTGCCAACGTGCTGACCCGTGTCCTGGCGTTTCCTTGTACTCCCCTGTCTGTATCCAAGCCTCCCTTGGGGCAGAGACCGTCTTTTTGTTCTGGATTTGTCCAGCGCCAGGCGCGATGGGGTCCCGGTCCATGCCTGGGGCTCCTAGAGGCCATGGTAACACAATTAATAAGAAGTGAAGGAAACAGCTGGGACTCGGCTCAGGCCTACGAGCTTTGGGAACGGATTCCAACCTTCCAAGGCATCCCCCGCACTCTGCGCCAGACAAGGGGAAAACTGAGCAGCGTTTAACCCCTTGTTTGCTGGGCACCAGGTAGCGCTACTGGTCATTGTCACCTCCTGCCGATGACCGGGGCAGGGCAGCACTTTCTGCTGATGTGAGGAGGACGTGCTGGGAGAACTGTGCCTTTGGAATGCCTGTCTCCTTCCTGACCCTGCACTGCCTGCTTGCTGGCAGGCCTCGGCTTGTGCTGCCAAGCAGGCAGGTTCCTCCATCCGTGGAAGAGGGCTGAGATCAGCTTGTTCTCTCTGCTCTATTGATTAGCAGGAAATCTTAACTCCACCTGTTTGGCAACAGCTTGCTTCCTGGGTCAGCTTCTGGCCAGGTGTGACGAATGTTTTCTCTCGAAGAGGTTTGCATGGCTGCCACAGGAAGGATCCTCACCCTAAGCACAGAGACCGTGCTAAGACTGTGACTCATGGGAGTTAACAGGAAAGGTGGATTCTGAATGACAAGTTATGGCTCCCAATTGTGACAGGTGTCCTCTGCCACTGATGGCTCCAAGGGGCCATTCCGCTGTCACTGGTTAGGAAGGGAGTTGAAAACATGCCTCTGAATGATTGAATTGAATGCATAGTTGTCCATTTCCTCATGGACTCGATTGTCTCCGGTCAACCAGAAGTGCTCTGCTTTATGGCATGTCTTCAAGTCACCAGGGCCTGATGAAATACATCCTAGAATACTCGAGGAGCTGACTGAGGAGATATCTGAGCCATTAGTGATGATCTTTCAAAAGCCATGGAAGACAGGAGAGACACCAGAGGACTGGAAAAGGGCAAATATAGTGCCAGTCTATAAAAAGGGTAATAAGGACAACCCGGGGAATTACAGACCAGGCAGCTTAACTTCAGTACCCAGAAAGATAATGGAGCAAATAATTAAGCAATCAATTTGCAAACACCTAGAAGATAATAAGGTGATAAATAATAGTCAGCATGGGTTTGTCAAGAAGAAATTGTGTCACACCCAACCTAGTAGCTTTCTTTGACAGGGTAACAAGCTTTGTGGATGGGGGGAGGTGGTCGATGTGGTATATCTTGACTTTAGTAAAGCTTTTGATACTGTCTTGCATGACCTTCTCATAAACAAACTAGGAAAATACAACTTAGATGGCGCTACTATAAGGTGGGTGCATAACTGGTTGGAAAATCATTCTGAGAGAGTAGTTATCAGTGGTTCACAGTCATGCTGGAAGGGCATAACGAGTAGGGTCCCGCAGGGATCGGTTCTGGGTCCGGTTCTGTTTAATATTTTCATCAGTGATTTAGATAATGGCATAGAGAGTCCATTTATAAAGTTTGCGGATGATACCAAGCTGGGAGGGGTTGCAAGTGCTTTGGAGGATAGGATTAAAATTCAAAATGATCTGGAGAAATGCTCTGAAGTAAATAGGATGAAGTTCACTAAGGACAAACGCAAAGTACTCCACTTAGGAAGGAAACATCAGTTGCAAACATACACAAGGGGAAAGGACTGCCTGGGAAGCAACACAGCAGAAAGGGATGTGGGGTGTCATAGTGGATCACAAGCTAAATATGAGTCAACAGTGTGACTCATAGACTTTAAGGTCAGAAGGGACCATTATGATCATCTAGTCTGACACAATGCAGGCCACAGAATCTTACCCATCCACTTCTATAACAAACCCCTAACCTATGTCTGAGTTATTGAAGTCCTCAAATTGTGGTTTGAAGACCTCAAGCTGCAGAGAATCCCCAGGCAAACCACTTGACCCTATTTGTCCCCAAAGCCCATTCTTGTCTGGCACATTGTTCATTACTGTCCTCTGAAGTTCATAACACTTCCCAGGGTTCAAGCCCCCTCTGCCCCCTAGGGAGAGGCTACATACAATCCCAACCCACAAGAATACATAAACCACATGTAAAAATACATTTAATACAATGGACCCCAAACACACAAACTTAATTCAGTGAGGTTTCCCAAGACTATTGCAGGAAATTGCCATGTCTGTCACTGAGATGATTGGTAAAGTCTCTCTCTAAGTATTTTTCTTTGGGTGTAAATGAACTGGCTGATCCCTACCACCCACTCCCCCCGCCCCCCAGTTGTGGGTCAAAAACTTGATCTAAATTGGAGAAATATTACACGAGTGAATATGTGTACACAGTTAATGGTGCTCATAGATATGTAGCATAGTCCCTGGGGTTTGTAGGACCAGTAAGACGACTTGTGCACTGTAAACCAGTGGCTCTCAGCCTTTCCAGAGTCAGATTTGTCTTGCGCCCCCACAAGTTTCACTTCACTTAAAAACTACTTGCTGACAAAATCTGACATCAAAATACCAAAGTGTCACAGCACACTATTACTGAAGAGTTGCTTATTGTCTCATTTTTAACCATATAATTATAAAATATATCAATTGGAATATAAATATTGTACTTACATTTCCGTGTATGGTTTATACGGCTCGATATATAAGTCACTGTATGAAATTTTAGTTTGCATTGACTTCACTTGTGCTTTTTATGTAGCCTGTTGTAAAACTAGGCAAATATCTAGATGAGTTGTACCCCTGGAAGATCTCCGCATACTCCCAAGGGTACATGTGCCCCCGGTTGAGAACTGCTGCTGGAATCAGTTTCTTTTGTGCAGCTTTTGACACCAGATCTCAGCTGTACCTGCCCACACCAAAATACTGAATAAAATCTGCTCAGCACGTCTCCTCCATCATGGGGTATGGACTCCTGCAGTTTACAGCTTACTGCACCCACAATCTTTGCCTTTACTGCGGAATTCCCTCGCCTTAGAACAGGAGTGGTCACATGACCACCGTGTAGTTGTCTGGCTCTGTAGCATCTTTACGGAGCTGACATCGGGAGCGGACGGGATTTCCAGCTGCACCGGTAACCGAATGTCATCCTCTGCCTCAGATCAGCCCCGAAGGACGCCACATCGTTCGATGTCCGTGGCACCCCTGGTGTTGACGTCTATATTGTCCACAACCCTCAGGTTGCCAAGGTACCGACATGCGTGCCCAGATGGCCCCTGGATGTCGGGGTGGAGGTGGTGGTGACTATGAAGGCACCAAGCGATGCTGTCAATGATAACAAGGTGAGTTTGTCGTGGAGAGGGAGACGCACCCTTGGAAAACACAATGTCAAACTTCCACTAGCACAGGAGCAAAGAGCTGTTACTCAGGTCTTGGACCAGGCAAGAGGGTGTTTGAAGTTGGTCAGCAGACACTGTGCCTTGGCTGGTGAGACGTCTGCTCGCTAAGGGTGCCCACGTCCTGGGTGTTAGATTGAGCGGGGTATCCCATGAATCCCTGGGCGATGCATTCCCATACGGGACTGTTGTCACCTCACTGACAGAGAGAACAGCCCAGTTGTAAAACCGCTTCATTTCAGCAGCCTGGACCTGCTGCTTTGGGGTGTTTATTATTTAGCCTCATTATCCTGTTGTGCATTTCCATGAGGGAGCAATACGACTCTAATCTGCATTAGTATTTGTATTACAGTAGCACCGACAGGTCGCCTTGTGAAAGGTGCTGTATGAACACAGTGAGAGACTGTCCCTGCCCACAAGAGCTGCCTAAATTAGTGGTTTTCAAGATTTTTTTCCACTTGCAGACCACTCAAAAATGTTGAATGGCAGTGAGGACCCCTTTGGAAATCTTAGACATAGTCTGCTGACCCCCAAGGGTCTGCGGACCACAGGTTGAAAACCACTGGTCTAAATGGAGAAGACAGGCAGTGGGATGAAGGAAGTATAATCCTCATTTCACAGATGGGGAACAGGGCCAGAGAGAATAAGGGACTTGCCTGATGGCACAGAGCCACGAATTGAGCCCAGACCTGCTGAGTCCCAGCCCATGTCCCAAGCCACATGACCATCCTCTGTCTTAAAATAATGAATGTTAATGAAGGAGTCATCTGCACTGCACTCCCAGTTACTCCCAGCATAGAAAGTGGAAGACCACGTGCAAGACTCACACTCTGGTCTCATCCATGGCAGTGTTCTGTCCCCAGGCTGTATCTGTTTTACTCTTAGCTTCGCTACAGGCGACAGTGTCCTGAAAGTGGTAGTGCTGATTGTAGTGTCTTTGCAGGTTAGGATTTCATACTATGGGCAGGATGGGGGGCCTCCTATGCACAGAGCCATGCTCTACCTTACCTGTGTTGGTAAGTAGAACCTAAGAATCCATCTGTTCAATAAACTCAGCCCCAAAGTGCCACTCCCTTGGGTGGGAGGACACATTTTTTATGCTGGTTTCTGGGTACTCTGGCAAAAATATGTGTGGGGGAGGGTGGAAGTGGGGCACAGAAATTTCAATTTTTCAGTGGAAATTCAAAAGCCAAAATATTTCCATTTGGAAATGCTGCAACAGTGACTCATGGGAGTTATAGTTTGGGTGCCTCATGCTCTCATTCTCCTCTCTAGGTTAGGATCTCTGGTTAAACTACATCTCCCAGGAAGCACCACTGTCTCCCCCTTGGGTAGGGGGCTGGTGGATTATGGCTGTTGCTGGCAATGGTGCATCCTAGGAGATGCAGTCCAGCCACGAGCCTGGACCACAAGGGATAATGGGGATAAGAGGCACTTGGACTACAACTCCCATAAGGCACCATGGCAACATTCCCACAGATTGGAAATATTTCAGGTTTTGGGTGTTCTGTTTTCCAACAAAAAAAAATAAAATAAAAATGTTCTGTGGAAAGCAAATGCTTCCGTGAATACTTTCATTTAGTCAAAGCCAGTTTTGATGGAAAATGTTCAAGCAGCCCTGCTCGTAGGGACAGGCTAGCTGATCTGAGCCCCATGCTTTAATGGAGACCGGTTCCCTTGTAGCTCACATCTCTTCCCATTGAGCTGTGTTCAGTCCAGGCCTTGTTTTGCCCTGTGGCTATGGGGGTTGCCCGCTTTTAAAGAAGCCTATAATGGCACATACCCACCGAAGGATCCCCCGCTACCTCTGCTTTTGATACTGAAGATCCCAAGCCTGGCGAGAACATGGTCAAGTCCAGTTCATTGGTTCTCAGTGCTTTCCGGCCTGATGGGTTCTCTCCTTCTCTTGGGCCGCTGCAGACATCTCCCTGGATGCTGATACAACTCGCAGTGGGGCGGTGAAGAGGAAAACAGCAGATAAGGTAAGTATGATTCATCTTTGTACCCAATAAGAGAGACCAGTTAGGCTGAGTAAATTCTGAGCTGAACACCCCAGAGCTTCCCAGCAAAGTATCAGGTGTAAAGGAGACATGCTGTGGATCATGGTTTTATCTAGTACTGTGGGCTGCAGCCTAGAGCATCAGCTGGTGACCTGCAGGGAGCATTAAAGAAGCTACAACAGTGTTATTTAGGGGTTTGTCTACATGGGGACGCTCAGGAAAATTAATCTGAATTAATTAAAGGTGTGAAGTTTAAGTGGAATTAAACGACATTAAACCCTCTGTGTGAACAAGCTTGTTCAGAATTAAAGTGGCCTTAATTCAATTTATTAATTCACTTTGGAAGTTAATTAAATGAAACTGAATTAATTATGAATAAGAGCTTCTACAAAGGGGTTTAATGCATTTAACTAATCGATTTAAAATTCACATCTTTAGTTAATTTGGATTGATTTTCCTGAGTGTCCCTGTGTAGACAGGCCCTAGGTAAATTTTTTGTTGTTGTTGGAAAATGTCAGTTTATTAAAACAGAAACTTTTCACAGGAAAGGGTCAGTTTTGACAATTTTTTTGCCTTGGGAAAAAAAGTCAGAAAAGTTTGGAGATTTGTTAACATTTGGTTTTGACATTTCCAAGATGGAAAATATTAGTTTTCTGGGTTTCATGTAGAAATTTAAGCTAATTATAGTAAAAGTAGTAACCAAAATGTTTCTCAATGATTGAAGTGTTTCAATTGACACAAACTTTGTTGATATCTCAGAAATTTTCCTGGGACGGGAAGACAGTCTTCCACTCAGCTGTATCAGTAGGACCCTGGCTCCCAGTCCTATGCTCAAACCACAGCACTTGCCTTACAAGTGTGTGTGTGTGTGTGACAGAGAGATCATATATTTCTGAGTTGGGACTGGGTAACATGAAGAACAGCTGGGAGGTTTCCATAGGGGCTAATGCAACAGGAAGTAGCTATGTCACATGCCTGTCCTCTCAGCTTTTATTACTGTAGTAGTGAAAAGAATTGGGTTCCAGCTCTCTGGTCTTGTTCCTCATTTCCGTACCAAGCCTGTCTGTGTTGCCTCTGCAGAGAGAGTGGACATGGGGCCCTGATGGGCAAGGAGCTATCCTGCTAGTGAACTGTGATAGGGACGACCCAAAGTCCTCGGATATGGACAACATGGATTTCTGTGTGCGATCGTACGCAGGTACTGGCAGGGAATGGATCACTGCTTTGGGAATGGGCGTTAATCCGATGATGCAGAATGTCTGGAATGCCAGCCAGGTTAGGCCAGAATGCAAGATGTTAGCTGAGTCCTAAGAAGAAACTACACCTATATAAAAGGGAGTAGTGAGGGTATGAACACTGGACACTAGCCCAAGGAGTGTTCATGGGCTCCACTCATCAGAGACAGGCCTGGATTTTCATGACCCACATCCATGAACTCCAGGCACATCCAAGGTATCTCAGTGATATCATAAGAACTGCAAAAATGTTTGCAAAGTGGTTGTGTTAGAAGTGTAACCCTCTAACTGAGCCATGGGACTGACGGGCTACTGGTCGTGCAGTGAGACAGCTCCAGCTTTGGCCAATTTTCAACCCATAGCTGGTCTACCTTCTAGGGCAGCCTAGATGTTGGGTGCCGCTTATGGAAGAGCATGTTCAAGATATCCAGGGGTGTTTATTTTACATTGTGATGCTACTAAACTTAAGGCGCAAGTCTCTTGAAAATAACCCTGTTGAACGGAATAGCCAAGGGGGCATATCTCCTCTCTCTTGGGTACCCAACCACTTCTAGTTTTGATTTTTGGAGGGTCACCTCTGTGTCTCCAACGCTAAACAAGAGACACCTGGCTTGACAATAGAGCTTACAGCCTTCCCTAACCCACACCTGAAAAAAGGAACACAACAGAAACCGATGGGATGGGCAAAGCACAGGGGTCCCGTGTTCCAGTGCTCTAACCTCATAGCTTCAGAATGAGCTGCAATTTCCTCCTTTAGCACCAGCCCAGAAGAAGTGCTTTCCCCATCCCTTCTTGATACAGTTGGTGTATATACACAAGGATCCTATCAGACCTAGCATTACCTGAGGGGTAGAGTTTCTATAGGGGGATTACATACACTGTGGACCAGATCCTCAGCGGGTGTACGTTGGCCTAGATCCAGTGGCCCTGGTGGGGCTAGGCTGATAGGCAGTAGCTGAACGTTAGGTTCCAGAGATGTGATGATCCAAATCTGAAAGCAGCCGCTTTAGTAAGCCCCACTCTTTTCTCTTTTGGTCTCCTCTTACCCTCAGACCTGCGGGACATGTCATGTATGATCTTGAGAACTCAAGGCCCCGATGCAATCTTTGATGACCACAAGTTGGTTCTTCACGTTTCCGTGTCAGATGCAGACAAAGTGGGAGTTTTCCATGCTCGGGGTGAGTATCTGGCTGCTGCGGGCTTGGAATTGCAGCTCCGGGCCGAGACACGCGGAGTGTCTAGAATTCCCTCTGCCTGTGTGCCACCGCGTTACGCTGCAGTCTTGCATGACCTGATAACCTACTCTGGAGAGCGGTAGCACTTCAACAGCCTGCTGCAAGCAAGCGGAAGAGGGTGTTAGTAAAAATTGGCTGGAATATTGAATCCATCCACGGACCTGCCCCTGCACCCTGTGAAGCATGTGGGAGCTTTGCCACTGACTTCAAGGGGAGCGGGATTGAGTTCTGAAGTTGCCCTCAGGAAGGCCACCCTCTGCATCCACGTCCATTTAACTCCACACTTTCGCCCGTCTCGCAAACACTTCCACACACGGCCTGCTGCTTGCCTGCCTCCCCAGCTCAGGGAGGACCAACGACAGGCCCCAAAGCTGGCCCGGCCCTTCCTGCAGGGCACAGTTTTATTCTTCAGGCACAAACCTCCCAGCATATCAAAACAAAGCTATTCCCCCAGCCAAAGCAGGTTTCAGTGGCTTTTCCCCGTGTCTTCCCTCCTATTCCAGGGCCTGCCAGCATCCTTTCAGCAGTGCTCAGGCTTGGACAGGGCAAGGAATCTCCTGCCCGCTTCCCAGGAGCAGGTCTGCTCATCCCCCTCCCTGTTTGGAAAACCCTCCATCCTCAAACAGGGCTGGGGGTGGGGGTTCCAGGGCCGCAGACTTTAAAGAGGCAGACCAGCCTATTACACTCAGGCGCAGCTGTAAGCGAGCGAATACTTCCATTGACTCAAGTGGGACCATTCAGGTGCTTTAACTCGTGCCTGGGTGTTTGCACAGTTGGGGTTTTCTATGGTATTTTTTGAGAAACAGTGGCCTAGCCCTGGAGTGGGGGAACTCACAGGCAATCTTTGCCCTCCAGGATGCTCCTGAGCAGCGCTGGAGGCTCATGGCCAGAGTGCAGTGCTGTAATTATACTGTATCACACTAACGATACAGGAGGGGGCAGAGTTAAGGGTGTCTGGTCAACCTTAACTGTTGCACCTCTCTGCTTTTTTATTGAGTACGCCTCCGTGCCACCTTAACATCCTTTTAGTGCAACATCCTAGTGTAATCAAATGTCACTGCTGCCCATTATGGGTGTCCGCAGTGCTGCCAGGCCAGCCTTTGTCCTGTGCCAGATGCCCCACAGCTGAGGCAAGTGCCGCAGGTGATTCAGCTGCCAACTGGGGGCCTCCAATGGATGCTCTGCCAACTGCCCCAACACCACCCTCCTTCCAGGGCCACTCAGAGCCCCACCCTTCCCAACATGCAAGTGCCCTCCTGCCAGTGTCTTCCCCAGCTGGAAAAAGAGACCCACTTCCACCAGATCCAACACATGCCCCTGTTGACCTGTTCCCACGATCCACTACATCCATGGCTTTGCACCAGTAAGGCTGCAATTTACATTGGTGGATTTAACTCCTGCGAGGAATTGGGTCCACTGGTGCAAATCATGGCTTCGCCTGTCTCCATGAGGGGTTTGCACTGGTGCAGCTACACTGCTAGGGCTAATTCTCCATGTAGACAAGGCCCTACACAAGGTCTAGTCCAGTCGTCCAACAATGCACTTCCCGTCACGTCTGGAAGCGTGATCCCCAGGAGCTGGGAACAGCCACACTACCTCTGCTCGCTCCCTTGTGCTCAGTGTGGTTCCTCCTCTACATTCATAGGCGATGACGTTCTCCACCAGTACGAGCACGTGCTGGGGTCCGATGAGCTCTCCTACGTAGTGGACCGTCCCAGCGGACAAGAAGAGGACACCTTCTACGTGGAGGGATTGGCCTTCCCGGACGCTGACTTCTCAGGGCTGGTTTCCTTCCACGTCACGCTGCTGGATGTCCCGGCTGAGGTACAAGCAGCCGCTGAGCTCACTTGGCCTGCGCCTATCTGGGCTGGAGAGAACAAAAGTGCCGCCGAGTGGCTTCTCTAGTGGGGGTTCTGCCGGTCCACCACACCCCTCGATGGTGCAGCAGCAGCAAGGGCTGAGCCTCGGCCTGCTGGATCTTAAAATCTGAATCTCTACAAAGGTTCAGCCATGGCTGCGGTAGGGTGTCAACCACTGCACGTGGCATGACCATCACTGGAGGAGGCCAGAGCACTGCACAGTGTGGGTGTGGACTGAAGGGCTCGTGTCCCTATCCCCTGAGCTGGGTGTTTCAATCATGGAACGGTTCAGCTTTGGAGTCCTGCAGCTGGTGCCAGGCCGCTGGCTGCTAGCCTGCAGGATTAGCCTTTGCAGAATTGATGTCTCTGATGGGTCACCCAAAGGAAAAGCTGCTTCTAGACAGGCCTGTTGGAGAGCTTGGGGAGAGGGGATGGAAACTGGACAGTGTCGGAATAACACATCCCACAGCCCCTAAAACCAGCCACGGTCTCCAAAGCCCAACGGGGTAAATGAGTGGTATGCTCTCCCAGTGGACAGCTTGGTCCATACCTGCTGCTATGGAGATCTCTGTGCTAACCTCCTTGGTACTAATGAAACACACTGGCAAAGAGAGTGTGCTGTGTCCACAACTAGTAGCCGGTTCACTAGGGGATAACTACCCACAACTGCTGCCAGCTAACGGAGTTGCTTCTTTAGCTGAAGTGACAGCAGGCTTTAGCAGCAAAAGTCGTTGGTTTGACCCATGCTGGGGCCCATAACACTGGTAGGAGAAGGCGAAAATGTCCTGGCTGGATGAGGGGCTACCCGAGCTGGGCCCAGGATTTTGATGCTAAATACTTAACAGGAGGAAACTGCTTTTGAATAGCAACTAAATTGAGGTCTCCTGCCATTTGAGCCAGGCCTGAGCCTCCCCTTCCTTCTGGGCAGAGGCGCTGAATGTCCACGTGAGAGGCTTGAATTACAGTGGGTAAAGGGCCAAAATGCATGGGAGCAGCAAAGGGACGGATAAAAGGCGTCACTGCCCTCCAGACCCTGTGGGGAGGACGTAGCAGAGAGATGGCAGAGGTCAGATGCAAGCAGGGATCTCCGCCCCAACCTCCGCTCCAGAGAGATCTTCAAAGTTGGACTAAGATCCATCAATCACCTCTTGTTTCTTCCCCCCCCCCTAGAATCTTCCCGAGACCCCGATTTTCACAGACACGGTGGTTTTCCACATGGCTCCTTGGATAATGACCCCCAACACTCAGAGGCCTCTGGAGGTCTTTGTCTGCAGGTGAGGGCAGGATGGGTCAGTTGCTATGGGGAAATGGGCCGAGCTGTCGTTTTCTACCCAGGGGCTCGATCCTGCAAGGTGCTGAGCCCTCTGCCCCCGGTCCAGCGCAGCCCTTCAGCACACGCGTAACATCAAACACGCGCGTAGCCCCGTTGACTTCGATGAGCTTTGGATCAAGCCCCAAAGGCCTAACTGGGATTTAAGAGCAAGCCAGGTTGGAAGAGGCCGGCCCCAGAGATCTCTGCTTGGGACCCAGCCCATATAAGGATGGGCCTCTTTGGGCACGTGAAGTCAGATTGCGGAGACCTTACAGCTGTCCCTGGTCCCGTCATGCCTGGAATCGCTTGGTTATAGCCTGGACCGTTTCCATCAACACGCCCTTGTCCCATGGGAGGGCAAGAACGCCTGGGCCAAAACCCCCAAGTGGTGGCAGTGAGACTGATGGGTGAAAAATTCCCTCTTGATACCCAGGAAAGGGGCTCGGCTACTCTCAGGCACCAAGCCGATTAGCGCCTCGTTAACGTACTAAATCCCCTGTTGGATAAATAACGGTCACCCAATCCATTCCCCACTGTTTGACTTGGGCCTGCTGGGATCTCCCCAGTGACGGGCTTTTTTTGGGGTGGTGGGAGAGTGTCTGTTTGTCCCCTAGTTTAGGCCTCACTCTCCTCCCCCGTTTCATTCCCAGCGTGAGCGACAACGCCGACTTTGTGGAAGCCGTGAGCGAACTCGCCAGGAAAGCCCGCTGCAAGCTGACCGTCTGCCCGGAGGTGGAGAACCGGAATGACCGCTGGATCCAGGTCAGGCCGCCGGGAGCGGGAAAGCCAAATGTGCGGGCCCTGCGTCTCTGCTGCCTTGTGGAGTCGTTGACGGCTGCCGGGTGGTGTTTCGTGCCCTTGTCAGTCACTCAGTGCAGAGCAGGTCATAAAGCTCGGTCACATCACAAGCGTCCACAGCGAGGTTCAAAGCTGGAGGAGTGGAGCGAACACTCCAAAGAGGTCGTTCCAAGAACACACTGGGACGAAGCAGAGAACATGCCTGGTCTCTAAGCTGCTGCTCGGCAGTGGTACAACAGCAATCCCACGTGGGCTTGTCCAAAGCCCATCCAAATGGACAGCAATCAATTCTGCAGGTTCTGGTTCAAGCCTGGCTTGGTTGGCCATTTATTTGCCATTCTCTTTGTCCCCTCTAACAGGACGAGATGGAGTTCGGCTACGTGCAGGCTCCCCATAAAACGTTTCCCGTGGTCTTCGACTCGCCCAGGGACGGAAAGCTGCAGGACTTCCCTTTTAAGAGCATCTTGGTACGTGACGCTGTCTAGCGGTGCCAGCACTCCATTTAACACCAACTCGTCAGAAAGTTTGTGTTGAAAGGCTTTGGGGTTTTGGACAGAAAATGCATTTTTCAGCAATTGAGACACTTTGAAAAATGCATCGATTTTTGACCAGATTTCATTAAAAAAATGGAATGAAGTGTCTTTCAGAATGGAACATTTGGATTTTTCATTTTGAAAGAACTTTCCAAGACTAAATTCATTGGGGTTTTTTTACTATAATTTTTGTTTAAAGTTAAAGGTCAAAATCAACATGAAATGTTGGGGATTTTATCAAAATGTTTTGATTGACCCAAAACAAAATGACCCCAAAAAGTTTGTTTAGCAGAAAATGTTGAAGTATCTTATTTTTGATGAAACAGAAAATCTGGTTTCCGTCCAGCTCCATGCCCCTGCGATGGAATTCTGACTCCTTGGAGGGCTGTAGGTCCGACTCAGGTTCTGTTCCTCACAGCCAGATGTGCAGCCCTGTTAACTTGTATTCAAAAGACTAAGCGTAGGCCTCTGTAGGGTTTTCCGTCCACAGACCTCAAGTCGTTTGCAAAGGGTGAGGGGAGAATGCCTTCATTTTACATATTGGGAAACTGAGGCACTTGGCGGCAAAGTGGCTCAACCAAGGTCTTACAGGGAGTTGGTGGCAGAGCTGGGAATAGAATAATGTAGGTTTGACTTGCCATGCTGTGCCCATTCCACTGGACCACTCTCTCCACTGGACCATGGTGCCTTTTTATTTGGCCACTCCAGACAGAGCTTTTAGCACCAACACCAGCCCCATGAGGCTGCGACTTTATCTGATTCAGTCGCAGCAGGGTGCAATGTATCTGGTGTCACATACCCATTTAAGGCCTGGGCCTCACCTTGTCTGAGTTACGCAATTCACTGCTCTCAATTTCATTGTCCTCTTGTTCCCTGGTAGGGCCCTGATTTTGGCTACGTGACCCGAGAACCTTATAATGAAACAGTCTCCAGCCTCGACTCTTTTGGGAACCTGGAAGTCAGCCCTCCAGTGACCGTCAAAGGGAAGGAGTATCCCCTGGGGAGGATCCTCATTGGCAGCAGCTTCCCCAGGTGAGAGGCGTGAGCCTGGTTCGGGACAGCATGTGTCTCCTCCTAGCTGAGCTCAAGAGGAGTATCAGAGGGGTAGCCGTGTTAGTCTGGATCTGTAAAAGCAGCAAAGAGTCTTGTGGCACCTTATAGACTAACAGACGTTTGGGAGCATGAGCTTTTGTGGGTGAATACCCACTTCGTCGGATGCACCCACGAAAGCTCATGCTCCCAAACGTCTGTTAGTCTATAAGGTGCCACAAGACTCTTTGCTCCTCAATAGGAGTAGTTGTGGCAACAAGACCAAGTTACACGTGCTACAGCTTTCCAGGTGCACCAGTGGAATATCAGTGCCAGGGAAGCAGAGGATGAAGGGAAGCTTGGCAGTAGGGAAAGTGACAGCTCTGGATATAGACACACAGAGAAGGGGGTACAACCTACTCCCATCCCACGGCAAGATGGATATTTAACTCCTGAATTGCTTGTTCAAGCAAATTCCTCCATGCCTACTGCTGCAGTCCTTCGCTTAATTCATCACAGAACTGTCTTACACTGGTGGAGCATCTACTCATCAGAATTATAATTTATTATTTGCGTTGTGGTAGGATGCAGGAGCCCCAGTCGTGGGCCAGGATCCGAATGTGCTAGGTGCTGTACAAACAGCAAACAAAAAGCTGGTCTCGGTGCCAAAAAGCTGACAGAAGAACCTCATGACATGCCCCGCACCACAGGGACATCCAAGTATTTTAACCACTGGGTCTATCTTTTAACCGACATCCCTTATTTGGTGCCTAATGTCCTGCAACTAGTATCCAGTCAAGCTACCCAGAAGCATCTGATGAGCTAATCAGTGTGTGGTCAAGCAACAGTTATGTCCAGGCTTCTGTAGTGATACAAGTCTCGGATCTGGCCACGTTGAGATGGGGGAATTACTTAAAAAACTAGCTTTGCTCCATATTTGGCCTAGGGATTTTCTGTGTGTCCTTGCAACGTAGGCGCTGGGGCTGCCACGGACATTCAGACTGGAAACGAGGGATAAGTTTTTAACAGTGAGAGTCATTAACCATTAGAACAATTTACCAAGGGTGGATTCCCCAGTGAGAGAGACACGCTCTCGACCATACACAGGGGCAGGGGCAGCACTTTCTGCTGAGGTGAGGAGGACGTGCTGGGAGAACCTGGAGGGCCCAATCGACCATACACAGAGCTTGAGGAAGAGACCAAAGACATTACTTCACCCGCCTTGTTGCTCTAATATCCGGAGACCAACACGGCTACAACAACACTGCATACAACCGTGGTAGAACCATAGACATGCGGGGCTGAAAGGGACCTCTGAGGTCATCTAGTCCACCCCCCTGCGCTAAGGCAAGATTAGGCACATCTAGAGATTAAGCCTCATGCTGGGCGCTGCACAGATGTAGCTAATGAAAAGCAGGCTGCAAGCCCTTGGCGGAAGTAAAGCAGCATCACCAGGAACCCTGGCCTGATGGAGGCGGATTCTAGGCGCACATTAGACAAGGTGCAGTTGAGACGATTTCAGGATGATTCGAGTTGTTGGCCTCAGCTTCCTGGCAATGTATTACGTAAACCACGAAGTAGTGTTTGCACTTTGCATGGGGCGGTCAGGTTAGCAATGACACACCTACCACGGATCTAGAGTTTATTGGCCTTTAGTGCTAGACGAAGGGAATCGGGGGTCACAGACACGCCATGACAAGGGGGCCCGTGTCCCATCTCCATTTCATGGTGTTGCTCCCTGCTTGGAGTGAGGGTGTCCGCCCCACCCTGCCCTGCCCTCTCACAGAGGCAGGAGAAAGAGTAGCCCTCTCCTAACTCCCTCCCCCGCCTCACCCCAGTACTTACCCCAGGATCTTTTGGGTATGTGACTAGGCCAGAACTGCTGCACTCTTCTCCTCTTGCCACACCCAGGGTTGCTGGCTGGGCGGGGCCCCCAGATCAGCCGGTCATGGAGTTAGCTCCTCACTGAGGTGCATGGGGCTGTTCTTCTCAGAGCAGTCGTTTCAGGTTCTCGGCAAACTCAGGCAGACGTCCCTGCCTGAGTTACACTCACCTCATGTTTTCAAGCTTTCCTCTGCAGCCGTGAGGGCTTTGAAACGTACTTTCATCTGACTTCCCAGGGAAGTGGGTGGGGCCTACCCATGAGCCTGTGATATTTATACCTTAATTTGGCCCTGTCCACCTTGCATCCCGATTCTGTTCTTAACTGAAGAATGTGTCTGGCTCTTCTCTTGCTTCCCTTTGGCCTCTAGGGTTGGTGGCAGGAGGATGATGAAGGCCGTCAGGGACTTTCTCTATGCCCAGAAAGTGCAGGCCCCCGTCGAGCTCTACGTCGACTGGTTGTGTGTGGGTCACGTGGATGAATTCCTGAGCTTTGTCCCAGCTCCGGGCAGACAGGTACTGCGCGCTGGGCGGGACGTCCGGGACCGGCCCCGGGCAGACGGGCGCCGCGCGCTGGGCGGGACGTCCGGGACCGGCCCCGGGCAGACGGGCGCCGCGCGCTGGGCGGGACGTCTCGGACCAGCTGTCCCTTCTTTTCCATGAGACCAAGTTTCCCTAGAACGTGTCTAGCAGCAAACCAGGCATAACCCGGTCTGGGATAGTAACAACATTGACATGGTGCTGTAGGAACTTGACCAATGGCCTCATGATTCAGAACGTGTCCACGTGCACACGCAGGGGGCCAGCTGGGCCCCAGCAAACAAGGACTTAGCGTCTGCTTCACCCTCCCCTTGAACAAGCACTCACGGGGAAGATCAGGCTGAACTCAGTGGAGCTCTGTTGATTTACACCAGCTGAGGAGCTGGCTGACTATGTGCTTAAGCCTTTGTGAACTACGCAGGCAAATACTCTTACCAGTAAGAAAACTGAGGCATAAACTGTAACTTACTCAAATGCCAAAGAAGAAGTCAGTGTCCAGTTTGAAGCTCCTGAATTCCAGTTCCATCCTCAAGCCCCCAGAGCACACGTCTGCTCCAGCACTGCCATGTGCTTTCTAGACACCTGTACATTTTAGGGAGGTAAAAACATGTGGCACTCTCCTCTGCAAGATCCCTCTTTTCCAAGCTGAATTTACCTCGCTCCAGGGAGAGTGTAATGAGCGTGGGTACCACACCCGTTGATCCAGACTATTGCAACCGCTCCTTGTAGGCTGAACCCACTGGGCAGAGGGTCTGTAATGTGCAATGTGAGTGAATGGCAAAGATCTGTCACTGAACTGGTTTGTCTCTCGACAGGGTTTCCGGCTGCTCTTAGCCAGCCCCAGTGCCTGTTACAAGCTGTTCAGAGAGAAGCAGGAAGAGGGCTGTGGAGAAGCCAGGCTGTTTGAAGGTAGGAGAGCTCGGCTTTTTTCCTCTCTCCCGCACCACTTCACACATTAGAACAAACCATCCGGAAGTTTCCGCCCGTGGTGAACCTCAACAAGCTGTTCTACTGGCACAGGACAGCTCAGCAAAGAGCCGCTCAAAAACTTCCTGTCAAAACTGTTTTAACGGAAAATCTTCAATTACAGGAAATTTTGTTGAGGAAAAAGTTTATCCACACAAACTTTGATTTTTTCATTCCCCCTCACGCCCCCAGAAAAAGGTAAAGTTTCTCTTTGGTTGTGCTGTGTGGTGCCTCATGTCCAACTCTTCTCTATAGACTAGGCTCCTGGAATAAACCACATCTCCCAGGCTACACCATGGCCAGGGGTTCCCATGATGCACTGCCTCCTCTCTCCAAGAGGGGACACTGTAGTGCATCATGGGACATGTAGTCCTTCCAAGGTGCCTAATCAGTTGAGAAGAATGAGAGTTTGAGGCACCTGAATTACAACCACCATGAAGCATGACAGCAGCATATTTTTTTGAGTTTTAATTTTTTGGTATTCATAGAATATCAGGCTTGGAAGGGACCTCAGGAGATCATCTAGTCCAATCCCCTGCTCAAAGCAAGACCACTCCCCAGATAGATTTTTACCCCAGTTCCCTAAATGGCCCCCTCAGGGATTGAACTCACAACCCTGGGTTTAGCAGGCCAATGCTCAAACCACTGAGCTATCCCTTCCTCCCCTCTAAATTTTCCCTGTCAAAAATTTTGACATAAATGACACTGGGAAAAAGAAACCATTTTCTGACCAGCTGAAACAAGGCTCTTAGATTGGTCTATAGATGCACGTGGGTTACATGTACATCCCTGCTTAGCCTGTGAATTTTCATTCATCTGTTAAATTTCTTTCTTCTTACAGAGTTAGAGACAGTCACCACCACCACAATAGATGAGATTCTGGCCAATGAAACCCTGAGGAGGGAGAACGACTACGTTCAGGTAGGGACAGAAGACAGAGCATTGGATGCCAGACTCTGGTAACCCGATTGACCCTTCGGTCCATCTAGGTGCCGGTGTAAGAACCGATCACTGTTGCATGTGAGAACCTTACTGAAAATGCCTGGTTGGAAACAGTTCGTGACAGACTGGAGATGTGGCCTAGAGAGGCTGCTAGAAGGGGGCTGCTCACAATACATACAGCCACGTTGAAAATGGGATTTTGCCACTACTAAGAAAATCTGACTTTTTTTATTCTTGCACTCAGACCGTCCTGTTTTTACTCACAACGGGCTGTGGAAGCAGGGAAAGAATTCCACAGGGCCATGGTCTAGATCAAAGGGGATGAAGTACTGAGTGAAAATGGGTTATTTATGGAGGGAAGAGGAGGTGGCTTTGTGGCCAAAGTAGCAGAAACGGCTGTGTCCAACAATGAGCAGGTCAGGGCTACTGCACTGCAACCCTCGGGACAGGTGAGAGAGACAGGGCCGCCCAGGGGCCCCGCGAGACCTGGCCCGGCGGCGGTCCGGGTCTTCGGTGGCATTTCGGCAGCGGGAGACCCTTCAGTGCTGCCGAAGACGCGGAGTGACTGAAGGCCCCCCCCGCCGCCGAAATGCCATCGAAGACCCGGACCGCCAACAGGTGAGTACACGTGCTGCAGCTCCCCCGCTTTGCCCCAGGCCCCCTGAATCCTCTGGGCGGCCCTGGAGACAGAGCACGGGAAGCACCGAGTGTGTCCAGATTCACAGTGGAGCCGGAGAACCAGTGAAGTAGCCAGGGAAGACTTTGCCTCGATTTATCTCAGATCTGATATGAGGCCCTAGCAATAGCCTAATATTGGCAATTAATTTGGCAATTGATCTGTGATTATCAGCAGGTAAGTATGCCCAGTGGTCTGTGATGGGATGTTAGATGGGACGGGATCTGAGTTACTACAGAGAATTCTTTCCTGGGTGCTGGCTGGTGAGTCTTGCCCACATGCTCAGGGTTTAACTGATCGCCATATTTGGGGTCAGGAAGGAATTTTCCTCCAGGGCAGATTGGCAGAGGCCCTGGAGGTTTTTCGCCTTCCTCTGCAGCATGGTGCATTGGTCACTTGCTGGAGGAGTCTCTGCAGCTTGAGGTCTTCAAACCACGATTTGAGGACTTCAGTAACTCAGACATAGGTTAGGGGTTTGTTACAGGAGTGGGTGGGTGAGATTCTGTGGCCTGCATTGTGCAGGAGGTCAGACTAGGTGACCATAATGGTCCCTTCTGACCTTAAAGTCTATGAGTTGGGTTCATGGCTGGGTTTTGGGTTTCACATGCCACCACAACCGTCCCTCCAGGTGAGGTTCTATCTCCATTTCGATTCCCAATTTACTTCCATCCCACGTCATCTCTTACTGAACAGACAGCAAAAATGCTACCTCTCCAAACAGTTTTGAGACCTTGTCCTTCCACCCCAGAGCTGCATTGACTGGAACAGAGACATCCTGAAACAGGAGTTGGGCCTGAGTGAGAAAGACATCATTGACCTCCCCCAGCTCTTCACGGTAATCGACAAGGAAGCCAGTGCTTTCTTCCCAGACATGGTAAGAGTGGTGGGAATAAAGGTCTCTTCCGTTTTCTTGCATTTCTGGGGCTTAAAAAATAGGTTTTGGCTCAGAGGAAATGTTTCATTTTTAGACTATTTTTAAATAGTTCTGATTTAAAAACGCAAAACTAAAGGAAATCTTGCAACAAAAAGTCCCTTTGAAGTGAAAAAATCAAAACATTTAAAAAATGTCAAAACAAAACACTGAGTTTCTGCAGACTTTTGTTTTGTTTGGTTTCTCCAATTTGGCCAAACCAACCGGAATTCACAAAAATTTCAAGTGTTACCAAATCTGCATTTTTCACCAGAAAAAGAGTTTCACCTGAAAAATTTCATCCAGTCCTACTGGATTCTTCTCCGGGGACTGGGTTTCGCTGAAAACATTCAAACTTTGCTGAGAACAAGGCTAATCTTCATGACAAGTCGTCCTCCTCCTCCTCGGACAGCCCATTAGGAGTCCAGCCTCCTTCACAGCATTGTTAGCTCTTGTAATTTTATTGGGATCACTGTTGCCGACTAACGATTCTGGGGCAGCTGTTTTTCCTTTAAAGCACCAACCACTGGAGTCAAGTGATTGCATGAGAACCTCTGCTTTTTCACTTCGTAACCCTCATGGTTGTGAAGGAAAGCTGAACATGTGAAGTCCCCTAATGGCTCGGAAGACCGAGCAAATCCAAAAAAGGTCAACATTGCATGGTTTTTAAGACAGTGTGATAGGATTTGGGGTTTTTGGGGGGAGGGGGTGCAGGCACTGATTCATCTTAGGGTTGACAATGGTGCTTTAATTAACAATACCTAGAGCGTTTCATCAGGGGATCGCAAAGCACTTTACAAAGGAGACCAGTATCATTACACCCACTTTACAGATGGGGAAAAGGAAGGCACAGAGTGGGGAAGAGACTTGCCCACGCAAGCGAGGGGTGGAGCTGGGAATAGAACCCATGTCTCCGGAGTCTCAGGATAGTTGCTTTTTCCACTAGACAATGCTGCCCCTTTAGGTGCCTGGCCGTCTTCTAGGCCCACTCGAAAGCTCAATTAAAGTCACTGGGAACCTTCCCATTGACTCCAGGTTGGGCCCCTTGTCAGGAGCGCAACAGGGTAGGGGCTGTGTTCAGACAGCGCTCAGCACCGTGGGGTCCTGATCGTAGCTCCTAGGCACCACCGTGATAATTGGTGATTCATAATTTAAAATAGCTGAAAATACAAGTGGATCCTAAAATGGTGCATTAGAGTTTGCCTGGGAAGCGCTGCCTCCTGTCTATGCAGAACAGCAAAGTCATTCTCTTCTGTCACGCTGGAGCGAGACGTCTGATCGAGCCAGCCTGCTAAAAATAGAAGCAGGCTGGGGCAGCCACCCCGAGCACGTGCCTTGGATTTCAGCGACGCTTCTATTTTTAGTGCACTAGCTTAGTCGGCGCTAGAGTGGGTACGTCTCCGCAAGCCGGAAATCCCACCTCCCGCTCTAGCATAGTCACGCCCGCAAGGTACATTTACGCTGCAATAAGAGCCGAGGCAGGGCCGTGGCTGACCTGGGTCAGCGGACTTGGGCATACGTGGTTCAGGCTACAGGGCTATAAAATAGCAGTGTAGACATTTGGGCTTGAACCCCTGCGAGGCGGGAGAGTCTCAGCCCAAGTCCAAATATCTACACTGCTAGTTTTAGCCTTGCAGCCCAAGTCGGTTGACCCAGGCTCTGAGACTCGGCGCTACAGGGTTTTTATTGCAGCGTAGGCATAGCCAAGGAGACCTCAGCAGAGACTAGCTAACCCTGGTTGCAGCATGGCCAGGGACACCCATGGGAGTCGCGTTCCATTAACTGTACAATATTTTCTGTGAGAATGGAGACCCTCTCTGTTACTTGATGGCTAAACACAATCCAATTGGCTCAGGCAAGTCCCTGTCACTCAAAACTCTTTTATCCATCAGTTAGGAACTGTAGAAATTACACTAACAGGAGTACGTGTGGCATCTTAGAGACTAACAGGGTTGTGAGTTCAATCCTTGAGGGGGCCATTTGGGGAACTAGGGTAAAAATCTGGGGATTGGTCCTGCTTTGAGCAGGGGGTTGGACTAATACCTCCTGAGGTCCCTTCCAACCCTATGATTCTATGATTTATATGAGCATAAGCTTTCGTGGGCTACAGCCCACTTCACCAGATGCATAGAACAGAACACTGATCACATGTTTCTGGCTCCTTCCCATTTCCAGCTGCTACATTGTATTTAAGAACGGCTCAGCTGCCTTGATTTTTCCCTATTGTCCTTGTCCAGGAGGGCAATTGCTCTTGGTGCCACGGGGATGGTGGGTGCTGGCATGGACCCTCTCTCCTGCCGTACACATTGATGCATGGGAAGGGAAGTGTTCTCCCAGCCACAAACAGGAGAGGGAGCTAGTGCCTCTGAGAATTTCAGCATTGAGCTGTGGCCCAACGTTGAGATCCTCAGCTCAGAAATATTCAGCAACCCCCAAGTTCTGGGTGGGACTCGTCAGTGCACTGCCTGCCAGGGTCTGTAGAACAAGGAGTCAATATACTACGCCTTGTTAAAAAAAAAATAATCTCAGTAGCAGAGGGGCTTATGCCAAACTGTGGGATGTCTGGATCTCCAGCCGAGTTTTGTGCCTTGGGTCTTCACTGTATCCCCCAACACTTGGCTGTGCAATCTCTTTCTTGTCCTCGCACTGGAGTTATGCAGAAGACACTGCAGCGAAACCCTTAAAGGAATGCGTCTGGCTGTTGTAACAGTATACTCACTGCTCCCATCCTGTCCTTCCTCTTCTGGCTGCAGGTGAACATGATCGTCTTGGGGAAACACCTGGGCATCCCAAAGCCGTATGGGCCGATGGTCGACGGGCGGTGCTGCCTGGAAGAGAACGTTCGCTCCTTGCTGGAGCCGCTGGGCCTGACCTGCACCTTCATCGATGACTTTTTCTCCTACCACACTCTACTAGGGGAGATCCATTGCGGCACCAACGTCCTCAGGAAACCCTTCTCCTTCAAGTGGTGGAACATGATCCCCTGAGCAGAGCGGGTGATATAAAGCTCACTGCTTTTCTCAAGAGGAGGGAACTAAAGCTGAATGTGACCTACAGTTTCCTGGGGTTCACTTCACCCACCACTGAATTTGTAACTTCAATAAAAACACTACTTTCTAAAGAAACCCCTTACTAACCTGCATAGGAAATCGCTAGCTACCCCATCCTCTTCCCTGCCGCACGAGTCGGACAGTTTGCTGGGACTGTAATCCCCACCCGTTTCTTGCCTCTCATCAAATATAGGACCTTAAAGAGGTGTGTCTCACCTAATTTATTACAGCTACCTGGGTACCTATAAGGCCCCCAATCACCATGTATTTATCCTCATGGTGTTGTAGAGAAGTATTATCAGCCCCATTTTACAGATGGGGAAATTGAGGCACATAACAGTTAAGTGATGTGGCCAAGATCACATAGGAAGACTGTAGCAGAGCCCGGAACAGAACAGTCTGGTGTCCCAGTTCTGTGCCTTAACTACAGCTGACTGGAGGATGACAATTCCCCCACATGGCAACTTTCAAGATTTTTGAAGGGAGGCAGGCAGTGGGGAGGGCATTGAGCTGGGATGCAGAAGACAAGTCCCTGTTCGGCCTCATTCAAAGCAGATTGTTTTCAGCTCACTCCGATTCAGGGTGTAAATCTGAGTCTCCCACATTCCAAGCCCGTGCCCTAACCACCAGGCTACAGGGTCTCTCTCCCGCCTCCCTGGTTCGGCTTTGATGAAACTACATATTTTGTTGAAAAAAGCCAACTCCAGCTTTAAGCACGAGGCCCCACTTCTGCTACAGAAAGCAAAAGCTACAAGTTAAGGAGAGTAGCCAAATCTGAACCTGCCTGCTTTGGCTCGCTGCTCTACCCATTCGCGGGGGGAGCTGCAACTTTCTATGCAAGGTTGGGTTTTTTTTTGGTTGGTTGGTTTGTCATTTAAGGCAGTGGTTCTCAGCCAGGGGTGTGCGGATCCCTGGGGCTACGCAACGGTCTTCCAGGGGTACAGCTCATCTAGCTATTTGCCTAATTTTACAACAGGCTACATAAAAAGTACTAGCGAAGTCAGTACAAACTAAAATCTCATACATGACTTGTTCATACTGCTCTATACACTGAAATGTAAGTTCAATATTTATAGTCCAGTTGATTTATTTTAGAATTAAAGGGTAAAAATGAGAAAGTCAGCAATTTTTTCAGTAGTAGTGTGCTGTGACATTTGCATTTTTAGGCCTGATTTTGTAAGCAACTATCAGAGGGGGAGCCGTGTTAGTCTGGATCTGTAAAAGCAGCAAAGAGTCCTGTGGCACCTTATAGACTAACAGACGTGTTGGAGCATGAGCTTTCGTGGGTGAATACCCACTTCGTCGGATGCATGTAGTGGAAATTTCCAGGGGCAGGTATATATATATGCAAGCAAGAAGCAGGCTAGAGATAACGAGGTTAGTTCAATCAGGGAGGATGAGGCCCTCTAAGCAACTAGTTAAGTGTAGTGAAACTTGGGGTACACAAGACAAATCAGACTCCTGAAAGGGGTACAGTTGTCTGGAAAAGTTGAGAGCCACCGCTTTAAAGAAGTTCTTCGAGTACTTAAGCACAAGGGCCTCCTCACAGCCACACCTTACTGCCTTACAAGAAGGCAAGCGGCCTGCAGGGCTGTAGCTTTTTCCCTTTGGAGGGTGAAAAGTAACTTTTCATCACTTCCACTCCAACCCTTCGACTTTCAGACCAGGCATGGTAATATTTCTCCCAAAGCACATCAACGGCCAGACGTCCTGAGTTGGGAGAAAACACCTGACTGGATAATAAAGTTCTGACCAACTGGAAGTTGACCAGCGTGCTGTGTTATGTAAAGTCTGAGAGCTCACAGATGCACGGGGCATATAGGTTTTACATACACAGTGAACTCTTCTTATGGCAGGGCAATAGCTACTGAGTCAGAGTCTGGGCGTAGTGTATTCTGTAGTCATACCCTTAAGCTCCTTGTAAAATCTCTTTGCGAGGGCAAAACAACGTGTGTGTTCTTACCCTGCGGTGGCTAACACGATCACTTAATTAGCTGTTACCATTCAAGAAAGAAATCTTAGTCACGGTGGATATTTCTCTGAAAACGTCAGCGCAACGCACAGCAGCAGTCAAAACGCTAACAGAATGTTAGGATTAACTCTTAGGAAAGGTATGCAATGATGTGTGTCACAGAGTGTGGGGGAGCACAAGGCCCTGCACCCCCAGCTTCCTGCGATTTACCAGGACTCTCAGCCAGCCAGTAAAGCAGGAGGTTTATTTAGACAACAGGAACACAGTCCAAGACAGGTCTTGCAGGCACAGACAGCAGGACCCCCCTTTAGTTAGGTCCATCTGGGGGCCCCAGGCAGGGCCGGCTCTAGGTTTTTTGCCGCCCCAAGCAAAAAATTTTTTGGCTGCCCCCCCCGCCCCCAGACATGAGCCTCCCCCGCCCACCAGTACCCCCCACTCACACCCCCTGTTGCCCCAGCACTGGCCTCCCCCCAAATGTGGGATCCGCTACCAGCACACTGCAGCCGAGCCCTGGCCCAGCTGCGACTCTGTCCCCATGTGGGTGGAGCTGCTGGGCAGCACGGAGCGGGAGTACTTCCAGGTGGCGGCACGGCTACGGGGTGGCGCAAAGAACACGGGCCCCTCCCTGGGCTTCGCAGCACTGCTGGTGGCCAAGGTGGATCAGTTCGTGCTCACCGCCCTCACCCTCGACATGCTGGCGGCCAAAGACCTGGAGAGCCCCCTGGACCTGCTGCTCTTCAGCCTCACGGTGCCCTGGCCCAGCCCCGGCAGGAGGGAAGGCGAGGATCTCCGGCTGCGGGGCTACCTGCTCAGCACCGACGAACCCAGCCGGCCACTCACCTCCTCACACACTCCAGGAGCCCCTCACCGCCATCGCAGCCCGGGCTCGGCTCCAGGGGACCCCGTTTCCCTCCCTCCCCGGCTCCTCACACACACTGGGTAGGGCCGCCCAGAGGATTCAGGGCAAAGCAATTTTGGGGGCCCCTTCCATAAAAAAAAGTTGCAATACTATAGTAACATGTATTTGGAAATGTAAAAAATAACTAGTGAAAATTAATTTGTAATAATTTGAAAATACACCAAATACATTATTTAAAAACATTAAATGCTTTACTGGTCTGTATACATTTGCAATTACAAAATGGGCTGTTGCTGGGTGATGGTGATGGTTGGTGCCAATGGGCTGTCACTGCCTGGAGGTGGTGCTGCTGTTGCCCAGGGCTGGGTGGGGAGCTGGGCTCTGGGGGGTGCCCGGCTCACAGGGGCTGGGCTCAGGGCTGTGAGGAGATGGGGTCAGAGGTTGTCTGGCTCAGAGGAGCTCGCCTCAGAGCTGGGGGTCTGGGGTGGGGGGATGGGGTCGGAGGGTGCCCACCTCAGAGCAGCTGGGCTCAGAGCTGGGCTGGGCTCGGAGCTGGGGGTCAGGGCTGTGGGGGGAATGGGGTGAGGAGGGTGTCCCGATCAGAGGGGCTGGGCTCGGAGCTGGGGGTCAGGGCAGTGGGGGATGGGGTCGGGGGTGTCCGGATCAGAAGGGCTGGGCTCGGAGCTGGGGGTCAGGGCTGTGGGGGGAATGGGGTCAGGGGGGTGTCCGGATCAGAGGGGCTGGGCTCGGAGCTGGGGGTCAGGGCTGTGGGGGGAATGGGGTCAGGGGGGTGTCCGGATCAGAGGGGCTGGGCTCGGAGCTGGGGGTCAGGGCTGTGGGGGGAATGGGGCCGGGGGGGTGCCCAGGTCCGAGGGGCTGGGCTTGGAGCTGGGGGTCAGGGCTGGGTGGGGAGGATGGGTTTGGGGGGGGCCCACCTCAGAGAGGCTGGGCTTGGAGCTGGGGGTCAGGGCTGGGCCTGGGGGGTAATGGGGTCGGGGGGTGCCTGACAAACACCTCCCTGAGACCCCCTCAATCCAACCCCCCTTCCCTGGCCCCTGACCGACCCCCCACACAGAACCTGTGCCCCCTCCCTGCCCCCTGAGTGTCCCCGGGACTCCCTGCCCCTTAGCCACCCCCCTGCCCCGCCCCGCCCCAGCTGCTTACCCCCGGCTCACCGCGCGGCAGCCGCATGGCTCCGGAGGGGGCTGAGCGCTTCCCCGCTCAGAGTGGCGTGGGGAGGGGGCGGGGCCGTGAGCTCCAGGCTCAGCTCAGCCCGGAGCTTGTAGCCCCGCCCCCTGCCCACGCGGCTCTGAGCGGGGCGGAGCTCAGCCCCGCCCCCTCCCCCCCCAGCCAAGCTGCTGCCGGGCTGTTTAGGACCCGGGGAACAAGCGGAGGAGGAGCGGCCCGTCTTCTGCAGCCAGGCGGGGCCACGCTACCGGTCAGGGGCCCCCCCTCTCCCCCAAGCGGAGCCGGTAGCGCGGCCCTGCCCGGCTGCAGGGGACGGGCCGCTCCTCGGCTCGCAGCGGCAGGATGAGCTGGGGCCCCAGCCCCAGCCTTTTGCCGCCCCCTATATTTTGCCGCCCTAGGCAGCAGCTTGTTTTGCTGGTGCCTAGAGCCGCCCCTGGCCCCAGGGAGGCCACCGCTGTCGGGCGTCCCTCTCTATTTTCCAGCCAGCTTCCAAAACTGAAAAAAAAGCCTCCAGCCCCTCCTTCTCTGGGCTTTGTCTCTTTCCCGGGCCAGGAGGTCACCTGAGCTCTCTGTCTCCAACACCTTCAGTTGGCACCTTTGCAGAGAAGGGGCCCAGGCCATCGGTTGCTAGGAGACAGAGTGTCAGGCATTTAGGTGCACTGGCCCCTTCCTCTGCAGCAATCACACCCCCTTACCCCACCACCTGGATACTTAAGAACTGCATGGGGGAACCTGAGGCACCAACACCATATTCAGAGAAAACATTAAGAACATTCCCAGTTCCTCACAATATGCAAATAAGAAAAATATCACAACACCACTAGGAAAGGTCCAGCAATGAGGATTAGGCAAGTGGTCAAGGATGCAACCCCATGCTTGGGCGAGGAAGATGGGTGGATCTCTCCAAAATTGCCCTGCTTGTTCTATACGAAGGTCTGGAACTAGCCCTTGTCAGAGACATGG
The DNA here is from genome assembly GCF_020497125.1 of Mauremys mutica. NCBI lineage: Eukaryota > Metazoa > Chordata > Testudines > Geoemydidae > Mauremys > Mauremys mutica. Next base: position 16,401,529 of record NC_059092.1, on the reverse strand, counting down.
TCCCTTGATCTGACACAACATGATTGTCTTTAGGATACAATATCCCAGTGAAGAGAAAGCAGTTTGCAGCTCTGACCTGTGGTGCAGGCCGAGGAAGCCTAGGATACAAGCATTTTTTTTTTAAAAAGATCTCAGTGGAGGAGGTGACTAAAGGGCAGAATTAAACATGCAGCATTTTTCTCACCCAGCTGTTTGTGAGCCAGCGTGCGTCCAAATGAGCTATTTAATTTAAGAGCTAGCCAACGCCGTCGCAGTCCGAATGGCAGCGCAATAGCCACTTTGGATAAACTCTTCCAAAAGCTGTGCTTCCATACGCCGGTGCAGATCTAAACAGTAAAAGCATTGGGCCCATGGCTTCTCTGTCGGTTTTCACACAGATTCAGCTCCTTTGATTTCCAGTAGGGTCAATCCTGACTCACAACCATGGGAGAAGAGAATTGGACCTGTTGCATTCCTGGTTTACCAGCTTCATTTGGCTTGGAAGAGAACCGATCCGATCCACGAGCGGACTGTGCTAGGATGCTCTTGGTGAGGTGCTACTGCCCTCTGCTGGCTGATCCAGCATGGACTTTTGTCCTTTGGTTAAAGCAGAAGATGCAAATTGGGGATTATGTCCGGATTCCTTATTCCTCCTGGTCGTTAGGGGCAGCAGAACAGTCCAGCCCTAGAAAGGCAGAATGCCCAGAATATTGGCAACATCCCACTGCAGCCAGGAACTAGCAAGCCTGCCCTCCCTCTCTGCGTCAATCTGGAAATCTGCTCCCACTCCCATCGGCTGCCCACCTACGCCTCCTACAACAGCCTGTGACGGGCTGCTCTCCAGCCCTGTCTGCCACTGGACCACAGTGGCTTGATATGCATTACTGGGGGTGTGATTGCATCCCCCTGCCCCACACCCGAGACAGCTGCTGCCAGGTATCAGAGGAGCATTTTCATTGCCGCTCACCTTCTCCCTTCACTGAGGGACCCGACCACCTGGCTGCAGCCTGGGGCCAACGCTACGGACCCGCCTGCCATTTGCTTCAATCCGTTCCACTGCTCCTCAGCTGATTTTACCTGCCTGCCTGGGCTCACCCCTCTACCTACATTCAGGCTGCTGGTCACCACCACCTTCCCACTGTCCATCCCTCACACCTGTCCTACTTCCTCCCTCCCCCAACCCAGCCTCTCCAGCTCTCGCCTCCCATGCCTCAGAGCCACAGCCCAAAGCCCCCCCCCACACATACACACAGAGACATGCTCCAACACGTGCACACCCAAGTTTACGTAGCCACATGTTCTTGTAACCTTCATCCTCCCTCAGTCTTGATTGCTGCTACTGCCCATCTCTAAAAGCAGCTCTTTGGGCTGGAACCGTGCGGGACTGCTTCCCAGAACGCCTAGCACACTTCCCATGCTGTAGGAACGCGAGCATAGGAGCTGCCAGGATGGGTCAAACCCGGGATCCAGAGTCCAGCGTTCTGTCTGGCACACTGGCTGGTAGGGTTGCCAGGCGGCCAGTTTTCAACCAGAACGCCTGGTTGAAAAGGGCCCCTGGCGGCTCCTTGCCTGCGCTGGCTCCGTGTGGCTCCCAGAAGCAGCTGGCATGTCCCTGTGGCCCCTAGGCGATAGGAGCACCATGGCCAATAGGAGCTGCAGAGGCAGTGCCTGCGGACATGGGTAGCACACACTGTGCAGAGCGGCCTGGCCGCCTCTGCGCCTAGGAGGCAAATGTACCGGCCGGCGCTGGGAGCCTGACTTAGCCCTGCTGTGCTGCCAAGCGCCTGAGGTAAGTGCCACCTGACTGGAGCCTGAACCCCCACCTACACCCCAACCTGCAGCCAGAACCCCCTCCTACACCCTCCATCCCAGAGCCTGCACCCCCTCCTGGAGCCCACACCCCACAGTTCCTCCCACACCCCAAGCCCTCATCCCCAGCCCCACCCCAGAGCTTCCACCCCCAGCCAGAGCCCATACCCCAGCCCTGAGCCTACTCCCAGAACCTCACTTCTGGCCCCACCACAGAGCCTGAACCCCAACCCCCTGCCCCAGCCCAGTGAGAGTGAGGGCGAGCAAGAGACGGGGGGTTTCAGATGGAGTGAGTGGAGGGTAGGGCCTCAGGGGCGGGGCAGGGGCAGGACACGGATGTTTGGTTTTGTGATTAGAAAGTTGGCAACCCTACTGGTCAGTATTAAATGGTTCACAGGAAAAGCATGACACCCTGCAGTGGGCAACTAAACCAGAAACTATGCAAGGGGGAAATTCCTTCCTGGCCCCTGGTAGTTAGGGGCTGGAGCATGGGGGTTTATATCCCCGATACATTTGGTATATTAAGCCTCTTTTTAAGATCAGGAAATTACAAGTCATGGCTAACAACCCTCCATGGTTCATAATCCCCCAGAGTACCGGGGAGAGGCGCTGAAAAGGGTAACTCATATTGTCCTGACAATTTAACAGCTTTCTAACATGGAGTCACTGAAGCACTTTAGCATGTTGAATTGGGTACAGCAGTGAGAACGCAGAGGATCCTGGAGATGAAAGACTTTCTGATCCAACAAACCCGTTCTGTTGAGCGGACTGCAAGCGGTAACGGCCCCCAACAGACTTCTGGACCAAGCAGATTTTTGGTATTGCCCCTAAGGGTTCCTAGAGGCCTTTGGTTTTAGAGGTGCACAATTTTTTTTTAACCCCTTGGTTTCTCTGTGTAAGAGGGCAGTCTCCTCTCATCATCCACCCTATGCGCTGACGGGAACAAGTCATTCGTTTTGGGGGAGCTGAAGAGAAAGGGTGAGGGAATAAAGTAAGGAAAGAGCGAACGTGAAAGGAGCAGTTTGGGTGGCAATACAATGCTTGAGGCATCAATTTAAGAAATCAGGGAAGAACTCTTCACGTGCTGTTATGGTAGGGACTGCTGGCAATATTCTATGGCCACGGCCTACTCAGCAGATGCTATTCCAGGCATGACTCAGCAGAGGTACAGTAACTGACTGGCGTGCCCAAGGCCCAGCGACACGGCTTTTGTCAGCCCTGGGAGAGCGACCTAGACTCTATGCTGCCATCAACGTGTAACTGTTCGGGGGGAGGAAAGAACCCAGCTTACACCTCAGAGCCCTGGTGGAGTTTGCAGCGGTGGCAGTTAGGAAAACCCCTTCTCCCCCATGATTTTATTGTAAACTGAGCCAGTTGCTGTGGGGGACACAACTGTGCAATCTCGCCCTGCCACTTCTGTGGTCACTTCTCAGAGAGCAACTGCACGTCAAGAAGGGAGGCACCGATCAGGGGGTGAAATCCGCAGCACTGCTCTTGAAATTCCCTGTTCAGATGTAGGATCACAACCCTCTCCCAGCTCCGACTATACAAACCGTCTTTCTCAGAGACCCCTATCAAGCTGCAGCTGAACTAAGGGGAAGACGGGGTTTGGAAGTGGGGTTGAGAGCAGGGAGAACAGAGAATTCCCATAAGCCTGCCAGATTGCTCACCCTGTAATGCAGAACTTTACATCACAATGACGGGAAGCCCAAGAGGCTTAGGACTGTCAGCTCTTTGGGGTAGGGACTGCCTTTTTGTTCTGATCATACAGCGCCTAGCACCATGGGGCCCTGTCCATGATCGGGGGCCCTAAGCACGTCTACAACACAGGGATTGCTTTCCCTGCCCTCTACAGACACTAATATGTACCCACGCCGTTTGGCGCACGAGCAACAGTGCAAGAAGTGCTAGTAACGTGCAAAGGACATTTGTCCGATGTTTAACTATGCCGTGCCAATGAAATACTGTGCTAATCCAGCAGGAAATAGGCACAAATCGGCCAAAGACATTAAAAGCTACTACGTCGCCATGTCAAAAGTCAGGCTACAGTCAGCAGTGAACGAAAGGCCTGATCTACCTGCAGTTTGGTGGCCTAAGTGGAACGAGTTGGTGGTCACAGTTCAGTTTCTAGAGAGCAGGAATAACGCAAACATTTTGGCGGTTGGCACCCTTGTTAGCTTCAGCAGAGGCCAGGGATTGATTGGGCCAAGGAGACTGAGCTCTGATTGGAAGTGGTTCCTCTAGGTCAGAGGTTCTCGGTGAGCCCCTCTTGGGTGGGGGGTACAGAATGTATTCCAAGGGGGTGAGAGAAGCTTGGAGGGGGCGAAACACCTTACTGCACACATTTTACCCACAGCAGTGAATAACTAGCAAAGCTGAGTCCTTCAGACAATCAGGTCCTCGGATGACGCTGAGCGCGTATGTACTTGTGTGGCAGGAGAGGGAGGGGCCTACACAAACACAGACACAAAGGGGGGGGGCGTGATCAAACAAGTTTGAGAGTATGGCACCTTTTTCACTAGTAAATTCACTTAGTCTGGAAGTGGGCGTGCCCCCTATCAACAGAGGCCTGTGAACCAAAGGGTGTACACAATGACCTTGTTTATTTAAACATTTACTCCAAGAAATATAAAAAAAACATGAAAATACAATTACAGCACTAACCCAGGAACCTTTCAGCTCGTCTAAATCAAAAACTGCTCCAAGATCCTTTTTCTCAGACTCTCCTTCACTCTCCCAAGGTAAGAGCAGGAAGAAGGCAGCTGGGGGAGAAGTTAATGAGGGCATGAATAATGTTTGATTTCTAACTACCACAGGCAGGACTCTGCCTACCTTGGGAGGTTCAGCCCCTTTTGGGTTGGAATAATTTTTGGGTGAAGGTGAATTATAGATTTTGCTGTTTTCGCAAAACCATCTTCCTGAAGAATTTTTCTAGTTTGAGAATAAATGGATTACTTAAAAAAAAAATCTGAGGAAAAATTATAGCTGAAACTCATCTTAATCCTAGGTCAGATGGAGTCGGCAACTGTTAGCACACGGCCCTCTGGCATGCAAATGTCCAACCCCAGAAAGGGTAAGAGTTAAGATTTCCAGTGCTGCAGCCCAAATTCTTGGGAACAGGTCACGCACAAGTCAAACCTCTGTCCGCTCATGTCCTGCATCTGTTAATGGGCTAGTATGCAAGCCAAGGACACAGTCTGAAGGGAGATTTTTGTTCTGGAGTCTGGCATTAGAGAGAGAAGAGACACAGACAGGCCGCAACTGCAGCTCGGTAGAAAGGTTTTGGGTGAAAAGGCTCAGGTGAGTTTGATTGTGACAGAACCTCTGGCCTGGATTTCTATTCTCAGGACAAATTTCTTACTTTCAGGCTGACTAATTTAAAGTGTTCAATTTATGACACCGGGGGGCCCATTGGCAGAGGCACTGAGTGCCCACGACAACAACTGATTTCAAATGGGAGCTCTGGGTGCCTAGTGCATCTGTGGAGAAAAAAAACAAAGCAAAAGAAATTCCAGGTGGCTAAAATTAGCCTCCTTTAAACACAGACACTCAAAATTAGTCGGCTATTTTGGAAAAATTGCAGCCGTCCTGCTTGAAGGTGGTTTATAACCACAACGGCACATGCAGGCACCTGGCTGAACAGGAGTTCAGTTCAGTTTCATTAAACACTTGATGCTGCTCCACGCAGAATTAACCAGGTGCAGACACTGCAGCTGGCTACACCTGTGGTTTGACAAGGGAAATCCCACTTTTCTGGAAATCCACCTGATCCAAACTCTAGGGAATCACGTAAGTCAATAGAAAAAACTCCTATTAAATTCAACGGGCTTTCAAATGGGCCCTAGATACCTGGCTGGAGGGGGGGGGGGGAAGGACAGTTAAGATTGAGGCCACTGGCTTTACTCCATATTGTAGACGGGAAAGGCTGACTGACGTTATTAAACCAGCAAAGCAAAGACTCAATTGCAGAACTTCTCCACCCAGCTGCTGTCCATGTTCGAGGAATTTTTTACTCTAAACACAATGAAAAATGCAAGAATCCCAGAACTGCAGTGTAACAGGATGCCAGCAAACGTTGCCTCTAGAGATCAGTGCAACTTGCTAGGGTAACGAGAAAGGAAAAGCCGTGCTCATGTGGAGACAGAGCAGAGCACTCTGTTAAAAGGCACCTTTGTTTCTCCAACACAGTCCAGAGTACTGGAACGGAAGAAACTTTTGGCGGGTATCTGATTGCAATCGAAAAATAAGAAACCTCCGAACCGTCCAGGGTCGGGAGCTCTTTGCATCTCTCCGCCAGTAAAACCAATTTGGTTCAACAGCAGCGCAAGAGTCCAGTCGAGGACCCAGTCCCTGCTGGGGGAACTGCTGCCCATTTTCACCAGCACAGTCTGGCCCAGCACCTGCTCCAACACCCAGTCTGGAGGAATCGGATGGTTCGTGGGTCAGCAGGAGGCAGTAATTTCCAAGGGCAGGAAGACAAAGGATCCCCTAGCGGATACCTGCAGGGATCTGGTCAAAAACCGCAAATTTTTAGGGAAAAAGACATTTATTGAAATTTCAGTGTTGAGGGGTTGTTTTCTGACCAATTCCGACCCTCCTACTGTCTGAGGCCCTGATCCTCCAAAGACTTACGCACATGCTCAGCTACGCGCTCAGCGCCGCCCACTGACAGCAGTGGGACTTCTTCTGTATAGGACGTATTAAGCAGGCAAATAAGACTTGTTTGATCAAGGTCCACGTCTCACCGACCAAAGGGAGAGGCCTGGGCTGCAATGTTCTGATCTAACCCCTTCCATCCCCAACAAATTCAGCGGTGTTTGGATCCTGGGTTTTCATTTAGGCCCATCTCTGAAGACTTCAGACTCTCAAGGAAAACGTGAGTGGGGCAAATTGCGATGAAAACCTCACACAAACACAACTACCCTTGGAATCAACTTCATTTACAATTAACACTCGGGAGCACCGCTCGTGCCAGCCTTTTCATAAGTGACCACAGGTTTTGATGCCCGACTTGACATACACCTAGGGCTTCATTTTTCAGAGTGGGTGAGCACCTGCAGATCCTGTTGTTTTTAACTGGAGCTGTGAGTGCTCAGTTCTGCTGAAAAATGAGCCCCAAAGTGTGTCAGATTTTGGGGTACCCATCTCCCAAGGCACCAGGGGCTACTTGAATGCGTTGGCCTAGTTTTTGTCTCGATGGAGGTTTTTAATCTGAAAACAATTAATCACACAAAAAGGTCAACGCTTATGAAACAGCCATGAAATAGGTGGCAGCCAGAGTCCCGCAGCTTAATCTACCAAGGGGTTACACAGCTGGATACTCGCTCCTTGGGGCTTATGTTAGACACTCCTCACACAGAACAGGGACCAGCACATTAAAACTAGAGAGATGAGAATGTAAATTTGCTTCTGGAAAGAGATCTCAGTAGTTGACTTCACCAAAGAGATGGCCCCATAGACACTCGGGGTAGATTTTCAAAGGCACACAGGGCTATTGGGGTCTAAACTTCCATTGAAAGGCAATGGGAATTGGGTGCTCACGTGCCATTTGTGCCTCTCCAAATCTTCCCCCAAGCTCTTGGTGGCAGCTGGGATTCTCCTCAATTCAATGCAACAAGCGCCATCTGGCCATGCTTACGCGTCAGCAGCTGTTCCGCTGCTCACCAAAGTACGTGGGGTTTATATGCCAAAAGGTCCTGCCATTTTCATTGGAATGGGAGCTCGTGAGCCAGGAGCAAATGTCAAACATTTAAAAGAACCGAACACTTTGGAAATGATATAGTAACAGGTAGTTAAAACTGTGAATCGCTTATAAAATTGAACCTCGGAAAGTCTAACAAAAAGCTTCGGTCAGGTCTCGTTGCCGATCTGCAATCTCTTTCGGTCCCAGTGCACATTGGAAATGACAGCTGCCATGGCAGGGGCGCAGGGCCCTGGCCTTATCAGAGGGTGCGTGGGTTGTATTCGGGCAGCTTCTTTAGCTTCTCTTTCTCCACGTCGCTTTCGTCCCTGGCTATCACCAAAGAATGGGCGTAGCCCATCGCCACCTGAGTAGACAGAACAAAGCATTTGCCACCCTAAAGCTTATACTGGATTCCATTGCTAACAAACTGCTGCATTGGGAGGTCTAGTGGGTAGAGCACTGGCCTGCAATTCCGGAAACCTGGGTTCTATTCCCGGCTCTGCTGTCTGATTGTGCCTCAGTTTCCCCAGGTATAAAACAGAGGTAATGATACTGACCAGGCAGTAAGGCACACGGAGTTCTACTGATGAAAATCGCTATGTAAAAGCTAGGGAAATCACAAGTCTTTTTATGATCAATGGCTTTTTACAACTCACCTTTGGAGGAACAGTGTGCAAGGACTAGCAGAGCACACAATTCATAGATGCCAAAGCCTGAAGAGACCATTGCGATCATCTAGTCTGACCACCTTCCCCAAAATAGTTCCTAGAGCATCTCATCTAGAACATCCAGTCTTGATTTAAACTACACCCCATCCCTACGCTCCTCTAACTCCTCATGCGAGGTTTGCAGACACACCACATTCACTGCATCTATCCCGGGTGCCACGTATGATGGACACCATCTCCCCGCTCAGGTATCCCCAGCATAAGGGATCGGGTAGGGAGTCTGGTCAATTTCTGTGCTGATTAAAGATGAATGGATTAATGAACATTAACAGAATTAGCATCTACCCTACACCCAGGAGGATTTTACTCCATTTCACAACCCCCCTCCCCACTTGTTGTGCATATACATGGCACATACCCACCCCAGAAACAATCTGTCTGGGTCAGGTTTCTACTTGTGCAGTCCTCTCTGAGAGCAGCAGTGGTGCAGACGCCTTTCCATTACCTATGGAAAACAGGCTCCCCCACACTTCTCTCCGCCTCCAGTTGCTGGTGTCTTTTGCATACGACAATCCCATTACCCAGTATCCTGAGGATAAACAGGGATCTGGCTGCCAGGCTTTAAAGCATCAAGCAGACTATTATGAGGAATGGGATTATGAATAGGGTGGTGATTTTCGGAAGCATGAGACCTGAAATGAGTGCAATCCAGCCTGCTGTGCTCACACCTTGTGTTTTTATTTGCTGGGTGTGCTCTCACCTGCTCTGGATAAATTCCATCTAGGGTTTTCACCTCTTGGGCTGCAGTAGAGGATTTGGGTTTATGGTCTCCATAGCCCTGTGAAGAGAAATGCGGAAGGGGACGTGTAAGATCAGAGGGTAAACCACAATCTAACCATTGTCCAAGGTTGTGTTATTTAACCTATTCCCTTGGCTTGCACTGGCTTCTGGAGTAGCCCCATGGAATAACCAAAGGTACAGAGGTTAGCGACTCTCCTGGGCAGGCTTAACTGCCTGCAAGGGCAGCAGAGACACAGGAAGAACTAGCAATTACAAAAAAAAAATGTCCCTAAGACTGAGAGGAAAAAGGCTCTGGCTTCTAGTTTGTATTTTATAAAATCCTGGGGGGGGTTTTTTTGTTGGTCCTACAAAAATGGTTCTGCAGAGGACAACAAAATGTTATCCCCAAAGCCGGGCTGCCAGCATGTGTGTGGGGCATGAGGAAGGGGAAGGACACCGCATCAACAACGCAGAATTATGCTATTTTCAGCTTCCTTTGGAAGAGGGGTAGGCAGGCCAAAGAAACTTCGTTTTCCAAACTTCTCAGAGTAACAGTCAAATGTGATGAGCAATGGGACTTTGATAAGGCAGCTGTTTGATAGGTCGGGGCGAGGGGGGAAGATCAGAGTATCTAAATGAAACAAAAAAGCCAATACGGTGGCTGAACCTTGAAAACCACTGAAAATTCAAACCACTGAAACGCAGGGACAGAGAAATCCAGAGCCACAAGCAGGCTTGCGCTAGCTTTACCCCAGTCACTCGGGACACAGAGAATTAGAACCAAGGAGGCAGATATACGTCACCATACAAAAGTATAGCACATGGGTGGCCAAATGTACTGGCCCTCTGAGCCACATACGACACTCTTCAGAAGTTTGAGAGCGGCGGCACACCTGCCGGGAGCTGGGGAATCAGCCCTGCTCTTGCTGAAGCCCCGAGCTCTGGCAGGTGCGCCCCGCAGGGCTGAAAGCCCAAGACCCCTCTATCCCCATTGGGCAGAAGTCCCTTCCGCCCAACCCTGCCGCAAGGCAGAGGTCCTGAGCGTCCCCGGCTCCCAGTCTGGCAGGTGAGGAACAGGAGGGCTCCGTGAGCCGCACTTTAATGGTAAAAGAGCCGCACACGGCTCACAAGCTGCAATTTGGCCACCCCGGCATAGGAGAAGTGGTCAAATACTTTAGTAACCTGGGGAGACGCAGCCTAGGACTGTATAATTCTGCGTCTTATCAAAATAGTTTGAGATCATCATAAAAACGTACTGATGTCCTCAATTAAAGCTGTGATTTCCCTGGGAAAATGGGGCATATTAGATAGTTATGTCACACTACCCCAGCACGCCAATAGCTCTAAAGGAAGGAGATGGAAGAGCTGTTACACTTGTGGTGAGATAAAACATTCGGTAATTAGACACAAGAAGGTGCATTAGGGTGAAGCCAGTTGACTTGTAGAGGTTGTTAGGCACGAGGCAACGCTGAGTGTTTCCAGCTATGTGAGAAGCCAGGTCTCACCAAGATACAGAACTCACTTGGGTTTATGAGTTACGTGCATCCATCCTCTCCTCCCCTTCCCTCCGATACAAGCTCCCTGTTTCCAGAAAAATTCTCTTAGGAATATTTTGGTAATTTTCTCTGGGAGAAAACTCTGCGTAGTTGTGTGTGTAGGAGTAGAAAGGTGCGTTTCTGTGTAGCATTTCATCTCTGTGTAAGATACCTATTATTGCATCTTCCAGGCTAACCTTTCAACACGTGCTACAGGAAAAAAAATTTCCCTTCAATAACTAAATTAAGCAGGACAGTGACCATTTAAAAATATAACCCCACTAAATTAGCGATCACAGGATTACAACAGTCTACTTGCAAAGCTGTTCCCCACCCCCCCCAATCTCTTTGCTTGCAATCTTTCCTCTCTGGTACGGGCCCAGCCTGGCTAGGGTTTCTGTGCGAGTCCCCAGCTGCCTTCTTACCAGTTCACCGAAGGTCGGAGATGGGCCCCAGCTGATTGTGCTCTCATCTGCAGCCACTATAATACTGCTCTTCCTGAAACAGGTACACAGGCTGTTACTGCCACACGATCCGCTTTCACGCCCACCCCCGGCAGCCCCACTAGCTAGTTACGTCTCCCGCGCCCACCGGCCGCTTGGCACCAGAAGAGAATTTCCCCAAGTAGTTTTGGATGCTTTCTTGCTCAGATGCAAACCCTGGTCCAGCTGCTTTCCAAAGTGCTGCAAGGCCTGATCCTGCTGCCTGGGGGTGGGTGGATCCTTGTGGAGCTTCACTGAAGTCAGAGGCCCGCCCCTAAATGGATCCCCATAATCATTCATTCCCTAAAGCAGCATTTCTCAAAAGGGGCCACCAGCGGATTTTTGTGTGGCCACGACAGCCTCCAAAGCATTGGCAGAGATCGGGGGCAAAGCAGCGCCCCCTCCCTGCAGCACCCAGCTATTGCTCCTGAATAGCTGCAGCCAGGGGCAGCAAGATGCGCTGCCTTGGCGTTTGCACTGGCACTGCCAGCGGGGATCAGCACCCTGCACCACGCAGCCTCCTCGGAGGCTCTGGGCAGCGTCTCTGGAGGTGTATGGGCCGGTGTGCACAGCGCCAGAGGTGGCTCTTGTCAGGGCATTCAGTCCCCAGGGCAGCTCCCCGGCTCCCACCTGGCTGGGGCATGAGCGGCCTGGGACTCTGCAGGTGACAGGTGAGTTCCTGACCCGCCTTCCCTGGGGCAGGCTCTCACTGAAGGGGACGGGAGGCAGGGACAGAGAGCCGGCTTTGTCAGAGCCGCCACCGCTCTGAGGCCACCAATCAATTTGTTGAGAGAAGTCCTGTAACATACTCAAGATAAAAACCTTTAACCGAAAGTCAAGGAGAGGTTGAACAAACATTAGGTCTTAAAGGGATTCCCTTCCCATGTCCACTAATACAATGCTCCCACTCAAACAGCAATCAGGCAAGTCAGAGATCAATGTTCATTTGAATGAATGCCCACGTGCTTGCTTTTTAGCGACAGAACCTGCAGAGGAATGCCTGGGTTGAGAGAGTGAGGAAAGAAATCTTTAAGTCCTAGTGTAAAGATTTACTCTACAAGTTTGCAGAGCCCTTGGAGGTCACGTGTTGGGTTTCTTCATTGCAGCATAGTAAAATTGGTTACAGTAGATTTACAGGGGGACTTTTCAAACAGATCCCGATGTTCCCCACTCTGAAGAGCTTGCAGTCAAAGAGAGACAAGACAAAGACAGGTGTGGCATGAGACAACAGACCAGACAAGGGAGAGGGTGAAGAGGATAGGAGACCAAGGAGTAAGGATTCCTGGAGAAAGAAGGTTTTAAAGAGGTGAGGAGGATCATAGAATCATAGATTATTAGGGTTGGAAGGGACCTCAGGAGATCATCTAATCCAACCCCCTGCTCAAAGCAGGACCAATCCCCAAACAGCCCCCTCAAGGATTGAACTCACAACCCTGGGTTTAGCAGGCCAGTGCTCAAACCGCTGAGCTATCCCTCCCCCTCCAGGGATAAAGTGATTCTATTTCTCACAGACCTCTAGCCAAATGCTCAAGCTGTTCACAAAATCTCCCATTAATACAAGCAGAAGCATCCTCTAAGCAACCTAGAAACACTGAATAGCACCCCTTCATCCCCACCCCCCCACACCCACCCACCCACCCACACAATGGAGTGCTACAATCAGTGCTGGAGAATGCTTGAGATTTTAGCATACTCTGATCAAATCAAGTGACCATTAAACAGGTTTTAAAGATTTGTATGCAGCGTTGGGAGCCTTGTCGGTCCCCGGATATTAGAGAGACCAGGTGGGGAGCTCATATCTTTATAGAGCCAACTTCTTATTGGTGAGAGAGACAAGCTCTGGGTAAGCTCCACAGCTGGTCTCTCCCCCCAACAGAAGATGGCCCAATAAAAGACACTACCTCACCCACCTGGTCTCTTTTAAAGATCTGACAGTTTCTCCCCCACGCCCAGCTGACTGCAGCAAATCACGCAACCCCCCACAAAACCCATCACCCCAGCCCCACAGCGGAACTGGAAGGTCAGACATCCCATGATGGGTTCTCCGCCCTCCGTCATGAATCTAAACAGAGATGTTTGCTCCCTCCCAGCACAGGACACGGCAACAAACCTTTCTAGGAGGAGAGACTTGCACCCAGACAGTCATTTATCATGGGCCATTTCCCTCCGCCCTTGCTTTAACCAGGCCTCAGACCTCCCTTCCTTCTCTAGTGCTATTAAGAACACCCACCCTAGGTATCCAGCAACTTTCCCCCTACCACCAGGTCAAAAAGCAAACAAACTCACCACCGCTGCCTGGATCCACCAAGCAGAGCTGGACCCAAGGCCTGGATAATCTAATCAGAGCTCGGTGTATGTAAATATAACTAGTCAGTAGGAGCCATTTCATGGGGCCAGATTCACTGCTCCTATTATCAGCCCCTTCTGTACTTGGATCTGCCAGCTAACGGCACTACTTCTACGACGTCATTCAGGCAAGCTGTGGGCAACGGTTCCCCCCTCCCCAGTTCTGGGGGCAGGAGCGGTCACTTACCCACAGGCCAAGCTGCGGATTTTCCAGCCACAGAGGTCCTGCACAGCTTTGGGGTACATGGTTGACTCACGGGAGGTGTTTGTGGCTCCCCAGAAAAACAGACCACCTGCAAAACAGAGCAAACCAACCACCGTCAGGCTCTGAGATATTCTCGGACACAGAAATCCGTTTGAAACGCACATGCACGGACACTATGAAAGGGATCTGCAGAGACGACGCAACACATGCTGGTCGATCACTCCAGGGTTTATTTTAAAGATACTGGGAAGATTCACAAGTGAGCGCTCCCTGAATGGAGACAAAGGCCGTCTATTGGAGCGTGGCTCTCACAAGACAGACTTTGTGCGGCAAGATGGCTTTGCGCCAAGACCCATCTGCAAAGAAAGACGAGGCAACTGACCTGTTTCGCTGACAGCAAAGGAGCAGGTGTAGCCGGCATAGATCTGAGCCGCCCCACGGCCCGGGAAGTCAAAGAGCTTGACCAGCCGTGGCACCATCTCGTCCTTCTGCTCGGCATGGCCCAGCCGCCCATACCCACCAAAGCCCCAGGAGAACACACGCTTCTGGGAGTCTAAAACAAGCTGCAAAGGGACAGACGGTGACATGGACTTGGGTTTAGACACAGGAAGACGTCTCCCCACCATGCAGCTATTTGCAGAATGGATTATTGGTTCTGCTCTACAGATCTTGGCAGCCGACCAAATGCAGCTGTGTCAGAGGCATAAAGATAACCTATGGCAAATTCTATGCTGCAGGGGCTGAAACCATTGAGATGATGCACTTAATACAAGGACATTCCACTATTTTCTCTGCCAACTATTCCATTTTTCCACTCTTATCTTAATTGTTGTTAAGTCACGTGTCTTCCCACTCCTCTCCTCCAGTAATAAAGCCAGAAGCAAAAAGGGCTAGGTGTCTAGACAGCTGGGTAATTCAGTCAATTTCATACTCCGATATTGATTAAACTGGAGAAAGAGCAAACAAGATGAGGACCCCGCCACCTCCCCCAGGATTCCCGCTCAGAGCTTTTGTGCTGCTCTCTACAGAGCTACTCAACAATGGGCAATAAAATACCAGGACTCGGCCTGGTGCATTTACACAACAATTAGAATTTAACTGCCACCCATGATGTGGCCTCCGGTACTAGAGGAGTTAAGTCACATGGCAGCTTCAGTCAGATAAAACATCTCAGTAACAATAACTGGAAAAGACATTTAGACTTCAGGCATCCTGTGGGTACACACGTATCTTTCCCTCCGTTATTTGCTTAACAAGTCTGCCTGTCTCTCAGTAAGCTATCACACAGTGGATTTTCAGGTTTGGAGGGGTTTATTTTTAATCTATTATTATGCATTTCAACCCCCTAAATGTTAGGAATCAAACTACTCAAATTGGATTAGGACACCTCCCACACAAACTAAAGTCATAATCTGATTACGCCAAGATTGGACTCAAAACCTAAGCAGGGCAGGGAGAAACAGAGGGTTTGTGCAAACGACGGCCTGTATTATAGATCTGTGCCAGTGGACAGCACATTTCCCATCCTTCCAGTGTGTGAATTACCTATTCTAAGAAAAGGTGTCTGACTCCATCTGTCCCTAGAGAAGTTTCAACATGCACCGAGACAAAGTTGTGATCAAACCTTTGTGCCATGGGTTAAAGTTTTGCAAATGGTCCATAGTCACGGGATTACAGCCTTAAGGCTGGAATCAACATACTTTTAGGGTACTTGGAGCTGGTGGGGAGATTCCTAGCTAGCAAAGCGTGGCTGCAGCAGGACAAGCAGAAGAATGCACTAGCAGCCCTGAGTATGTGCCGATCTGAGACCACAGGCACATACTCAGGGCAGCCAGCTGTCCCGCCGCCCACACTGCTGCAGCTACGCTATTTTTAATGCACCAGCTCAATCACAGCTAGCACGAGTACGTCTCCTCGAGCCGGGAATCAGCCCCCTGGCCCAGGCGTCGGTATATCCTTAGTTACAGCTGATGGAAAGAAGCGAAGAGAGAGCACTGAAGGCTTTAATGCCTCAGAGGATAAACATGAGGGAAGGTTTTCGACTAGGTCTAGTGTAACTTCTGGTTAGAGATGGGACAAACCACGATCCGAATCCAAAACTCCTGGAACTCTGAAAATTCGTGGCACAGGAGCAGCTCTGTTCAATGCAGCTCTGTCACTATTACAGAGAATCCAGCACGAATCAAAGTCATTCGTAAAGAGACGATGTAACTGCCAGTCACCAGGAGTCAATTAACTGCATGTGGAACGTACAGCAAATTGAGGGGAACTCATCAAATCAATTTCTGTCAGACCCCAGCAGAATCCCAATGACTGCCACTGAGCAACGCTAGATAGGGAATCGGTCTCTCTGTGGGCAGTGCTTCAGACTGCCAGGTGAAATCCCCGCCTTACCGTGTGGTTAGCACCGCAGGCCACATCTCGCACGACCACGTTAGGGACAGGAAGGATCTGCCCATCTTTTGTCTTTTCGATGAAGATGGCAACGCGTCGGGGCACCAGCTCACAGTCATACTCTATCCTCTGAGCACGGGCGATGAACTTCCCATCAGAATTGTGCCCTGTTGCAGGGCAGAGAGAGATGTGAAAAAGGAACTCTGCGTGGCTGGTTACCCTGGCCCACGCCACCCGGTAACTCAGCAGGAACCCTCTGGAACAGGCATCCCATGACCCATGGGATAGGAGCACCACTCTAAATTACTACACTTCTCAGGGTAACGGTTTCTGTGCTAACCTTATACTCCTGCTGAAGAGGGCGGTGTGGAAGACTTCTAACTACATAGAGCCATTATTTTGCATACTGCTGTAGCACCTAGGAGCCCTGGCATGGCCCGGGCCCCCACTGGGGTAGGCACAGTACAAACAAGGAACAAAGAGACAGATCCTCCCGAAAGGAGCTTCCCCTCTCATTAGGGGCAAAGGAGGAGGAATTCCCTGCAGCTACTCCTGGAGCTTTTCCCATTTATAAAGGATTTCCACCTGATTTCCCCTAAAGGCAACTTAACGTCATCCCCCATTTTGTCAGGAAACTGCACCTCCGGCACGTCACGGGATGTCTATTCTGCAATAAAAAACCCACGGCACCAAGTTCCAGAGCCCAGGTCAACTGACTTGGGCTCGTGGGGCTAAACACTAGCATAGACATTCGGGCTCGGGCTGGAGCCTGGGCTCTGAGACTTCCCCCCACCCTGCACGGGGCCCCAGAGCCTGGGATCCAGCCTGAGTGTCTCCACTGCAGTTTTATAACCCTGGAAGCCAGAGTCAGCTAACCTGGGCCAGGCATGGGTCTTTTCTTGCAGTGCAGACATACTCTCAGAGACCCTTCGAGCCTGCTCAGGAAATCCTCACCACCCTCCGAGAAGAGGCAGCCCGTGGCTGCATCAAAGCATGCACACTCCCTGCTCTGTAGATCCCAGCTACTAGCCATTAACCAGATAAAGTACAGCTCATGCATAACTGAACACGCTGCCTGGATGCACAGTGGCAGATTGTCATTTCTGCAGCACCGACAGGCTACACAGTTTAGCATTCCAAATGGGGTGTGTGTGTGTGTTTATGGCCACTCCAGGGGCAACGGCGTTTGTTTGATTGTAACACCGCCGCCTCACACTTCCCTCTCCCTTTCAATCAGAAGATCTCAAAAGCACTTTACGAATATTGGCAAATTAAACCTCACCCACCCACATGAGAGGCAGTCTAGAAGCACTCACTCGATACCTGGGGAAACTGAGGCATAGAATGGCAAGGCATATTGACCAATGTCATACAAACAGAGGAGAGAGAAGAGAGGCCAGATCATAGGCTTTAAACACAAGGCCACTATCCCCTCTGGAAGGGGACTAAGATAAGATCCCCTGCCCCTCATTGTTTAGATTATACCAACATGCCAGTCTACAAAAAACTTGGTGGCTGTCTCAGGCTGGATTTGAAGTCTGCTGTCATTAAAACTAGATAGTCCTTTAAAAATAAACCACCATACCCAGCTGTCCATATTCAGGGCACCCAAAGGAATAGAGGTTTCCTTTGCAGTCCATTATCATGCTGAATTCAGCCCCACAGGCCATTTTGGTAATAGGTTGGCCATTGTACATTATCTACAAAGGAAGGAGACAACAGTAACATTTGGAAACAGATGAAACAGAGTGACCCAAGTGCCCCTTCTAGGCTGCAAGTGAGCACTGCCAGACTCCCAGAGCAAATATATGGCCAGGCTGTCAAGGAGCGCACAGCTGTTTTCCAACATGTGTGCGAATACCAGGCCCAAATTACCTAGGCAAATCAGGTATTTGCATGTACAGTTAAGCAGTACATTTGCATACACCAAGTGACTATGTTTAGTGTGTACTAATTTACATGCAAAATCATGCAAACCTGACTGAAGAAACCTGGCCTGTCATTTAAATAACTGCCCCAATATTGGGGAAGAGGAAAAAGGGGTTTGGGAAATGGTCAATTCACTAAATAACCCACAAAAATATGAAGGGAGAAGGAGAAAATAGGAACTGAGGGTGTGTCTACACTGGTGTAAGTTCTGGCTTGAGGAGACATCCCTCGCTAGCGCTGATCAAGCCGGCATGCTAAAACCAGACGTGCAGCCAGCTGGTGGGAGAGGCTAGCCGCCTTGAGTACAATCCCATCTGAGCCGCTAGGTATATTCTCAGGTGGCTAGGTTAGCCCCTCCCACTGCTTGCACCCCGGGGGCTACACTTGTATTTTAGCACACCAGCTCCATCATAGTTAGAGTAGGTTATATCTACTCGAGCTGGAAACTGCACCGCCGGTGCAGTAAGCGCTTCTTAGGACAGCTCCTCGGCTAAACTTCCACTCTGCTCTCAGCTAGACGTTCTCTTCGCTTACTTCATGCACTGGGGCAATATTTTGCCACCCTTTGGCTCTTGCGTCTTCAGCCCAGACCCATAAGAGAATGGATCCCAGTGATTATAAGGCAGCGGCAGGCTCTGTTTAATCTCCAATCCGAGGTGTGAAAACTCTCCTCCCTGATCCATTTTGTTTCCCAAGACAAGAATGGGAATGGCTAAGAAACAGGTAATCTCCTCCACAGGTGACAAGTCTGACCATTGTTTTGACTTTGTGATGTGAAAATCTGAGAGCCTATCTACCAAAAATTCAGCTTATGGTGGTCCAAAAACTCACTTGGGATGCTTTCAGTCCCCAGCCACACCAGTGACCAATCTAGTAGCTGAGCTGTTTGAACACTGGATTGCCTGGCCATTGAGGGGAAAACAACACTTTAAAACCATGCTTAAAAGTTACGGGAGGATCTAGATCAGGGGTGGGGCAAACTATGGCCCCTGCTCCGGCTCCTATGCACACCAATGGCCCCGCTCCACTGGGAGCTGCAGGGGTGCTGCCTGCGGATGGGGCAGTGTGCAGAGCTGCCTGGCCGCGCTTCTGCGTAGGAGCTGGAGAAGGGACATGCCCCTGCTTCTGGGAGCCACTTGAGGTAAGCAGCACTCAGCGCCTGCACCTCGAGTCTCTTCCCACACTCCAACCCCTGCCCCAGCCCTGATCCCCCTCCCGGCCTCCAAACCCCTCAATCCCAGCCCGGAGCACTCTCCTGCAGCCCAAACCCCTCATCCCCAGCCCCACTCCAGAGCCTGTACCCACAGCTGGAGCCTGCACCCCTTCTCAACCCCAGCCTGGAGCCCCCTCCCACACCCTGAACTCCTTATTTCTGGCTCCACCCCAGAGCCCGCACCCCCAACCAGAGCCCTCACCCCCTCCTGCATCCCAATCCCAATTCTGTGCCCATTCACGGCCTGCCACACAATTTCTATTCCCAGATGTGGCCCGCGGGCCAAAAAGTTTGCCCACCCCGATCTAGATGATCACGCCGGCCTCTTCTGGCTTTATAATTTATGTTCTAGACTATATAGAGAGCTGATCTAGAGCATGGCTTTAAAACTGTTTGGACCATCCACATTGGCCAGGTAAACCATGTTAGCCAGTTATCAGTCTGACATCAGATTTAAACGGACTCAGGTAATATTGTATAATCTTCAGTCTGGACAGGGCTTTTCCACTTGTCCAGCAAATAGACAAAATACATGATGTGATGCTATTTATTTTCCAAGTCAGTAAATAACAAACAGAAGAAAATATACGGCAGAAATTTTTGTTCTGGATGAAGATTCCATGTCTCCCCCAACCTTCACGCCTCTTATTGGAACCAAGTCCAAGCAATTTGGTTTTAAGGATCGACACGGCCCCAAAACGGTCACCAGTGCAGTAGCCAGGACGTGAGAAATTAAGGAACCCGTTGACAGACAGAGGAAACCCAAAGAAGAGCATTAGAAGTACCTGAGTGGGACTCGGAACTGCATCCGTCTGATTGCCGAGACCAAGCTGTCCCATCTTGTTCTCTCCAAATGCAAATACAGAGCCACTCTCTGGAACAAGAGGGAAACAAATGCAGGGGGGAAGGAGAAGGGGTGGCAGTGAAGGGAGAAGTTTAAACCTCCATGTTAATGCAGAGTTGCTGGAAAACCATTAATACAGAATTGAGATGATCATGCCAATGCACCATGCTAAATTAAAGCATATTGCCCCAGATGCTATAACTTAAACATTCGAGTTGTCTACAGAGGGACACTCAAGGAAGTTATTTCAAATTCATTAAAGGTGTGAATTTTAATGTGGATTAGTTAAATTGTATTAAACCCGTGTGGACACACTTATTTGGAATTAACATGGCCTTAATGTGGTTTATTTTAATTCCCTTCTAAGGCCACTTTAATTTTGAATAAGAGCATCCACACAGCAGTGTAGGAACACAACCTCCTCGAACACATCTACAGAAACATTCTTCCATCAACACAGCTGCATCTACTGTGGGGGTCGGGTCACCAAATTCTGGACACGGGTATGGATTTGTCACAGCCCTGACCTATGTCAGCCTAACGTTTAAGTGAAGGCCAGGCCTCCACACAGACAAGCGTTAAGCCATCCAGAATCTCAAGGTGTCTCCCCACTAGAAAGGCTACAGCAGCACACCCGCTGATAACAGCGACGGAAGGGGCTCTTCTGTCACTGTAGCAAATCCACCTCTCTGAGGCAGTAGCTAGGCTGACGGAAGAACTCTGTTGACCGAGCAGCATCTACATTGGGGCTAAAGTTGGCTTCATTACATCACACAGGGTGTGAAATTTCTCTCAGCCTTGAGCAATGTAGTTAAGCAGACATAACTTTGTAGTACAGACCAGCCCAGAGAAGGAATGTATTACAGTAAGAGAAATTAGCAACAAGGCGGCATAATCACCATTTTATAGCACTGCTATCGAGACAGTCATCTCCTGGAGATGACTATGCATAGGCGGCCATGTCTTACATTCTAAATAGCAAGATAAAGAGCTTGTTTGCATTATAGAGTGGTATGAAACGTAGAGCACTCTCATATGGTTCACTCTAACTGCCCCACGCAGACACCGCTGGCATGGACTGAAAGGCACCAACGTAGTCCCATTTGAAACATTAATGCGCACTAGTTATCTTTTAGCTTGTGCCAGCAGGGTCTACAACGGGCACTTAGAGCCCTCTACAATTCACACGCCCGTCGTCCAGACTGCAGCGCCACACCGACAAACCTAAAGTAGCTTCTTCCCTTCGTGCCCAGTGATGGAAGTTTCAGAAGTGGAGTAAGACTGAGACCATCTTCAATAGCCTTCATATTCTTCAGGATCCCTTTGATTACAAGGCCCTGCAACACAGCTCTCGGCCAAGGACTCCCTTTGCATATCTTCACAAGCCAAGGCATTCGCTACCCACCAGGGGCTGAATGTGCTGCTTCCAAGACCCTATCAGCTTCTGTTAGCCTCAGGAGCAAAAGAGTGCGGGTGAAATCCCAGCCCCATTGAAACAAAAACATGCATTACCTTCAATGGGGCCAGGATAGCACCGAAAGACTCCGTCCTCCATTACCACCTAGCCCGAGGTTCTCTCTCTCATTCCCAGGTGCATTGTGCATTTCCTGAGGATCAGTATTTGATGCACCAATTCCCTGTATGCCCCAGTATTCTGCAGTGTCCTGTAGGGAGATCGATAGCCCAAGCCCAATTCCTCCTTCCCAGCAGCCTCCCGTACCTGTCAGAGCGAGCGTGTGGTTCCGCCCACAAGCTGCTGATGCGATCACCTCGTTGCTGAGAACTTCAATGAGTTTGGGAGCCTCCACGCGCTTGGTATCTCCATGCCCCAGCTGCCCTTTCTCGTTACGACCTAGAGAGAAGCGTGCACACAAACACGCATGAGCCGGCGAACACCTTTAATTTTAAAAAGGAAGAACATACTACAGAGACTCAGATCCCTTTTCCCGCTCATTGCACTGTACCCCTTCTCAGTTGTGACCAGACTTCACACTAGGAGAAACCACCCTTTGAACCTGATCTGCTCCTCCGTCCTTCCCAAGCAGAGCTTGCCTAGTGTACGAGTGCCTAACCTGGGGATGGCAACAGGTCTCAAGGGGTCGTGACCATGCTCCCTTTCCTTATGGCTGCCTTCAAGCTTTGCCAGTTGTAGTGTGGGAGCCGTGATGTGGAAAAGGTGGAGAACCACCATTCTAGTGCATAGAGCATCTGAACTAGTCTCCTTGAGATTCACAAGATACAGCAAGGGGCAAGTCACCCACTAGCTGTCAAAGTTCTAATCCGCCCCACTGAACTGCTTCAACTAGGCCAAAAGCCAGGCTGTTTCAGGAACCAAGTTTTCAGCACCTCTGATACAGACAGCTGATAATCTTAGGAGTCTACTGTAATTCAGAGCTGGGCAGAGACCACTGCCTTCCTTTATGCCAGCAATATCTTTACTTGATTCACGATCTAAGAGCTACTGATACACACAGTTTATGCCTACTACTCACCCCAGCTCCAGAGCCTCCCCTCTGTGGTGATGAGCAGACTGTGAGCTGCACATGGTCCCGAAACCACAGTCCGTACCTGAATCCCTGAGAGACACCCATACCTGTGAGGCCCCCACAAGTTCTGGCCCAGGTTACGGTAAGCCACTGTAGAGAAAGTGGAATACAGACGAGTCTTACAAATAACATGAAGTCAGCAGCAAGGGCACTAAAATCATCTCTAACAAGTCACTGTCCACAAAGAAAACCCACTTAAATAGGGACAGGTTTGTGGATTCCGTTTTGCCCCAGAGTTTATCCAAAATTAGGGTTGTCCTACGTAGTTCTTGCAACTCACCTCATTCAGCTGATTTGTGGTTATATTTTATGTAACTGCTATTACAGAAATCCAAAATAGTTTTCAGTTGACCACTGACATCTTACGTTCATCTCACTGTTCTGTCATGCTACAGGATATTCTTGGTTGCCAACATGAGACAGGAAGAGGGAAAGGACAGCAGGAGATTTGTGACCTTTCTGAGTCATATTAGCACCGCTGATTTCTATTGAGAAGTTAATTAGACCAAAACCCACCAACAAAGCAGTCCCAGCAATTACAGGCACCGTGACAAAGCGACAGAGCTAGATAAAGAATGGGGGACCTCAGTGAGCCAATTAAAGTCACTGTTGCAATTACCTGCATCCTACTTAGGTGGCTTTGACCATACCACAACATGAGGCTTGAAAATACTGAGCGACTTAAATGACGTCAGGAGTCAATTGATCCTTCATGACTTAATTTTCCCTATAAGTATAACGGGCTGTAATACAGCATCTCTATCCGGGGATCTCAAAGTGCTTTGCAAACATCAGAGAGTTTAGCTTCACGGCACCCCTGCTGGATACCTACAGATTGTCCAATTTTACACATAAGGAACAAAGGGTTAAATCCTGCAACGTATCAAGCACCCACCGATTTCAATGATAGCTGAGGCATTCGGCATCAGGAATGAGAGCCTCTGACTGATGAAGTGCACTCCCTACAAACTGAGTTCTGATGGACACATTCCACTCTATACATATACATATTAGATCTTGTTTGTTCGATCCATCCTTCCTTTATGCCTTTAGCCTTCTTTGCCAATGATCTACCACCACAGAGCACTGTAGTTACGACACTGTATTATTTAGATTTATAATAAGTGCCTATCTTGGGCTCCAAGCAATTTCATGCACTTCTAAATGCTTTGTCATTGTATTTTTTTTTTAAAAACACCTCCACCACATCACAGGGGTATTACGAGGCTTAATTCATTAGTTGAAAGCATTGTAAGTGTGCAAAGCACTGCAGAACTTGCATTTTGTTGTTGGGCTTCCTGGTCACAAACTCTGCAGTCTGTGTGTGAAATGTGACTGAATACCACAGAGGAGTTTGTTAGAGGCTGGCAGTTTGCAATAATGGCAGCTGCCAACTATTATGTCTGTTTGTTTTAGCTACAAATGTTGAATGATGCTGCTGCTGTCTATACTTATCCTGGATACTCGCAGAAAGAACACAGAAAGAGGCACCTTGGTTCACCTGGTTTGCAGATGATATTCTAAACGATCTTTCTCGTCACTGCACAGAAGAGGATATTGATTAATACAGAGATGTGCTGGAGAGACAGGGGCTCAAAATTAACAGAGGAAAAACAGAATATATGGTATGTGATTTCAATAGTATGAACACTGAAGAATTATCCTTGGAACCAGATGGGCAGACAATATCAAAAATGCAAAGTTTCAAGTATCTGGGTTCCAGCTTCTGGGAAAACGGGAAAACGGAGGTAGGATAATAACCCCCAGCTCAAATGGAGAGAGATAAGTGGTGTCATACGGACAGGAAGATTAAAGGGAAAGCCTAAAAAACGGTGGCCCATCCAGTTTTAAATGTCTGGCACTCAGTGTTACGCAACAGAAGAAATTTGAGCGAACAATCTGTTCCACAAGAAGTTAAGATGGATAAACAAGACCGACCACGGGAGGAATGTGCATGGTAGAGACGTGCTCAAAGTAACACTCAGCAATGAAAAGATGAGGGAATGCAGGCTCAGATGGCTTGGTCAGGTAAAGTGCATTCCTAATAACATGTGGCTACGAGAGTCCAACAGATCAAGACCGAAGGAAAAAAGACAGAGGCCGACAAGGAACAGTGGTGGGATGCTGTAAGGGAACAGGCTAGCACATGGCGTGATAGAGGATATGCCACTGAACAGAGCACTTCGGTGGGAGAGGACTCAGAGCGGACTGGATTAACGCAAAGAAGTTGAATGACTGACAGATTACTGAGGTAAGCACTTTCCCCCATTTTAATTATTTACGGAATCACCTCTGTTTCAAGATGCCGTTTACCACTGGGGTAGTGAAACTAGACATATGCAGCACTGGCCAGCGTGTTACAAACTTGGAGAAGAGAAACAACGGCAGTGGTTTGTACGTGCTTATCTCGGATGACAGAAATCAAGCAGGACTGGTCTATTTTACACCCTTTTAAAATGGTGTATCTGCTCACAACTCTGGAATGCAGCGTAACTGTGGTTTTTAATTCCCTCTGGTATGGCGTACATCTGTCAGTGCCTACTGAATTGCACTAACTGTCCTGACTAACTGGGATGGAGGAAGTCTGTTCATCGCTGCACTCAAAATTCACAGAGCCAACTAGTGCATTTAACTACGCAACTCCCGTTAAATTTGGTGGGTGCCGTGTGCCTAAATCCCCTAACTTAGGGGTTCTCAACTTTTTTGAGCTTACAACCCATTTGTAAATGGTTATAGCCTATCTGAACCGAGTAAATAGTCTGGTGGGGAGGCCCTGGGGTGGTTCTTGTCAGATCCTGCCCCCACAGGGGGTTGGGTCCTGCCTGGCACTCACCCCATAGTGGTGGCTCCTGTGCCGTGGGGCTGGCTCGACTTGGCTCTCTGCTCCGGGTGTTGCAACCTCTGGGGTTGCAGTGCCGCTCAGGTTTGGCCCCGCTTGTGATCTGGCTCATGGGGTTGCAGTGCCACTCACTCAAATTTGGCCTACTCGGATTCCATCATCATGACAGCTGGGCCAAACCTGAGTGGCGCTTGGACCCCAAGGGCTGTGCTGCCTGGAGCAAGGAGGAGAGCCCAGCCACCCTCATGGGACAGGGCCAAAGGAGCGGCCAACCGACCCTGTGAAACATTTTGGTGACCCGATTTTGGGTCCTGACCCACAGGTTGAGAAACCCTGCCCTAACTGACTGTGAACATCTCAACTGGTCTCAGTTTGGAGGCTCTAGAGACAGTACAGTTGTCAAAATGATAACAAACGATTTATAATTAAGGCAGCATGGTCTAGATGGAGAAGCGTTAGGCTAGGACCCAAGAAGATCTGGGTTCCATTGCTAGCTCTGCCGCTGATGTGCTGTGTGTCTTTGGGCAAGTGCTGCTTCATCTCCCTCTGCCCCCATTTCCCTTTCCATCCTTTGTCTGTCTCCTCCATTTAGCCCGTAAGCTCTTCAGGGCAGAGATGTCTGTACAGCACCTAGCAAAATGGGGCTGTGATCTTGGCTGGATCCACTAGGCACTACCATGATATAAACAACAACAGAAAGTTATGCTGGTTTTACTCAGTCCAACAGTCTGACTCGACAAGGTAAGAATCACTTCTTACCAGGAATCAATGGCGGGAGAAGTTACACTGTGGACAGAGTGCTGGACTGGGACTCAGGAGAACCCAGATCTTATTCACGACTCTTCCATTGACCTGCTGGGTGGCATTGGGCAGGTCACGTCGCCCTCTCCATGCCCCGGTTTCCCCATCTGTAAAATGGGGATAATGATCCCGACCTCCTTTGTAAAGGACTTTGAGGTATAGAGATGAGATGCGCAAGATAAAAGTGAGGTATTATTAATATGACAAATGATTAGCAACAATTGTCATTTTTGAGCCTACTGGAGGCAGCCACCTTGCTGAAAGGTGCTGTCACGTGACCTTTGCTTTGCAGATCCCCACACTCCAAAGACTATAAACCCATTTTGATGTTTGTTTAGCCGTCAGAAAAGCCAGTCGTTTGTTTGAATAGCGGAGTTCTCATGGTTTGGCAAGCCATTGTTGGAAAGTCACCCACAGGGCTCTCCACGCCGTCAGCATCACTGAACAGCCGCAGGATCTACCTCAGGGGTGGGCAAACTTCTTGGCCTGAGGGCCACATCGGGGTTCCAAAACTGTATGGAGGACTGGGTAGGGAAGGCTGTGCCTCCCCAAACAGCCTGGCCCCCACCCCTTACCTGCCCCCTCCCACTTCCTGCCCCCCTCAGAATCCCTGACCCATCCAACCCCCCACCCCTGCTCCTTGTCCCCTGACTGCCCACTCGCAGGACCCCACCCCCTATCCAACTCCCCCCGCTCCCTGTCCCCTGACTGTCCCAACCCTATCCACACCCCCGCCCCGTCCCCCGGACAACCACACCTATCCAACCCCCACATTACCTGTCCCCTGACCGCCCCCACCCAGAACCTCTGCCCCATCCAACCACCCCCTGCTCCCTGTCCCCCGACTGCCCCCCAGGACCCTCTGCCCCTTATCCAACCCCCCTGCTCCCCGGCCCCTTACCATGCTGCTCAGAGCAGCAGGACGGTCCTGCAGGCCGAATGTGGCCCACTGGCCATAGTCTGCCCACCTCTGATCTAGCTATTCTGGGGCACTTTATGGCTCCTGTTATCACAGTATCTGAGTGCATCCCAATCTTTAATGCATGTATGCTCACAACCCCACCCCGCACACGAGGAAGGGCAGGGCTTTTATCCCCATTGTACAGACACAGAACTGAGCCCCGGAGAGATTAAGTGACTTGTCTAAGGTGTCACAGGAAGTCTGTGGCACAGCAGGGACTCAAACCCAGGTCCCTCAAGTCCTAGGCTAGTGCTCTAAACACTGCACCACCCCTCTCTGGTGGCTGTCTTCAGCACAAGGTTCAGAAACGCTAACGAATTACAGATTTTAAAAAATCCACACATTTCCTAATTTTCCAGAGCAAGAAATGCTTTTTACTTTGAACGTTTAGACCGCTGGGCTGAACACACCGGGTGCAGTTTGCCTTTAGGAGAGAGGCCAAACAAAAGAGCACACTGCGTCTGAGACAAGGAGGCAGCCTCCTGATAACAGACAGGCTGCGAGTTCTCAAGGTCAGCGGAGAAGGTGTCTCCTGTGATACTGAGGACCCAATTGCACAAGTCTTTAAAGAGAGTATTTCAGTGAATGCCTGGTCTGATATTCAGAAGCGCTAAACAACTCTGGAAACCAGGCCATCGGTACATAGATTGGACCCTGGCGTTGTCTTTCATAGAAAGTGTGGCCTCTTCCACATATCTACAAGGTTACATAATTAAGTCTAAACATTTTATAATTAAGGAAAGCACACATTCCCCTCCACCCACCCCCAGCCCGGCAATTTTTTGTTACATTTTAGCAAACAAGTTTTCCCCCAGATGGTCAAATCAGGGTAAGTCCTCAGCCACCGTTTCTTCGTCTAATCACCTTGCTGTTGTTGCATTCCTATCATTTCACGCCTAAAACAACTCTAAGTACCAGACATGTTTTAAGCGCTTGTTCATCACTAGTTCTTCTTTCCTAAGGCGTGCCAATAAGTGAGACACACGGCTACATGCTGGCAACATTCAGAGGCTGTTAAAAATCAAATGGCGTTTCACAAATAAGTGGCCCCGGATCGGCTATGCTGCAAATACAGACACCGAGAATTCAATAACTTCACATGAAGAAGCCTCACAGGAGCCCTCTAAGTCACCTAACCACAATAACAGAGAGCTGCCCAGCAAAGCACTGACGTCGGAGATTTGGCTTCAAATGGCTCTCGGGCTAGATACTGATAATGGACACGAATTTTTGAAGTCAACAGGAGCGCCTGTACAAGAGACAGTGATCCCAGTATCCAATAGTACAGTGGTTCTTAACCTGGGGTGCACAAACCCCGTGGGGGTGCGAGATGCCCTTTCTGGGGGTGCGAGACAGGCCAGATTTTTTTAGAAGGTAAATCATTGAAAACACAAATTAAGCACAGGCACGTAAGCACAACTACTTTGTTTCATCAAACCTATGGATTTATTAACATTATACATTTTTTAACAATTACTGTAATATACAAACATTCTCTCCCTTTCATTCTGTAGTTATGCTATATCTAGGTTTAAAGAACTGACCTACCTCAATGATTTTTTATATGGGAGGTGGGGGGGCAGGAACATATTTTGAGAACCAGAGGGGTGCAGGCTGTGGTAAAGGTTAAGAACCGCTGCAATAGTAGGATCAGGCCTTGCAGCTGGCTGAGAATAGGTACATTGCACAGACCGGAGAAAGGGGAAGCAAACCCGTCTGTGAATAGTTGGCACTGATGCACCACTCAGACAGGCCCCGCTGCCCCACTCACTCCTCGACCGGCCCTTGCTCAGAACTTTTAGGACTTCAAAAGTTTCCACTCAGCATTGCCCCACGTGCTGCCATGGAAGGGAACGTGCATTAAAGCAGGGCTGTGTTCCAGGAGCTTTGTCCTACCTTTCTAACAAGCGCCGAAGTGAAAGCTGTTCGGCATCCATGAAATAGTCTAGGTTGTCTAAGTTCCCTGTAAACTGTGCGGCCGTGCAGCAGCCTATTTAGCGCCATGCAAGTGCTCAGGGAACCCGCTCGGGGACCTGCTGCGGCCAG
Organism: Mauremys mutica; assembly: GCF_020497125.1. Classification (NCBI taxonomy): domain Eukaryota; kingdom Metazoa; phylum Chordata; order Testudines; family Geoemydidae; genus Mauremys; species Mauremys mutica. The sequence continues at coordinate 16,372,469 of NC_059092.1, read as the reverse complement.
GGGAGAGACGCGCCTCCTCCAGCCCCAAGCTAGCCCAGCCTCCACCTTGCCACAGCTGGGGCACCTCTCCCCCAGGCGCGGCCGGCCCAGCCCTCCCCCAGGTGCGACCTGGACCTGCTGGGGCCGGGGGAGGAGCACCTATCCTGAGGCCCCAGAGCTGCTGGGGGGAATCCTCTCTCTCTGTCGTAGCCCTAGAGCACCCTCCTGCACCCCAAACCCCTCACCCCTGGCCCCACCCCAGAGCCTGCACCCCAACCCTCTGCCCCAGCCTCGAGCCCCATCCCATATTCCGAACCCCTCGGCCCCACCCCCACCACATCACAATTACCTCCACATTGGTGCACATAACAAAATTCATTCCACGCATGGATGGGAAAAATTAGAGGGAACACCATAGGCCGCCATCCTCAGATACCACAGATGTTAAGCTATGGCCATTGTGTCTCCGGCAGAGATGCTTGTTAAGAGTCCGCATGGTTGAGCTTGTTGAAAAAATCGGACCAGGAGATCTCCAAGGAAGGGATGCTGGCGGCACGCTTCCCTCTGAGCTGGCACTGAACAAATACCCACAGCATGGTACAATGCGGGAATATACTGCTCATGGCGCCCCCTTTCAGATGAGACAACATTGTGATGACGTCTACTGCTGGTGATTAATGAGCTCATTGCACTCCGACAGTTTGGCGGTAGGCAGATTCTAGCTTGGACAATGCCTTTCTGCAAACCACAATTCTCACGGACACTGGCTTGGTATTTTAATTCCTTTGCAGGTCATCTGGCTATCCTAAGAATGTCAGTTTTAAGACTGCAGTTTCCTCCTTTCAGAGGGCTTAGTCCTGACTATGGAAAAGATTTTCAGAGCGTGACTGTTTTGGTATGGGGATGGTAGAAAAGGAGACAAGCAACAGACATCAGGCTGGTCCCCTAAAGGGTATGTCTACACTGCAATCAGGAGGCAACCCTGAAGATCAAAGCCAGCTCAGCTATGCTCACACCTCCTGACTGCAGTGCAGACATATCATTAACACTGTCATTTTAGCCACAACGGGTCACTCGGACGCATCAATTGTTTTCGCTTCTCCTACCTTGCTGCTTCGGCACTTCCTTCCGGCCAATCAGGTCCCAGTTGGTTGCTCCAAATATCAGAAGCTGCCCCTTGCACTTGGACCCTTCGAGTTTCTGCCAGGTGTAAAGAGAAACAATCAGCTCAGCACACAGGAAAGGGAAATAGGAACTGCAACTGTTCTGCAATTACCTCGGCATACAGGGAGAGGCCGCGGCATGAAACTGAACAGTTTGTTAGTATCGCTACTGTTCATTTAGATGCTCCTGGCAACCGCAGAGTGTTTTATTGCATGCACTATCATTGCACCACAATTATACCTATTGTTTATTTTAGACTGATTTTTCTTTTTCAAAATCTGGTGAAGATTAGTACCAAACGCACTGCAGCAACTAATGATCAGTACAGATATTTGCAGGTTACATTCATAGTACTGAGAAAGGATAAACTCCAATAAAACTGGCCTATAGTTTAAAAAAAAAAAAAAAAAGGAAAAACTAAAACTGGATGCCCATTAGAAAGGTCATGGCTAGAGACATTAGGATACAGCAGATGTAACACCCTGTACTGTACATATTAGCTCCTTAAGGCTGAAGATTTCAGTTGTTCAAAGAGTTGAGTCAAATACACCATGCACAGGATTCAAACCTTCATTCGGGACCTTTTCCCTTCACCCCCACTTTATTCTGGCAGCCCACTGCACTTTAGCCCTTATTCGCCCAAAGCGAGGCCTACTACTGTGACCATCATCCTATTAGTCAAGATGGGACACCCTTCAGAGCCCACCGCCATCTCATCCCCATTCCGAGGCACCACCGCACAGCACTCCTGCTGTCAGGAACACTGTTCGCACCCCACAGCACTTCCTGGCGGCCCCAAAAGGCAAGAAAGCAGGCTTTCTAGCCAGATCACTTATTCTGAACCAGTCGGCAACTCGAGGACCAACTGAGTGTTCTCAGAGCCTCATGTTCCTTGGGGAACAGAGACTCTCCAGCCTTAAAAATCTGACCCTTTACAGCTGACATTGCATAGCCAGATTCAAAGCTGTGGGCCTGATTTTCTCAAGCACGGGGCCTACATGTCTCCAGCTGCAGCCTGTAGAAGAGGAGAGTACTCAGCACCTCTGAAAAATCCAGCCCTTTCTGCACCGAATGTGCACACAGCTCAGAAAACAAAAGCCAGCATCATCCATCCTGCAATGCTGTCCATGGGCCGCTCACAAAGGCAAATGAATCCCCCACTCCACAGGGCTGAACTTACCCATGTTAAGAAGGTTTAAAAAAATAAGTGTGGGAACAAGAATTCTAGAGCTTAAATTTAAGTGACTGGTTGGGATTTTCAAAGGAGCTAAGCAGCAAAGAATCCTGTGGCACCTTATAGACTAACAGACGTATTGGAGCATGAGCTTTCGTGGGTGACCCACGTCGTCGGATGCATGTATTCACCCACGAAAGCTCATGTTCCAATACGTCTGTTAATCTATAAGATACCACAGGACTCTTTGCTGCTTTTACAGATCCAGACTAACAGCTCCCAGCTACCCCTCTGATAAAGGAGCGAAGGTATTTCGACACCTAACCAGCCTTGAAATACAATAGGAGCTCCTTAAGGCTCCTTTGAACAATCCAGCCATTATGTTTGCAATCACCGATAATATAAAACCGCAGAAGAAGCCACTCTGACCTCTGGTTGGCAACTTACAAACTAAAATAGCAGGGCACACAAGAGAACGCTTCAAATGATGGCCTCTGACTTTTACAAGGCTGGGGAAATCATGTTTCCATTTGGTTTTGCTCCCAAGTACACAGCTAAAAGCCAACATTACAGCATAAGTTATGTTACAAACAGCTGGTAGGGGAGGGAGAGTTCAGTTTACACAGACACAGGTGAAAAGGAAGAGAAACAGCACAAGAATCTGACAAGAAGGCCACCTAAACTCCATTTAAATTATGTAAAGATCTTTATCAGAGAGCTTAGAAACACAAGCCTTTCAAATGCTCTGACTATTTCAGATCACACCGTTGTCTTTTCCCCCTTTTCCTTTAACTGATAGGCCATGAATTTTAGTTCTGCAGAAGGGACTCCAGAGCCTAAGCTTCCTGGATACATGTTACATCAAAACATCTGTCTTAAGAAACAGGAACTGCTTCCTGAGGCAAACCCCTCCGTAGGTTAAACGGACTTTACTCCTACAACTTCCTGGTCTGCCTAACGGATCAGGAAATAGAGAAAAGGAGAAAAATGTGTTTTCTAGCAGCTGCTTCCCATAGGACGTCCACTCAAATCAATTGAGTATTTGATGCTCTACCACATCTGGGAACGATGGAGATACGGGATGGTACTGAACGACACGAGTTCAATCCTTGAGGGGGCCACTTAGGGATCTGGGGCAAAATCAGTACTTAGTCCTCCTAGTGAAGGCAGGGGGCTGGACTTGATGACCTTTCAGGGTCCCTTCCAGTTCTATGAGATAGGGTATATCTCCATATATTTATTTATTCAGATACCAAGATATTCTGCTCCATCACACAGTCAGAATCTAGACACTGTTACCAAGCAGCAGCTTGATTGCAGATACTTTAGAAGTAGGGCAACAGGAATCATGCTAATAAAAGAGTTATTTTAAATGCAATATCCTGCAGTAATTACAGATGCTTCTCACAGCTGATACATTGGCTTCGGAAACTGGACACGTTTTCAGAGTTAACTGTCATCTTTATTAATAAAGTTGGGATTAATAATATTTGGTCTGGATTTTTTTTTTCTTTTGCGAGGACAGGCATGATGACAAGATGCTGCACAATAGTTATGGGAAGAATACATCAATGCAGCAAAAACAGGCTAAGGCTATTCAACCCATCGGAAGTGGAGTCAAATTTCCCTGGAGGGAAGCTGCCAAGCCCAGAACGTTCAGTATTGTCCAGGTTAAAAGACCATACCAAAGATTTACTTAGCAATAAAAGAAGTCTTCCGTGTACGCTAACCTAAGCCCACTCTTTGGATCTTTGCTGCCTACTTAGATCCTTAGCCACGTAATTTGTGCTAAGACGGATGTGATGGAAAGGGGAAAAAAATATGAACCTTCTTCAATCAGCAAAATGGGATTTCCAGGGTAAAACTACTTTGGAATAGTATCTTAAGGGAAAAAAGATGTTTGAAAGGCTGATGTTCAACCTTTTAACAGCCTCATTTGAGAGGTTGCATCTTTCAGACAAGGAAAGGGCATTAAAGGTACTTGTCCATTAGCGAGTGTATTATTGCAATCAGCTACAAAACAGGACAAGTAAATAAATCTGGGATGAATCCACGAACCCCCTGAATGCACAAGTTACACTACAGCGCTGTGTGATCTCACGGCAGCATTAAGCTTGCATCCCCACTAAATGACCAACTTCACTTGCTTGATCAGAGCAAAGGGGCTGTTACAACACATTCCGTCAGCTCAGGCAAAGATCACAGACTTACACGTGCGTGCAACAGCAAAGCTTAGACCTTATTGGCAAAGCAGGCTGAAGGTGTTTGTAGGATGGGTCCCTCCCTTTCCAAGGCTCCTAACATACAAGACAAGAAGTGGCCAAGCCATGACAACGCAGAAGCAACTTCTACTTCAAAAGGAATGAGCAAAACATTTTCCATAGCTTGTTTGTAAGTACAACCATTCCCCGTTGCTGACTTACTTCCCCACAAGTCAAACACTGAAAGCGGGCTCTACTCACAAGATCCAAACAAGTTAGAGCATGGCTACCACGGGGAAAATCAAAGACCCAACGGTCAAGGTTGGCCTTTGCATCATGGCATCTGCGGAGACTTTAGGCCAAATTTTCAGAGAAGTTGAGCACCTGCAGATCGAAAGCCCCGTTTTCCTGCATGTTTGGAAGTTTAAATAGATGCCTCATGACAACCCAAAGGCTTAGACCGGAGGCAGTTTTGAATATTCTTCTGAAGTTTTGTCTTTGGAGGTTTAAAATAGTCTGCACTGTACTAACCTTTCACTCTGGCACGTGCTTCTGTTCTATGTGAAAAACTACTAGACCAACAAATACTTTAAACACTTCCACGCTTAACTGGTCAGTAGAAGGGAAGCAAACAAAACCCAGCCCGACTGTTCATGGCGTCGCCGACACTTCTGCTATTACCGACGTCTTTAACGTTGTAGCCGGCACCAGCCTCCTGCCCGGATGTCAGTCCAGAACATGGGACCCTTCCCCGTCCCTCATAAAAATGAAAATGCAACATCATAAAGATGCCAAACGCAGTTGCCGAAGCAACGTTACCAAGTCAGTCATGTGTTTAAGATTTTGCTTACTGAACAGCCTCATGGGAGACATGCTGTTTCTAGCAAGATCCCAGGGGTAAGGAAGATTCTGTTTATAACTGCAAACAAAAATTTACAGTAACTAAAGTAGAAGCTGCCAAGATGTTTTTGTAACAAGCCTAAGTAACCACATTAACATTATTCAAATTACTCTCCATTTTGATGCGCCAATCCCCTTTCCCCTTGTCTTTCTCTCTCTTTTTTTTAGTCTTAAGTCTCAGTCATGCATCTGGGTCAGCACAGGTGGATTCTTACGCTCATAGCTTTCAATGGAGCTGCACGTGGGCACAAGGGTCCACCCACATAGTTCAGATTGTAAAAACTGGAGCTTATATTGTAAACTCTTGGGGGCAGGGACTGCATCTTATTTATTCTGTGCCAAGCAAACTCTGGCTGCTCTATAAAACTGATCACTATAACGCAGGCCACTCAGCCTAATCCACGCAGCATGGAGGAGTCGTGACTTCAGTGGTTTTTCACATGCTGTTTCTTGTGAGAGAAGATTACAAAAGTTTCTTAAGATCAGTCCTCGCTTCAGCAGAACAGCTCAGCTTATTCCAAATGCTTGGGGGGTTGCAAGTCAGGAGCTTTCCAATTAGTCAGATCCTTTTAATTAGGGATCCACAACAGCTCTGTGCACTTTCCAGCTCCCTGCCTCTCTCCTGGCAAACAGATCTGCCCCAGACAAAAGAAAAAAAAAGAGAAGCGTGGCTGGCAACAATGCTAATCAAGTTCTCTGCTGCCTCGGCCCCATTATACAAGCAGGGCTTCCCCACCTGCTGGTGAGACAGGAGGGGGAAGGGAGAGAACACACCGGGCATGCGCAACAACCTCTCTCCGGCTTCTGCCTTTACAAGGGAGTCGGGCTTCCCTTGCATCCTGGGGAGGGGAAACACCACGAGCACGCACATGCGCAGTGCCTGCCTGACCCCCTGCTACAGCTGCAGGGCTTCTCCCACGTCCTGGGGAGATGGGAGGGAAAGAAAAGGGTTGGGAGCAACTGGGCATGTGCACTGCCCGCCTCCTCTCCTTCCCCCACCCCCCAGATTAATTTGCCACTGCCAGAGACAAGGCGGGAACCTCAAAATGCTTAACAGTGTCTCTCTCCAAACAACAGAGCATCCCCTGGAGTGTCTAATGCAGCCCCCAACCCCACATATTCCCAGAGAGAGAGGCCAATACCAGACAGGGAGCACGGGTGGGATCTTCCCTGGTACGCATCTGTCACTGGATCAGCTTCGGTGGGTGAGAGAGACAAGCCTTCCAGCTCCACCCGTCTATGGAGCCCCAAAGCTTGTCTCTGTCACCCACTGAAGTTGGTCCAACAACAGATATGAACTCACCCCACCTTGTCTCACAGCCTGGGTCCAACAAGGCTACAGAACTGCAGATAAGTGTAGCATTATGTTTTCTCTCCGGCTGAAGAATTGGGGCTTCCAATGCCAGTACATTTCTTTCAGGAAGCTGGGCTCCTCTACTGGCATCCCAACAAGAGAGGGACTGTCTTTCAAATAAAGATCATGATTTCTCCTTCGTGATAAAAGCAGCGCCTCTCGCTCTCTGACATCAATGTCTGCCTGCACATAGAATAAACAGATCACGTACCCCACTTCCCAGCAAAGCACATTCACTCACATGATAGTAAAACTAAGGGGTTGGGAGCGGGGGGGAGGGGGGAGAGTTCTATTAGTGACCAAGAGAAGTTTGACATTGAAATCCTTCCTATGGAACATTTGAGGGGACCTATTTTTCTTCCATTGGTCTGGGGAATATCCAGATTTCCCTCCCGTCCACCCAAAAAGGACTTCCCTTTCCCCAAATAAAGAAGGAAGCAAGCAAAACGTGGGTGCTCAAAAAATCCCAGCTAACTTTTTTCACAGTGTGTGAGCTCCCCTCTCGCCCCACTTTTCTTTTAGGAAAGAGAAGGCCCCCCACCCCCCCAAAAAGTGAGCTCCTTTGAGTCAGGAAGGGGCCTAATCTCGGTCACTAACGAGGGATCCATTTTCAGGGCAGGTTTGAACTTCTGTCCTCAAATCCAAAGTAGCCATAACAAGGGAGGGCTCATGTTCAAAGGCAGGTTGGCTTGGTCTCTCCTCTACCATTGGGAAAGAGGAGTTTGCTTATGTGCTTTCAAGAGGTACACAGCTTCCCCACATCATTCAAATTCTCCCTGCAAGTTACCCCATCCAAAAGGCAAGTACCCCTACATTCCCAGGAAGAGTGCCAACCCCTGGACTGACCCACATGAGGTGGGAAGACGGGTGCTTACACCACAGGGGCTAAAATTCCCCATGGGGGGAGGAGGAGAGAAAAATCAAGCCAAGAGGGAGAGAAAATGTTTGATAAATATCAAGAATAACTGCAAGGAGGAGATAGTTAAAAGACTTTTGGTGTGGGTTAAAGGGACTGGGTTGGAGGAAATCTTCACCTTGTGTGATTAAATGGATTTAACCTATGGATCGTTCATTTTTTAAAAAGCATTAAATAATCACACAACCTCCCCCCCCCCAGCTGGGTCAATTTTAAGAAAAGCCGCTATTTATATATTTCCCCTTCACAAAAACTAAGAGGGGAGTGACAAGAGGGGCTTATCCCGCAGCAGTTCACATACTGCCCACACTTGGTTTTGAGGGTGGGGTAGAATAACCAGATGTCCTAATTTTATAGGGAGAGCACCAATATTTGGGGCTTTTTCTTATATGGGTGCCTATACACCCCCCCCATCCCGGTTTTTCACATTTTCTATCTGGTTACCCTACGGTGGGGACAAGTAGGGGGTCCACCTAGCCCCAACTAGGTGATGGGGGGGGGAGGAGAAGGGGACCCATAACCCCCCCCCCCCCCGGCTCAGAAAGATGAGAACCGTCATCTCTTCTCCCCCTGGTTACTAGGGGGTGGTGGCTCCCATCCCTCACCCCTGGGCTTTGACATATATGGGGTGGGCCTCTAGGCCTTGACCTATGGGGCAGTAGGGGCTCCCATCCCGCATCCCTGGGCCTTGACCTATCGGGTGAGGGGACTCCCATCCCTCACCCTTGGGCATTGACTTATGGGGCAGTGGGGACTGCCCTCAGTCACCCCAGGGCCTTGATCTATGGGGCAAGGGGGGCTCCCACCGCCCGGGGTCTTGACTTATGGGGTGAGGGGGCTCCCAGGCCTTGACCTATGGGGCAGGGGGCTCCCACCCCCCGGGGCCTTGACCTATGGGGTGAGGGGACTCCCATCCCTCACCCCTGGGCGTTGACCTGTGGGGCAGTGGGGACTGCCCTCAGTCACCCCAGGGCCTTGACCTACGGGGCAAGGGGCTCCCACCCCCCAGGGTCTTGAATTATGAGGCGAGGGGGCTCCCATCCCTCACCCCTGGGCATTGACCTATGGGGCAGGGGGCTCCCACCCCTCGGGGTCTTGACCTATGGGGCAAGGGGGCTCCAGGCCTTGACCTATGGGGCGAGGGGGGCTCCCACCCCCCGGGGTCTTGACTTATGGGGCGAGGGGGGCTCCCACCCCCCGGGGTCTTGACCTATGGGGCGAGGGGGGCTCCCACCCCCCGGGCCCGTCTCTCACGATCCGCTCCTTGCTGTGCTCGGGCTCGCTGATGATCACGGCCTGGCCTCCCGCTCGGCCGCCGCCCGGCCCGGGCCTGGCCGCCCTCTTGCCGCCGGGGGTCCCGTCCAGCTCGGCCGCCGCCAGCAGCAGCTCCCGGGGCCCGTCCTCATCGCTGCTGCCGCCGCCGCTGCTGCTGCCCTCGCCGCCGCCGGCCCCGCGCTCCGGCCGGCCCCGCTTCCTCGGCCCGGGGCCCGGCCGCTTCCTGCCGGCCGAGCGGGCCGTCCCGTTGCCGGAGCTGGCCTCCCACACGGGCCCCGCCGCCGCCGCCTTCCTCCGGGGCATCTCGCCGGCTGGGCAGAGAGGGACAAACACACAGCGGCGGTCAGGGGCCCCGGTCCGGGCCCCGCCGCAGCGCCAGGGCCCCCGGGGCGGCGGAGCTACAGCCTGCCGGGGACAGTGGGGGGCCGCCCCCCACCCCACATCCCCGGGGAGATACAGCCCTGAAATGCACCCTCGAGCAACAGCAACCCCCCTAACAAGGCACAAGAGCCCCCCCCCCGCCTCGTGCAGGGAAACTGCCCCCCGCATGCACTAAAATCGCACAGAAAAATCCCCCCCCCCGTCCTAGATGGATTAAAATTTGCCACCTTGAAAACAAAAACGTGCATGGAAATAGCACACCCCGGCCAAAGTTTAGGGGGTAAATGTGTCTCTCCTCCCCCCTACAGCATTCAAACTGGCCCACAGACAAGATGTAAGAGGGGAGAAAAACACTCCCTCTCCCCCCGTGAAAATTTACAATCTACCCCCCGAGAGAAGGGGGCGATGAGCTCCAGCGATAGTTTTACACCTTGGCAAACAAAAAAACCCCTAAAACAAATGGGGACCCCCCCCCAAATATCCAGGCCGGCTCCAAAAAGTATAGGTGAGAGTTATCGACCCTCAGCCGGAATCACTATCATACTTACAAAGCGCTTTAAAGTCTATTAAAAGTACAATTTACCCCCACTTTGTCTCTCCCCTCGAAGCACCCGCAACGCGTGTGTCGGGGGGGGGGGATTTCCCCTCACCTGCTGCTGCTTTTGTCTTTTAACTCCCCTCCCCCTCATTTAAAAAAAATTAAAGTAAATTATATCCCCCCCCCCCCCGCTCAGAAATGACACAAAATCCGATTCATGTCTCCATCCTAGAGGGTTCAGAGCTTTATCTTCTATGAGCCGGATCCGTTCCCAGGCCTTTTCAAGAAAAGAATAAAAAACACACAAAAAGATGCGCTCCCCCCCCCCAAATAAAATCCATAAACACCTGTTCGGGGAGTTCGGTTTGTTGTTCCAAATCCAGGAAAAAACAACTTTAATTTCTCCAACTCTTTCCAGCAGTTTTTTATTTTGATTTTTTTGCCCGGGTAGCTCTGCCGGTTTATTTCGGATTCAGGTTAGGAATTTTTCCAGCTCTCCTCTTCTAGATTTTCCTCCAGCGTCCCTTTTTCTTTTGCTCTGCCTTTAAAAAAAAAAATTGAACAATGGGATCTCTGTCTGTCTCCGATTAAACCACGTGGATCCGCCTTCCTTCCCTTTTTTTATTCATTCAACCCCAACCCCCCTCCTCCTAGGGTTTTTTTTTATCCGCTTCCCCCCCACTACCTTTAAAAAAAAACTTTCTCCTCCTCTCAAAGAGATCAGTATCGAATTCCAAAACTCTACCTGGTTGGGATGAAGAGTGCAACAAAAAGGAAGAAAGAATTCAAAGGCTTTAATTAATTTTGTTTTGTTTCCTGGTAAAGAAAAGGGTTCCCCCCCCCCCAGTGCCCACCCACCAGATGCACTTAAAATGTAAATATGAGCCGCCAGAACAAATGCTACAATACAAAACAGAAACACATGTATGCACAAGAAAAAGGAAAGAGCTGTGAAAGAAGGAGGCAGGCAAAGTCCAGCTTTGAGAACAGCTCCATCTTTAGGAAAGGATGACTGGGGGGGGGGGTGTTAATGCAATTAATATGGGGCGGGGGGTGGGGGGGAGCAGTTCTTCCCCTTGCTACAATGCTACATTGAAATCCTCCTGCATGAATTAAGGCTAATGGGAAAAGTGCCTATTATTATTATTATTATTTATTTGTATTCCAGTACTGTCAATGGACCCAAACTGAAATTAGGGCCCTGTTCTGCTAATAGGTGCTATAGATCAGGGGGTTGGCAACCTTTCATTTATTCCCTCTGATTTAAGGTTTCGCGTGCCAGTAATACATTTTAACATTTTTAGAAGGTCTCCTTCTATAAGTCTATAATATATAACTAAGCTATTGGTGTATGTAAAGTAAATAAGGTTTTTAAAATTATTAGAAGCTTCATTTAAAATTAAATTAAAATGCAGAGACCCCAGCAGCATGAGTGCCACTGAAAATCAGCTCGTGTGCTGCCTTCGGCACGTGTCCCATAGGTTGCCTACCCCTGCTATAGATACATATATGCATTGTGGATAGTTCTCTGAAAACATCTGCTCAATGTGCAGCACCAGTCAAAAAAGCCAACAGCGTGTTAGGAACCATTAGGAAAAGAGTAGATAATGAAACAGAAAAATATCCTAATGCCACTATATAAATCCATGGTACACCCACACCTTGAATATTGCAGGCAGTTCTGGTCGCCTCATCTCAAAAAAGATATATTAGAATTGGCGAAGGCGCTGAGAAGGGCAACAAAAATGATTTAGGGTCTGGAACGGCTTTCTTATTAGAGGAGAGATTAAAAAGACTGGGACTGTTCAGCTTGGAAAAGAGACGATTGAGGGGGGGATATGATAGAGGGCTGTAAAATCATGAATGATGTGGAGAAAGTAAATAAGGACGTGTTATTTACTTCTTCACATAGCACAAGAACCAGGGGTCACCCAATGAAATTAATAGGCAGCTGGTTGAAAACAAACAAAAGGAAGTGTTTCTTCACACAACGCACAGTCAACCTGTGGAAGTTGTTGCCAGGGGATGTTGTGAAGGACAAAACTATAACTGGGTTAAAAAAAGAATTAAATACATTCATGGAGAATAGGTCCATCGATGGCTATTAGCCAAAATGGTCAGGGACGCAACCCCATGCTCTGGATGTCCCTAACCTTTGACTGCCATAATCTGGGAGTGGACGACAGGGGATGGATTACTTGATGGTTGCCCTGTTCTGTTCATTCTCTCTGAAGCACCTGGCATTTGTCACTGTTGGAAGACAAGTATCAGGGGGTTGCTGTGTTAGTCTGTAGCCACAAAAACAACAAAGAGTCTAGGGGCACCTTAAAGACTAACAGATTTATTTGAGCTTAAGCTTTCATGGGTAAAAAAACTCACTTCTTCAGATGCATCTGTTGGAAGACAGGATACTGGGCTAGATGGACCCTTGGTCTGACCCAGATTGGCGTTTCATATGTTCAGTATTGTTGTAGCCATGTTGGTCCCAGGGTATTAGAGAGACAGGGTGGGTGAGGTGATACCTTTTATTGGACCAGCTTCTGTTGGTGGGAGAGACAAGCTTTCAAGCTTGCGGACATATAGTGAGAGAGAGTCCCTCACCTGAAGAGTTTTCAATCCTGCAATCTCTTTCCCCGAGACTATTCCTGTGCATAAAGTTAAGCACATGCTTAAGTGCTTTGCTGGATTGGGGCCAGAATGCTCAGCAGTTTACAGGATATGGGATAGAACTAAAGGAAATAATATCCCCATTCTACAGATTGGGGACTGAGGCAAAGAGAGATTAAATGAGTTGCTCAGAGTCATACAGGAAGGCTCTGGTGTATCCAAGAGCTGAACCCAGGTCTCTTGAGTCTCAGTCCAGGGCCTTAAATACAAGACTATTCACCTGGTCAATATTAGTTGTAATGGTCCATTATTTGTCTTTTCCTGCATTGAACGATGGATCATTACTTGTATCGAGTTTTCTGTAAACACCCAGCTTGGAAGAAGCGCCTTTCTGCTGTGAGGTGTATTTGAAATTGTAGTACCAGTCATGAGCATGGTATTTTATATACATAAATACATTCATAACCACAGTCTTTATACATATCTTTTAATGACCATCAAGTTCAGAACATTACAAGCTTTCATAAAATACCCCACTCTACATATTTTATGCACGATAACATTGTATACAACCAGCTGATTCAATTACTTACTCTTTCAGGTCTAGACTCCTCGTGTCTTTCCCTTGGGGTGTCTGGACCCTGGCTGGCACAGTCTGGAATTCAGCTAGAGAAAATATAATTACCCAAACTGGAATACATTAGGGCATTAGTGCTAACACCTTTACCCTGTAAAAAAGTGCCACTGAATCTTTAATGGTCAGGATCTGATTTTACCTGTCACCCAAAAGGCTGCCTCTACTGGCCCCTGGCTCCAGTATGGATCGTAGAGTGGCACGTTACTGGTTTAGAGGAAAGAAAGAATCACTGAATCACCACTCCACTATCACCTCCTGATGCACATGGAGTTTTCAGAGAAGCCTCCCATCAAAACCATGTTCCCTGCTTATTTTAGGGCATCTGAGAAGATGAAATGGCTGGAAACATAACAAATGCTTTCCAATGTATGTTATAAGGACATCTTCTGCGTATTTGCTCTTCCGGTGGGTTAGTATAAAAGGAGGAGAAGAAGAAATTTGAGCGGAAGAACAATGCTGTGTCCTGATTTTAAAAGGTCAGAGCCTTTGCGAAGAAATAATAACGTCACTGGTTGTTATCCCCCCTTTGCTGGCTTTACCATTTCCTTTATGTACAGTGCCCAGAGTTGCCAATTAAAAGTGCAGAGCAGAGAGGATGCTGTAGTGGATTGGAGGGTGCCTTTGTAGTGTGACAGGGCAGGAATAAAATGCATTCCTACCCCATAAAACTGTCTCTGAGGCCTTTCTGATCCCACCCTTATGCTCCAAATAATTAGCAGCTGTCCTTTTTATTGCTAGAGCTGTCCTAGCTTGTTTAATTTCTGAAAGGCTTTGTTCTGGCCCAGTGTGAATGTAGACTTATGGTAAGTGCATAACGCAGAGGGCCATTTTGCAGTCTCCTTTACCTCACTGGACAAACTGTGCTTAAATCACTGGATTTACTCTAGATTTACACTGGTGACACCTGACAGCAAAATTAAGCCTATAGAGTTAGTGACTGGGGCACATTGCATTGTATTATCATGTAAATAAGAAATTAAAAATAAATTAAAAAGTCAGATCCTGCTAGTGTTTTCTCTGAAGCACATTGATGGATGACTGAAAAAAAAATAGCTCATCAAATTGATTTTGTGTCCTATTTCCAAGAAAAATGTCTCAAGATGGCTTATCTCGGACTCAGTAGCCAGATGCCAAGTGCATTGTCTATGGGCCCTACCAAATTCATGGTCCATTTTGGTCAAGTTCATGATCATAGGATTTAAAAAATAGTAAATTTCATGATTACAACTATTTAAATCTGAAATTTCACCGTGTTGTAATCGTAGGGGTCCTGTGCCAAAAAGGAGTTCTGGGGTGGGTCACAAGGTATCGTAGGGGGGTTTGTGGTACCGCTACTCTTATTTCTGCGCTGCTGCAGGCGGCAGCACTGCCTTCAGAGCCGGGTAGCTGGAGAGCTTTGGCTGCTGTCCGGGAGCCCAGCTCTGAAGACAGAGCCATCGTCAGCAGCAGCGCAGAAGTCAGGATGGCACGGTATGATATTGCTGTTCAGACTTCTGCGCTGCTGCCTGCAGAGCTGGGACGTCAGTCAGCAGCTGCCACTCTGTAGCCGGCCAGCTCTGAAGGCAACAGCGCAGAAGTAAGAGTGGCATGGTATGGTATTGCCACCCTTGCTTCTGCACTGCTGCTGGCAGGGCACTGCCTTCAGATCTGGGCACCTGGCCAACAGCTGCCACTCTCCAGCCACTCACCTCTGAAGGCATCGGAGAAGTAAGAGAGGCAATACCACAATCCCCCCTAAAATAACCTTGTGATCCCCTGCAACTCTCTTTTGGGTCGGGCGCGCAAAGCGGAGGGGCGCAGCTCTACCGCAATCATTCATTCTTCAGCGGCAATTCGGCAGAGGGTCCTTCCCTCCGACAGGGATTCAGGGACCTGCTGCAAAATTGCCGCCGAAGAGCCTGGAGCCAGCCCTTGTCTTGGGCACAAAAATTCCTTGTTAAGGCTCTGGTCAGAAGGCAGAATACAGAACTATAATTCACCAGTTTAATCCCATTCCTTTGGAGCTGGTACAGTTGATGTTCACTCAGAGACTGCACTAAAAGATTTGATGTAAAAAAAATCCCAATCAGCTTAAAGGAAGTGGCTACAGCTCATCTTTAATGGGCTAGGAATCCCTGACTCCCATTTCTGGCTCTGCCACTGGTTCACTCTATGACCTTGAGCAAATCACTTAGGATCAGATTCACTAGTGCAAGCCTGGGGTAAGTCTGTTGACTTCACATGTGTTGCTGTTGATTTACACTGGTGTAAAGCAGAATTGACTATTAATCTGATTTAGTTTCCCTCTCTGTAAAATGGGCAGAATCATACCTACCTACCAGGTCTCCTGAGTCCCAATTCTATACTCTCTCCACCATATCGTGCTGCATCCCTACCTCAGAAGGGTGAGTATTAATTAGCTGGTGTTTGTATAGTGCTTTGCACATATAATGCTGCATGTAAGTGCTAAGGAATAACTCCTCAGCTGGTGCAGATCAGCCTAGCACCATTGACTTGAATGGAGCAATGCTAATTCATCCCATTTTAAGTGCTGACCCTGAGTATTATTATTAGATTTGGTTGGGGAAGTGCTAGGGTTTTACTTTCGTTTGGTGCCCCCAATAAACCAGCGATAGCAACCCAAGACAAGTAGGCAGACGGTACAGTCTATAAGGACGCCAGTCACGGACTAAGGGTCACCAACAGCCTCTTGAAACCTTTTTGTTTTAGTCTAAAGATGTCAGCGACAGGTATAAGGTCATAGCTTAGGTGGCGGGAAAGGCACAGAAAGGGGTTCAAATCAGGGACTGACAAGCCAGATCTGAAGGTTGTGCTGAGGTTTAGATGGATCATTTGGGACTTACCTGGAGTCCTTTTGCGGTTGTCTCACTTATACAGAAGAGCATGATCTTGTGGTTAAAGCCCAGGGGTAGGAATCAGAACTGGTTGTAGGTCTGCATCTGCTGCACACCCAATGTGGGACCTCGGGCAAGTACACTTCACCTCTCTGCCCTCAGTTTTCACAGCTGTACAATGTTGTACAATGTTCAGTGGGGATTTATGAAGTTCATTCATCAATGTTTGTAAAGTGCTTTGAAATCCTTGAATGACAGGAGCTAGAGAAGTGTGAAGATCTATCTATCTATCTATCTATCTGATATGTAATGGCACCCAGCACTGTAGTTTCATTTATTATGATAATTTATTGTGAACATCTGTATGATATCTCATGCTTCGATGCCAAACACAAGCAAGATTGCTATCAAAGAATTCATTCTACCACATACTTGCCATTAGGTTTCCTTAGGAAAATGGCACACTGCAATTGGTCTCTGCTACAGAAGTGTTTCCCCCTTTACAATGTGGCCATGTGGCATACCTGGCCATGTCTGGGCTGCGGGCAGGAAAATGAAGGCTTTTTCCCCTTGTGCGTCACGAACGCTGATGCAACTAGAAGCCAGAATCATATGATGCTAAGGTGTGGATTTCCAGAAACTGGTTTTTCCTGCAGTTGGGCTGCCTTGGGAAAGTAATTTGGAGAGTGAAGAACTGGTCCTACTTGTTAACTCCCCAGAGTAGTTATGCTACTGCATGCCTCCATCATATGCATTGTCATTTCATCTCAGAAGGCCTGTGGCTGTGCTTACAGAGACTTCTCCAATAGAAGTCATCAGTTGGATGTGCCACAATACTGCATTATGCTTCTAGACCACAGCCTCTCTGGGGCACAGACTGTCTGGGTTTGTTTAATCCAGGTGCATGTTTAGGGCTTGTAAACAATACAATGAGGATGAGGATAATTATGAAAAGAAGAAGAAGGAGGAGGAGGACAGAAGAAATAGGAGTTCCCCAAAAGAAACATGCAGGGAATTATGCCTTTTATCCACGAGGCAGCTGCTTTGTTCCTAATATGCAACTCCAATCAGGTGGACGGGTCAGAATCTACACAGGTAGGGTTGCTCCATAATAGTGGTGGAGGCCAATTCATTTTTCACTTGTCATTCTGTGGCTCTCTCAGAAAGGCCTCCTGGGATGCTGTTTTATCGTCATGATTAAATCACCGCTATCCTTGGCAGGGACCATCTTTATGTTCTGGGTTCGTGCAGCGCCTAGCACCATGGGGCCTCGGTTCATGACTGGGGCTCCTAGGTGCTACCACAATACAAAGAACAAACAATCATCCTTTCCCCCAGGAACTAAACACATACATCAGTAGGAATTGGGGGCCAGATCCTCAGCTAGTGTAGTCACTGCAGCTCCACTGATTTCAATGGAGTTAGTTTACATATGCCCTTTTTTCTGGATTTCTTTGGAGTGCCGGCAATGCATTTGTTTGGGTTTTGCATTTTTTTCTCTGCCTGTTCTTGAGCCTTTTGCTGCTCAGTAAGAAACAGGTGGATCGTTGCACATATTCAAAGGGGCGTTGACCAGTAAAATCAGGGTTTCACCGAAAACAGGACGCCCAAAGTTCTATGTTCCCGGCTTCTGTTATGGTGAAGGATAGCTCGGGGTTTTCATTAGAACCCACTTCTTAGTTGTGCTTGTAATTTGGAAAAGGAAAGGGATCGGAAGAAAGTGACAAGCTCTTTGGGGCAGGAACCATCTTTATGATTGGTTTGTACAGCACCGAACACAATGGGGACCTGGATCATAGATCTTAATAACTATCATGGTACAAATAATAAAAGTAACTGAGACCTGCTTGTAGGATGGGATTTGCAAAGCAGCCTAAGGAGATTTAGGTACCCAAATCACCTTTACTATTCTAGGTGCTCATATAGCCCTCCTCACTATATTACCCGAGCACCTCTCAGTTGTCAGTGGATTTCTCCTCACAATTCCCTGTGAGGCAGGGCAGTGCTATCATCCCCATTGTTCAGATAGGGAACTGGGGCCCAGAGTGACCAGCTGCCTTGCACAGCCTCACACAACAAACACGTGGTAGAGCAGGGCACCCTAACCTTGAAACTATTCTTACTCCTGTTGGGCGTCAGAGTTCAGAGCAACTGCAGCTGGAGTCCCCCTCCGTGGTTCCACCGAGGGCACCCGCATTAGGCTCCATCTCTTCAGCCGTCACTTCTCTTGGGTGGAAACCCACGTCTCACTCGCTCCTGACTGTGGATTTGAAGGCTGCACAGTGCCCTGCCTACGCTGTGATATCCCCAGCAAGCCAGACTGCCTAAAAGGCCAGCACCTACACTTTGATTTCTCTTCATGGGCTGTGACCAGTGGATCGCCCGCAGTTATAAGTTACCATCCACCTCCTTCTAAGCAAGCACATTCATTCTTAAGGTAAAAGCATTACAGGGAAAACATATTAAAACAATAAAAGAACCTACCTGTATGCTAAAAAGCTTACCAGAGTCACCCTGCAACTCCAGCCTAGGGCTCTGGTAGGTTTTAATTCTTCAAAACTTACCATTGGGTTTTCCTATTGGTTATAAGTTCATCCATGTTAGATTCAGAATCAGAACAAAGACTGGGCAGATCAGTCATTTCTGGCCTTTGATCTCAGCCTTGTGTAAGAGGTAATCAGCAGGCAATGACCCTCTCCTCAGGGCATAGCTTCAGAGGGCTGTGGGGTTTTTTATTTGCATAACTGGAGTTGGGGAATTTGCATTAACTTCTCCCTAGGAATTCCCCAGGAAACCCATTAGCACTTTTTCTCTCCAAAGTCCATATTTGTCTGGCACATTTTCAGTATAGTCTTTTGAACTCTTGGATCTTAAATCTGTCACATTTTCCCCCCTAGAAAGGTAATATACAATCCCTGCCCACAATAATACATCATCTTAATACAGTGGTTTTCAATCAGTGGTCCACGGACCTCTGGGGGTCCACAGACTATGTCTAAGATTTCCAAAGGGGTCTTCACCTCCATTCAAAATTTGGTAGAGGTCTGCAAATGGAAAAAGGTTGATTGAAAACCACTGCCTTAATACAGAAAGGTCGTCCATAGATAATGGAGGAAATTGCCGTATCTGTCGCAGTGGGTATGTCTACACTGTAGCTGGGAATGTGCTTTCCAGTGTGGATACACACTAGCTCTGCTCAAGCTAATGAGCTAAAAATAGCAGTGTAGCCAGGTTAGCATGGGAGGCGGGTCAGGCTAATCACTGCATACAACCCCCTTCCAGCTAGCCTGAGCCACCGCCCATGCTAACCTGACTACACTGGGGGTGATGCTGATGCCTACCACAGACCCATAGAAACAGGCCCCTCATCCTCCCACTCCTTCCCCCTTTGTCGCTTCCCACCTATCCCCACGCTTTGCAGGGTCTCCGCCACGTTGCTCCTGGACTTTTGAGGAGAATGAGTTTCCTTTCCTCCCACCATGAATAAATACATTTTAAACAATAACATTCTACATGATCGCTAGGATGTGGCGGGATGGCAGGGGGGAGGAGTTATGAGGGTAGTAGCCAGTCGGGGAGAAGGAATTTGCATCACCTCTTTGTGGTTATTGGGAAAGAACTATTCTGCAGCTCTGATCTATCGGTGGGAGGTTTGTCAATGCCTTTATTGGGCACCGGATCAGGCCCTTATAAAACTCACTTGGCCGTATTACTTAGGAGCTTATTTTGGCCCTCATCCAGTGAAGATGGATGACCTTATAGAATCCTAGAGAGACAGTTTTTTAGTGCATTGCCGCAGCTGATGCAAACCCAGCCACTTGCGCTCATATGGCTTCGGTTTTTTGCTTGTTTTTGTAGGCCCTACAAAAATGGTGGTCACTGCTTTTATGTTTTGAATTTCTCAAGAATAGGCTTATTGAGGTCACTAGGACTGCTCACAAATTAAAGCGAAGCATATGTGTAAGTGCCTTACAGAATCAGCGCCTTATGCAATCCATGCAAATAAACATGCCAGGTTATGCAAATCACCGCTCTCCAAGTGGGTAATAATGGCCCTCAGCCAGCCAGCATACTGGGATTTGCATGCTGGATGGGTATTGTGAAAGAAGAGCACAATTTTTGTGAAATGCCCAACTCCTCAGCCAGTCATAATGCAGAGAACCGCATCACGGAGGAATAAGGATAAAGTTATGGTTCAGTAACCAAACAGCAGACCTGAGCTCTGATTGGCTAAGAGAGGTGAAACTGCAGCATAAATGTAGAGAGACAAGGTGGGTAAGGCAATATAGCTTTTATGGGCCCAACTTCTGTTGGGAAAAGAGACGCTTTCGAGCTCTGCAGAGCTCTTCTGCAGGCAGACTGGCAAGTGTAAAAAGCAGATGCACCCTTGCAACTCACAGTTCAGCACCATTTCACCTAAAACAACTGTCAGTCTTCTTACTTTCCATTGTTTTTTAAACCCTTTCCTGGAAGCTGGAAAATAAAATGCTGCAGATCTGATCTTTTTTAACCTGACAAACGTTTATTATTTTTTTTTCTGTTTCTAACAGAGCTGATTGATTTATAGAATGCCATCCTCGATAAGGGTCAGCACAGGCACAGATACCATGGTGATGGACGTCCTTATCGAAACCTAGGCAAACAGAGTACCGGTTAGCTGACGCAGAGCTGGCAACTGGAGCGCACATGCTCCTTTCCTGTAGACATTATGCAAACAGTGGTCCCTGCTTTTATGCTTTGAATTTCCCAGCGATGGCATCGTGGATTTTATTTTTAAATACAAGGTATTTAAAATCCTGGTGTTACAGGGTGGCCTGCTCCTTTAAGGGCCAGGAGGCTTGGGTTCAATCAGCCCCACCTGTGCCCTAATTGGCTGCCTTCCAGCCTAAGGGGGCTGAACCAATTGGGGTCAGGTGACAGCCTGATAAACACCTGGGCCTCATAAAAGGGCAGAGAAGTCAGCGTAGGGGAGGAGGAACCCCAGGGAGCACGCTGGGTGGGCTCTTACGGAAGGCCCTGAAGTAGGAGCTGGAAGGACACCAAGGAATTTGCCTGGGAGTCAGGGTTTCCTCCCAGCGTGGAGAATTGTAAAGAGAGCCCAGAAGGTGGGCTGAAGAGGAGCCAAGTGGGGTGAAAGAATTTGTTGTTTGTTTGGACTTTTGTTATCCCAGAAGGGGTTAAGTTTTAATGATTGACTTGGCTGGAGGCCTAAGCTCCAGCCTCTGTTGGGGAGGAGGAGGAAATTGAGGCAGCGAGTGCCTGCAGCACCACGCTTCGCCAGCAGGTGGCACTATAGGGCCCTGGTTGTACAGCACTACACCAAGCTCATAGCAACCCTACATTCCGCCAAGTTTTCAAACTCCTAAATTTCTTAAGGGCCTTGTCCTACTAACTGTCAAATGTTTTGTTCATGGAATTTCTTTAACTGTCCTAGAGATTCAAGTAGCAGAGGGGGAGCCGTGTTAGTCTGGATCTGTAAAAAGCAGCAAAGAGTCTTGTGGCACCTTACAGACTAACAGACGTGTTGGAGCATGAGCTTTCGTGGGTGAATACCTACTTCGTCAGATGCATGTAGTGGAGGTATAAATATACAGGCAAGAAGCAGGCTGGAGATAACGAGGTTAGTTCAATCAGGGAGGATGAGGCCCTGTTCTAGCAGTTGAGGTGTGAACACCAAGGGAGGAGAAACTGCTTTTGTAGCTGGCAAGCCATTCCCAGTCTTTGTTTACTCCTCAGCTGATGGTGTCAAATTTGCAGATGAACTGAAGCTCAGCAGTTTCTCTTTGAAGTCTGGTCCTGAAGTTTTTTTGCTGCAGGATGGCTACCTTTAAATCTGCTATTGTGTGTCCAGGGAGGTTGAAGTGTTCTCCTACAGGTTTTTGTATATTGCCATTCCTAATAAGGATTCAAAGCATCCACAGGCCTCAGGTTTGTCCCCCAGGGCTCGGTTCTGCCATCCTCATGCTGAGTGGTTTTGCTGATTTCAGCAGGACATTGCTCAAAGAGGATTTGGCTGTAAACCTTGAGCAAGAGTCGGGGCCTAGGTGTGCTGCCACGGGAGCAAACTGGGAAGCAGATCCTAACCCAGACAGTCACAATCTGATGCTGGCCTTGCTCTGGTCTGGAAATAATCTGCACTAGCCCTACACTTGACACACATGGCTTCCTCTAGTGCACTGGTGAAACTGCCGTTGTGCTGCCCACGCCTTGCCGCTGCTCATCCACTCTCCATGGGAGTAGCGGTCTCTCAGACTGCCTCTCCCCACTGCACACGGTATGACTAGTCCGTGCAAAGGAGCGAGGGGCTGTCTTCTGCCCACCGGGAAAAAGAAAAGTCAGCGCCTGTGCTATCCATTGTTAGACTCTGTCTTACGAGACAGTAGCCGAAAGGGCTGTAATTCTGCACATGGCTGCAGGGAAGAACACCTATAATGGAATCCCCCGAGGACTTTAGTGAAACATGGGACTTGTTTATAGGACTCAAACTATTTTAATTTCTCTTCACTATGGAACTTTATTTTTTGCTGCCTGGAAATACCTGGATGTCACATTCTGAGGCTAACCAGGGACCACAGAAGGGCAAAGCTCATTCTCTTAATTTAGCTTTTTTAATTATAAGTGTTCAGAGATTGCTCCCTTGCACCGCTTGCCTCTGTGCGGCGCCTGCCAAGGGCAGGAGATGGAAAGGAAAGTGCACGTGGGGAAGGAGCAGAGTGAGCTAACACCATTAATAACCTCCCCACAAAGACTCCTGCTCCTCTGCCAGAATATCAGACAGGAGGAATTTCAGACTGAACCGTTTTATTTTGACCCAGTTAAGGAGAGGTGGTCAAAATGACGTGATTACTGGAAGGCTCATAGCACAGCCTTTATCCCCTGTCCTGCTTTGGACTCTCCTAGCCCGGATCCCTTTGCGTGTGGAGAGTCCCGTTGACTTCAGCGAGATGTCTTCAGATCCTGATACAGTGATAGACACGATAAATAATCAGCTCGCTAGTCACTCCTGCTGCTCCATATTAGCCAGCTCTCAGTTACAGGTAAGAGACTATTCATACAAAAGCATGATGTGACATGTAATAATTATGTTGGGTCCTAAAACTAATCCTGTTAATCCTAAAATGAAAATATGCCAACGCCAGGCTCTCTCTGTTATGAACCTCTGGTTTTCTCTTTCGCGTAGGAGTAATTCAGCACTCCCAGGTCAAAATTGTAAGGGTAGGTTCTGATATTTGGTCTGGTTTGTGCTGTGAACACAAAGGCGGGAACAGTGGAGTGTCTTATGTCTTTTGTTCCTAAAAGCTCATACTTCAAGGTTGCAGCTGGCCACCTGCAAGGGCCAGGAAGGGATTCCCTTCCCCCTTCCTCAATGTATCCTGAGTTTCTTTTTTTCTGATTTACTTCCTCTGCCGCATCAGGATTGGCCATGGCTGGAGATGGGCCATTGGACGGCGAGGGGCAGGGCTCTGTGGTGGCACCGAGCATTCTCTCTCTCAGGTGCTTGGTTGGCTGGTTCTCGCTCATACGCTCAGGACCTAACTGATTGCCATAGGTGGGGTCAGGCAGGAATTTCCCCCCAAGTCAGACTGGCAGGGACTTTGGGGGGGTTTCACCTTCCTCCGCAGCATGTGGGTGCAGGTCTCTTGCCAGGATTATCTGGGTACATCTCACTTGATCAATTTTCTGCCATTCCGGGGGCCTTGGGCACTGGTGCACCGGGGTCCCTCTTGTTCTCTGCCTGTGGCACAGAAGAGTCTAGTCTCCTGTGGGCTATGAGACTTTGTTTTGATTTTGGTTGTTGGGTTCAGTGTGTGGGTGCTGGGGTGGTGTTGGTGGCCTGTGATATACAGGCGGCCAGACTAGATGATCTGATGGTCCCTTCTGGCCTTAAACTCTATGGCCCTGTGACTCTGTAACATACCAATACTTACTTCTTGCCTATGGATTAGAGATGGGAAGAGGACATAGCGTTGGGATACCACAGCTCTATTCTCCAGCCATGGGGCACAAATAACTTCTGCTGAGGTCAGTGGCTGCTATTTTATCCCATGCTGGGGGAGTTGGTTCTCCAATCAAGTTAAGGCTAAGGCAGATCAACCTAGGGGGCCGAATCAAGGCTAAATTTTGGGAACACTCATAAATTCTTCTCATGAGATGTCATTCAGCTCCATCCATGTCTGAACTGGACCCTGAAAACAGGCCTCCTGCTTCCAGTTTGGGGTTTGACCCACCCGCCAAACCTTAGTGGCTGGGATGGCTTTGGGGGGTTCGGATCTGAACAGCTTCCATCCCCACCTGGATATGGAGTCCCGTAACTGCTATGCTTTCGTTTTCGGTGTGCTGTGCCTTTACGAGTCTGCCGGCAGAGGGCGGCGTCACTGTGTGAGGCAGCATGTTACAGAAGAGGCGCAAACACCGGGCTCTCTCCAGTAGACCGGACTCTTTCTCATTTTGTTAAACGAAAATCGAAATCATTCAGGCCGAAAGGACGTGGAAGAACATTACACAGCCCGTCCCCAAATTCCAGGGAATGGGGGTGTTCGGATGGGAGTTGCCAGTTTAGCCCTGTGATGGGGTCAGCTTCCCCACCTGCTGCCTCACTGTCCCTGACTCGGCTCCCCGAAGAACACACGGAGACTCACATGGTCCAATCACATCCCCTTCTCGGGGTCCCGGGTCTCAACAGAAGAGTTCAGCTCAGCTCAATACCTCATGTCTTGTCCGTAGACGAGCTGGAGTCTGCTACTAGGCGAGCTGTTTAGCTCATGCTCCGGAGGTCAGGGCCCAAGATGATGACTGTTACATTTGCATTGTGCTGCCTTAAACAATCCCGAGTCGAGCGTTATCACTGGGAGGGAGTCCGCATTAAATGAAGCTTTGACTGTTACTGGGTGCCATAAAGGAAAGGGCAGCTGCTAGAGAGGTTCACAATGGGTGTAATGTGGTGTAATAAATATGATAAATCAGGCAAGTAACCCCCCCCCCCCGCCAGCCAGGATATTTAATCAGCAAATTGAGACAAGGAAGCTCGTATCACAAAGCATATGCAGAAGGCTGGACAAAGGATCCCAATTGTCATTCCAAAGTGAAGTAGATACTAAGGTGACAGGCTTCCTGGAAACGGGAGTGAGAGAGGTACCTCTCACAGGGGAAGGCTGTGTCCTTGGTGCGCCAGGAGCCTATGTTTTTAAATGTTTATTTGTATGATTATTCTCCTTTCTCATGGGGTTTAATGGCCCAGGGAGCCGTTAAGGGGGCTGACCGACTGCGAGATTGAATATGCTCCTAGCACTTCATCTCCTGGAAGGCGGGAAGAGCGTGAGGAGACCAGATCTAGTTCGTTGCCACCCCAAAAGGCCTTCACTCCGGGCAGAGCACCGAGAGCGTCTATGGAGCTCCGGTAGGGTTGCCCAAGGAGCACAGGGCCTCCTGGCCTGGCCAGAGGGGAGTATTGCCACCCCAGGAGGGGAGACGGGGGACACAGCGCTGGGAGCGAGGCTGGAGCAAGGGCAGTGCTGGAGCTGGGCTGGGGGAAGGGCAGAGCTGGAGCTGGAGCAGGAGCAGGAGCTGGAGCCAGGCTGGGGGAAGAGCAGAGCTGGAGCTGGAGCAGGCCGGGAGAAGGCTACAGCCTGTGGAGTCTGCCAGCACTATCAGGTAGGGGAGAGTCCAAGCCAGGAAGTGAGGCTGGGCAGACTGAGCAGCTGTTTCTCCTGTGAGGCGATATACCTGCCCTGAGAGCCACCAGACCAGCTCCTGGCTTGTGGATTGTCTCTGGAGCCTAGCACAGGGATGATTCATCCCCACATGTGGCTGATTCAGGCTCCTCAGGGATGACTCCACACCGCACACACGGTCTTGTTTGGTAAGATGGCCAAGCTGATAGGGCACTGGAGTGGGAGTCAGGAGACTGAGAGTCTCTTCCTGTCCCTTCACCTTGTTGTGCCTCAGTTTCCCCTCCTAACTTTGTCTTGTCTCTTTAGACTCTGCACTGTGCAAGGAAGGGGATCTTATTACGGGTATGTACAGCACCTAGCTCAGATCTCCGCTGGGGCCTCTAGTTGCAACTGGAATGTAAATCATAAAAATAAGGTGACCGTGAATGTTGGCTCTGAGTGCAGCTCAGATTTATTTCATAACAGATTAAGGCATGTATTTAAATTTGTTTGGGAGAAACAGTGTTATCTAGTGGTTAGAGAAGGCTCCTGGGAGTCAGGACTCACAGGTTCCTCTATTCACATCTCTGCCACTGTGCAAACTTAGGCAAATCACCTAACCTCTCCGGGTATGTCTACACTGCACACTGAGCCCGGGCTCTGATTCAGGTTTGAGCCCAAGCCCCTCTTCCATCCACACACAAATCAGTCAGACTCGGTTCAGCAAGTACTCAGGACCCTGGTAGGAGGGAGGGTTACAGCCCGAGTCCCGCTGTGTCTTGGATCCAAGCCCTGTTGATTTGCAGTGTGGATGCAGCTCAAAACGCAGACTTGAGTCAGAAGGGACATGTAAGCACAGCTGTGAGTCCCAGGTCCAGCAATTGTAAACCGAGATTTACAATGAAGTGTAGACGCTCAAGTGTGGGTTTGGAAACGAGTCCACAAGCCCGGGTCTCGCCAGGTTTACAATGCAGTGTAGACATACTCTCTGCCTTAGCTGATTTATCTCCCACAGTGTTCTTGCCAGCAAGTTAAAGAAGTATTGGCAGGATGAATGGACTATCAGGTGGATAGAAAGCTGGCTAGATCGTCGGGCTCAACAGGTAGTGATCAATGGCTCCATGTCTAGTTGGCAGCTGGTATCAAGTGGAGTGCCCCAAGGGTCGGTCCTGGGGCCGGTTTTGTTCAATATCTTCATTAATGATCTGGAGGATGCTGTGGACTGCACCCTCAGCAAGTTTGCAGATGACACTAAACTTGGAGGAGTGGTAGATACGCTGGAGGGTAGGGATAGGATACAGAGGAACCTAGACAAATTAGAGGATTGGGCCAAAAGAAACCTGATGAGGTTCAACAAGGACAAGTGCAGAGTCCTGCACTTAGGACAGAAGAATCCCATGCACTGCTACAGACTAGGGACGGAATGGCTAGGAAGCAGTTCTGCAGAAAAGGACCTGGGGGTTACAGTGGACGAGAAGCTGGTTATGAGTCAGCAGTGTGCCCTTGTTGCCCTTGTTGCCAAGAAGGCTAACGACATTTTGGGTTGTATAAGTTGGGGCATTGCCAGCAGATCGAGGGATGTGATCATTCCCCTCTATTCGACATTGGTGAGGCCTCATCTGGAGTACTGTGTCCAGTTTTGGGCCCCACACTACAAGAAGGATGTGGAAAAATTGGAAAGAGTCCAGTGGAAGGCAACAAAAATGATTAGGGGGCTGGAGCACATGACTTAAGAGGAGAGGCTGAGGGAACTGGGATTGTTTAGTCTGCAGAAGAGAAGAATGAGGGGGGATTTGATAGCTGCTTTCAACTACCTGAAAGGGGGTTCCAAAGAGGATGGATCTAGACTGTTCTCAGTGGTACCAGATGACAGAACAAGGAACAATGGTCTCAAGTTGCAGTGGGGGAGGTTTAGGTTGGATATTAGGAAACACTATTTCACTAGGAGGGTGGTGAAGCACTGGAATGGGTTCCCTAGGGAGGTGGTGGAATCTCCTTCCTTAGAGGTTTTTAAGGTCAGGCTTGACAAAGCCCTGGCTGGGATGATTTAGCTGGGGATTGGTCCTGCTTTGAGCAGGGACTTGGACTAGATACCTCCTGAGGTCCCTTCCGACCCTGATATTCTATGATTCTAAAATAGGATGATAACGTTTACCTACCTTGCAGGAGTGTCATGAGGCTTACTGATTAATGAACTGCTTGCAAAGCAAAGGCTCTGCGGCCGTGCAAAGCACTAACATTGCTTTTGCTGGGCATAAAAAGAATCCTCGCAGTGGTAGGTGCGTTACCTCATCAGTGCCAGCAGAGGGTACCCTGGCACCAGGATCATCTCCATGGAATATGACAGAATGGACTTTAACAGGGTACCAGTCCCATGTCAATATGCTGGTGTCAGGCATGTTCCCATGCTGGGTCACAAATGGTAAAAAAGAGCGAATTTTTATCCCAAATCATTTTACTGATCAAATGCTTTCTCTGTCTCTCTCCATTCATCATGTTACCAAGTCACTGATAGCGAGATACCACCACGGTGGACAGATAGATAGGTCTGGTTGGGGAATGAATTTTTTCACCTGCAAAAAATAACAAAAATGAACATTTGCATCCCAAATTTTCTCAGAAATGTGAAAAACAAGAAGTTTCGGTTACTGAAAACCCTCTTTTTTGCTTTTGTTTTTTGCGTGTTCAGTTTTTCGACAAAAACCCGAATGCTTTTGACAATGACCAATTGTTTTGCACCTTCCTCTCAAGCATGCGGTGCTGGCAGAGAGGAAGGGGCTAGAGATACCAGGGGTCTGGCTCATTGTCTTTGAGGCACGAATTTACTCCAGGGGAAGGGCCAGATTCTGCTCTCAGTTATGCAGGTGTAAATCCAGAATGACTCCACTGGCTTGACTAGAGGTTCCCTGGGTTCACACAGGGGAAACTGTAACAGGATCTTGCCCATACACTTTACATTGAACTGAATGATTGGTCAGACCGCAGCCATTCCAGCCCTTCATCCGCTCAGTGCGGTGAGAGACACTACCCGAAGCTGAACTCACCTCCCCAGGTGCATTTCCCATTCTCCTTTTCCTCTACTGCTTTCATTTGGGGGGGTGGCCAGATCCTGATAGAAGCAGAGTTCCTGCAATAGAGGATGTTGCAGCTGCTCAGGTCTTCTCTCCCCTAGGTCCTTTCTAGCTGGTTCTGCAGTTGCATTTTCTTCATTCCCTTTTCCTTCCCTGGCTGCACTACCACCTTCCTGGCCCTGTTCCCTTCACATACATGGCCCTGCTTCCTATTAACATCCCCTCCCTTCCTACGCCCGCTCTGACACTGCCCTTACCTCCGCTCTCGCCAACTCCCTCGTTCCATATGCTGGTGCCAGACACACTGATCCCCAACTTCCCATCCATCCCAAACCCCCTCTTGCTCTCTGGGTAGCCAGAAAAGGGGAGCATCGCCCCGTTGCCTTTGGAACAACAGTTATTAAAGAGTCGAGACTTGGTGAGCTGGAAAAACAACAACTGAGTTTATTAAAAATTCGGAGATGAACTCAACTGGGCTTAACCGAGCTGGCTGGCGCCTACGGGCAGCTCCCGTTTCCCGGCGTATCCAGCAGCAATCCCTAACGCAAGCCGCTTCGCTGGCTCCTCCGCCTAGTTTGCAGCTTCTTTTACAGGCCTCCAGGCTGGGCACATGTAAAAGCAGCGGGAAACCAGGAGGAACCAGCACCATGTGGCCGGCCAGCTGTCCCCGAGCTCCATGGGCCCTAGTTTGAGACCCTCTACATTACATCATCAGAACAAACTCTCGTTGGCTGATCAGATGGTATGAGCAGGATGCTGCTTCCAGCAGCTTAACCCTTTTGTGGGTGTCCATATCCGACAAGCCCTGTGAGCACCATTTCAATAGCACTATCTGTGGCTATGGTTGGAAAACCAAATGTAATGGCCTGCACCGTGAGTCATCAGGAGGGGTTGAACTGGGCCCTTCAGCTCCTAAAACTCAGCCTCTTCCACTTGAGCTAAAACAGGGTTCGCAAAGTTCTGTCCTGGTGACCCCTTTCACACAGCAAGCCTCTGAGTGTGACTCCCCCCTTATAAATTAAAAACACTTTTAAATATATTTAACACCATGATAAATGCTGGAGGTGAAGCAGGGTTGGGGTGGAGGCTGTAATAACCTCCTGACCCCCTGAGGGGTCCCGACTCCCAGTTTGAGAGCCCCTGAGCTAAAAGAGTACCTTCATTAACCAGTAGCAGCAGTAGGCTTTTAACCTTTAGGAGTACATCTACACCAGTGTTTCTCAACCTTTTTGATCCCAGAGACAAGCTTGCTGCCTTCCGAAACTGCATCAGGGCGATCTCAGGGACTGGTGCTGGTCCACGGACCGGTCGTTGAGACTCCACCCAACTCAGGGTAGCAAACCTCTGAGCTAAAAATAGCTGTGTAGGGACTGGGGTGGGCTTCGGAGCCAGAGCTGCACCTTCTACCCAGCTATTTTTGGTGCGGTAGCATGAGCCTGAGTGTGTCAGTTTGGGATCTGAGACTCATTGCTGGGGGCTGGGCAGATGTACCCACGGGCCGGTCCCGTGTTTTTGGCGATATGTTTATTGTATTTTCAGTTCTATACCTACATACATTTTGAAGTGAGAGAGACATTACAACCGCTCTCTCTCTCTCTCTCACACACACACACACCCCTTCTGTGTGTGAAGCCCCCCCACACCCTTTCTGAGTTTACAGACACACACACACACACACACACAAACCCCTTCTAAGTTTACACACACACATACACCCCTTCTGAGTGTACACGCACACAGATACACACCCCTTCTGAGTTTACACACACACACCTTCTGAGTTTACACACTATCTCTCACACACACACCACACACCCACTTCTGAGTTTACACACTCACACTAGGGTGACCAGACGGCAAGTGTGAAAAATCGGGACAGGGGGTGGGAGGTAATAGGAATCTATATAAGAAAAAGACCCCAAAATTGGGACTGTCCCTATAAAATCAGGACGTCAGGTCACCCTAACTCACACACACACCCCTTCTGTGACTATACACACACCTCTGCTGTGTGTGAAGCCCTGGGGCAGACCTTTGATTGTCGTTTGGTTAGCAACTCCCTGCACCCCTTGTTTATTGAATCGCATTGTGTGCAGTCTCCTGGCAGGGGAGGGGTTAACCACCGTTGGCTAATTCAAGGCAAATCAAGGGATCCAGGTGAAAATCCAGCTGATTTCTCCTCACTGTCATAGCATCAGCTCTCCCTGCAGCTCTCCCTTCTCCCCCTCCTCTCAACACACTGCTGACAGGGACCAAACGGGAAGGTAGAGGCTAGTGGAGCGGTGCCAGCTGGGTTCTAACACTTCATTCTTTGAGGACTGAATCAGCACTTGCTTACTGCTGCTAAAGAATGTACCATAAAGGGGGGGAGGGAATCCAACCAAATCAAAACAAAATCGCTCTTGCTTGCGCCAAAACTTATGAACTTTCTTGGCAAAATGGGCTTTTTTTTTCATGTCTCCAGGGCCTTAAGCAGCAAGCAGAGCCCCAAATGACTTCCAAAGAGGAAGTCTGAAGGAAATCCTTAACCCTTGAAGGCAAGTGCACTCCTGCCCTGGCACTGGATTAGAGATCTGTGCTGATTGCCGCTCTCAGGCAGCCAGCTGAATGGCTGGAGTAGACTGTGGGGCTGAATCATTTCTGTGTCGAGAGTATCTGGTTCAGGAAATACTGAAAGCCAAAGATGGGGACTTGGCAGACATAAGAACATAACATGAGAACATAAGAACGGCCGTACTGCGTCCATCCAGCCCAGTATCCTGTCTAGTGACAGTGGCCAATGCCAGGTTCACTCCCTCTGGGACACCTAACAGGCAATGATCAAGTGATCTCTCTCCTTCCATCCATCTCCACCCTCTGACAAACAGAGGCTAGAGACACCATTCCTTACCCATCCCGGCTAATAGCCATTAATGGACTTCACCACCATGCATTTATCCAGTTCTCTTTTCAACCCTGTTATAGTCCTAGCCTTCACAACCTCCTCAGGCAAGGAGTTCCACAGGTTAACTGTGCACTGTGTGAAGAAGAACTTCCTTCTATTTGTTTTAAACCTACAGCGAGGTCATCCTAGAGAAATGAAGGGTTTGACCCTGCAAATCTTGACTCGAGCAAACAGTCACCGCTGAAGTTAATAGGAATATCTGGTGGGAAAAGGTTTTGCAGGATTGGGCCTTAAGTGTTTAGATGGGCCTGGAGATTGTTGGCCCAGATCCTTGAAGATATTTAGGTTCCTAACTCCCTGGGAGGACCTGGGCCTTACTCTGTAGATCAAGGCTTACCAGGCAAAGTTCCAGCGGTTACTTCAGTAACTATTGGACTAATACCAGGCACGTGCCCAGTATGGGCAGATGTTTATGTTCACTGCTTTAAATGCGTTGCTTGTATTTAAAGCTCTTTGATGCATCGCCTGGATGATATTAAATGTATCTGCGTATGCCAGTTTACTTGCATTGTTCCAACTGATCTGTATTATGGTTTCGTCGTGTCAGGTGATCTGATGACTAACGAGGTCCACCTCACCGTGGAGCCTGGAAGCCGTGAAAGCTCCGGCTGCAGGAGAAGTGCTATGAGCAAATGATCTTTACCCCCCTTTTATTGTGCTTGTTTTAAATAACGTGGAAAGAGCACTTGGGTGTGGGCCAATTCAATTCGGTTTCTTTGCAATTCAGGGTAAGTCTGTTACAGAACAGTTTGTTCAGCCTTTTTCCTCACACACTGGAACTGGGGGGGCTCTCCGGGATTCTGGTTGCCAAGCTGGGGAGCCTAGGCCCTGAGAGCCCATGCTACAGCCATGGCTTCCAGACCCCTGGCCCTTCTGTCGGGGTTTGTTCCTGGGGAATTCAATGTTTGTTCATTCAGATCAGTGAAAAAATCTCTATGTTCCCTCTCGAGAGACGTGTGCACCTGCTGGAGGCTATAGCACTTGCTGTATTATAGAGCACACGCTTGGTGGTGGGCAGGAGAAGGGGTGACAGCTGGTGATGTCACGGAGCAGGGCATGGGCAGTCATGCGTATTGGTCAGAGCGGAAGTCAGCAGCCAAAAACACCACTGAGGATCGGAACCAGAGTCAGGAAGCAAGCGAGGCTAGGAACACGGCACCAGAACAGTCGCAAGGTCAGGAATGAGTAGCCAGTGCCGTCTGCTGCTGCTGAGCTTAAATGCAGCCCTCTAGGCTCCTTGCAGTCTATAGGGTGGGATGGCCAATCAGGTGATGCTATAGCAGCCCAGCTGGGCTCATTAACTGGCCCGAGGGCTGAGCTGGGCAGCCCCAGGCTCAGGTGAAGGGGTGCAGGCTCGGAGTTCCTGACATGCAATGCTGGCCACACATCCTTTTTTAGCTACCAATAATAAAGAGGGTCTGTGTTACTAGGCACCGGCCTCAGCTTTTGGGACCTGCTGCTGCATGTGCACTCTGTGACTGTGTTCCAGGTATTTCAACAGCCGTGAATTCTGCCTTTTGGGGCCAGGGCCCTATGTCTGACCCTATGTCTGCATAGCTGGCAAATGGCCTGGGAACTGTCCCCAGGAGGATTAACTCTGACCCAGGGAGAAGTCTGGTTAATATGTTCTGCAGGTGGGGATTGGAGGATGGTTGCTGGTGACAGTTGCAGCTGAGAGAAATGCCAGCAGGGAGCTCTGTCTTTCCCCTAGGTGTTCCCACCAAACCCATGTCCAGTGACCTCCAACCCCCGTTCCCAAATACCAGGGAGCCGTGGTTAACAACCACTTCCTTCCTAGAACTGAAATAGTAGAGCAAAGCGTTAGAGGAAGCTGATGGTCTCTGGGCATTCGCCTGCTTGGGCCAGCTTCCAGATAGAAGAGAAGCAACCTTGTGTAGATGGAGCTGTGTTAAGCTCCGCCTCCTCCTCATTGCTTATATCACCACCTTCTTCACCTTGACTGTGCCCTGGGGTATGTACTCCCATGCTCCAGAGGAGCTGACTGCCTAGGGCCAGGTGGATTCTGCTGGCTCCTCCTCATGGCAACCTGGTTCCCCTCCTTTCACTTCCTGGGGTTTTTCAAAGGCTCATAACTTGGCCCAGCCTGGTTGGATTTTCACAGGGATGACAAAAGGCATCTTCCTGACCCAAAGGGCACTTCCTTGCCATATTTCAAGTCCCTGCTCCAAAACATGCCAGAGCTTCTCAAAGAAAAGGTCACCAGCATTTTTTAACAATGTATTTTTCCCAAGCCTCGTTCTCAGAAACAGCTGAACTGTTTTGGCTGAAATTTTCCAAAGCAATTTGGTCTGAGGCGGACACATGGCAGGGACAATTTCAGCCCCAATGGGTAAAGCTTGGCGAAGTGATAAACAGAAAAGAGGGACTTCTGCTGGGACGTATCAGGCAACCTTAATAACAGCCTGTGCCGCTATCTTTGCCTAGAATTATAGTTCCAAATCAATAGCATATAGGCTGCCTATTTGGTTTTGCCTAAATCTTGGTCTGAAATCTCTCCACTGCAGGAAATTGCACCTGGTATTTCAATGTGTGACGGGTCCTCCATCTGCATGTAAATGTTTTCTTCCTTTTTGTAATTTCCTCACGGCCTGTCCACTTTTGATTACCTGGCTACAGAGTGGAGTTTTTAGCTCTGTGTATCATGGCTATTTACATGCTGGAAGCCCAAGGCAGTTCATGGTGCATGGCTGGAGTGTGAGTACACAGTTGCTCCGGCTATGAATAGATGTTGCTGTAACGGATGACTTTTTTTTTTTTCTGCAGCCTGTTCATTGTGAGCTATTTATTTTTTGTTTTGGCTGGGGTGGCGTATCTGAGTCTTAACTACACTCTAGTTTCACAAAACTCTGGTCTAATTAAAATCAAAAGTGTCTTAAGCCAAGAATTTAGTGAGTATTAGGAGGGTCCTTCAGCCTTAGAGCTATTTCTTAGAGGCAGTATGGCCTAGTGGGCAGTGCACTGCGTCACAGGAGACTTGGGATCTAGTCCCAGTCTGCTGAGTGCCCATAAGCCAGTCATTTCCCCTGCCTGTGCCACAGGCTGTGTCTACCCCACCACTTAAAGCAAGTTCTTCCAAAATAAGTGTGTAAGGCCCCAGTCCTGAAATGGGCTCTGTGCATGTTGAGTCCAATTGACTCCAATAGGTCTCTGCATAGATTCATAGACTCTAGGACTGGAAGGGACCTCGAGAGGTCATCGAGTCCAGTCCCCTGCCCTCTAGACCATCCCTGATAGACATTTATCTAACCTACTCTTAAATGTCTCCAGAGATAGAGATTCCACAACCTCCCTAGGCAATTTATTCCAGTGTTTAACCACCCTGACAGTTAGGAACTTTTTCCTAATGTCCAACCTAAACCTCCCTTGCTGCAGTTTAAGCCCATTGCTTCTTGTTCTATCCTTAGAGGCCAAGGTGAACAAGTTTTCTCCCTCCTCCTGATGACACCCTTTTAGATACCTGAAAACTGCTCTCATGTCCCCTCTCAGTCTTCTCTTTTCCAAACTAAACAAACCCAATTCTCTCAGCCTTCCTTCGTAGGTCACGTTCTCTAGACCTTGAATCATTCTTGTTGCTCTTCTCTGGACCCTCTCCAGTTTCTCCATATCTTTCTTGAAATGCGGTGCCCAGAACTGGACACAATACTCCAGCTGAGGCCTGACCAGCGCAGAGTAGAGCGGAAGAATGACTTCTCGTGTCTTGCTCACAACACAACTGTTAATGGATCCCAGAATCACGTTTGCTTTTTTTGCAACAGCATCACACCGTTGACTCATATTTAGCTTGTGCTCCACTATAACCCCTAGATCCCTTTCTGCCGTACTCCTTCCTAGACCGTCTCTTCCCATTCTGTAGGTGTGAAACTGATTGTTCCTTCCTAAGTGGAGCACTTTGCATTTGTCTTTATTAAACTTCATCCTGTTTACCTCAGACCATTTCTCCAATTTGTCCAGATCATTTTGAATTTTGACCCAGGCTCTGCCCATTCAAATCTCATTGGAGAATCAGGGCCTGCGTTAGCTTGTCTAGGCAGTGGGCTAGATTTGTCCCCGGGCGGGGGGCGGGTGTCTGTGTGTCTGTGGAGGTGGAGGGAAGAGCTCCCTGCTGCTCCCAAACACTGAGGTATCCAAAATCACTGGTACTTTTAAGAATGTTGGCCCCCTTTGGCCAATATAGCTAGCACTCCCCTCTTGCACCGGGCGATGCGCAGTTCAAAGCTGCTACGGTGGTTTTAATTATTAGTGTGTACGCGTGATGGAGGCCTCTCCAGGGGCTCTTGATGAAGGGGACCCAGGCTCATTGTCCTCCGCAAGCAGCCGTCCTTGCTGGTAACAGACACCGAAGGCGGAAGTTAGATTTCTCATCCTGACTTGGGTTCTGCAGCTGGCAATGAAGGAGGAAGGATCTCTGCCTCTAAGCATCCGTTAGGTGGTGCCAGGACAGCTTTCATTCCTGGCTCTTTCCTAGCCCTAAGTCACTGGCTGACTCAGAGAGCCCAGCCCATGCTGAGCCAGTAGTAGTCACTCCGGAGACAGGTAATGCCCATACCTGTAGGTTCTCTGCTCCTCCTGCAAGTGTCTGACTAACTTCCAGACTCCGCTGCGTCCCTGAACTGCCAGAGCTGGGAGGAAGAGACAGGACATCAGAGAAACCAAACCAGTATCGTACGCAGGAGTGGAGTCAGCTTTGTCTGCAGTACCGGAGGGCTCGCTTCTTCAAAGGGCAAGCGGAGGACTTGAAAGGAACCAAGTAAGCTTTTTACGGTCTGTCTTCCCAGGCGGAGCGGATCCTTGGCACTGCGCTTGGCTGAGCGTGTTGTGTGGTTGATAGGATCTTGATGAAATCTGGGTTGAGGTGGTTTGGCTGGTGTATCAAAGGATCAGAGCGAGGGAACCTCCTGTGAGAAGTTTGTTCCTCTTCTGATTCACCACCTGATTTTTTTGTTGTTTTTATTTTTTACAGTTAAGGGTTTGTCTTCATTAGGAAATTGTGTCGCTGTGACTAGACTGGGTCCAACTGCCCTATCTGGACGCAGTTATATCAGTAAATAACAATGCCTACCCTTCCTGTAGCGCATGCCATCAGCGCATGCCAAAGTGCTTCACAAAGGAGGTCAGGATCCCTACTTCCATTTTACAGATTGGGAAAACTGTGGCACAGAGCCGGGAAGTGACTTGCCCAAGGTCACTCAGCAGGTCAGTGGCAGAGCTGGAATAGAACCCAGGCCTCCAGTCTAGTGCGCTATCCACTAGTCCTCACTGCTCTTCCCATGTAGAAAGGGGGATACGCTATACCCGTAGTTAGTCACCATTATATTAGTGCTTGCGCTGATCTAAGTAGCTTGGTAAAAAAACAAATCCCCCCCATTCACTGACACTGTTATATTAAAAAAAAAAAGATTTTGAGCGTAGCCCAGGCCATATTATGCCCCACTCCTGTGGCTGTAGCTGGGCTTTTAGGTCACTGCTGCTCCTTAGGTGTCTAGGAGGTTCCTCTTCAGCACTTTGATGCACTTTTCCCTCCTGGGCGGGTGCTAAGTCCCTTTTGCGGCGCTCTCCGGCCCTGCCGCTTCAGGGAGAGGAAGACGTTTCCCTGGCTATTCTGCTGCCGAATCATCATGGCGAGAGGCTCCCATTGACTAGGACAATTGGTTGTAAATGGCTGTGTTTACTTGCAAACCTTCCTGGGTGCGTGCGGGCCAGCCCTGGAAGAATGAAGGCTCACAGGACATGTGACCATGTCATAGGGCACTGGAATCCATCTTAAATCTGGTACCTTTCCATTTAGGAGGAGGGGTGGGGACCCAGAGAGACAACAGATTCCTGCCTTCTGCAAAAGCTATAAAAGGGGGTGGAACAGAACAAAGGGGGTTGCAGTCTTGAGAACGCTCCTGCTTTCCACCTAAGATGTCTGCTGGAACTAACAAGAACTGTACCAGGGGAAAGAATTGGGCCCAGACTAGGAAGAAGTCCAGGCTGTGAAAGAAGCTTATTGGAACATCTCTAAGAATGAGATATTACCTGTATCAGTTTCTTAATATATTAGGCTTAGACGTGCGTGTTTTGTTTTATTTTGCTTGGTAACTTACTTTGTTCTGTCTGTTATGACTTGGAACCACTTAAATCCTATTTTTTTATACTTAATAAAATCACTTTTGTTTATTAATTAACCCGGAATAAGTGGTTGCTGGAGGAGCAAACAGCTGTGCATATCTCGCTAACAGTGTTATAGAGGGAGGGCAATTTATGAGTCTACCCTATAAGCTTTATACAGAGTAAAACGGATTTATTTGGGGTTTGGATCTCATTGGGAACTGGGTGTCTGGGTGCTGGAGATAGGTGATCTGCTGAGCAGTTTTTGGTTAAAGCCTGAAGCTTTGGGGGCATGGCCCAGACCTGGGTCTGTGTTGCAGCAGGCTGGCGTGTCTGGCTCAACAAGGCAGGGTTCTGGAGTCCCAAGCTGGCAGGGAAAATGGGCTCAGAGGTAAATTCAGCATGTCAGGTGACAGTCCCAAGGGGATCTCTCTGACTGAACCCATCACAGGCAGCTCATAGCCCTGGCACCTCTGGGCTTGTAGATTTAAAACTCTGAGCCCACATAGCTGGCTGGTATTGAGTTCATGACATTTACTTGCAACGGTGCAACGTGACAAGACCTGACTTGTGGATAGTGCGTTCTCTTAGGAGTGGATGAACGCAGACACCCGCTCTCCTCCTTACTCATCCTGTTTTGCTGGCACGAGGAAACAAAATCAGAACCACGGTGCAAGAGGAAAGGTTCATCTTCACGGAAATGCAACCCTGGGAGACCATGAGAGAAGGAAGAGTGGCCCGGGTTGTGCTCAGACTTTTTCTCCAGGGATCAGCCCTTTGGTTTGAATTCTCTGTGCTCTGGTCCCAGGCTTAGCCCTTTGCTGCTGCGTTAAACACTTGTAACATTTCTCCCGAGTCACTTGGAGCTGTGGCTCACTGTGGAATCCTCAATGTTCCTCCTTCTCAGAATGAGCAAAGGCAACAAAATAATATGGAGAGAGTATAACAGCTTTGTCATTTAAATCTCTGTCAGAATTTGACTGATGTGAATAAAAGAAAATCAGTGAAGAAAATGGTGTTTAAAAAAAAACAAAACATAAAAACCGTTCTAGACTGTCTCTCATGTGCACATTCCCATGATTTTATTGAGATTTTATTGTCTTGCCATGTTTGCTCTTTGGGAGGCAGTGTGTACTAGTGGCTAGCACTTTGGACTGAGTTGTAAAAGATCTGGGTTCTATTCCTGGTTCCCCTGCTGGGTGACCTTAGGCAAGTTGCTTTTCCCCTGTCTGTGCCTCAGTTTCCCCATCTATAAAATGGGGATAAAGATTCTGACTTCCTTCTGTAAAGCATTTTGAGATCTACAGATGACAAGTGCTATAGAAGAGCTAGGGATTGTTATTTCGTAATAAAACCCCAGCAGCTGGAATCAGGTGATTAGGTAAAATTCTTGTATTCCGTTAAAAAGTAGTAAGTTTCCAGCCCTCCTGGTTGCAGAGAAAAGCTTTAAAATGACCAAAAATCACAAGGCAAGGACCCAAAATTATGAAATTGTCTTAAAAATAATGAGATTTTAATAATAATAATATTGGGTTCATCATCTTTTTTTTTTTTTTTTTGCTTTGTGGTTTTTGAGCCTTTGGGTGGAGGTGAGTGTCACATTTTCAAGCTTTTCTCTTCAGCCACAAAATCTAGAAATGTCCCTTTTCTTTCTTGCTGTCAGTTGATTCCAGGAGCTAGAGCTGTAGGAGAAACAGCAAATAACATGAGACTTGCTATGAAATCGTGCGAGCCGGCAACACTGCGAAGATGGGACAATACTGAAGAGCTACCGGCCCCGTTCATGCAGTTAGATCCGTGTGGCTCGAACCGTACACGTGTGTGGCCGTCTGTTGTCTCCAGTGGGATGTCACAGGGGGGTTAGGGTTTGCCTGTGTGGATCTGATTGCAGGGTTGGGGCACTGGAAGGTAAGAGTAAGAGGCAGTCTAACAACTCAGGCAGATGACATCTCCCCAAAGGCATTGGTACATCTGTGGGTAGAGCACCCAGAAAATAAAGCACCATGCGGTGCTAGTTTGATGGAGGCTGATTTTTTTTTTTAAATAACCATGTGGCTAGGGTGTTGCTATAATATGATCCCATTCCCAAGGGCCCTTCGATTTAGCTGGGGCTGTCTGTCTGGTTTATCTGGTTCGTTATAAAAAAAAAAACCACTTCATCAATTATTTCCTAAGCTAGGATGGGCGGAGGTGGCATCATGAAATACCTTCTTATGACATGTATCCGAGGGGTAGCCGTGTTAGCCTGGATCTGTAAAAGCAGCAAAGAGTCCTGTGGCACCTTATAGACTAACAGATGTATTGGAGCATGAGCTTTCGTGGGTGAATACCCACTTCGTCGGATCTTCTTATGAGAGGGGTCTGACAGGCAGAGCGCTGGGTGTGACTGGTCAGAAGCTAGCGACGTGTGGGATAGCAGCTGCACAGCAGGGTAATTTCCAGCAGCCCCTGGTTATGGGCAGAGATGTGGCTGGCCAGGAAAGCCCCGCAGAACCCTTTTGATCAAGCACCTATTAGACGAGGTCCACCGAACTGAGCAAAAACCTTACTGGCTGCAGCCATCAATGAGTTTGTGTGGGTCTCTCTGTTGTGCACATGTGTTCTTAGCGCATGAAAACAGTCTAATGAAGTAACGTGGCTTTGCACCACTGCCTCCTGCTGGAGAGAATCAGGACAGTTTAGCTATGTATCATAGCCGCTATACTTCTAAAAGATCATGGGGATTCTCCTTTAGCTTTAGTGATGGGGTCATTAGGGAGCAGGAGGATGTGAGTTCTGTCCCTGCTGCTGACCATGCAGCTTTATGTGATCACGATGGGCTGCAGCATAGTGACAAGGCGTGGCCTTGGATACGGATACAATATACAGTGTTAACGACCAGTATGGAAGGTGCCCTGCTGTAATAGTGTGTATCTTGGGGTGGTGCCGAGAGGCCAGCCAGGTCAGGCCCTACTGAGCTTGGTGCTGTGCAAACACACAGGAAAGGACGGTCTCTGCCCCAAAGACGTAACAGTCTAGAAGACACGACGGGACAGGTGGGTGTGGGTGAGACAACCAAATGGGTCAGGGGGACAGTGGAGGAGACAGAAATAAGGGTGGGTGAAGTGCTTAGCAGAAGCATGGTTTAAACACATGCACCCTAACCCCAAAGAGCCCGTAAATGAGCCAGGATGGTCTTGTGGTTAAAGCACTGAACTAGGACTTAGCCGATCTGGGTTCTACTTATGACTTAGCCACCGTCTCTTTGTGTGACCTTGGGCAAGTTGTTTAATCTCTCTGGGCCTGGGTTCCCCCTCTGTGAACTGGGGCTAATTGTCCTGCCTTCTCTGGGAGGGGCATTTTCAGGATAAATCCATTCATGTTGGTGACACGCTCGGATCCTCGGGGGGAAGGCGAGACATCGCGTAGGCCAAACGCCTAACGGGAAAAAATGGTCTCAAGTAAAATTGTGCTGCTTTTGCCTTATGCTCCATTTTGCTAGCCTTGAGTTAGTCAGAAGAAATGGTTCTGAGTTTAGTTTTTGCTGATCGTGTTAACATTTGTTCTTAGAAGAATAAAAGTTTTATGGCTGTAACTGCCTTATTTACGGCTGGGTGTGAGTAAAGAACAGCTGGTAATTCACTGAGAGAGGACAGCCAGCTAGGCCAGACGGTCAAGAAGGGAGTGGAGGAGTCGAGAGGCGCCAGCTTTCACCCGGATGGCAGATTGACAGCCCCAAAGCAAAGGCAGACACCCCAAGCACAAAATAAGAAGTTAAGCCGAAAAAATAAACTGAATAAAAACCAGCTGCGAATCTTCCCGGCAGGGGTGAAAGTAACATGGATGATTTACTGGTACGAGCCGGCCCCTGGCAGGGGCGGGGCTGGGGGGGGGTGTCCGTGTCCCAGCAGCGATTTAAAGGCAATTTAAAGCGATTTAAAGAGCTCATACTGTGGGGGCAAAAGAGGCAGGGACCTGGCAGGGCCACCGACGGGGGGCGCAAAAGGGGCAGCGACGTTAAAGTGCTGCCGCAGCAGCGCTTTAGTCATCTGCATACGGGCTGGTACTGGCGAGCACCTTCTACCGGTACCGGCTTACTTTCACCCCTGCAAGCTGCCCCTTCCCGGCATCTTCTACCCCGTCCCCAGGGCTGGGCCCCCAGAACTCTGCCTTCTGCTGACAAGCCCGAGCTCACGCCTTACCAAGACAAAGTCGCCGCGGGACAGCAGCTCAGAGATGGGCGGGTCTGGGGACTGTGAGTGGTGGTGGGTGGGAGGGGTTGGGTCACAGAACGCCCCCCTTGGGACTGCCACCTGCTGTGCCTAGACTATTTCTGAGCCTGTTTTCCCTGGCAGCTTGGGACTTCAGTGCCTCGTTTGAGCCACACGCGCTCGCCTGCTGCAAACACAGATCCAGGTCTGAACCACGTCCCCCACAAGCTGCAAGCTTAACTGAAAACAGCTTAAGAAGTGCCCCTGTCTCCAACACTCAGACACCCAGCTCCCAACGGGGTCCAACCCCCAAATAAATCCATATGAGGCTTATACAGGGTAAACTCATAAAGTGTTTTCCCTCTATA
This sequence comes from Mauremys mutica, assembly GCF_020497125.1. Taxonomy (NCBI): domain Eukaryota; kingdom Metazoa; phylum Chordata; order Testudines; family Geoemydidae; genus Mauremys; species Mauremys mutica. The sequence goes on along the minus strand of NC_059092.1, from coordinate 16,330,175 downwards.
ACACTGATAGAGAGATATGTGCGGCTGTTTGCTCCCCCCCCCCCCCAGGTATTAATACATACGCTGGGTTCATTAATAAATAAAAAAATATTTTTATTAAATACAAAAAGTAGGATTTAAGTGATTCCAAGTAATGACAGACAGAACAAAGTAAATCGCCAAACAAAATAAAGTAAAACACGCAAGTCTATGCCTAATACAGTAGGAAACTAAATGCAGGTAAATCTCACCCTCAGAGGAGTTCCAATAAGCTTCTTTTACAGACTAGCCTCCTTCTAGTCTGGGCCCAGCAATCACTCACACCCCTTTAGTTGCTGTCCTTTGTTCCAGTTTCTTTCAGGCATCTCTTTGGGGGTGGAGAGGCTCTCTCTTGAGCCAGCTGAAAACAAAATGGAGGGGCTTCCAGGGGCTTAAATAGACTTTCTCTTGTAGGTGGAAACCCCTTCTCCTCTCCTATGTAGCCTCCAGCTACAAGATGGAGTTTGGGAGTGACATGGGCAAGTCACATGTCCATGCATGACTCAGTTCTCTATAGGCCCATGCCACACTCCCAGGAAAGCCAGATGTGGACTGGTGTCTCTCAAAGTTCATTGTCTGCTTAAGTGTTTCTTGATTGGGCACTTACTGAGAATAGTCTCTTCTCAAGAAGCTGACCAAATGCTTCGCTGAGGCTACTTAAAATCAAACAAGTACACAGGCAATATTCATAACTTTGAATAAAAAAATGATACATGCATACAAATAGGATGAATATAGCCAGTAGATCATAACCTTTGCAGAGGTATGTTACATGGCATGTCTAGCATAAAACATATTCCAGTTATGTCACATTTATAAGCATATTTCTATAAAGCATTATGGGGTGAAACGTCACAGTGAGGAAAAGGGGAGAGAGAGCGTAGGCGGCAGCCTTGCTGCTGAGCATGGCAGGGAGAGATGGAGGTGGAAATGAGAGCAGAAATCCAGGCCGGGCTGGGATTATCCATTGCCTCCAAGGGAAATACAAGGACAGTGAATCAGCTGTGCTACGGGATAATATGGCCATGTCTACGCTGGGATTGTGGTCACCAGGGGCGTTGCCCCAGTTGTGCAGACCTCCAATGCAGACACAAACATGTTGCAATTTGCACGGGGGCAGTTTCTCTTGGTTTCAAACAGGGAGGAAGCTGCACCCGCACAAATCCCACTGCACTAGCATAAACTGTGTCTACGAACTGTGCAGCCGCACCGGTGCTGGCAATCGCAGCCGACATCTTACACCTGAAGAAGGGGGAGGCGACGTGGTCCGAACAGCATTAGCGGCAGTGCTGAATAGGGCTGGCTTGAAGTTTCCTGTCCGCACTGTTTGACCAGCTGTACTTCTTCCTAATGTGTCTTCAGGTGGTTGTCATACACTGCACTGGCGCTGGCTCAGGCGAAGCGGGAATGCATACAGCTGCTATTTCTGAAGCACTTCATTCAAAACCGGAAACATTCACTTATGAGCTGTCAGTCATTCGAATACTCAGCAGCAGTGTTGCATGCTTTAGCCACAGATCTCTAAGTGCTTTACAACGGTGGAATGTGCCACATTATACAGAATGGGAAACTGAGGCACGGAAGGGCTAATGCATGCAGGGCCGGCGCAACCCATTAGGTGACCTAGGCGGTCGCCTAGGGCACTGACATTTGTGGGGCGGTGACCGCGGCAGCTGGATGTTCTGCTGCCGTGGTCAGCGGTATTTTGGAGGCGGGACCTTCCGCCACCTCTGTCGGGGATGCCATTTTGGGGGCGGGACCTTCCGCCGCCTAGGGCGCCAAAAAGGCTGCCAGCGCTCCTGAACGCATGGGTGCACTTGCAAAATAGCCTTGTAAAAAGAAGTAGCAAGTTGATTTGTCTGTCTCTGAAGATTTCAGTTGTGCTCAGTTTACAGGCTAGCTCCTCAGTTGGCGACGTGATTTAATTATTTTCCTACGTTATTAACCAATGATGTTATCAACTTGCACTAACTTATTAACTTCTTTGCCGTGAGAATAATCTAAAACTAAATATTTCCACGTCACGCTGTTTAAATATGAATAGTACCATCGTCAATGAAATGCTGCACTCACTGTACTGTGGCTTTTTGGGGTCATGGCGATTGTTAATTTGGTTCCTGAGCCACAGAGGTCTGAGTATCACTGAATGGAAAGGGAGACACCGGGAGCAGAACGGGCGAGTAATACTGTGTCCTGCTTCATCAGCTACTTTTTTAGAGAACAGGCACATTTTAAGTGATTTGCCTGATTTTAACAGAGGGAGTTGATGGCAGGGGTGGGGCTAGAAACCACATCTCCTACCTTTCAGTTCACAACACTGGCCTTACTCCTGATTTGGTTTAGCGTTTTAGCTTTTGACAATCACTTACTCTATGCTTTCTCTTCCTCCTCCTCCCCTTTATTTATATTTCCATTGTGTAATGTGAACGTCTCCCTGTGCTATAAGTCACTGCTGGTGGCGGCTCTGGTATTTCATAAAGGAACTAATTAAAATCCCATTGATCTCTGCAGTAGGCTGATTTTTCTGTAAGTTGTCTGCCCTTAGAACTAATACAGAGACATAATGACAATACTTAGAGATAATCGTATCTCACCTGCCTTAACAATGATATGACAGAGCTGGGAAGGTTTCCATGTGTTTGAGTTTAATACTTGCCTCACTACCAGCTGCCTAGCAGGCAAATAAGGAAATCCTGGAACTGATAGGAACATACTTGCCAATACATCCTTTTCTAACTGGTCTATGGGTGGGTGCCCGACCCAACCCATTTGGAGAGAGTCCATGCAATATGTAGATTTAAAACTCAGCCCCTTTCCTGAAGATGGGGTTTTATTAACAGACAAATTAATAAATCAGCTCAAGCCTCCTCCCAGGGCTTGGCTGCTTCTAAGGTTCCTCTCTCAGGACTGCTCAGCCCATACCCTAGGTCAGCATTTCTCAAATGCGGCCACCAGGGGCTTTTCTTGCAGCCACAGCCTCCTGGGCAGTGATTGGGGAGGGGGAAGCAGTGGCCCCTCCCCGGGGGCCCCCATCAGGAATTGGGCCCTACCCCCTTCTGGAGACACAAACACTGGAGGAGCAGGCAGCCACTGAGTTCCCGGAGGTGGTGGGGTCAGACTTCAGCCCTAGGGTGGTGCGCAGCAGGCTCAGGCCATGGGGCTTTCAGCTCCGGACACGCGGTGGCAAGCTCCCACTCCCAGGTGTGGGGTTCCGGCCCCCGGGCTCTGCTCCCTGGGCTCCCCCCCATCACCCCTGGCCCCCCGCTGCCTCCCTGCCCACCTCCCCATCCAGGGCTTAATTTGTCCCTCATCTTCAGGGCCAGCTCTGGCTTTTTTGCCGCCCCAAGCAAAAAAACCCCAAACAAACGAAAAAAGCAAACCGGCGGGGCCGGAGAGGCAGAGCAAAACACCCGTGCAGGGTGGCTGGAGCGCAGGTGCAGGGAGACTCCTGGTGCTGCAGACGTGCCCCGGGCAGTGGGGGGGAGGGAGAGGGAGTGGGGGGGAGAGAGAACGGGTGCAGCCAGGGCTTCCGCTGCGCCGCCTGCCGGGAGGGCTCCGCACCGCTCGGGTCGGCAGGGAGGGAAGGATGCAGGCTGCCCTGCCGGGCTTGCTGCAGCCCTGGCACCAGCTGGGGCAGACGGAGCGCGCAGCCCGCTCCCAGCAGGGCGCTCCCCTCCTGCGCGCCACCGCCCCCTACAGGGCGACCGGAGCGGCGAACCAAAAAGAAAAAAGAAAAAAAAAGGATTTGAGGGGACGCCGCCCCTTAGAATCTGCCACCCCAAGCACGAGCTTGCTCGACTGGTGCCTGGAGCTGGCCCTGCTCATCTTCCCAGGGCTGAGTAAATCTGCTGTGAAAAGTGATATTTGTATGTTTGTTAATATCACTTTTCACAGCAGACTTAGCAGCTAGCTACTAACATACAAGTATCACTTTTCACAGCGGCAGGCTTACTAGCTAGCACGTCTAAAAAAAAACACTAAAAAGGCAAAAGAAACGACAACAAAAAAGACAAGAACGTGCTTTGCTTATTTGTGTTTCTATTCTGTTTAGGTCCAGTAAAGAATAAATTGTACATTATTTTTATTATTGGGTCTGCAAAAAGACCCTATATAAATAAATTACAATGACTTGGACATGTGTATGTCCATATTTATTTGTTTTTCCTAAAGTTAATTAAGTATTTTAGGAAAAATTGTCAGAGCGGCCACCAGCAAGAGGTGGTGGCTGCACTTTGAGGCCACTAACAAATTTGTTGTGATCTGTCCTAGAGAACCACCAGAGGCGGCTCCAGGCACCAGCACTCCAAGCGCGTGCCTGGGGCGGCAAGCCACGGGGAGCGCTCTGCCGGTTGCCGCGAGGGTGGCAGGCAGGCTGCCCTCAGCGGCATGCCTGTGGAGGGTCCGCTGGTCCCGCGGCTTTGGCGGACCTCCCGCAGGCATGCCGCCGAATCCGCGGGACCGGGGACCTCCCGCAGGCAAGCCGCCGAAGGCAGCCTGCCTGCCGTGCTTGGGGCTGAAAAATACCTAGAGCCGCCCCTGAGAACCACCACGTGGAGTAAGGAACCACCTTCCTCGGTTGCTTACTGGAACATTTAACATGTTCCCAATGGGATCAACACGCACTAAATGGCTGCGATGCCTCTGGCAAACAGTGGTGTGCTGGTGCATGATCTTATCTTTCCAACCATTCGAGTCTGATTTTTAAGTGACAGGGGTTTTTTTGTTTTTGTTTTTGTTTTTTTGGGGGGGGTCTTAGCTCATTTTAAATCCATTGCTTACCTGTCCATTTGATCTATTTTTAATCCTCATAACCTTACTAGAGAATCCTTCCTTCCCCTCAGTCTGAACACTCCTGTATGTTGGAGAAGGGGACTATGTGAGGTTGAAGAATTTAACCCCAAATCTCAAACCCATAATTCATGACTGATCCCCACCCTTTAAATTCCAATAAAATAACATTTATGGGGGAGATTTTCCAAAGCATCTCTGGGATTTAGGGGCATAAATGTCACTGACAGACAATGGGACTTATGCGCCTAAATCCCTTAGGTGCATGGGAAACTCTCCTTTTACAACAACTAATCCCCATAAACAAAGGGGATGATTCTCACTTACTTGTGCTTGGCTCGGGGTGAGGACTTTAAACGCTCTTTGCACTTTCTGCACTCGGGGGCTGTTCCGGACCCTGCCAAGCCCCTGGTGTAGGTCAGAGCAGTCTTAGGGCTGCTCTAACATAAACTTTGTTCCCGTGGGTCCCTAGATGTCATTGGAGGAAGAAAACAGCCATGCCATTACCCTGATACGCCCTTGTGATGGAAGCAGAGCCGGGCAGAATCCTTACACCAGCTGTATTTTGGGGTGGAAGGCGGGGGGGAACGTGGGGGTGGATTTTCACCCCTTCAGGTCTTCCTTACAATGCTGTCAAAGGTGTCCTTGGCCTAACTGAGAGCCTTGTCTAAGACACAAGCTGAACTGTCAGACCAATAGTAATGGTCGGCCTTGTTCCCTCGCCCACTCTTGTCCTGAGTCACGCAGAGTTCTCACTGCATGATTCCTCCTGGGGGAGCAGGGTTTGCGGTCATGACGAAGGACAGGATCTCGCAGCCTCTGATGTGATCGCTGCCGGCTGGAGTAGCCTCACCCACACACCACCCAAAACGTGCTCTGGAGCCATGCAAGATTGCGGCTCCAGTGACGCGGTTTGGGCTGTTCCCTTCTACGTCAGCAACGCGATGGCTTCGGACAGGGCAGGGAAAAGCCAGTGATGCTGGAGCATGCCCAGCAGCGGGTTTATTCCATGATAAGCTGCAAGCCCCCGGGCGTGTGGAATTCCATGGTGGGGCTCCATCCAAAAGAGATGCAATCGCTCACCCCTGTGCTCATATGAACCACGAGATGGCCCCTAATGCGACCATGTTTACCCGGAATCTGCTACCCAGGAGACCCTTTCTCAAGAGCCAAGGGCAGAATCCACCACATGGGCTCACTGGCTTGTTAGTTCTAAGCCGGCTGGTTTACCCTGCTGCTCCCAGAGTTGCTTATGTGCGTAACCTGTTTTCTCTTCCCATAGTGGTATTTCCTGTCCTGCAGCGGCTGAGTCATGCTGCCAGGATCAGAGCATCTTTTCTCCTTGGCTTCATGCAGAATTAGATCTGGAAGTTTCAAAACAGCAGGGTCGTTAGGGTAACATTGCTCAATTGTTCGCTCTCTTCGGGATTCAGCTCTGTTCCCTCCCTTGCGCTGCTTCACTTAGCAGCAGAAGAAAAAAACCCCAAACTTTTGTAGTGATAATCAGGATGGTCCATTTCAAACAGCTGACAAGAAGTAACTGAGTTACAGTAGGGGGAATTCCTAATGGACCATCCTGATTATCACTACAAAAGTTTTTTTTTCTCTTGCTGATAATATCCCACCTTAATTGATTAGTCTCATTAGAGTTGATATGGCACCCCCCATTTTTTCATGTTCTCTGTGTATATACATATATCTTCCTACTGTATTTTCCACTGCATGCATCTGATGAAGTGGGTTTTAGCCCACGGAAGCTTATGCTCAAATAAACTTGTTAGTCTGTAAGGTGCTACAAGTGCTCCTCGTTCTTTTTGCTAAATAGTTTTAGTTCACTTAGTAATCTCTTCAGAATAACAAGGAAATGGCTCCCTCTGAGGGTGGATCTTCTCTAGCTCATATGGTGCTTTCTTACCATTGGCTAACACACGGTAACTAACGTGTGTTAAAATCCTAGTGAGGACAAGACAGTTTGTCATTTTTCACGTGTGTCAGCAGGTCGAGGTAAAGACTGTTGAGGAGTCTGGGCTTTAAGTTGACTTGTAAGCACACACATGTGAAAACTACAAACTTCCTTGTCTTCACTAGGATTTTAACTCGTGTCAGTTATCACGTTAGCTAACATGAGGTAAGAACGCACCTTTATTCCTAGTGAAGACAAGGCCTGAGGGTGGTGCCCAGAGCCCAGCTCTAAGCTAAATCTTTCTGCTTTGTTGCTCTTCCCAAACACAATAGGTTTAACATTATCTTGCACGTTAGCCCGTCTCCTCTGATCTCTGTGGCCTTGGTGGTTGTTTGGCTCCCTGCTATCACTGATTTTGGTTTTAAGACATTGTGAAAATGTGGTGGGGCTGGTTGTGGTGAGGACGGTGGGTTTGTTTTTTAATCCCGCAAAACAAAAACAATTTCAAGATTTTCCATGTTCCCCCTTCCCCCATTTTTAACCAGCTCTATCTGCTGCCTGATGGAATCACTTATGCTTGTGCAAAGCGAGTGTGCGAGAGTGGAGGGTTCTAAGTTGGTAGCATTTTACCCACGCTTTGCACGGCACTAGTGTGAGTAATGATAAAAGACAATGCCACACGAGGCACTGGAAGCTCAGGCCCTGGGTTGAATTCTGGGGCTGGGTCAATTTCATAACATCATAGAATGGTGGGACTGGAAGTGACCTCGAGAGGTCATCTAGTTCAGTGCCCTGCACTCAAGGCAGGATTAAGTATTATCTAGACCATCCCTGACAGGTGTTTGTCCAACTTGCTCTTAAAAATCTCCAGGGATGGAGATTCCACAACCTCCCTAGGCAATTTATTCCAGTGCTTAACCACTCTGACAAGAAGTTTTTCCTAATGTCCAACCTAAACTGCCCTTGCTGCAATTTAAGCCCATTGCTTCTTGTCCTATCCTCAGAGGTTAAGGAGAACAATTTTTTTCCCTCCTCCTTGTAACAACCTTTTATGTACCTGAAAACTGTTATCACGTCCCCTCTCAGGCTTCTCTTCTCCAAACTAAATAAACCCAGTTTTTTCAATCTTCCATCCTAGCTCATGTTTTCCAGACCTTTAATCGTTTTTGTTGCTCTTCTCTGGACTTTCTCCAGTTTGTGCACATCTTTCCTGAACTGTGGTGCCCATAACTGGACACAACACTCCAGCTGAGGCCTAATCAGCGCAGAGTGGAGCAGAAGAATTACTTCTTGTGTCTTGCTTACAACACTCCCGCTAATACAGCCCAGAAAGTTTGCTTTTGTTTGCGGCGGTGTTATCAGGGACGGCTCCAGGCAAGAGCAGAGCAAGCAGCTGCTTGGGGCTGCCAATACAAAGGGGCGGTGCTCCGTCCCGCTATTGGGGCTGCACGTCCGGCGGGAGTTCGGTGGTGGTTCCCTCAGTCCCTCTCTTCCTCTTTGAGCTGCCGAAGTGCCGCAGAAGAATGGAGCGCGATTGACCTGCCGCCAAAGTGCTGCCGATCGTTTTTTTTTCTGCTTGGGGTGGCAGAAAACCTGGAGCCGGCCCTGAGCGTTACACTGTTGACTCATATTTAGCTTGTGATCCACTATGACCCCCCAGATCCCTTTCTGCAGTGCTCCTTCCTAGGCAGTCATTTCCCACTGTGTGTGTGTGCAACGGATGGTTCTTCCCTAAGTGCAGTACTTTGCATTTGTCCTTAGTGAATCTCATCCTATTTACTTCAGATCATTTCTCCAGTTTGTCCAGATCATTTTGAATTTTAATCCTATCCTCCAAAGCACTTGCATCCCCTCCCAGCTTGGTATCATCCGCAAACTTTACAAGTGTTACAAGCAGGGCGGGCTCCAGGCACCAGCTTAGCAAGCAGGTGCTTGGGGCGGCCACTCCAGAGAGGGGCGGGTCGTCCAGCTATTCGGCGGCAATGCGGCGGAGGGTCCCTCACTCCCGCTCGGAGCGAAGGACCTCCCGCTGAATTGCCGCAGATCACGATCGTGGCTTTTTTTTTTTTGGCTGCTTGGGGCGGCAAAGCCCCTGGAGCCGGCCCTGGTTACAAGGTTATCTAAATCCTTGAGGAAGATATTGCTTCCTGCAAAGGTGGATATGTCGGTTCCCACCTGATGTGTGGGGGCCTTGGGCTGCGCCCTTAAAAGCCATGGTTCTGTCTTAGCTAAGGTTCCCAGGGCGTGTTTGGTTAAAGGAGAGGTTTTCCACTGTCTGCTTGGCCACAATTTCCCAGGGCCGCCCAGAGGATTCAGGGGGCCTGGGGCAAAGCAGGGGAGCTGCAGCGCTTGTACTCACCCGGCGGCGGTCCGGGTCTTCGGCAGCACTGAAGGGCCCCCTGCCGCCGTAATACCACCGAAGACCTGGACCGCCGGGCCAGGGCTCGCAGTGCCCCTGTAGGGCCCAGGACAAATTGCCCCACTTGTCCCCTTCCCCCCCGGGCAGCCCTGCAATTTCCCCCTGGGCAGTGCTGTTCAATGTGCCTCACAAGCTGGCTGCTGCCCTTCACGCAAAAGGAGGCTGCTGCCTGCGTTTCAGTGGCACCGTGGTTAATAGGGACTGAAACCGTTCGGTTCCTTCCGCATGCTATAAAAATGGAAAATGTTATTTTATTATAAAAATGCCCATTTCCTTTCATTAATTAATTCCCACGTAGACTGTCGCTTCCAGGGCGCCAGGCTCTCAAGAGCTCAGTAAAGATGATAAATGGATCTGCCCACCCCTTCGGCCAAACTTTCCCCCTTCTTCCAGGCCTAAGCCCCAGTCGCCTCTCTCCAAATCTGTTATCCCCTGTAGCAAAACTCCAGGGCTAGAATAGTGGGGAGGCGGGTGAGGTGGGGGGAGGGTTTGCTGGTCAGGACTGAGTGGCAACGGCAGAGCTGTAGGGGGCCCAGGACTCGAGTAACAGAAGACACCAGGACAGAGAAAAACTAGGACAGGATTGAGGAGCATTGGCAGAGCTGCGTGTGGGGAGCGTGGGGCTGGGAGAGCAGGGGCTGCGGGTCGGGAGTGAGGAGCATTGGCAGAGCTGCGTGTGGGGAGCGTGGGGCTGGGGTAACAGGGGCTGCGGGTTAGGCTTGAGTAGGGTTGCCAACCCTACAGGATTGGCCGGGAGTCTCCAGGACTTAAAGATGAACCTTTAATTAAAGATTACATCATGTGATTTAGTCTCCAGGAATATGTCCAACCAAAACTGGCAACCCTAGGATGGAGGGGCAGCGGCAGCACTGGGTGGGAACTGGCTGTTGGGAGCTGCACAATCTTCTTGTCACCAGGACAACCTGACGTGGGGGGACAGGCCCTGAAGTGGGGGGAGGGCGCGTGTGTGCGTGGGGGTGTCTAACAGGCGGCCAGCTGGCTGCCATCCGCCCAGGCCAGCGTCCACCCGCCGCGGCTCTGTTCTGAGCCCGCCGGCCCTCAGCCGCTCGCCGCGCCTCCCAATTTAACACAAAGAGGGTCTAAAAATCAGTCGCCCTGGGGTGCAGCGGGAGAGTTTGACCCACGGGTGCAGGCCCCCCAGATTAGGCCTTGCGTATAGCTAGGGTGACCAGCTAGAAAGTGTGAAAAATCGGGACACGGGGTGGGGTGGGGGAAAATCCCAAATATCGGGACTGTCCCTATAAAATCGGGACATCTGGTCACCCTCCGGCTAGCTGGGGGCTGGGTCAGCTGCGGAGCCCATGGAGCAGAGACACTGCAGGGGCAGGGGGCCTGAGCCTGCCGGTGTAAATCCGGAGTGACACCGGAGTCGCTCCGGTGCAAAGCGGGAACGAGCCACTTCCCAGCCGGGGGGCCTCTGACGCAGGCCGCCACCGCCTGCTGCTGCTCCTGAATATTCATCGCGCCGGCCGGGGCCGGGAGCCAAGCGGCCCCGCAGACGGGGGCGGGCCGCGGCGCGCTGCCATTGGCTGCCGGGGCGGCTCCTGGCTCGGGGAGCAGCCCGGGGTTCGGCCGGGAGCGGAGGCAGGGGGGGACCCGCAGCTCGGCCGGGATCCGTGCACGGGCTCAGGCGGGGCTGGGAAAGCTGCGAGTGGATGAGACCCCTCCCCGCCCCCCCGCGGCCTTTGGGAGCTGGCAGGGGGAGGAGAGACTTAGAGGAGACACACGAGTGTGTGTGCGTGTGCAAGGAGCGCTCTGCCTTGTCAAGCGGAGCACGGGCTGCTGCTGCTGCGAGCCTGCTGCTGGCTAACATCACAACAAAGGCTGGCGTGTAACCGGGGTAAGTGGCCGCTCCGAGTCCCTCCTGCTGCTTCCCTGGGTTAGATGTGGCAATGTCCATTGCATGTATGGCAACAAGCCCCCCCCCCGCGAAAACAGACAGCTCGACCGGCTGCTCCTCCAGCTAAGGAACGGCCCCCAGAGCCCAGCCCCTGGCTTGAAAATCCTGCTCAGCTGCAGGATTTGGGGGGGCGATGCTGTGACCGCCCTTCTGCCCCACGCTGGGAATCCAGACGCAAAGCCAGGGGAGATGTAACCTTTCCCCAGGTCAGCGCAAAGGGCTGGCCCTGGCAGGGCTGCAGTGGATAGCTAGTCCCAGCCCTGCTGGGTGGAATCAGGCCTGTCCCAGGGCAGGGGAGGGGGGATGAAGGGGGATGGCTGCATGGATGGTTGCATCTTTTTCGGGTAAGGTCGCCTCTTTCCTGTTATTGTGGGCAAAACTCCCGGCCAAGCGGTGGTGGTAATGAGGGCCTGGCAGATCCTCCCCGGGGGCGGTTAATTAAAATGTTGCAAACACTGAGGTTGGGGGAGGAAAGGGGAAGGCTCAGAAAAATAGCGATAATTTTTTATCACAATCTCTGAAAGTTTTCGTGTCCTTTGAATACCGATAGACAGTGCCAGGTCAGCTGCGTTTGCCCAGGCAGGATCTGCTCTACAGCCAGAACGTGTGGAAGCTTTTCCGTGCTAATCCATCCGGGGGCCTCAACCTTATCCCAGGGAGCTCACCTGTAGGGCTCAGAGGGGAGTTCAGTTTCCATGCCCCGGTGTGGCCTTGGCCTTTCTGCGGAGCCTGCCAAGGAGAGGCCACTTACCACTAAGGGCTGGTCTATGCACAGGTTTTGTACTGGGTTAACTATGTCAGTGAGGGGAGTGATTGTTTTTAAATGCAATAGTTAAATCGGTACCGTCCCTAGCACAGGGTAGAGGTGCCTTATCGTGGTCGAATTTATGCTCCTAAATGTACAGGAATTAAGGTCTAAAAATGTTATTAAAGTTAATGTTTAAAATGAAATAGACATGAGTTAAGAGGGAAGGTGCTGTACCTCTGGGGTCAGGCTTGAGTTATGAGGGATTACAGGGATCGGTTACAAGGTTCACGAGATACAGACATATCACATAACCGGCATCGACCCGGATTGGGGTGCGGGAGTTTTTAAAGCGTCAGTGGATAAGTGGGCTCGGGGACGCCACCCATGGAATGTATTAAGAGTCCAAATCAGGATCAGTGTAGCACACTGGCTCTCAGACTTTGTACTGGTGACCCCTTTCACACAGCAAGCCTCTCAGTGCGACGTCCCCTTATACATTAAAACACTTTTAAATATATTTAACACCATTATAAATGCTGGCGGCAAAGCGGGGTCAGGGGTGGAGGCTGACAGCTCGCGACCTCCCAGGTAATAACCTCGTGACCCCCTGAGGGGTCCTGACCCCCAGGCGTAGTGAATAAGTACATGGGTGAGGTGTGTCCCTCGGTTTGTCAGGGAAGGAAGTGGGTTATGTCCCTGGTCAGCGGCCTCGGTTACTCGAGCTGGACACAGTGTAAGGAAAGGAGACGGTCTGGCCCTGTGAAGTCAGTGGGGCGAGGTTCTGCTTTGCTTCAGCATGGGGTGGCAGAATCTGGCCCTAGAGGAAGAAGGCGAGGACTGCTGGAAGAACACACTCCTTATGAACTGTGCCTTTCTCAAGGCCTCCTCACTTCGCCCTTTCCCGTCTCAGCGCTGCTGGTGCAAGAGCCTTCTTCCCTGCATCTGCTGCTGCCTGGAGCAGACTCCCTGTCTATCTCCCTGCCTTGCCAACTCCCCATTTCTTGTCACTCTCTTCTGGTCACATTTTTGCTCCCTTGCTCTGTAGCACGCTTGTCACACGTACAGTGTATCATAAGAGCATAAGACTGGGTCAGACCAAAGGTCCATCTATCCCAGTGTCCTGTCTTCCGACAGTGGCCAATGCCAGGTGCCCCAGAGGGAATGAACAGAACTGGTAATCGTCAAGGGATCCATCCCCTGTCGCCCATTCCCAGCTTCTGACAAACAGAGGCTAGGGACGCCATTCCTGCCCATCCTGGCTAATAGCCATTGGTGGACCTATTCTCCACAAACTCTTACCAATCTCCTGTTAATGTTCCACCATTAGTTTAAGTGGACCTTTGTTCAATACCTTAATGTTCCTTTTCCTGACAACTTTATCTCAACATTCCTCATTCCTGCTTAAAAGGAACATAGAGCATTTCTTTAATTCATTTTACTTTTACAATATAATTCACTCTACTTTCACAACATACAGTTATGTATTAATAGCACCATGCCCCGAGATCTGCCTATGCTGCTCCATAACTGCTCACCTGTTGGTTAGAGTTTAGCATGATTTAATACAGCAGGAAGATGAGATTAAAAACACTCAAAGTTGTTGCTGGAACCAGCTGCAAACGTGGTTTAAGATACTGGTGCTTTTTCATAGATTATAAAGTCAGAATGGATCACTGGGATCACTGATCTGACCTCCTGCATAACAGGCCATAGATCTTCCCTGAAATAATCCCTGTTTGAACTAGAGCAGAGCTCTTCGAAAAACATCCAGTCTTGATTTAAAAGTTTCCAGTGATGGAGAGTCCACCCCAAGCCTTGGTAAATTGTTCCAATGGCTGGTTGCCCTTGCTGTTAAAAAATTACACCTTATTTCTAGTCTGAATTTGTCTAGCTTCAACGTCCAGCCACGGGATCTGGTTGGTATTGAAACACCTCTGAGATCTCGCTCTGTATTGGATCCTTTTAATGTTACCTACAAAGTTAACCAAATTAATGCCACTGGAGGAAGGAGGGTGGGGGAAAGATCAAACTGGCTTCTAAAAATCTTGCAGTGCTAAAGGAGCCTTATCAAAGTGCATGGGTCAAACTCTGGACCTAGCTGCTGTGGCTGTAACTTACATCTGTTCACCAAAGGTGAAATTCAGCCCCGCGCAGACAGACAGCGTGATGCCCAGCCATAAATAAAACCCTGTTTTGAGGGCTTAAACGGGAACGGCTGATTCATAGGCCTTGTGCCAACCCACTCTGCCAGGGCTGATTTCCCACTCCAAAGTCACCCAGCGCTGGATCCACAGCCCATTGAACGCGCAAAGTGTTTTGGAAAAAATGCTGCACTATTATTTTTAAAAATTACTCACCAGGCCTGCACTTGTGACGAGCAATGTGACAATAATAGATCAGTGGACTGAAGTGAGCACGTGCAAGCTAAAACAGTGCAAAATCTGGTGCCTTTCAGGGTACGGGCCAAGGTAAATATTTTCTCATGGGCATCTGAAAATAGGGTGAGCAGGGAATTGTAAGTGCAGGGAATTATTGGAGAGGGATTTGTGGTCGGTTATCGAAAATTAATGAATTTAGGCACACAGGTCAGAGCCTCAAAGGTATTTAGTTTCCTAACTTCCATTGATTTCAAATAGTTTCAGTGGAAGTTAGGGGCCTACATACCTTTGAGGGTCTGGGCCCTAGTGCATATGGCTAGAGATGCCCTTTGCAGAATTTTTATGAATCAAAATAAATAAGCACCCTACAATAACAACCCGGTAGAGTGTCTATGTAAGAGAGGAAAACCCGTGTGGAGGGGATGAAACAGGTTTTACATTTCAAGCTTCCAAAGAATTATTGCAATGAAACCCCAGAAAACTGTTTTGAAATGGCCAGGAGTACTTTTGATGGTAGCACTTTCAGAGGGGGAGGGATAACTCAGTGGTTTGAGCATTGGCCTGCTAAACCCCAGGTTGTGAGTTCAATCCTTCAGGGGGTCACTTAGGGATCTGGGACAAAAATTGGTCCTGCTAGTGAAGGCAGGGGGCTGGACTCAATGACCTTTCAAGGTCCCTTCCAGTTCTAGGAGATTGGTCTATCTCCTATTATTATTTATTTTATATTAAACAATCGCATGATATCAGAGTGTGAGGACAGTAAAGGAATGGAGAGGAGTCAAGCCCTTATTTCTAATGAGGACCCTGCTTTTTAAATAGTCAGATTGCCAGGTACCAAGTGGGGGACAGACTGTCCAACATTAGCCTGTGTCTCTCCTGTTGAGGAAGTGCCTTACAAAGAAAAAAGCTGAACACAAGGGGAATAGCAAAGACAAGGAGGTGGGGACTCCAGAGCAGAGCCATCTGCTCAGGGGGAATCCCTGAGGACTGGATAATCAATCCAAGGCAAGTAGCCAGGCAGAGACAACTGTGATCAGCTCATCGGCTGAATGAGTGTATCTCGGGACCTGATGATGGCAGAAGCCATCGGGGTTTAGGGCCCGATCCACAGCCGAGGGCGAGTCTTTTAATTAGTTTCCAGGAGCTTTGGATCACCTCGGGGCTGGGGGAAAAGGGGATGGGCACGTGCCCCGAGGGCAGGAGTTAAGAAGATGCATGTGAGTCCTGTGGCGTGTTTGGCTCTGCATCCCACTGTGGTACCTGCACAAATGCTGAGTGAAAGAGCTTTGAACGGTGGAACTATGCTGGGTGCAGCACCCGCTGGTCCGTGACATGCACCCCAGGAGCTTCCAAAAGGGATTCTGGGAGAATCGTCAGCTCCTGCGTGCTCCAGCAACGACTCCCTCCCCTCCTATCCCCACTCCACTGTGCCTCCATCTTGCAGGGCAGATTTCCGCCCTGTCAGTTTGAGCCTGTAAATGCAGGATCTGCAAGTCCTGTTTAGGTGCGAGCCCAGCTGACCTCTGATGGGTTTTGCCCCACCAAGGCAGGTTCACCCAGAAGAGCTTTTAATGCAGAAAGCCGGGGAAAGTAGCTTTCCTGGCGGTGGTATAGCTGCATCGACGCTCTCCAGCTGAGAGCGGGGTCCCAATGTTTACGTACAGTGCCTAGCATGTAGTGAGAGATGGTCCCTGCCTCGAATAGCCTCCAGTCTACATAGACAAAGGGTGGGAAGGAGGAATATGATTAGTCTCCAGGCACAGAGGGATTAAGAGATTTACCCATGCCACAAAACCCTCCCATAGTCTTGTCCGATTGGCACAGCTCGGGGGAAGCCCAGGACTAGAACGACAGGGGGGTGCTGTCGGTCAGGACTGAGGGTGCCTAGGCCGAGTTTTTATATTGCTGACCCCTGCAACACTGTGTTTGGCTCCCGCAATAGGTTTCAAAATCAAGACCGAAGGCTTCCTGTTTTCAGCGGGAGTTCAGGGTGGGGTTTGCATGCACGCTCAGCGTTGGCCTTGCGCTCTTTCCCGCTGGAATCAACAGTTGACAATGGTGGGCTCGGAGTTCGGCCAAGCCTGTGTTTTTATTCACGGGGAGCGGAATTCCCCTCTGTACAAGGCCTTCGTGCCATTCAGGTTCTGCCTCAGACTGTGGGGCTGTACCATGTAAGACAGGTTTCCAAGCTAGGGTTCGCAACCGCCTAGTGATCGGTGAAGGCTTTGGCAGGGATGTGGATTGCGCCTTGTGTTTTTACCCCCAATGCATGTGACACACTCCTCCCCCCCAACTCAGAAAGAAGCCCTGGGGTTCAGAAAGTCTGAGATCCTCTGATAGGCAGCATGATCTAGATGGCATAATCGAGTTGTGCTTTGAGTGTCACTTATTTTTCTTTCCTTTGTGAGCAAGAACATGTTTAGGGCTTGGGAGAAATGTGCATTTCCAATCTGAGGTTCAACTGCGAAAGGCTCACCACGGCTCCACGGCTGTTCTGTTTATCTGCGGTCGATGGGCTGGGCTTCGATGCCAGGGGCTGGATTTTAAACCCTGGCCGCCGAGGCTGTGCATACAGCTGTTTGTATTTGTACCAGTGCGTGCACACCCATGTGGCTCGCACGGTATTTGTGTGTGCACACACGAGGATGGTGCACTGACCTGAGTCACAGGCACAAAAGGGGCGTGCATCCAAGTTTGGCACGTGAACTCCAGCGTGTGTGTGTGTGTGTGAGATTGTATGAAATTTCTTGCTAGGCTCTGTCCACCACTATGAACTCCCCAAGAACTTGGGACTATCACAAACCTCACCGCTTTCCATTCCCCGGGCAAGGCAGACTTCTCCGACCTTTCCTTCTCTATTATAAACACACAGCAAGGGCTGCATGTAACAGATAACAGTCAACCCGCCCCTACCGAAACAGGACACCCCACTCCACACCTTTCTGCCCCTGGGGAGAGGAGAAAACAAACAACAAGTGACAGATGGATAGTCCTGTTGCTCAGTGCAGCGTTGGAAGGCACTCAGATATTATGGGGATGAGTGTGGTGTAACAACAGATATAGAATAGGACAGAACTTGCTTCGAGCAGGGGCAGATTTCACCAGGGGATACGCAGACATGGAAGCTTGAGGGAAATGTGACCTCATGAGCAGTGAAGCCAATGTGTAAATATTGGTGTCCATTAGCTGTCTCTACCTTTCTGTGGCCTTTTGTTTAGCTTCCTATCAAACTTTAAAGGTCACATGTTTTTTACTTGGCTGGCAATTGAAACCCGAGAGTTTTTTCTGCCCCCTTTTCACTGTGTTTTCCGAGCTGCTGGTGGTTACCAGGGACTGCACTGTGGAATGGCTGGCTCGGTCAGGCTGGCCAACGTTTGCTTAATGTCACAACTATTTTCTTGGCTTCGGCTGCTGTGCAGCTTCAATCATGCGGGTAATGGATGGTGAAAAACAACAGGCTGTGCTGGGGATTGGAACCGCTGCTGCTTCTGGAAAAGGCCTGAGACAGCAAACTAGTTTTGTGGCAAATGCAGGATGAATTTTCTCTGGGGTGGTTAGGGTGATTGGGAGCAGCTGTAGCCCCATCCCCCCTACAAAGGCTCAGTGGCCCATAGGCAGGCTGTGCAGATGTTAAGGAGAGGGGGCTGCTTCTGATTCTCTTTCTTTCCTCCCCATCCAGTTGCTTTCACTTGCTCTACGGAGTCTTTAAACCAAGAGTGGGTGGGTGTCTTTCTCAGAGGTCTGCTCTAGCTCAGCCAGAAGTTATGGGCTTCATGCAGGGATTAGTGGGTGAGGTTCTTAGGCCGGGGTTGTGCAGGAGCTCAGACTAGATGATGACAATGGTGCCTCCTGGCTTTAGAAAGCTATGACGCTCTGCTGCTTTACCATCTAAGGAATCCTCCCACCTCTGCCAGCCCACTTTTTCTGCCGTCATCCTGATCTGAGTCTGTACTGCCTCCTCGTGGCCGGCAGGAGGCGCTCTAACCGCGCTATTGTCACGGCGCCGTGTGGCAGGCAGCCAGGCAGGGGAGCAGCTTCAGAAACTTGCCAGCAGTAATAACTCAGCTTGATCCTGGGCGTTGTTAGTAAGCTCCATGGTGGGGACAGATCCTGGTCTCCCTCCTGGTTGAATTCACTCAGGGCTCCATTCTGCCCCATGCTGAGCAGTGCCTTACTATGCACCTCACTCCATTGGGACAGATTCTGCCTCCTTTCCCTGCTTGGCAAACAGCGTCAGTCATTTCCAGGGGCTGAGCAAGGGACACGGTGTAAGGAAAGGAGACGGTCTGGCCCTGTGAAGTCAGGGGGGCGAGGTTCTGCTTTGCTTCAGCCTGGGGTGGCAGAATCTGGCCCTAGAGGAAGAAGGAGATGGCTGCCGGAAGAACACACTGCTTGTGAACTGTGCCTTTCTCAAGGCCTCCTCACTTCGCCCTTTCCCCTCTCAGCGCTGCTGGTGCAAGAGCCTTCTTCCCTGCATCTCCTGCTGCCTGGAGCAGACTCCCTGTCTGTCTCCCTGCCTTGCCAACTCCCCATTTCTTTTCACTCTCTTCTGGTCACATTTTTGCTCCCTTGCTCTGTAGCACGCTTGTCACACGTACAGCGTATCATAAGAGCATAAGAATGGCCAGACTGGGTCAGACCAAAGGTCCATCTATCCCAGTGTCTTCCGACAGTGGCCAATACCCCAGAGGGAATGAACAGAACAAGTAATCAACAAGGGATCCATCCCCTGTCGCCCATTCCCAGGTTCTGGCAAACAGAGGCTAGGGACACCATCCCTGCCCATCCTGGCTAATAGACATTGGTGGACCTAACCTCCATGAACTTATCTAGTTCTTTTTTTGAACCCTGTTATAGACTTGGCCTTCACAACATCCTCTGGCAAGGAGTTCCACAGGTTGACTGAATGTTGTGTCCCCCTCTAGTGGCTGATTGAAATAGTGAATAACCGCCTACTACTGCTCCTAGCTTATGGAGTTAACACCTTTAGCTCAAGTGCTCTGGTGCCGAAGATCCTAAGGGTTGAACTCTGCTGATGTCCTTGTGTTGAGGTAGCGTCTAGGAGCTCTAATCATGAACCAGGACCCCATGGTGCTAGGTCCTATACAAACACAGAACAAAGAGATGGTTCCCTACTCAAGGAGCTGACAAGCTATGTATCAAGGGATGACAGATGGATGCAGGCAGACGGGGGAGCCCAAGGAAACAGTGAGACAGTACGGTTAGCAGGACAGGCGGTGCTCGCAGCAGA
The DNA here is from genome assembly GCF_020497125.1 of Mauremys mutica. Classification (NCBI taxonomy): domain Eukaryota; kingdom Metazoa; phylum Chordata; order Testudines; family Geoemydidae; genus Mauremys; species Mauremys mutica. Next base: position 16,310,749 of record NC_059092.1, on the reverse strand, counting down.
CCCGCAGCTGAACGAACCATTGCCAAGTGTTTTGTAAACATCGCGGCAAAGGAGAATTTTAAGGCGGGAGCTGAAGGACAGAAGTAGCTTTGCCGATGCTTACGGGAAATGCTTCCCAAGGGTGAGGGGCAGCCTGGGAGAAAGCACAACATTTAACAAGTTGTCGATAGAGGCTGGCATGGGCTGGTCGGAGGAGAGAATCAACCACAAAAGATATGATAGGTAGAGAAGCAGTGGGGCTAGACAAGCAGTGATTGGCCTAATGACTGGATGCTATAATTAATCCATCCACCACACAATGCCACCCAGTCAAACTCTACCCGGCCCTCTCTTTCATCAGTGGTAGAACCTCCGAGTTACGAATGGCGGTTGTTTGAAACTCTGCAATGTTCGTAACTCTGAACAAAACGTTATGGCAAGTCTTTCAAAAGTTTACTAGGCAGAAGAAAAATGCAGCTTTTTAAGCATCTTAATTCGAATGAAAGCAGCACAGAAACAGTTTCCTTACCTTGCCAAATGTTTTTTTGAAACGTTCCCTTTATTTTTTTCGTAGTTTACGTTTAACACAGCACTATTTGCTGGTTTTTGTCTCTGCTGCTGCCTGATTGTGCACTTCCGGTTCCCCATGAGGTGTGTGGTTGACCGGCCAGTTTGTAACTCTGGTGTTCGTAACTCTGAGGTTCTACTGCACTGAGTCCTGTATTTGGGCTACTTGGGGTTTCAAATTACCCGGTAACTTGAGAATCTCACCTAAATCTCCTTTGCTGCAGACTAAGCCCATTACGTCTCGCGTATCTCCAGCACACCTGTAATAATGATGAATTTTCAAAGAACAATCGGTGGTTTTGGCTAAACAACTAAACATTCAGGTTCAGCTAAGCATCTCTAATCAGTCTATTTCGACTAGACATATGACTTCCTCTTTGGTTTCAAAAAATCAGGCTGAAAATCTCAAGAGAACAGACTCCTTTGTGAGATTTCAAGAGCCTTCCCGCTTCTGACCTTCAGGCCCAGATCGCTCAGGAATAGCAGTTTTCCCCCTGGTGCTTCACTGCCTCTGGTTTTAAATCCTGGTTGATGCAAGGAGGTGCAGAAGCACATGAAAATGGGGTGTGTGTATGTGTGTGTGTGACCTAACTCCACCTTAGTGAACCTCAAAGTTAAGGTTCTATGTAAGTTTCAAGTGAAAGGTCAGGACAGGTCCCATTTTACTGATGGAACTGGTGTGTTCATACTTGTTGGCTGTCTTGGGATTGGCATCTCTATTGGCTGACCTGGTCTTTGGAACAAGGCAAAAAAACAGACTGTGCCGGTCTAGATTATGACGATTGTTAATTGCGTTGCCACAAGCATGGCCCAAGACCCCCTCGTGCTAAGCCCTGTACAAATCCACCCAAAAAGACAGTTCCGGCCTCAGAGAACTTCCAAACGAAACATAAGACAAGCCGTGGATGTAGACAGACAGGGAAGCAATCCACTCCAGGTTTTACATTGCGCCTGCTGCACGCTGGGACAGGAGGTACTGGGCGTTCAGCGAGTGCAGTGCTAATAGCCATGAAGCGCATACATCATCGGCACAGCTCCTGGGCCCCAATCCAGCAAAGTGCTTAAGCGTGTCCTTACTTCAAGTGGGTGAGTCTGACCACTTGACATCAGTGTGATGGGACTGGTCACATGCCAGATCAGGGCCATAGTTTCTAGACCTCACTATCAAGACTCAGTGCCTTGTTCTAAGAAGTTCCCCAAAAACCAAAGACATGCAACTTGTGTCCTGCTACATTGCCAGATCTTGTCCAGTTGAGTGCAGTGGGTTCTGCCGTTCTGGCTGAAATGTGCCTTTTAGATACTAAACGTGTTGTTTGAACTGGGGTCTTTCTAAGTGCAGGGGAGTTTTGCATTTTAATGGCACTGCAATGAAGCCAAGCACGGTCCGTATTCTAAATGAATGACTGGAACACCATGGCTCACTGGCCTGTGATTGCTGCGGCAGAGATTCCAAGTGCAGTATCCTCGCACTTGCTGAGGCCGTGTCTGAAAGCTTGCACGTTTGAAAATACAGGCCGGGAATAACAGAACGAGAGTCGGGCTGGAAAACGGCAAGCTAGTCCTTCTGGGGAGCAGGAATCCCAACCGCAGATCTGGAAGGAAATCCTTGGGAAACAGTGTTGGAAATGACCTAGGAGTGACAGTAGAGGGCACGTTAGGGGAGAACTTGCAATGCACGTTTGGGCGTGTACATACAGAGGTATACTGGGCCCTGGAAATGATTGTCTGTATCAGGAAACACTTAGGAATAAGGGACCTAATTCTCATTTACATAACGGCCCATTTACGCTTGTAATTTAGGCCCTTTCCATTGCCAGAGTGGTGTAAAGGGGTCTTGGTATAAATGAGTATCCGACCCGGAATCTACAGGATTGCGTCTCTTTCTCGGCACCTCAGTGCTAGAAAGGTGTTGCTCAGATAGAGGGAATTTGGAGAAGAGGCTAAGAGGGCCAGGGGTTTTGTTTTTTTAAATGTAATTTATGAGGAAAGAGTAAATGGCCTGCAAATGTGCAGCTTGGCTAAACAAGGGCTACCTGGGGAGGTTATCATCAGTGTCCATGGAGAGCTGAAAGGTGCAACAGCAGAGCAAATGTTTAGGTGGCTGAAGGGTATAACCAGGGCTTATGGGAGGAAACTGAGCAAAGATACATTGTGGTGAACACGCAGAAAACGCCCCGTTGGCCCCAATCCCGTCAGCACGCACGGAGTCACAACTGCTTTCCTCTAGAAGTCGTAGATATACAAAGCAGTGAATGAGGCCTCCCTACATGGAACGACTTCCCCCGGGAAAAGTGAAGAACGTGCATAAGTGTTTGCAGGATTGGGTCTGGGGAGCAGCGTCTCAAGGGCAAAGGCAGAAGCAGGTCATTTGGGACACTTTAAACAGGACTGGGTCAAATGCTGAAATAATCTGCATTGGTTGAGGGGAGGGACTGATGAAGAGTTTAGAAAGAAATAGCCTGGGGTGCCTTTTCCCTGTGAAGTATCAGAGGGGTAGCCGTGTTAGTCTGGTTCTGTAGAAGCAGCAAAGAATCCTGTGGCACCTGTGAAAGTACCAGCCCTGTTTCTGCCTCTATTGGCTGTTTCATTTACAACCTGCCTCATCAGTATCTCCCCTCCCTCCCCAGGTTCGGCTAACAGAGAGCTTTGGGAGGTTTCTTTTAGACACAAGTGGTTCTGAGCTGACACCCAAGCTTTGGATCCAAATTTGCAGCTCAAACTTCTCTCCATGTTGGATGGAGTCTGGAACACCAAGTTCAAAATGCCCTGAGCTTTGGATTCCGCTGTAGAATTCAGCCTCTATCCACTCCTTGCTTCTGCACGTCTTCAGAGCTGACGTTTCAGTTCAGGGTCTTATTCCTAAATGTCCTGGATGACCTTTGCTTGAGCTTTCCTTATGCACAGACGAAGGCATGGCGGTTCTACCTAGTCTCATTTCTCCTGCTCAAAGCAGCTCTTTGCAGAATGGGTAGCAGTGCTTAAATGAATCTCCGGGCCACCACCCATGCATGTGTGAGTTCACCCTCTGTAGCACTGTGCCCCTGGGTGCTGCTTCTGTGCTGCACTCCAGAAAATGTCCTCAGTCCAGGTGGCACTGTTGTTTCCAGGTTCAGTTGAAATGACACCTGTACTTCCTCCAGGGTGTGACTGCTTTGCTCACTTCAGTTTGCATGGTATGATGCATTTGCAGCAACTAGGTATTTTCCCACTTGGCTTGTGTAATGGTAATTATATGTTTATCCTGTAATTTCATCAGGAGCCTCTGCATGCCAGGACGGCTGTCATTCAGGTCCTGTTTCTGTATGTCTAGCTCATGTTTATTACGTGACAGCTCTCCCAGCATCCTTGTAAATTTCTCTGTGCAATTTCTCCCATCCATAGGCTAGAGCTAAGGGTTCCCTCCCGCCATCAGAGCCTTTTTTGCTCATTCTCAGTCTTTGATCTCCCAGAGGAAGTAGGAAGCAGGAAAAAAAGCATCTTTTCTCCTGAAACGAAACTTTTCAGAGGCCAGAATTTTAACTAAAAACTTCAAAACACCCAAGCCTCCCCCTAGATCAGTAGGGTTCACACTTGTGTGTCTGGATGCTGGCCCTTGAATCAGGAAGCTCCAGCTGAGTTGAGCACAGCATGGGTTTATTGTTGTTGGGTTTCTCTGGAAGGGAAAAGGTCCTTATCTCTTTCACCAGGGATGTTTACTCCAGCCCATGGATGCTGGAAAGCGGGGATGGCTCAGCAGTCCATATGGGCGTTGCTATCTAAACCCTGGCGTTAGCCACATCCCCTTCCTAAGATCAGCACTTGTGTGTTGATATGGGGAGATGCTGGCTCTGGACAGGGAACTGAAAATATACAGAGCTCAGTAGCTGAAATCAGTTTTCTTAAACAGCACGTGCGCTAGGAGGCTGCACCTCATAGACTTTGAAGGCCGGAAGGGACCATCGTGATCATCTAGTCTGACCTTCTGCACATCCCAGGCCACAGTACTTCACCCACCCACTCCTGTAATAGACCCCTGACCTCTGCCTGAGTTACTGGAGTCCTCAAATCCTGGGTTAAAGACTTCAAGTTTCAGAGAACTCACCATTTAAACTAGTTTAAACCTGGAAGTGACCTGTGCCCCTTGCTGCAGAGGAAGCGAACCTCCCCTCCCCTCTTCCCCCTCCAAGGTCTCTGCCAAGCTGACCTGGGGGGAAATTCCTTCCTGACCCCAAATGTGGTGTAAAGCAGTGTTGCCCCACTGAAGTCAATGGAGCTGTGCTGAGTGGCATCAGCGGAGGATCCGGTCTTTTGTGTTTCTAATGGAGCAAAGGCCGACGCGATTCAGTTTTGTTCCTTGTGGGTGTAGCACAATCGGAGCTGATGGGGCTAGGAATGCGTAACTGTGGTGTTAACTTTTTTAGGTTTTTGGCCATGTCCTGGATAAATGACAGTTTATTTCCTGGTGAAATTTAACGGCTGATTCTTCTGAATCAGAAATCTGCCTGCTTACCTGCCTCCCATTGCTATGGAATCCGAGCATCTCGCAGACATCTTGTATTTGTCCCTACATCCCATTGTGGGGTGGGGAAGTGCTAGTATCCCAATGTCTAATATGGGAAACTGAGGCACACAGAAAGGCAGAGCCAGGTTTCCAAAAGAGATCAGCATCCAACAGCTGCCATTTTCAGCACCAGATTTTCATTCTGTATCTAGTGCAATGAGCTCTTTTGATAATCTGGCCTGTAAGTAACATGCCCATGGTCACACAGGAAGGCTGCAGCAGAGCCAGCAATTGAACCTGGACCTCTTGAGAGCCAGACCAGTGCCTTAACCCCAAGACCATCTTTCCTCTGTAAATGCCCCTGGATCCAAATGCTCTCAATTCTTTGAGGGGATTCAGAGAATCTACATCCAGATTTTACACCTACCTGTGTGATAGACCTGAACTGAAAATCATGGATCCAAGCATCCCTCCTGAATTTGGGGTAGGGGGAATAATCAAAATCCAGACTGGAATTTTGTGGTTCATTCCCATCTCTCTAGAATTGGGAGAAGTCCCCCCTTCGCTCTCCCTATGTTAGAACAATGACAGCATACAGGAGGTTGAATCTAGGGCTTGAAAGCTGAATTGCAAAGGATTTTTAAAAAATTAGGTTGTGCACCTGTATTTTGCATCTGTATAATAGAGAACAAAAGAGGGGTTTCATTTCAGCCTTCAAAATCTCAGTGATTTCTAGCCTGGTCTCCTTTCGTTTTGCTGGAGGACTAGGGCCATGGCTACACTTGCAAATTTGCAGCGCTGCAGCAGGGTGTGAAAACACACCCTCTCCAGCGCTGCAAATTGCGGCGCTGCAAAGCGCCAGTGTGGTCAAAGCCCCAGCGCTGGGAGCGCGGCTCCCAGCACTGTACGTTATTCCCCACAGGGAGGTGGAGTATGGACAGCGCTGGGAGAGCTCTCTCCCAGCGCTGGCGCTTTGACTACACTTAGCGTTTCAAAGCGCTGCTGTGGCAGCGCTGCCGCGGCAGCGCTTTGAAGTGCAAGTGTAGCCATAGCCAAAGTCTTGAAGGATTTGTACTTTGAACTCTGCCACCTCACTTGAATGGGTGAGCCATTGAATGATTAACAAAGACTCTTTTATCCCAAATGAGAATCAGTTGTTGTAGTTTAATAGGCGGTGGCAAAAATAACAATCAAAGAGTTTTAAGCTGCTTGATTAAAAATCTCTTCCGTCCTCAATGTCCATAACGTGCTGTTGTCATTTTGCCTTGTCTAGACTAGGGACATTGGGACAACCCTCTTACGTAAACAAACAACGCCACTGTCACTTACGCTGGCAACTTAGTGCAGACCTTGTCTTTACACTAGTGCAATGCATTCACACTTGGGACTTGTGCTAACGGAGCTGCTCAAATGCAGCCTCCTCGCACGTACGCACACATGCTGCCCCAGAACCCAGCATAGCCCAACTTAAGGTCTTCACGAAACATCTAGGCCAGCCTTAGGGGTGAGCAATGAGGGTAGTTGCCCTGGGCAGCGACTTCCGGGAGCATCAGATCAACATCGGGGGGGCGCTACATTGGCTTTGTTTTGGTTTGGTTTTTTGCTTGGCCTTTTACGGGGCATCGGGACTGTTTTCTGCCCTGTGTGACAAAACACCCGGGACTGGTCCTGCTAATCATAGACTTTTCCCGGGCAGGTAATACATGAATTTCTCTTGTAAAACAATGAGAAGAAAGAAAAAACCGTAACACAATCAAATAAAGTTTTTTCCAGGTGTTCTTTATTCACTACAGAGAAACAGAAAAGTGCACAAACCCATTTTATTGTTTTTTCCCCTCTTGAAAGTCTCCTTTAAATACTCTAGGGTGTCTCTCTTTAAAGACCATTCAAGTGCATGAGAAGGTGCTTTGAAAGACACAAGTGGCGCTGGTTGTAATTTGGAGGGATTAGGCAGCAAGCACCAACAGGAAAGCCAGCCGGAGGGCAGATTTTAATGGGGGGTTTGTGGTCATAAATACGATTTAAAATAAAACAAACAGTCGGACCGTGGGAACCTGGAGCCCTGCCTTCTTAAAACAGCGTTCTTGATGAATATTGCATAACTTTGGAGACAGCGTGGGACGCGGCGTTGTCCAGTCACCGGAGTGTGGCCTCCAGAGGCGGGAAACTTGTGAGTTCTAATCGCAGTCCTAATGCTGACCTGTTGTGTGTGGAAGGTAGGGTGACCAGAAAACAACTGTGAAAGAACGGGACAGGGGGTGGGGGGTAATAGGCGCCTATATAAGAAAAAGTCCCAAAAAACGGGACTGTCCCTTTAAAAACGGGACATCTGGTCACCCTAGTTGAAGGGGATGTCAAAACGTTCCAAAGTTTCCAATCTCATGCTCTAGGACTTCACCTGCAGGGGTCAGGAAGGCAATCCCCTCCCCCCACCAGTGTGTTCGGTTTTCGTTGTTGCTGTTGTCGCCTTCCTCTGAGGCATCAGAGATGGTCGTGGCTGGAGATAAAAGAGTGGATGGGGTGGGCTGGTGCTCTGAAGTGGCATGGAGAATTCTCCCTCGGATGCTTGGCTGGCTGGTTCTGGCTCACATGCTCAGGGTCTAACTGATTACCATATGTGGGGTCAGGCAGGACCTGGGGGTTTTCTTGCCTTCTTCTGTGGTGTGAGGCATAGGTTGCTTGCCAGGGTTATCTGGGTATATCTCACCTACTCTGTTCCCTGCCACTGCGGGGGCTTCAGACACTGGTGTTCTCTGTCTGTGGCACGCAACCCTTTAGTCTCCGAAGGGCTGAAATCCGTGGGTCGAATTCTGATTGTGAGGCTTGGTGGGGGGTGGCCAGGTGGTGTTGGTGGCCTCTGAGGTGCAGGAGGTCTGACTAGATAGACAATCTCATGGTCCCTCCTGGGTTTAAAGTCTATGACTCCATTTTGGGCATCTCAATTCTTGGGTGCCTGACGGAAGGTGCCGTTGGGTTTGGTTTTCAGAGATGCTGAGCAGCTGCAAATCCCCTGGGCTTCAGTGGGCGTAGCAGATGCTCCGTATTCCTAAAAACGCAGCTCAGGATGGGCAACTAGACACCATGAGGATAAGCGTGGCAGTAAAATCACGACAGCCGTGCTGGCTGGTTTGTGTTATCGTGCCACAGGGCTCTGTAACTTGATTAAAATGGACCAAGGAGCCCGACCCACCTCATCCTTATGCCTCTTCTTCCTCATCAGATGATAATGAAATCCCATCCATTTTCCACCTCCTCTCCTAGCAGATCCTGCTTCCTGGCCACTGAATTCCCCAGGAGAAATATTGAACAGTGTTGCCTTTGGAGTTCAGCAGTGCTGTCTGGGAGAGGTTGCTGGAGGGGACCTCAAGAGGTCATCTAGTTCAGTCCCCTGCGCTCAAGGCAGGACTAAGTATTATCTAGACCATCCCCGACAGGTGTTTGTCCAACCTGCTCTTAAGAATCTCCAATGATGGAAATTCCACAACCTCCCTAGGCAATTTATTCCAGTGCTTAACCACCCTGACAAGAAGTTTTTCCTAATGTCCAACCTAAACTGCCCTTGCTGCAATTTAAGCCCATTGCTTCTTGTCCTGTCCCCAGAGGTTAACGAGAAAATTTTTTCTCCCTCCTCCTTGTAACAACCTTTTATGTACTTGAAACTGTTCTCACGTCCCCTCTCAGGCTTCTCTTCTCTGATCTTCTATCTGCTTGTGGTGCAAGGAAACCGTTTGTAGTTTGACTACTACTGTGTCACCCTGCAAAGTGTCATCCCCTGGTGCCCTGCAGGCTGAATGCCTGGTGTGGAATCCATTGCTTGGGAAGGCCCAGCCTTCATGGGATGTGGAGGGGACCAAGGCCCGGGAGCAAGTAGAGTTAACATTGGAGCCTCGCTAGAGAGACCCAGGCGGATGAAATAGCAGCGAAGCAAGGAAAGTAACAGAGTATGGCAACAGAGCGCACTGGCTGCAGTTCTAACACCTGGAAGCTGTCAATCGAGCATCAGGCTAAAAATAAACAAATAAAGAAGATTTGCCAGCTTGCTCCTGGACGAGTATTAAGTCACTGAGGCTGGCAAGGTGCAGCAGATGCGCCATTTTTCCTCGTTTTGAATTTTTTCCCCTTTACTGGCTAGGGAGAACATGTCTTTTTAAAATGGCATTCGCTAGGCTGCACTAAAAAGTCCCCCATATTACAGCTCTGGATTGATTACGCTCAGCTGTACTGTGTTACTACGTGGTGGCCCTGCACAGTCTGAATAGTCAAGGAAGACAAGGATTATTGTGCCCATTTTATGGACAGGGCTTGGTCGCCCAAGCAGTCTGTGGAAGAGACCCAGTTTGGTGCCTTAGCTACAAACCCATCCTGCCTCACCACTTCTAACACTGTAGCCCACGGGTCTCAAACTCAGTTTACCTTAGAGCCAGTGCCAGTCCTCAAATCCTTCCAGCGGGCCAATCATGTCACTGAAGACGGCGTTCAGAAAAGAAAACCTTTACATTGTATTTTTTATTTCAAATTTCTTAGGAATACTAAAACTGGCCTACAACTTTATCCAGTTCTTGGCCCGCCAGAGAGTTTTTAGCGTTGGCCAGCCACCTGGCAACGCTTCAGTTCTGTCAGTTTGGTGATGTTTGGCCTCAGTGACCGAGCAGTTGAAACCTTCAGGACTGCAGCAAGGTGTGCATCAGAGAGAGTTGTGTTCGCTATTTTTGACTTGTTTTCATTGTGGAAAAAAGTGATGCTGCCTCCATGGCTGACTCTGCCCGGCAACTAGTGATAGTATCTCTGTCCCTCTCCCCCAGCCAATGGGAGCTGTGGGGGCGGGGGGCGCCTGTAGTTGAGATTGCCGGCAGCGTGTCTGCCTGCGTCTCTCCTCCGCGGGCTGCAGTGGGGAGGTTCTCGGTCTGCAGATGGCCCACGGGCTGGGACTTTGAGACCCCTGCTGTAGCCTCTTCAGTCTGGGATAATCGCCCTGCATTGTCAGACGCCCCCAAACCCATGGCTATTGGCAGGCCTGGGGAGTAGCCTCGTTGTAAGCTTATTCGAGACGCTCTCTCTGGTTAGGTGAGCTTTCCGACAAGGCGTCTTTCCCCTTTGACTCAGGTCCCATTTGTAACCTTTTCCCGCCACCGTGAGGGCTAGAAACTGTTTTAAAAGGAAAGTTGAGATGCTCACTTGATCACATGCCTCCAGGGGCTGGGACTTTAAGAGAAAGACCCCAAATGGTGTCAGGTTTCAGAGGGGCAGCCGTGTTAGTCTGTATGAGCAAAAACAACGAGGAGTCCAATGTCCAATGTAATCAAGGTAAACCCTAGTGCCAACTCTGTCCGCATATCTATTCAAGGAGCATCATCATAGGACCTAACCACATCAGCCACACCATTGGGCTCGTTCACCTGCACATCTACCAATGTGATCTATGCCATCATGTGCCAGCAGTGCCCCTCTGCCATGTTCATTGGCCAAACCGGACAGTCTTTATGCAATAAATAAATAAATAAAAACACACAGATCAGACATCAAGAATTATAACATTCAAAAACCAGTAGGAGAACACTTCAATCTCCCTGGACACTCAATAAGAGACTTAAAAGTGGCAATTCTTCTACAAAAAAAACTTCAAAAACAGACTCCAATGAGAAACTGCAGAACTGGAATTAATTTGCAAACTGGAAACCATCAAATTAGACCTGAATAAAGACTGGGAGTGCAAGGGTCACTACAAAAACTAATTTCCACTTGCTGATACTCACACCTTCTGGTCAACTGTTTGAAATGGGCCACCTTGATTACATTGGCCTCATTAGCACTACAAAAGTGATTTCCATGCATCTGATGAAGTGGGTTTTAGCCCACGAAAGCTTATGCCCAAATAAATGTGTTAGTCTCTAAGGTGCCACAAGGACTCCTCGTTGTTTTTCCGAAATGGTGTGCGACCAGAGCCCACTGGGTGTAAAACTATTATTATTTATTTGTCCTGCGGTAACACCTAAGTGCCCTAGTCATGGACCCAGGGCCGGCTCCAGGCACCAGCTTAGCAAGCAGGTGCTTGGGGCGGCCACTCCGGAGAGGTGCTATACAAACACAGAACAGTAAGACAGTCCCTGCCCCAGAGAGCTTGCAGTCTAAGTAAAAGACAAGAGAAAACAGGTCTCTACAGACAGACAGGGAACTACAAGAAAACAATGGGACAAAATCACAAGGGTAGCGTTTTACAGCCTCTTTGCACTGTTATGAGTGACTGCCCCAACTTAGACTGGAACCTCTTTGAGGCAGGGACTTTTTGTTCTGTATTTGTACAGCGCCTGGGCAAGGCAATCAATGGGGAATCAGGCCTGTTTTTCATCTCACTATCCTGTTTCTCAGCATCTATTCTCCCTTATACATTGTTGCGACATTTTCTAATAAAAGAATTCCACGAGGACTGTATGTTGCCTCTAATATGAGACTGTTATTTGCCACCCTGTGCACCCCATTATACAAAGGCGAGGGGACAGATCCCTTCCCCACATCCCGCAGGAAAACCATTTGGCATAAGGCGTGGTTTGCAGAGCCATAAGTGCAGGACAGCTCTGCACAGCTGCTACTGTTCTCGCTGTTTCGAGTCTGCATTAATGAACTTGCCGTACAGCAACCAGATATCTCCCCCTCGTAGCGATTAGGGAGCTCCACCCATCATTTCAGAGAGGGAGAACTAGCTCACTAATTCCCCTCCGTAATGCGCTCGCTTGCACGAACCAGATGGAGCATATGTTGGGCGTCAAAGCAGTAACCGCCTTCCCCATCTCCGATAGCCTGCTGAAATCCGGCGGGCTGATCCCGTCTTTTATTCTAGGCCTTGAGAATGTATTTATTTGTGTATTTGTTGCTCCAGTTATTTTGCTTTCCAATGAACAGGGCTGTTTGTTTTCGTTGAAAGGGGGAAGAGTCAAAATGCAGGGAATTAGAAAACCAGCGAGGAAATTTGTTTGCTGAGATAACTTTAAAGTCTCCCAAATGTTTCTTCCTGTGGCCTTTTCTGGGACCCTTTCGCCCCTCTCCTGCTGCCAGCCATGCAGAGCATTTAGGTTGTGATCCGCCAGCAGAGGGATCATTGTACTAAGTCCTACTCAACCCTCCTTTGAGCTCGGAGCTGGGCACAGCGATGGGTTTCCCCCAGGAATGTGGACATGCTGCTCTGTCATTAGCCGGGGGGAAGATGATCCTTGGTGGGCTTGGGGTGCATTTTGATGGTTCGTTGCTGTAGTTGGCATTGGAAGAGGTGGAGGCCTCCTGGTGCTTGCGTCTTTCCGTGTCATGTTAGGTGATCTTCTTCAGTCTCATTTGGAAAGACTTGCACATTGAATGTAGGGAATCAGGTACCTGAATCTGGGAGGATAGAGCATTTCACACAGTGTATGGCAATGGGCTTACTAGGGGTATCTTTACCATTGCCCCCTACTGGTTCAAATCAGATCTGCTCAACTGAGTGTCATAGCCTCTATACTGCTGCCAGCGAGGATTCTCCTTTAGCTCAGATGGGAGGAGCCTAGACTTTTGGAGCAGTTTGATCCAGGAAGGTCTGCACATTCATAGATTTACCGTAGTCCAGTGAGCCTGCATTGACAAGCATAAAATTCAGCCATCCATTGGAAGCGAGGACCCTCTTCATTGATTCATTTAAAGGGGTGAGCCTCTACGAAAATCATGCAGGGGAACAGTGTGTTTATAATCCAGATAGCAAATGATCATGTAAAGCAGATACAAATATCCAAAAGAGGAGTGAAAACACACTCCTTGGCTGGGAAGTTACTCCAACTCCAGGGTTAGAGAGCGGAGTTTAGAGAGAGCAAATATCCCTGGCTTCTCCTTCCCAATAAATCACTGTTAATAGGTTTGTGCAGAAAACAGGCCCTTCGCAAAAGCGCTACTGAGAAAGCATCTGTTTGCAGGATTAGTTTTCAAGAGCCTCACAAACTGGGTCGAAGTTATTGAGTTTCAGTCTTGCGGGAAAGAAACAAATGTTTTTTTTTGCCCAGGTAATGGAGAATCCGGACTTATTTTTAATCTAGGGTATTTCAGATATGTTTATTTTAGTGCCTTTTGGTTATTTACAGTAATAATAAAACATGCATTTATTTATATAGCCCCAGGGTACTTTACAGGCTGGCGCAATAAAAAAAATATCCAGCATGGGGTCCTGTTACCAACACCCTGTTGCCTGCATCAGACGTGTAGAGAGGGGTGGCAAAAGTTGCTGAGAATGACAAGAAAAAGTGAAGCCAGCTATTTAGACCCCAGAAAGCTTGCACGGAAATCTGGGGCAGCCGCTCTTTTATTCCAAGTGGTTTGAGACGCTTCAGCAATCCCCCCTGTTCTGTCACGAGTTACTTCCACACACAAGCAACCCTCTGTCTTGGACATCAAAGCCAGTTTTTCATGGGCTCAGCTAGCTAACCTCTGGAGCACACTTCCTGTAGCGGCCTTGTGATTGATTGGTGCATTGAAAGGTCCCTTTCTTGAAGGCTGAGGGGACTGAATCTACAGCTGTCAGCTCCTCCGCACCCCTGGGTTCACTCCTTGTGTTATTTGTCTCCAGACGTTCCACTGGGTTTGCTAGACATGGTCTTCCACAGTCCGTCTTTTCACTGGCCGGTGTGTGTCTGGCTCTGTTTCTGGCCGGCATTCCCGCTCTCCTCCCCTGGCCAGTGACACAGTCGGACAGGCAGGCGTGGGGCTCCCCTGAGTTTTCCCTGGTTGGTTTAAACAGTGGAAGAGTCTGGACCTGCTCCAAAGCCTGTTGAAGTCAGTCAGAGTCTTCCCAGTGCCATCAAAGGCCTTTGGATCGGGCCCTGTCTAAGCTGAGCTGATGGTTTTGTTCTGGCGGCTCATGTGCCGCTCACCTCACGCCACAGAAAATGCAAGTTTGGTCTGGGAACGAGCAAACCAGCCGAACTAGCGACCGCCGCGTTGCTGATTGGGCTCGTCCAGGCCAGTGTTTCTCAACCTTCTTGATACCAGGGACCGGCTTGCTGCCTTCCTAAACTGTGTGAGGGAGATCTCCGGGGCCGGCGCCGGTCCACAGACCGGTCGTTGAGAAACACTGGTCTAGTTGATCTGTCAGTGCGCGGCATGCCGGTGTGTCAGCCTACCCTGCAGTGACCTGCCGTGTGCTGACTGGCTGCGTGCACTCTGCTGCCACGTACTAAAGGTTCCCTGGAGTGCTGTGATCTGCCTGCTTTGATTAACACCCCAGCTTGCTGCATGCTGACCCTTCCTCTGGACAAGCCCAGCAGCACTGGAACCCGGCCCTGGCTGCCCAAGGTTTGCACCGCTTTAGTTATGCTGCATTAATTAAGGGCAAGTCTACACTTAAAAAACTGCATTGGTGCAGCTGCACTGGCGCACCACTGGAGCGCTTTAATGAAGGCACTCGAAGCTGACGGGAGACCTCCCCGAGAGACGGTAGCTAGATCAGCGGGAGAAGCTCTCCTGCCAACATAGCTGCTACACTGGGGTGTTAGGTCAGTATAACTACGTCGCTCAGAGGTGTGGATTTTTCACACCCCTGAGCCAGGTAGTTTTCCCAGTGTAGGTCTGTAATGTAGACAAAACCTAAACTGGTCCCGTTAAGTTGGTGCAAATTCCTTTGTTGATGCGCTTATTTCAGTTTAAGAGTGGCTTATTTCGAGCGTCTCCAGGAGCAACTTGCACCAGTTTAACTTCAACCATTTAAAAAAACAATTCAGTTAGGGCAGGTCTACACTACGGCAGGGATCCATGCTCTGAGATTGATCCATTGGCGGTCAATTTAGTGGGTCTAGTAAAGACCCGCCAAATCGACTGTAGATCACTCTCCAATTGACCCCTGTACTCCACCCCCGACGAGAAGAGTAAGATAAGTCGATGGGAGAAAAATCTCCCATTGACCCCCCGCGGTGTAGACCCCGTGATAACTCAACCTAAGGATATGTTGACTCCGGCTACGTTATTCATGTAGCTGGAGTTGCGTAGCGTAGGTTGATTTACCGCGGTAGTGTAGACATGGCCTTAAACTGGTGCACAAAGCTGTGTGGGTGCTCTTATTTCAGCTTCAGGGCTTGTCTACACTTGAAAATTAATGTGGATTAAGGTAGGGTGTGAAAAAAAGCACAATAGCTGTTCCTGATTAACTCCATTGGCCTTGGCTACACTTGAGAGTTACAGCGCTGGTGGTGGCTTTATAGCGCTGTAACTCACACTCAGTCCACACTAGCAAGGCACATACAGCACTGTATCTCTTTGGCTACAGCGCTGCTTGTACTCCACCTCCCAGAGAGAAATAAAGAGTGTGCTGGGGCGCCACTGTAAACAGGGAATAATCTTACTACGCTGTGACTGACCTCCGGAAGCTTCCCATAATCCTTTTAAGTGAAGGTTCCTCTCTTTGTTTTGTTGTGAACTCCGGGCTCCGGGAGCTGCTTATCAAAAAAACAAACACAGCTACTCTTGCTCCCTTTGGAACGCCCACAGCTAGTGTTTGCTTGAGGAGAGGGGGAAGGAGGGGGCTTGAGGAGAGAAGCAGCGCGGCGGGCAGGAAGGAGGGGCGGGGGGCATCCATTTTGGCAAGGCTGCTTATCTGGTCTGTGAGGGAAAAAAACCCAGCTGCTGTTTGCTTTCAGTGAGTGAGAGGGGGTGGGGGAGGGGGTCGGAACTTGCAAGGCAGGGAGCGGACACAGTGTCGACTCCAAAAATCCACTCTCTCTCTCCCCCACGCTCCCTGTCACACTCCACCCCACCCCACCCCTTTTGAAAAGCACGTTGCTGCCACTTGAACGCTGGGATAGCTGCCCATAATGCACCACTCCCAGTGCCGCTGCAGATGCTGCAAATGTGGCCACGACAGTGCGCTGGTAGCTGTCAGTGTGGCCAGACTGCAGCGCTTTCCCTACTCAGCTGTACGAAGACAGGTTTAACTCCCAGCGCTGTACAGCTGCAAGTGCAACCATACCCAATGTGTGGAGACTTGTATTCCACTAACAAGAGCATTGTTCCCGCCAGTTTAACCCATTCTGAAGTTAAAGTGAAACTGAACAGGCACAAGGAACTGTTGTTGTGGAGTAAGTGTCAACTCACTGGGCTAATCTGGAACGATTAGTCAGGAGCACCTCTGTATGTAGATACGCCCTAAGAATTGTTTATTTTGGTTTTGCTCAAGTCAATTTCTGATTGACCTGAACTAATCTGAAGTAAACTTGAGTCATACTGAAATAAGAGTGTCCACACAGCCTTGTGTGCTGGTTTCACTAAAATGGTTTCAAATCATACCCTATGTTGCACCCATGCAACTCAGCATGGTCATGAACTCTGTGATCGAAATGCTGGCCCTAAACCTGGGCACCGCAGGTGTGGAGTGCTCCTGATGCTGGCAGTGAGCGGAGAATCCTGATTTGGGAGCAATATTTGTGTCTACTTTCCACATACCCTTGTATGTGGGATGATGACACAAGATCCCAAGAAGGGGAGAATCAAGCCCTTGGGTTCCGTAGGGAAGTTGTGGGTCTAGTGGATTGAATTGGAGAATCCACAGACCTGGATTCTAATCCTAAATCACACCTGCTGTGTGACTATGGGCAAGTTTGGGCCTCTCTTTTCCCCTCCAAGTTTTTGTCTATTTTGACTGTAACCCGTCTGTCATTGTGTTTTGTACAGCACCTTGCGCACAGTGGGGCCCTGATCCTGATTAAGGTCTTTATGTGCTACTGTTATAAATCTTTCTTTATTCTTAATCGTCTGAATACCCCATCTCTGCATCTCCGCCGCCTTCCGCCTGCTTTCTGAGAGCTGCTGGACTTTTCCCAATCTCTTGCTGCCTCCTCCAGATGCGATGAAGGAGCCAGGCTGCTCTTGGTGCTTGGCCCGTTGTTTGGTAACGTTAATTTCTTCACCAGCTGTTGTCTGGTGCAACCCTAGGAATTCCGTCCAGGTTGCGCCTTTCCTCCCCTTGGAAAACATATTTCTTTCTCACTGCCATCAGCCTCCCGCCCTCCTCCTGGCAAACCCGGCAACTTCAGCTTTCTGCAGCGACAATTCCTTTTGCAATTGAACTGCTCTCGCTGACTCACTGGTGAGTCCTGCATCCGCCTCCAGCCACTCCTTGCTCCTTCAGAGTCTGCAAACTTCTTTCTTTCCACTCTGGGTGAAATTGCCTCCTGTGCAGTCCTGTTCTCAAAGGTGCTTAAACTTCCACCACCCAGGTGAAGCCCGTGGGAGCCGCAGGTGCTCAGCGGGTGCATCAGGCTCAAGGTGTTTCAAACTCAACAGCCAAAAGTTGAGGCATCCAAAATCAGTGACCATTTTTCGCCTCACCGCCCCGCTCTAAGGTAGGGAAATATTATTATCCCCAATGTGCTGATGGGGAAAGCCAGGCAGAGAGGTGGAGTGACTAGGCTAAGACTTCACCCACTCTGTGCTCATTCCTCTAGTCAGCCCTGTAAATGCGTGTAATGGCCAGTAGCATAAACCTTCCCGATGCCCCCGATCTCTTTGCCTTTTGGACCCCTCGCTGTACGTTAAGATGTTTGAATTGATGTATCCGAGGTGATCAGCGACATTGGCTTTATCTTCCCGTGCCTGAATTTTGCAATCCCAAAAATGCGAATGACAATAATTGTTCGTTTGTGTTCTTAGTAGCACATTGTGCTGGCAACTATAGACGCACAAGTGAAGAGACAGTCCTTGCCCTGGAGAGTCATAATCCTTACCCACCTCACAGGGGAGAGGGTGTGAGGCTTAACTAATGTCTATAAAATGCTAGGAGATGCCACAGACGTGCTAAGTATTATTAATAGTAACGGTGCTGATGATGTACCAAGGATGTCCAGGAAATGGATTTGTCCAGCCACATGAAGCAAACCAGACTTGTCTAACCAGGTCAAGGAAATCAGCTTGAATGGTGTGTTACTATATACCACACGTGTCTGGTATTCCTGTCCTAGAATCATAGATCTATGAATAGGACACAGACCTCCTGATTCCCAGCCCAGTACCCTATCCAAATGCTCTCAAACTGGGGGGCAGATCCCTTTTGGGCGGGGTCGGACAGAATAACAGAATATATTCTGTTGCATCCGACGAAGTGGGTATTCACCCACGAAAGCTCATGCTCCAAAACGTCTGCTCGTCTATAAGGTGCCACGGGATTCTTTGCTGCTTTTACAGATCCAGACTAACACGGCTCCCCCTCGGAGACTTGAGAATATATTCTAGTGGGGTGTGAGAAGCTTTAAGGAAAAACAGGACTTAGTGCGCACGTTTTACTCACAGCAGTGAATAACCAGCCAAACAGATTCCTCCGTATCTGGGCCTCAGAGGGCGCTGTGCATTTGGACGGATTTCTGTGACGCTTGCAGAGCATTCTGCAAAGTCGTTGCCGTCTGTACGTTAAGCCGCTCGCTACGACGCCGGGTGCACGTTTCTTTGTGAGCCCGGACCACAACCGCAGTTTTGCTTTTGCTCTTATTGCAATGGCTTGTTTGGTTAAAAAAACAAACCAACCCAACAACTGAAGTGAAAAACAAAGAAGCTGAAACTGATGCGAGTGAAGCAGCGCTGCTGCATAGATCGGTAAATGTACTTGTGTGGTGGTGGTGGGAGAGGCGGGATGTAAACTACCCCAGATACAAAGAAGGGGGCGCGATCAGATACGTTTGAGAACCGCTGCACTGGGCTGTACAGGCACTGATTGCTGCTGTGAAGTCCTGTCCTGGGCAGTTGGGTGGACAGCGCGATCCAAGAGGAAATGAGCCAGTTGACTTGACACTTGCCTGGCTAACCCCGGACAGGGCTGCACTCCTTCCGTGTCTGTTATTCCAATAGCTGTGCGTAGACCGCCCGGTTGTAAAGGACACACCTGATGCAACTGGCTGGTGCCCTTTCGACTCTGCCGGCCTCCGGATGCCAGCGGGTTAGACAGGTGTTCCCTCCTCCGGTGGAAATGAGACTTGCGAATAGAGAATTCCTCCCCCGGCTTAGTTCAGAAGCGGATCAAAGCTGCTTGCACTGGCCTCTCTCCCTAGTCTGTTTGCCTGTTGCACAAAGCCTGGGGGAGTCTCACTCTTGATCTGGGATGGGCCCCATCTCTGTAAGTTTCCGTCTACACTGCAATTGCAAACCCTTGGCTGGCTCATGCCAGCAGACTCAGGCTCAGGGGGCTCCGGCTAAGGGACTGTTTAACTGCAGTGTTGCCGTTCGGGCTCAAGCTGGACCCTGCGAGGTGGGAGGCTTGCAGAGCACATTGCAATTAAACAACCCCCCAGCCCGTGCCCCACAAACCCATCAGCTGGCAGGGGCCAGCCGCAGGTTTTTAATTGCAATGTAGACGTACCTTAAGAGGCCAAACCACCCCCCTGCATCCAGGCTCCCTCCAAATGTGGGGGAAGTTTGGATCCCACCCAAACGTAGTGGCTCTGCTTTCAAACCTATGGCTTGTTCGGTGCCAGGCTCGGCCCCTTGCCTGCCCTTTGGAACTGAGGTCCTGGGGATTGGCCAAAGTAAACCCACTGTGCAAACAGGCACGGCTGCTATTTGAACCAGTCGCCCTCAGCCCTGCTGCAGACCGCAGTTCGCTGCACCTGTGCAAACGGCGGCTGATAGCACTTTCCCCCCGTATGCCTTGGGGAATGAAACCCCCAGGGCAAAAGACACCCGAGACAGAAAGACGTCTCCACGTTATGCTTGAGTTTGGGGGGGTCGTCTTGAGATGTCTGATAACAAAGGGATGTGTGCAGGTTAGGAGGCACGTTTCCCGGGGCAGCCGGGAACTGCTGAATGACAAGTCAAAGCACCAAACAAGCAAACAAAAAAGGCCGGTGAGTTATAGCATTTCTCCCTAACAGGGAAGGGAAATGTTCCCTGGTCGGGCTTGGGGCCAGTGCCTGCCTTTGCATTTAATCAGCTCTGCCTGAGGGCACAGGCTGCTTCTCCATCTGGGCTCTCTTTCCCCACTGGATACCAGCGACGTTGTTGCCAGCAGGTTTTGCTACATCCTGGAGCAGTGCTGCTAGTGTCCTAACCCTTCCTGCTGCTTTGGGCTCCTGCTCGGCTTGCACCCAGGAAATGCTGCCTCGTCTGTAGCCGCAAAGCGCCTGCGAGGCAGCGTTGTCTGGTGGGTAAAGGAGGGAAGGGGGGGGGGGGGACCCTGGGTTCTGTTCCAGGTTCTGCCGCTGCCGCGTCAGGGCAGCCCTTATACCTGGCCCTACCATTTACTAGTTGTGTGACCGGGAGCAAGTCACTCCTAGCTTGGGTTGTTCAGTACCTCTGAAAATTCGGGTGCTCGTCTCCAGGGGCCTGTTTCCCCTTCTATCAAAGGGTGTAACCCCTACCCACAGGGCGTGCTGAGCCAGAATTCATTAGGAGCAGAGCTGTAAGGGCAGGGAATTCTAATGCTTTATTCCCCACTCCCAGGAATAGACAGACATGGGGGTTTCTCTTCCGACTAGATCTCCTCTCTTTGTGTCCCCAGGAAAGCAGCCGGGAAGGTGCCAGGCGAGACGTCAGGATTCCTAGAGAGATGGCTTCCTCCAACCCGCCCCCAAGCCCTGCACTAGGTAATGTAAACCCAGCCCTTTTCCTTCCAGAACTTGTATTAATCATTAGAAAATGAAACAGATCTAGGCCAGTCCCCTCGCGCTGTGAGCTCGTGGGGGCAGGGCTGGCTTTGTGCTGTGTGTGAGTGCAGCGCCTGGCACAAGGGGGGCCCCGATTCCTGACCGGCACCTGTAGGGGCCTCTGCAATCTCAGTCATAAATAACAGCATGCGGAGCGGCTCGTGATGGGCAGCCTCGGTTTCCCTTCGGCATCAAGGCTTTTGTAATGCAGAGCAGCCCCCTGGGATGCGGGGCTTTCAGGGCCCTCCGAGAGCTACCAGGCAACCCATCGCCTGGCGCTGGAATGTCATTCGCTCCTAACAGAACTCGGAGGCGCAGGCAGGTCACGGCCCCGTGCAATTGTAACCCCGGACCGACCCACATCGGAGGTCCGTGATCCTGTCCCTCCCACTGCACTCTTGAGAGCAACGCCGTATGGGGCATTCTTTCCAAAGGGCGGGCCAAGGCGACGTAGGGACGTGGTGCCCGGTTTAATGCGTGTGGCAGGGGAGGGGAGGCAGGAAAGTCACAGGGTCTGAACCTGTCAACCACGGCCGGATTGGAACCTGCAGCCTGCTCACGCTCATTTTACACCCGCATTGCGCAGGGTAAATGGCGAGACACGGTGCCAGGCAGGCACTTGACGCTCGGGGAGACCTTGCTAGATATTAGAAGAGCCAGGAAGCCCTGTGAGATTGAATCTACAGGAGGCACCGCAGAGTCACCCTGAGAGCGTCTCTGCGCCCTCCCCACAATTCCCCCCTCCATGTGCCCTGAAGGACAGACAAGTTCTCCCACGATTCACGGGGAAAGAATCATCGAGCAGCTCAGCCCGCTGCAGCGCTAAGAGCCAGGGGATGTGACCCCACAAGTCCTAGTGCCTCCCGTGAGTGAGTGCAGTGCCAGTGTAGCTTTGCAGTGTTGTCACTCAAACCCAGCCTGGGCTGGCCCGGGTGTCCATCCCCTGGGTTAACACTGCAGCGAAGACGTCTCCGCAGAGATCACCCTGCAAACTCCGGGCCTCTGAGCATTAGGGGGCCCCGTTTTCAGAAGAGCTCAGCTCCCAGAATGAGTGGCTGGGTTGCTCAGCACGCAGGGTTTGTTTTATAGATGGGAAACCGAGGCACAGAGAGGCTGAATGACTTGGTACGGTCGTATGGGGGGCTTGTGGGAGAGCGGAGACTTGAACCCAGGTCTTTCAAGTCTCAGGCTAGTGGCCTAACCACTGGATCATCTTCTAGTGGCTGGAGTTCATCCCGAACCCCAATTTTGAAGCCTGCTCCTTATGGCCAGCTTGGGATCTGGAGCCACTCAGACCCAGTTCCCGTCTGCTGTGGTACAGTCCGTTCTATGCTGTACACATCCTCCCTACAAACCCGAGCTGGCTGGCCGGGAGGAACCAAGCCTGGGCCGGTCCCAGAGGCTGCAGTCAGTCCATGCAGCAGCCCGTCCTTCCCCCCACAGAGCTCTGAGACACAAGGAGATTGCAAAGGGGGACGCTGGAGAAGGAAAAAGCAATGGGATAAAGACGATTTCTATTCCAGCGGCGCATAAAGGCCACAGCTGAGATCAGGGCCCCGTTTCGCTGGGCGCTGCCCGCACCCAGAGTGAGAGACAGGCCCTGCCTTGAACAGCTTATTGTGTACATGGACAAGGCAGAAAAGAATGCGAGTAAGGAAGGATTCTGCTGCTGTTATTATTTGTATGAGCATCGTGCCTAGGAGCCACAGTCTCAGACCAGGCCCCTGTTGCGTTACAAACACAGAACAAAAAGACCGGCCCTGTCCCAAACAGCTGACAAGCAAAGTATCAGACAAGAGACAGCAGGTGGATACAGACAGATAAGCTCAAGGACAAAGTGAGATTTTAGCTCCGTTTGACACCTGGGAACCGAGGCCCAGGGTGAGTAAGTGACTTGCCCAAGGTCACATGGAGAGTCTGTGGCGGAGCTGTCAATTAAGCCCTGAGTCCCAAGCTGCAGCCTTAATCATTCAACCATCTTTCCTTGTACGGAAAACTGCACCACCTGATGAAGCCTTGAGCTGAGGGGAACTCCCTGGCAGTTTGTGAACGAGCTGGGCCAGCTCTCCAGCTGCCTTGCTCTGAGCTGAAGCGCTGCCTCAGAATTTACCTGGTTTCTCAGAGGCACACTGTATAACGCTCTAGGCAGAGGGTGAATGGCTGAGTGGAGCTCAGTAGGGCTGTGTTCAAGTCCTGCTCTGCCACAGACTCCATGTGTGACCCCGGGCAAGTCACTTAACCTTGCTGGGCCTCAGTTCCCACCTGTACAATGGGGATCCTAATTCTTCCTTTCTCTCGGCCTCGTCTATTTACAGTGGAAGCTCTGGGGGGGCAGAGACTGTTTCTCCTGTGTGTGTGTACAGCAATGTGGGGCCCAGACCTCAGCCGAGGCCCCTAGTTGTTCCTATAATGCTAACAACGAACATTAATAATTTGTCCCAGCCACGCAGAGCGCAAGACCGGTAAACAGGCAGTATAAATGGAGACGAGTGAAGGAGATTTAAAAACATCTCCGTGCCGATCACTACGGGGTTCTTTGGAGCACAGGACAGGAAGCCTGGAGAGCCTCCAAATAGAATTTTTGGTTCTAAACCCGTGACCGTCACTCCCCCTCCTGTTTTTTCATTGGTTGTCCCCCAGAATCAGTTGATCCCTGTGTTTCTTCGGGTCCTGCCCCCTTCCCACGCATATGCCCTGGCCTGGTCTTTGCCAGTTCAGCAGTAATGCTGGCTTCCAGCTGGTCAGTGCGAGAGGCAGAGGACGGAAGCCATGGGAGAGGGGCAGAGGAAAGAGATGAACGGAGAGAGAGGCGTGGCAGAGAGGATGCGGTGACAGGAGGCCGAGGGAGCAGCTGGCCGGCTAATACCTCAGCAGGGGAAGTGCTGGAAAGCAGTTCTGAGACAGGCCCTCCCGAAAAAAAAACCTCTTAGCAGCAGAACGTGCCTCCCAGTCCCAGGGAACAAGCCGCTTCCGCCGCTCTTTCCTGGATTAGCATGGCCCCATTGCGGGACACGGGTTGTTCCCCTCCTCAGCCAGCCAAGGAGAAGCCTGGGCTCTCTCTGAGCGGGCTTGCGGGTGGCTCTGTTTACTCCATAAAATTAATCCCTAACAGTCTTGGCTCCGGGCCACTCAGTGCGCTAAATCGGGAGCAGATTGAGATTAGATACCGCCGGTTGCTCGGGCATTTGGAGAAATGTTCTAAAATGCCCTCGGGGCTCCCGGCCACAGACAGGGGGTGCAAGGGAAATACGAGGCGGGGAGGTGCTGTTGCTGGGGTTTTAAAAAATGGAATTTCTCCCCTTGCCCCTCCTGCTATGAGGACCGGAACTGATCCTGTGATGGGCGGTGCTGGGCTGGCTTCCCTGCTGAGAGTGGACGTGCCCCTTCAGCTGAATTTTCCTCCAATCCCATGTCACTCAGTTAATGCAGCTCAATCCTCACCCCCTGCACCCCCTGCTGTTCCAGTCCTGGTCCCCCAAATACCACTACCAGTGTACCTCAGTCCCGACATGCGTGTGTTCACACACACACACTTACCCCTGCCAATGCACATCTGTTGTAACCTTCAGCACTCCCGGCCGTTCCAGGCCTGGGTCACCAAACAACCTGACCAATGCAATTCCCTGCCGATCAGCTGCACCCATGGCTGCCCCAGAGCTGGGACCTAACTGGCAGCTCTGCCAACGCACTTCAGTTTTGTCCTGGACCGTGCTGAGCACCCAGCTGCTCTTGTTAGGCTGCACAATGAATTTAAGATTTGTCAAATGCCCGCTAGGAACTGGGTTAACTGGACCAACGCACTCATTTTACCTGTGACTTCCCCTGGATTTAAGCTCGTCTCTAGTAAGAATAATAATTCATTCTCTTATCTAGTGCTTTCCATCAGCAGATATCAAAGCCCTTTATCCAGCAGGTCAGGATCATTATCCCCATTTTACATATAGAGAAACTGAGGCACAGAGCAGGGAAGTGATTTGCCCAGCAGGCCTATGGCAGGAATAGAACCCAGGCCTCCTGAGTTCCAGTTCAGTGCCCTAACCGCTAGGGCAGAATGCCAGGGGATGTGACTGTAGCATTGCTCGCCCCATGCCTCTGCCAGGCTGAGCTGTGCTGGAGAAGCGGCGTCACTGTGGTTTTGTTTCCATTGCACTAGGACACTCCCGGGGAAAGCGTTTAGGGGCAGGGCGTGGCACCCGTTGCACTCAGTACAGGTGAGCCCACCTGAGCGGGACTTATCCTCGCTGCTAGTGACTGGTGGCTGTACCGCTGCGGGGGTGTTGGGGGGAGTCACTGATTGAAACCAGGATGATGCTTTGGGTGCTATAATGGAGGGAGGAAGGGGGGATCCCAGTTCTGCTAGAGATACCCAAAGGAGCTTTCCCTGGTCCACGGGAGGATCAAAATAACTGGTTGCTTGAGACCTTGACGAGTCAGAGAGATGATGCTCCTGGCTGGGTCATCTGCAGGGGTTGAATGTCTGAATGCATGAGCCTCTCTTGTTTGAGTTAGAGGGGGAGGTCCAGGGGAGATAGCGTGGTGTGGTGGACAGGGCCCTAGAGTGGGACTTGGAAGAGCTGGGTTTTATTCCCAGCTCTGCTGCTGGGAGACCTTGGGCAAGTCACTTCCCCCTTTGTGCCTCGGTTTCCCTATCTATAAAATGGGGATAAAGATACTGACCTCCTTGGAAAGCACTTTGCGATCTCCTGATGGATAGGGCTCCGTGATGTTATTAGCATGGAGACAGTAGCAGATTTATGAACCTGTAATACCTGGTACGGCCAGTGGAGGGGGACAGAGCCACACCGTTAGCTTGGGTATGAAAGCAGCAGCAAATGGACTACAGAGACCACGCTGCACTGGGGTTCCCAGGGGAAAAGGGTCCTACCTTTCACCTGTGATCTGGCTGCTTAGTTATCATGTTTTCCTCCCCCACCATCCAGAGTCCACTGATCCACCTAATTGTTACATCTTCTGGCAGGAGACGGGCTAGTGCCGGGGGCCCTGGAGACCTCGCCCGGGGGGGAGGAGGAGCTTGGGGAAGCGTTTGATTTCGACGACAGCGAAGAGGAGGACGAGGATTCCACAGTAGGGGTCAGCAGCGCCAGCACCGAACCCAGCGTCGGAGTGGCCCTGCAGGCCCCGCCCAGGAGGCGTAGATCAGGAGTCGCCGCTGAGCCCCATTCGTCCGCCCAGCAGGAGAAGGATGGAGCGCCCCCTGCAGGGCAGGCACCGCTGACCGACTCTGGATCGAGCACCAGCGCCGGTAAGTAGGGCTTTCAGCTCGTGCTAACGCAGGATGCTTCACTCCCAGCATCTCTCAGGGGTCTTGGCAAGACTCGGGGTTGCAATGGGACGTGCTCAGCCTACTGGCCCCATTACAGAGCTGCAGAAGGAATGGGTAAGAACCTGGTCCTGCTGGCAGTCACGTACCCCAGTGCAAAGTGAGTTTCACAAGCTACACTCCTGATCCGACAGGGATTGACACCCGGTCCGCGATCCCTTTGCAGTGCAGAGAATCTGGGCTGCCCTGTTTTGTACTTCTACTGCTTGCAGTTTTAGGCTCCTACCCAGCTCTGCCGATGCCCCTCGATCGAAACCAGCCACTCCCCTCCCCCACTATTCCAGTCCTGGTCTCTCCCCACGTCCTTGCCAGTGTCCCTCAATCTTGACCCGAAGCCTCGCCCACCCGCCTCCTGCTTTTCAAGTCATGGAACTCTACCATTGCCCTCAAATTCTGTTTAGAGTATGAGGGGAAACATTTTTTTTTTTCAGTCTCATTCCTGAGACATCCTACTGTAGGGCAAACACGCTGGCCAAAGACCAAGCCCTTGCTGAGAGCTGGCTCAGGGACGGTCAATTTCAGTGGAACAGAACGCTCATTCACCCAAACTTGGGGTGAGATTTTAAAAGTCTCCCTGAAACATGTTTCAAACACTAGATTGAGCACGTCAAAGAATGCTTGAAAACGAAGCCAGCCTGAGTGGGATCTTCTTGGTGCTGCTAATAGTGGCCCAGCATGGAGGGTACGTTCTGCTTGTAAACCAGACACGCTGATATAAACCCTCATGCTTCAGGGCATAAGCAAACCCCTACTTAATGGAGGTCAGGAAGGAACTTCTTCTAAAACCAGGTTGTCCCTTAATTGTCCACTACTGGGTTTCCTGCACTTTCATCTGAAGTAGCTGATGATAGCCACTCTCAGAGACAGGCAACTGAGCAGGATGGACCCGTGCTGTGATCCAGCAGGACAATTCCTGTGGTCTTGTCAGCTCTGATTCTTGTTGTGCTTGGGTTAACGTGCTCTAAGATACCAACTTGGTTTCCTTCTGCTTTTGTTTTTGACAGATCCACTTGACACAAAGCTACAGACAGAGTAAGTGAGTCTAGATTTTATTTAAAAAACCACCCCAAACCCTTGGGTGCTTGTTGGGTTATATCCAACGGGGGAATCCAAGCGGTGTGAGGTAGGGGATGAGAATGCAAATAGTTAATAGAACCCAAGATGCTTTGCTGGCAATGGAGAGACAAAAGCCTGTCTCGTTACCATAGGCGTGCGCAGCACATTTCATTAGGGGGTGCACCCAGGGAGCCCTGCCCTGGCCCCGCCCCCATCCACTCCCTCCTACTTCCTGCCCCATGACTGCCCCCCTCAGAACCCCCAACCCTCCCACTCCTTGTCCCCTGACTACCCCCTCCTGGGACCCCTGCCCCTAACTGCCCCCCAGGACCCCCTCCCCTATCTAAGCCTCCCTGCTCCTTGTCCCCTGACTGCCCCCCTAGGATCCTACCCCCCACCTGTCCCCTGACTGCCCCGACCCTTAGCCACACCCCTGCACCCAGACAGAACCCCCCCGGACTCCCATGCCTATCCAACCGCTTGCTTGCTCAAAGATGGGGGCCTGATCCCACAAACCTGTCCTCGCGTGCGTCACGTTAAGCGTGTGAGTAATCGCGCTGAAGTCAGTGTGGCAACAGCCCCTGTTGTTCCAGTCCGGGGACCTAACCGCTGCGGCCAGTGGGACGACTCACGTGCTTAAAGTTAAGCCCGTGTATAAGGGGTTGCAGGGCAGGGCCTCAGGCAGGAATTGTGCCTCTAGCTTTGCGCTGAAGGCTGGGGGTCAGGAGTCCTGGGGTCTATTCCTGGCTTTGCCACTGCCTCACCCGCTGTGACTGCCCCTCTCCGTGCCTCAGTTTCCCTGACGTGCTGTCATCTCTCCCTCCCCAGTAGCTCTTCTCCCTGCTTCGGGATCTCACTGTGATGTGCCAAAGGATCCCAGGGCACGGGGCTATCAAGTGATTCTCCTGCTCCCCAGTGACTGGGTTTGCTTGTGTCTGTGGTTTGGTGAACACAGTGGGAGCTCTCAGGGCAGCCTGAGCCTCCAGGGCGTAGGAGGCCTGGGAGGTTTGGGGGGATGCCAGGTGTGGCCAGAGCAGAGCCCGTGGATTTCTGCAGCGCAACGCGGCTGCCCTCGCCTTTCGCACGCAGGTGCGGCTCAAAGGACAGGTCCCAGCCTGGCAGGCACGCCCGTCAGGGCGGGCGGTTTTACTACTCAAAATGGTTGGGGCCAGTCAGAGGGCATCGCCCCCTGCTGGCCAAAAGCTCGTTAAGACATCCCAACTTCCTGGACTTGGAAAATGTCTGCGGTTTTCTCCCTTCCTTTCCCCACTCCCTGCCTGTACTGTCTCGTGATGAATGGATCCAGCCCTCTCGCGTTCCCTGTAAGTCTTTGCGCCAGCTGCTGGGCGGTGGCTACCAGCGCACGGTGCAGTTCTGGTGCGTGTGCGTGCAAAAGTGCTTTAAAGTTCACCCCTGTGCACAGAGTGACCAGACAGCAAGTGTGAAAAATCGGGATGGGGGTGGGGGGTAATAGGAGCCTATATAAGAAAAAGCCCCCAAAAATCGGAACTGTCCCTATAAAATTGGGACATCTGGTCACCCTACCTGTGCGCTGCCCTGATCCTGCGGCTCCGGGCTGGGCTTGAGCAACCAGTGGGCTGCTCCGACTTACGCCAGCTGAAAGGGGTTGAAACCACAGTGAAGCGGTGTCCAGGGTGTATGGCAGAGAGGGCAGGGGCCTGGGGCCTGCTTCGAATGGAAGAGCGAGTGGGTTCTGCCCCCAGGGAATGTCTGTAAGGAGTGGGGATCGGTCCTGCTATGTGACTCGGAGGGCTACCCAGGCAGATTGCCAGAAGCCGGAGTGATTCAGAACTGTACCGTGGTATTTACGGCCTTGCGTCTCCAGTGCGCACAGAGCCCCCCCGAGACGTGCCGTTCGCCGGCTCTGCCTCCGCCTTGCATTCCCAGGGAGAGCCCTGTGATCGTCTGCCCCGAACGCGGGGACGTGCCTGCTCCTTCGACCCTGCCCAGCGCTTTGGCCTGGGTTCTGGAACCTCAGTGGAGAGGCCAGCTGATCCCCCCCCTCTGCCAGCGGAGCAAGTGAAATTAACAGGAGGGTGGCTGAGGGCATGTCTGCCTTGGGGAGCATCCTTCACCCGGCCCGTTACCCCTCCACCCCCATCTCCCCACAGGAGAGGCCTCCCATCACTGCCGTAGTCCTTGAGCCAGCTCTCCTCGCAGTCTGGTCCATGGGGGTGATGGGGGAGTGGGCACAACTCCCCTGGTCCCCTTTGTGCCTTCCTCACTTTGGGACGGGCACCCCGGTTTCTCAGGTTGAGGGGGGTCAGGGCGTTGAGGGGTTGTACTTGGCCTTGAGACCTCCTGTCTTAGCAGGACTGTTCATAGCCCCTAACGAGTGCGGAGAGCTGGCCTGTCCTACGCCCCCGGCTTTCCCTGTCCTCCCTCCCACCTCAGCATCAGTCGGGCGATTGAAAGCCGTTAACCCGGCAGGGCGCTCCAGAGCAGGCAGGCAGCACCCCGAGCTTTCGAGCTCGTGCACTAGCTGGAGGAGCCGGGCTTACTGTCCCAGAGGGGCCGGGGCAGTTTGCTCGGCTGGCGCTTAGCCGTCAGATCACATGTCAGATGGTTGCTCGACTCCAGGCCTTGCGTCAGGGCCAAAGAATCCGCAGCAGTTGCTCAGCGAGCAGCTGTAAAGTGTGTTATTGACCTCACGGGCTCTGTGGGGCTGGTGGAGTAACGGGCCTGGGGAAAGGGGGGGCTCTGATTGCCCAGGGATTCACCGCTAGTCAGCTTCTTATCCTGTGCCCATCCTGGTGGTAGCAGAACAGGATTATTGCTATACATGTTGTTAGTATTATTACTTCATGAGCCAGGAGAGATGTAGGTCAGGGCCCTGTTGTGCTGGGTGCTGCACAGATGCATAGCAAGAGAGTCCCTGGCCCAAACAGACAAAGGCAGGGAGGAAGAATTATTACAAATGGGGAATGGAGGCACAGAGAGATCAAGGGCTCGTCTGCACGAACAGTTCATTTGTGGCACGATGGGATGTGCATCTACCTCCTGCTAATCCTCTTTGAACAGGGACAGGATCAAAGCACACTGCTGAAGAGTTAGTGCATGTCGGCAGGGTCCACTGGGACAGTTAGTCCATGGTAGGCTGGGGGAGGGTGGATTCACACCCCATCCTGCTGTGAATTAATTGTTCATGGAGACAAGCCCTAAGTGACTGGCCCAAGGCCACCCAGGGAGTCTGTGGCAGAGCTGGGAATTGACTTTCCTGAGTCCCAGCACAGCCCCTTCACCACAAGATCACCTGAACTGGCTCAGAAGCAGCTGTTTTATCCCCCTCTTCTCCTGTCTGTCTGGGCATTTAATCCTCACTCGGCAATAGTTCATCCCAATCCCCCAAATCCAACATCCTCCTCCCCCCTGTATTTATTTTGTGGGTGATTCCAAATCTGGATTGGGATCGGAATCAGGATTATTTATTATGTGCAGCCTCTGGGAGCCCCAGCCAGGGAGCAGTACCCCAGGTGCTGTACAAACACACAGTAAAAAGAGTTCCCAGGCAGCCTGCCCCTACCTCTGTATTGGGACAAAACACACATTCCCCCACCTCCAACCCCGGCCCACCTCCAGATCTGAGCAACCCCGAGCTTTGGGACTGCAGCGTTCCCAGTGTGGATCAGGTTCTGAATTTTGCATCTGTGGCTCCCTCACTCATCAAGACTAGTAGATAGCTCGGCGACTTGTCTCTCCAGGGTGGTGAGGGGAACCCACAAGTGGGTGGTGCAGGGGGGCACTTTGCACGGACACTACAGGGCGTCTTTCAGCTGAGGATCTCAAAGCACTTTTCAGACAGCGGGTCAGTATCAGTATCCCCCTTCTGCAGGAATCAAGCCTTAATCTGAACAAACAACATATATTATCGGGAAGATACAAACGATCAGCTGTTTGGGGCAGGACCTGTCTCTTTGTTCTCTGTTTGTGCAGCACCTTGCACGGTGGGGTCCTGGGTGGTGACTCGGGCTCCTAGGTGTTATGGTAATACAAGAATTAATAATACTCCAGAGCACTGACATTTCCTCACCAAGAAGGTCTCCAGCACGGCTTTGACTTAGCCCCCTAACCCAGCACCTGTGGGGTTAACATGGTTCTCAGCCACCTTCTCCCCAGCTGCTAATAGCTGGCTTGTTTCACATGCCCACAGCTCCACCCCTCCCTCTCCCAAGGTGATAATTGGAGCTGGGAGGCACCCAAAGGAGCTGAATCTGTGTAGACTCTGTGGAAGGGTGGGCTGGTGCCACCGCTTGGAACAAAGGCCGCCTTTGTGGGGTCTGTATGGATCACTCCAGTAGCTTTGCCTACAGGTGCTTGCATAGGACGTTCCTGGCCAGGTAAGGGAGGCAGGTGGGTTGCTCTGGGTGTGTGGATCTTGCTTGAACCAAGTTCACGAGGCACATCACGGTTTGTCCTCTGAGAGCAGTGCAGGGTGGGGAGAGACCCAGGCCTGTGCTTGGTGCTATGACTCAGCTAGAACCTTATGGTAAATATTTCAGGGCTTTCTCCCCCCAGGCTTACAAGGTGCTTCCAATTTCTAATCCTCCCACCCTAGCACTTGCATCTCCCTCCCACGAGAGCTCCCCAGGCCTTTAGCTTCATCTCAAGTGACCCCTTGGCAAACATTTTAAAGGCTACGAAACATTCTCTTTGCAGGCTCTCCAGGCCTCCTGTCCTGTGCTCCAAAGAACCCTGTAGCGATGGGCACTGAGATGTTTTTTAACTCTTCCCTTCTCCTTTTACACTGCCCGGTCTCCATTCTTGCACTCTGTATGGCTGGGACAAATTATTAATATTAATTGTTAGCAGCTAGAGGCCTGGGCCCCCTGGTGCTATACACGCATTGTGTGAGATGATCTCTGCCCCAGAGAGCTTCCACTGTAAATAGACAAGGCTGAGGGAAAGGAAGGATGAGGCAGTCTACTGTATAGGTGGGAACTGAGGCCTGGCAAAGTTAAGTGACTTGCTCAGGGTCGCACATGGAGTCTGTGGCAGAGCAGGAATTGAACACAGCTCTACTGAGTCTCAACCCAGTGTCTGACCCACTTGGCCATCTACCCTGTGTGTACAAACAGACTAGTCAGTTTCCTTCTCTGGTTTGCATGTATGTCTGTTGGTGCTGATAGGCTCCATCAAATTGTCCTTGGTACTTTCACCCACACTAAGATTCCCACGATCTGAATAACTGCTCCATTCTCTGAGATACATATTAGTTGTTAACAAATATTAAAGCAATTCTCTCTCCCTCTCCCCCCCCCCCCATTTCATCTCCCATGTCTCTTAGCTCACCTCCCCGCAGGGAATAGTGTTTTGCAATGTTTGCATTGCAAACACAGGAATGTTTGCTGGTTAAACTTTTCTATTGAAACTGATAAATTCCTACAGGCTTTATGTTTAGCTTTAGCAAGCTTCAAGCTGAATTTGGGCTAGAAATGGCCTTTAAGCTTGATTTAGAAATGCCCTGTGTGCAGGCTGGGCTCCACCTTTCCTTACAAGTACTCCCCTCCCCTTTCTCTTTGGCCTGCACTCCTGGGGTGGGTGTGGCTGCCTGCTGCAAAATGAGTCTTGTGACCTTTATCTTCAATCCCCTCCTGCTCGGGGTGTCAAGGCTGTTTGAATCCCATTAGTGCTGCTGCTGCTGCATCAACTCAGGCCGCTGGTCTGTTGTAATCCGGACGTTTAGAGCCCTGTACCTCTGCGCAGGCTGCCCCAAGCCTACAGAGAGACTCTACTGGGGATTCCAGTGATTTGGGGGTACAACTTTTTCCTTGCATGGGAGCGGTATGTTAGGCAGGTCTCCGCTGGGTGCTGCTGTTACATCCACCCCAGGAGTAGATTGTGCAACCCTGTATAAGGGTGTCTGGCTCTTTCTCTCTCCATCCTACCTCTCCTTCCTGGTGCTTACTCCCCTGGCGGCTGGGTCATGCCGTTATCTGATCCCTGGGCTGGCATCATATTGAATCCCAGCTGCAAAATCTGCCATCTCAGGGAGGCATCTGCTGCTGGGAGAGTCTGCTGCAGATTTGAGCCTCCCCCATCGCAGGCTGTGCCCTCCCCCACCCAACTGAGGCTGGGTTCACCCATCCCTGCCGGAGCAGCAGGACCCGGGTTGGTAATGCAGGGTATGTCTACACTGCAATTGAACACCCAGGCCTGGCCTGGGTCAGCTGACTCAGGCTTGCTGGGCTCAGGCTGCAGGGTTGTAAAATTGTGGTGTAGAGGCTCAGGCTGGATTCCCTCCTCCAAGTGTCTCCTCCACAATTTTACAGCCCCAGGAGCCGGCGTCAGCTGGTGCAGGCCAGCCACGGGTGTTCAATTGCAGTGTAGACGTACCCCAAGGCACAGGTAGTGCCTCTTGCATGTGACAACAAAGGTTTCAAGGCTGAACTGGGTTCAAAGGGGCACCAGAACCATCTGCAATTCTCATCCTCCATTCGGGCAGCCTGAGATCTTGGCCTATGTCATTCATATGCACAGAAGAATTGGGGAGAGATTTTTCCCTTGTTCCGTCTGTATTTTCTTGTGTAGGGTCTTCGTTTGCTGGCTGACTGTGGTCGAGAGCATGGGGCTATGAGTCAGGGAAGCCCATGTCCTATTCCTGGCCCACTGAGTGTCACTTCCCTGCTCCGTGCCTGACTTCCCCATCTGTACAATGTGGGTCACTCTGACCTACTTCTTAAAAAGTGCTTTGGGATCCTCTATCTGAGTGCAAACTGTTAATGTTTTAATTTTAAACTCCATACGGAGATGGGAACAGTTAACTTCTCGGTGTTCCAGAGGAGATTACAGCTTATTTAGAAAGATGGATACACATAATACTTTACTTTCGTTCTTTCTTGTTTAGAATAAACCCATTTAGACTGGAACAGTTTGCTCTTTGCATGTGGACTATATATAACTGAGGCTCCCCTCTGCCTGTTTCATAAGAAAATGACTTGGGAAATGCTTTTAGTAGAGCTGGTTGGAAAATAAGATTATTTTTTCCCCCACACTGGAAAATTTGAGTTTTGGGCAAAAAACTAACTGAACTATTTTGGCTGAAATTCAAAACATTTTGATTGGGAAATCCTGCCATGGTGCCTTATCAGAGTTGTAGTTTAGGTGCATCATGCTTCATTATCCTCCAGAGGCCTGCCTCTTTGTTTGGACTACATGCCCCATGATGCACCAGCCTCACTTTATGGTGACAGGATGCAGTGCCCCATGGCTGCAGTGCATGATGGGAGATGAAGTCCAGCTGGGAAGGCCGGCCATAGAGAATGAAGGCGGGAGGAATCTGAACTATAACTTCCATGAGATGTTTCAGGCTTGAAATATTTCATTTTTTGGCCAAAAGTCTCTCGTTTTGGGCATTTGATTTTTCAATGAAAAATTAAAAATTTCTGTAGAAAGCAGATACTTTTCACAAAATATTCAGTTTACTCAAAAAACCAGGTTTTTTTCACCCATTAAAAGACCGTTTTGGTGAAGCTTTAGTCCTTTAATACGTTGTTCCATCGTGCATCGTGTTTGCCTAGTATTCAGAGCATATGTAATGACCTCCCCCCCCCCAGTAGGTTTCTAACCTAGGAACTTCAGCACTCTAACACGGACCTCTACTGGTGCAGCTGAAGGAATAAGTTGATTAGTGGTTAGCAGTTGTAGGCTATTATCCTGGAGTATACCAGCTACTAGAGGGAAGGGTACCACCAACACTGTGCTGAGTGGTGTGTATAGCAGAACCCGTTTCCCTGGACGTGGCCTCCACCATTGCTCAGAGCCAGGTCTATATTTGCATTGTCCTCGGCGTGTAAGTAACATGACACACAAGGCTGAAGTCAATTAAACACAGATCGCTCTAGGGCTTCGTTTGTGGTGTTTTAATAGCATCAGTTGTTCCGTCCGTCCTTCCTGCGCTGCTGGCAGCCGCCGGTCCAGCTTCCCCACCTCATTGGCAGGGTTGCCACCAGGGGTGGCTCTATGTATTTTGCCACCCCAAGCACGGCAGGCAGGTGGCTTCCGGCAGCATGCCTGTGGGAGGTCCACCGGTCCCGCGCCTTTGGCGTACCCGCCGCTGAATTACTGCTGAAGCCGTGGGACCGGCGGAGCGCCCGCAGGCATGCCGCCGAACAGCCTGACTGCCACCCTCACGGCGACCGTCAGACCACCCCTCCATGGCTTGCCGCCCCAGGTACGCGCTTGGCACGCTGGTGCCTCGAGCTGCCCCTGGTTACCACCTCTGAGGTACAAAAAATTGGGATGATCCCATAAAACTGGCCAGCTGGCCGTGCGCGCTGAGCGTCCTGACAGATTTCCCAGGGCAGCTACCTCGAAGAAGGGATCATCCTGGGAAAAGCTGGACGGGGGCAGCTTTACCATTTGAGCCTATGCCATGGCAGCGAGAAGCAGGAAGTGCTGAGAAAATGGACAGGGGACTCGTTGCTGGCAGCTGGGAAGAGGTAGCTCAGAACCAGAGGGAGCTCTCAGTATTGGAAGGGGAGCGGAAGGGCTGGGAGACCGCTTGAGGCAATAATCACTGAGCACTTCATGCCTGTCTATATTTTCTTCCTTTGGTCCCAATTTACCATGTCTCTGCACTTCACTTTGTCCTTTACCCCAGAGCAAATGGCCCGTGGCTCAGAAATGGCAGCGTTTCACACCTGCTTTGGTCGGGTGGGAAAGGTGCAGGGCAGTGGTGAAACAGGCCCTGTGTGTTTGCACGGCAGGGCAGCTCAGGCACAAGGAGTCAGGACGCCTGTCATCGTCTTCCCGCTAATGCTGCCTTTGGTTCCTGGCTTGATGTTGGGCCAGTCACTTAAGCCTGAATTTTCCAAAGTGCTGAGCTCTCAGCTCTGGTTGAAGGGGAGCACCCCTGAGAGGCAGGCCTGTAACCGTGCTGCCGCAGCTTCCCATCTGTACAATGGGGATAAGAATCCCGATGCCACTCCGAGCCTGTACTAAATTTCTGCAAAGCAGCTGAGCTCCTCTGATGGACGCGAGGTGAAACGTTTCCTAGCGGCATTGCGAAGGCATTTCTCCTCCTGCCATCTGGGCACCCCAGAAAGTCTTGGGAGGAGATAGCTGGGATCCAGAGAAACATTCCCTAATTTGATGACTGTGCAGCCTGCCTGGAGACACTGAAATCCCTGGCTGTCTGGTTTGGAGGCCGGCGCGCCCTCGCACGTACGTTCTGGATGCAAGTCGCTAACATGCACTGATGTTCCGGTGTTACAGCAACCTCTGTGCATGGGGATCCCTGCACGGCCTGGCCTCAGTGAATGACCTGAGTCACGTGTACGCGGGCGTGTATCCATGCAAGGCAGGTGTTGGGCTGTTAGATGAAGCCTGAAAGGTGGGAGCGTGGGTGGCGTTAGTTGGGCACGACGGCGCACACAACCCGGTTTGGTGTGGCTGGCGAGATGCAGGCAGGAGCAAGGGAAGCCTTGACTCTGGCTACTAGAATGATGCAGGGGTGGGACGTTCTGTCACCGGACAGCTTGGGGCTGGTTGCAAGAGCTGGGGAAGTCCCCAGCAGCCAGAGCATGGGGCCTGTGGCAGGGTGATCTGCCTGCCCATCTGGTCGTGCCGCTGGGAAGGCGGTCAGGGAAGCCCGGTGAATCTTTCTCTGCAGAAGCTGAACTGGTAGCTGGTGTTAGAAGCCAGCTTGGTTCCAGTGTTTGCCTCCCCACGGGCCATCTGAGCAACACCCCTTCCCCTCCACCTCTAGGTCTCTCCTGGCTCACTCCCTGGCAGTTCTCCCTGCTATTAAACACCTGCATGTGGAGTGTTTTCACACCGCGATGCCTGTGGGGATGGGGGGTGAGCCAGGAGGTTTTGGTGGTGGAGGCTAGAGGAGATACGAGCATTCTGAAGGAAGCTTATGCAGCAGGCACCTATAGGTGCGGCTCATGGGCTCAGACCCAAGTTAGATCAGAGGCTGTTTTCCTGGACTATTTACCCCAGCATGTTAGTCCTGTCCCTGGTAGTGCTGGGTCTGAATTGCAAGAGTTCGCGTCAGATCTGAGCGCGCTCAGCGTGCCGGGGTGCTCAGAGCTGGGATTCTGTTTGAGGGATGCAAGGACAGTTATGACCTGCTGTGGATGTAGCTCTGCAGACCACAAATTCCTTTATGAATAGCAAAAATATTAAAATGGGGATTTCTAACAGAGTTAGAGACGTTAGCAGGCTGGTTCCTCTTATGGTGGGCAGATAACCGTTTAACCCTGAGCCCCTAATGGCAATCAGGGAGAAATGGCTTCATTACGCTACATCATGATACTGGATTTGCTTTTTATTGTTATGATTCTTTTTCATTTGACCAAATGTCTCCTTTCTAAAAGCAAAACCGATATTATATAAGCTCAAAGGAGCAGCAGGTAGCTGCATTTAAAGGTTAAATAGGTTAGCTGCTTCAATTCGTGGTGGTTGGAGTGGGACGGCCAGGGCATTTCAGTACATTGTGTTCTCTGTTTCCCCTGCAGATTCAGCCAGAGAAGTTATTCTTCACCCCTTGTTCTAAATTGTTGCATAGCGTGGCTGTGTGCTACAGCCCAGAGGTGGCTGCATTTCGGTAGTGAGTGAAGGGACCTCAGCAGGTAGGAGCTGATATGTCCGATCGAAGGGTGGAAGCCTGCTGTGATCCTGTAGGATTAAAGGTTTCAGAGGGGTAGCCGTGTTAGTCTGTATCAGCAAAAAAGAGGAAGAGTATTTGTGGCACCTTAGAGGCGAACAAGCTTATTTGAGCATAAGCTTTCGTGGGCCCACAAAAGTACTTCTCGTTCTTGTTGTAGGATTAAAGATATAGACTGTTTGTTGTTAAACATGCTTAAAAATTATTGTTGTTATGGTAGCATCTAGCTGCTCCTCTGAGCTCACTGCCCGGTTGTGCTGGGTGTGGCACAGATGCATAATGAGAGACAGTTGCTGGACTGAAGAGCTTGCAGTTCAAATATCCAACACAGACACAACCTGGAGAGGGGAAACAGAGGCATGTAGGTGAAGGGACTCGCCCAAGGCCATGCGGCAGGTCAGTGGCAGAGCTGGGAGTAGAAGCTGCCTCCAGAGTCCCTGTCTATTCTAAAATCAATATTAACGCTATGTAGCCACCTGAGGCTGTTTCCTCCCATGTCAGGCTCCTGGTGTCTGTCGCTGTTTCTCACACAGCTCTTGATGGACATACAGGGCCTCTGATCCGGTTAATGGGTTCTTCTCTCTCGTCCTGCCAATACGGGCTTTCCTCAGCCCATCTAGAAGGCAGGCGTGAGCGGAGGAAGGTTAAGAGGCGGGGCGGTGGTGCTAGGTGTCAGCTTGACCTTGTTGCTCCTGGATCCAGCAGCAGTTGCAGGGAGTGATGCAATGAGGGTGGAGGAGATGCTGCCTGCTGGAGGGAAGAGACGGCGATATTGCTCAGCTGGCTGCCTCGGGATCTCACTCGCTCAGCACAGCCAGCGTGTGTCCTCGGCCCAGTGCACGCTGCAGTGCAGAGGAGGGTGGGCGTGGGGCCGAAGGGAAGGCTCTCTGGATCATGCCAGGGGAGGATTGAACCGGGAGCCGCGGTGATGGGTCTCCTGCCGGGTCCGGAGAGAGGGGTCTGATTTCTGGACTGGCGTGCGTGGTAGGCGGTGTCTGTATCGCTGCTTTTCCCAAGGCGAGCAGGACACTTCGCTTTGCTCTGAAGGTAGGTGAGGAGGCAGGTGCCGCTTCCTGGGTTGCCTGCAGGGAGAATGGATGGAGGCAGCAGAGGCTGTTGGGAAGGTGCATACCCTGCCCGTCCCGTGCTGACCGTACGGGTAGCTGTAATGCCGCTGCTGGGTAGGGATGTGCTCCTTTGGTGGTCAGGGGACAGACATCCAACAGGGGACTCTTGGGGCCCCCTTGCGGGCCCGGCACCAA
This sequence comes from Mauremys mutica, assembly GCF_020497125.1. Lineage (NCBI taxonomy): Eukaryota > Metazoa > Chordata > Testudines > Geoemydidae > Mauremys > Mauremys mutica. The sequence continues at coordinate 16,271,808 of NC_059092.1, read as the reverse complement.
AACTGGGGAAAACGGAGCCCTCCCTGACAGGCCTGTTTTGCCAACAGATTGGAAAGTGGGGACAAGTGAGACAAGGCCTGACTGGAGGGCTGAATGAAAGGCCCGTCCCACTCGGCAGGGAGAGACCCTCCCAGATTGGGCTCAGGCCGTCGGTGGTGATGAAGTGCAAACTTTCTGTGGTATTTTTATGGCGTGGGGTGGAGAGCTGATGTGTGCCTCAGTTTCCCCTATATTTTGCATGGCTACCCGGTGGGTGGAGGGAAGGTCTAGGTTTGCTCTCTGGGCAGCTAGGAGACATAGGGAGGGTGTGTGTGTGTGTGTGTGTGTGCGCACGCGCGGGGGGAGGCTTCTCACCTGGAAACTAAGGTTAGACAGAGACAGAGCCTGCACCTGGGGCTGGGCTTGTTACAGCTCGATCTGGCCTGCCCAGGACAGACTGAGCTTTAACCTTTGTTTCCCTGCGCTCCCCTAAGGGCTTTCGGCTTGTGCGTGCCAGGGGGCTAGTGAATGGATACCTGGTTTGGGAAAGGCTGCCTGGCACTGTAAATACTCCGAGCGTTGCTCCCTGAAAGGCTCCTCCCGCAGGAGTCCGGCTGGGCTGGATTCGCTGCAGGGAGCCCTATTGAGACAGTGGGATTGCTGGTGCCACCGGCCAATGTCGAGGCTGCCCCGTGCGGATCTATGTGGGTCCTGCCCCGCCCCAACTACAGGCCGGGGCATAGACCTGGCCTTGTGACTTCGACGCTCCCCCCGACGTTTCATTTACTGAATAAAGCCAGGCCCGAGCCGCCAGTCTGAGCCCTGAGCCTGAGCTCCGAGTCCTGGCCGCCCACCGCCCTCCTGGTTTAAAGCTGAGATGTTCGTGTGTTGGGCCAGCTCGTGTGGGGCTGGTCCATGCTGGCCCATCATCCGGGTGTGGATGCCTCCTGCTTGCGACGCTTCCCCTGAGCGCTGCGGCGAGCCACGTTCTGTGATGCGAAGGCACGTTAGGGGATGGATGTCGACTCTGCGTATTTCCCTGGTTCCACGATGGGGATTTGAACCTGGATCGCAGCTTCCCTGTAGGGCTGGGGAGAGGCCGGGTGCGTTCACTCCCTGCACTATTTAGAGGCCCCAGATGCTGCTTTAATAGCCGTGCAGATAACACCGTGGGGAGAGGGCACAAGGAGCAAATGTGTTTGTGTCTGGAGACTTTATAACCCACCCCCTGCTCCCCAGGTCTGAGTTCATGGCCGGGTCTGCTGGGAGAGGCAGAAACCTTCAAGGATGCCCCCCGGGGAGGGGGATGCGGGGTCACCAGGACACTCCATCAGCTGCTGTCTGGGAAACAGCCCCTGTGGCTTTGATCTCGCTGGCTGCTCTCAGACATCCTGTTCCACCCCACCAGGCACACTCCAGCCCGCCCTCCCCTTTCCCAAAGCTCGGGCACAGACCTGCCTCCCCTCTAATACTGATGGAAGCCCCCCCCCCTTCTTGCTCTGAGTTTGAAAAATTCGTAACCCCTTCCATGCTGGATGATGGGCCCGGTTTGTCTGGCAAATGAGTGGACATCCCTGGGACAGCCTGCTGTTGCCTGCTCCAGGTGGCAGATGGGCTTAGGGGGTGGGATGATGTGCTGGCGCCAGTTCGGCTGCTTACGTGCCTCTCCAAGAGGATGGAACATTAGACTGGAAGTCTCGCAAGGGGGAGGTTCTTTTCTGTCTCGGCCCTTCTGCTGCCATCTGGCACCTGGGATCCCAGTGCCGCAGCCTGCACACGAAAAATAATGGAGGAGGGGCACAGCTAACGGAGCTCTTCCAACCTCAAGGGTTAGATTGAAGCTTTGGCTGAAGGTTCGTGCCAATTCTTTATCCAAACCTGTTTGTCCAGCCCTGCTGGGTATCGGGAGGGTGCTGTTTGTAACGCTTGTGGGGCGCGGGCTGTACAGACGTAGTGGGAGCTGGTTCCTGCCACTAAGAACTTGCAGTCTAGTGGTAGAGAAAGTATTATCCCCACTTTACAGGTGGGAAACTGAGGCACAGAAAGAAAGTGATTTGCCCTCAGTCACGCGGGCAGTCCGTGTCAGCGCTGAGCAGTGAATCTTGCTTGTGTCTGGAGAGGGATCTTCAGAAGAGAGGAACTTGGATCGCAAGCTCTCTGGGGCGGGGACTGCCTCAGTTACCTGTGTGTGCAGCGCCAAGCGCGCTGGTGTTAAGGCGTTTAGGTGCTAGTAGTAGTAAGTAGTAATTGGAGATATACCAATCTCCTAGAACTGGAAGGGACCTTGAAAGGTCATCAAGTCCAGCCCCCTGCCTTCACTAGCAGGACCAATTTTTGCCCCAGTTCCCTAAGTAGTCTCCTCAAGGATTGAACTCACAACCCTGGGTTTAGCAGGCCAATGCTCAAACCACTGAGCTATCCCTCCCCCCTAGCACAGTACTGCTAGCACAGTACTGGTAAGAATCAGGGCGGAAGGTAGGTTCCAGCCCCAAGGAGTGAACAAGCTTGAAGGGGCGGGGGAGAGGAAGAGGACTGACTCATGATGGGGAGAGAGAGTAACCCAGGGGAGGAGGTGGTGAGCACAATGCAGGGAATGGGGAAGGGATGCCCTGTGGGGGAGGAGAGTAGAGGAAATAGGTTGAAAACAGCCAAGGGGGGAGGAGACACTGGGAAGAGAGAGAGGCAAGTGGAGTGAAGCAGCGGCGAGTGGGCACGCGAGAGGGACATGTTGGCGGTGTGGGGGTGGCGTGCTGGGACCTGCAGCGTAACTGGACGGCGCTGGTGCTGGGAGTCGGCTCTGGTATCTGTAAGTGGATGCACTTGTAACCAGCCCTGCTTAGGGGTTTGCACCTTCAGAGCTAAAAGCCGTGAGCCCCCATCGCTGCCGCTTACGGGGCGACTCTCGGAGCTGGAAGCAGTAGGAGACTCGCTAACCTTTTACACGGACCGGCCACTAGAGGGGGACAAAGACCCATCGTGTCGTAGTGTGATTTGCCCGTGCACGTCACCCTCTCTTGGTGCAGTTTAGCTATGGAGGATCCCAGTTGGCAGCCGAGCGATTCGGGTGTGGCCATTGCGTTTGCTCACAGCTGGCCCTTGCTGGTCAGGTGGGTGGATCTGCACTTGCCCAGCGACAGCTCATAGCTTCCCCCAAACATCCCCGTGCGCTGGCTGCCTATTCCGCCTGCCTGCCCACTCAGTGTCCTCCCGCCCTAGGTTCCTGACGGTGGTCAGCAATGGGGACGTGGCGGGCAGCTCCCACCCCGGGACTCGGACCTGCAGCTGGAGGAGGAAGAGCACGCGGCGAGGTAAGGGCTTTGAGCTGGGCGGGATGGATGGAAACGACTCTGGATTCCTTCAGAGAGTCTCGTGTGGTGGTTGGTCAGCTTCGGCGTGCCCTGGAAAGGCTGGGATTCCCGTCTCCCCACCACAGATGGAAAAACCCGGCTTCCCCACCCCAAATCCTGGCTCTGTTGAAACACTGGGCATGTCTGGGACCAGACTTCAGTGTAGCAGTTACCGTACCGTACGTAGGGTGTTGAGAATTTGATAGGTTGAAGTTGGAGAAGTGTCTGATCCAAAGAACCGATCCAAATTTGCGGTGGTTGGGGATCTGCACTTGGGCCTAGATCTGGATTTCACAGCTGGCCGCAATTTCTCATCTGGGCCATGCCCCCAGAGCTAAAGGCCCCCTGACTTTGCACTGAGATGTAGACTTTGTAGCCCTGGCCTGTCGCTCCTTAGAAAGGAGCCAGGATCGAGTCCTAAAACTCAGCTACAGATTTTTGGGCTCTCCTTGCAGAGGCTTCAGAGAGAGGGGGCAGGATCTAGCATTTGCCATTGAGGCACGAAATGCACCAAGAGCAGCATGTTGAAGGTTGGTGCTGAAACATCAGATGTTCCAGACGAGACCCACTATTCCTTGTGTTCCGGTTGCACTCGAGAGGACCCTTGTGGTCGGCCCTGTGCAGATACCCAGTGAGAGACGGTCCCAGCCCAGAGTTGACCATCTAAATAGGCAAAGTGGGAAGAACCGTCCCAGAGGTGAAGTGACTTGGCTGCCGGGTCAGTGGTTGGGGCAGGCCCAGAGCCCATGACTCCCAATCTAGTGCCCTACCCACTGACCCACACTGCCACTTGGCAGCCAGGAGTCAAAGTGGGATGTCGCTGAAGCTCGTGGCGAGTTCTCTGCTGGCTTCAGGTTCCTCTCCCTGTGTTGCCTCTCGTTCCAGGTGGACGGTTTGAGTTCCCGGCCCTGGAGGAAGATGTGATCTATGATGACGTCCCATGTGAAAATCTGGACTCTGATCCGTACGGTATGGAACCACCCAGAATTTTGTTTTGCTCTGAGCAGAGGTGCCTTTCACGCCCTTCACTCCTTGCCTGTCTGATCTACTTCCTCCCCTGCCTCTGTCAGCTCTGTCCTTCCTCTCATAGCCCCTCCCATCCAAGGATCTTGTAGCTCTTACATGAGTGTTGGGGGATGGGTAGGTGCGAGGAGCTCCATTTTACAAATGGGGAAACTGAGGCCACGTGACTTGCTCCAAGGTGGCAGAGCTGGGAATAGAACCCAGGAGTCCTGACTCCCAGTCTCTGGCTCTAACAGGGCCATTTCCCTGCCTCCTTCAGGAGTACCCTGGCCTTTTAGAAGCCACTGTTGGTCTGTGGATTACTTGGTGCTCCTGAGTCCTTTCAGCCTGCTTGGAGCTAAATCAGAATCTCTCTGGAAGCAAAGGGCCAGGTCGTCAGTTGGGGTAATTAGTGTAACTTTACTAATGCCAATGAAGCAATGCTGAGTATCTGCCTTGCCGTCTCCTGTCCACCCCTCCAGAGCTGCCGACTGACTGTAGAGGAGGGGGCCCTTTGTGGCTGGCAGTGGGGGTGGGGTGCGTGTTCTGTGCCACTTTAAATAGATTCCTGGGTAGAGGGAGGGATAAAGCAATTGGGCTTTTCATGCCTTTAAAACACAGCAGCTCTGGGTCTGTACCCACAGCCAGCCTGAGCCATAAAGAGCTGGCGGGGCACCAGGAAGGGAAAGGGGGACTCTGCATTTCAGTGCACGGAATTAACAAACTCCTGCTGCCTGGGATATGGGAGTGAGCAGTGGCTTCGAGACGGGAGGACACAAGGAAGAGGCTATTTGGAGATGCTGGTGTGAGTAGGTGAGGGCCTCTTAGGCCATATCTATCTTACAGCTTATGTCAGCAGAACTTCTGTTGCTCAGGGATGAGAATAAACCACCCCCCTGAGCGAAGTTACATCCACATATGTGCGGGTGTGGACAGTGCTGTCGGTGGGAGAGCTTCTGTTGCCGACACAGCTACTGCCGCTCGCAGTAGTTAAGCCGACAGGAGAGCGCTCTCCCATCGGCTTAGAGCAGCTACATTAGAGAGTTTACAGTGACGCAGCTGCAAACTCTCCAGAGTAACCAGGCCCTTCGGCTGATGGCACCTCCCTCTTTGTTTGCGGTGTTGTTGTAGGCGTATTGGTGCCAGGTTATTACGGAGACAAGGCAGGTGAGGTCATCTCTTTTATCTTCTGTTGGTGAGCAAGACCAGCTTTCTAGTTTACCCAGAGCTCGTCTTCAGGTCCGGGAAAGGCACTCCAAGCATCACAGGAAATACAAGGTGGGATGAGCGTTTAGCATAAGTAGTTAGCACATAAATCTAGGGACTTTTCAAGGTGAAGTGGCCGGTTAATGTGTCTCCAATCATGGGAGGGAACAGATTGTTATAATAAGCTATAAATCCAGGTTCTCTGTTTGGTCCCTGATTTTTAGTGTCTAGCAAAGTTTTATGAATTTAAACTCCAAGGCTTGTCTTTGGAAGGTGCTGTGCAGGTTTCCGTTGAGGACAAGGGCTGAGAGGTCAGATACAGAGTGATCATTCTGTGAACAGTGTTTGTCCCTGGGTGATTTTTGTCTTTTATCATTTTCCTGTGCGAGTTTCTTCGAGAGCGTAGTGATTGTCTGGTTTCACCCACATAGTTGTTGGTTGGAGCATTTAGTGCACTGGATGAGGTACACCACACGTTGTGATAGGCATGTGTGGGACCTGTGGATCTTGAAAAGTGTGCTGTGGGGGGTGTTGATCATCATAGCAGTGGAGATATGTCTGGAGGGTCTGGTGCTGCTTTGAGTTGGTGGGCCTGGGTCTGTGGGGAGCTTGCTTCTGAAGATGAGCTTGGAGAGGTTGGGGGGTGGTTTGAAGGCCAGAAGCGGGGGTTCAGGAAAGATGGCTTTCAGGATATGGTCCCTGGAGGGGTATTTCCATATTGAAGCAAGTTCTCGCAAGGGAGGACTGTTCCATGATGTGGTTTACTTCTCTGGTGGTGTGTCCTTATTTGGTGAAGGTAATTTTTAAGTGTGTGAAGGTGTATATCCTGGCTTTCTCCTGGGAGCATATTCTGTGGTCTCTTGGAGCATATTTGGTGGCCTGGCTGTAGATATTGATTTCTTGGTGTGTCTAGGATGGTTACTGGATCTGTGGAGGTAGGTGTGGTGATCCGCGGGTTTCTTTGTATATAATTGTCTGTGAGGTTCCATTGTTGAAGCTGCTTATGGTGTCAAACATGTTAGTGGTGGCGTGGGAGTGCTCTAGAGAGAGTGTAATGGATGGATGGTGGTGGTTGAAGCTGTGGTGGAAATCTGAGGGAGTTTAGATCATCTGTCCAGAGGATGAAAATATTGATGATATGATCTTAGGTATATCACATCTCGGGCTCATGGGACTGACTTGGACCTAGAATATCCATCTGGAGCTGCTGGCAGCCTCTAGCTTGGATGCGTTGCAAGGGGGGGTCAGTCCCCCGCCGTCACTTTCGGTGCTGGGTAAGCTCTGGTTGAGGCATGGCCTAGTGGCTAGAGCAGTGGGCTGGGGCTTGGGAGATTTGGGGCAATTCCTGGCTCTGCCACAGTCTGTGTGCGACCACAGGCAAGTCACTTCCGGCTGAATGCTCCAAAGGAGTTAGACCTTGACACGGAGTCTCACCAGGTATAATTTTAGGTGCCTGGAAAAATCACGGTGATTCCCAAAGCCCGAGTTAGACTCCTACACTTCTGTACGACGCAGGGGGAGAGCTGGGCACCTTTGACCGCAATTCATGCGTGGCAGGGAGAGGCCTAAGCTAGTCTGTGGGAGATGCCGACTGGAGGGGTGGGCGATCTAGGCTCCCAAGTCCGGGCTGCAGGGAGGTGCCTGGCAGTTCTGAAGCCAGGAACTCTCTTCAGAGTTAGGCACCTTATGCCATTTTGGGGGTGGGGGTGTGCCACCCACCTTACAGCTTTAAGCCCAGTGATTAGTTTAGAGAGGATTGGAACAGGGCTCTCCCAGCTCTGACCACTGAGCTATGGGATATTCAGATGGGGGGCTCCCCACATCTTGCCTGTTGAAGCAGGCCCACTGTGGAGAGATAATGACAGAGTGGTTGGAGCAGGAGGACAGGACCCCGGGGTCTCCCATCTGGATGCCCAAACCACTGGATGACACAGACATTCTCCCTCTCGCAATGACCCTAAGAAGCTCCTCTTCCTCCTGCCAGGTTTTGAATGGGCCCAATCTGGTCGGCGGGCTGAGAGGGTGCCTACTAGACTGAGCCTTGGATGCCTGTCTTCCCTGGGGTGGGAGTCGGCAGGCGCCCGCACACCCACAAGGAGGCCGCAGAGAGAGACTCGGGCTGAGGGAACTTCTACCCTGACAGTTTAGGGGCTGAGTGAGTTTAGGTGCCTGAAATAGGGACTTGGGCGCCAAAGTTCTTTCGAGCATCCTGCCCCTTACCCTGCCTCAGTGTCCCGTCTGTGAAAAGGGGAAGGGGGCAATAATTCCTTTACCCCTCCCCCTTTTTGGCTCTATTATCTATTTGGACCATAAGCTCGGGGGGCTGAGGACAGCCTGTACCTTACAGGTAAGTCTGTGTGGCAAGCAGCAGCCCCCAATAGGGAATCTCCAAGCCCGAGTCCCCAGGCTCAGGCTTGCGCTAATGGTGCTAGAAATGGCCGTGTAGGTAGTTCAGGCTGTGAACCCCACGCCCCTTCCCTAGGCTTCAGAGCCCAGGCCTCAGCCCCAGACTGAACGTCTACACGCTATTTTTAGCGCCAGAGCCCTGTGAGTCTGAGTCCGTTGCCCGGGGCTCTGAGACGTGCCGCTGCCTGTCAAGTAGGCGCAGTCTAGCTGGTACAGTACTACACGTGATGATGATGGTGGTGAACGCTCCTTCATCTCCAGCCACACTTCCTTCGCCCCTTGATGGAAAGCTCAGAGAGGAAGTGCAGGTTAATTGCGTGATTGGCCCATGACGGCTGCAGTGATGGGGTGTGGTTTTTCTTCTATTTTGCTCCTCCGTGGCCAGTTGCACTGGTTACCCAAAACCAAATCCTCTTCTAGGGAGTTGTTTATCTTTTTGTTTAATAATAGCCTGATGACTGGAATCCTGTGTTAGCTGTCAGTTTAAAATCCCTGTCCGCCTGCATTCCTTCCAGTGCATCTCCTCCTCCTCCTCCTGCCAGCCTGGGTATGGAACGCGGGTCCCTCCCTAGCTTTAGGAGTGGATGTTACCACGGTGGAAAAAATCCAGCTGTCCGAAGCTGAGCTTTACCACTGGGCAGAAGAGCAGGAGCCCATCCAAATTTTAGCCTACGGATAGTGCTGGGCATTGCACGCATCTAGTCTGATGTTAGCCTTGGTCTCCATCTCCGGCCCAGAGGAGCAAGGCCAATGGGTTGCCAATTTGGTCACCTGCTTCTGCAAGTATACATGTAAACGTGTCCATCTAGAAACACACGATGTCGGCCATACTTACAGAGTGGGGGACTCCATCCTGGGATGCAGCGACTCTGGAAGAGATTGTGGTGGTGTGTGGTGGATAATCAGCTGAACATGAGCTCCCAGTGCGATGCTGTGGGCAAAAGGGCAAATACAATCCTGTGATGCGTGAAGAGGAATCTCGAGTAGGAGCAGAGAGGCTATTTTATCTCTGTATTTGGCACTGGTGCGACCGCTGCTGGAATCCTGTGTCCAGTTCTCATGTCCACAATTCAAGATGGATGTTGATAAATTGGAGAGGGGCCAGAGAAGAGCCATGAGAATGATTAAAGGATTAGAAAACCTGCCTGATAGTGAGAGACTCAAGGAGCTCAGTCTGTTTAGTTCAACGAAGAGCAGGTTAAGGGGTGACTTGATCAGTCTGTAAGCACCTACAGGGGGAACCCAATATTTAATAACGAGCTCTTCAGTCTAGCAGAGAAAGGTCCAACATGATCCAATGGCTGGAAGCTGAAGCTAGACACATTCAGACTGGGAATAAGGTGTAAATTTTTAACGGTGAGAGTAATTAACCATTGGAACAACGTACCAGGGTCATAGTGGGTCTATCGCTAACAATTTTTAACTCCAGATTTGATGTTTTTCTAAAAGATCTGCCCTAGTAATGGTGTTAGGGGAGGTCTCTGGCCTGTGTTATACAGGGGGTCAGACTAGATGATGATGATGGTCTCGTCCGGCCTTGGAGTCTAGGAACGATGGAGGGATGAGGGCAGAGGACTGGACTCGATGACCTCTCGAGGTCCCTTCCAGTCCTAGAATCTATGAATGAATCTGTGGGGATCTTTCTCGCTGTTCCAACAGGTGGGAAGGGCCCACCAGAGACCAGGAAATCCAAACAAGGGCTGAAATCCTGGCCCCATTGGAGTCAACGGGACGTGTTGCTGTTGAGCTCATTGGAGTCAGGAGGTCAGCCAAGCTCAGGGAGCTGAGAATGGTGTGGCTGGCCTCTCAGGCCTGGCCCTTCAGCCTGGTGATCAGTCTTTAAAATAAAAATGGCAAGAGCTCAATGAAAGCTGCATGTCTTTGTTGGGCCTCCACTGAGAAGAGCAGGACTGTGTTTAAATATGGCCGCCGTGTGCTGGCGGGAGCTTGGAGGCGGAATGGGCCCTGTGGTGCCTGGTAACTTGGGGCAAAGGTTCCAAAAGTTCCTGGTAGTTGAGGCTTGGTGGAATCCGCTGGGATGGAAGACCAAGGGGCCTGGGCCATCTTCTGCCGTAGCAGGCTCAGAGATGGTGCAGGTGTACTGCTGACCTTCACCACAGACCTGCGTCTACGGTAAAGGAATAAGCAGATCTGGGTCCTCGAAAGCTGGCACATTTCTTCACTTGGCTACTCTGGCTCTTGTGCAACTAGAGGTGAGACTCCTGTGGTTCCACAATGCACGAGACGCTGAACAGAGGCAGCGTGGGCCACAAGAAAGCCGGGTGTTGGGGATACGGGCGAGTTGCTCGCCAAGGAGAGAATACACCTGGGAATGGATCTTTTAACTCGGAATCGGGCTCACCTTGCTAGTGCCTGACTCTGGGGTGGCTGATGCAGCAGCTGGCTGGGGCAGGGCCCGCCCTTTGGTTCTGTGTTTGTACAGCACTGAGCGGGATGACGTTGTGATGGGGCTTCGGGGTAGCTATTGCAATGCACATAAGAAATAAATAGTACTGGCCGAGCTGTGTTCTACAGTCCGTTTCAAGGGGCTGCGTGGTGCACGCCCTGCAGTGTCGCACGGGCTGGGTTTTTATTTGAGACGTGACAGAAATGTGCAAGATCCCGCCCCAAATCCTCTTCCGTGTTACCAAATCTCTCCTCTGGGCTGAAGAGCGGAAAATGGATCTGCTGAAATAGGAAATGGATGGTGGCTTGGGAAATGGAAATGGAAAAGCACATGGTCCAGGCTAGAGGAGGAGGAGGAAAGTAGTAAATAGACGAGGTTTAAACACAAATAGGAAGGGGGAAGAAGGACACTGTGGTTAGAGGAGCTGTTTTGGCCAACGGTGTTCCCCAGGGCTTGGGATTCTCCCAGCTGTGACACTGATTCCTCTGTGACCTTGGGTAAATCACTTAATCTCTCAGGCACTCCACTCCCTATCTATAAAATGGGGTTAATTCTCCTTCCTTGCCCTGCTCTTAGATCCTCATCTCTTTGGGGAAGGGACCGTTTGTAGAGAACGGTGGGGTCCCCACCCCGATTGGGTCCTTCAGGCACTATAGTCGCAGAAATGAGCAATAATAACGTGCCTCTCTCCCACCTTCCCTGATCTCTCGTGAGAAATGCCGCCTCTCACTGTGCCTGGCTCGGGAGGACCTCCCTACCTTGGGTCTGCAGAGTCTAGCTCTAGGATACATCAGCATTAGCTACCTGTCTGTCCAATTCCAGGAAGAGAATGAAGCCTTTCAACTGTGGCACAGGAGCGCCCTCTGCTGGGCAGCACCGCTCCACCTACCCACCCACCTACTGTGTCTCGTAATTCCAGTTATTGCCAGCTCGGTGGGGAATCGGCTGTCGATCGGTGCAGCCTCCGAGGCTGCTCCTCATGGGTGATCATGTTCCCCTGGAACTCTCAGGACTTCTCACCTTGCTTTCCATGGGTCCAAGCCCTTCTGCTCCACCCTCTTTTTCTCAAGTTCCTTGTGGTGACTTGTGGCTGGTCTGTCTATGCAGCCATCTCCGTTCTCAGAGGGAGAGCTTGCTGCTTGGACAGACCTGCTAGCCCCTGCTGGCCAAGAGCTTAGTCTTGTCCTTTGGGCATGGTGCATAGCTGCTCTGAGGGTGAATGTTAGGAGACCTGGCCTGACCCACTAGTGGCCTTTCCTGAATACAGCACCTGGAAACAGAGGTTGGAGAGGGGGAAAAGATCACTGAGTCGCCTTGTCCTTCTCCAGCCTGCCCCAGCCCCCGTGCTGCTTGCAAGATGGTTCCTTTTTTCATCCACTGTCCTGCCTGGTTTGAAGAGATCTAAGTGAGGGGGGGGTTCCACCAATTTCCTTAAGTGGCGCTCCTCCTCATTTTCACCCTCGTATGGGGGGAGGGATAGCTCAGTGGTTTGAGCATTGGCCTGCTAAACCCAGGGTTGTGAGTTCAATCCTTGAGGAGGCCACTTAGGGATCTGGGGCAAAAATTGGTCCTGCTAGTGAAGGCAGGGGGCTGGACTCGATGACCTTTCAAGGTCCCTTCCAGTTCTAGCAGATTGGTATATCTCCAGTTATTACCTTATTACCTTTACTGACACGTGTAGCCATAGATTCAGAAGATTGGCCTAGTTCTGGAGCAATGCCTTCCGAGGCAAGTGAATGCAGCGAGATATCTGGGCCTGGGTCAACCCTGGAAATGGGTGGTGTGGGAGGCCGAGAGGCACGTTGTGGATAATGCTGAATTAATTGGGCACGTCGTGGGTTGAAGCAAATGCCTCCTCCCGAGAGTCAATGCCGTAGGCCCTTTGCCAATGATCTGTTCTTTCTCCCGCCCCGACAGGGGCAGACAGAAACCTGATTTACGAGGATGGGGCCCATCGGGAAGCCGAGGACCTAGGCTGGAGCTCCAGCGAGTTTGAGAGCTACAGCGAGGATTCTGGCGAAGAGGCCAAGCCTGAGGTGGAACCTGCCAAACTCAAGGCGTCCTTCCAGCCAAAGGTAATCGGCACACGATGTGCCCTGAGAACTGATACAACCAGGCCTGCCTCGATGGCTGGCGTGGGGTGGTGGCGCACCAGTTTGAAATAAAACCTCTGACCCACTTCTCTCATTGATGATCCAGGGCTGTACTGGTTGGGGGCGCTGGATGGTAAATGCTAAATGGCTTGTCAGGCTAACGCCCAGCTGTAAATGTTTATAGCCCATCCATGGTTAAGGGACTGCTGTATCAATAGCTTGAGGGTAAGAAGCAGACTGGCAGGGGTGTAGCTGTTTCAGAATTGACTCAGCTGAGATATGGGGTGCACTCGGATGGCCTGGATATGAAACCTTTTAGCTTGAATAATCCCCACTGCCTGGGAGAGTGGAAAGGGACCTAGGTGGACCTCCAGAGACTGTTGCCTAGCACTGGACTGGGACTCAGGAGACGTGGGTTCTATTCTTAACTCTGCTAGTCCCTGTCCTGCCGTGCCTCAGTTTCCCCATCTGTAAAATGGGGCTAATGACACTGACTTCCTTTGCTTTGAGATCTATGGAGGAAAAGCCCCATATAATAACCAGGTGTTCGAGGAGATGGTGGGTGGGTTATTTATTTTTTTAAATTTATTTAACATCTTGCCCAGAGAAATTGATCTGGGATAATAAATTAGCTGCTGGTCTCAGATATTGCCTGGTGCTGGGGAGGCCATTTGTGGCCTCGTTTGAACCAGGATTCCGCTCGTGGCTTAGAGGTGTCCCGAAGCTCTGCAGTTTCCTAGAGCTGAGGCTTTGTTCCAGGCTGTCGGGGTACGTTGAAATGTCCCCCCCGCCATGCACGCTAGATCTTGTCCTCTTTGGGGTGGAACCCCTGCAGCTAGCTAATGGTTCATGATGCAAACCGTGTACAGCTGGCTGCAGGGCTGTTCTGGTGCAGTCAAATGCTCATCAGCATGGGGGCAGCAAGAATCCCAGCTGGGACACTTTGGGGGCCACCTAGGCCAGTAAGGGGTTCATTCACCCCCTGCTGTGTAGCCTTGAGGATTTTTATGCTGGGCAGCTTTGGTTCAGAGCCCTGATGCCAGTAGCCGGCCCACAAGCACAAGGTCTCCCTCTGGCATCCACCAGCCTTTGAAGAGTGACACCAGCAGCCCTTCCCGTCCCGAGTCTTCCCAAATCTGTCCTCCCCGAGTTCTTAACCACCAGACGCTGACTTTCCCCTCTGGTGCGTCACCCTCAAAGGTGTGAAATCAGCCCCCCCGACATCAGCTGACTTTGGCCCCCGCATCCACCCGGTTTGTGCACCAGAGACCTGCGTGGGGTGCAAAGAAACAAAAGGTTTGTTAGAATCAGAATATCAGGGTTGGAAGAGACCTCAGGAGGTATCTAGTCCAACCCCCTGCTCAAAGCAGGACCAACACCAACTAAATCATCCCAGCCAGGGCTTTGTCAAGCCTGATCTTAAAAACTTCTAAGGAAGGAGATTCCACCACCTCCCTAGGGAACCCATTCCAGTGCTTCGCCACCCTCCTAGTGATGTAGTGTTTTTCCTAATATCCAACCTCGACCTCCCCCACTGCAACTTGAGACCATTGCTCCTTGTTCTGCCATCTGCCACCACTGAGAACAGCCGAGCTCCGTCCTCTTTAGAACCCCGCCCGCTCAGGTCATTGAAGGCTGCTATCAAATCCCCCCTCACTCTTCTCTTCTGCAGACTAAACAACCCAGTTCCCTCATAGGTCATGTGCCCCAGCCCCCTGATCTTTTCATTGCCTCCGCTGGGGTCTCTGCAATGTGTCCATATCCCTTTTGTAGTGACGCCATTGACTAGAAAAGCCACCAATTCAGAGATGACATAGTTACCGAGAAACCTGTCTACGTTAGGTAAAACCCCTTTTCTAGTACAGGCTGCCTATTGCCTTTGAACGGTTTCCCAGTGTCCCCCCGAGCCGTGGCGAAGATCCAGTGTTTCACGGACAGCACCTGCCGAGTGACGGTTGTTACTTGGGACCAGTTTCCTGTTGCGCCCTGGCGTGGGCGGCGCCCCTCCCGGCGGTGAGGTGTACCTGAAATTGTAATGCAGGTTATGAGCACAGTGTTTATAGAGAGATCCGTGTTCTGTCTTCTTATCTCATGCGGACCAAGTTCAGAACATTATAAGCTTCCATAAAAGACCTTCCTCGATACACATTGCATACTGTATTACTGTACTATAAATCAGTTAGTTCAACTGCTCATTTGGGGGGTGGGGGGGTTAAAGCTTCTGTTCTCCCCTGGGGGTGTCTGGACCCTGAGTGGCCCGTTATCTTGCGTGGCAGGGCGTCCCTCCGTCATTCAGAACTGGCAGACCGCCTCTCGAAGCGGTCGGTCGTGAAATCTGCCGTAGGCTGGCACCTCCTCGAAAGGGCGCACAGATCTATGGCTGGTGCGTAATTGGTAACGGAAGAGGTGCTGGAGCTCAAGCAATTGGGTGCCGGGGTTCAAGACTTTTGTTTAGTTTCATCACTGAATGGCCGGGCCCGGAGGCGCCGGGACTCAGCCTTGGCAAGCCCCAGCACCAGTTAAGCCCTGCCTATAGGTGTGTTGTCCGTAGAGCTTTTTCCTCTGTGATGTCCTGTTCTGAGTCCGAACCAGGACTGTGGCGCAAGCAGAGAAGAGCCCCTGCCCCCCCAGAGAATCCCTCCTGGGTTTTACACTGAGCCCAGTGTGCACTGGAGCAGGACTTTGGGGTGCAGCCAGTGCCGGGCAGACGCGCACAACAAAGCGGTTACGTCTGTTCCTATTGCCTGTCGGTTCTTTGAGCTCCCGGTCAGCTGGGAGATAAGACGCTCCAGCACTCGGACTGTTCCTGTGACTGGGCACTGCCACTGGGGGTGGGATGCACACCTGGGAGGGAAGAGAGGTTGACCAGGATGGTGGGCACCCAGCAATGACTCCTGGTGACTGAGATCCCGCTTGGCGCCCTGCGTGCTGCATGAGCCTGTGCTGCCGCCTCCTTCTGCCTCCCCGGCTCCTGTGTGCGCTTGCCTCTGTCCCGCTTTGCTGTGCGGTCTGCGGGGGACATGCACATTGGGTGGGGCGACTTGCTGGGCAGGGCTGCGGAGCAGCTTGTCTTAATGCAGCAGTGGGACCGTCCCTTGCCCCCTCTCCTCTCTCCCCCCCGCCCCCCGTAGCGAGTTCTCCTTGGGCTCAGAGTCGGGGGATGGACTCCTGCATCGGGGGCCTCGACATGGGATTGGGACTGTGGAGAGCTCGGTAAATTACTGAACGTAGCGGTTGTTGCCTGGCTGGATCTCTAAAAGGGGGGCCCAGGACCCACAATCTGGAATGCCCTTCTTCCTGGTGCCTGGGGGGGAGCATCCCTCCTTTGCAGCCCCTCTCCCCCATCTCAGAGGAGCTCCAGTAGGTACTGGTGCACCATTGCAGACATGGCCTTGGGGTGGGGAGAGCCTTGGCCACCGTTCAGCACAAGACCTCCTCTTCTCCTGAGAGAGGGGCTTGAAGCAATTAAATTCCCCCTCCCTCCCCTCCAGGGAGCAGGACAAGAGCTATCCACAGCCCAGAGCGATCCACCCCCTGGTGGGGATCATGGCCGGTGCTCTCCTCCTTCGGATGGAGGGGACAGGAGCGCCACCTGCATTCAGACTGGCTAGTCCAGACGGATCACTGCTCCTCTTGTTTCTCTTCCTGTGTTTGGCTGCTTACCTGAATCTCTCTTCTCTGCCTCTCTTCCCGCCGCCTGTTGCTTCTCCTCCTACCTGATTGCTTGGGGCGCAGCTTTCTCCAGACCTGAATAGGCTAAAGGAGAGATACGCCAGGACAAAGAGGGACATTCTGGCTTTAAGAGTTGGGGGGAGAGACATGCAGGAGCTGAAGCAGAAATACGATTGTAAGGTACTGTCCCTCCTTCAGACTTTTTTTTTTATTCCCTTATCGATCTCTCCTGGGTTGCATGCTCTCTCTGCACCGCAGTCTCCCATCTGCTCTCTCTCTCTGCTTCGCATGATTGCTTCCTTTTTACACCAGGCCTGCCGAACTCAAGTCTGCAACCATGCTCTTAAAGGGGCAGAGGTGTCTGGACCAGGGGCGAGAACTGGGGGTCGGTTCTGTTCCTGGTGACTCCCTGGGTACGTGCAACCCCCAGCTCGAGGAGACGTACCCACGCTAGCTCCGCTCCAGCTAGAGGACTGAACGGAGAAGTGTAGCCGTGGCAATGCAAGTGGCAGGAGGGGCTGGTCGCCCGGAGTACGATCCGGTCTGAGACTCTAGGCATGTACTCAGGGCAGCTCGCGCCTCACCCTGGGGCAGCTACACTCCTGTCTCTGGCACCAGAGCTAGCCTAGATATGTCCCCTCGAGCTCGAAGTGTAGCTACACCCATAGCCTGTGGCCAAGCCATGTCACCGTTGTGCCTTGATTTCTGGGAAATCAAGAAACCTTTCTGGGAAAACAGGTAGAATCCTTCCCTGCCTCCCAGGGGTTCCATACAGCATGGTTGTGGCTCTGAAAAGTGACTCTAAAAATGGCATTTCCATGTTTGTTTTCTTTCAAATGAGCTTGGCTTCCAAGTAATATGATGCGGGAGGAGGGTTTTATCTGCCAGCTCCCTTTTGGATCTGAGCACCTCTTTCCTTATGCAGCGTGACCCGTAAAAGGTTCTGCAGATCAAATTTTGCCCTTGGTGACCCCTGTGCAGCCCCAGGTGTCACTGATGGGAAGTTAATTAACAAGGTGGCTTGCACCAGATGGCCTGGGATCCCGCACCCCCCTCTGCCAGCTGCATTGGCTCCTGCACGACTATGGGGACTAAAAAGCAGCAGAACTTTATTTAAGGGCTTGTCTTCACTGCAGAGTTAATGGGAGCCCTAACCTTGCCCCAGGACCTCCTTAACTCCAGTGCGCTGGTGCTGTTAGCTACTAATACGATCCCGCTGCGCAGATCAGTGTTTCACAGTGCGGCTCCTTGCTCAGGGGAGGAGGTAGATAGCTGGAGTTAACGCTGCCGCCGAGTGGCTGAAGTGGGCGGATGAGACTGATAGGTGCCGGGAGATCTGCTGAGTAAGGAGGTGCCAGTTTTGCACAGTCACTTTTCAGAGAACGGCACACGAGTGAGTTGGCCTTTGTAACACGCTCGCAGACACTGGAGATAGGGTGACCAGATGTCCTGATTTTATAGGGTCCCGATTTTTGGGTCTTTTTCTTATATAGGCTCCTATTACCCCCCCCAGCCCTTGTCCTGATTTTTTTTACACTTGCTGTCTGGTCACTCTCTCTCTGGAGAGCGGCTCCCATTTAAAAAGGCACCAGCCGTTCCCACGCAGTGATCTGAGAGCAGTAGTTCCTGTACCTTTTAAGAAGTAAACCATGTATCTTGGATACCTCTGGCAAATGCTGGTGATTTTTATATGGAAGCTGTTGTCTATAAGTGCAAAATATTGGTCACACTTCGTATTAAAGTTTCCTTTATAAGCAGTTAATGGATTGCTGTAGAGCCCAGTAGGTCAATAGGTTGCTAATAACCTGCTAATAACACCTTTTTTTTAAAACCCTTTTTAATATAAAATATAAACACAAAAGGAAACCAAACATATGTAAATACAGGCCCAACATGGAAGTGGCATGTAAATAACAAAATTCAGCCTTCATTATTTTTTAAAACCTGGAAAAAATGGAAACAAAATCAAACGAAAAACCCGAGCCCGAGGAGGTCATGCAGGGTATCAGGTCAGTGACTAAATAGATAAACGTGAACATAAGCTATGTTAACTAATATATACTAAACTGCAAAAATATTCAACGGTTTCATGAATGACCAGGCATCCTCATTCCTCCTCTCCCAAACATTTCTATTAGACAGTGATTTTTTTTTTCTATTCGTGCGCTAGCAGAGAGCTCACTAAGCCAGTCTGTGTCCGAGGGAGGAATTTCAGATTTCCATTTTCTCAAAATGTTTGGCCACACAAATAGTTACTGCAATCCACTTCTCAATACCAGCGCCTCCAGCACCCCTGAAATACACAAGCTTTGAGACAGCATGATAGGGACATTTAGCGTTTTTGAGAGCGCTGTGAATATGGTGTTCCTGAACATGTGTATTTTTTGATTGGTATAGAGGATGTGTGAAAGGTTGGCATGCAGCTGTTTGCTCTAATGCCTGCTAGTGACATGCTTATAACCATGCCTAGCACACGCTGCTGATGTGTCGAACATGCTTAGAGCAGTCCAGTAACCCTTCATAAACCATTTGTAGGTGGAACCTCTGTACAAAAATGACTGTTATTATCTGATCCATTGCCCAAGACTGAAAATGGAAATCGTATTTGACTGGCCCCTCATTTGATTGTCCCGTCTTTGCTCTGGGGTTCATCTCTCAGTACTGCTGCTTACGACGCTTCCTAAAACATGAGAGCAATAAGAATCTGATCTCTTGCATTTAACCTGCACCTTTGTCCACCTCGCCTGCCCTCTGCCCATTAATCCATCTCAGCCGGGGATTCCTCCGAAATTCTAAACCTTTCAGTGGCCTGAAACAGCTGCCCGTTAAAAACCTGCCGTAAGTCGTCCTCCCAAAGGTGGAATTTGAACGCCGTCCTCCATCAAAATTATTCGGGGCTGCAGCACAAAATGGGCACTAGTTAAATTCTCCAACGTAGCGACTGGTTGAAGGCCCCATATTGTAATAGTAGCGTGCCACAGATCTGGGCCAGGAGGCGTGGGTTCAAATCCCACTGCTGGTACCATGCTGTAATACTGCAACACCTGAGATTGGTGGTAAGAGACCGAACTTCATCTCCTTGTTGCAATCACCGGACCTGGGTTGGGGTTACAAAGGTTCACCCGAAAGAGGTCAGTGGTAGACCTGTGTGGAGGCTGGCAAATCCATTTCATGAAGGATTTAGGGACTTTCACATTTGTCTTCATTCCAGTTACAAATAAAACCTGGAAATTTCTAAACACTTCATGAAAGAGAACTCCAATTTTATTTTTTTTTGGTCAATTAATTTTGTTTTGATTAACTTTTTTTTATTTTATATTATAATACAACATTTTTTTAAAAAAGTCAGTTTTTTCAAAATGAAAAATCAAACCATTTTTTCTAAAATTATCCAAAAGGAACCTTGTTTTTAATTGTTGGAACTTTTTTGAGGGTTTTATCCAAAATGAATCTTTGGTGGAATTGACACATTTCGGGAAAGATTTTTAACTTTGAGGAAACTGCGTTCTCTGATGGAAAATGGGTCTGTCAAGATTTTTCTGACCAGCTCTAGTCCTTACCCACTAGTGGTGATGGCTACAAGTATCTTCTGAACCATCGGGGCCAGATACAGGTGTCCTGCTCTCAGCAGAGTGTGTGCGGTTGCCCTCCAGATGCTGCACTGATCTCTAGCCCCTGCAGTTTGCAAACGGACACTTTGCACGTGCAGCTGTTGGATTTTCAGGTACAAGTGCAAAGCTCCCGCGTGTACAAATAGCCATGGTTCACAAATACCAGGGAAGAGGGTGTGGGGGGAGATTGCCAGATGTGGTAAAAACATGTCTCATAAAATTATTAATGGTGCTTCTGGCTTGAAACTAAGCTGGTCTTGAGCAGATCAGCGCAGTCTTTCCCCCTTCCATTTGGCCACCCTGAGTATCCCCTCCTGCTTTAAATGTTCACGGAATATCTAATGCTCAAACCCTGTTCCGAATCTGATGGGTCACTACAGGGCAGATTCTCTGTCCCACGTGGATGGCGATGTGCCCCTTGCTGGTGGGGTTCCCAGCAGGCTGCCTTCCCGTCAGGCAGGGAATGGGCAGTAGGCATAGCAGGGGTGTGCTATGCTCCAGCTATCCTCAGCGGGAACGTGGTGCCCTGGAGACGGTGGCCAGGTCCCCTGTGAGGACGTGCACTGGGCTGCTGCGTTGCTTCACCGTGAACCTGCTCTTCCCACCTTCCCTCCGTGTGGGACGCTGGCCCTTTTAATGTGTCGGACGGATCCAAGTGAGGGTCGCGTGCCAAAGGGCGGGGGAGCTCCCGAAGGGATTGGTGTTAAAGGGAAGCCATCACGTCAGTAGGATCGATCGCGTGCAGCTGGCTGGCGACGCGTTCCTAGAGCCCCGTGGCCGGAGCTGGACCGAGGCCGGTCCCAGAGCGGAGGCGGTAAAGACCCCGGAGCGCTGCTGCTGTCTAGTCCGATGGGAAATGCCAGAAGAGGAGGTGGGCAGGCTGGCGTGCCGGACTGGCAGATTAGGACTGTGATCCCGTCTGCATCCGGCCAGGCGGGCAGGGACTAGAAGATGCCACCGTCTGCTGGTGGTTTGGTGGCGCATGTGGAGATGGTTCGTGGGGCTCAGTCCAGTTGCCTGGCTGGTAGGCTCAGCAGAGAGGCCGAGGACAGACAGGGCCCCGGAGACTGAGCTCTCTCTACCCCGGAGGTGATGCCGCCACAGAGCACATTGGCAGGATGTGTGGGGGAGCCTTGCGTTGCTGCTGCCCTGTCCTGGGTGTAAATAGGACTTCAGGCCCCGGGGCTATCCAGCAGCATCCACAAAGGGTTTGATCAGCCTAACCTCACTCCCACTGAAGCCAGCCGGAGTTCTGCCCTCCGCTTTGACAGGAGCAGAGTTGGCCAATGGCCGCGCGTCTGACAATCCCCACCCCGTTACTAAATTCACAAGTTTAAACCAAAAAAGTGGCATTTCCTCTTTTTCGGAGATGGAAAAGAGCAGAACTTGCTGCAAGAAACTGCTCCTCAGGCTCCTATGATGGTATCGCCAACGGGAATCTCTCTAGGTAAATAGATTGCACTTTATACTAAGGTTTCATCTCTAAAGGGTTAATAGATGCTTCGGTAAATGCCTGTCAGTTGCTCCAGATTGAGAGATTGCTTATAAACCATCCAGAACACTTTCTAGTGCTGTGCTGCAAGCCAGCTGTAGCACGTACTACTCATGCCTGGAACACGCTAATAACATCTCTGAATACCATTTAACCCTTTACAAAGGAATCCTTAATATAAAGTGTGGCTGATTTTTAAAGCTGCTATTGAAAGAAATTATTTATTCTTTCAAAGCCATTTCTTTAGGGCTGAGAAGGGCCCATGCCCCCCCATGAAGTGTGTGTGTGTGGTTGACATAGGGAGGAAGAGCTGCTCTTGTGTCTTAGAAGTAGAACCATTCCTAGCAAAGAGGCAGGGAGCGTGGGCTGCTGCTTGCTCTGGGATGGAGCAGCCGGGGCTGGAGGATTGACAGAGATGGTCACTTCTTTGTGTCTCTTCTCCTCAGATGACTCAGCTGATGAAAGCCGCCAGAAGCGGCACAAAGGACGGCTTGGAGAAGACGAAGATCGCGGTCATGCGCAAAGTGACCTTCTTGCACCGGAAAGAAGCCCCAGGTAACTGGCGCTGAGGCGGTCGGTGTCAGGTGCGAAATAACTGATTTTACAGAGAGAAAAATCACAAACTGAAAATACCAGAAATCCTTGTGTTTACTATGAATGATGAGGTGATCGCAATTTGCTTTCCCCCCCCCCCCCACTTATGCTTTTTCCCTCCTTTTTGCACGCTCTCACTCTTGGGCTCTAGCGTGGAATTGCTCAGAGCACCTAAGTGACTTAGGCTCTTAAGTGTCTAACTTTTGAAGATGGGATTTAGGTTCTTGTGAAAACTTTGCTCCTTGCCTAGTGCAAGGCAGTTGTATCAGGGATTCCAACAGCGGGGGGAAGTTTACATGTCAGACCTTTATGTACCTTTTAAAAACTCATCCCAGAATCCGTTTCCTATTTAGTTTTTCTAAAACCTGTCAAACCTTCATGACTCTCAAGCTGGAAATGCAAGCAAAAGGCTGTTCATTTAAAAGTACCCTTCATTCAGGGCCGGGTTTTCCAAAGAACCCTGCTCCCCGTTAGGTGCTGAAAAGTCATGGGCAGGTTTTGAAACGAACTCCGGTTGAGGGCTATGCTCTTCTGAAACTCTGTGTGTCTTGATGGGAACTAGTCGTCTGGCCCCAGTTCGGAGTGGGGAGCATTTGAAAAATCTGTCCCCTAGGTCTTTTGAAAAGCTGTCCCCTAATGGCCTGAATGTCGAAAGTGTTTTGTCTTCTGTAGGAGCGGTGGGCGCTCAGCACGTTTTGAGAAAACAAAGCCAGATGCTTCTGGCCTAAAACCTGTTTTGGAGATGTATATAATTTTTTTTAAAAAGATAAAAATCACGTTCCTGTTTTATTTCCTGCATTGCTTCTGCTGCTGTTACTGAACCAGAACAATGTGCTGGGGCAGAACCTTTTGCTGGAATAACTAGCGTAACTTCCTTGGCTGGGTTGGCATTGCTGCCTGCAAAGGATCTGGCCCCTTGTGACTAAATCTGGATCTTCCCGCGGTTGCCACCCGGGTCTGTTGTAATCCTGAGTGTTGCTGCTTCATTTCCATGGAAACAACTGTGCCAAACCAAATCCCTTCCGTTAGCCTTTTGGCGGCACGTGAAGGAGGAGAGAGGAAACCAGCTTGAGCAGGGGTAGGCAACCTATGGCACACGTGCCGAAGCCAGCACATGAGTTCAGTGGCACTCACACTGCCTGGGTCCTGGCCACCGGTCCAGGGGGCTCTGCATAGACTCATAGACTTTAAGGTCAGAAGGGACCATTATGATCATCTAGTCTGACCTCCTGCACAACGCAGGCAACAGACTCTCACCCACTCACTCCTGTATCAAACCTGTGTCTGAGCCACTGAAGTCCTCAAATCATGGTTTAAAGACTTCAAGGTGCAGAGACTCCTCCAGCAAGTGACCCGTGCCCCATGCTGCAGAGGAAGGCGAAAACCACCCAGGTCTTCTGCCAATCTGTCCTGGAGGAAAATTCCTTCCCGACCCCAAATATGGCGATCAGCTAAACTCGGAGCATGTGGGCAAGACTCACCAGCCAACACCCAGGAAAGAATTCTCTGTAGTAACTCAGATCCCACCCCATCTAACATCCCATCCCAGGGCATTGAGCATATTTACTGCTAATAGTCAAAAGATCAATTAATTGCCAAAATTAGGCTATCCCATCATGCCATCCCGTTTTAAAAACCTTATTTACTTTACGTACAACAATAGTTTAGTTTATAGAAAGAGACCTAAAACCGTTAAAATGTATGACTGGCACGCGAAATCTTAAATTAGAGTGAGTCAATGAAGACTCGGCACACCACTTCTGCAAGGTTGCCGACCCCTGCGCTAGAGTTTCGGTGGTGGAACCTTATCTCCAGTAATGGGAGGGAAATGCTGAACTGGGGGGGTGCTGACATTGTGGGGTGCCCCTTGAGGGCATGGGTACAGTAACTAGCACCGCCTTGTTAAGTCAGGGATATTTAGTAGGGCTGGTCGGAAAGTTTCCATCAAGGTGTTTTCCCATTGGAAAATAGAGTTTTTGACTAAACAGATTTTCATGGAAATTGTCTAGTTTTTGGCCAATTGTTTGACGTAAACGTTCAGTTTCTGTTGACATGTTCCACGGGTTCGTGGTGGGAGAAGCCCCATTTTCTAATCTGCTCTCATCCTTGGTTCCAATCCATAGCAGAAAAGGAGTCTGAGCAGCCCGTAGGGTGACCCGATGGGTCGTGACCGCAGTGAATAGCTGCTTCCTGTCCAAGGGAAGAGACGTCCTAGGTGACACATCTCGTTAGGGATAAACCTGGCTGTCTTCTGCCATCCTATGCCCTCCCCCCACCATAGGCGCCAACTTCTCCTGGTGCTGGTGGGTGCCTGCCCCGCCCCCATTCCATCCCCGCCTCCTCCCCTGGGCGCACCGCGTTCCCGCTCCTCCTCCTGGAGCTTGTTACGAGTGCTGGGAGGAGACGGGGGCACGGGGCGTGCTCAGGGGTGGAGGTGTGGGGAGGGGCGCTTGCTCTGCACCCATCACTTTCTCCTCCAGCCTGGGGTGCCTAGGCCCCCCCCCCCCACACACACCCCGTGCAGGTCTCCACAGGCTGATCCTGCCTCTGCAGCAAGGGGCTTGGGCTCTGGTTCGGAGACCAGCTGCCGCTCCCCGAGAGCAGCGTCCGAGCAGAGATGGGCTCCCTCCGGCTCGGTCTCCCCGCCCATCCCTTGCTGTGGTTGCCACTCTGGGTAGCTGGGGCTGGAGCCGAGCGACAGCGAGCTGAGCGGCCCTTCCAAAATTAGGGAAGGAAAAAGGTCACTCGGGAGTTGTGAGCCAAGCAGCTGCTGTGTTCCTGCAGCCCTCTGATCCCCCTCGTTACTAGGCACCTCCCCTCCCCGTCTCCACCCGCACCAGCCCAGAGTGTCCCCGGCAGTCGCCCTTCCTCCCGCGGCTATTTATGGCCGTAAAGCTAGAACGGGGGTGGGGGGAGAGGAAGTTGACAGGCAGTGCTTGTGGGAGAATGCAGCGGGCAGAATGTGGAGGAAACGGGGCTCCATTGAAAACGATTATATTGTCTCCTCCTCCTCCTCCTCTTCCTCTTCGGTCTCTGCCTCAGGTAAGGGGAGGTGTGTCTCTCTGGGCTTCCCCTTCTCAGGTAGGTTCGGTTCCTGCTGCCTCTGCTCCCCAGTCTTGCTCACTCCTTCCTGCTTCTCTCTGCACGGGGTCCGTTATTCCTCCCTTTGCTTGGGTTTGATTTCTGAAGAAGCCAGGAGGAACAATGGGGAAAAAACCCAGTGGTCCGTTGCTGGGATCATTCTGTTCAGCCCCTTAGCAGGGTCCTGAGATGGGAGGTTGGTTGGAGCTTTGCAGAATTAAATGGGTTTAAACCCCCGAGTGAGTTTGATTTGCCTGCTACAGGCGTTTGCTCGGCAGAATGGGTGCTTGGCTGACCATGACATTCAGGGGCAGACGGGACACTCGGCTCGCTGGTCCTGTGCCCTCCGGCGTGGGATAGTCAGGGCTTGGCTATAACAAACCCAAAGGGAATTCGTTCCAGGCGGAGACCTCAGTGGTTCTCCAGTCCCTACCTCTCAAATTCCTTGGGCTGGTTAATGCAGCCCAGTGGTATCTGGTGTCAGCGTTCAGGGTTTCCCGTAAGTCCCGGCTTGGACTAAGCAGTTGTGCAACATGCTGCTGCATAGAGAGGAACCCTCTGCTCCTTGAACCAACCGTGGCAATGAGCGGAGCCCCAGCTACCCGGGCAGACAGTTTACTCTTCAGTCCCAGGGCCATGCTTGAGCTACCAATTCTGCTGACCGGTGGGTCATAGAATCATAGAATCTCAGGGTTGGAAGGGACCTCAGGAGGTCTCTAGTCCAACCCCCTGCTCAAAGCAGGACCAATCCCCAGACAGATTTTTGCCCCAGATTCCTAAATGGCCTCCAAGGATTGAACTCAGGGTCGGAGCAGTGGGGGGTGTCTCTCCGCCCAGGGTAATGCCTAAGACATAGGACGAGACCGGCATATTCAAGTTTCTAGGTTCATTCTTGATGCCAATAGAGAGAAAAGGCCAGTGCATTAACCACTGGGTTACCAGCCCCAGCCCCCTCCATGGCAAGGGTGTGTGTGTGTGTGTGAGGGGGTGGGTGAGTGCAGGCTGGACAAATACTCTGGATATTCTTAGTGCCAGCAGTGTCTGCAGCCTGGGAGAGGCCATGGTGCCCGCCGCAAAGTGCTTGTGATCTGAATGGTAGGCACCTAGAGCCCTCCAGAATGCAGGGGCAGGATGCTCAGCAGACACATGTGCTCCTCCCCTGGTGTAGGACGCTTTAAGACACACACTGGCCCATGCAAGGTACTAGCCGTTGGTCCTTCTGCTGGGCGCGCCACTCAGGTGTTCATTGCTTGTGCGTTTTTGTCTTCCAGGTGACTCTGAGGAGGAAGACATGGGGTTCCTGGAGGTCATGGTCTCGGACATGAAACACCCGCCTCCAGAGCTTGGCCCCATGCCGGATGGATTAAGCCCTCAACAGGTCTGTGGTAGGGTGAAGGCGCTGAGTACATGGGACTCGACCTCCCCTGGTTGACTGCCCCCAGTAGGATGGTGGTGATGTAGAGAGCTGTCTCCTTGATCCAGAGCTGGTGGAAGCCTCTTTGCAAAGTTGCTTTTATTTCAAAGGATCCGAATGGGGCCTGTTTTGAGCCGTTTTTCTTTTTTGAATCTTTGATGGAAGCCTTTATCAAAAACGTCATTTAAATGGTTAAATATCGAGGGGGTGTGGAGTAATTATTGGCCAAAGAGCATCTTTTTCATGAAAACAAAAGATTTCGACTGTCCAGTTTTTGTGGGAAAAATTAGATTGCCTAAAAAGGTCACTTTTGAACAAAATGTTTGGAAAATTTCAGCGAGCTCTATTAGATGTCATGTTTGGAACCCAGAGATTGATCCCTACCAGGTTTCAGCAAAAGCTAAGGCTCATTGACATTAACAAATACCTGTCTATGTTCTATAGGATTTAAACAATCCCCAGAGGCTTGCCATGTGCGAGCTTCCCCTGCTGGTCACAAATCTGTGGTCACAAGTGGGGTTGAACCATCCAGTGGCTTAACTTGTGAAGCATCCCATTGCTTGAGGCTTATCTGAAATTACCTGATCTTCTGGCAAGAACCCCAGCCAGCATAGCTCCTTCTATTGCTTCCCGTTAAAATAAAATGGAGATATACCTATCTCATAGAACTGGAGGGGACCCTGAAAGGTCATTGAGTCCAGCCCCTGCCTTCACTAGCAGAACCAAATACAGATTTTGCCCCAGATCCCTAAGTGGCCCCCTCAAGGATTGAACTCACAACCCTGGGCCAATGCTCAAACCACTGTTAACCATGCTCCCCCTGTTATCTGCTGTAGCTGTCTCCAAGGGTTGGCAGGATTTTCTGGGGAGGAGAGGAGGGCTGTTTACCTCCGCTTGGTCCTCTCCAGCACAGCAGAACCCAGTGGTGCCTGGTTACCTGTCTCCATGGTTTGTGGCACACTGGAGATGGTGGGAAGTCCGTCTTGGTGCATGTGAGGTTCTCATAGCCTGCAGGGGGCGCTCTGGAGGGTGCCTGGGGGTTGGAAGCACCAGAACATGGCTACATTTTAGAGCATTAAGTGCAGTAAGCCCAAGGGGAGGGATGCTGGGCTCTGCTGGGCTTGGGAGCTGGAGGAACAAGTTTTCATCTAGTGGGAGGCCCAAGAGGATCAGCAGCTGTAGACACACAAATATGGGTGGAGCCTTTACCAGACTAACTCAAACTTTCTAATATGCTGGCGTTCAGCTGGCCTCATCCCCCCCCCCCGTGTGTTTTTTGTAGCTGTGTGTTGAGTAACTAAATTGCCTCACCACCGTCCAATCTGCTCAAAAAAGATAAGGCAGCAAAATAGCTCCACATCGCTCTGCTGGGTCCTAGCACCAGGCAGCATTGTGAGTGAGCAAAATAGCTCTGCTTCTGTGAGTGGAGCTACAGCCTGACACCTTGTCACTTTTTTTTCTTCCCCCGGCTCCTTCCCTCTTTCTCTTTCCTCCCACCGATGTCTGTGAGGATGTACATGTTCTGTGCTGTGGTGCTAGGGGTGTGTGTGTGTGTGTGTGTGTGTGTGTGTGTGTGTGTGCTGATGGAGGGGCTCTGCACCCGTTTCTGACCGTAACCCTGGTGTGGGTGTTGCAGGTGGTGCGGCGTCACATCCTGGGCTCCATCGTGCAGAGTGAGACGAGCTACGTGGATTCGTTAAAGCGGATTCTCCAGGTGATGCCAATCTTAAGCCCACCTGAGTCACCCACCCTAGCACAGACAGACTTACAGATGTCTGTGAATGGGAGGGCTGGGGAGGATGGGATAGATGGGAACATCCCACCCCCCATCCCATTTAGAAACCTTAATAGGGAAAGACGTGGGGGAGGGAGGGGGAGGGAATCTGAGTGAGACGGATCTCTAGGCAGAGGTGAAAGTGAGCCGGTGCGGCGTATGGGCAAGAGCCGGTACGCCGTGCCAGACGCGACTGGCTTCCCCAGGCTGGCGATTTTAAAGGGCCCGGGGCTCCCTGCAACAACCGGAGCCCAGGGGCCTTTAAATCGCCTCCCGAGCCCGGCTCCTGGAGCCCTGGGGTAGCAGCGGCAGGGCTCTGGCGGTGATTTAAAGGGCCCAGAGCTCCGCTGTGGTGGCCAGAGTCCTGGGCCCTCTAAATTGCCCCTGAACAGCGAGGGCCATGGGAACATGAAGGAGGAGCAGCAGTGGGGAACAATGTGGGAAAACTGCCAGAGTGAGCCAGGGGAAGGAGAGTGTTTTAAAAATCATCAAACCGGTTCACTATGGTAGGGCTGATGGGTTCCAACTGGGAGCAGGGTCCCTGGGTGTGAGGTGCTGGACGTACCTGGGGTAGGAGATGGCCCCTGCTCCGGAGAGTTTACGGGCTAATAGACAAACCATCAAAGAGCATGAGAGAGGGAGCAGCGAAATCCCTGTTCCACAGCTGGGAGCTGAGACGTGACCATTAAGGCTGGGACGTTCACAGGGGGACACCCAACTCATTTTGGCTCCTTTGATGGCCCCGATCTGGGGCAGCGAGGGCAGGAGGAGGGTGGGAAAGCCCGTTTAACCCCTCTCCCCTGGCTTACAGGATTACAGACACCCCCTGATGGAGATGGAACCCAAGGCCCTCAGCGCCAGGAAGTGCCAGGTGGTTTTCTTCCGCCTCAAGGAGATCCTGCACTGCCACTCCATGTTCCAGATCGCCTTGTTCTCCCGCGTGGCCGAGTGGGACGCCACGGAGAAAATCGGGGACCTCTTTGTGGCCTCAGTAAGAGACGCCCTTCTGGAGCGAGGTTAAGAGGTGGTGGGGTTACCTCCCCCCCACACATCCTCTTCCCACCCCCAGCATGCCAAAGCCGCCTCCAGGCAATGACGTAGGATATAAAATGCACGAGCGTCCTCTCTCAATACCCTTCTATCCCAGCATCCCTTATTCCATCCCAGGCCCCCACTGTTCTCTACGGAGCTTCCACACCCACTGCTGCCAGCTCTCGTTCACTGGGAACCTGGGTTATTGCAATAGGCACCGTGTAGATGAGACCATGGCAGCGCGAAGGCCGTAGGAAGGTTTTAAGAGCAGCTGCCGTAAGCTGACCAATGAGGGGAAACCTGGGAGAGCAGCATTTGATTTTTGCTGGTTCGCTTGATCAGATGTATAGAACTGCATTGTGTGCCCCGGTTACTGCAGGATAGCGAGTTAGATGGCTGCAGCCCCACTGCCAATACAGGGGTCCTTCTGTCCGCCACAGCAGCTCACGCAGCACGGGGCGCTCGCCTTGTTTACGGGGGGCTGGAACGTGGGCGAAGGCGTCAGGGTCCCGTGGCTCTGACTCCTTGGAGTAGCTGCCGGAGATGAGTTAAGCTCAGTTTAGCTTGTCGTACGAATTCCGGCATCTCCGACGGGGTAATCCCGGGGATTACCCCGCTCAGAGCTCTGCAGACTTCAGTGTTGATGCTGCGTACGAGCCCAAATCTTGGCGGAGAACTTGAACCCGCAGTCTTCTGGCCTAGACGCGAGTGTTCTCAGCTGACTGCAATTAATTTGTCCATTGCAAGGAAGTGGGAACGCCCCTGTACCACCATCCCATCTGCGGGGTGTGGCAGTCCCAGCGCCCCTCTTATTCTGTGTTTGATGGCGGTAACCTCCTTGCAGGTTGAAATGAAAGCTCTGGTTTTCAGGATGGACTTTCTGAATGCAAATGCCTCGGGATGGGGGTGGGGAGGGGGAGGAGACAGGTTTGCAAGCTGTGAGCCTCTGGCAGTCTGCTGCGAGCTGGTGAAGTCATGTGCTGCTGGCTTCTCCTCAGCTCTAGGTGCTAGGTAAAGAAACGCTGGATCTGACTCTCTCCTCTCTCCTGTCTGTCTTGTTATTTGTGCATGCGCCAAGTTTTCCAAGTCGATGGTGCTGGATGTGTACAGCGATTACGTGAATAACTTCACCAACGCCATGTCTGTGATCAAGAAGGCCTGTCTCACCAAGCCCGTGTTCTTGGAGTTCCTCAAGGTCAGTGGAAGAGTCAGGAAAGGATGCACCTGTCACTGCCTGGCAGTTGGCTTGCATGGGGCTCTGCTTGCGACAGGGGTATCATAAAGGTTGATGTTTCCAGGAACAAGCAGAGGATGCAGATGGAGAGAAGATGCATTTCAAACTACTCGGTGAATCACTTAGCAAAGGTCACCGGTACCCAGGACTTTCTACCTGTCCAGTGGCTTCCCGGAGCAGTAAAGGATTTTCCCGCTCTGCGTCACATCTGCACTGTCTGATGCCTCTCTATACAAAGGGTTGGGTTTCCAGACCCATGTGGTGGTCTTCGCCTGCACAGTATCCGTTCTGCTGGTCCTGGTGGCTGCTCTTCTCTGAGGCTGTGGTTGCACTGAATGATGCTGGCTTGTAGCCTCTATCCGCTGGCCCCGTCCCTTACCCTTGCAGAATACCCACGTCCTCCTTTCTCGCTGGACTTGGATTCCCACCCCAGAACGAAGCTGGGGGCACCATCAGAGTGCCACCCGCCTGATCTCTGAGTTCAGGACGGATGCCAACATGGTGCAGAGTCACTGACCGTCCTTTCAAATCCTACCATATTGGTACCCTCCCCATCTCTTAACGCTGGCATCCTTCCCTCGCCAGCCATGTGCCACGAAGACCATTCTCTGCTAATGCTGCATTTGAGTGAAGTTAGGGAGAGAGTAGCTAGCCAGAGCAACAGCCTTGCTGCCAATGAAAACCGCTGCAGGAACCCAGGGTCCTGAGTGAAGCCGGGCTCAGAGCGGTGGCGGGAGAGGACGGGTTAGTTAGTTATTCCAGCTCTGTGGTATCTCTCGCTGATCTAACCTCAGACAAGAGGGTGCGGTGGGAGAGGGAGGGAGGAATGAAAATGGAATGAGCGAGGGCCGGAGTGGCGAAGAATCGCACCCAGATGCATGGCTTGGGGAGGTGTGTGGTGGTGGGGAGAGAACAAACGGGGAGGGGTTTCTGCTCTGAGCGATCCTGGTTGACGTGCAGGTGGTAGAGGGTTGTTCTTGTCTCGACAGAAGCGGCAGATGACAAGCCCTGACCGGGTCACGCTCTACGGGCTGATGGTGAAGCCCATCCAAAGATTCCCTCAGTTCATTCTGCTGCTGCAGGTACCTTAAACTGGAGTCTGTGCTCTTACTGGGTGGTCGGGGGGCAAGGGACGATAGAATGGAGCCACTGGGCAGGGAAGTGGCCGGATCTCAGGGCTGGCAGGGTGGGGACAGTCTGCCTGGTGTCTCTGAGTCAGCTGGGGTAATTCCACAGGAGTCAGCGAAGTGATGTGGGTTTACATCTGCTGAGTCCCTTTCCCCGAGGTCCCACCCCCTGCTCGCTCCTCTCTGCCCCCGAGGCCCCATCGCTCACCCTTACGTCCGTTAAAAAGTGATGGGGTCTGACCCCCCTCCTTTTCCAGCGCCTCTGCCCAGGGTTTAGCCTAGGCTGGCCACTCCCATTGTCTGGATGTGTATGGAAGAGCTCTGGGACGGGTTCCCCCAGGGTGCCACTGAGCCCGCCTGACCCACCAGCCTGGGCTCCTTTCACACTATGATGCGGTGATAAGTTGCCAAGCTCTCCAAGTTTGCCCTTTCACCAGCACACACACAGGTAGGGACACACCCAGCTGCAGCTTCACACACATGCTGAGATCAGCTCTGCGTGGGAAGCCTCAGCTAAGGCACTTCCCCCCTCCCCCCTGGAGTGTAAACCCCAATTTATACGGTCTTGCACTGCACAGGGAACTGTACAGCGTAGGCTCATGAATTTTGCCCCCTCCCTCAACGTGAAGGGAAGATATGTAACCGCTTTCTGCCCCAGGTATGATTTCCACCCTGGTTTTAGACCAAACAAAACCAAGTTTATTAACTACAAACCCGCAAACCGAGCTTAACATGCTAGACAGGTAGGATATGAATTAGCAAATTCTCCCCGAGTGATAAACAGGCTGGCAGATTCTTAAGGCACAAGCTGCCTTGGCTTTCCCGGGTTTTCGTACACAGGCTAAAATCCCTCTAGCCTGGGACCATCACTTCCCCCAGTTCAGTCCTTGTTCCTCAGGTGTTTCAGGTGTGTTGCTGGAAAGCTCTTTTGCTGTGACCTGGGTCAAACAGTTCCCATTGTGTAGAGCTCTCTCTGTTGTACACAGTTCTGGGGTAATCCTGGTGCTTGTGTGCATTTCCTCAATAAGCCATTAACATTGTTTGGCCTTTTTACAGTGTGCAGAGGCGGTCAAAAAAGCAAACAGGATGTTAGGAATCCTAAAAAAGGGGATAGAGAAAAAGAAGGAGAATAGATTATCCATGGGACGCCCACATCTCGAATACTGCATACAGATGTGGTCGCCTCACCTCAAAAAAGATATACCGGCATTAGAAAAGATTCAGAGATGGGCAACTACAATGATTAAGGGTTTGGAGAGGGTCCCATATGAGGAGAGATTAAAGAGGCTAGGACTCTTCATCTTGGAAAAGAGGAGACTAAGGGGGGATATGATAGAGGTCTATAAAATCATGAGTGATGTGGAGAAAGTAGATAAGGAAAAATTATTTACTTATTCCCATAATACAAGAACTAGGGGTCACCAAATGAAATTAATAGGCGGCAGGTTTAAAACAAATAGAAGGAAGTTCTTCACACAGCGCACAGTCAACTTGTGGAACTCCTTGCCTGAGGAGGTTGTGAAGGCTAGGACTATAACAGCGTTTAAAAGAGAACTGGATAAATTCATGGGGGTTAAGTCCATAAATGGCCATTAGCCAGGATGGGTAAGGAATGGTGTCCCTAGCCTCTGTTTGTCAGAGGGTGGTGATGGACGGCAGGAGAGAGATCACTTGATCATTACCTGTTAGGTTCACTCCCTCTGGGGCACCTGGCATTGGCCACTCTCAGTAGACAGGATACTGGGCTAGATGGACCTTTGGTCTGACCCACTACGGCCGTTCTTATGTACCTGAAAGGCTGCTTGTGAGTGTTTTTTCAACCTCCCACGTAGCCAAACTTTATAACTTCACATACGCCGATAGCACATACAATCCAATGAGATATTACTGTCTACCAGATCAAGACTCTTAGAATGATCCTTCACAATGCGCACTTTGTACAAACGTATCCTAATTACACGACAGTGGTGAAAATTGGGATGCCAGGGTGTCACAAGCTCCCACTCAGCAGAGGTTCTGTCATCGGCGCCCCTGAGCTCAGCACGGTGGGAGAACGAAACAAAATCAACTCCTCGTCCTCCCACTTCTTTGTCCCTGGGAAGCTTGAAGCCGCCAGGCGAGGGACCTGGGCAGGGCATCCGAGCATCCTGGGGCTGCACATTGTGCCTTGGGGGAAGAGTCCGCGGTG
This sequence comes from Mauremys mutica, assembly GCF_020497125.1. Lineage (NCBI taxonomy): Eukaryota > Metazoa > Chordata > Testudines > Geoemydidae > Mauremys > Mauremys mutica. Next base: position 16,238,149 of record NC_059092.1, on the reverse strand, counting down.
CGTTGATCACCCTGGCAGCCGCAGAAAGCGTCCCTACGTGTACGCATGTGCATGTTCGTCTTGGGCGGCTGCTGCTCCCCAAGTCTCTGTGCAGGCCAGGCCTGTCTAAAATCCCATTGTTTTTCAGGAGTGCTGCTTGGGGGCGACAGCTACTCAGCACCTCTGAAAATCTGAGTGCCGTGCCGTCAGGGGCTCCCTCCGGCCCCCAGCTTGGGCTGCCAGGTGCATGCGTGGGGATGATCTCCCTCCCTGGTGACTTGATTTTCCTCTCTCCCTCTTTCACCCCAGGATATGCTGAAGAACACCCCGAAAGGCCACCCGGATAGGCTGTCGCTCCAGCTCGCCCTCACCGAGCTGGAGACGCTGGCGGAGAAACTCAATGAGCAGAAGCGAGTGGCCGACCAGATGGCCGAGATCCAGCAGCTGACCAGGAGCGTCAGTGACCGCAGCAGCCTTAACAAGGTGGGGGCTTGAGCTCCTGAGCGATGGGCAGGGCTCAGCGTCTCTGGTCGGGAAATTCCCCTTCCCGGCTCTGCCCACTAGATGACAGTGTGTGTATGTGAATAGCTTAGAAATCCCCACCCCAGCTGTAGCCTATTGCAGAGGATGGCTGGAAGGGGTGGTTCTCGCCTCTCCCCAAAGGTTTGTTCAGAATCCATTTCTGGCTGGGCACAAAACTCTCCCTAGTTTAGGAATCTACCCGCTCGGGCTCTAGCCAGGCGTGTGCAGCTACTTGCTAACAGCATCTTCGCTGGGGCCGGGCAGGGAGGCACTGGGGCGGGGAGGTCAAAACTAGATCATCACAATGGTCCCTGCGAATCTGCTTTGCCCATTCGGATGGGATAATGGAGAGGGAAAGCCTGGACTGAATATCTGAGGCCCCCGGAGCGGATTCTGCCTACGACTGTGGAGTGGAGAAGACAATCTACTAGGTTGGGTTGTGGCTGGCGTGTCCCGTGGTCAGAAGAATTCCCAGTTTCTTTCTCTGGTGATCCATGGTGCTGTCCTCCGGCTTACAGTGCTGGGACCAAAACATCTTCCTTCCTGGATCCTCCTCCTCCCTTCACCCAACATCCCTTCCCCTGAAGTCGCTCGCTGTTTGTGTTTCACCCCCATACACCTGCCCTCTGCGATGGAACCGTTAGTGCCACACTAAGTCTCCGTGCTGCAGGTGCGAGCCCAGGAGCTTCAGAAGCATCCTGGAGAGGGGCAGGATGCATCAGTGAGCGCTCTGCAGACTCCACCACTCCTTTGTCCTCTGTTCTAATGGCCCCGCTTGCTGGCTTTCACGCTACCCTTGGCAAGTTGGATGTGCCTTTGTCCTTTATCTGCTCAGCCCTGCTTCTCAGGGCTGGCAAGGTAGCCAGGATGGTGGTGCGGCCAGCCTGTGGCATCTACCCCTGAGTGTTTGCTCTTGAACAGATCTCTGGAGCCTGGATGGTGGTGTCTGAGCAGGACTCGTACTCAAATCCCTCGGATTTGGCCGCGTTCTCCTGCTCCGGAGCTGAACTCTGCAGTTCGGGTCCATCTCAGATTTTCTTGGCTGGCTGGCATCTGCCTGGCTGTCTGCAAGGGGGCTTCTGCCAGGAAGCCTGGGCACAGGAACCAGGCAGGCTGCCTGGGCACGCTCCCTGCCAAAGGAAGGGATGGAGGCTGTGTCTTATTCAAAGTGAAAGCTCTGATTTGAGAGCACCTCGAACGCATCAAGACCTGGGGATGGGTTGTCCGTGGCTTCTGCTAAACTCTCCCTTTTCGGGCGGCTGTTACCGGCTCACCCAGACGGTCCAGCCCAACCGCGGCTCCTTAGCCAGCGGTGTGAGCCCTTGGGCTGCTCCGGTACCCGGCCTTGGCATTTCAGGTGCTGCTGGGCATTGAATGGGAGGCAGGGGCAGTGCACTGGTGCCCGGCACAGAGGTTCGCCTGAGCCACCTAAGTGCAGTGACAGCCCAGCCTGGCTGGGCGGCCGTTCAGAGTGCAAAGCGGGGGAGAATTTGAGCTTCGTATGGGTGGGAAGAGAGTGTGGAAAGGGAGCCCCCTGTATCCCCCAGCTAAGCACCCCCCCCTCAATAGATTGGACTCTGTGTTGGGGGCGGGGGGCAGGTGGACGACCTCATAGAGGAGGCAGGTTGCCAGCATGTAGCTCACGTGCTGGGCCATGGGGCGTTCCCTGCGGCGCCCCCATCTCCTTGGCCGACCTGTGATGAGTTTCCCTCACCTGTCAGGCTCCTGTCAGGTGTGGCTTACAGTAGATGGGTCAAAGCACCAGGGCAGTCCCTGAAAACAGGGATGTTACCCTGCTAACTACCTGGCTGGTAACGGGGCTCTTCTGCCTACTCTAGCAGGGCACAGGCCGGTCTGTGCTGAGGTGACTGCCGATGGCGGACGCAGCCCGCATGGATTGCTGGTGTCCTGTCTCTCAGAGGGGGGTGTGTGTGCGTGCGTGTGTGTACACGACTCTTGGCCAGGCTAACTGGCATCCAGACGCTGCGTTATTTCTCAGAGAGTCTCTGGTTTACACAAAGTCAGAGCATTGGGTGGAAATCCCCACCCCCCCACCCTCGGCAGTTCCTCCTTGAGAGGAGAGAGACTGAAAGTCAGTCGGCGAGATTTCGAAATAGCCAGGGCAAGGCATTTGCAGAACAGCATGTGCCCGGGCAGTGCTGGGGCTGAGCGGGGCACAATCTGCTCTGCAGAGGAAACGAAAGCAAAGGGACTCATCCCGCAAAGCGGGGGACTTTCAGGGTCTGAGACTCGCTGCTGCAGGTTTTAAAACGTAGCGTAGCCGTACCCGCGGTCATTGGCGCTGTCCACCTTTCCTCCCTGCAGCTGGGCTCAGAGACTTCGGGGCCGAGGAGCAAAGTTCTGAAGTGGCCCCTGAGCCTGGTTCTGCTGGGTTGTTGCTCAGTGTGCTATTGCTGTTGTGCTGTGGAGTCCTGTTGGATACATCTCTGTACAGGTTTCAGAGTAGCAGCCGTGTTAGTCTGTATCCGCAAAAAAACCAGGAGTACTTGTGGCACCTTAAAGACTAATACATTTATTTTAGCATGAGCTTTCGTGAGCTGCAGCTCACTTCTTCGGATGCATAGAATGGAACACACAGACAGGAGATATTTATACATACAGAGAACATGAAAAGGTGGAAGTATGCATACCAACAGGCAGAGTCTAATCAACTGAGATGAGCTATCGTTAGCAGGAGGAAAAAAAACTTTTTGAAGTGATAATTAAGATGGCCCATAGAAGGTGTGAGGAGAATTTAACATAGGGAAATAGATTCAATTGGTGTAATGACCCAACCATTCCCAGTCTTTGTTTAGGCCACAGTTAATAGTATCTAGTTTGCATATTAATTCAAGTTCAGCAGTTTCTCTTTGGAGTCTGTTTTTGAAGTTTTTTTGTTGCAAAATTGCCACCTTCAAGTCTGTCACTGAGTGGTTAGAGAGGTTGAAGTGTTCTCCCACTGGTTTTTGAATGTTATGATTCCTGATGTCAGATTTGTGTCCATTTATTCTTTTGCGTAGAGACTGTCCGGTTTGGCCAATGTACATGGCAGAGGGGCATTGCTGGCACATGGTGGCATATATCACATTGGTAGATGTGCAAGTGTACGAGCCCCTGGGCTGCTGTCTCTACTTTGTGCACTGGGCCCGCTCAGAACTGCACGGCAGAACTCCGATCCTCCTGCTCTGAAAGCCCAGGCCCCTTGAGCTAAAGGAGAAACCCCAATAGCTGTTAGCAATATAGGGCCTATGACACAGAGCGGAGCAGTTCTGATTCCTCAGCAGGGGGCAGTGGTGCGTATGCACGTGATTAGCTAGTTTGTTCCCCGATCTTCTGCTTTTCTAATAAAGGACCTCTTTGCTCTTTTTCCTCTGCAGCTGCTGAATTCGGGGCAGCACCAGCTGCTGCTTTGCGAGACCCTGACGGAGACGGTTTACGGGGACCGTGGCCAGCTGATCAAATCGAAGGAGCGCAAGGTGTTCCTGCTGAACGACATGCTGGTGTGTGCCAACATCAACTTCAAGTACGTTGGCAGCGTTCATTTCCTCCGGGAGCCCGTCATAAATGTTGTCCCCGCAGCCCTGGAGGAATCCACAGGGATACAATATAGAGGCTCCACGCAAGGAAATCCAACTAAAAAAAAATGCAGGCTGACCTTTATAAAATGCCGCCTCTGTTTTGCCTCCAGGAAAACTGCTGGCAGCTCTGCTGGGATTTGGCATTTTTCTTTGCAGTCATTCTGGCAAGTTTGGGTCAAATGGATCCCTGGTGTAATCCCATTGGCTTCGACGGAGTTATACCAGTGATAAATTATGGGCCATTTGACTTTAAAATATGCCTTTTGATTGCACTTTCCCAGCACTGGCAAGTTACCCAAGAGCTGCTGCAGGAAAGCTCCATTATGTGGCTATAAACATGTAGGTGTTAGAACCAGTGAAGATGGCTCAGTAAATTGCCAGTCGCTGCTGCAGTTAGCTGCAGCAAACTGGGATAACCTCCAGCCCTGCAGCGTCTGCCTGCAGTTTTGCCATGCAAGCTTGTCTAGCCTGGATCCCCGTGTAGCCTCTTCCTGCAGAGTGCTGCCCTGGGCCCCCGTCAGTCGTAATTTGCATCCTAATCTCATTTTACCCATCGTTGTTACAGCCTCTGAGTTGAGCTCCTCGGGTTAAGAGAATGTGATGACTGAAGCCCTATAGGGCATAATAATCGACCGGAGTAAAGATTTAAGGCTAAAACTTTTCAGTGTGAATGTTTGAAGTTAGGCACTTAAAGACGACATTGGTCTGCTCTGCTCAGCACTGGTGAGGCCCCCACAAAGAAGTTAATGTATTAGAGCAGGGGGGGCCACCCTGAGCCTGAGAAGGAGCCAGAATTTACCAATGTACATTGCCAAAGAGCCACAGTAATATGTCAGCAGCCGCCTCCTCCACGCCTCCCGCCCACCGATCAGCACCTTCCCCTCCCTCCTCGCACCTCCCGATCAGCTGTTTTGTGGGGTGCAGGAGGCTCTGGGGTGGGGGTGGGAAGGGGTGGAGCGGGGGCAGGGCCTGGGGCAGAGCCAGGGATTGAGCAGTGAGGACCCCCTCCCCCCCCCCCAGCACATTGGAAAGTTGGCGCCTGTAGCTCCAGCCCTGGAGTCGGTGCCTGTACAAGGAGCCGCATATTAACTTCTGAAGAGCCGCACGTGGCTCCGGATCCCCAGGCTGGCCAGCCCATATTAGAGAGAGACCAGAGGAGAGCAACGAAAAGGTTTAGCGACCATGACGTGGGAGGAAAGGTTAAAAGAACTGGACATGTTTAGCCCTGAGAGAAGAAGACTGAAGGGGAAACGTGATAACAACCCTTTACGGTTGTCAACAGAACAGTGATCAGTTGTTCTCATTGTCCACTGAGGGTAGCACAAGAAATCATCGGCTTATTTTATTATATTTATTTTGCAGCAAGGGAGATTCAGGTTCGATATTGGGAAAGTACTTTGCAACGCTCAGGAGAGTTAAGCACTGGAAGAGGTTCCCTAGGGAGGCTGGGGATCCCCATCACTGGAGGTTTTTAAGAACAGGTTGGGCAAAGGTCCAGGATGGTCTAGATTTACTTAGCCCTGCCTCAGTGCATGGGGAAGGACTCCCAGCCCTAATCTTCTATCACTCTATAAGTAGTCTGATTTCCAAAGGTGCTGAGTGCCCCTTTGCAGCTGCCTGAATGTCCATTTCCACACCTGAATCAGAACCCTTTGCCCTGAGGGATTTGCCTAAGAATTCAGATGGTGTCAGAACCAGGATTTGAACTCGGGTCTTCCTGCTTTCCAGAACTACTAGATCTGGCCTCTCTCTTCAGAGCAGAGGGTAGAAAATAGTAGCTGCAACACCCAGGGAAGGGAGAGAACCGGAAGACTTGCATGCAATTGTGGTAGTGACCTTTGTTAATCTTCTCTCTTTCCAGGCCCGTGAGTACAAGGTAGGCTTAGCACGTGGTCTGGTCTGTTTGCCTCCTGTGTTGGGGGTGCAGATTGTGGTGGAAGGTGTTAACATGCTGGTGCAGGGTGTGGAATGCAAGTTTTGAAGCAAGGGAGAGGGAGCTGGGCTTGCAAATGTGTCTGCTTTTTTCTGGTCTAGAGGTGTTCTCCGAGCATGACCTGAGTGTTCCCTCTTGGTGCCGCAGGGTTCTGGCTTGGCTGGGGATGGGGAGGTTGGTGGAGTGGAAGGATGCTTTTTTTCAGGGAATAACAGACTCTTCCCTCTCTGCAGGGGCCAGCTGGAAATCAGCAGCCTCGTCCCTTTGGGCCCCAAGTACGTCGTGAAATGGAACACTGCCCTCCCCCAGGTGCAGGTGGTGGAAGTTGGGCAGGAGAACAGCACGTACGACAAAGACAACGTGGTCATCCAGAACGCGGGAGCCAAAAAACACGTGTCGTCCAGCCAGTCGTCCAGTGAGTATCCGCTCGGCGGTGGGGCTATAGCACACCAGCTTAGTGTGCTCGGTCTTCCTCTAGTCAGTGGCTGCTTCGCAGAGGATAAGAGTCTACTACTGTTGCCCGCCAATGGAGTTACTCCCACAGCTCCAGTGGCAGAGCCCTGTTTTTGGTGCTCAAGGTTCAAGTGGGCGAGGTGGGAGGAGAAGAGGGAAGGGGATAGGAGGGGGAGCAAGGGGATCTACAGAGACTCCGTGGTGCAGCCAGCTCCTGGCTGGGAAAGGAAGGTCCCAGCAGTTCCTATCTGATCCCTGGCCCAATCCTGGACCCCACAGAGGCTGCTCCAGCCCCTCCGGGTCCCATCCTCATGTCAGCTCCCCAGGTGTGTGCCAGCGTTCATGGGGGCAGAGCCCCAGCAACATTTCCATTGTGGGATCGTTAGTGCAGTTCCACCCCCCGCCCAGGTTCACGCCAGTGGGTGATTAGGGCTTTGCTGTGCAAGCTGGGTCAGTCTGGGAATTTTACTGGGATGGGCTGTTGGGTTGGGCCATGGTGATGTGGTAGGACATGGTGCCGCCTTCAGATCGCTGACCCCCAAGGAGGGTTCCCCAGCCCTCCCCTCCCCACCTCATTGATCCCCGCACGGCTGGTGGAAGCACCCCATCAATGCTCGGCTGCGCTCTTCAGTGACTGAACTCGGCAGCGTCGGCTCTAGCCAGCGCCCGCTGCGTGATGGAAGGGGACGAATCGGGTCTTTCCTGAACCCAGAGACCTGGTCCCCGCCTCACTGTTTGTTAGACTCAGAGGTTGCCTGAGCCCGTGACTCCTCGGTCACGTGAGGGCGAGCACGGGAATGACTCCGCCAGTTGCTGGCTGGGTCTCTGCAGCGACGTTTTGCTGATGACTAACAAACGTGGCCTGTGCCTCTTGTTTTGGTTTGCCGGCGAGAGGGGACTTCCTCTGTGGGCAGTGTTGAAACCGAAGATGTAGCAAGCAATAAACGCGGGTTGGGAGTTGCTGGTATGGGACCAGAAACCGGAGCCCTTTGCTGCTTGGGTTCCTGGACGTGTCTCATTGTCTCCCTGCCCGTGGTTGTGCTTGACCCATCTTGGGTCTACCCTCTCCAGCCCCCTCGTGCCTGTTCTGTTACAGTCGGGACGATCAGGTGGAAATATTGTCTTTGAACTACTTGTTTCGGGGCCAATTTTTTATACCCCAAGGAGCCGCCTTTGTGCTGCCTTATGGTGGGGCGACAACCAGCAGGAGGCGCCGTGCCGGGGAGTCGTCCTGGGAATTAGCTCTTCACCAGCTCCGGAGCGCCCTCTGTTGGCCAGTGTCTCGCCTGCAGCTGGCCCCCGTGTCCCTCCCCGACCCCGGTGCCCCTTGACATCGGGCTTCTGCCCTCAGCAGCAACCCACTGTCTCTGGGCCTCCCCTCCCAGGGGAACCCCCAACCCTATATCCCCACCTGGCCTCGGTGGCTACTGCCAGTCCCCATCTAGCCCCTGCTCACTGGGGTGGACTGTAGTCTATAAACCACTCAGCATCGGCAAGGGGGGTTAGGACCTGTTGCCTTTGCCGGTCTCTGGGCTGCCCCCCTGCAGCCCCAGTTCCTTTTGGCCTTTTTAGCAAGGCCTGCAGCTTGGGGAGTTACCAGGCTGGAGCTCCCCAGCTCCCTCTGCCCTTCCCCGGCACTGCTCCACCCTGGTTACCCTTCTCAGCTCCCAGGCAGCCAGATCTTCTCCCTCTGAAGCTAGAGAGAGTGTGTCTCCGTCTCTGGCCCTCAGCCCTCTTACAGGGCCAGCTGGGCCCTGATTGCACTGGCTACAGCTGCGGCTGCTTTCCCAGTTGCAGCCCTCTCCAGGGCTGCTTTACCCCCTTGGGGCAGGAGCGGGGTGCCCACCCCTCTACATGCCTCACTCGCCGTTAGCTGTTGGAACGACTGACCTTGAGACGTGGTGGATTCTCCATCGCGTGGGGTCTTTAAATTGAGACTCAAGGTCGTTCTGAGAGATGTTCCCTAGGTCAACCATAATCTGAGCCCGATGCGGGGATTACCGGGGGAGACTCCGGCCTACGCTGTGCAGGAGTCAGACGACGACTTCTTAGCGAATGCGCAACGTGCCTCAGGTGGCACGTGATCAGGAGTCCTCACCGAGTTTGGTCCGCTGGTTGGATCATTCGCTCCCCCGGCTTGGCATGGGAGCTGACTGGGAGCGTGGCATGAATGTCGATCCGTGCCCCACCCCAGAGTCAGGGTAGATCATCGCAGTGATGGTTCCTTCTGGCCTTAAAATCCACGGGGTGTCTGACAGGCAGCCCCACACTTAGGACTGTGCTGCCCTATGAGCTTGGCTGCCGAGAAGACCCAGAGTGGTGATGGCAAAAGGACTCTGTGGAATTCCCGCTCAGAGGACAAGTGAATTTTGGCATTTGAGAAAGTGGTGCTGGGTAGCACCGGCAGAGTCTGCACAAGCTTTCCCCCTGCGGCTGTGCTAACGTACTCCAGTCCTGAATTCTAGCGCCCGCTGCTCTTCTGTTCCTGGGCAGTCTGCCGGTTGTACGCCGGGCGAATGCAAACTTGCTTCCCCCTGTGACCCGAGTTGGGATTTGAAGCCAAGTCTTCCAAAGTGGACGGTCAGCTGAGAAACCCCCTAAGCCCCTCTCTGCCCGCTAATGCATTGTTTTCCTCCCAAGATAAGGTGTACCTGGGCCCTCCACGGCTCTTCCAGGAGCTCCAAGATTTGCAGAAGGATCTGGCTGTGGTGGAGCAGATAACCCTGCTCATCAGCACCCTCCATGGCACCTACCAGGTAATGGCCAGGCAGTTCCCCTTCAGAGTGTGTCAGCTCTCTCTCTCCAAGCGGATTCCTGCCAGCAGGTCTCCGGTCAGTTGGGAATGGGATTTATTAAAGAAATGGAGCTATTTCCCCTGTGGTCAGCGAGCCACAAGCTGGTTTGTGACTTGGACATAACCAAGCCACTGCAGTCTGGAAATCAGACCCCAAGTTAGTGGTGTAAACGACAAAGAACATAACCTTGGAGCAGGGCAGAAAATGGCACTGAATGAGATTTTTGTCGCTATCTTACTTCTAAAGCAACTGTCCCTCCTCCCTAGCCACAGTCCTACGTACCCCTCCCCAGCACCTACACCCAACGTTGCTATGCTGGCTCTTTAGCTGGCGAGGCAGGCAGGTCCTTGCTCTGTGGATGACCTACAGTGGATGGCCATTGGCTTCCCCAGGAACCTCCAGCCATACTAACTTCCTGGTGGACTTGGTTCTCCACCCTTGGCGGCGTGGGTGCCTGTGCTAGTCCAGGGCCCCGCTCTTTGCTCTTGCTGGGTGGGTCTTTGGGTGCAATTTGATGGTAACTCCCAGACTCCTGCCTGGCCGTCTCTGCCACGCTCTGATACCTGCATCTCAGGGGCTTCCTTTTCTCTCTTGCTTCCAGAATCTGAACATGACTGTGGCCCAGGATTGGTGCCTGGCCCTGCAGAGGATGATGAGAGTGAAGGAGGAGGAGATCCACTCGGCCAACAAGTGCCGCCTCCGTCTCCTGCTTCCAGGGAAGACGGACAAGTAAGTCTGCTCTGAGATCCCATGGGCGGGGCATTTCCTGCTGCATCCCTCTGAGCACGGAGACAGAAGCGGAGGGCAAAGTCCTATTGGCCCATTCTAGCCAATCTCCTGGTAGACCCGTGCAGAATTGTATGCTACAGCGTGTTCCAATGCTTGGATCAGCCCAGGTGTACGTGTCTCCGGTAACGGAAGCCTATGCCAGAGTGTAATAAGGTCTCACTTATACCTAGTGCCCTGTACACGTCTGTGGGCCTGGGCAGCTTGAGTCTTGTCCTGGCCTGGCTGGGACGTACCAGAACAAACAGCTGGTTCAATGCCAGTACTTTGGAGGAAGGTGTAACCCCCCTCCCGGCCCCCAGTTAATTTGGGTGAGGTGGAAGGAGGAACATCCTCAACGGAGCACCCCACACTGGGATTATGCCCTGATTTTGAGGAGACACTAAGATTCATGGTGGATCCTGAGTTGGTGGAAATCAGCATACTGTGGTGCTGCATTGCTTTGCACCAGGTGAGGATCTGGCCCAATACGCTTCTGATGAATCTTGGCTCCTTTTTCTTCCCTCCTGTCATGGATCCTCTTGTGTCTAGTCCGGAGGGAAGGGTGACTGGCTGAGACCATTGCAGCAATTATTGGTCCCCTCCTCCGTTCTCGCTGAGATGCAGTTCCTCAGTCTAGCAGCTCGGGCTCTGCCAGGTCAGGGCATAGCCCGTAAAGCCTCTCGAGGCCCTGTGCTCTGCAGGGCATGGGGGTCGTGGCCTCAGCTGGTCAGTGCTGGCAACCCCCAGCTGTGACTCCTGGGCGAGCCGCAGGCCACGTCTGGTGACCTACCACGAAAGTGACTCCAGTAGCTGCAAAGAGGACTCCTGTGAACGTAGTAACTGAACCCACAACAGGATGATCTCCCTGTCTCCATAATGTCGTATGTAAACTCCCGGCCTGCCTGCCGCATGGTCAGTGCATTTCCAGCCCTCCCCTTTTCTCTGTGGCCCCTGTGTGCCCTATTAAACAGCTACTGCCCATCTCTGCAGGGGGGGTTGCACTTCTGTGGTGGGGGAAGTGCCCTTTGGCACAGAAGGTAGCTAAGCAAGGGCTGGGGTGGTACTAGGAACCTAGGTCCATCAATGACTTTCAGTCAGACTCAGAATGGAGCTAAGTTCTGGCCTCCGTCATCCTCCTGCTGCAGGTCCGGCCGTCCCATCAGCTTCATGGTGGTCTTCATCACCCCAAACCCGCTCAGCAAGATCTCCTGGGTGAACCGCCTGCACTTGGCAAAGATAGGACTGCGTGAGTAACCCTGTTTGCATGGGCAGGGCAGCCCTCTGAATGCAAATGAAGGGGCGGGGCAGGGAGGGCCTGGCGATGTCTGCGTTCCCTTTGATAGGTCCGGAAAAATAAGCATCAAAGCTCCTTGCTCAGCACATGGCATTGTGGGAACGTGCCAAGCGCAGGTTAGAACTTGGGAGCGCTGGAGCCCAGCAGAGCTGCAAAGAGCTTGACTAGGAAAAGCCTTTAGCTCCTCCATGTCACCCAAGAGTCTCCAGAGCAGAATGTTGGATGCCCCTTATCCAAGTCAAATTGGGATTTAGCGATGGGCCAAATCAGTCCTGTGTGTTGCTCCATTAAGGGATCCGGCTCGCCGCTGCCGTGTGCACTCGCCCCGCGTGCAATGCTCCCATGCTGATTTGCTCATGGTTCATGCTCGCTGTGCACTGGTGCAAATGAGTGTGCAAACTGCAGGGCAATGGAGAACCATGGTCAAGGTGGGCTTGGCTCATGAAGTCGGGCTTGGTTTGTACACATCAGATGTAGGGCTCGAAAGAGGTCTCTTATCGGGGTGACTTCCCGTTGCCTTTGATGCCTTGGAAGCTTGTTCCTCCATCGTTCTTACTGCTTCATCGGGGATTAATTAAAAGGCATCACTGATTTTCTTGCCTGCAGATCTTTGGTACTGCTGCATAGCAGGCAGGCTAATACCAGGGCTATTTCATCAGGGATGTTTGTTTTAATGGAAGCTGTGCAGTCTTTCATCATGGGGCTCCCCCTAGTTGAATAGTGATTAAGACCCAAGTGTTAGCAACTGTTGCAGTCTGTCTGCTGCAGGAGGCACTAGGCTGGCTGAGAGGTGGCAGTGATGGTGGAGAACTTCTTGGGAGATTGCTAGCGGGGGGGGGGGGGGGAGAATCAGCAGTGTCAGCAATGAGAGATGGATGCGATGGGCAATTTTCTCTGACTCGTGCCTCTGTGCTTTTAAGAATCTGCTTTTATAAGCTTTTTTTCCCCCTGTTTTCCTGGGCATTGTGTTGTGCGAGTGCCTACCAGAAACTGGAAAGCAGGTTTGGGTAGCCAGAAAACACCATAAAATTACAAATCTAGAATGCACAAAATGTCCATAGAGGAACTGCTTACGTCAGGGTGCCGGTTCCGATTTCAGTGCAGAGGAGGCAGCTTGCAGCAGCGGCCCTGAGGATGCTTAGGCTCCTGGAAGCTAAGGATAAAAGTCAGTCTATTTTGGGAGCATTTGTGGTTTCATGTAGGTTTCCTACAAGGAAATTACCAACGCAGCACAAACAGGCAACTACCCGTAACAAGTTCCCAGTGTTAATTTTCATTTGGACAAACTGTTTAACATTCTAGCTGTTTTTGGCAACCTTTCTGGTGAAACTTACCAATGTACAGAAAATGCACCGTCCTGGATAGGAACCTGAAATACCCTCACAGTCAGAGTTTTCTATACGCCAGCCTCTCATGAGACGGGCCGGTAGTTTCAGCAATTCGTTGAGGCCTTGATTCAGGAAAGCGTCTAAGCACGGTTGACTTTCAGCATGTGTTTGAGATCTGTTGGCAGTGCTAAGGTTAAAATATGTGCTTAAGTACCTATCCCAAATAGGGATGCAGGGCGTTCCCAATTGGAAGAGAGTCAAAGCAGGGGCCAGTGACTTTTCCTCTGCTCACCAGGGCTTAGGAAAGACTCGAAAACCAACATTTTAAACTACATTCATACTGGGCCAATAGTATCCCGGCCTAGATGTTTTTTTTTTTTTTTTTTTTTTCCCAAACTGAGGCTTGGGGGAAAATTGTGTAACTGCCATTTAGAATTACAGCTTGTGAGTGGTGGTAGTGGAAACAGAGTTTGGGATCGAGGTGGCTCCACACCAATTCGCTCTATGCACCTGGGGAACCATCCCTCTGTGCGCACAGTCCCCACGCCCCAGGGCACCATCCCTCTGCATGCACATGCCCCTTCCAAGTTCCCCGAGCACCATCTCTTCCCCTCCTCCAGTAACCCCTGGGGTACCATCTGTCTGCACACCGACAGCCCCCTGGCACCATCCTGAGCATGCACACTCCCCCAATCCCAGCCCTCAGGGCATCATCCCTCTCTGCATGCACCCTGGGGCACCACCGCTCTGTCCATCCCCCCCCCCCTGGATTTGGTGGGCTCAGGGCAGCAGTTCAGTGCTTGCATGTTAGTGCGGCCAGCCCTGGCAGACAGGTTATGCCCAGTCCCTGTCCCCCGGCACGTTGCAAGACACCTGGCTCTGCTTGGCAGGAGGGGTGGTTCTTGGGACGCCCCTTGCTCTGTTTTCCTGCCTGATGTGAGGTGCAGAGAGGGGAAGGGGGCATGACTGCCCACCCCTATTTAAATGGCGCCCCTGGCTCAAGTGTAGCTAAACCAGAGTTCAAGTAACCAAACCCACAGATGTCCCCTGAAAGCAGCACGTTCCGGGAGATGGAACACGCTCAGCGGTGTCATACGGCAGGCCTCAGTCTGGCCTCCTCCCTGGGGCTCTAAAACCAGAATTGGGGGGTGGAATTCTCGACTGCTTCGAGCTACTTAGTGAGTGTGTGTGTGTGTGTGTGTGTGTGTGGAATGTCCATCCGGTCTCTGATCGGAGGTCTTAGGAGGGGGACAATTGTGGATCGCGCCTCAGGGAGGTTGGCATATCTCCTCTATGGGGCAGCACTCCCTGTGCTGTTTGGAGGGGAGTGGAGAGACTCTCGTGTGGACGCCAGCCACGGCAGAGGCCTAGAAAGCGAGCCTGGCCGTGTTTGAGAGAACCAGGAGGGAGGAACCCAGCCCCTGTCGCTCCAAGCAGCTAATGGTCAACCCTGAGCGTTCACTCTCTGCATGGAAGAAAACCAGCCGGGGGCTCAGATGAAATTACGGCTCTTAGGAGACCCTTGCAGTGGGTGTCATGGCTGGGTGCTTTGAGTGCCTTCACCTGTCTTTCCCTGACACCTGCTCTCTCCCCCTTGCTCCTTTCTATAGAGAGGACCACGTTTTACTCTTCTCTTTTGGGGGCGATCGCAGCCAGCCAGCCCTGCCTGTTATTTTTCCATCCCTCTCAAAGGCTGAGCTATAGCTTTGGACACCACCTTGTGTTTACACAAACAAGATGATCACAGCGGTCTATGAAGCAGGTGGAACTGGGTACTGTTGAAGACAGGAGATTGCTCTAGAAGATGGACCCCAGCCTGGTGCAATGTGGCAGATCCTGTGTTCCTAAGTAGAAGGAACAGAACTGACTGCAGGTTTCATCTTTGGTGGCTTCAGACCACACTTTGGGCTTCAGAGCCAGTGGCGTGGCTGCATCTGTTCCTTCCCAGGCTGCAGGTGGCTCTCCCATTGACCTTCAGGGCAAGACACGTTTGTGTGCAGCATTTGATTAAGGCGCTTTGTTTTGCATTTAATTTTCTTGTAATTAAAGCGCCTGGCAGCCACAACCATCAGCGCCCTGGAAATGAGTGAAATAAATAACTCCAGCTACTACTGCCTGGGGGCTTTCTTGAGTTGTGTTGGCTCTGAATGCTGAGGAAATGGGCCAGCAGTTGGAGACTGCCTGGTTCTTATTGCCATACTGCAGGTTTCTGCTGTTTGTCACTTCTCCAAGCTTCCTTGTTTGGCCAACACGGCCTGGAACGGATCTGTGTGCATGCAGCCTTAAAGCCTCCCGAGCCCACAGCTAACAGGTACAGCTGGACTCTTGGACAGAGACTTCCTAGTGTGGCCACCTTCCGGCCAACCTTGAGAATCCTGAGTATAGAACGGTTGCCCAACCGCCTTTCTCCTGCCTGAGTTGTATTTCTGCCCACCTGGCACTGTGTGGTGCCATCCTTGGAAAGGCCCTGGTGGGGTCTGTTCTGCAGATGATTCCGTGCAAGGAAGAGTAGGATGAGGTAAAAACGGCGACAGGCTTTCCAAAGAGCTTAGGGTTGATTTCCAAGTGCTTGGCATCTGCTATCGAGACCAGATTTTTCACGGAGTGCTGCACTTAGCAGCTGCCGTTGCGAACGGTGCTGAGCGCCGATGAAAATCTGGACTCTTGTTTTGGTGCTTTTATAGAAGCTGAGTTCTTATGAAAGTTCATGATCTTAGGGGACCAAGGATGGAAGCTTGTGGGTTGGAACCTGGCCCTTTTTCAGAGGGCAGCAAAGGTGCCTTGGCTACTGTAGGTATGATGTACCCGTGTGGAAGGTGACCCCATATATAGACGCCTCAAGGCGGATAGCTTTTAACCACCAAAAAGGCCACAAGGTTTTAACCAGAGGGAGATGACGTGCTCTGCCTAAGGAGACGTCTGGTCTGAAAAACTGGGGGATGATGGGATCAGGGAATGTTGGCTCAGTGTCTGAGTGATCAGGGCTAGAACTTTCTGGACGGTTTCATTAAAAAGTACCATGTGTGAAACCATGGTGCAGATGCAGAAACTGCTGATCTTCCACATAGTCTTAGCGAAAATCTGTGCCGTGCCCCATTGGACTCAGCCTATAACTTATGTCACTGGCAGCAGAAAGATCCCATTGCGATGGCCAATATTTTTAACATTGACTAGTGGTTTGGGGTACCTAGTCTGAGACGCCTTAGAGGGCCTTGACCCTCACAGGGTGGGTGCAAATTAAGGGGTCTTAATTTGAGAGCCCCAGAACCGAGGCTCCCAAATTCACCAGTCGCTTTTGGAAAGCCGCGCCTGAACTCTAAGGTGGTGTGTGCCACGAAGGGCAGCTTCGAATCTTCCCTTGTTTTGTAAATGGAGCACATCCCCTCGGGAAGTTTATTACGGGTGTCTGTGTAACCCTGGAATGTCATTGGTAGCATTGCTTCTCGGAGCACGGTCACCCTTTGATCTCTTCATTAAACGGGGGAAAGAAAGCAGGCAGATGACAGCCGCATCTCCCCTGGGCGGCCGCAGCTCCCCTGCGTTCTCAGGTCCCCCGGCGGCGGAGAGTTCTCTGGTGACACTTGCGTCCTTCTTATCTGTGTTTCTGTTTAACTCCACCAGCCACTGCAGCAAAAACAAAAAAAAGTTTAATGGAAGAAAAATTCATTTGAAATCTTCTTTGAATGCCTGGATTCCCCCAGGCTGGAAGGAGTTTTGATTCTCTTGTTTTTAACAGTTTGTTTTTTATCTGGGATGCCTGCGGGGAAATCCTGTAACCACCAGTTAGGAATAAAAACGCATTAAAGCCTCATGTGAAGAAATGTTTTGTTATTTCATTTCTTTTTTTTTTTGTTTTTTTTTGGTTTTTTTTTTTTTGCTGCTGCTCAGGCCTGGCTCTCTCTGCTCCGTGCTGCAGTCAGGACTCGGTGCGTGAGCGAAGGTGAAGAAGCAGAAAGAACTGCTCTTAGTCCTTGGAAATGCCAGCCCCTGGTTCCACCCCTGTTGGGTTCCTTGGGAGCAGACGAACCGTATGCATTTTAAACACTGAGCTTCATCCCAAAGCCAATGTTTCTCAACCTTTTTGATACCAGGGACCGGCTTGCCGCCTTCCTAAAGTGTCGGGGAGATCTCAAGGACCACAGACCAGTTGTTGAGGAACACTGATCTAAGCAGTCCAGTCAGCTGAGAGATGCTAGATTCTAGCTCATCACAGCTGATCTGGGGCATGTCTGCGTCTACACAGCAAAAGCCTTGAATCCAGCTAGCGTGGGTAACCCTAGCAGTGACGAGAGCACAGCCAGCCAGATGAGGGTGCGCTCCGGGCTCGCACTATCCATCCTGTTCTGTGCTCGCTGCTAGCAACATTCAAATTAGCACAGGTAGACCTACCTCAGATGTCCCTGTAGAGGGAACCTTTCCCCTGTGGTGTCTGTCTCCAGGGGTTTGTGCTGACACCCACCTCTGTCCTATAGGATGACCAATGAAGCATTCAATAGCATAGTCCTTAGTCAGCGCAGTGGAGTAATAGGTGTCCTGTTTCCAATGCGAGTTGGATCACCGAGCATAACGGAATGGAATTGAGAAAAAGGAAACTGCAGCTGGAAGGCCCACGATTCCAGCCGGCTTTCTTCCCCCTATTTCTTGCGTCGGTTAGAACTGACTGGAGGAAGAGAGAGGCCCAGCAGGTTTATCACCCTGGTGGGGCTTCCCAGGCGTGAAATCAGACTGCAAAGACCTGCGGGGGGGGAGACCTCTCTCAGCCCAGTGTGGGGATGGTCCCTACGGTATGCTGGGGCGTGGTGGCCAGTCCATATCCCATTGGATACCTCCCTAGGCTCTGAACAGCTTCTCTGTGCCTGGCTGAGTTCTGCGAGGGCTGCATCTCAGCTGCTTTTCTGGTTACACCCAGGCACTAGCCAGGGGCTAGTGTGGCTACTCTACTCGGGGATTCAAGGAGTGCCTGCATGTTAACCCTTTCGTGACCAGAGCAGGGAAGTTCTGAGCGTAAAAGAATGTCATCCTCCGCGGCGGGGAGGTATACAGCTCTCAGCTAGGGTTTAAGTGGCCCGGTTAAAGCCTTGTTAACGACCTTTCTCCCATCAGTTACTCTATCCTGCTTTATTGATCTGAGCTGGAAAGTAAGCGACACGAAATAAAGCCTCACTGACAGGTGCTCCTAACCCAGGAGCTTTGGCTGCCGGGAAGGATCCAGGTCAGAGCCATAACAAGGAATTTTTGCGCCCAAGGCAAGGGCTGGCTCCAGGGTCTTCGGTGGCAATTCGGCAGCGGGTCCCCGAGTCCCTCTCGGAGGGAAGGACCTGCCGCCGAATCGCTGCTGAAGAATGAATGAAGCGGTGGCGGCAGTTCGGCGACGGGTCCTTCCCTCCGAGAGGAACTCGGGGACCCGCCGCAGAAGCAGCGGCGGTGATAGAGCGGCTGCCGAAGCGCCACTGATCGCGGTAGGGCTGTGCCCCTCCGCTTTGCGTGCCCGAGGCAAGTGCCTCACTCGCCTCGCCCTTGTTACGGCACTGATCCAGGTCCAGGTGAGGCTTCTGCATACATGTTCAATGTCGCCTGACACCGAGGGCCAGAAGCTGTCTCCAGGAACGGGGGGGTCTGAGCAGAGAGCGACTGTGAACCAGGCGCTGGGGAAGGAGTGCAGAAGGCTGAGTCAGGGGGCCAGTAAGGGTCTGTTTCATGTTTGGCTCAGGCCCTCTCTCATGGGTGCAAGTTGGGAGTATCTCCGCTGGCCCGAGCAGAGTTGGGGTCAGCCATGCGCAAGAGAGAGGGACCTGCGGAGATCACCGCGGGCACAAGACGTTCCTTGGCTTTGCTTGGGTTCCGCCTAGTCCTGTGTTAAAGGAGGCGGGGCCTGATTCACTGGGCGGTAGCGCCAAGAGGTGGAGGGGTGGAGTTATGCTAAATAACTTAACAAGGCTTAGAGCTGGGGTGGGCAAGAGGGTCGAAGTCCAGCCCGGGGAAAACGAAGCTCAACCCAGGGGAAGCTGCCCTGGCCGCGCGATGGAGTCGGCGGGAGAACAGAGACCCAGTGGAAACGCGAGGGGGGAATCCGCATCACTTGGCACCGTTAACCCTAAGCAGGGTGCAATAGGGCATTGCCTCTCAGTCAGGGAACGGGCAGGCTGGGACCCGCTTTGTCCCTTCTCTGGATGCCGTGGGTACGTCTGCATTGCGGTGAGACGCCCGCGACTCCTCCTCCTCGTGGGGCTCGGGCTGAGGGGCTGTTGAACTGCAGTGTAGATGCTCTGGCTTGGGCTGGAGCCCGAGCTCTGGGGCCATCCCATTTTGCAGGGTCCTAAGGCCCAGGCCTGATGTCTACGCTGCAATTAAACAGCCCCTTCGCCGGGAGCCGAGCTCGCTTCAGTCTAGCGAGAGCCGCTAAAAATTGCAGTGTCGACGTGGTGGCCTGGACCCCAGCGCTGGCTGGCAATGAGTGGGCGCCCAGGGTTGTGGGTGGGCTGGTGCAGCCCACGCCGAATTAGTGTCACCCTGTCTGCACGGCTGTTTAGCCAGGCTTGCTAGATTAACGCTTGCCCGGGTATGCCTGCCTGAGCTGCAGGTACACCTCTGGCTGCAGTGTGACCTCCCCCAACCCTCCATCCCCTGGGCATTAAAGGTGAGATGAAGGTGCCTGGTCTTCTGGCCGCAGGTGGAAAGGGAAAGATCCATTCTGGGAGCGATAGGGTGGCTGGAAGGATCTGTTCTTCAGAGAACATCCTAGGAGTCATTCAGATGAAACGAGCCCGTTAGCTCATTGGGTCAGCTGAGGAGCTCTTGTTGACTTTGCTCCTTGTGTTTGGAGGAGGAGCGTTGCTGGCAGAAGTTTCTCTAGTTGTAGAAGTTCCTCTTTCTCGTCCATCAGAGACTAGTCTCCTGCAGCAATTAGGGTAGCTTCCCCCTTAAGGTGCATAGGGGTTCGGGGTGTGTGGGTGCAGCTACTACCTGTGGGTGGCTGGGCAAACCAGTGTCCCAGGCCAGGGCGTCTGGGAAAGGCACATACATGGGAACGGCTGTCTAGAAAACGACTAAATAAGATACATGAAGTGCGCGGTCGCCATGGAAAGAGCTGCTGGACTCAAGGGTGAGACACTCCCTGGAGCCCTGCGTTCCCCACCTCGTTCTGAGCCATGTATGATGATCTTGCAAATATGATCTGTCCCCACCCTGGCTCACTGTTAAAACAGTAGTGGGGAGGGGACAGAAGAGGCTTCTTGGAGAAAAGTAGAGGAGAAATGTGTGATGTTAGCTCATGGCTTCTAGTGTGTCCTTGCCGATAAATGATCCTAGGCCAGCACCCTTGAAAGTTGGACTACTGATGGTAATATCACAGCTGCTGATCGCTGCTCCTCTCTGTAAATGGGCTGCACTATTGATTAATCACTGGACTGGGACTTAGGAGATCTGGGTTCTCATCCCAGATCTACTACTTGGCCACGTCACTCAGACAGCTGAGCCTTAGTTCCACGTCCGTGAAATCGGGCTGATGCTAGCACAGGGGCACTGTAAGGATAAACACGTTGCTTTGCGAGGCGTTCTTGTGCGGTAGTGCTGGAGGCCATGTACCTACTTCAGCAGGATTTGCACTCACCCACTTGGAGGGTAGGGAGCACTTTAAAACCCAGCTCCCAGTGGAGTTTGTAGTTCTTTGCCGAATGGGGACTTTTTTTTTTCTTGAAGGAGCAGGGCTTGAAACCTCTTTTCCTGGTGCAATGGGCACAGACCCCTCTAGAGCTTACAGACAGCTGGGGCTCTGATCCCCTCGGCTCTGCGTGTTTGGAGGCGTTCGGGGAGTGCTGGGTGGGAGGGAACGGTCTATATAACCTGCAAAGCTGTTAACTTCCCCTGCCTGCTCCGCTTGCCACAGGGGAGGAGAACCAGCCTGGGTGGCTGTGTCCTGACGAAGACAAGAAAAGCAAAGCTCCCTTCTGGTGTCCCATCCTGGCGTGCCGCATACCTGCCTTCTCCTCCAATGCCCTCGACCTGCAGGTAAGAACCAGCATCATCCTTTCTCTTCTCCTCTCCCCCAGACTGTTTGGATGCTGAGGAGAGCAGATGTGGGGTGGGCTGTTAGACTGCCCCATGTTGATGCATTGCCCCCGCTCTGTCTTTCCGGTGTCTCTCTTTGCTGCTTGTAAGGGACACAGGGACAGGTGCCCCGGTCAGGGCTGCTAAGTACGAGACTGGGGGGTTTCATGTCGCTCTGGGAGATGCTAACAGGAGAAGGTGAAGGAGGGTTCTTGGTCTCGGAGGATTGAACGCCCCTGCTGTGGGACTGGTCCCCAGTGGTAGAATCGGGGCGAGTCCTTGTGTGGCTTTTGTGGCTAGACACTAGCAAAAGGGGGGATGGCGGCTCAGGGAAGTGGGGGCAGTCCCTGGAACTGGACTGCGGGCCCGTGGAAATTCTAGGTGCTACGTCAGTGCTGGCTCACCTGTCCCAGGTATTGTGGTCAGCTTGCTCAGAAGTGCCTAGGAACCCCAGTCATGGGCCAGGGCCCGCCCTGTGCTAGGGCTGTACGAACACAGAACCAAAAGCCAGTCGCTGCCCCGGTGAGCTGGCAGTCTAAGTAAACGGTACCTTGGCATGGTGTGATACAAGCCTGGCGACCTCCCAGATTGGGAACGTGTGGATAGCCACAGTCCCACTGTGAGTTAAAACTCGGTGGTACGGCGCCGGACTGGCCGTCAGAGATCCTGGCTTTGTCACTAACTCACTGAATGACTTTGGGCAAGAGACTTAATCTCTCTGTGCTCCGTCCCTAGCGTGGGGACACCAGCACTTCATTTCTGGTCTTTTTCCACTGTGATCTCCTCGGGACAGGGACAGACTGTCCGTAGACACCACCTGGCGCAATGGGCCCCTCGGCACAACCAAGATAACAGGCGGCCAAGTTTGCCTATCCATGCGGCTACCGTAGCGGGATGCTCCTAACGACCCACGTTAAGTGGGTGGATGCAGCGTTTCGGGAAACAAGCCAGTGAAAACCACTTGAAAGCTCCCGGTAGTTGTTGCGCACAGAAACCAATGCAGTGCAGGGATTAAGGACCGGCTGAACCACCACCACCACAGCTCTTGCCTGATGACCTGCTTTCTTCCAGGGCTGTCCTGGGAGCTCAAGGTGTAATCGGCCGGCCGGCCTTTCCTTGCAGCATGTTGCTTTCCCGCCGACAAAACCTGCTTGGTCTTGGCTGCCTTGACGCACTCTTTACAACACCCCGTCGCTGCTTCTCTCCTGACGGCTGTGTGGGGTGGGAAGGCTTGAGGGTTCGCTGCAAAACCCTGCTGATCTGCTCAAGCAGCCACTCAAAACACCCATGTGGTGGTCCTCATCCGCCTGCCTTGCTCCTGGAGTTGAACTGCTGCAGGGCTGCTGGGAGGTGCTTGGGGGGTGGGGGAGGCGCTGATCTGCAGGGCTGCCAGTGGGTGCTCCAGCCCTGGAGCACCTGCGGAGTCGGTCCCTTGGAGCCTCAGATCTAGGGCGTGAATCAGGCAAGGTCCTGGGGAGACGGGGAGGGGTGGATTCTCCTTTACACCATCCAAGAGGGAACAAAACATATGGTGCCCCAAGCCCTCTGCGGGTTCAGTGCAGCAACACAGGGACGTGCTATGGGGAGGGCATGGAGGCTGGTGGCTTAGGGGAATGGCAGCCAATTAATCCTCCCAGTAGCTGCCTGATGTAGGTGAGTCACGTGCTCATGGGGAAACTGAGGCACGGCATCTCCGTGGCAACGCCAAGAATAGAACCCAGGAGTTCTGCCTGGACACTGCTGTCTCTTGGTGCGTCATGGCTAACAGGCGCTAGCTAAGCATGTCTATTCAGGCATCCGCCTCTCCTCTTGCTTCTGTTTCAAGAGGTGCGGCCTGTACCGGCCCCCCAGCCTCTCTTCTCCCACCCCAGCTTCCCTGTTGCCATTCAGGACAGAAGTAACCCAATCAGCGCCCCGTCGGCGGGATGAATTAGGGCTCCCCAGCGTTGGGAGTTTTCATCCAATTACCGACAGTAACAGATGTGATGTTGTCGAGCCGCCGGCTCCCTTCCCCCTCCCGCAGCCGGCTCCGGCGGGAGCCTTCGTCAGCGGAGGAGCACATTCCTTCTGGAGCCCTCGCTGCCGTGCCGGCTAATTAGACCAAATGGCGGGCTGTCTCTCTCCGGGGGGAGCAGGGCTGTGTGTGTTGCCAGCGCGGTGCTTCCTTATCAGCCCTGCCATAGATTCTGCTCTGTGCAGTTGTGGTTTTATTTTATTTTTTTTAAATGCTAACAAGGGCACCAGCTGGAAGAGGACAACGCTCCTTCTTCTGTCTTTAATCTACTAAGTTCCTTTGCTGTGGTAACATCCTTCCCTCCTGTCCCCGTGGAGTCTGTGTCGCTTTCGTGGTGTCCTCTGACTTCAAACACTTACCCGAATCTCACTGGGGTCCCGGGAGCTGGGGACCTTCCAGTCTCTTTCCACGGAGCCTTAAACATTCCAGATCCCTCACCAAATTCAGCCTAAGCCCCCAGGTTCTCCCCCTGCCCCTGGCTCTACCAGCTGCGAATCATCACTCGGATCTGCTCCAGCTCCTTCGCGAAGTGGCTCGTAGTCGGTGCCAATGGGGAGGTGGCCGCCTGGGAAAAAATCCAGGCTGGGCTTTGCCTGGCACTGTGTGTGCTGGTGCCGAGACAAATCCCCGGCTCCGTGGATGTGCCTGGGACGTGGAGGTGGGGAGGATGTCTGGGGGGGAGGGGCTCTCTGTACCCACTCGCTCCCCTGTGGGGCGACAGGAGGAGATGGAGTGAATCCCAGCTGGCAGTGCCCAAATCCTTGCTGGGCTTCTCCGCAGTGGAAGGCGCCAACGGGACATGTTGTCATTTGAGGATGGGGCGGATATTGAAGCAAAGGGCGAAGCGTGTGACCCAGCGTTGCTTGCGCTGCAGCAAACTTCTTGCAAGGGTTCCCATGCTGGACCGGTGCCGATCCCAGCGAATCTGTGCCTGGGCTCTGCGTGCCTGGGTACATAGCAAATCCCTGCGCCGAGGGATTCGTTAGGGCGGCGATCATCGGCAAAGGCCTTGACTTCTCCACCCTTCCCCACCTGTCTTATTCCCTCTCATCCCCCACTCTCCTGGCCTCTCCGCACAAGCTCCTGGCATCCCCGTCCGCCACCTGATCCAGGCGGCTCCGTACACCCCCTTCCCCGCTCCGTCTACGAGAGCGACTTCTCCAGCCCGTTCCTAGCAATGGGCTGCGTCCTGGTGCCTTTGCATGAATAAATAACGTCAGTCAATTAAAACAAGGCTAGAAAAGCCCCCATGAGAGGCTAACTGGGTGCTCATTAAAGGGCTAAATGCCATCGGCAAAGGCTGTAGTCATGGGCGATGGGGTGTCCGGAGGGAGGTGCCCTCGTCCGTGTGCCCTGGAAGAGCAGCAGAGTTGCCAACCTCCAGGATTGAAGGATGGTCATGTGATGAAGCCTCCAGGAATACGTCCAACCAAAACTGGCAACCCTAAAGAGCAGTTACTGGCCTGGAGCTCTGAGCAAGAGCTTGCTGCTTGTGCCAAGTGGCCGGCTTTGCCGAGAGCATCCATCAGTCTCCGACGCGCTGGCCGGAGCAATCTGTGGTGGGCCTCCCGCCCCCCTTACCTGTCCAGCTGCGGGTTGTCCGTGTCTAGTTCTTAGCTTCGTAGGCCCTTTGTGGAAGCCCTGGCCTAGCGACGGGAGCCACGTTGTGGGGGCTGCCCAAATTCGTCCGTGTGCCCACTGGAAACAGCAAGCGGGAGGACGGGGAGGTGCAGTTCAGTGTCTAGGGATGGGCCCTGCTATGGGGCAAATCTTGCCTCCATGCCCCACGGTTCTGCTCTGGGAACCTGTCCCATGTGCTTCACCGGGGAAGGGGGGGATTTCATCCCTGCCGATTACGCCCTCCCTGGAGAGGGTTTGCTGTGTTCTGGGCTCATAGGAGCCATGCTGGGCTCCCGTGGAGAGGCACCCAGTCAGCAAGTCCCTCAACCACATCCCTTGCCAGCTGCCACTGCCAATGCTTTGGGCTGGGGTGCTCCTTGCAGGCCCTGCGGTGCTGCCATATCCTGCCCTTGCTGGGCTATATATTGTGTGGGGGGGCACCCTACGCACCAGTCCCTGTCTGCACATGCCTCCAGGCACTGGGGGAATTGATCCCTGCAGGTGACGGATGCTTTGACTTCGCCCAAACTGCAGCACGCTTAGGGTCAAGCATGTCTAAACGCTCCCCTGTGTGTCTCCTCGGCTGCGTTTTGCTGCCAAAACCAAGGGTTTGCTGCACTCAGAGCTGTAGTGTCAGCACAGCTACGGGAGAGCGAGCTGGCGCTTTTGTCCTGACTTGCAGGTCATCAGTTCTGGGCCTCTCTCTGTGAGGTTAAGAGGGAGAAAAGATGCATCTCTGCCTGCCTGCCTGTCGATCCCAGGCTGCCTGGCGGGCAGAGAAAGCAGGAAATGTCCCAGGTTTGTCTTAGTCAGTGGAGCCAGTTTGCTCTGATGGTGGCGGAGGGAATCAAGATGCAAAAGAGAATTTGGGCCTATAGCTCCCTACTCGCTCCGAGAACGACGGTGGGTTTTGCAAAGGCAAAATAGTCTAGTGGTCAGAGCAGGGAACTGGGAGCCAAACAAAACGTGTCTGGTTTGTGCCGCAGGAGTTCATCTGAAACTCTGCCTCTGAGGCTGAGATACCTGCGTTTCTCCCACACCCCCTCCCCCCCCCATGCCCAGGGTATCGATCTGTGGTTTGGAAGAGCTCCAGAGCTGAGCTGTAACTGTAGGAGGCTCGCTCGGTTCCATCCTGGAACCTTCAGACAGGACGCCTGGCTCCATTCCTGGCTTGGCCACGAGCTCGCGGCGTGACCTTGAGCAGATCGCTTTGGGCGAGCCTTGAAAAAAAGCCCACGTGATTGATCCTGACCTGTGATCCCAAGTCGCTTGGGTACTGCTGGACAAACCTACCCTGGGCCTGTCTGTGATTCTGTTGCCCCATCTGTTAATAAGGCTACTTACCTGCACTCCTTTCCAAAAGGTGGTGATCTGAATGCGCGGTGGCATCCGATTCCAAACGGAAGTGGGGTGCCTAAGATCCGAGGCAGGTTTTGAGATTTTGTATGAGGGCTGTGTGCCGGACAGTGGCTGTTCTCCCTTCCACCTCGCCACTACAGCTGCCGTTCAGTTGAGATCTCTGTAAATATCCCATGCATCCATCGAGAAGCTGGCTATGGAAAACCGGACTTCAAAACAGTGTCTCTAAACATGGCTCGTCCAAATCCCCCATGGCCAGAGCAGGAGGAGAAGAATCCAGCGTTTGATGTCTCTGTGGGCCAGTGAAATGTCCAGGCTTGTGTGCAAACCACAGATGGCTCTGCCAGGGGGCTGGGGGAGTGGGGTTGCTGGCAGATCACAGGGCAGAGGGCCATCTTCTCTACCTTGACGACTCGTAATTGTGCAGCCGCGCCGCTGTGGTTTGGGGAGCATGTGCTCGGATTCCACGTCTCAGCACATTGAGGTGCAGAGGCGCGGTGGAGGGGGTCAGGGCGGGGAGAGCATTTTGGCTCTTGCGTTGACCTTCATGCTCATATGATGCTTCCCAGCAAAGCGCTGTCCAGGCCTCGATTGATGGCGTTGTGTCCCCGTCTCTCTTCCAGCTCGGAGCCGTGGTGCACAATCCTGTCCAGTCCTCGCTGCTGGGCTTCTCTGCCGTGAGCACCTCCCTCCCGCAGGGGTATCTGTGGGTGAGTACGGGCTGAGCTGGCCTGCGTGGGGAACGGCTCCTGATAGTCGAAGGCTAGAGCCTCCCGCTAATCCCAGTCGGGGCTCGCCCTCGAGGGTCTGACTTAGCTCAGGCTTGAGGTGCTCGGATACCCCGGTGATGGGCAGGAGCGTGAAGAAGAGAGATGCTTTGTAAGGGATTCAGCCAAGTTCGTTTTCCTGGTCAATCCAGGCCAGCCCGCTACTGGCACTGTTGGCGAGTGTCAGATGGGAAGGGGATGGGCAGCAAGGGGGTGGGCAGTGAAATGCCACAGCCCCAGTTATGCCTGGGCCTGGGGTTTCGGTTCCTTGCATGGAAATCAGCTGTTCGAGCAGGGCCCTGCGTAAACTACCCAAAGTAATTGCGGTAATTAACCCCCTGGGTGCTGCCTAGTGTGTCTGCGGCATGGGGTACAGGCCCCCCTGCTCCACCCACTGATGCTCCTTTAAGGAGATCCTGTGTACCTCCTAGAGCTTGCAGGCCAGGAGGGGTCGCTCTGATCAGCCTGACCCCCCCCCCCAGCTCCTGGCCAGAGAGCCTGACCCAGAGTCCTGCACGGGAGGAACTGCCGTGGGCATGGTCCAAGCAGCTTGTCATCCCAGTCTCCACCCTATGGCAAAGCCGGGGGAGAAAACGGGGCACCCTGTTGTTTGCAGAAGGTGTGGGGGTGGGGGAATATTCCAGCCTGCAGGGGCAGAAGTTCAAAGCCCCTCTGGGTGGCTTCCTGCATCCCCACAGGTTGGAGGAGGCCAGGAAGGAGCAGGGGGCCAGGTGGAGATCTTCTCGCTCAACCGCTCAGTGCCCCGCACGGTGAAGTCCTTCCCGGTGGCCTCCCAGGTGCTCTGCATGGAATACATTCCCGAGAAGAGCAAGGAGGAGCAAGAGCAGGGGAAAGCGGAGGATTCGAGATCGGCAGCTGACCAGCCCTCCGCCCCGCATCCCACCATCTGTCTGGGGCTGCAGGATGGCAGGTGAGGTTTGGGCCGGGGGCTCGGCCTTGCAGCCTCCTCCGTGGAGGCAGGTGTCCCCCAGCACAGCCATGGCGACCGCCCCGTAGCCAGGCTGCGTATCGAGCGCCACCAGCCTGCTAACGCTAGCACTACGCTCTAGCAGTGCCGTCGGCAGTCCAGCCGGCTGGCCCTTCCGTTGTTCTCCGTCTGTGGCTTTCCTCCTCCTGCTCTGCACCCCAGTAGAATTCTGAGAGCAGCCGGCGTCTCCCCCCGGAAATCTCAAGTCTTACGTCCCCCTCAGCCGCCTCCACTCCTGGAGCAATGGGCAGGGCTGGGCGTTGAGCTTCTCCACCCTTCCTGTAAGGGGTCACTGATTTTTAAGGCTGCTCCTCTGCAAATTCTTCCTGCCTCCTCCAGCCTGGACAGTGGAAGGCAGAGGCCAGGCCCCGGACAGGATCTGCAAATCAGATCAGGTAGATCCCCATCTATCCCCATAGCCCTTCCTGCACCTCGTGGTCTTGTCTCCACTTGATGCCAGAGGGATTCAGACTCCTCTGCCTATGCGGGTAAAAATAGTCTCCTTTAGGAACTGGCTGAGTTTTGAGTGTTTGCAGCAGCAGGATGTCTTCCACCAGCCAGGAGCCTGCAAGGACCGAGCTCTGGGCATCCATGATTTTCCCCGGCTTAGCTTTGTCTCGCTGTGAAAATCCTGGCATTGCGTGTGTTGATTTGCCCACTGCTGTCACTTAGCTCCATTACTACGGGCAGCTGCCAACCGGTGACCCTAACCTGGTCGCGCCCCTTGTCCCTAAGGTGGAGCCCTGAGTTTGGCATTGCAGACACCAGCCATGCACGTCATCAGTCCAAGAGCTCCACGTTCAGACAGAGCCGCGGGAGCCATAGCTTCCTCCCTGGCTGGGATATCTCCCTCCCGTGGGCTCCATCCCGGAGCGAATCCACATTCTGGCTTAAATCGTATGCATGGCAGAGCTGGGCCATACCTTCCTCAGTCCGGGAGCAAATTGGGGGGGAACAGAAACATGAGAGATCAGCCTGGGGTGGCATGTTCAGAACCTGCTTCGTGCAGGTGGATCGGATGGATCTGCTCCCGCTCTGCGCGGGGGACTCCCGGCGCAGTCGGTGGCTGGCAGGGCTGGACTTCGTACAGGTGCTCACCCGTGTTACTCTGGGCTTTCCCACTCCTTCCCCCTCTCTTCAGCATCCTGGTGTACGGCAGCGTCGACACGGGGACTCAGTGCTTGCTGACCTGCCAAAGCCCTGGGCGGCAGCCTGTCCTCTGCCTGAAGCATAGCCCCGAGTACCTGTTTGCCGGACTGCACAACGGCACCGTAGCTGCTTACGCCAGAAACAACGGTGAGTGTGGGAGTGGCGCACGGGGAGGCGGGCGCTTTGGTTTTGACGTGCCTTCCCCAGGGATCTGGAATGAGGCTGGGGAGACAGGAATGGTCTCCCAGCTGCGGGGCCAGTCTCTGTCTCGCCTTTGCCCTGGCTGCAGCGGGGCTGCTAGTTAACCCTTTGCTGCTGTTACATTGGAGCATCGCCTGCGAATCCGTGCCTGGAGCACGGGTGTAACGTGCCCAGTGTAGCTGGGAGGGGTGGAATTGGATCTTCCTACCAGCTGCCGTGCTCAGACTCTGGCCAGTGGCCTGCAGAGTGACACGGCGTGTTCAGAAGGGAAGGATGAGTCAGGGGCATAGGTTAGCCCCTGGGGTGGGGGAGCCCTGCATTCAATTCCTTGCTGTGCCACTGACTTCCTCTGTGTTCTTGGCCAAGTCCATCATTTCCCCCATCTCTAAAACAGGAATAACAGCGTTGCCTTGCCTCCCAGGGGGGTTGTAAGGATAAATATGTCTCAGATTGTGAGGCACTCGGCTCCTGCAGTGCTGAAGGCCGTAGACGTACCAAAGGGAGAGGTGATGTGATATTAAGGGGTCCCCTGTACAACAATAGTTAGCGGGATATCCAGGGCGCTGATTAGATTTACTGGCCTGCAGTTTTCCGTCAGTTATTGGCTATTCAGACACAGTAATTGTGGCCTGCGTGCATGGTCCAGTTGGGACTGGATTGTCTTAAATCTCCCAGGGGGTCGTCACAAGCAGGACAATACTTAACTGACCCAATGGAGGGACAGGCTTGTCCAAACCGTCCCTGGACCCCATAGGAAAAGTTAGTCCAAGTTGATTGCCAAGTGGTTTTTAAAACTTTCTTTCCTGCTATTGCAAATGTATAAATATATATAGAGAGATGCTAATGGGCTGTTCAGAATGCAATTGCTGGAATTCAGGATTCGTAACAGCTGCAGAAATAAACTCCTGTTTGAGAATTAGAGACTAATTTCCTATTGACGGGCTGTCACTTCTCTCTGGCAGAGAAGACGCTGGTTGTCTCCAAATGGCTTTTAAACTTCCTTGCTCTAACTTCTAGTTGGACAACGGACGTTTGTTTGGAGCTATTCAATCCAACGAGCCTTTCTTGGTCTGCCAAGCTAGACAAGTGTTTGCCAAGTGGCACATCTGTCAGGATCACTTATTTCTCCCTTTTCCAGGAATGTCCATTTACCCAAGAGTCCAACCAGGGACTGAGACTGATGTATGTGGATGCCGAGGGCCAGGGCAAAGCCATAAACGCCATTCAGGTTCTCAAAATAGGCCTAAAGTGGTTCATACGTGCTGACCATTATCTTGGTCTTCATCAGGGCTTGAACCTGGGACCTTCAGAGCCCAAAGCCTGCACCCCTGCATCTTGAGCTAAAGGACTAAGCCCGTGTGCTGGTATCAGCAACAGACTCATAGCCTCGGTGGATCAGGCATAGGGAAGATGCCTGAATGGTTGTGCAGAGTTTTGGGCTAGGGATGATTTTTCCCCCTCTGGGTTGGCCATTGGATGCCAGGTGTTGTACGTAGTGGCGTGGGGTGGTGAATGCTCGCTCCTGCGGTCCAGAGGTCTCTGCTTGGCTCCCTCTCCTGGTGCTGCATTAAGCAGCTGGCATGGCTGTGTCATCGCGGCCCGTTCAGGGTTCTACACGGGGGCGTGCGCAGAACGCTGACGCCACTTGGCGGCGTGTTGGTTTTTTTAAATGAGTTTTTGATAAGGCATTTATAGGTTTCAATTTAAGGGGGAGAGGCGAAAGGAAGCCATCTCCCAGGCAGGCGGGAGTGTGTGGGAATGTAAATACATGCACATATCTGCAGGGTTCATGGAGCTCTCGCTCCGTTGGATAAATACGGTAGGGAACCTGGCTCCCTGCACTGCACGGAGCGCGAACAGCTCTCAGCTCCAGCTCTGCGTATCGCTCCTCTCCTCTGCTCTGAGACATCTCCACCTCCTCCCGGCCTCTCCCCTGTTGCTGGGCTTTGCTTCTTTTGGGGGCCCGGCTTTAACGACCTGCCACGCTGTGCCCCCTTCACTTCTGTTTCTAGTGCAAGGGGTTACTCTTAAGAGCTGAAGGCGGGTGGAGAGGGGCTGGGAGGGTGGCGCGGGTGGAGGGACAGGAGTGACTTTCTTGGCTGGATTCTGCCCAGGCGTGTGGTGAAAGGGGCAGCAGACTGGTATGGCACCCACAGGGAGCGCGTGGCCTTGGTTTGCAGGGGTTCCAGTGAAGATCTCTGGAGTTCTGGTGCACGGCTGTTCAGCCTGGCTTCGGAAGGCAGCTCGGGCCTGTCTACTCGTGTTTTGGGATCAGTTCAGCTGCACCTGTTGGCGCTGGGGTTCTGGGGAGGGGGCCTGGGTTCCTTTCTCTCTGAGGTGCAGGGTCTTTAGAGGCTGCAGGCTGGCTGTTTTCTGGAATGCACCTGGAGTTCTCAGGGCTGGTGGTTTTGCAAAATCCTCTTTGACTTTATAAAGGGAGCAGATTCCTTCTGGAAGCCTTTCAGGGATAGCAAACAAAAGCCCCCGCAGTGTCGTTCGTTACTGATTCATCTCTCTGACTCCCACTGCTCTTTAATGTTCTGCTGAAGCCATGGGAAATCTTGGCAGGACAAATCTGTGTCCGTGAAAAGCGCAGCGACGGCAGGCCAAGGTCAGTTGGCCCTACCCAGGGTCTGTCACCAGGTCTCCCGTGTCCAGGAAGGATCTGCAAGGTGGAAACTCGAGGTCTCCGTCCCATTGTCCCGGCCCAACCATATAAACTGCACCGATGTGGGTGGTTCCCATCCTGTTAAGCCAGCGGTGGGGCCCGGTCCTGTGAGCCCCTCGACTAGTCCAGCAGCCAGAGATGAAGGTGCTTGATGCGTCAACGGAGGGGGGGTGTTTAGCCCCCTGGCTGGCAGCTGGATTCAGACATTGCCTTCAGCCATTGTACAGCCAACAGCTGGTGTGGAGCTGCTCCGCATCACTTCACGTGGGCCCCACTTCCAGAGGCGAACCCGGCCTTGTCTCGTTGCTGGAAGGGGCTTGACTAGATGAGGATCCTGGACTCCAGTCCCCAGGAGCCCCCCGTGGCGTCTGCCTAGGCCATGGCCCCTAGGCGGGGGGCTCTGGTCACTGGAGTGCAGAGAGCCTGGATGTCCTGGTGCCATGGCTGTGGTGCACGGGCGGCAGTCACAAACACACCTTGGTTCACCCCACGTGGAAGGGGATTTCTCCTTGGCACAAGGGGAAGAATCCCGTGTCTGCGGGAATCCCGAGGGTCCTGATTGCAAGGCGTGGTATGGATGGGAAGTAGGTGGTTGTGATATCCGGGGAGATGCGCCATCTTCACCATGAGGGTGCAGTCTCCACCCTGCTCCGTCACCGGGTGCCCCCTTTCACCCAGCGCTCTGCCTGCTTTCTCAGCCAAAGAAAGGCCATAAGGAGAGAGAGCGAGGGATTCGCAAGGCCCCTGCTGCGGCTCTTCCAGTTAATCTGAGCCTCAACTATTCATGCGCTGCTTTTCTCTGGGATGCCGTTAAAGTCGGGCCGCTCCGTTGCCCCTGCCTCTCAGCAGAGGTGAGCCGGGTGTCAGGTGGATGAGCCCAGGGAGACTTCATTCCTGCTGGGATTTCCATGGCTCAAGTCAGCTCCTGACTTCCGGGATTACTGACCCTCCCTCCCACTCCCAGTGTAGGGACCAAGGCACCGAGAGACGGTTGGGCAGTGGGAATGAAGCGGAGCTGCAGCCATGTGCCTGTGAAGCGTCCTATTCCCCCTATGGGGCAGGCCCACTTGGAGGAGAACAGTTTACTGCCGCTGCTAGGGGATGGAGCTACTCCTGTAGGTCAGGTGTAGAAGTCTGTGGCTTGGGGCTGAACGCCGGATGTTCTCCCACCACCGCCAGCACATAGCGCGGGTCACTACATACGCCTGGGGATGGCTGGGCCCCTAGGCGGGTGCTTCCAAAGGTGATGGCCCCTGAGGAACTCTGCCCTTGCCGTGGATGCGGTTACAAGGCTTTCCGTGAGGCAGTGACGGCTGCGTGTGTCGCCTTATGCCAGCGTTCGGGCTGCATCTGGAGCCTCTGAAGATTAGAGAGTTGTTCGGGGGGCAGCTGCTTTTTGTCCTAGTGTGACTCTCGCGGGCAGCGCTGGAGGGAAGGGGCTGGATCTCGATTGCTGTAGGACTGGCAGGGGGCTGAGAAGCCCGGAGGCGTTATGGGAGGCATGGGGGAGGATGCTCTGTGGAGATCCCCTCTCCTGCTCCTGGGAGACCCATATTCGCCGGGTTAGGAAATACCCCGTGTGACCGCTAGAGGGCAGGAAAGAGCCTGAATGAACCTGCTAGTCTGTGCGGAGACCTTGGTAATGTGCCTGGGTCCCTCTGCCCCTCCACGAACCGGACAAAGCCGCGGTATCCCCTGGAAGGGGCCAGGCTCGCACAGGAGCAGCGCCTCAGTCCGTGGGCAGAGCCGTGCTCGGGCTCTGGCTTGGGTGGGCATTTGAGAGGAAGGCAGGGAACGTGTAGAACAGCAGAGGGTCGGACGCCCCCAGCTCCCGGGACAGATTAAAGCAGCGTGGCCGTGGAGAAAGGAGCGTGTGCGGGAACGTGGCTGCACTGACCGTGGAGTTACAGAGAGGGAGGCTAGTTCCTGAGCTGCAGTATGATCCCAGATGGTGGGTCGCTGCTGATCCCTGTCCTCTGGCTTTAACATGGGGCTCGACAGTCCAGCCTTCCCAAGGCTTCGGGACCTGGCCAAAGGCGGGCGTGCAATCCAGGACGCCGACAGAGTCCTCGATCCCTCGTCTGCTACGTGCCTGGGCTCAGGAGAGCAACCCCTGGGCGTCACCAAAGGGCTCTGGTTATCGCTCAGCCCTGGGAATTTGGAAGTCTCGTGCGGTGGCGCTGGGAGTGGGCTCCCAATGGCGGAGTGAAGCATGGTGGGAATATCCTTTTTCCAGCTGAGCTAAAGGGGCTTTGTCTTTGCCAGTGCTGCTGGTGGCACGTGTCAGGAGCATGGGGTCCTAGTGAGACCAGTAAGGCTGCCTGGGAAGCCAGAGAAATCAGGGGTGAGGGAGGTAAGAGCTAGTCTGGGTTGAGTGTCCGCAGAATGGCTCTCCCCTCGGCCCGGGCACCCCAATGCTCTCGTTGATAGCGGCCAGTGAGCGTTAGGGGATCCCTTCCTCTCTCAGCCGGCGCGTTCCCCCTCAGCAGCTCCTCTGTGGGCCGTATGGGAACCGTGTGTGTCATGTTTGTGACAATACGTCACCGCGCTGTTACTCGACACATGCCACGGTCGTTTTCTGTGCCGCTGCTTCAGGAAGCTGCTAAGTTTCTTTCTGTTCCATTTTTCCCCATTCCTTCTCCTTGAGCAGCCGGGCAGAAATTAGCAAAGCATCAGTTTACCCTCCCTTCCTCTTGCTTGTGGGACGCCAGCATCTCAAGCTTTTCCGCCCTAAAAAATTATTTATAGTTTCTTTCAGGGGTCTCTGGGCCAGATCCCCAGTTGGCACAAATTGGTGTAGCGCCCCTGAAGTCAGTAGAGCCATGCCAATCTGTTCCAGCTCTGAGTCTTCCAAGCCCAGGAAATGGGCAAGGTGGCTGACCAGGCTGCTTTCAGTCCTTATCTTCCATTCTTCTGCAGAGATTTTTGGTGTGAAGCACCTGATGAGGGCTGGGTAAATAAGTCAAGAAGAAATATTTCCATAAATTCTTTTGCAGATTCTTAGGCTGAAAGTCACTAGTCTGTTGTTCCTTCAAATGAAATCGCACATTTTCTGGAACAGCCGATGTTAAGTGAATATTGCAGAAGGGCTCGGAGCGCTCCAAAAAACCATCTGAGATTTGAAAAACAGGCCTTGCGGGGAGAGACTTAAATAGATTAAGATCATTATCTTATCAAAGAGAGGGCTAAGGGTTGACTTGATTACAAACTACAGGTACCTGGGAAAAGAGATCTGCCATTAGGAAGCCCTTTCATGTAGCAGATGAAGGCATGACAAGATCCAATAGTTTGCAGTTTAAAAAAAAAAATCATTTGGGGAATAAGATGCTAATTTTTAAGTGAGGGCAATTAGCCACTGAAACAGCTTAGCAAGTGGTGGTGGTGAATTCATCACTTTAAAGCTTTAAATCCAAATTGGATGACTTCCGAAAAGATGCTCTGTAGTTCAGCTGCAAATTAATCGGCTCTGTAGTGTCACTTCAATAGCAGGGAAAAATTTCCTTCGCGGCAGGAACGACGGGGTGAAATTCTATGACCTGTGCTATCTTGAGAAAAGAAGACTGGGGTGGGGGGGACCTGATGGTCTTCAGGGCTGTTCTAAAGAGGACGGTGATTTATTGTTCTCCATGTCCACTGAAGGTGGGACACATAGTAATGGGCTTAATCTGCAGTGAGGGATTTAGGTTAGATGTCAGGAAAAGCTTTCTAACGACAAGGATGGTTAAGCTCGGGAATAGGTTTCCAAGGGAAGTTGTTAAGAACGGGTTGGACAAACGCCTGTCGGGGCTGGTCTAGGTTTGTTTGGTTCTTGGTCTTTCCTCAGCAATGGGGGGCTGGGCTCTGGAGGTACCTTCCAATCCTACGTTTCTATGGGCTTCAGTGCAGGCCTGGGCTCTGAATGCCGGATGCTGACAGTGGTTCCTTCCGGGCATTAAAAGCCTTTGCAGATGCGACTGCATGAGGAACCTGGCTAGAAGCGAAGCGTATCCGATCAGGGAATGAACCATACGACCTGACCTGGGTCTAATGAAAACGGTGAGAGTTTTAAGGTGTCGAATGTGAGACCATGCTCCTGACTGAGCGGTGGGCGGAGAATTATTGTCAATGACAAGTTGGAGAGCAGCGAATTGTGTGCGTGAATAGGGAGAGGTTTAGTGAATAAAAATGACCTGGTGGAAATGTCCCAAAGGCGTTGAAGAACCTGAGCTGGAAACATCCTGCCTGGACTCGCGGCCGCAGTGCCGTGGAGGTGCTGATTCCTGGTTTCATACTTCGGGTTGAGTTCAGCTTGGGGCTTAACGCAGGGATTCAGCCTCTGGTTCATCTGAAGAACAACGGCGTGTCCTCCCCGGACTTGCAGCGCTTCCCCTTTGAGTCCAGAGAAGCAACGGGCACTGAGCGGGGAATGGTTCTTCCAGACTGGATGTGGAGCTGAGCTGCCCAAACTTCCTCCAAGTCTAGGGCTGTGAGGGCCCATCAGCCCTTTGGGCAGGGCGGCTTCAGTTCAGATCTCTCAGAAGCTCAAGTGACTTGCCCACGCTTCCTCAAATAGACTCACTGATCCTGGTCCTGTCTCTGATGGTGACCAACAGCAGAAGGAAGGAAGGCGTGAGACACCTTGAAGTCGGGAGTCTAGGAATAAGCTACCCATGGGGGTGGGGCTGGGTAAAGTTAGAGTGGGTGGGGATGGTTCTGTGGCCTGCAATGTACAGCTCAGATTAAGTGACCCGACCTTAGAGGCCGATGTGTGCCCTGCCGCAGGAGGGGTTTCTGTCCCAGCTCGACACCACACTGAGAACCCCCCGAAGGCAGCAGGCGATTGATCTGCCCCGATTCCCCGCGCTGCACCACCCGCCATTGGCGGCGTCCCGGCTCTTTTCTTCTCAGGTCTCCGGTTTAATCCGTAACCTCGTCGCTTTAATTAGAGCTTTCTGAGCGTCCCCGTTCCCCAGAAGAGATGCCGCTGCCTCCGACTCTTTCAGCCGTTTGTAGAGTCGTGCGCGCTGCGGGGCGGGAGTCGGGCAGCAAAGGGATCCTTTCATGGTTCACGTCAGGCAGGTGCCAAGAGGGGTCAACCTGCAGCTGGGGCCGCCGCTCAGAAAATACTAGGGGTGGGAAAGGTCATTCCTGCCGCGCCTTTTGTGGGGAAATTGGCGCCGCGGGATGCCCTGATGAAAGAGCCGAGGCAGTTCAGTTCCTCTTAATGACAGGCCGGGCCTAGCGCGGGGAAGTGCTGAAGGGCACAGGAGGAAAGCCGCCGCGCAGCCGTGTGCCAAGGCCCGTTTCTTAAATTGCACTTCAAAGCTCCGGTGCAAAGAGCCACATGGTGCTGCCGCCGCTGCAGACACGCTTCTAACTGGGCAGATGTGCGCTGCCGTGCATGTGATCTGTGATCCCCTCGCACCCCCGTGCCCAGCTCCCTCCTGTCCCATCGGAGAACCCCCCACCTTGCTCCTTGGATCCGCTTAACAAACGGAGCTAAGTGGCACTTGGAAGGGCTGCAAGGCTGGAATAATCACCACAAAGGCAGGGAAATGCGATGGGTCTTGTGCGAGGAACAGCCCGTTCCCTGCACCAGGGTGCTCTGCGCAGGAGGCCGCGAGCCAGCCAAGTTCTGCCACCTGACTCAGCCTTCCCCCCCGATCTGTTCTCCATGCCCGTGGGATGGCAGAGGAAAGAGAGTTAATTAATCCCCTTGAGGCTGCCGCCCAAGCTCAGGGAGAGTGGCAAGGGAGCTGGTTGGAAAAGACGGCGTTTGCACCGTGCTCCCCAGTATTTTTGTGTTTCTCCGTGTGAGCAATCCCACGCCATCCCCCCTCGCCTGCACCTGGCAGCCTGGTTATAAATAGACCGTGCATGCTGTCAGGGCTGCAGGGAAGAGAACTGCGCTTGTTTTCCTGCTGCCGCATTCAGAATGTGGAGGCATCAGGTGAGACTTGATTCGTAGGGGAAAGAGACGTTGCTGCCCTGCTGGGCCAGCCACCCGAATTCCTGTTGCAGGCCAGCTCCTCTCTTCTGCCTCCAGCCCTGGTGGGAATGCCTCCGCAGAGGGGTGGACGTGCTGGGGAGGGCCGGGCGTGAGGCCAGAGGCTTCCAAACTCTGGTCCATGGAGGCCTGGCCTGGGTTCTGTGGGGAGCGCGGGCGGATCCTTCCCACTTTCAGTGGCTAACGCTCCCTGGAAGTAGCTGTCGGTAGCGACGTCTTTCCCTGCGGTTACCGTTGCACGGGAACAACGGCTGCAGGTGTCCCAGGGAGTGGTGAGCTGGTGAAGGGATGGTGCAGGAGTGAGGCTCCAGCTGTCTATTGAAATGTGGGTCTGCCATGGTCGTAGCATGGGACACCCCGGGCTGGGTTTCAGCTGGGGATCAGTCTGATCAGAGACTCCTGAGGGTAAAGCCTTAGGCGTTGGGGGCTGAGATCTGGCTCCAGGGGGCCTTTCCTCCTCTGGTCTATGATGAGAGGTCTCTGATTTTGCTCTCCTTTTATTTTCTGCAGGGGGGCTGTGGGACCTTGAGGCGCAGCCCACCTGTCTGGAGGTGGGGACCGGACCGGTGCGAACCCTGCTGACGCTGGATGACACCGTGTGGGCCAGCTGTGCCAACCAGGTCACGGTGCTGGATGCTGCCACCCTGCAGGCTCAGGTACTGCCGTGGTTCAGTGCCCCTTGCCACGGGCAAGGCTGGGTGCCAGGATTCCAACCTCCTTCGGGGTGGGGGTTCCATCCCTTCCACCCTCCCCACACGTACTCTCTCAGCTCCTCGAACTCCGTGCCCTAGGCTCCTATTGGTGCGACACTGACCTAGTGTCGACTCCTCTCCCCACTCCTGCGTCTGCGTGGGGCGTCCCAGCGAGTTTCTGGCCAGTGCTCTCTGCGTGGCTGCGCACGGATTGCTCCGGCTGTGAGATGCGGAAGGTGGCTGGGACGGGGTGAGCTTTGCTTGCACCCTGTGAGCAGCCGGGGTGGGGAGATAAGGGTCTGGTGTGATGGCTGAACATGCCGGGGGGAGCCTCTTGCTCCTTGGGGTCGCTGTGGCTTTAGCCCACCTGCCCACGCAGCCCCAGGGCCCTCTCATCTTTAGCGCTGGCAAGTGTTAACTCCAGCCACTCTGCACCGAGCCCGGCCTACCCTGCACGCCTTCCAGGAGCCCTTTGTCTCAGGCTTCTTCCTTACTTGCTTTGGCGCCCTGCGGAGTGAAGGCCGGAACGATTGCAAGGGAAGAGGCCAGTGCCTGGCGCAGCCTGGCTGTGTGCCCCTTGGCCGGGGCTCTGAGTGGCACTCGGACAGCGGGCACAGAACCCGTGGGAGCGTGCGGCCGGGCGGAGCTTCGCGCTCTCGGTGCTCCTGCTCGCGTGTGAGGCACCAGAGCTACGCAGGGAGGAGCCTGAGGACAGAGCAGCTCAAGGAGTGTGGTGGGTGAGGACTGGCTGCGGGAGGGTGGATTGGCAGAGAGCGGGGAGGTTGGCAGCATGACATGCTGCCTGGCTAAAGGATCTGGAATGTATTTGGGGGGTGGGAGGGGGTTGCTGTTTGTTTGGGTATGCCCCAGTGCACACAGCATCTCCTGCACCCAGTGGGACTGGCTGACTTCATCCCAGATGCTCCTCCAGCCAGGATGGGCTGAGCTCTGCTGAGTCCACTCCCTTGGGAGCCAGCCGGCCGGACCCCAGGCTTCAGCCAGAGGCCACTGCTCGAGTGCCTCCGGGTGTGTCTGCAGACCAGAGCTCCATCTAACAAACTTCAAATACCAGTCGCTCTGAAGCGGCGGCAGGCTGGGCTCGCTGCTTGGGTACCTACTCTGGGACCTAGGCGGCTGGTACAGCCCGTGCTGCCGTGGTTTTACTGCTCTTGTTGGCGCGAGTTCGGTTAAGTCTAGCTCGGATCCGTCTACACGTGCTGCAGGCACACCTCCAACTGGAGTGTAGACAGACCCCTGGGGCTGGCCATCAACCCAGCTGCCTCGCTCGGGGGTGTGAAAACGCCACACCCCTGAGTGACGTAAGTAAGCTGACATGCGTCCCTGCATAGACAGTGCTGGGCAGATGGAAGAATTCTTCCGTCAACCTGGCTACCGCCTCTCGGGGTGGTGGATTAACTACAGCAATGGGAGAAGCCCTCCCACCGGCGTTGGGCAGTGTCCACACTGATGCCCCTGTACTGCTGTAGCATTTCAAGTGTAGACGGGCCCTCAGTGTGTCTGCAGTGTCTGGCTGGGCTCCTGGAGATGGGGGCAGCCCTTCCCCTATGCCTGAAGGGCGAGCCAGCCCCCTGAAAGACAGCAGAGAACCCTTTCTGTGACTGGCTCAGCCAGCCCCGGCTGGCCTCACCTGTGAAAGACCAAGGCAGGATTTTGCGGGCAGTGCCCTGCCTGGCCACTGCGTGCCGCTGTCGCGGTGCACAAGCTGCTGCGGCTGGAGGCGTTCTCTGGGCATATCCATCCCAGGCCCGCTCCCCCACTGTCTAATAGCAGGCCTCTAACGATGGTGCATTTCTCGGTTGAGCGCTCCCCGCGCTCCGGCCGGCCACGGCCTTCCTCGGTGCGCTCCCATGCTATTATGGAGATGGAGATGGGCTGCTCCCAGGCTGCGTGTGCCCCGGCCTCTCTGCCGCCTCATGCCTAATGGACTGCGATTTGATTGGAAATGTCCCTCGCCATGCGGGGGGAGCATGCTTGCTTCGCATGGCATCAGAGTGCCGGGGCGCACTGTTCGTTAACCGGCCTCCCCTGCCCGCCAGCTCCCCAGCGGGGACAAGTTAACCATTTGCTGGTTGAATGGGACACATCGGCCGGCCCCGACTTGTCTGGGCGAATGGGCCGGGCACCCTCGTGTTCTAGTGATTCCACAGGTCGAAGTGGCAAGAGATGGTCAGAAGCTCGGCTTGGCAAACCCAAAGGCCGGGGCGGCGTCTAACCCGCTGGCAGTGAGTGTGAATGGTCTTGTGGTGGTTGTACAATGCCAGACAAAGGGGGGGTCTTATGCATGGCTGGTCTCTGGGCATTTCCATCCTACAGATACCTGCAGTAACCCGGCCCACAGAGAGGATAAGGGATCTACTACTACGAGTGGTTGAAGGCGATCTCTCCTTCCGCTCCAGCAGAAGCCCGTTCGGATGGAGTGTGGGTTTAACAAAGGCCAGGTGCTTGGGAAGCCCTAGCGGCGGGTATTATAAAGGCCCATGTGAAGGTGACAGGCTCAAGGGACTCGGTGCTGAGCTCGGTGCCGAGTTCAGGAGGCAGTGGGGCTCGCTGGAAGGGCTGGCATGGCGTGGGATTCAGAGGTCCCCCAAGTTGGGGAGTTGGCGTATCGGAGAAGCAGAGGCTTTAAAATAGACTTTCATAGTGTGTTGCTCTTTCTGGCTCTGAAACGGTTCAGTACAGATACGGCAGCCCCGTAAGACTCCCCAGTGCTTTACAATGCCCAGTAAGAGCCAGGGCATGTGCCCTGCCTGCCCCCCCAGAGCTCATGGCACCCCGCGCCCCAGCTGGTACTGCCTGGCCAACTTTGGGGGACCCCGTAGCCATGCTGCAGACTCAAGTCTCAGATGTAGCTGGCAGCAGGCCAAGTGCCCCCTGGCGAGGGGTCATTGGGCTCCGCTCTGAGCCAAGCCGGGACACAGGCCCGGAGATTGGATGGGCCCCAAGCAT
Organism: Mauremys mutica; assembly: GCF_020497125.1. Lineage (NCBI taxonomy): Eukaryota > Metazoa > Chordata > Testudines > Geoemydidae > Mauremys > Mauremys mutica. Next base: position 16,197,042 of record NC_059092.1, on the reverse strand, counting down.
GGGGGACAAATTGGCATTTCAGGCCACTTCAGAGGCTTCCTGCTGGGCCTGGTGTGGGCCGCTGGAGCTTGGATTTGGCAGGCTGCCGTTGGAGTCCCTCGCCTGGCCTGTGCATGCTCTCGGTCAGGGGCGGCTCCAGGCCCCAGCATGCCAAGCGCGTGCTTGGGGCGGCATGCCGCGGGGGGCGCTGTGCCGGTCACCGGGCAGGCGGCTCCAGTGGACCTCCCGCAGACGTGCCTGCGGAGGGTCCGCTGGTCCCACGGCTTCGGTGGAGCATCTGCAGGCACGTCTGCGGGAGGTCCACCGGAGCCGCGGGACCGGCAGAGCGCCCCCTGCGGCGTGCCGCCGTGCTTGGGGCAGCGAAATGGCTAGAGCCGCCCCTGCTCTCGGTGGGAGCTGCCGGCGACGCTCCACCAGCGAGGGGCTGTTCAGGGCGAGGTGGAGTCCGCACTCGGGGACCCGCGTTCGTTCCCAGAGCGGGGCGGCCTTGGTGATGGGTCAGGCCCTCTGCGGTGGGAGCCAGGCTGCCCTCGGCTGGATTCCTCCTGCCCGATGAGCTGTGTGGCTGCAGCTCGTTAGTCAATGGGGCAAAAGCACAAGCTTCCAGCTGACGATGGGCTGGGCGGCATCGTTACGGTGCTTTTTATTTTTCCCCCGCCTCTGCGTTGGAGGGCAAACTCCCCGCGGCGCGTGCGTCTCTCCAGCTGCTGTAAGACCTTTCCTCCCGTAGAGAGCCTTGTGCTGGCTGCTTTAACTCAGGCGCCGGACCTGCCGCGCCTGGGCTCTGAGCCGCTGACCGCCAGATCGCACGCACCCCCGGATACCTCCTGTCAAACGACTGCGCGGCAGCGTGTCCGTTGGGCGGAATCGGTCGCATCCGCTCAGGCTGGTGACCCGGGTAAGGCTCTCGTGAACCGCTAAGGAGCCAGCCTGGCTCTGGGAGAGGGGCCTGCAGCCTGTTCCTTTCTTCCCCTTAAAGGGCCACTCAGGTACGCCCGTGCAAACCCAGCCCTGGCATGGGGGCTGCCCAGCTACCACCCAGGGAATAATTTTGGCCTCCTGGCCCCGGTTGCCGGGGAGGATGGGAGCGCTGGAGAGACGCCAGCTTGACTCCCCAGTCCGGGTTGTAGGGGCCGCGCGTAGAACCCTGCCCTCTATCCCCACTCCTGTCTCTGTTTAAACTTCTCAGTTTGGAGATGAGAGGGGAGCCCGAAGTGTCCAGTTTCTGAGGAGAAATGCACTGTAACCCCTGCAATGCTGGGGGGGTATCGCACTGTACAGCGGGGGCCACTAGAGACCTTCCAGCGGCGCGGCTGTATGACGCGGCCGCCCTGCCGCGAGTTCCCTAGTGTAGCCGCTCTACCGGTGGCAGAGAGCTCGCCCGTTTACTTAACCAGCACCCGCAGGAACGGTGGGAGTGCCTCCCACCAGCGTAGCGCCGTCTACACCAGCGCTTAGGTCGGTGTCACTGATGTGGCCTAGTCACCCCCCCGAGCGACACATGTTCTGCCCACATAAGAGGTTGTGTAGTCGTAGCCAAAGGCAGAGAGGCCAAGTGATTCGTCTGAGGTGGTGCAGCTACAGGCGGGACTGTTCTGAAATTCAGCTCCGGTCTTATCTGCCAGACTCTGCGTCCTCCGTTTTCCATGGTGCCAGCCCTGGCTGGAAGAAAAGAATCGAGTCCCGGATCCCCAGCTGGTGTTGATCAATGTCACTCGACTGGCGTCAGTGGCCCACACCCCCGGCTGAGGATCCGGTCCCTAGGGCCGAGTGTCCATGTTCCAGCACCACACCTCACGGTGGCTACAGTCTGAGCTGCCAGCCTCGCCTCGGCGACCGTATAACACCCTGGCCGGCCAAGCCGCAGCCCCTGGCTTTTTCGCTCTTGTGATTTAAGACCAACCATGTGCTAGCGCCTTTGAAAAGGGATCAATACCGCCTTTAGCCTGCGTTTTACACTGGGCTAGAGATCCCCACACGGGGAGGGGCCGGTGAGCTGCAGTCGGGTGGGGGCGGGGGAGCAGAGACTAAGACACGCACGTCGACAGCCCAGCTGAAATGGAAACGTTGAGGGGAGGTGTGCGCGGGACGGGGGGAGCCGGCCTTCCACACCCGCCGTCCCATTTCCATTCCGTACGGGACCGAGGTGAACCCGATCCATATTTAATAGCGAGCCACTCCTGCTGGCCACTGAACAGGAACTGGGCTTCGTTCCGCTGGCTCCAGCTAATGACAGTCCCCGCAAACATCACACGCGCTCCGTCTCGCCAGCCGTTACCCCTCCCCGGGCTGGGGTGGGGGTGGGAAGCTCTTCTCCAGGAAGACGGAGGGCGACCCGGGGGCGCTTATTACCTGTAATTGCGGCGCTTCACAGTGTGCGGCAGCCGGAGTTGAAGGCCGGGGACAATCGTCAGCGCTGTTCTCCGGAGATGCTCTTTGCTGTCAGACGTGTGTTTGTGTGTCGCAAAGAACTTCTCTTCCCCACGTCGCCTCCCCCCATCACGTGTGATTCTGCCTCTTTCCCTTCATGTGCCGGACCAGCCCCCAGGCCTGGCGGATTCAGGGTCGCACCGTTCCCTCTTCCAGCCACGGCGTCTCCTTTCTAACTCCCCTGGACCGACGCTGGAAGGAGTTGGCGTTGACGCCAAAGGGGGGACTGCGTCCCTACACGTCGGCCCTTTTCTGCACTCCGCTCCGGCAACGCATGGCAGTTCTGGCCGGCAGCACCCACTGCCAGGCCGCGCACACAGCCCCGCCCACACGCCTCCATCCAGCCCAGCAGTGCCCCCTGCTCCACAGCTCTGCCTGGGCACCTCAGCAGGGTGCAGGAGGCTTCTGAGTGGGTCTGGATCCCCAAATGATCTCTGGCAGGTCTCCCCCTAGCCCCCGCTGGGGCTCTTCATCAGAGCGGAAATCTCCAAACACCCCTTCTGCCCGGAGAAGGGAAACGGGCCGGAGCTACCGAGCCTTGTCAAGGCCGGGGATATGAGGCAGTGGGAGGAGGAGGCTTAATGCAGCGAGCGGGAGAAGCCCAGCGAACGGCTTGAGGAGGGTGACAAGACCCTAACCCTGACCCTAACCCTAACTAACCATGAGGGAGGAAGACGATTTCTAGCGGTGGTGTTCTGTATAGCCCTGACGTGTGGGAGGAAGGCATCAGGGGGCCGGCGAGGAGGTCACTGTGTGTTACCATTTGTGCTAGGCTGTGCAGTAGGGGCTTGGATACCGTGGCGACGGGCAGTATAAAACCCTGAGAGAAGATCAAGGCTCCGTTATGTGCATAAGTGACAGCAGGGTCCCTGCCCGGAAGATCTCATCAGATACAAAGGCAAGATGCGACGAAAGACGGACAAACCACACAAGGAAGGATGAGGGTAGGGGTGAGTTCTCAGCGACTTAAGCTAACAATGCGTGATGGACCCAAATACGTGACAACTAGCGAGGCAGGGCAGCGTAAGCCGCTGCTATTCCAGGGAGGTCACTGAAGTTGCATCAGATGACACCAGCTGAGGCTCTGCAATGGTGTGTCTGCATAACAGAGAGATGCACACGTGCACCCACCCAATGTAGCCTTCGTTATCTGGCTTTCTTGTAGGCATGGCAGCAGGTGGGGAGTCATGGTCTTACAGGCAGATCCAGGGGGCACGTTCCATGCGTGCAAGCCAGCCTGGAAGGAAACGTGCAGCTTGTTGTGGACAAAGCAGACAGACCTGGTGATTGAGGCTGGTGTAGTTAGCAGAGAGCAAGCTGAGGGATGACCTTGCACAAAGGGCTCCTCTAAAGCAGTTGGCCATAACAAGACCCTGGCTGTGGTATCGTAGGGGAAGAGGAGAAGGGGATTTTAAGACCACGCCGAGTTTAAGGCTGGCAGTGCAGTGATAGGGCTGAAGTTAACCTGCCTTTCGCTGTCCTATGTGAATGACCTTCCTACAGCTCTGGCAATTATTGTGTAGCGGTGCCTAGTACTGTTGGCTAGCTGGCCTTTCACCCCAGAGCTAGCAATGCCTCTCGCTACCCAGTCTGAGATGGGAGCCAAGGCAAAAGCTCTCCTTGTTGCTCGGCCTAAGGAGGGAGTGTTGAATAGTCTCTTCTCCCGCCCTTAAATTTCTCATTTAGTGCCCAAACTTAGTTTGCATGTATTAGCGGCTGTAAATCTGCCATAACAATGGGGCCGGGGATGAATAATGCATTGCGAGGCTGTATTAGTTTTCTCTCTCCTATCTTATTTATGACATGAGCCTGTTGGGACCTTTTGCAAAAAGGGGGTGGGGGGAGTCTCCGTGTGGGGCATGCTGGGTAATGCTATGCAAATCGGCATGTGGGCTGGGAAATTAACCAAGTTTTAGGTAGGTTGCAAAGCTACCAAAAGGGCAGAGCTCCAACATTCGGGCCTCCGGGGTGCAGGATCTCGAGGTGTCACTTTCCTCCACTAAGTCCTTCTCTCCACTCTCAGTTCATTCTTAATGAAAATAACAAACTCAGGGGGACAGTTGGAAACTGAAATTGGACAAACGGCTTGCCAGGCGTTCTGTGGCTAACTAGTTGGGTCCTGTAATTGTAGACGGGGAAGCATCATCAAATGGGTATGTTTCTCGTGGGACCTTGCAGGGATCAGTTCTTGGCCCTACGCTATTGAACATTTTTATCAATGATCTGGAAGAAAACACAAAATCATCGCTGATAAAGTTTGCAGCCGACACACACGTTGGAGTGATAATGAAGGAGGCTGGTCGCTGATCTGGATTGTTTGATAAGCTGGGCACCAGGAAGCGATACGTGTTAGGTAGGGCTAAATGTCAAGGTATACATCTGGGAACAAAGAACGTCGGCCATACGTACAGGATGGGGGATTTTCTCCTGGGACGCAGCAATTCTGAAAAGGATTTGGGTTGCAGACTGGTCTGTATCACCTCCCCGGTCTTAGACAAGCACTGTCAGCTACAGGCGCCTGGGTGGAAGGATGAGGTCTCACCTTAGTTCTGCCATGGACTTTGTTGGGTGGCCTTAGGTCATCGGTGACGTGGCTGACTTTGAGGTGCCGAGTGTCTGCAGCTCCCACTGAAGCTGGGGACCCAGCACCCCTTGAACTCAGGCCACTTATCTCTTAATTTCCCCATCTCTGAACGTGGATGACACCTGCCCACCTTCCTCCCGGGGCGGCGTTGCGTTAATTAACGCTCCTACTGCAGTTTGGGGATGTACAGCATTTAGTTAGCACTGCGTATTGACAGCTTCCTCCTCCTCATAGCAGTTGAACAGTCACTTAACCACATTATTACTTCTCTTATGATGACCGTGAGCCACCAGAAGTATAATGGCATCTCTGCAAACCCCCCTCTGGTTATGGTATAAATAGAATTTGACGGAGCGCTGTGTAATCGGCTCTTGTATTTTCATGAATGGGACAAAGTGCTGGATGATAAACCACAGGGCAAGTAAATCCCACGCTGGTTGAGAGCAAGATGGAGGTAACCTAACGAGTCTCTTTCCAGCTCCCAACTTATGCTTCAGCAATAATCTTGCCCAATCCATGCCTGGTTTACTCGGTCACCTTGGGTAGGCAGCTCTCCCTCGGGAATGCAAACACCGCTCATTTGTTACTTTGTGTTGCAGCCTGCCTGGCTCCAGCTGAGATCGGGCCCCTGTCACGCTAGGTGCTGTACAAACGCATTAATAAGAGACAGGCCCTGCCCCGAAGATCTTGCCGTCTAAATAGACAAGGCATGGGGGAGAGGAAGCATTGTCCCCCTCCTTTTACAGCTGGAGGAATTGCAGCAAAGAGAGTGACTTGCCCAAAGTTACCCATGAAGGCAGGGGTAGAGCAGGGAATTGAGCCTGCGTCTTCTGAATCCCGGGTTACCGCATGAATCATGCAACCCTACTTCCTCCTTTAGCCATAACCCACCCATCACCATGGTATCTAGGCTCCTGATGTCCAAGAGATGCTGAGGACCCATTGCTCCTGTTGGTTTTAGTTGAAGCTGCAGGTGCTCAGTCCCTCCGAAAAGCAGACCTCTTCACTAGCAATAAGCGCTCATCAGCGTGACTTGAAAAGCCGGTCCAGGCACCGGAACAACAGACTGGGACAGCTTCAGTTTTTCCCTCGGTCATTTGGGGGAAAGGGAGGCCAGTTTCATGACGACGGTACATGCCTCAGGTTCTATTTCTGCTTCCGCCGCAGAGTTCCTTGAGTCAGTCACTCAACTGCTCTGCGGTGCCTCAGTTTCCCTATGGGGGGTGATAATGGGATCATGAACGTTTACAAAGCCCATTGAGATCCTTGGCTGGATGGAAAGAGAAATGAACCTAGTACTGTTGGGATTTTTTATTTTTTTGCTTTTGGAACCTTGATTAGGTCCAGCTGAATCTTGCCTCAGGCAATCGTGAACTCTGTCCTTTAGGAAGGGGTGTGTGTGTGTGTGTGTGTCTTTGAAAAAACGGTCAGAAAGGAAGAAGAAAAAAGTGCCCTCTCTTAGTGAGTTCAGGAGAGTGGGGTTGGTGCCAGTCTGGGTTTCTGGGTAGGGCAGCTGCAGGGTGGTAAGGAAGAACAAACGACTTCCTGGCAATTGCCGTTCGCATCGTGCCAACCTGCGTCATTAGCCGGCGTCCTCAAACCACCACCTGAGAGTGCAGTGGAGTTTGCCTGCCAGAGAATGGTTCTTTTGGCCATCCCAGAGTTCATCCTGTGGACGGTACAGCTGGGGAGGCCTTGAGGCAGGATAGGCTTGGGGCTAAGGCCCTGGGGAGCTTAGCTCTAATTCCCCTTTCTGCGTGACTTTGGGCGTGTTACTTAATCTCTCCGTGGCTCAGCTGCTCCTCTGTGATAACCCATCCTTCATCAGCCTGGTCTATCCTGGTTGCAGGCTCTGCTGGGCACAGACTGTCCCTTACTGTGTATCTGTACAGCACCAGCCAAATCAGGCGCTGATCTCTGCTGGAGCCTCTAGGTGCTGCTGGAACCCAGTTAATTAATAATCACACCCAAGGGGTTAATTTTCCTGCATAAATATATATACAGTAGCCACCTAAACCAACTTCTCCTTTGGAGCCCATGGTGCACCTTGGGAATGTTCATTCCAAGCTTAGCTTCCATATGGCTGGAGTTGGAATGATCATCTACCCGCTCCTTGTTTTTTCGAATGTTTCTAGTGAAAACCCCAATGCGGGTGTCTTATGGAAAGAAGCATATGAGGAAACAATCCCACTTCAACCTCCTTGGACCTCTCCTCCACTAGGGAGAGGCTGGAGGGGATATTTAAATCAAGCGTTAATAAGAACACATGTTCCAGGCGATGGAGGCATTAGAAAATGCGGCAGGTTCTCTCGCAGGGGAGATGAAGAGATGCTACGTTGATTCCCATAATTGGACAGAAGAAACAACAAATTGAATGGAATGAATGAGGGGAAAATCCATAGTAGTTCGTTATTCTAATAAGAGCTGGTTTCTTTTCATGCAAAATGTCAAATTAAAAAACCTAAATTAAAAAAAAAAAAGTTAAAGCAAAGATTGAGAGTTGACGTCCATAAAGTCACGTTGGGAAACTCTCTGATCTGATCCAGCCACTGGCCTTAATGTTTCTACCCTCAGTTACCTCGTGGTCTGTAAATGCTCGTTGGGTATGGATTGTGCCTCCTCTGGAAGTTCTAGCACTGCTGCTGTCGTTCCCAGGTAATACGGTCCGTATTATAACACGACCTAGTGGTCCCAGCTGAGATCTGAACCTTGTTCATAGTCATAGAGTCCAAGGCCAGTAGCGACCACTAGATCGAGTCTGACCTCCTGTATATCACAGGCCATCACCACCACCCAGACCTCTCACAAAACCCAACACCAGAAATCAGACCAAAGTAAACAAGACTCTCACAGCACGCTCGATGCCACCGCAGAGTCCTGGCCCATCTTCCCAGTGTCCTAGCTCCAGCCACGGCCATCCCTGATCCTGCAGAGGAAGGAGATTTTAAAAAAAACTTCCCAGAATACATTGGGGGCGGGAAATCTCTTCCTGACACCTGCAAGTGGCCAGATGAAACCCTAAAATCCAGGTGCTACATGTACACATTACAAGAGATAGTCCCTGAAGGAGGCAAGACAGAGAAAGGAAGTATTCTCTCCGTTGTACAGGTAGGGAAGTGAGACCCTGCAAAACTAAGGGTAACACTTTGAAAAGCCCCAACTGACTTTCCATTGTCAAGTGGCTTAGACTCTTAGGCTCCTAAGTCACTGAAGGTGAAATTTTCAAAAGTGCCTACGTGACATACCCAATGTCGCTCAGCAAGGACATGTTAGAGCCGGGTGGGGTATGGTTTTTTCCACCTGCAAATATTGAGTCTGAAATCTTTTCCTTTCTCAATTGGGATTGAAAAGCCCAAATCTCAGATGTTTGCAAACCAAACCCCCAAGTTTTGTGGTCAATTGAAACATTTTGTTTTGATTTCAACCTTTTTTTTCCCTCTTTTTAGACTTTTTTTCCCCAATCTTGTTAGCTTAAATTTCTAAATGAAAAGTCATTAACCGGAAAACCACACATTTTATTTTTCATTTTGAAAATGTCCAAATGTGCCGTTTTGAGGGGGAAAAAATTCTCACTTTTTTTTTTGTCAGGAAATTCCTTGAACCCGACCCTGTTCGTGAACATCTTGTTTCAGCAAATCAGTATTTGTTGTGGGGGGGAAATCCATTGAAAAATTCCCAGCCCACTTAGAGCTGGGAACTGGAATCCGGTTCCGAGTCCTGTTCCTTAACCTCACTTTCTTCTCAAAATACCAAGCTCAATCCAGGCTCCCATTAAACTCGACAGGAAAAAACTCCCATTGACTTAAAGGTGGTTGGATTGGGCCCCAGGTTCCCAAGAAGGCGTCTTCGTATCAATGGCCGGTTGGAAGTTTCCTACCACGACTGATGTCTCCTCAATACTAATGACTTTTCCTGCCTTGCCTGCTGCGGTGTGGATTTATAGGGCCTCTATTTTATATAGACATTTCTAGGTCCATAAATACTGTGCTGCTGTAGGTAAGCTTGTGGCAGCATTTCCAATATAATATTCAGGATTTTATAACTCCCACCGTAAAATTTTGCTCCGAGCTGGGACGCGGTGCATAGGCTCTTGGCCAGGGAAGGGGTTTTATTGTTAAACTGGGGGAGGAGGGGTAATAAATCAGCTGTTCGGCTGCTTTTAATCACACTACTAACGCATGCTTGTGGAGGTAAGGATGAGCACAGGAAAGGTCGTCCAGGGATTAGGACACTAACCTGGGACTTGGAAGACCCTGGTGTTCCATCCCTGTTCTGCCACACACTTCTGTGCAGACCTTGTGCAAGTCACTTAACCTCTCTGCACCTTAGTTCCCCCATCTGCAAAATGGGCATAAAAGCCCTGCCCTTCTCACAGGGGCGTTGTGACCCTAAATCCATTAACAACAACAAGGAATTAGAGCAACTCCTCTGAAATCCGGGGGGTGGGGGGGCTAGTTACGTTGGTGTAAATCAGTCAGGAGAAAAGAGCCTGACTTTGCGTTCGAGATTTCCATTTGGCCTGAATCAAAACACCGGATCCGGACATCTTTAAACTGAGAGCTGGATGCCAGACTGCAGCTTGGGCTCATGCACCTAGTCAGAAGTTGTAGCCATGTTCCTACATACCATCCCGTCACCAGTGAAGCAGAGAGTACTTAAAAAGATGGCAATTTTCACCCACTTGGCTTCCAAATCCCCTAGATGGCTTTGAAAAAATCTCTGAAACCTGCAGATTTTATGCATTTGCTGGATGCCCATAGGGTCAGACCAGATGGGGCATTAAAAGGGTAATTTAAAGCAGTACCAAACTCCAGACTGGACTTCCTGTGGCTTGCGGCTCTTTCTTTCCTTTTTTTGTGCCCTAGATATGAACAAATAGCCGCCGCCTCTTTTATTTTTAGCTCTCCAGGAAACAATAATTAGTCTCTTCTACAGGATGTCTTTGAGTGCCTCAGATTTGATGCAACAGCACTGTAGTGCATTGTTTTGGCCGTTCATTGTCCTCAGGGGCCTAATAGCGCCGTGGAAGTGATTAAACTGCTGGGGACTCTGCATAACCCGAGGGAGCTGATCCTTTGGGAGATCATTGGCAGGAACAAGAGTGGATGATGAGATCTGGACATAGGGTAGTTACCCAGCCCTGACTTTTCTGTTAAATTCCTGTTGCCTAGTGCCCCAGTCCAGGAATGGGACCTCATTGTTCTAGTTCTTTCTCTCTCTCTCACAAACAGCGACACACACAATGAATCAAATCCCTCATAAACATCCTGGGGGAACCTTGAGTAGGAGGAGAGGTTATTTTACTGCTGCATTTGGCACTGGTGCGACCACAGCTGGTATCCTATGTCCAGTTCTGAGGCCCACAATTCAGGAAGGATGTTGATACATTGGAGAGGGTTCAGCGACGAGGCACGAGAATGATGGAAACCATGTCTTAGAGTGAGAGACTCCAGGAGCTCAATTTATTTAGCTTAACAAAGAGAAGGTTAAGGGGTGAGTTGATGAGTGTATAAGTAACTACAGGAGGGGAACAAATAGCTGATAATGGGCTCTGCCATGTAGCAGCCTGGGAGTAAGGTGGATGTTTTTAGCTCCGTGGTTTGAGCGTTGGCCTGCTAAGCCCAGGGTTGTGAGTTCAATCCTTGAGGGGGCCACTTAGGGATCTGGGGCAAAAATCTGTCTGGGGATTGGTCCTGCTTTGAGCAGGGGGTTGGACTAGAGACCTCCTGAGGTCCCTTCCAACCCTGATAGTCTATGAACAGTGGGGGTAATTAACCGTTGGGACAATTTGGATTTTTGTGGTGCTCTCTCCATCACTAGCAACTTTTAAAATCAGGATTGGAGGGTTTTCTAAGAGAGTCCCAACAGCTGCACACAGAGGGAGCACCGGGTTGGGCCTTTGTGTAGGACGCCTCTGCCAGGCCTTTCAAAGAGATTTACAAAAGCAGGTAAGTATGAGCCCCATTCCCACAGGTGGGGAAACTGAGGCACAGAATGGCAAAATGCCTTGCCCAAGGTCCCATGGGGAGTCAGTAGCAGAGCAGGCAAGAGGACCCATGCATGAGGGCTGACTCCCAGCACTATGCTTAGACCTCCTTCCCTGACTCAGTTTCCCCCAGGGTATACAGAGGATGTGACTTAACTGGGAAATACAGTCGCATCCTCCAGCGCGTGTCTGCAGGGCTGAGCTTGGTAAGCGCCTTCCCTTCGTTACAATGGGTCTGCGTGTTTGCCAGCTCCTATCTGTTTGGGGAATAGTGACTTTCCAGCGTGGCAGCTAATTTAGTAGATGGAGCATTGGAGGCGGGGGGGAATTCCCGAGAGCATGAGCGGAGGTGGGGGCACGGAAGGGTATCTGTAAATCAATGAGAAGATGGAAAATAAGCTCTCATTTAAATGAATAGCAAGTTGGTATTTGCCAGACCTGAATTCAACTCCCTGTGAACTTGAGGAGCCGAATAGATCCCTGATGGAGATGGAGGGTGGCTGGGGGTGAGAGAGAGATTCCCCTTCTTCACCAGTGGATGCGAGCAGCGGTTTGGAGGGTGTCTTTGGGTTGGCTGGTGACAAGTCCTGGGCTGTGGCGAGGGTGTGGGTGAGGGATTTGCTTGTTACGTCTTTTGTATTTGCTTGTTGTAAATGCCTTCCCAGTGTTCCTGCTTTGGGGGTCTAGGCTGTGCGACCCTGAGTGCACTGAGAAGCCCCTTGCTCAGGCGAGCAACCCGGCTGACTGCAATAGGAGTGAGTAAGTGCTACTCAGCGTAATTCAGGGATGTGGAACCCTTTTGTACACAGTGCGGTGTGTGCCGATTGGTTGCTCCTCCCCAGAGCTGGCCGCATTTCAGTGTGGGAAGCACTTTGGTACTGTGCAGGATCAATGAGATTTACTCCTGATTTGACCCCTCCATCAATCGACTTCTTGTCGTGGCATTGGCAGCCTGAGCCAGGCAGCAATTCAGTCTCTGTGCATGTGCCTCAAGCGTGTCCTTGATTAACATCTCTGAGCAGCTCCCGTCCCCCGTGTCTCCAAAGATCAATACGTCACTAGTTACTGGTTTCATGTAACTTCTCCTTTTTCCAAGCTAGCTTTGTTTGTGTCCCTTTGAGGTGAAGCTGTAATGCAGCGAAAGGTCAGTGCTGAGAACGGATCTCTTCCCACTCAGAAGACCAGCCCAAGGGCTGGAGATGGTGATACAGGAGTGGTTGAGCCTGACGTCTAGACTGGGGGTGGAGGGCAGGGGAACCTGCTTCCTCATACCAGGAGTTTGGGGGCTCGTGGAAGTGGCTGGGTCTGACACTGGGTATGTCTTTTTACAAGATCCTCCTATTCAGCTGAGCCAGCGTAGATTGGGAGAGAGGGGCAGCACCCTTTACTCCATTCCCAAGACCCCCCAGCTCTGCGAGAGGACTCCCGATCTGCTGCAGCCTCCATCATGTTCTGGTCCTGTGATCTTTGAGCAACCGCTAATGGTGCGGAACGGTGGTGGTGGGTTTTGATGAGAATGAAACCCAGGCTGGCTGCTAGCTGCATTGGGACAGCTTTGTTGCTCCCGGGACAATCCATAGTCTCTGGATTTTAAGAACAACCACTCACCTCGAAAAGACGGTGGTCAAGTGCCTTCTGAGACCTGACAAGAGGATGGTAACACCCGGTTACCCGGCGTTACTGTCTCGATGGAGTTTGTCAGCGTGGTTCTCATTAAGCTGCTTCATTTGGGGTGGGGAACAAGCTTATGGCTTGGTGGCAAGGGGTGATACCTACTTTAAGACCAGCCTTCTCTCGCTCTCAACCAGCCTGATGGTGGGAGGTGTTGAGTGCTGGGAGGGGACCAGCATGTCTCAGTGATGCTGAGTAGTTGATTTAGAAGCTACATTAAGAGGCACCTGTCTAGCTCTTCTCAGAGGCTCTGACACAGGACTTCAAAGGCCATGGCGGAGGGGGAAGGTCCCCGGATTCCGTCTGGGATGCAGATGGCCCCATTGGTGGAGAATAGATATCTGCTACTTGAGGGCAGGCGGAAGGTGGAACCTAAACGCTCTCACCTGACTTGCGGGGTGGGTGGAAGGTGGATTCCAGCTCCTCTGATGTGTGGGAAAGGGACAGCATCTCATTTAGAGCATTGGCCGTCTTGCTGTTGGCTTCATGGGGAACAGGACAAGCCGCTAATGGCTCTGGGTTATAGGCTGCGTTGTCTCGGTCAGGTGTGGCAGTCAGGAGATCCCAATGGCTCATGCATCCTAACATGGTGGTGCCTGTCTTTATCAAACGGTGCACTTGGACTTAGCAGTGGCGCATATCTGCTTTCTGAGCGGGGCCATCTGAAGTCATCACTGTCTTGCAAAACTCCCGAGCTAGTCCCCTCTAATCTTTCACCCTACTCTTTGCCATCTCCAGGGTAAAGAGGTGACATTTTCCACATGGAATCCACGTTCTCCTAGAAACCTTCTGGCGTGGGTGGAGCCCGCATCTTAGACCGTGAGCTCTGTGTGTGTTGGGGGTGTGTGGGATGGGACCATCTTTCTTCTCATATCTGTGCAGTGTCTAGCGCAACTGGGCCCTGACTGGAGCTTCTAACTGCAACACAAATAATTGTGATGCTTCTCTTCTAAGCCTGACTTGCACAGTTGCGCTCTTCCCTACATCCCCAGCCATTATCCCAATTTTGGGGGCTAACAAAGGTCCTTTGTACATTAAAGATCCCTGTGTTCTCCACACTTGAGCAAAACAGCTTCTCTGAGGCGTTTGAGATGGAGGGGACGAGCCAGCTGCGTTCTGACGCTGGAAAGCTGGTGGCTTTTGAAAATTGTTCTACCTTCCTTTGACCTCCCATAACTCAAAGAGACAGCGTGTAAACTTCAGGTTTATTTCATGCCCTGATTTTTCACTGCCTGGGGCCGTGGTTTTTTTTAGGTGAGTTGGAACGCTGCTGTTTTCAGTTATTGGAGGTGAGCTCTGCGTGTTGGAATGTGCCATGGGAAGTGTTTCTGCAAAAATAGCAGCTTTATCCCAACTGAGTGGCAGGTTTGGGGGAAAAGTTTTAGAAGCACCTAATTCTCCCTTTCAGAAGTGGCTGGGGTACTTCGGCGTGGAAGCGTCAATGAGTGGTAAGCTCCTAAGCATCTAAGGGTTTGTCTGCACGGCCAGCCATGGTATAAACCTACAGCCTACTAGCTTGCCGCGCGCTAACGGCACTGAAAGCTCTGCAGTGCCTGTTGCCGTATTCCTGCTCAGAATGGTCGCTCAGACACATGCTTTTGAGATTGTTTTGCCCTTTCTGATTCGTAGCTTATTTTTGTGCAATCATTGTGAGCATCTACTTTGACTTCCTGGAAGAACTCACTCCAGGCCGTCTTTTTAAACAACTCAAATTCCTTTCCAAAGCCAGGAAGAGTATGGAAGAGTCCTCGCTCTAATCTCTAGACCTCACTCTGCCCAGTGCCAAGGACAGAACCCAGGAGTCCTGACTCCAGTGTCTATACTGCTGTAGAAGACGTGCAGCACAGCCGAGGCCGGCCTCAGTCACCTGTCTTGGGCCATGGAGCTAGAAAATTGCAGTGGAGACATTCAGGCTCGCAGGGGCTCAGAACCCAGGATCCAGCACAGACATCTACACTGCTATTTTTAGCCCCAAGCCAGAGTCAGCTGACCCGGGCTCTGAGACTTGGTGCCGGGCGGGGGGAGAGAGGAGTATCCCAGCCTAGACAAACCCACCGTTCCCTGCAGAGCAGAATCTTGCAAGCTGTGCTGTAAACCTAACCTCGGAGTTGAGCTCTTTGTCGTGAAGACCCTGTGTAAATCAATTGCCACCAGGCCTGGAAATGAGTCCGTGTTTGTTCTAGACAAAATCATTCCCACCCCTTCCCTGCGTTGCACTCCTGCCAGGTTAGACTAAAGGCGGCTGAGTGCTTGTATGCAGAGTACAGGAAGGATATGGGCACGGGTGAGCTACACTAGTTGGGAATGGAGGGGATGCAGTTTTTATGAGTCCGTGAAATCCACCAGGGGCATAAAATCCACTGTTGCTGTGGATTTTATGCTGAAGGCACTCGGAGGCTGGGGTAATGGACAGCAGTATAAAACCCTTAGACAGCAAGACACCAGCACAGCACTGAAATCGGAACGGCAGATCTCTTCGGGGCTGATCAGAGAAATTGTCAGGAGGTTGGCGGAATGGGCAGTGGCTTCCCTGCGAAGGGGTGTTGGTGGTGAGCCGCTTGTGTCGGTGAAGTGCGGTCCCTACCGATAGTCCCCCGGAAAGGACGCGGGGTTTGTCTATGCTTGGAGCTGGCGGGAGCTTACCCATGCTGGCTCTGAGCAGCAAGCTCGCGCGCTAACAATAGAACGTAGCTGCAGCAGCGTGAGCTGCGGGACTGGCCAGCTGCCCCGGCTAGCGTCTCGTGGGTGTGTACTCAGCCTCTCCTGTTGCTCGCTCTGCTGCGGCTAGACGCTGTTTTTAGCACGCTAGCTCAGTGAGAGCTGGGCATCGCACTCCCGGCACCAAGTGCAGATATACTAAATGGGGCAGACCTGAAGCGCTGGAGGAAGGTGCTGCAGGCATCTTTGCTGACTTCGGAGAGGCAAAATCCTGCTGGCTGACTCTCTTGGGTTTGGGGCACTGGATCCTAAAACCCCAGTGGTCCAGTGTGGAGGTTCTAAATCAGAAAGCTTAGAAAAAAGAGAGGCAGCGACCTCGTCACCTGCTGGACAGCCGCTGTTGTGATGGGCGCATTTCAAAAAAGAGCGTAGCTCGTTCCAAGCAAGCAAATTGGGGTAACCTGTGAACTTCCTAGCAAGCTGACAGCCTGCACCGTTGGGATGCCAGGCTTGAGAGCGCTTGAATCTGTCCTTTCTCTAGCTCCGGGTCCCACTGGAACCTATTAAACGGTCTCCCTGAGTTTGTTTCCGTTAGCCTGTCCTCGTCGCCGCAGCGCTCTCTCCTTCCTAATTCCACCGGGTGCTGCTTTAGAACCCACTCGGGACACTGCTCGGCCCTGTTTCTCGTTCACTGGAATATTTATCTTCTTGGAGGTGAATCCGATTCGCCTCGTCTTCTCCAAGCCCCTGTCCTCCGGGAGGCAGCATCCTCTCGCAAGCAAGGGCGTTCCCTTCTCTACTGTAATAGAAGAAGGAGCGGGTTCGGGGGGACCCAGGCCAGGGGAGGGGGTGAGGGAGAGTAACTTAAACCATGATGGTCAGTAACTTATGTTCTTATCGAACATCAGTTGTGAAGGCCTGCAGCTGGGGGGCAGAGTTGTTTTTAAAGCATTGTAAGGTTCAGTAGCTCTGCTGATGTCTTTTAAAAGAGCCCAGATGGGTCCCAGCTAGACTTGTTTCTCCGGAATTGTAACACGAATCCATTTCCTGCACTGAATCTTTATTTTAATTGAAATCTGACAGCCAGGGTCTGGGCTGCGATTGTTGCTGCTGTTGCCTCTCAAGCTGGGCTGGGTCGAAGCTATTCAGGCCTCCGGTGTGGGGAGGAGGGGGGAATATGAGCCGATCTTTGCTCATAGTTTCCATCTAGGACAGGGGGGTGATGCTGAGAAAGCAGCTTCCTTGGCTGCTGGAAATGCCCCAGCGTGGAATTAACTTGGGTACCTAGGGGCGGTTGAATGGAACCTCAGGTGAGTCAGATGGTAGGTGCTAAAGCAGCATCACCATCTTGCTACTGGTGTTTCCCTCCCGGCACCATCTCTCTCCCTTAGTGGTAACTGGGGAGGTCGCAGCTAGCGTCAGTGCCACTCGACAGACCAGCTGCCCGTGCGGAGGATGATTGCAGCGGGAAGTGGGCTGTAAGATGAGGGTCTCACTAGGTGACCCCATGGCCCATTTCTGCAGCTGCAGAGCTGGTCACTAGAGGAAGCCCAGGCTAACAAGCTATTCCCTGTGCTTGGAGAAAGTCTGCGCAAAGGCAGGGAAGAAGAATGAATAACTTGCCTGCACTGGGCGTGTTTGCACCGGCGTAGTTACACCAGTGCAAACCTCTAGCCCTAGTGCAGTCACTCTGCACTGGTGTAAAAATGCTCAACCCAATTTTTCGGATCTAGGCCCCATCTCCTGACTGTCCCATTCTCGTGTCCATTCAGTGGCTCTCCACACGACCTCAGGCCTGGCCTACGCTAGGAAATTAGGTTGATATAACTACATCACTGGCTATTAGCCAGGATGGGCAGGGATGGTGTCCTTCACCTCTGTTTGCCAGAAGCTGGGATTGGGTGACGGGATGGATCGCTCGATTATTCCTGGTCTGTTCATTCCCTCTGGGGCACCTGGCATTGGGAACGGACAGGGACGTCTCTAGCCCGTTGTTCTTGGGGACGCTGGTCCCAGCAGGATGCCGGCGGCTCAGGGTGGGAGGCAGTCCTAGCGAGTAATGGGGCCTCTCGCGTGGCGTGGATTCAGGGCAGGGGTGGAAGAGCTCTGAACCGCTCCTATTGCAACATCCAAAGTGAACCAGGTTAACCAGGCAGGTAGCGCCTCCACCTCCGAAGCCTCTGCAACAAGTTCAGGGTGTGCGAATGGGAGACTCTGGTTTGTGCCCGTTACACTGGTAGGGGCCATTTGCAAAATTGAGGCCGAGGTTTTCTTTTCCGTTCCCCTCCCCCAAGTGCAGGAGTGTTGGCTCCCGGAGTTGGGCGCAGGGGCCGTCTCTAGGATGGGCAGCAGGCCAGGCGGGGCTGCTTGGTCGTGGTTGTGCGTGTGGCCGGCAGCCGTGCGGAATGGGGGGCGCTGGCGGAAGGGGCACCGTTTCGCTTGCACTCACGGGGCGGTTCTGCTAGGGTCGCGTCGCAGGAAGATGGGAGCAGAGGCTGTGAATTCCTGCGCCCTCCGGGCACTGCAGGGAACAGCGCTGCCTGCATGCACTGTGAGTGGGGGGGTGGTTAAAATCAAGTCCTGGCTAATTAGAAACCAGCCCAGACCATTCCCCCGCTCTGAAGTGCTTCTGCTGCACCCCGGGGCCTCTCTCTTAGGTCTGCTGTCCGCTGGTCACACTGACTGGTCTCCGCTCCCATGCCTGTAGCAACTAGCCATTCCTTCCCCTGCCCCATGGGGGACCAGGTGGGATTGATCCTATCTGTAATTTGGGGATCCACTATTGCTGTGTCCCCCTTGCTTTGCAGGCATATGGGACACGCCCCACCGCCAATGAATAATAATCCCGAGCTCTTACTTAGCACTTCCCTTCAGCAGATCTCAAAGCACCTTCCGTCTTTAGAGCCGGCCGGGCCAGACTCCGCATGGAGAGGCCTGCGCAGAGCGGCCCCTGTGACACTTTGGTGCTCCCCAAGAGGCAGGAGCTGGGACAGCCCAACTTCCATGACTGCTCCGAGCCCCTGCTGCCCTAGGGGACCATTGAGGTAGACGCCACATCCAGCTTTGGTGCCGGAGCTCCATTATGGGCCCTTCAGCGCCTGCCCCCCGGTAACGTGCTCTGCGGCGACGCCCCCTCTCAACCCTCCTCTTTTCGTCCTCTCCCTGCAGCAAACCTTTGAGGCCCACCCGGAAGAGGAAGCCAGTGTGACGCACATGATCAAGGCGGGCAGCGGCGTCTGGATGGCCTTCTCCTCGGGGTCCTCCATTCGCCTCTTTCACACCGAGACCCTGGAGCATCTGCAGGAGATTAACATAGCAACGCGGACCACCTTCGTCCTGCCAGGTAGGGGAGCGGGGGAGGGCTGGGCTGCTTGTTAGGGGGCAGCCCACAGAGGATCAGTCCCAGGGCTGGTGGGTATGTGGGGAAGGCTGCTCCCTACATGCTTGGGGTGGTAGAGAGGCCGTGAGGAGTGGGGGAGCATCTCCATGGAAAGAGCTTGACCCTAGGGAAACAGGGAGGCTGGATGTCGTCTTGGTGACGTGCTGTGACAGTAAGAATTGCTGGCAGGGTCCAGGCGGCCAGGAGCCAGCTGTTCTCGGGAGGTGTGGGTTTGGTGACCACCTCCAGCCTCTTCATCCCAGCGTGCAGGCTATGGGTCTGCATGGAAGGGGCCCTTGTGTCTGGGGTGAGGGAGGTGCTTTAGCACCCGTGGTGTCCGGTGGCCGGGGTCGGGCCTGGCTTCGTTGTAGCTGCGGAGTGGGCGTGACTGCGGGGAGATACCGCGGGGAGGAGGCGAGTTTGCTGAGGTCTGCAAAACCAATCTTTGAGGAAAGACCCGTTCTTCCTCCCCACGAACCAGCAAAGAAAATCAGCCTGAGACCATTAGTGCCAAGACCGTGTTCTCCTCTGCCCTGATCAGGGGAGTAGAGATTCTGCGGTGTTGATGCCACTCCCAAGACATCCATTGTCTCTCTGGAGAGAGCACTTCCTGCCTATGAGCAGCAGGAGGCGCTGTTCTGAGCAGGCTGGCTGGATTTTTCTCTCGGCTTCAGATTCTCCTTCCCCTCCCTTGTTTATTGCCAGGAACCCAGGGCCCAACAGGAACTTCACGGTTGTTGCCTGATCCCTGAACCCTGATCCTCTCGTTAGCTGTGTAGGGGCTTATGACCCACAGTTGAGCAGTTTTGATACTAACCACTAGGGAGCAGTGGTGCGCACACGCCAGTTTGTTGCCTTGTAGACCCTTTCTGCTCTACGCCTCCTCTCCACTTCCCTTTGTCCACATGGTCGGTTCCCATTCCAAACTCCCCTCCATCCTGTCTGGGGGAGGCCCACAGGAATCAAAATTTGGCTGCTTTTGGAGAGGCATTTCCTGTGCCCCCTGCACGGTTGGAGAAGCTGGTTCACCCCGGGGCTGGTGGAGCTGTCGTCTCTCGCCAGAGGAGCTCGCTGTCCGTGCCCTGGCCCCGGAGGAGTTCTGTGCTCCCACTGATGCCTCTGCTTCCCCCCACCCCTTGCGCATGCCCCTGATCCTTCCCCTGTGTGGATTAACTGGACAGGTGGGCTAGCTGCTGTGCTTGAATGAACACTGCTTTGTACAGATGGCCAGACGCTGACTGAGTCAAACCCCTCCAGCGGGGCCGGCAGTGGGGCACGGGGCCAGGTTATCTTACCAGTGTAGCTGCAGGCTGGAGAGGAGTTTGCCTTCTCCGCCTCCGCATCCCACCCATGCTGTCACCAGGACGTGTGTTGGGAATGAGGCAGTTTTTGCATGAGGATCAGCAGATCGGTGGCTTCTCGTGGCAGGGGGTGAAGATCTGCAGAGAAGCGACCTCTTCCGACCCTGCTCCCATAACCTTTGCGAGCATCCCCTTCGTGCAGGACGCGCACGGCAGCTGGGCCAAACCCACCCTCCCTGGGGAGAATGGGGGAACATTCACCCCTTGAAATAAACAACCCCCTGCATTCAGGGGGAAAAGCCGTTCGGCAGCATCTCTGTCCCGAGCCCTGCCTGAGCCCCGAAGCAGTGCTGGGAAGGGGCCGTGTTTATCATTTAAAGAAGCGTGTGGGCCGGACACGCTGCAGAACTTCAGCTAATGGCTCGGCGAATGGAGCCAGATGGGCTGTGACTGCTGCTGTGGGAAACGGCCTTTGTCTGATGCCTGCATATGCTGCTGCTAAGAGGAAGCATCTTTCTTGCCGCGCGTTTGGCCGGGATTCGTAGTTGGTGATTCGAAAAGCTGTTCCCCGCTTTACCAGCGGCCTGACAGATGAGGCCCCTTTCTGGACTGACACCTACGGTGGTTGTCCTCCTCTGCCTCCTCCTCAGCCAGCGCTGGATGCCTGCAGAGTATTTATAGCCTGCTTTGCTGGAGGGCGGAGTGGGAAGGGTGAACGGAGAGGGGAGGGGGAAATTGGGGTGTAGGAGATGGGGGGATCCTTGTTGCCCATGCTCACCCTTGCAAAGCATTGCGGGGAGGGGAGGAGGAGACTGCGGTAAAACGACAGGTCTGGCCCTTTAAATTTCCTCTTGCCCGTCTCTCATCTTACCTTTCAAACAGCAACTCAGGGAGCTGCCTGCAGGGTGGATGCTCTAGGATGACTCTTAAAGGGCCAGGACTGCACCCTAGCAAGGGACTGTCTGAAAAGGGGCCTGGTCCCCCCAGATTAAAATGACCGGAGCGATCCTTTGAGTGGTGCAGCTGCCCGGACCTCGTCTGCCTTCCCTCGGGGAGGGGGTTGTTCTGTCTCTGGTCCCTGTCCCGCCACCAGCACGTCTGTGCGGGAGCAACCTGTCACTGTACCCTCTCCCTAGAGCCGGGGTCAGCAGCTAACCAGAGAGGGGGACTCGGGACCATTTCCCCCCCAAGCCCACGGCAGCGTTGGGATTCTTGGCAAGTCCTCTAGCCGGTAGAAGGCAAGATGGTCCCAAATGCCTGTCCTGACTGATGCAGACGGGTAGCTGTGTGGTGGAAGCACAGAACTGGGAGGCTGGAAACGGGCACTGACCCTAGCTCTGACATTTCTCCCTCTGTGGCTTGGAGTGGGTCACTCAAACACCCGGCCTTGGGTTCTCCTGTTCTAAAATGGGAATGGTACTTATTTGCCACCCCTTCAGAGCTGGTGTGAGGCTACGGATTTGCAGGAGGCTGTTGGAGAGCTGCAGTGCCAGTGCCCGCTGGTCGGGGTGTGTGTGTGTATGTGTGTGTCACTGTTCAGCTGCCCTTGGTTTTCCCTGGTCCAGCGGCCCCAACCTTGCGTTCCAGGAAAAGCTCCATTGCAAAGCACCACCCGTCTGCTGCACTCAAACTCTGCATTCCTTGCAGCGTTAGTGACTCTGCGGAGCAGATGCTGCACAGCAGTGCGGCTTCAGTCCGATTCAGGTTCCATGTCCCAGCTCGGCCATTTATTTACGGTGTGACCTTGAGTGTTTAGGGAACGTTTCCCGTGCCTCCGTTTCCCCAGTTTAAAAATAGGACTCGTGGTCCTTCTCCACCTTTGTCAAGTGCTTTGAGGTCTGTGGAGGAGGGAGGTGGTATGACAAGCATAGCTTCGTTTGTTTCGGCTTTGTTAAACGCTCTGTTGTTGTCAGCATCAATGTGGCCTAATTACTTCACTCGGTCACATTTAAAATGGATGAAGACGCTGGTGGTGCCAAACGCCTGCCCTGCGGAAGGCTGTTCAGCGCAGAGGGAAATGATTTTCAGACTGTGTCTGGGTCCCGGTGGAACCGCCCTCACTTCTTGGCAGCCTCTGCAGAGAAGTCAAGTTGTGCACAGTCGTCCACTGAGCTCCCTCCTCATCCCAAGAGAGGGCTGGTCCCCCCCCCCGCCCCCATGTCAGGAGTGAGGCACATTGAGAGGGCAGCCGGGGGGAAAGTTTATCTGGTCCCTCCTCTGTGGTTACATTCAGAACTCGAGTCTCTTTGGTTGTCAGACTGGCATCTTTTGTGAGCGCACAATTCTCATGCACTGTTTAAAAAGCCACAGACAAAGTCGTAGTACTTGGCTGCCTGGGAAAATTGCACCAGTGTCATAACATCGATACAGTTGCACTGGTGGAAACCTCTAGTGCAGACACCCTACGCTGCTGCAAACTGGAATTTGCACCAGGGCCTGTCACATTTTTGCACTACTGCAGTGGGCACCCATTAGACGTTTGCACACTGCTGTAGTTAACATCACTGCAAGTTTCCCTAATCTAGACAAGGCATTAGATCAGGGGTCGGCAACCTTTCAGAAGTGGAGTGCCGAGTCTTCATTTATTCACTCTAATTTAAGGTTTCGTGTACCAGTCATACATTTTAACGTTTTTAGAAGGTCTCTTTCTATAAGTCTATAATATAGAACTAAACTATTGTTGTATGTAAAGTAAATAAGGTTTTTAAAACGTTTAAGAAGCTTCATTTAAAATTAAATTAAAATGCAGAGCCCCCCGGACCGGTGGCCAGGACCCAGGCAGTGCGAGTGCCACTGAAAACCAGCTCGTGTGCCGCCTTCGGCACCTGTGCCTTAGATTGCCTACCCCTGCATTAGATCTTAAAATCCTTTACTGATCCCTCCCAGAGAAAGCGCTCCCCAGAGATCACCTCTTCTGCATTCTCATCCGTTTGCCATTGTCTTATTACCAGGGTCGTCCGCGTAGAACAGGATCTCTCGCTTCTCACCAGCTCATCTGCCAATTCTTCCCGTTGTCTC
Source organism: Mauremys mutica (assembly GCF_020497125.1). Lineage (NCBI taxonomy): Eukaryota > Metazoa > Chordata > Testudines > Geoemydidae > Mauremys > Mauremys mutica. The sequence continues at coordinate 16,174,015 of NC_059092.1, read as the reverse complement.
CCACCCCTCTCCGAATTGCAAACGTACGTTTGTGCTGTTGGTTGTTTTCAAGGCAACCGATTGCGATTTCGCAAAAACGAACCACGGCTAATGGGCCGATGAGAAGTCAAGAGCTGGTGAACTCGGTGGAAACAAAGATCCTGTTGTCATGCGAATGCTTTTCAGTGCTAACGGGTTTCTTTTAGTAGGCTGCAAGGATGAGAAATGCAGTCTGGGGGATTGAGGCTATTTTGAGCTCTCAACCCCCTGAGAGCGAAGTTCTGTATTTATCCACAGAATAGCGATAGGTCATGCCCTCCCCTTCCCCCCGCAGGCTGCCCTGCTAACCTGCCCGTTCTGACCTGAAAGGACTTGAGCTCCTGGAAGGATGAGAGGTTTATGCCCCATTCATCCCTTGGCCTCTGCTGAGACTAACGAGGGGCAGCTTCTGATTTAATAGTTCTCGTGGATTGAGCCTCCAGTGCTCAGATACTGCGGCTATAGAAAATCCGAAAATAGAATCAAAGCTGGCTTTTAAGGCCTTTCCTACATGGGGGGTTTGCCCAGTTTCCAGCCCCCGGCACCATGGCACTAATGCAGATGCTTAGTGCAGAGAGGGTAAAACTGCTCGAAGCTGCTGTCTTGCACTGCTCCAGCTCTGGGAACTTCTGAACTGGAGTCGTGGGCTGTGGTTGCCCCTCGAGCAGACGGACCCACGAGTTCGAATCGAGCTGGCCGGGATACCAGAGCAGCAGTGCTGCAGCCAAAGGAGTGATTACGCAGGGCTCCAGCTGGGCTCATCCAGCCTCAGCACACCTCCAGGGCCAGAGCTAGCTAGATTAAAGCTAGCTTGGGTGTGCCTACTGGAGCTGCAGTCACGGCCTGGGATTGTCCTGCAGACACACCCTCGGTCGATTGTCTAGAAGTGCCCTGACGCAGCTTCGCCCCTGGCTGAAATCAGGGCAGTCCCACCAGCGAGGACCAGGCCTGAGGCTCGCCTTCAGAAACGGGCTGGAGCCCCAGATTTCGGGCGCCGACCCAAACATCAAAGGGCGTGTTGAGATTCTGCTCCGTCCCCATCGCTCGTTTCACCCAAAGCGCCAACGCCCCTTTAAGAGCAGGGAAGGCAGCTGGGAAGAATTCTGAAATGTGTCGCTCCCCCACTCTCCGCTTTGAAGGGCCGTCGCCCCCCCCCTCACTGCAGCGATGAACAGGAGTAATTGTTTAATTAGTAATAAAGGCAGTAGTTGTGTAAGTGGCTGGGGTTTTTGTTTTGGGGTTTGTTTTTTTTAGGGCATGATTAAAAAAAATTGATCACTTCCTTTTCTTCCTGGGAGAGTGAGTGTTTTGGCATTAATGCGTTTTTGAACTTAAGCTCCCTCATCCTTTTTTAACCAGACAGGTCATTAATAAAGTCTTCGTGGAGAGCCCCGGCTTTCTCGCGTTGTAGCTCAGCAGATATATTGCTTCGGTGAATCCAACGCCGCAGTGTTACGTCGCGGTGATAAAATATTTATTTGCCATTAGAAATCTTACACTTTTTTTTTTTTTTTTTGATGTCTTGCTTTTCCTTTCTTGGAGTGGGCGGGGAGGCCCAGCTGCAAAAGAGCCCTGAGGAGTTAAGGATCTTATTGGCGTAACGGTGGTGCCAAGAGGTCTCACCGGAGGTCGGGGCTCCGTTGTCCTAGGTACAGCCTAGATGCCGAGGCCTTGTCTGCACGAGCAAGTGGAACCTTTATAAACTATACCAGTATAGTTCAAGCAGTTCCATCCCCAGTGTGGACACAATTATACCGATATTGCTAATTCCCAAACAGGAAGGGGGGAATAAGATGTAACCGTTTACTACTAATCCCTGGCTCTCATATAGCGCTGCTCATCAGCAGACCTCAAAGCCCCAGGTCAGTACCATTATCTCCATTTTACAGATGGGGAAACTGAGGCTGGGGGGGGAGGAGTGAGTTGCTCAGGCCAGTGGCAGAGCCAGGACTAGATCTGAGGCCTAGTCCAGGGCTGTAGCCACTGGGCCACACCGTCACCACTATGGCACTGTAACTATGTCCACGCTCGGGTTGGTCCTGGTACGTAACTGTTTCTTCTGGTAGAACTATTTCCGTGACAAAGAAAAATCATACCCCTGACCAGAACAGTGGCCTCGCTTGGCTGCCTTTGCCCCAGGGAGCTTACAGTCTAAATACCCCAGATGAACAAAGGGGGCCAGGGGACACTGGGGGTCAGGGGAGCTCACAACACAGGTCTTAAGCCTCCTCCTGCTGGCACTCCTTGTTTCGTGTTTGGGGTTTTTTTACTGTTCGTTGAGGTGATGCGTTTTAATTGCGAACTAGCTCCTAGACGGGGTGGGGAGGGGGCCGGTCGTGGATTGGCCATGGTGGGAGCTTAGCAGGAGGCAGGGAGCAGGGCAAGGTGGACAACCGCCGGCGCAAATGTGTCCTGAGAACGGTTCCCGCGAGGCAGGGGGCCGAGCCGTCAGCCCTGAGCCGGGGTCGGGGAGGGCAGGATGCGCAGCTGGAGGAGGCGGCTGCTGGGGGTGTGTGTTGGAGCAGCTGCCCTTCTCCTGCGGTGCTTGGGAATGGGGGGTGGCCACCTGTCCTGCTCTGGCGCTCTCCCGCTCTGCGGTTCGGTGGGGCTGCTTGCTCCTTCCTAACCCCCTTGCTGGTGCTCCTGTGCCCAGTGCATACTGGGGGGGGGTCCTCCCTGGTGTAGCCGTGCCAGGGGGACCCCCAGGGTGGGAGGTGTCAGTGGGGTCTGGCCGCATGAGGGGTTAGCTCTTATTTAGCTACAGACAGTGTTAATCCCCCTGGACACTGCTCCAACCCTGCGCCGCCTTGTACCTGGGAGGGCTTCTCTTCCTGCCCCCTTCTGCTTGTGCCTTTTGTAAAGGGTGTGGGTGTGTGTGTGTGTGTGGGGGGGTGAGGTGCCTGCTCCTCTCTGCTGCCCCCTCTGTTCACGGTGACGGGGGCGGGGGTCGCCCTCTCTCTGGCACCCAGGGGAGAGGGTCCCGGAGAGGACACTGTCCCCTGGCCAGCTCAAGTGGCAGAGCCGAGGGTAGAACCCGGGTACACGTTGCTCCCTGGTTGCAGGAAGCCGGTAGCTGATTTTCAACCAGAGATGATGTAGTTGTGGATGTCCATCTAGAGGGCCTGTCTCAGAGCCCCTCTGCCACCCCGTGTCTGCCCCACACTGGTCACGGCCAGTGCTCGTCTGTTGCTCCAGGCCGTGCCCTGTCCTGTATTGTTTGCACGTGCTGGTTACTGGCCATGGTTAATTCATTTCTCCCAAAGCCTCTTCCCCATTCCAGCCATGCAGGGCCCCTGGTGTGGAGCCGTGGGGGGGTCACGATCCTTTGTCTGCTCCATGCTTCCTTCCGGGGCAAACAGACACGAACTACTGACAAAGCATCGGCTCCAGCTCGGGTCTGAAGAGGCAGGCTCCACCCAGGGCTCGGGACTCCTTTGTGGCCGTGCTTATCCTCTGCCAGTCAGCCAATGCCCCTGGTTCTAGCAGTCAGCTCCCGGCTCCAGGCTAATCTCGCACAAGGGTGCTGGAGGCTGGATCCCCGCTCAGGCGGCCCGGTGACAGCAGCGCATCCTGCGAGTGGCGCACCGGCCAGGCTGTGTGGGGAGCAGCGGTAGCAGTGGCATGGGCGGGGGGGAGGAGAAAGACATCGGGTAGCACCCATAACCCTTCTCCCTCCCTCCGTCCCGCATTCTTATCTCTGGTGGGAGCCGTCCCCACTGGGGACAGGGCAGGGTGTCAGCTGGCAGCCTTGCGGCCGCACTAATTGTGGGGGGTGGGGAGCATTGAGATACAAAGCAGCTGTTTTGCTCGGCTGGGATAATAGCACCCCTCTGCTTCATGGCCAGTCCCACCTCCCCTCCCATGCATGTGGACAAGGGGGATCCAGTGGACATAATGAACGTGGACTTTCAGAAAGCCTCTGACAAGGTCCCTCGCCAAAGGCTCTTAAGCAAACCAAGCAGTGTCTTAACCAGTCATGGATCGGTGAAAGGTTAAGACAGGAAACGAAGGGTAGGAATAAATTATCAGTTTTCAGGCTGGAGAGAGGAGATCCCCAGGGATCTGTACTGGGACCGGTGCTGTCCAGCATATTCACAAATGATCTGGAAAAAGCGGGAAGCAGTGAGGTGGCTAAGTTTGCAGATGATACAAAATTACTCAAGATAGTTAAGACCAAAACTGACTGCGAGGAATCACAAAGGCATCTCACAAAACTGGGTGACTCGGCACCAAAATGGCAGATGAAATTCAGTGTTGAATTACCATTCAAGAAAAAGATGGTGGAGTCATTGTGGATAGTTCTCTGAAAACATCCACTTAATGTGCAGCAGCAGGCAAAAAAGCGAACAATGTAAAGAACCATGAGGAAAGGGATAGGTAATAAGACAGAAAATATCATAATGCCTCCATATAAATCCATGCTATACCCATCCGTTGAATACTGCGGGCAGTTCTGGTCGCCCCATCTCAAAAAAGATACATCAGCACTGGAAAAGGTGCAGAGGAGGACACCAGAAATGATTACGGGTCTGGAACAGCTTCCAGCTGAGACGAGATTAAAAAGACGGGGACTCTTCAGCTTGGAAAAGAGCCGGGGGGCAGTAAAGTTGTGAATGGGGTGGAGGAAGTGAATGAGGAAGGATGATTTACCCCTTCTCATAACACGAGAACTAGGGGTCACTCCATGAAATTGCGAGGCAGCAGGTTTAAAACAAACGAAAGGAAGTTCTTCTTCACGCAACGCACAGTCAGCCTGTGGAACTCCTTGCCAGGGGATGTGGTGAAGGCCAGAACTAGAGCTGGGTTCAGAAAAGAACTAGATAAGTACAGGGAGGATAGGGCCACCAGTGGTGTTTAGCCAAGATGGGCAGGGCTGCAACCCCACGATCCGGGCAATCCTACGCCTCTGTTTGCCAGAAGCTGGGAGTGGATGGATCACACAATTGCCCTGTTCTGTTCATTCCCTCTGAAGCACCTGGCAATGGTCACTGCCAGACGACAAGATATTGAGCTAAATGGACCGTTGGTCTGACCCAGTATGGCCGTTCTTATGCCCCCCTTCCCCCCCACGCTACCACTCAGCTGCCTGCTACCCGCTCCTGCAAGACCCAAGACGCAGCCTGCAACCTCCTCCCCCAGCCCTGGAGTGGAGCGGGGGTAGTGAGACAGGCAGCAGAGTGAGGATTCCTGTGAGGCACCCCATCCTGGGCTGAGATAAAGGGGGGCATGTCGTATTTCCCCAGGGGACTCTCCGTCACAAGCACAGGGACCCTGGTTGGCTTGTGCATCCCAGCACTGCAGTAAACATCCCACTCGTCATTCGTCCTGCCCTGTGGGGTGGCTTGCCAGAGCCCTGCCCCCCACATGTGTGATATGAGCCAGCCCTGCACCCCCACCCTGCCCCTCCGTGCAGTGATGGCATAGGGTGGGGTGGAGAAATCTTCCTCCGTTTTTGGGTTCCCCTATGGAGCCTCGTCCTGCCACCTGCTCCTCTTTCTGCTAGGGCCTCCTCTCCCCCCCGCGCCCGGCTCCAGCCCCCGGTTCTTCCTCAGCTGTGTCAGCACTGGAGAGAGGAGACAGGCATCCGCACTGAGCCGCCCGCTCCCCCGTCCTTGTTCTCCCGAACGTTGCCGCTAAAGTGAAAAGACAGCGCAGCACTGCTCATGCGGGAAGAGCTAATCTGGACTGACATCAAAAACATGTTAATTCATGGCAGCGAATTATCCGTCTCATTGTCCGTGCCTAGAAACAACAGGGTATTCTGTTCTTGCAAAGGAGAGGCACTCATGCATTCAGAATGTAAAACATGGCTCTGGAATCGCGCCTTCCAAGCTGTGCCAGGAGGTTGCCAGCCCTGGCACCGGGGCCCTCGCCACGTCCTGCGTTCTGTTGTCTCCTAGCCCCAGCTGTTCGGCAGAGCCGTTGCTGGGCCAGGGCGCTGGGTGGGCGCAGGCAGTGCTCTGCTTCCCCCACCGTCCTCCAGCATTCACTCCCTTTTCTACCCCCACAGGCCAGAAGAACGTCCGTGTCACCAGCCTGCTGATCTGCCAGGGGCTCCTGTGGGTTGGTACGGACCAGGGCATCATCGTGTTACTGCCTGTGCCTAGGCTGGAAGGCATCCCCAAAATCACCGGTGAGTCTGCTCCTCTGGTCCGTCTTGCCCCTGGGAGTTGGGCAGAGCAGGAGGTTCTCAGCTGGGCCAAGAGGGAGCTCGTCAGCTCTGCGGTGGTGCTGGTGGACTCCCGCCGAGCTAGGGTTAAGCAGCACCCGGGGGACGGGTGGCGAATCGCTGGGGGGCTGCAGAGACGTTGCGTTTGGCTCCTTCGCAGGGCCAGCAAAACGCTAACTGGGATTTGCAAATGAAGCAAAGGGACCATGGCCCTTGAAGTCCCATGGCATCGCCGTGGCATTTGGGCACGTCTCTCCCTTGGATTCCTTCACAGATCCCAGCCGAGACCAAACGCAGCCCTGGAAATCCAGCCTGTCGCGCTGCGGGCTCTGGGCTGGCACGTCTGGTTTGTCAGCTTGCTTCGCTAGCCCCGGAGTGTGTTTCCGCCCCCTCTGCCAGCGCACGCCGGGATCTCGCAGCTCAGTGGGCTTTAGCGTGGCCGGCTTGGTGCTGGGGTGGGACGCCTCCCAGAAAAGCCCCGGCCCTGCCATAGGTGGCGCCGGTGCCTCGAGCTGCGCTCTGCGCCAGCGGGAAATCGCTGCCCTGATGCGCTGCTAGAGGGCGCTGTTCTGCTGGAAGCGTTGCCACTGGCATGGGTCTCGGGACTGGAAGCCCTAAGCGCTGGTTCTTCTGGAATGTCTCCTATTTATCCATGTGTTTGCATAACCCCCCCCGCCCCCCCCGGCACATGGGTGCGGCAGTGCATTTCTGTGCCCTCTTACGGCCACCGGGCGCCCCGTGTCCTGGGGCGTTGCTTTGTGGTCATGGGCACGCTCCCTCCCTGGGCTGAGCCCCGGACAAGCTGAATGGGACCGTGGAGATCTGTTGCCCTGTCGCCCACCCTTGGGTGCTCATGGAGGAGACCCAAATGTGCGTCGTACCTCCCAGTCCCTTCCAGCATGGGCCACGTGGGGCAAAAGGCCAAAATGAACCCCCCCCCCCCGGGTCCTATCTCAGGCAGCAGCCCCATGCTCCCTGGCTCAGCCGTTGGAAGCCAGGGTCATGCTTCGCTGCACTTGGGGAAGGAGAGGGCATGGTAACTCCAGGGATGAGTTCGAGGTCAGGACTGGGCTGCCCTGGTGGAGCTGTGGGTACCAGGGCTGGAAACACTCTGTATTTCCCCTCTATCTCTCCCCCTCCACCCCCGCTCTAGCAGGTGCTGCTAAATGTCAGCAAACAGCTTGGGCACCATCTGATCCCCGAGAGAGGACGCGTCACCGTCGCTGGGTCAGAACTGTCTCCGTCACGACCACAGCGGGTGGGCTGCGCTTCCTGTTCAGGGCCGGCCGCTGGGATTTCCCAGAATCCCCCCCGTTAATAGGAAGCTTGAGTCGCCGTGTGGGAGGGCAGGGGGCACAGCATGTAGTCAGGGAACAGGGAGCTCCAGGGGCCACAAGTGGGAGGGGACTTGGGACCATAGCTGGAATGGGGAGCCATTGGCTCAGATGGGAAAGGCTGGGTGTGGCATAGTGGAAATTAGGAGGATCTGGGCCGTTGGGCCTGCTATGCAGCTCATGCACGGCATGGAGGGCTGAGCACGCTGGCCCCTGCTCTCCTGGCCGGCACAGGGTTAATGGTGAGGAGCAGCGAGCTCAGGGCCCGTCTGTGCATCTCAGAATAACGTGCTCTAGTTATCGAGGCAGCCGGGAGCCGCCGGGACTCGGCAGACGAGCCTTGCAATATTTATGAGGCGTGAACTTGATTTGTTTTCTGAAGCGTTTGCTGTTAATAAAACCTCGCTCTCCTCCCCGCTCCTCTCCCAGGCAAAGGCATGGTCTCTCTGAACGGCCACTGCGGCCCCGTGGAATTCCTGGCCGTGGCCGTCAGCACCCTGGCCCCGGACGTGCTGAAGAACGACAAGGAGGAGGAAGGCGGCCAGGAGGAGAAGCCGGACGGCCCGTCTCCAGAGCCATCTGCCCTCGACAAGCCCCCGGCCAGGGAGATGAGGAAGAAGGGGATCCTCTTGCAGTACCGTCTCCACTCCACTTCCCACCTGCCCGGGCAGCTGCTCTCGGTGAAAGAGGCCCCTCCGGCGCCAGGCGGGACCGCCCTGGAGCACAGCGAGGAGGACGGCTCCATCTACGAAATGGCCGACGACCCGGACGTCTGGGTGCGGAGCAGGCCGTGCGCCCGGGACACTCACCGCAAGGAGATCTCCTCAGTGGCCATCATCTCCGGCGGGCGGGGCTATCGGAATTTCAATCCCAGCAGCAAGCTGCCAGCCTGCAGCGAGACGGACAGCACTCTTCTCATATGGCAGGTCCCTTTGATGCTATAGCGTCGACGGCAGCTGCTACCCACAGCGCACCACGTAGGGTGGCTAACTCTGGCTCCGGACTCATGCCAAGCCCCATGTGGAGCGGCCTGCACCAGGGAATGCTGGGATTGTATCTGCTACCATCCCAGGCCGACCTAGGGAACGACTTGCCCGCTGCTCGGGAGGGGGGCAGCCTCTTCCACTTACCAAACAAATGAACACCCCTCCTCACTCTCCCTTTTTTAAAGACTTGTTTCAAATGTACTATTATTTTTCTTGAGAAACCAGCTCGTTTTCTGGGGGATTCTTTTACCGTTCCGGGATGCGTCGGGAGCAGCACCCTCCCTGCGGGCTGAGGAGGTTTGCTGAGCTCTTGGGCGCATCCCTTCCGAAGGGGGCGTGAGTGTCTGTGTGTGAATATATGAATATATATATATATATATAAATCTAATTCTGTACATTATTACATGTATAAATAAAACCGTCTGTATATATTGTGGCATCCGGAGGCGCAGGAATAAAAAGGAGGTGCACATTGGAGCCCGACGGGTACTGTGTTCTCTCGAGCTTTGTCGGCCGGTCGCATGTGGTTCAGCTGGGGCGCCCGGCGGACAATGTGGTGCATGTACCTCTGGGCCTTGGTTTTGAGCTGGGCAGGAAACGGCTTTCCCAGCCACGAGGATTTACGCCGTTTCAAAGGATACCTGCTTTGGCATAGGGACGAACCCCGTAAGCTTTCGATGTTTCCCATGACAAACCAGACAGCTCCCCCTCCTGAAATAGGGGGGGTCGGGCCCCCCGCTGGGATGTGGGAAACCTAATTCTAGGTCACATGAATCCTAGAAGCATGGGGCTGGAAGTGTCCTTGAGAAGTCACCAAGCCCAGGCCCCGCGCTGAGGTACGATCAAGAAAACCTAGACCGTCCCTGACAGGTGTTTGTCCAACCTGTTCTTGAAAACCTCCAGTGATGGGGATCCCACAGCCTTCCATGGTCACCTCTTCTAGAGCTTAACTACGCTTGTACCCCTAATATCTAACCTATATCTCCCTTGCTGCGGATTAAGCCCATTACTATTTGTCCTACCTTCAGTGGACACGGAGAACAAGTGATCACAGCCCTTCATGTCTTTGAAGACTGTTATTAGGTCTCTGCTCAGTCGTCTTTTCTCAACACTGAACATGCCCAAACTTTTTAACCTTTCCCCGTAGGTCAGGTTTTCTAAATGTGATTCTCCCCTCTTCTCCTACATCCCAGGTGAGCGCCATAACCATGGGGCTGCGTGGACACGGGGGGTGTTTGGAGCCGGAATCCCATTCTGGACCAGAGGGAGCTTTCTGACTAAAGTTCTCTTGAAACCATCTCTGCCACAGGAAACGTTTTGGGTTTGAGAAACCGGCATTCCATGATGAAGAAACGTTTCACTGAAAAATTCCTGACCAGCTCTAGTCTGGTTGCATAAGGCTTCTGTCTGGCAGGTGCTGAAATTTGTTGAGAGATCCGTCTGTCCTTGTGGTCAGTGTGACAGCAAAGGCTTGGGCTTAAGCAAGGTTGGAGACTAGGGCTCTCTTCACGGCAGAGTTCATTCAAGCTGACTACACTCGAGTTACTCCTCTCCAGCTGGTCCGGTGTGATCGCCTTGTCCCTTCAGCCCTGAGCAGAGGGGACTGGGTCCACCTTGGCAACGGGGAGCACGCTGCGGGAGCTTGCTTTGTCATTGACTCTGTTGGCACAGAATTCCAGGCTCCAGGCCTGCCAAGTCGACCCCTATCCCATCAGTGCGAATGCTTGAGCCCTAGCGAGGTGCGGCCGTCTCCATCACAGAGCCCTGCTATGGCTGACGGAGGGTTTCCTTTAGCTCGGACAGCAAGGACCTGCTGTTTCAGAGGCGAAGGCCGTAGCCTGTGTGCCCGGTGTGGTGTGTGGATGACCTGGTCATCTGCAAAACTGGAAGCGGGGAATGGGGGCTGATGATACTAGAGGTTCTCTCTGGGATAAATCCAACCACCTACGTCCTTGTGGTGACTGGAGATCCCCAGCAGGGGCTTTGTGTGAAGAAGGCGGTTGTTACGCTTTGTCTTGCCAAATTCCTCCATGTTGGTTGCCACCACCCCGCCTGTGTGTTTTCCAGCTGGATGGGGATCCTCCTCTGAGAGCTCTGTGGCGCTGAGCTGCTGTTTTCAGGCCCGTCGCTGTCGGCCCCCCTGTCGCGACTAGTGTGGATGATGGGACGGGCGCCGCGCTGGCTCTGGTGTCTGGGCAGCGAGGTGTGCTGGGAAGGGACGCAGTTCCCTGAGCTTCTGGGAGTTCTGCGTGGCTTGGGTCAGAGCAGTTGCCCCCGGCTTGATCTCTAGCCAGGCCCAAAGATCTGGAAGGCACATGGGGGGGCGTGGGGAGAAGTCCCCCGCCCCACACACACAAATGAACTCTTGATGAGAACCAGCGCCCAGGTTGGGAGTAATCTACCGCTTTGTCACTAACGATGGTGCTAGAATTGGCGCCCTCAGCAGAGATTCTGCGCTGTTGGAGGTACCCGCCGTCAATAGTTATCATTGCAAACCCTGAAATGCCGTTTTTGGTGCGGCCTGTGGGCACGAAAGCCTTCAGCGTAGCCCTGGTGGCTGGCGACTCAGGTCTTTGGAACGGAAGCCAAGGATCGGGACAAACCAACAAACCTCTTCACTGAATGGGTTTCGCTTCTAAGAGACTTAGCGAGGGCTCGTTACTTAACGAGCTGTGGAGCTTGGGGAGTCTAAACGGCCTCCGCCTGCCCCCTTTGTTGGACGCACACCGCAGGGCAGCCACGTGTTTCCCACACCCTCCGTCTATAAACCTCGCAGGACCTTCAGCCTCTGCCTCCCGACAAGCTGGCTGCCTTCTTGCAAGAGGTGAGACCACCGACCGCGGCGGCAGCTCTCTCCTCGCCCAGCAAAGCTGCAACGGGATAGGAGATTCCACTCTTCCCAGCTAGCGGGGCTGGGGGCTCAGCGGCGCTCAGCCCCATACACAGGGAGAATCCAGCTATCCCCAACCAGTGACTGCAGACACTCGACCCTTCTGTCTTCACCCCACCCAAGAAGGCTCCAGGGGCAGCTGCCATCAGCGACATGTCTGGCAGCAGAGATCCCGGGAGGAAAAGGGGGAGCAGACAATGTGGAAACATGGGTAGCTTTTGGGGTGCATGTATGGAGGAGCTGTTCTAGGGGAGATCACAGCTTAGCATTTTAAAGGCTCTGGGCCTGCTAGTTAGTGGGGGTACATCAGCATAGCTCTGTTGATTTCAGTGGGGTGACCCGGATTTATATTAGCTGGGGTTCTGTCCTTTTGTTCTTCAGGGGAACAGCGCCGAACAATCCTGCAGGAAGCTACAGTCCTGTTCCTTTCAAAGTGTTGCTCCCACCCCCGTAGCTGAAGCTCAGGGTGACATCTCAGTTCTTCTCTGCAATACCAATACCCTCTGGGTGCAGCAGCCAATGGGCGAACCTTCCGAAACGGGAATGAATCCCGGCTCGGATGGAGTCCTGGCGGCCCGACTCTAGCTCAGTCCCATTCGAATGCCTCTGGCAGCCCGCTGTAGTCTGAGGTCCAGAAATACAGCGCAGCCTTCAAACGGGAAGGGAGGGGACCATGGGGTCCCCTTCAAAGACACTGTGCCAGTCCCTTGGGTTGTCATTTGCACTGTGGCAGCACCTAGAGGTCCAGTTGAGACCAGGTTCTATTGTGACGATTGTGCCACCTATGCAGACAGGACAGGCAGAGGGTGGGGGAAGAGGCGCAAAGCTAGTTAGGCTCATTGGATTCAGTGGGAGTTAGGAGCCAAAGGATCTTTGAAGATTTCAGCCTAAGTGACTTAGATCTCTGAACCCAGATCTCTCGAGCCAAACCCAGATACCATCCTTCCTCCCCGTCTTGTTTGCATAGCACAGCTGGCGTGGGAGGCCTGAGAATGAATGGAGAGGTTACAAGACATATCTGGTGGCTTCCTGCACCTGCCCTACGCTCCCTGACTGTCTCCCCCCTGACAGGAGCAAGCCCCTGAGGACAGTTGGGCACAGGAGCTGGTGGGAACGGCTGGGTTTCCCAGTCCCACGGGATCCTTCTGTTGAACTGATGTTTTAGGTTCACTTTAATCTGCCCGAGGGTGGGCAGGGGAAGGGATGAGTGAAGGAATATTGACATGGAGGAGTGGGGTTGGGAGAGCGATTTCTGATTGAAGCTGCCTTGGTGCCAACCTTCAGTCTGCAGGAAGACGCCTTCTCAAGAAATGCAAATGCCGCGTGCTCCTCTGGCACGCACCACCCTGCTTGTTCTCTGAATAATTCCTGAGGTCAAATGTCGGGCGTCCAGCCTACCCGCTCTGCTCTGCAGGAGCGTCAGCCCTGACAGCTGTCCAGAGACCGCAATCGGGCCAGACATGGGTCTTCCCTGAGCACCGTGGTGGCCGGGCACTTACAGGGGAAGTGCTGCATTCTTCAGACGCATGTTCCAGGGGGAGGTTTTCAAAAGTGCCCACGAGCGTGTCTAGGCTGGAGCTGGAAGTGTTGTCTGTAGGGACCTGTACGCTCGTTCTGAGCTGCATGCTAACAATCGCGCTGGTGGCAGGAGTGGCTAGCTGCCCTGCGCACATGCCCAGAGCTCAGATGGGATCCCCTTGAGGCAGCTTGACTGCCCGCACCGTGGCTTTGACGCTGCTATTTTTAGCATGCTATCTCGAGCGTGTCGGCGTGAACCGGAAATTGTACCTCCCGCTCCATGGTCGTCGTCCTCTGAGAGACAGCTGGAGACTGACCTCCGGCAGGACTTGCATCTATGTGACGTAGGAGTACTGCCGAAAAATCCGATCGTCCAATCTGCTACAGGCTGAGCTTCTAGAGCATGGGACACGGTGGTTTAAATTCTCAGGGTTCACGCAACACGTTCTGTTTGGGCTGCTGATCTGAGCAAGGTCATGCACCCCCTTGAATGTGTAGGTGGAATGATACCAGCAAGTCAAGGTGAAACTCGGCCCAAACCACCAGTTTAAATGTGGTTTCTGCTCGCAACTGTGCTTTGACCCAGGTTGGCTTGGAAGGTGCAGGAGTGGGGATGGGGGTGGTGGGGAGGGGTTGTAACCCAGTGGCTGTCAGGGGTCATTACCAAAGACTTCCAGAGCTCTAAAATATTCTTTCCTCTCCCTCAACAAATTCTTTTGTTTCCTGGTCCTCCATCCTGGGTTGTCGTGATCTTTCTTCGGACTGGGCAGAGGACTGGATGGGACCCCCAAGGAGCTGCTGCTTGTTGTTGTTGGCAGAACTCAGGATCATGCCCCCATGCTCAGGGATTGAATGGTGCTGCCTTTATAGCTAGAAGACCAGCTGGTGAGAGAATCAAACTCCGGTTCCCAGCTTGGCCGGCCATGGTTCAGTGCTGATTTAAAATGTCTCTGCACTAAACCTTGAGGTGGTTTAATATGATCAACATTTGCTGCCATACTCTATTGCAAAATCTGCCAAATCCTTCCTCCATGTAGTGGATAGGATTGTAGTGATGCATTGGAGCTGAAATTGGTCTTTCAGTCTTTGTCCACTATGCTGCTGGTCAGGAGGAGAGGAGGAAGAGACCCAAAGAGTCAATTAGCTGATCTGGCCGGAGGGAGACGGTTCTGTTACCCAGTTGCAGCATTAGATCAAAACCAAAATCTTTTGAATGCCTTTGTGAAAACAGAACTTTGTGTGCACGCACGTACGTGCTGGTGGTTCGGGCCACGAGCTTGGGACGTGGGAGACCTGGTGTCAGGTCCCTGCTCTGCCTGGGATGAAACACTGCTCTGGTGGCCTGTAGACTGGGGGTCTCCTCTTCCCCAAGCTGGAACGCAAAGCTGAACTTTTGAAATTTCCTGCAAGAAATAAAATTCTGAAAATCGTTGATTTGGTACCATCCAAACATGCCAGTTGGACTGCGCTTGGTGGTTAACCAGCTGGGACTGTGTGGAACCCTGGTCCTGGGAAGAGGCAGCAGAAAGCAGAGAATCTTTAAGCAGGATAATTCATCCAGCTGCAGTGTGTCTCCACCATTAACGACAGCTTGCTCCATCCAGCCGTCTGCTCTAGAGGAATCCTGGACAGGGGAAGATGGAAATTTTGTCCGAGGACTAAATCAATTTAAAATAGGATCCTCTGATGGCTTCAATTTGATTTTCATTTTCAGCATTGCAATTATCAGATTTATATTCCCAGCTATTCATCCTTGAAATGGGACAGCTTGGCCGGCACTGTCAGAAAAGAGATTATCCGGCTTACACCAATTTCCTAGTATTTTTCTAATTAGACATCAAATCTGCATGTATTTATTATTATTTTTTTTTTGCACAGCCTTTTCTTAATAAGTTTTCCTGCGTCTCAGCTGTTGTCACATACAGAAGCGTGGTTAGTTCATGGATTCTGGGGAGGTTTGGGCCAGTCTTGGGGCCAGATCCTCCATTGGTGTAAATAAGCACAGCTCCCTTGAAGGAACATGGGGATGGATCCTTACCTTACGGCATCAGTGTGAGTATTTATTTATTTTTTTAAATCTCCTACATCTCTCTTCAACATGGGCCAGGTATTTAAGCACCTAACCCCTGTAGCAATCAAGGGGAGTTAGGTGTCTAAATACTTTTGAGGCTGTGGGGCCAAACTTCTGAAACGTGACTCGTGATTTCTGATGGCTCAATCTGTGAGTGGTCCAAGTGGTGGCATCTTAGAGAAGTCTAGTGTTCAGAGAGGGCTTGCTCATCATGCTCTGAAAATCAAGCTCTTTCAACCTGTCTCAAACCAGACACTCCAAATCCCCAGTCATGTGTGACAATCATAGCATGGCCCAGCTCTTGGCCAGCTGTGTGTTCCTCACCTGAAGGCAGCACCTGGTTCTCCTGCAATACCAACCTCGTCCCCACCAACCAGTTGCTGCCACAAAGGAAAGCTTGTGATGTTTGGTGTGCAACGAGCAGTGGATTCTGATCAACCTGCCAGAAACCAAAGGGCTGCGTCATTCATAGAACCATCCAGGCGATTTAAAACACAATGAAACGAGCTGAGTGAATTGCAGAAAAATCTGTGCTGGCCATGCAGAATATGCAAGGGCCTGTTTCTTGCTGGATTCGGTGATGTGTTGCTGGGGCCTTTAAAAGGACCCCTTGAAAGTCGTAGTTCTGCCTGGAAATGGTGTACCTGCTGTAGCTACATGTAACGCCAAAGGTGACTAGAACTCTGAGCAGAGCGCGGGGGGAGGAATTTGCGGCTCATCCTAGGGTGGCCAACTTTCCATTTTGTGAAAACCGGACACTGAGCACCAGAACCTCCCCTGCCCTGCCTCTTCCCTCAAGACCCTGCCTCTTACCTCGAGGCCCCGTCCCCCCCCCTCCTCCCCCCACCCATCGGTCGAAAACCAGACACTTGCCACCCCATCCATGCCTTTGCAATGGGTCTGCAGGCGAACCATCTTCTACAAAATGCTGCCGCAACTCCCACAAACTTCAGCCTGAAGGTGCAAGTGCTGTCGTAGCCTTGACCTGCTGCTGCCCTAGCAAATCTGCTGAGGAGCAGCCTTTTGACAACTCCCCAGGGATGACACTACGTCTACACTACGGGACTATTCCGAATTTGCATAAACCGGTTTTGTAAAACAGATTTTATAAAATCGAGTGCGCGCGGCCACACTAAGCACATTAATTCGGTGGTGTGCGTCCGCGGTCCGAGGCTAGCGTCGATTTCTGGAGCGTTGCACTGTGGGTAGCTATCCCGTAGCTATCCCATAGTTCCCGCAGCTTCCCCCGCCCCTTGGCATTTCCGGGTTTAGATCCCAGTGCCTGATGGGGCAAAAATCATTGTCGCGGGTGGTTCTGGGCACAGCCTCACCCCTCCCTCCCTGAAAGCAGCAGACAAGCGTTTCGCGCCTTTTTTGCTTGGTGAACTGTGCAGATGCCATAGCACAGCAAACATGGACCCTGCTCAGCTCAATACCGCAATCGTGGATGTTTTAAACGCCTCGCACACTCTTGTGCAGTATATGGTGAACCAGGACCTTCGAACCGAGTCGAGGAGGAGGCTGATACGGCAGCGCGGCGATGACAGTGATGAGGACGTAGACACAGAATTCTCTCAAACCGCGGGCCCCGGCGCTTTGGAGATCCTGATGGTAATGGGGCAGATTCTATCCATTGAACGCAGATTTTGGGCCCGGGAAACAAGCACTGACTGGTGGGACCGCATTGTGTTGCAGGTGTGGGACGATTCCCAGTGGCTGCGAAACTTTCGCATGCGTAAGGGCACTTTCATGGAACTTTGTGACTTGCTTGCCCCTGCCCTGAAACGCCATAATACCAAGATGAGAGCAGCCCTCACAGTAGAGAAGCGAGTGGCGATAGCCCTGTGGAAGCTTGCAACGCCAGACAGCTACCGGTCAGTCGGGAATCAATTTGGAGTTGGAAAATCTACTGTGGGGGCTGCTGTGATGCAAGTAGCCAAAGCAATCACAAAGCTGCTGCTACGAAAGGTTGTGACTCTGGGAAACGTGCAGGCCATAGTGGATGGCTTTGCTGCACTGGGATTCCCTAACTGTGGGGGGGCGATAGATGGAACCCATATCCCTATCTTGGCACCGCAGCACCAGGGCACCCAGTACGTAAACCGGAAGGGGTACTTTTCAATGGTGCTGCAAGCACTGGTGGATCACAAGGGACGTTTCACAAACATCCACGTGGGATGGCCAGGGAGGGTTCATGACGCTCGCGTATTCAGAAGCACTACTCTGTTTAAACGGCTGCAGCAAGGGAATTACTTCCCAGACCAGAAAATAACAGTTGGGGATGTTGAAATGCCTGTCGTTATCCTGGGGGACCCAGCCTACCCCTTGATGCCATGGCTCATGAAGCCATACACAGGCAGCCTGGACAGTGGTCAGGATCTGTTCAATTACAGGCTGAGCAAGTGCAGAATGGTGGTGGAATGTGCATTTGGCCGTTTAAAGGCGCGCTGGCGCACATTACTGACTCGCTCAGACCTCAGCCAAACCAATGTCCCCTATGTTATTGCTGCTTGCTGTATTCTCCACAATCTCTGTGAGAGTAAGGGGGAGACCTTTATGGCGGGGTGGGAGGCTGAGGCAAATCACCTGGCCGCTGATTACGCGCAGCCAGACACCAGGGAGATTAGAAGAGCACACCAGGAAGCGGTGCTCATCAGAGAAGCTTTGAAAAGGAGCTTCATCAATGGCCAGGGTACAGTGTGACTGCTGTGTTTGTTGATGAACACCCACCCCCCTTGATTGACTCATTCCCTGTAAGCAACTCACCCTCCCCCTTCGAGTACAGCTTACTTATGCAAATAAAGTCACTCTCGTTTAAAAATCATGAATTCTTTATTAATTCATTATAAAAAGAGGGAGAGAAGTAAGGGTGTGGTTTGGGAGGAGGATAGGAAGGATGGAGAAGGCCATTAAAAATTTCACATTAACGACAGCCTTCTTGTTGGGCTGTCCACGGGGGTGGAGTGGGCGGGTGCACGGAGCCTCCCCCCACGCGTTCTTACACGTCTGGGTGAGGAGGATATGGAACATGGTGAGGGTTGAGGGTGGTTACACAAGGGCTGCAGCGGCACTCTGTGATCCTGCTGCCGTTCCTGAAGCTCCACCAGACGCCGGAGCACGTCAGTTTGATCACGCAGCAGCCCCAGAGTTGCATCCCGCCACCGCTGATCTTCCTGCCGCCACTTCTCATCTCGGTTGTCCCTCCTGTCCTCACGTTCATCCCTCCTGTCCTCACGTTCACTGGCCTCTTTCCTGTAATTTGATACCACGTCCTTCCACTCATTCAGATGAGCTCTTTCATTGCGTGTAACTTCCATAATATCCGAGAACATCTCATCTCGCGATTTCTTTTTCCTCCGCCTTATCTGTGCTAGCCTTTGGGATGGAGGAGGGATGGTTGAAAAATTTGCAGCTGCATGAGGAAGATAAATATTTAGAAAGATACATTTTACAGAACAATGGTTATACTCTCTCACAGTGAACAGCACTATTCACCTAGCACATGTGATTTCCCTACAAGGTCACATTTTTCATCTTAATAGTGAGTGCTTGGAGCTCTGGAGTTACAGATCTCACAGACACAGGTCCAGGCATCAGAATTCAGCTTGCATGCGGCCATGGTAAGCCACTGTCTTTCGGCTTCTGTAGTGATTTACCCCTCCCCCCCAACGCATGGCTAATACCACGCTAGCTCCCTGCTAATCAACAACCTTCCCACCCCCCACCCACTGCGTGGCTGGTAGCTTGGGGAAGATCGCCGGTGACCAAACACAAAAAAGATCCTCGGCATTTCACTCCTCCCCTCCCCCCGCTTCGCTACGTGCAGGAAAGGTTTTTTTTTAAGCTGCTGCAGTCCACGAACCCATTAGAAAAATGGCCACCCCCCTTACTTAAATTCCTGATTTTTAACCAGGTTATCCTGAACGATATCACTTTGCTGAGGATAACACAACAAGATAAAGAACGGATGCTTCTTGAATGCCAGCAGTCACCGGGACCATACGCTGCTATGCTTTGCCACTCAATGATACCTGATTACTTGCTACATGCATGGCGTGGTAAAGTGTCCTACCATGGTGGGCGGAACAAGGCTGCCTTGCCCAGAAACCTTCTGCAAAGGCTTCTGGAGTACCTACAGGAGCGCTTCATCGAGATGTCCCTGGAGGATTTCCTCTCAATCCCAGGACATGTTAACAAACTTTTCTAAGTAACTATACTGTCTGCGAATGCATCCCAAGTCCTCAGGGCAAATCAATCATTAAAAAACGCTTGCTTAAAAACCAATGTTTGCTATTTGCAAAGGTACACTCACCAGAGCTCCCTTCCATGGCGTCATTGTCTGGGATAGTTGCTTGTGAGGGCTGGGAGGAGGGTGGTTCCGTCAGGGTGATAAAAAGCTCCTGGCTGTTGGGGCTCACGGAGTGCTGTGTGCTCTCTGCTAGGTCGTCCTCCTCTTCTTCATCTTCATCTTCCCCGTCTGCATAATCCTCAGCCATGGCAGAGATTACAACCCCCACCTCGGAATCCACGATCAGGGGTGGGGTACTTGTGGCGCAGCCCCCTAAAATTGCATGCAGCTCAGCATAGAAGCGGCATGTTTTTCGACCTGCCCCGGACCTTCCGTTTGCTTCTTTGGTTTTCTGGTAGGCTTGTCTGAGCTCCTTAACTTTCACTCTGCACTGCACTGAGTCCCTGCTGTGGCCTTTATCCGTCATAGCCTTAGAAATTCTTTCAAATACTTTTTCATTTCGTCTTTTGGAACGCAGTTCTGTTAGCACTGAATCCTCTCCCCATATAGCGATCAGATCCAGTACCTCCCATGCAGTCCATGCTGGGGCTCTTTTACGATTCTCAGGAGACTGCATTGTTAACTGTGCTGATGAGCTGTGCGTGGTCACCTGTGATGATGAGCTCTCCACGCTGGGGAAGCAGGAAATGAATTTCAAAAGTTCGCGGGGCTTTTCCTGTCTACCTGGCCAGTGCATCCGAGTTCAGAATGCTGTCCAGAGCGGTCAGTGGTGCACTGTGGGATAGCTCCCGGAGGCCAATACCGTCGATTTGCGGCCACACTAACCCTATTCCGATATGTTAATCCCGATATTAGCGCTACTCCTCTCGTCGGGGAGGAGTACAGAAACCGATTTAAAGAGCCATTAAAATCGATATAAGGTGCCTCCTAGTGTGGACGGTTGTGGCGTTAAATCGGTTTTACGCTCCTAAAACCGATTTAAACGCCTAGTGTAGACCAGGCTTAAGCAAGAAACCCTGCATAGACTAATAGAATATCAGGGTTGGAAGGGACCTCAGGAGGTATCTAGTCCAACCCCCTGCTCAAAGCAGGACCAATCCCCAACTATTTTTTTGCCCCCTCAAGGACTGAACTCACAACCCTGGGTTTAGTGGGCTAATGCTCTAACCACTGGGCTATCCCTTCCATCATGAGAAATGGCCTTCAGTGCAGGTCCCTGTCTGTGCATGTATGTGACACCCCCTCCCCCATTCCTAGGGTATCCGAGGGCCTCACAGTCAGGAATGGAATGATCTTCACAACCCCCTTGTGAAGTGGGGAATTGTACAGTGGGGGAGCTGAGGTGTGGCAAAATTAGAATTTCAAGGACTCGGCACCCACCTTTGGGGCCAGATTTTCCCAAGAGCACTGGCTCCATTTAGGCATCTCCTACTGGGAAGCTTATGCCCAGATTTTCAAGAGTCCCACACCCAACGTGCTGTGCTGTCTTGAAAAATGTGGTCACCTATTTTGGTGCAGAAATGGGACCTGAGCTCTTGAAAATCTGGCCCTAAGTGACTTGGCCACGATCCCACAGGCAGAGCCAAGAACTTGACCCCGGCCACCTGAGTCCCAGCCTGATGCCTTAACCACAAGCCCATCCTTTTGGCCCCAATTTTGTGATTCTAAACTAGGAAACGTTCCCAGAGCCTGTTATATAGACCTGACCGGCATCTATATAGCAATGTTTTTCATTATTATATCTGACACAGCCATCAGCTGCCTTTGCACTTGAGAACGTTCTTGATCGATGACTAGAAATTGCCCATCGAGTTGAGTTCAGCAGGTGTGGAACCAAGGGATCATCCCCCCGAGGCAGGAGTAAAGACACCAGACATGGTCTCTAGCCCGTTAGAACCTTTAGCCTCCCTGGGCTGGGACTCTGTCGTTAAGACAGAGCAAAGTGGAGGATGCAAGGTTTAATTTTGTCTAATAAGGGTGCATGAAAGGCCCAATCCAAAGCCCATTCAAGGTTACCATCTTATTCAAAGCTCACTCCAGTCCATGGGTCTTTCCAGTGGCTTTGTTGACATTGGGGCAGCCCTGAAACGAAGAGGTTTTAAGTGAACGCGAGAGCCAGAGGGACGCACCTGGCCCCTTGTCCGCACCCTTTACGGTCAGACCAAGCAGTTCACGGCCTGATCAGGATTCTCTCTGAGCCAGGCTCCGGCAGCAGCTGCTCAGCGTTACATTGTTAGCTGGGCTCCGGAGGGCTTGATTATCTTTTATCAAATTAATGTACTTTAGCCGGCGCGGCTGTGTAATGAAGACATTTCGCAGTGCCTCGTTTTCTGCCGGCTGTCTAATAAGGAAGGTATTGCACTTCTGAGAGGCGCCGGGTCTTGCAGATTGAAACCGTCAAAGCAAACAAAACTAATTCCTGTTTCCTTTAATGAGATCAGCTGTACGGAACGTGCAGGTAGGTCGGTCCCGTGAGCTGGTCCGTTTGCATGAATCCCTCTTGCCTTGCAAAGGGGCTGCCGAAATGCAAGGTCTTTCTATGATCTCTGGGAAGCCAGCGCCTCAACCGGTGTAGCTCCCGTGACTACAGTGGTGCTATGCTTGTTGGCAGTGGCTGGGGATCCGCCCCATTGACTTCAAGGGCACTGACACGGATTTACGCCACCTGAGGGTCTGTCACAGGAGATTCTTCTTACCTGGCTTTTGATTATGAGAATAATTTGCTGACTCGCGATGTCTGAGGCTGGACAATAGCAGAACCTCTGTACCAATGGGATAATGAGGAGAACCAGGGCCCAGGCTAGTAATTATAGTAACTAGCTCCTATCTAGCACGGCTCGTCCAGAGCGCTCAAAGTGCTTGTGGTGTCCCGGCTCTCGAACCCTGGTGTGGAAGTGCCCAGACAGCTGCTGCCTCCTGGCCTCCACCCAATGCCCACTGACACCTGCTGGGCGGAGAAGCTACCGGGACGACAGCCCCAGCCAAAGCGTAGGGTTGCCAATTTTGGATGGATGTATTCCTGGAGATTTCATCACATGACACAATCTTTAATTAAAGATGAATCTTTGATTCCTGGAGACGCCAGGGCAATCCTGGAGGGTTGGCAACCCTACCAAAGCACCACCCACGGGCGCGCTGATTGGAGAATTGCCCAGCTCCACTGATTGGTCCAACTACGCTATTTAAGCCAGGAGGAGGCACGGGAAGTTTGTCCGAGCAACAGAGGGTTTCCTGTTGTGGCTGCCTGGGACCCTGCTTGTACCAGCTTCCTGCACTCAGCCCTATTCCTGAGTCCAGCCCCACTCCTGGCGCCTGCCTTTGCTCCTGTTCCCACTGTGTTCCTGCTCCGTTCCTGGTCCTTGCCTCTCCTCCTGCCCTTGCACCTCATCTCTAATCCTCCACCACCAGCCCTGGCTCTGAGCCCGGCCTCTGACTTCTCACCCTGACTCTGGTGCTGACCCTTGGCTTCATTCCCCAGCCTGGACGCCTGCTCCGCCCACTAGCCCTGACTACTAGGCCACACCACCTACATCCTGGTCCCTAACGGTGCTTTACAAAGAAGGTAAATATCCATTATACCTGATGGGGGAAAATAGAGGTGAAGTGATGATTTATCATGTATGGGTGACCCAGGACATGAGACTGTCCCTGCCTCCAAAGCGTTTATAATGCAAATGGATAAATCAGAATCCAGTTGCCCAAGGTCCCACCTGTTCAGGGCAGAGCCAGGAATAGGAGCCAGGTCTTCTGAATCATAGTCCAGTGCCTGGAGCACACTGCCTGTTATCCCCATCTGCCCAAGGCTAAGCCAGCAGTGGCCTCTCTAACTTGCTGAACTGCGTAGGGCGAGTTAGGAGTTCACGAAAGATGAACAAACTGAACTTGAATTTGCAAATGGCTTTTGAGCAGGACCCTTAAAAAAGAAGTGGCGAAGGACCCCAGGGTCGGGGTCAAAGGCTTTCAAGCTGGCTACGCTCCAGGAAGCAGAGGAATGGTAAGCCGTTGTATCTCCTGGAGGAATGGGACAATGGTTGGTGGCGTGGCCACTGATTTATTTCAAAGCAGATAACAAAGTCATGACTCTTTAAGGCTCCAGACCTGTTGCTTTATCTCAAGTACTGAAGTGACCCCCATTACTATTATATTTGAGTACTTCAAAAAAATCTTCTTACTGTATTTATCCTCAAACACCCTGGGCGTGCTCTGATCCCCGTTTGACAGCTGAGGGACCAAGAACCCGTGAGTCCAAGGTAACACGGGCAGAACAGGGAACCTAACCTGTGTCTCTGGCAGTACCCTAACCTCTGGGTCATTCTTCCTCTCAGAGTCCTTGCTCCCAGCTGCAGCAGCGATTGAACTATGCCCCTCCTATGCCAAGAGCCCGCACGATTGCATTAATGAAGGTATTCATGGCCCTATTAATCAGCGTAGCATCTGAATGTCTCAACTTCCAGTAGCTTCTGAGAGTGGTGGAGCAGCTTCCATCTGGCGGAAGTGGCCGAGATGCACCGATGGGTCACTAGAACTGGTTGAAAAAGGCCGAAGGACTTTCACAAAGAATGTTGTTGTTAAAACATTTCATCTAAATCGCAAAATTTAGAATTTTATTTTAGCCACCAGTTGATAAAAAAACAGCCACGCTTTCATTAAAAATCGAAAAAGTTTGCAAAAAATTGTGGCCAAAATCTTGACTTTTTAAAAATCGGTTCTACTGATGTCATTTCATTGCGATATTGGGCCCCAATCCCGCAATCGGATCCGAGCAGAAAGACCCTTGCATCTGATGGTAGGTTTGGAGCCATAATGATTTGCAAGAGGGCAACTTTGCTGCTGAAAGAAAACTGCTTCCAGTAGTCGTAATAATCCCTCGATCTTATACAGAGCTTTCGATCAGTCGATCGCCAAGTGCTTTACACAGCAGGTCAGCATCATTATCCCCATTTTATAGATGGGAAAACTGAGGCTCAAGGAGGTGAAGTGACTTGCTCAGCATCCTCCAGCAGGCCAGGGGCAAAGCTAGGACCAGAACCCACATCTGTTGAGTCCCAGTCTAGCTGTATGCACACTGCCTCCTTACCACTAATAGATACCCCATATTGATTTAAATACACTGGGGTGACAGTGATGTACAGAGAAAATAGCTAGATTCTGAGATGCCAAGAAATCTCGCCAGCTAGTAAGTTCCAAAAAGCTTCTCTGAGCGCTGGGGAGGATGTAATGCTACTTGTACTCTTAAAAAAAAAATTAATCTGGTGTATTGTAATGGCTGGAAATATTTCCTTGTAAACACCTCTTATGGCATGTTTCTGACAATAAATCTGACTTCCTAACATCTAAACTGTGCAGACTGCTATAGGAGGCAGTGGATTTGACATCTGTGTATTGGAAGGGCTGGCCTGAACAGCTATGAATTAAGATCCTAGTTCTCCCCGTTTTTTCAATATTTCCGTTAATGAGTCTGGAGAAACTGATCAATATCACTCCGAGATGCTAATATGACCAGCACCAGGTGAGCTTGTCACAGGCGGCGTTTGAAAACTCCTGCCTAATGATGTTAAACAGAAAGCTGCCTTTAATGACGGAGAGCCTTAGGTTGGACTAAATAGGCCAGCTGGCTTCTTTATGGCTGCTAATCGGACATAATTGTTTGTAGTGGTGTTGTAGTCATGTCGGTCCCAGGCTATTTTAGAGACAAGGTGGATGAGATAATGTATTTTATTGGCCCAACTTCTGGTGATGAAAGAGACGAGCTTTGGTGCTACACAGACGTGAAGAGCTCCGGGGAAGCTTGAAAGGTTGTCTTTTTAACTAACAGAAGTTGGTCCGATAAAAGAGATTCCCTCCCGCACCTTGTCACTCCGGTGAAATGGTCACTTGCTGGACTATGGGTTGTGAATGAGCCTCTTTTAGAAGGAGATAGTTAGGAATAAAAGGTTTGCATACGCCAGGAACTAGGGACTATTGGAACGCCGGTGGTAGCACAGGCTTGGCCCAGTAATAGGGGAGTGGAAATGGACATGGTGAGCGATGGGATTATCCTGTTTTCTCGTTTGTTCGGTCCCTGTTAACAGCAAACTTTTTCTGGTGCAAAAGTGAGGATCTCCGGAGCGGTTAATAGGTTGGTTAACTCATCAATGGGCTGCAGTGGTGCCCAGTGGAAAGGGTACCAGGATGCCTGGGTTCTGCTCCAGACTGGCACTGATTTATTGTACTGTCTTGGGGCAGCTGTTTCCCTTCTCTGTCCCTCAGTTTCCCCATCAGTAAAACAGGGGTGATGACACTGATTTGCCTTTGAGAGATCTACGGATGAAAAGCACCGTGTCAGTTCTAATGATTAAACCTACACATCTCCTGAGAATGAAACCAGACGGGTGATATTGAGTCCCTCGGGCCCAGATCCTCCAATGGATTCAGGCAGCCAACTCCCATTGCAATCAAAGGTATTTAGGTGCCCAAATACCTTTCCAGATCGGGGCCTCGGGTTTTACAGAAGAGCTGCCAGTTACACGAATTAATGGTATTTACACGTGTCAAAGATCTTAGGCGTATTCGCTGCTGCCCACCACCGTGGTCTCTGGGCACCTTCCATGTAAAGTCAATAGCATCGTGAAGACCTTAGTGGACTTCTCTCTTTTCAGGGAAACTCTGCCTGGGCACGGATTTTGATCTGGATGATTCTATTAGCTTCTTTTTTTGGAAGGGGTTTCAGAGTAGAAGGGGGCACGGGTCGTCAGGGTGGAAGATTACAACCACACTGAAATTACAGTGTAGTACATGTATTTGTATTATGACGCGTGCACAATAGGAATCATTTGCCAGGAGGGGAGGATCAAGAGTTTATTTCTCTTCGCTGTGCCTTCCCCCCCACACACCCGCCTTAGCATCCTGTCCTGATGACCTGAATAGGAAGATGGGGAATGAGACATGAGCTGTTGAGAAGGGGGTATATGGGAAGGAAAGAGGGGGAAATCTTTTGAGTTACAGAGTGCTTTGCGTGGGAAAGGTATCTGGTTATTCAGTGTAATGGTGATCTAAAAATGTAGCAATTTCTGAGTCTTTCTCACAAGGAAAGTATAAAGCCCTTTGATTATCCTCGTGCACTTCCTTGCTTCTCCGCTGTTGTGCATGTTAATGCTCTTAAGCCTGTCTGGCGGTAGCGAGAAGTGACCGTGCGTGTTGCGTGCTTCCAGACTGTAATGCCACGGGACTGCACCAACTCAGAGCGATGGTACTGGGGGGAAATACTTGGCATGTGGAGCAGGAGCAGTCATCTCTCTTGTGCTGTCTCTCACTCTCACAAGTGGTTTGATCCTCCCCAAGGAGAAGGTTTTTTCTGTGCTGTAGACTGGAAGGGTCCATGACCAATGTGTGCGAGACATCTCCATTTTTCTGTATGCGTGCGAGACGTGGACCTTGACAGCAAAACTTGAACTGAAAATACAGGTAGTAGAGATATGAGAGACATCCATAAATTCCTGGGCATCTCCTACTTCAACCACGTCACTAATGAAGAGGTCCGCAACATCGTCACCCAATGCACTGGGTCATATGAAGACCTCCCGCCGACTGTGAAGAAGCACATGCTGAAGTGGTATGGCCATGTAACAAGATCATCTGGCCTATCCAAGATCATCCTCCAAGGGACAGTAGAGGGGAAGAGAAGAAGAGGTAGACAGAAGAAGAGATGGATTGACAACATAAAAGAGTGGACAGGAATGGACTTCGCCGAGACTCAAGCACTGACGCACAATCGTTAGGAGTGGAGACAATTGGCTGATTGCTCATCAGTGATGGTGCCCCAACAACCAATGTGGTTATGGGAGTGGTTATGGGAGTGGTGGTGGTGGTGGTGGTGGTGATGATGATGAGACTGGAAACGTCTTCTACTGGTATCCCGTGCTGTGCTAGCAATTGAGGGGATAGCAACACTGTGCCTGTTATTCTTTCCAGCAATTTCTCTTAGGAACAACCAGCCTTTGACCTGTTGTGCTCGCAAGCAACTCAAGCATGATGTACTTCGGTCCAAAGTGGAGTGGGAAACTTCTGGACAAATCGAGATTCAAAAGACCAGGGCTGTTTACTATGGGGAGGAGACCTGACAAAGGGATACAACATAATAAATGATCTATGGAAAGCAAAGTGGGCTCTGCCATTCACGCCGCCTCATCAGCCAAACGCAAAGGGATGTTGGATGAAATTGTGAAAGGGAACAAATGCAAAAAGTGTGAAAGGAGATACCTTTCACAGTTTGCCTGTGGAACTCATTGCCACATGTTATATGTGAGGCAGAATTAAAAAAAGAGCTGGGTGTTTATATGGCTAACAAGAACAGCCAGAGTTATATAAACAAAGAATCTATTCATTTTGAAAGGGGTTATAGCGTGTATTTGTATTAGTATCAAGAATTTCAGCCAAGCCTCAGGCCCCCATTGGAGAGGAGACAGTGAGAGAGCTTCATCCCATAAGCCAGCTGCTAATTAATGGGGGTTAGAGGGAGATCCTTCTTCAGGGTGCCCAGGTTATTCCATAGCTGCCACTGCAGAGTTTCACATTTTCCTCCTCAGCATGGGCAGAGATTGTCCTTTTGTTCAATGTTTGTGCAGGGCCTAGCGCAATGAGGTCCTGGTCTGTGACTGGGGCACCTAAGCGCTACCTCAATAGGTCAGTTTCAGAGAGCGGATGCTGGACTAGCAGCCCTGTGGGTAAAGCCCTGTACTGGGACATGAGACTTGGGGTTCTGTTCTCAGCTCTGCTGCTAGGTGACCTTGGGCAAATCACTCCCCCCTCTGTGCCTCAGTTTCCCCATCTGTAAAACAGGGTTGATGCTACTACCCTCCTTTGTAAAGCACTTTGAGATCTATTGGCTAGATCAGAGCTAAAGATGATTATTAGACAGACCCAGTTTGCTGGTCCCTACGTTCCCGAGTGCTTTGTGGTAAAAGGTTTCCTGGCTCAGCCAGGGAATCTGACCCTATTTTCACTTTCAAGTGTGGCTGGATATTTATGGCCTTAGCCCTAAGAAGTCTTCTGCTGTTGCTGGCAGAGAGGGGCAGGGAGCAGGAGTTAATTGTGAGCTGGAGGATGGAAGGTCCATCGGGAATCCAGCACCTGCCTGCTGATGTGAGTAGAAGAGTTTTTGTGGCAGGGTGAGGGGTGATAATTTAAATACTGGCTTTAAATGAGATTTAATAGCGATACTTGTAGCTGTGCAGAGATAATGGTTATAAAATCTCCTGTACGTCAGGTCACCAGTGGGCCACCTGCAGCCCCCCACGATCAGCGCCTCCCCCTCTCTCCCTGCACCTCCCGATCAGCTGGTTTGTGGTATGCAGGAGGCTCAGGGGTGGGGGAGGAGCGAGGGCAGGGCAGGCTCAGGGGAGGGGGGTGGGAAGGGGTGGAGTGGGGGCAGGGCCTGTGGCAGAGCCAGGGGTGAGCAGTGAGCACCCCCCCCCCGCCCGGCACACTGGAAAGTTGGCGCCTGTCGCTCCAGCCCCGGAGTCGGTGCCTCTACAAGGAGCTGCCTGTGGCTCCGGAGCCCCAGGTTGGCCCCCCCCTGGTTTATACCCAGATAGCCGGGCAAACCGCAACGCTGGGGTAGGAGCTTCAGAACAAAGCAGATCTGGGGTGTAACCTGGTTGGGTTGGAAGGGAAGGAGGGTGACCGGCTCCCTGTAAGCAAGTGTCTCCTCTGGGCCTTGGAGTCCCAGGCACCGTGGTCTCTAAGCTGCCTTACACGAGGAGGAAACGAACGAGAAGCTTCCATGCAGTCAAACCGCCTGCCACGCGCGCTAGGTGCTGCAGCAAGCCCGAAGGCTGATCTGTCCCACTTAGCTCCTGACAGAGGCAGCGCACGGTGACGGCTGCCGCCCGGCGCGCATTCAGCTCCGTCAGCTGTTCCTTTGGATTCCCTGTCTGGGCTGAGCGGCTTTGCCTGCAGAAGGAAGCTCAGATTATTTCCCCTCTCTTGTCCCTATCCAGGTCAACTCTCCCCCTCCCCTCCTGGCCATCCTTTTCTCATGACACTTTCCTGGGCTTCTCAGAGCGTGTCCTCCTTTGAGGCGGTTCCTGCTGAGGCGAGCCCGCAGGCTCAGGAGGCCAAGAAGGCCTGGTGTAATCCCATGTCCTCAAATCCTGCTCTGTGCCGGCAGCCTGCCAGGTTTGCCCCTTGCTTGCTGTCTGCCTGGTGCCTCTCGTCAGAGGAACGCGTGTGTGGAAGGAATGAGGAAACCGCCCGGCTTCTGGTAGCAAACGGCAGAACAAACAGCAATAAGTGTGTGCCGTGGCATCGGGCAGCTGGCTCTCCTCCAGCGAACGGGTTCTGGGCCTCAGGGCCCATGTCGGTGGAGCCTGGGTGGAGCCATTCTCGTTTGTTCCTCGGGGCATCTGCGGCATCAGACAGAACCTGAAAGCAACCTTGTGACTTCTTGGAGAAGCAGGTCTTAGACTCAAAGGATGAAGGGACGGCTACCTGGCTAACCCTGTGCATAGCACTGGATGCTTTTTACGTTAGTCTTCCAGGTCTTCTCTCTAACATACTCCTCAGCACCTTTAGCGATGGTGCTGCATCTACCTCTCACCTCTAGACGGGTGATGGGGGCGTGAGACCCACATATAAATTGCAATCCAAAGCATCACGTCTTGCAGGCAGATTCGGGCTGGTGCTTTTCAGTTTATCTCCTCCCGGTGTACAGATGGGGGTTGGGTTCTGCTCTTAGTTATGCCAGCACTGATCTTCAGGCATGCTAGTGATCAACTCTCCTGATTACATCACAAGTCTCATGCTGCTTGGTGTGTGGGTGTTACAGCTCCAGCTCCTGGAGTCATGTGAATTTGCAAGAACCTCACAAGAACCTCAGCTTTCATTTTTGTAAAAAGGGAAGTGCCTAGCCCTCAGGATAGTAGAAAAAAACTTGAAAGCATGCCTTGAGCTTCAGAAACTAAAAGGCAAATAAAATAACCCAATGTTGATTGTTCCAATGAAATCTCAATTTTTTTTGTAAAGCCAATCTCCTGATTTTGGCGGCTTGACAATACTGGGAGATATTCCCTGATTGCACCTGGCTCGTCAAAGAGAGAGACGCCTTCCTGGCCTCATCTCTAGTGCGACATTTTCCATTTTGAGTGCCAAGCTGGGGCATTTTATTGGGCCACCTCAGCAAATGTATATAATTCCACCCCTCACCCCCTTCCTCTTATGTCGCTGCTTCTCAGCTATCTGCATCTGAATGGTGTTTTCCTGGGTCAGTGCATCAGACATGAAAATGTATCCTGCGTAAGGCAGTGCTCATGCTCATTGTCTAGAGTTTGGCTAAATGACCAAAGCAATGGAAGGTGAAAAGACCAAAAGGGGGTATGTGAAGCTGAGAAGAACTGATTTGTGCAGGGGCAGAACGTGCTCTAGCTTTTCACTGCTGACGGCTTGGGTTCAAAGCTTAAGAATATAAGAACGGCCATACTGAGTCAGACCAAAGGTCCATCTAGCCCAGTATCCTGTCTTCTGACAGTGGCCAATGCCAGGTGCCCCAGAGGGAATGAACAGAGCAGGGAATCATCAAGTGATCCATCCCCCTGTTGCCCATTCCCAGCTTCTGGCGCACAGAGGCTAGAGACAGCATCCCTGCCCATCCTGGCTAATAGCCGTTGATGGACCTATCGTCCATGAATTTATCTAGCTCTTTTTTGAACCCTGTTATAATCTTGGCCTTCACAACATCCTCTGGCAAGGAGTTCCACAGGTTGCTTGCGCATTGCTCAGTTCCAGAGTGAACTGTGTATAGTGGTCTTGCTTTGTTCCTAAATACGCATTGGTTCATAACCTGGCACAATTTGCCTCTCTGAGGTCAGGGCTAAAGCAGCGTAACAAGGGTCCAGTGCAGCGGCAGAGTGGAAGCTTGCAGCGGGCTTGTTCGCAGCGAGTGCTATCAACTTTTATGAGCCCTGAAATTCATTCAGAAACGGTGAGGCGGCGTGGGTGCGGGGGACCTGGAAAAAGCACACATGCAAAAAAATGAATTTGGGCTTTTATGAGAAACAGATGCACCGTAGGTCGAAAATGGGGAAAGATAAATTCCAAGTGGTGGCAGGGCCAGGGAAAGAACAGAGCACGCAGCAGAGCTGCAGGGCTCTGATGTAAAAAAAACTGCTCTCACCATCTGCAGTGCACGATTTTAGAGAAAAAGGCAGAGCAGAAACAGTGGCCCGTGGAGAAGGATTGAATGTTCACCAGGAGATGAAGATCACCAAGGAAGCATAAAAATACTGTATCGACATGATCTTGGATGCCTCCGTTTATCTAGGTATTTTTCTATTTCCATTCTCCCATGGTCCCCATTGTGGCAGTAGATGAGAATTTGCAGGGTTTTCTCGTAACCCCCAGCCGTTTTTAAAAAAAGGAAAACAGCAGACGTTGGGCCTTGGGTGGCAAGTATCGCAGGCCAAAGGAGGCTGAGCCTCCCCTGCCCATGGTCCGACCAGGCCCCCTCCTGCTTCCCGCACTTCCCCCATGGCCCGGGCTGGGGGTAGGGTGGCCGTGCTGTGGCCCAGGACTCGGGGTGGCTGGAACTGTTGCTCGGGCAGCCTGCAGCTGGGGCTACACTGCCTGAGGCGCTGGGGCCATGCCGCTCAGTGCTCTGGAACTGGGGGTCCTCCGGCGGCCCAGGGCTGGGGGCGGGGGCAGCTGTCAGCCATGATGGGGGGCTCAGGGCTCTGGCAGGGGAGGGGGAACAGGGAAGAGGGGTGGCGCCGGGGGATAGCTTCCCCGAGCGGGCAGTTCACGTGCCACCCAGGAGTTGCACAGTGCAATGTCCCCTTGCAATGTCCTTCAGTGTTTTTAAGGTTTGCAAACGGTGGCGGATTGAGAGCAAAATCCCGTTCTTAGATAAAAGGGTCGTAGCCTGATTGGTGCCCACATCGCTGAGCTCAGCGGAACTCCCCTTTCGGGGACCACCTCTAGGGCTGACGGTGCCATAGGGCAGGTCCCGTCCGTCTGAACTGCTTTTGATGGAAAATTGGATTTTCAACTAAAAGGAAATTTTTTTTCACCAAGTCTCTGCTTTCCGTGGAAAACCTCGTGTTGCCAAACAGCTGAAAACTGAAATATTTCCGTTTGGATATGCTGCTCCAGTGCCTCATGGGAGTTGTAGTTTGGTTACCTTCAGTCCTCAGTGGGTCAGACTCCCTGTCCAGATTACATCTCCCACAGCTGTGGTCTTCCATGATGCAACTGCCTCCCCTCCGCACGAGCTGCATCAAGGGAAATATAGTTTGATCATGGAGCATGGTCTATAGAGGCGAATGGGAACATGAGGCACCCAAACTACAACTCCCAGGAGGCAGCATTTCCAAATTGAAATACTTCTGTATTCTGAATTTTGCTGCAAAATTGAGATTTTTCCATGGGAAAACTTAGACAAAAATGATTTTTCCCCCCTCTTCATCTAATTTTTTTGGTGGAGGAAAAAAATATTTCCCAACCAGCTCCAGTGTACAGCTCAGCTTTCACTCTCTCTGCTGAGACGGCTGACACGCATGCCAGCCATGCCGGCTGTGTGTTTTTGTGGTGAGTCCATTGGGAGACCCCCACCCACAATTCACCACAACCAAACCAGCTCTGGATGGACACTAGGGAGCCAGCAACCTGTCCGTTACCCATTCCCTGAGCCGCCCAGCTTCCCCTTTGGTCATCTTAAGCATTAGGGTTGGAAGGATGTTGTGGGTTATTTAGTCTATCTGCCCTGCATGGTATTAGGTAGTTTTTCATTGCCCTACCTGTATTTCCTTCCTTAAAAAGGCAGAAAGAAGAGAGATTGTCCACTGACGGATTGCTCTTACGTCACAGGTGCCCAGCTTCCACTATTAATCTTCAGAAGAACAGGTGCATGACATGGTTGGAAGGGGGTAGGAAACGTCTTTCCTGGTTTGCCTTGAGTCAACATTACTCAGAAGTGAAGAGAGATGAGCCAGGACACTCAGCAGATGCAACTGAACTCCTTGAAGCTTTCAGGTAAATTATTTTCTTGGTCAAATAGCTCTTAAGAACTCAGGCGCAGCCTGGATAGTTCAACTCTATGGAGACCAGGCTGGGAGACTAAATAAACCCAAGAAAAATGAATATTGACCCCCCACAGACACACAAAGATCACATCTAGGCTGGGCAGGATTAGATTTTTATCAGTAAATGTCGGTAAACATTGATTTCACCATACGCATGCAAAGAACAAAAAAATATTCCCACTGGTGGTCGTAGAAATATACAGATAGGCAAGTTATGAAAAGTGCAGCCTGAGAACGTATTGGACTTAGATTTATGCATATTTACTTT
This sequence comes from Mauremys mutica, assembly GCF_020497125.1. Classification (NCBI taxonomy): domain Eukaryota; kingdom Metazoa; phylum Chordata; order Testudines; family Geoemydidae; genus Mauremys; species Mauremys mutica. The sequence continues at coordinate 16,140,461 of NC_059092.1, read as the reverse complement.
GTCTATTTTGATGTGACGTCAAGAATTGGGGCTTTAACTCTTTAAATCTCAAGGTTTAGCGTCGTTCAATAATTACTGTCTGACCCCCTATAATTTCCCGCAACTGTCAAAAGTTTAATTGATACAAATAAAAGGCTGAACCCCCATAATTTTACACAACTGAAAATTTAAATTAAAAATAGACAAAAGACTTAAAAAAGAACATTATCTGTTGAAATTACCAAAAATTTATTTATATGTATTATATATTGTGATCGACCCAGGCCAGCTGGGAACAGCAGAGTAGTAGAAGGGAGATATCCTGGCCACTGGATAAGCAGTTTTCTGTTCCCTGAGTGACCAGAGCAGGGGCTGCTCCAGGCTAATGAGAACACCTGACTCCAATTAACCTGCTAAGAGTCAGGTGAGGCTGTTAAGCACCTGACTCTAATTAAGGCCCCTCTGATGCTATACAAGGGCTCACTCCAGTCAGGCCAAAGGGAGCCAGGGGAGAGGAAGTGTGGAGCAAGAGGCGTGCAAGAAGCTGAGAGTGAGTAGGCATCCTGCTGGAGGACTGAGGAGTACAAGCGTTATCAGACATCAGGAGGAAGGTCCGGTTGTGAGAACAAAGAAGGTGTTGGGAGGAGGCCATGGGGAAGTAGCCCAGGGAGTTGTAGCTGTCGCACTGCTGTACCAGGAGGCACTCTAGACAGCTGCAATCCACAGGGCCTTGGGCTGGAACCCGGAGTAGAGGGCAGGCCCAGGTTCTCCCCAAACCTCCCAACTCCTGATCAGACACAGGAGGAATTGACCTGGACTGTGGCTTCTACCAGAGGGGAAGGTCTCTGGGCTGTTTCCCGACCCACCGGGTGAATCTGTGAGGCGAGCAAATCCGCCAATAAGCGCAGGACCCACTAAGGTAGAGGAGGAACTTTGTCACTATATATAGTGAATTCTGCCAACCCTAATCCTATATTTTATTTGGCTAACAAGGCAACGCTGGGATGGCACTTGTAGTCACAGAATTATTATCCTTTGTATTATGACAGCGCCTACTGGCTGCAACCACGATTGGGGCCCCCTTGTGCTATGCACTGTTCATAATGAGGATCAAGGTCAATCTAAGCAGATAAGATGTACAGCGGGTGGGAGGGTAAATAGAGGGGAAGTAACTTGCGCTGCTGGGCTGCGACCATGGTTTAGAAGGTGAATTGGAGCTCATGTCTCTGACATTCCAGTCTGGTGTCCTACCCACTAGATCACGGTGCCTTCAAAAGAAAGGCCCTGACACATGATCTGCAAACTGTATATATAAATGGGGGGTTATCATAGAATCATAGAATCTCAGGGTTGGAAGGGACCTCAGGAGGTCATCTAGTCCAACCCCCTGCTCAAAGCAGGACCAAACCCAACTAAATCATCCCAGCCAGGGCTTTGTCAAGCCTGACCTTAAAAACCTCTAAGGAAGGAGATTCCACTACCTCCCTAGGTAACCCATTCCAGTTCTTCACCACCCTACTAGTGAAAAAGTTTTTCCTAATGTCCCACCTAAACCTCCCCCTCTGCAACTTGAGACCATTACTCCTTGTTCTGTCATCTTCTACCACTGAGAACAGTCTAGATCCATCCTCTTTGGAACCCCCTTTCAGGTAGTTGAAAGCAGCTATCAAATCCCCCCTCATTCTTCTCTTCTGCAGACTAAACAATCCCAGTTCCCTCAGCCTCTCCTCATAAGTCATGTGCTCCAGCCCCCTAATCATTTTTGTTGCCCTCCACTGGACTCTCTCCAATTTATCCACATTTACTTCCCCTTATATATGCCTCCTCCATTGAAATGCTTGTTTTGAGGACAATTATAACCCTGTAATGTTGTTTTATCCTAAATTATTGATCTGTCCTCTCAGCATTCACTCTAGCTCAGTGTAATTTTTGCCTAGGGACAGCATCACCCACCACTATACTACTGCAGCGGGTGGTTAATTTTGCCAGGGAAAATGACAAAAGGTGGTGAAGCTGCACTGTATCTAACAAACCGAGGTGGTGTGGGCACAGCACGTGTCACAGGTCGGGATACCTCCACTTGTATTTCCCCTCTGTGGTCCCTTGAGGGCGCACACTCTAGGCTCAGCTGTCACCTCTCTTGGGTAGCTCCCTTAAAACTACATTATGGACCCCAGTTTTAGAGAAATCTTTGCCCTGCTGGGGCATTTTCCTGATCAGAGGGGGGAGAAAGGACTGCAATGGTGAAAATCAACAGTGTGGACTACAGCGAGTTGTGTCCCCTGGCACCACCTCGTCCATTCTCCCAGGGGTTGGGAACATACTGGACATATGTTCATATGAACAGCGGGATGTTTGGGGGCAGGCAGAGAAGGAAGGTAGGAAGAAGGATGCCGTTGTGAGTAAAGCAGCGGACGGGAGCTCAGCAGAACTGGGTTCCGTTCCTGCATTTGACACAAGCTGCCTGTCTGACCTTGGGCCAAGGTCAAGAGTCTTTTTTACCAGTATAACCAGTCCTAAGGAGGTGGCGTAACTACTGGCCAAAGACCTTTTTATGCTGATATGTGTCGTCTCCCCGCTAGGGTGTTCTGCCACAATAGCTATATCTGTACAGGCAAAGCCTTTCTAGCGTAGCTCCGTCGCACTATTCTTGAGCTGTAAAATGGATCCCCACTACTGTCCTATCTTGTAAGTGTGTCACAAGGGTAGGTTCGTTAATATTTGATTCTCTGGTGATGAGTCATATAAGTACCTAGAGAGGCAGACTGTTGAACAAGCTTGCTAGCAGCCAAAATCCCGAGTTTGGCTTATAAATCATAAATTTAAAAATAAAATAAAATTGAGGTTATTTACCTTCTGGTTTCCAGGTATTTGGGGCATGCTCAGTGTATGTGTTCAAGCTTTTCTCCACTACTGTGAGGCCCTGAACCTTCCTTCTTTACATGACAACTGAGATTCTTGATTTCAGGGCTGGAACTTAAAACAAAACAAAAAATACACCCCCACCCCCACTTAAGTCAACAGTGGTTAAGTCACTTTTAAGCCTAAAATGGAGATTTTTGCTAAAGCAGGACAAACAGCAACAGGAATAGAAATGATTGCAGGGTGCGTGTGTGTGTGCGTGTGCACAATTAATTGTTTTAAACATGCAAGTTTATGACCCTACCATGAACATCTGGTGTAGCAGAGAACTAGAAAAGCAAAATTGATTATAAACAGCGGGTGAAACAGGACTGTCTGGTTTCTGTGACTCAAGCTGGGTGAAGTGCAGAACAGAAACAACCAGCTTAAGTGGTAAAAAGTAAATTAGATTTTAAAAATCCTTTCAGTGGTCCATGGAGACAGAACTGGAGAGTGAATCCAGAGACCTCGGTTCTATTCTTGGCTCGTCCACAGATTTCCTGTGACCGCAGGGAAATCACTTCACGGCTTTGTGCTTCAGTTTCCCCATCTGTAAAATGGGGGCCTTCCTTTTGGAAAGTGCATTTAGATCTACGCAGGAGAAGGGCTTTATTTCCCCTGTATCCTTTCAAAAAAGCCAGCGGCTGGCTCATTAGGGTAGGTCTCAGTTTATACAGCTTCCACCCTCTTTGAATTTTCCTTGAAAATATTATTCTAGATGGGTGGATTTAAAAAAAAACCAACCCTGAAGAATGTTGATATTTTTGTTGAAATGTTTCGCCGACTGAAAAAATTTGCTGAAATTTCAAAATGTCAACTTTTTTGAAATTTAAGTAAAAACTTTTCAAAATTCCCCCACAATTGTTGTTACTGTTCTTTGGACCAGCTTGAGGTCTCGGTGTCCCCATTCAAAATCTGAAAGCGGAGCTGTTACTAGCTTGCAATTTGATCAAGTAGGTCACATGGTAGGGTTTGTTTGTTTGTTTTTCCTAGGAGGGGTATAACTGTTCTGTGAGCAGAGTTACGTGTGACACCAGGGATTTAACTGGGGACGTCCCAAGCTAAAAGCACGATCTATCAGAGCATGAGCCAAAGAGCTTGGGTTTATAACCAGGAGCTGTAGCAGACGCACATACTCTGGGAGAGATGGACAGAGCGTGTCTCTCTCTCTTTCTCTCATATAAATGCTCACAGAGAGCACATTTTAAAGTTCTTTTCTGTTCTTGTGCACGCTTAAAATTTGATTGCCACAAGCATTCATGCTAGAGCAACTTGATCGCTCTATTGTTTGTGGAAAGTGAACAGGAAAGGGATGACGACTCAGCCAGTGGAAGTTCTTAACAATCCAGATGAACGTGCGTGCACTTTTGTGCCGTTTATCTAGCTCTGGAGTTATTTGCTAGAGGGTAGGAGTGTCTCCTTGGACTATATGGCACCGTTAGTTGGTGAGACAGTGGCAAACCACACGATGCTCTTTTGTCTGGCTCTTCGCTGCGACAATACAAAGCCGCTTGAGAGTTCAGGGCAACTGCAGATAAGAGACAGTGCAAGAAATTCAAAAGCAGGTGGAGACGACGACATGGGAGAGAAAAACAGAAAGTCTGCCTCTGCCCGGCGTGATTTGTCAACAACAGAAGGAAGCCAAGATAGATGTGCACAGCACACCTCACCTCACCGGAGGAAGAGGAGCGGGCCTGCTCTGCATATCAATGTAGCATTTATCATTTCATTTTGCAGCCCATATTCCTTTCCGTGTCCCACAATGGCGGATTGGCACATGCCCCACTTGTGCGATACAGTGTAAAGACTGTCGCCTGCAAGTGGCTCTGTCCCTCTTCACAGCAGATTTCATTTAGGGGGAGACCAAACGGACTGTGCTGCGGCTCTGATCAACAGTCCCTCTGTTCCTTTGTGGGAGAGCAGGTAGGCCCCAGTGCAGAGAAGTTGCCCAGCGCAACCATTTGGATGTTTGTCATGCTCCCAGGTGTGTGACATTTTTAATTAAAAATAAAACTCAGTTGTTGAAAAGGAATCGAAGCCTCCCCTTCGAGGACGGAGACCAGTGCTCAGGGCCGGCTCTAGGCACCAGCAAAGGAAGCAGGCTCTTGGAGCGGCCAATGGAAATGGGCGGCATGTCTGGGTCTTCGGCAGCAATTCGGCGGCAGGTCCCTCAGTCCCTCTTTGAGCTGCTGCCGAAGAGGAAGAGAGGGAGCGAAGGACCCGCTGCCAAATTGCGGCAGAAGAATGAAGCGTCGCGATTGAGCTGCCGCCCAAGTGCCGCAGATCGGCTTCATCTCCCCCCCCCCACTTCGGTGCTTGGGGCGGCAAAAAAGCTGGAGCTGGCCCTGCCAGTGCTCCTCTTCTCATCCCTCCTGTCATCTGCAGCGGTGTGTCCCCTTCAAAAACAAGACAAGGTCGGACTCGCCTACCCAAGTGCCGTGCCTGGTTCAGCATCATGCAGTGGTCCCGTTGCCACACAGACCGTGTGGCTGTCCATTAATCCCATGCCAAGGGCCGGACGCTAGAGCTGTGAGAGCTGAAGAAACCTTTTCGGTGGCCAGCGTCGAATTAGGGCTTGTATGTCTCCCTTTAGGAAAATGAGAGCAGCCAGAAGGTAGTATGATCATACGCAGCAGAGATCGTCTGTCTGGGTTCTTACGTTGCACCCATCACCGTGGTATCCGAGTACCACCATCCAGTAGAGAGAGGCGAATGCCCACACAAAGAGCCACACGAACGGACGCGTGTAGCAGTGTTTCTGTGCCAGCTGGCATCTCTAAGACACGATCTATCCATTAGACATCAGGAAAAAACTTAACATTAGGGAGGCAGATTATCACACCCAGGTCTTCTGCAGAGTTCTTATGCCTTTCTCCCAAGCATCTGGTGCTGGCCACTGTCCGAGACAGGATACTGCATTGGATGGACCCTGGGGCTGACCCTGCCTGGTGATTCCTATGTATCTAAGCCTTAGTCCCCAGCTGAATCCATAGGGTAGAATGTTTTTTACGTGGATTTAAAGATAAAGATCTGGATGGCAAATGAATTGGGGCACCTATTGCTAGGGACCTTTATTCAGAGTGCCCCAGGAGGGGAAGAATCTGGTTGCTATTTCATAGAATCATAGAATCTCAGGGTTGGAAGGGACCTCAGGAGGTCATCTAGTCCAACCCCCTGCTCAAAGCAGGACCAAACCCAACTAAATCATCCCAGCCAGGGCTTTGTCAAGCCTGACCTTAAAAACCTCTAAGGAAGGAGATTCCACCACCTCCCTAGGTAACCCATTCCAGTTCTTCACCACCCTACTAGTGAAAATTTTTTTCCTAATGTCCAACCTAAACCTCCCCCTCTGCAACTTGAGACCATTACTCCTTGTTCTGTCATCTTCTACCACTGAGAACAGTCTAGATCCATCTTCTTTGGAACCCCCTTTCAGGTAGTTGAAAGCAGCTATCAAATCCCCCCTCATTCTTCTCTTCTGCAGGCTAAACAATCTCAGTTCCCTCAGCCTCTCCTCATAAGTCATGTGCTCCAGCCCCCTAATCATTTTTGTTGCCCTCCGCTGGACTCTCTCCAATTTATCCACATCCTTCTTGTAGTGTGGGGCCCAAAACTGGACACAGTACTCCAAATGAGGCCTCACCAGTGCTGAATAGAGAGGAATGATCACATCCCTCGATCTGCTGGAAATGCCCCTACTTATACAACCCAAAATGCCATTAGCCTTCTTGGCAACAAGGGCACACTGTTGACTCATATTCAGCTTTTCGTCCACCGTAACCCCTAGGTCCTTTTCTGCAGAACTGCTGCCCAGCCATTTGGTCCCTAGTCTGTAGCAGTGCATGGGATTCTTCTGTCCTAAGTGCAGGACTCTGCACTTGTCCTTGTTGAACCTCATCATATTTCTTTTGGCCCAATCCTCTACTTTGTCTAGGTCCCTCTGTATCCTATCCCTACCCTCCAGCATATCAACCACTCCTCCCAGTTTAGTGTCATCTGCAAACTTGCTAAGGGTGCAGTCCACACCATCCTCCAGATCGTTAATGAAGATATTGAACAAAACCGGCCCCAGCACCGACCCTTGGGGCACTCCACTTGATACCGGCTGCCAACTAGACATGGAACCATTGATCACTACCCGTTGAGCCCGACCATCTAGCCAGTTTTCTATCTACCTTACCGTCCATTCATCCAGCCCATACTACTTTAACTTGCTGGCAAGAATACTGTGGGAGACTGTATCAAAAGCTTTGCTAAAGTCCAGAAATAGCACATCCACTGCTTTCCCCTCATCCACAGAGCCGGTTATCTCGTCATAGAAGGCAATTAGGTTAGTCAGGCATGACTTGCCCTTGGTGAATCCATGCTGACTGTTCCTGATCACTTTCCCCTCCTTTAAGTGGTTCCGAATTGATTCCTTGAGGACCTGTTCCATGATTTTTCCAGGGACTGAGGTGAGACTGACTGGCCTGTAGTTCCCTTGATCTTCCTTCTTCCCTTTTTTAAAGATGGGCACTACATTAGCTTTTTTCCAGTCATCCGGGACCTCCCCCGATCGCCATGATTTTTCAAAGATAATGGCCAATGGCTCTGCAATCTCATCGGCCAACTCCTTTAGCACCCTCAGATGCAGTGCATCCAGCCCCATGGACTTGTGCTCGTCCAGCTTTTCTAAATAGTCCCAAACTACTTCTTTCTCCACAGAGAGCTGGTCACCTCGTTCCCATACCGTGCTGCAGAGTGCAGCTGTCTGGGAGCTGACCTCATCTGTGAAGACAGAGGCAAAAAAAGCATTGAGTACACTAGCTTTCTCCACATCCTCTGTCACTAGGTTCCCTCCCTCATTCAGCAAGGGGCCCACACTTTCCTTGACTTTCTTCCTGTTGCTAACATACCTGAAGAAACCCTTCTTGTTACTCCTAACATCTCCGGCTAGCTGCAACTCCAAGTGTGATTTGGCCTTCCTAATTTCACACCTGCATGCCTGAGCAATACTTTTATACTCCTCCCTGGTTATTTGTCCAGTCTTCCACTTCTTGTAAGCTGTTTTTTTGCGTTTAAGACGAGCAAGGATTTCACTGTTAAGCCAAGCTGGTCACCTGCCATATTTACTTTTCTTCCTACACATCGGGATGGTTTGTTCCTGCAACCTCAATAAGGATTCTTTAAAAAACAGCCAGCTTTCCTCGATTCCTTTCCCCGTCATGTTATTCTCCCAGGAGACCTTGCCCATCAGTTCCCTGAGGGATTCGAAGTCTGCTTTTCTGAAGTCCAGGGTCTCTGTTCTACTGCTCTCCTTTCTTCTTTGTGTCAGGATCCTGAACTCGACCATCTCATGGTCACTGCCTCCCAGGTTCCCATCCACTATTGCTTCCTCTACTATTTCTTCCCTGTTTGTGAGCAGCAGGTCAAGAAGAGCTTTTCCCCTAGTTGGTTCCTCCAGCACTTGCACCAGGAAATTGTCCCCTACACTTTCCAGAAAATTCCTGGATTGTCTGTGCACTGCTGTATTGCTCTCCCAGCAGATATCGGGGTGATTAAAGTCACCCATGAGAACCAGGGCCTGTGATCTAGCAACTTGTCTTAGTTGCTGGAAGAAAGCCTCGTCCACCTCATCCCCATTTGCCAACTTCCCCCACTATTAGACCTGCCCTCATCGTTCTCCTGTATCTTTATCCCACCTTTTAAAGGACCGGCATCCCGCGTTCGCTCCCTAGAGAGAGCAGACGCCTGCTCTCGAGGCCTGTGGTTATCTTCACGCAGGCCTTTAAATTTTACCACCTTGTTTATGCACCGCGAGCTTACCAGTGTTTAAAGATTGCAAGCTCCATTTAGCATTTATGACAGCAAACTACTCCAAAGCGTATAGGGAAGGGGGGGGGGGAGAAGACGAGCAAGCAGCGATAACATGCCTACGCTGCAACAAACATTCCAGCTTCTTAAACGCTCTGAACCGGTGCAAAAATACTAGTTACAAATTCCCCTTTGCCCATGGTCTGCAAATCCACTAGCTGGCTGCAATTGGCTATAATTGTCTGTCTCCGGTCCCTAATCCCCCAGAACACGGTTTGTCCAGCAGGCAGGAATCTAAAGAGCAGAATAAAGTTCTCAGGTTTCAACTCGCAGGTGTTTTTCTGAGCCCTGAGCCGTGCTGTTCTCAGTGATACGGCTCATGAACCGTGGCAGGGAGAGAGGGTTGGATTTATAGCACTCCACTGAGGATAATGAGAAGAGATATTTACAGGAGCGGTGTGACAAACACGGAGTGAGGGAATGGAGATGAACAATATTGGCCTCTCCGACACGGGGGATTTGGCGAACTGGTGACTTCCCACTGCCTTCTGATCCTCGAGTGCGCCTGCAGCTCTTGGGTTTAGAGCAATCTTGGTTGTTACTCATAATACTTTGCATTTATATGGCATCATTCATAAGGATCTCGTAATGCTAGATGAGGGATGGTCTTGCGGTTAGACCCAGGTGTAGGACTCAGGGGATCTGGCTGAATTCCCAGCTCTGTTACTGACTGTAGATGTGCGGCCTCACCCCTGCGGCGCCTCCTGCTGGTGACTTCTGGGAATTAGCTCGGTTCCAGCTCTGGAGCGCCCTCTGCAGGCTGGTGATCCGCCTGTCCTCTGGCCCCCGTGTCCCTCCCTGGACCCGGTGCCCTTTTACATGGGGTGCTGCCCCCTGGCAGTAACCCCTCTCTCAGGGTCTCCCCGGGGAACCCCCATCCTCTATCCCCACCTTGCCTCAGTATTGGCTACTGCCAGTCATTGTCTAGCCCCGAGCCCTGGGGCAGACTGCAGTATCAGCCTACTCATCTCTGGCAAGGTTGGGTTTGGACCTGCTGCCTTGGCCTACCCCTGGGCTGCCCTTTGCAACCCCCAGTACCTGTTGGCCCAATGCTAGGCCGCAGCCTGGGGCTTTCCAGGCAGGAGCTCCCCAGCCCCTCTGCCTTTCCCCAGCCCTGCTTCACTCAGGTACCCTGTCTCTAGCTCCCTGCAGCCAGGCCCTTCTCCCTCTTCAGGCAGAGGAAGACTGACTGGGCTTCTGCCTCTTATAGGGGCCAGCTGGGCCTGATTGTGGCATGGCCACAGCTGAGCCGGCTTTCTTCCAATCAGCCCAGGCTTCTTGCCCCAGCCACAGCCCCCCTCCAGGGCTGTTTTAAGCCTTTCAGGGCAGGAGCCAGGTAAGCACCCGGCTACACTGACTCACAGTGTGACATGGGCAAGTCGCTTTAATCTCTCTCTGCCTCAGTTCCTCATCTGTAAAATGGGGATAACCCATCCTGTCTCGCTTTTCAGGGCAGGGACTGTCTCTGTGTTTTGGCAGTGCCTAGCACAATGGGCCCTCTAGGCTGCTATATACAAATAACAAAAGTAATTTTACACTGTGGTACAAAGTGAAATGACTCTCCAAAATTCACACAGCAAATCAGTGGCAATGCACTGAAGCCCAAGCCTGCTGACTGCCCTGCTCTGACCACTGGACCATGCTACCTAGGGCTGAGTGGAAAAAGATTTTATTGACCTCTGAGAATATTTGACAGTTTGAAATTTTTTTCCCCATCCTGAATCAGGACGAAAAGTCAAAATGTCAAAAATGTTCACAAACCAACAATAAAAAACCCCCAGTTGGTTCAGGTCATCGTGTTTCAAAAATTTCCCAATGTTTTGTTCCACTTTTGCCTTTTAAAAAAAAGAAACCATTCTTAAATGTAAACTAAGTTAGTTTTTTAAATGAAAAATTGTTCTGAAACAAAACCCAAGAACTGTTCATTTCAAAAGAGCGAAAGTGAACTTTGGTCCTCACTTTTTGAAGTTTAAAAAAAAAAAGTTAAATTCCTGACTAGTGGGGATGCTACCCCACACTCAGAATGTGCATTGCAAATATATCGATGATCCCAAAGCAGAATATCAAGTTACAATTGATGCCCGTTATTTCCCTTGTACAGGTAGTAGCATTCAAACCTAGGAACTTCAGTGCCAACTTCTTCCATTTAAGTTAAAGGAGCCACCTCTGTTAACTGATAGCTGTAGTAGGCTATTATCCTCTTATTTAGACTAACCACTAGAAAGAGAATGACCCACGTTTTGTTTGTTACATTACATTGGCAAATCCATGCAATATTTGGGCTGTAAAAAGGACAGCATTGACCGGTTTGCAAATGAAAGAGCTGTTCCCATTGGAATGGAACAAAGCAGCATGTAGAAATGTTTCCTTTGGCCTGAGGCTCTGCAAAACCTTGTTCCTACAGAATCTAAACGTGCAGGCGATGTCCTTTAAGTGATACTTTCAGGGCAGGTTCTTCCCCCTTTGTTGGGGAGGAGAGAACGTTCTTGCACAGCTCAGGGGAGAGATGTTAGAAGTGTGCTGGGCATGGTTGATGGCTCACTGCTGAGTTGGAGGTGGGCTGTGAATTTTGGCATCATGCAAGAGATTGATAGAGGGTCACCAGAGTCATTTAACAGCAGCACCCGACAGTGCCACAGGCTGTGCGTAGGGGGCTGCTGCCAGCATGTGTACACGTACGTGTGTGTGTGTGTGTGTGTGTGTGTGTGTGTGTGTGCGCGCACGCGCACACCAACACTGTCTGATCTCAGGGTGAAGGATGGAGGGGGGCAGCTGATTGAGAGGAGAGACCATTTTGACTCAGAAACAAACCAAGATCTTTTGCTCTCAAAGGAAACACATTTTTGTCAGGGAGAGAGGATGAAGGGTCAACTTAAGTGCTTCCTTTTCCCTTGTTTGCTGGGCTGAGTCCTTCTCAGGCATGTAGAGAGCCTGTTGCTCAGGAGGCCCGGCTGTGGTGTCTCGACTGAGGCTGCCTCTACCCTGCAACTGGGAGGTGTAAATCCTAGTGTGGGGAGACGTGCCCACAAATAGCGGTGTGGCCCCAGCGGCGCGGGCACGCACTGGTTCAAGCAGAGTTAGCGTGTGTACGCCTGCCCCAGCTGGGAATTACCCCTCCCAGCGCCAGGGTGTAGAGAACCCCTGCTTACTCTGATGCTGCTGGTGGAGTGGGATGGGGCATAGGGTGGAGGTGGGTCAGTGAGGTGAAATCCACCTCCTCCCCCCGCTCCAGCCAATGCAAACTCGGTTCCTTGACGCTGAAGAGCACCTTGTGCCGTGCATAGAACCATGGCCTTCAAGTTCAAGGACATGGAAGATGCGTAATTCATGATTTCCTTTTGCCTCCGCTGTCTGTCGTCTCCCTAAACCCGGCCGAGCTACGGAAGGGACGTCTGGCTACGCTGCAAAAACCTCCCCTCATTTTAGCCCCCAGCTCCCCATCTTGGTTTTGTGTTTTGTTTTTTTTTTTACATCCTATTAGACTATTTAGGGTTTTTTTGAAGACCAGTAAAAGAAGATCCAGGAGTCTGGAAGGGGCAGGCAACAGGGAGCAGCACATGAGCATTAGACACAACCATATGTTCCACTTTCCGCGCTAAATGCTTTTCCTTGTTTCTGTGTGAAATGAAAAGATAAGCACTCTCGTAGCCTGTGCAGGGGACTAGCTGCTGATTGATATCCTGGCTGGAAACCAGGTCGTGCTAAAGCTGGCGTCCTTCTGCTTTACTGATTTCTTGGGAACCCACTGGAGGCAGCTAAGAAAACTTCATGTAGTGAGAGGTGGCTGAACGACCTCACCCAGCGCTGGCTGCTTGGTGGGATGCAATGATCATTGCAATCCATTGGCTGTCTGGGGGCCCATGTGACAAGAGTCAGGGGGTCTGGCCAGCGCCTGACGGCTAGGAGACTGCGTCACCGTGATTGCAGCCAACGTTGGCCCAGACTCGGGCCCCTTGGTTGGCAGCCTCAGCAGAGAGTCCACAGGCTGGGTGAGCAATGGGCACTGATCAGTGTTTCCTTTACAGCTGGGTAATGTTTATCGTCCAAAACATTCCCCCCACCCCCCCCACCCCGAAAAACGCAGATTCGGTTTGAACAAAACGTTTCATGAATTTGTGTTGAATTTGCTGAATTGGTTCCACTGGCTAAAACAACAACAACAAATCAGACAAAAATTGAAATGTTTCATTTTGACATATTTGAAACAACTGGCCTCTGGTTTCCTCGGGCTGGGACCTGCTCACGTGGCAGTGAAGATGCAGGTAAAATCCCCCAGTGCTGATAATCCTCCGACATCATCCCACAATTATCCCTGAAAGAACAGACCCGTTCTCCTAACACAGCTGACTGGGAACGAATCCTAGCGTGTGTCCACACACGGCAGCGTGTGCCTGCAGACGCACACAGGCAAGTGCAGGCCCACACAGTGAGCTGGGTAGGGATGTTCACACCTAGGCTAGTCTAACCCACCCAGGTTAACTGAGCAGTGAAGACAGGCCCCGGCGGCTGCCTTGAAGAGCACCAGTGAAGAACGTCTCTCTCCCACTTTGCGTGGGCCATTGCTGTGTGGGACCGCTCTCCTTGGCCGATGGTGATGTCACGTGGAGGGGAGGTGCCTCACTGATCTCATTCGGGGCACAGGCCTTGAGCAGCTGTGGTTGCGTTGGGTGTTTGTGGGGGGCGCGTCGTCAGACAGGCCGCTCGGCCTCCCTGCTAATGCCACCCGGAGGCTGAGAGATGCCCAGGACGCGTGTTCTATAATGAGTGTTGAGCTCTATCACTCTAGCCGCATCTGTCCCTGAAGTCCGTAACCGAGGCAGAAGGTGAAGTCCCACTGGGCACCCTGGTGATGTAGCGCATGGCTGACGTGCTGCTCTGCAACGTGAGGGACCTGGTTTCAATCCCCAGCTCCCAACCTCTTGCCCCGCTCTGCTGCCGGCGGCCTGGAGAGGCCGGGGAGAAGGAAGCGGGGAGCTCAGCGGCTGGAGAGTGCTGCAGGTTCCTAGCCGACTCCGGGGCTGATTCAGACATGAGGTCAATGGACTCGGACGCAGGTTCAGTCCTCAGCTGGTAGGATACAAGGATGGGTGTGGGGGAGACTAGAAGTGTGTGTGTGTGGGGGAGGGTTCCAGCCCAGGTGGGATTAAAGCAAGAGGGAAAACAAGGGGGTTCCCTATGGCTCCATACCATGGGACAACCTGGGCACCAGGTGGGGCTACACCCCCATTTTCAGACACGATCATTGTGGTCCAAGCTTTAAACAGCGGCATCCATTGGTCAAAATGAATCCAGCAAAGGGGGTGTGACACTCGCCCCATTCCCCTGCCCGTACACACGCACACATCAACCCCGCGGTATCTGCAGTAGCTGTTGCTCAGACCTCAGTGCCAGCTAGACTTTCCAGCTGTCTAATAGACAGAGCCGAAAGACCAATCGCTTTACCTACAGCCATTGTCCTCAGGGCCCTTAGTGATTTAAAAGCTCATCCTGGTTTGGACTGGATGGTGTCCAACGCGGCGCTGTGTTCCCAGGCGAGGGGATTAAAGATGCTGAAGTACCTCTCCCTGTTACTCCTTCTGGCGTAAGGTCAAGGGATGAATTATGCATGGCCGCGCTTCAGCCTTCAGCCTTTTTTTTTTTCCCCTGAAGGCCACGGTGGGATTTTTTTTTCTCAGCGTGTGAATTGACAAGGGAATGCTGCTAAGGATCCGCACCGTAGTCCCGACTGGATGACGGGATGACTGTTGGGAAACAGAGAGGAGAGGTCAAACGCAGGCGAGCTTGGAGGGTCCCTGAAAGCCTTTGGAACCTGCTTGTGCTTAAAGGGGAAGAAATTGAGAATTTCATCCCGGTTCTGATTCATTTCTTCTTCTGCCACAGGCCCCCAAGCCAACTTGAAGAGCTGTTCCCTGAAGCTACATGGACGGAGCAAAGCTGCAAGACCCAGTGTCATGCTGAGGTTACTTGCCAGATGGATCCCAGCTCCTGGTTCTATTGCTTGGAAACATCGGGTTTGAATTCAGATTCCATACAGTAGGCTTGTTCCCTCCTTGGCATTTTGAGACGCTTGGAATTAGCCTGGGAATGATTTGCTGCTCCTGCCACCGCAAGTCCCCTGGAAGACATTTTGAAAACACACACATCGCTTTCCATGCAAGAATGGCTTCCCCCTGCCATGGAAGTACGGCCACTCACTGGGAGGCACCCAGCATCTATTCAGCAGCACGCATTGGTGGTGCCCAGCAGTTTGGGACAGGAAGTGAAGAGCTGGGAGTGTAGGGAAGCAGCAGGCGGTTGCCCAAAGTAGATTTTGTTCTTTCCAAGGGCAGCAGGGCTGCTGTGAGCTGCGTTTTGCCAGGAGTACCTAGGATCTTAATTACCACATGACCACCCTAGAAGTCTCAGATGGCAAAGGCCTGTGAGATTCGTGCTTCTCCACCTGTCACCTACCGTGACCCTCTTCACTTCCATTGAGCTGGGATCTAGCCAAGCTCCTTCACCCCATTTAAGCACCATGGGACAGGTGGAACGGTACCCGAGAACCCATGCGTTAGACCATCCGCTCCCCTCTCCCTGCCCCTGCACGACTGTTCCCTACATGGCACTCGAAGTGTTTTATCCCCGACTGTCCCGAGCGGCGGGGCTGTCAGCGCTCCCTCTGGGAGCCCGGTCTAGCACAAACCAGCTCAGATCTGGCGTCTCCTCCGTTCGAGCCACAGCCATTGCTTGTTTCCTGCAGACCCGGCGAGGGGCCCACGAGGAGTTCGAGCGGGGATAACAGGGCGTGCGAGGGGAAGATGATCCCTTAAATGGATTAACACCCCAGGCATCTGATATCAGTGCAAGGAGACCGGCCTTGTTAAATAGAGCTATATTCCTTGCTTTCCTCCCTCCACCATTAACACACGGGCCGCACAGTCAGAAGAACAGTGTACTACCTAGCTCTCTGGCCTACTTCAGTTCTCATCCTTTCCATCCTGGGAACCCCTTTTCCACACTGGAACCTATCTCCCATCCAGCCGGAACCCTCCCTCCCATGTAGCAACTTCCCATAGCAACCCCCTGACATCTGTGTCGGGATCCTCCCGGTGGAGAAGCTCAGTGGATGCTGCTTCTCCACCAAGCTATGCCTCCCTCCCCCACACCTTGTTCCTTTTTTGTGTGTCTCTGCTGAACCCATCACGTGAAATGACCGTGCGGCTGAGGCAGCTGTAATGGAGTATTTAATTCCATCATCATTCGTTTGTGTCAGACACCGCAGCACCTGTCTTCAGGTGTTTTTTTTTTTTTTTGTAATGGTATTTTTAGGTTGCTACATTCTCCTGTTCTGCCTCTGAAACAAATGCCTCTCATCTGCGACTGGGTTTGTGTGTACGATAGCCGGGGGGAGGCTTGTCAAGATCTTTCTTGATCATGCCTGGATGCTGATGTGGTTCCGCGTGAACTCCGTGTCCTATTTAACGTATACATTGGATGCATGCCTAGCGAATGCAGTGCAGCTCTGGATTTTCCACCTGGGCAGTGGAGATGGGGCTGCCAGAGCTGACCCTTGTCTCACACCTCCTATGCAGCATAGACGATTCCTCACACCCTCTTCCAGCAGCCCCGTAATGTCCCCTGCACGTACCCCTCCAAAAATATGCAAAGAAAAGGCTACTCCCCCAGCCAAAGAATCCATCCCAGGTATTAAACAGAGCCCAGCACATCCTGGGGGCGGGACTTTGGGAGTGATGAAGACATGACCCCTAATGCTCCTGGGTTAGGGACAGTGACTCAGTATTGAGAAGCTGTCCTGCCACCTGGGATGGATGGGAACATGGGGAGCGGCGTGAGCTATTTGAGCAGGGGAGGGTACCCTGCAAGGCAGCAAGATGGTTGGTGCAAGGCCGGGTGCCGCCACACCTGTGGCATATGCAGCTTGCTCCTCTTGCAGGGTTTCTTTTGTTAACCCACCCTCCCCCAGCTCACGGCATTTTGACTTAGGGCTGGTCAGTTCAGGGAAAGCCCAAGAGGTAGAATCCCAGGTTTAGAAACCATGGCTGCGGGATGGGCTCTGAGAAGGCATTGTGGGTGACATGATCTCATTGGCAAAGCTACCTCCAGCTGCTAGATGGGGAAGGACGTTTCTCCAAACATCTGGCAGGTGGGGCTATTTTCACGCCCAGAGCTGAGCTGAACGTCTGTGCCGTCTCATCCAGATTTTCCCACATCTGAACTTCTTATGGTGTATTGAGCACTGTACTGGAATGGCAAGCTATCACTTTGAATGGAGCGGGAGGTGCTCCTGGTCCTGCCTGCGGGCAGGGGGCTCTGTAGCAAAGCATGCAATCTGAGTCAGTATGGAAAGAGCCAGCTTAAAGCAAGGCAGATTGAGGCGTGCCTTGTTGCGTTAGGGAGCAGCCTGCTTTGTCTCTCTCTGGTTTTGGTTCTTCTGTGCTATCGTTCAACATACGCTGCAGCCTTCTAGCCAGAATCTTTTTGTTTTTATCTGTTGTCTCTGGGTGTGTGCTGTGAATACTTTTCTGTCAAATCTCAATGAAATACGGAAACCTCAAGATTTGCTTGAAGATATTTCGCACAGCCCCAGAGCTGAACTAGGTCAGGGGCCACAACTCCCACCCAGCCAATTGACCTGCTTACACCAATGGCCAAATTTGGCCCCTTTTCTAGATGCGGCCTGATTGCTCATTACGCTTTCCACGTTAACGAGGCTTTGATTTTGTATGCAGTGCAGAAAAGGTGACTCACCCGCTCTCAGGCAGTCAGACCTTGTAATCTCAGGTACTTAATACACAGCTTGTTGGAGTGCTACCTAGCGCTGCGCCTCCTCATTAGCTTACATTTAGAAGGTCATTTGGTATTAGCAATTAATGACCTGTTTCAGAAAACTAATCCCGTTTTCTACTGAGCCTCCATGCCTTTCAGGCCTTTCAAGGAAAACTGCTGCATCTGACATGCAGCATGTTGGAACATCTTCCCACTGAGATGAAGCTCGGCACGGTGCCTTCCCGCTCAGCGGGTGGACGAGTAAGATTGCCCCCTCTGTATCTTACCTGCCTGTGTGTCACAAGCATCATGGATTCCTGATGGAGTCTGGGATGCAGAAATTGTTGCTAGGTAGGAGACTGCGCTTCCTGGTTACTTCCTTAAATTGCCACCGGCTTCAGTTGCTTTTCATTTTCAGGCTCTGCGTCCTTACAAGAAGCAGCAGTTTTGTGACAAGCTAAATCTGTGCCTAGATGCGGCAGTGACTTGTAATAAAAGTGAGAGAGAAGATAGAGGAGCAAGAATCTTGGGCAGCATAGTGGAAGCACAGGGCTTGCTAATTCCTTCATATTCAGTGGATTTTAGCGCCGGTCCCATTGGCAGCCCCGGAGACCCCCAGTCACACTCCAGAATGAACACTGCGAACATAGTGGCATTATGAGCCTCCCCAGCCAGCCCTGGCCACTGGGGGAGATAAGTGTGAAGAGACACATCTGCAGATATCTGAGGTGTGTAAACGTGATCGAGGCGACTGGGGGAAACATGCCCAGGCATAGCTAGGTGCAACAGGGCGAAATTGAGGGGAAATGTAAGCTGAGCGGCTGGAAGGAACGCTGAGGTGTAATGGCCTGGAGGAGAATCGCCCATGGAAAGTGTTGGAAGACCCATTGTCTAGAGATTGCAGCAACTCAGGGCATGCCAGCTGGGGTATTGAAAACTAGACGCTGTACTAGAGATGGGGCAGTAGGGAACAATCCTGTCCTGGCAGGGAACTGGGCTGGATGGGACCTGATGGATTCCCACCTCTCAACCCTTGGAGTTTATGTCCCTTAGCTCCTTGGAGGGGTTCGAGAACTTTAGTCTCCATGGCCCATGCAGCCCTTGGCCTCGCTGCTGAGACTACCAGCTGTGTGTGTGTGTGTGTGTGAGAGGTGCAGCTAGTGCCAGGGACAACCGTGTGTTTTGCAATGTGGACACTCGTTCGCTGGACACTAGAAGGAGACCCACCGAATAACTTCACCCAGGCCACTGAAGAGCTATTGTCTGTGTCAACCTGGGGAGGGCCAAAGGAGGCGAGCTTCCTGCTCCATCTCTTGAGCTCTCTGATCCCCTATCCAAGAGGCCAGGTGGGGATGGAGAGATGCTTATACCTCCAAGCACTGGCAAAAAGTCTCCCCAGCCTGGCTCCCCATGTCTCCCCGTTTCCAGCAGGGAGCCTGGGCATGCAGCAGCCACTGCCCTCCCGTAATGCAATGCCCCAGCTCTGCTCCATCTCCTTCGCCTCCCCAGCCTTATGGCTCCGGAAGTGCGTTGCTCCCAGCCAGCCTAGGATGAACGTGCGCTTGTGGCACGCTCCGCGCTGCCGCCAGCTCGGCTGCGATGATTCAAACTCAGTGGCCCAAATTCTTTGTAAATCAATCAGCGTCCCCCAGCGCTTTGCCATAGCACCAGCAAACAAGCATCCACACGATAAATAAGGTGAGACCGGAGGAGGTGCGGAGGAATAGAAAGGTGGAGACTAGCTGTGATGCGCGCACATGCAGTGTCCTTCACAGCTGCCGGGGGACGAGCACAAGAGCCTTAAGTAAGAGGTAGGGTGGCCAGTGATTTGCAAACTAGCCTTGGACTTGGGTGATCTGGGTTCAGGTAGCTCTGCACAGGGTCCCTGTGCAACCTCGGGCAAGTTACTTAGCCTCCCCATGCCTCAGTTTCCCCATCTGTAAAATGGGGATAAAAGCACTGCCCAGCCTCACAGGGAGGATCAATACATAAGACTGCGAGTGGCTCAGATTCTAAGGTAATGGGGCTGTTTCATTAGCAGGGCACAGCTGGGTTTCCACTAGGAAACACTGGATGGATGGCTTGCTCTGATATTTGTCTGTTCTCTGGTGGACGTGCCCTGTCAACGTGGGGAGGTAGGGCTGGGTTGGGAGTCCTGCCCCACCTCCCCTTTCAGCCTGTGCTCCCAATTTGGCTGGCCAGTTCCCCACCTCTGAACCAGCGAGGAGACAGAGCACATTTGGCGTGGACGTTCCGGGTGGGGATGGAGCTCAGACCGGCCATAAGCAAGGAGGTGGATGGCTCCGAGGAGGTGGGAAGGGAATCATAGAATATCAGGGTTGGAAGGGACCTCAGGAGGTATCTAGTCCAACTCTTTGCTCAAAGCAGGACCAATTCCCAACTAAATCATCCCAGCCAGGGCTTTGTCAAGCCTGACCTTAAAAACCTCTAAGGAAGGAGATTCCACCACCTCCCTAGGGAACCCATTCCAGTGCTTCACCACCCTCCTAGTGAAATAGTGTTTCCTAATATCCTACCTAAACCTCCCTCACTGCAAGTTGAGACCATTACTCCTTGTCCTGTCATCTGCCACCACTGAGAACAGCTGAGCTCCATCCTCTTTGGAACTCCCCTTCAAGTAGTTGAAGGTGTTATCAAATCCCCCCTCACTCTTCTCTTCTGCAGACTAAACAATCCCAGTTCCCTCAGCCTCTCCTCATAAGTCATGTGCTCCAGACCCCTGATCATTTTTGTTGCCCTCCCCTGGACTCTCTCCAATTTGTCCACATCCCTTCTGTAGTGGGGGGGCCCATTGCTGGACACAATACTCCAGATGTGGCCTCACCAGTGCCGAATAGAGGGGAATAATCTCGATCTGCTGGCAATGCTCCTACTAATGCAGCCCAATATGCCATTAGCCTTCTTGGCAACAAGCTCACACTGCTGACTCATATCCAGCTTCTCATCCATTGTAACCCCTAGGTCCTTTTCTGCAGAACTGCCGCTTAGCCAGTCAGTCCCCAGCCTGTAGCAGTGCATGGGGTTCTCCCATCCTAAGGGTAGGACTCTGCACTTGTCTTTGTTGAACCTCATCAGATTTATTTTGGCCCAATCCTCCAATTTGTCTAGGTCACTCTGGACCCTATCCCTACCCTCCAGCATACCTACCTCTCCCACCCAGCTTAGTGACATCCGTGAACTTGCTGATGACCTCTGCGAACGTGCAGGAGACTCTCTGCATGCTGGAGGGGATGGTGATCCTGCTGGAGGCAAAGGGGGATGCTTAGGAGCTTGGAAGAAGGAGAATGCCAGATCATGGGCACATCTGTGGAGCGACCCTTTAAGCAGAGAGAGGTCTGGTAACCCGTGAGGTTTGAGTGGGTTGGGAATCTGAATTTCACAGCTGATCTTTAGCTCCATATTGGGCCAGATCCCGCCAGCCCTAAACCTTTCGGATGTTAGAAAGCCGGATTCGGCTCTGAAGTTTGAGGCTATCTGGGGGGTTGTGATGCTGGCAGACCTGATGCCAGCTCATGCCAAGGCCCCAGGCCTCACTGAACACTGATAAATGCATGGCTGGAAACCAGTCTGGTTCTCTGTGTGTTAGTGTCGTTAAAATAGAGATGAGAGTTATAAGAGTGTGTTCGATGCTTAGACTTTATGGAATGTTTGCAGGATGCTGCCTGCATTAATCCTCCTTATAATAGCTGTATCCCAAGTTAGAAGGGGATGTTTAAATGTTTGCTAAACTGTAAATCCCCCCTTCCAGTCAGGGGCGAAGCATAACCGAGTCTGACATGCTAGTTTACCCCAGGAGGTGTTATCTCTTCTCCCAGCAAAAGAAGGTCTGTAGACATCTGAGAAGCCATTGTGGACAAAAGGCTTTGTTGCTGGCTTCCGCCACGTCACTGAAGCGGGTACTGCAGGGGGAAGGGCATAAAAAATGCCTGTTAAGGAGAAATTGTTATCCCTTTGCGGCTTGAACCATAAGGGGTGAAGATTTTAGCGGTTCCCCAGCTGTTTAGCTTGGGTTAGCCACACAAAACTTGCATATTCTAGCAGCTGCTCTCATCTTTTGGAACCTAAGACGGTATCTCATTTGTGACGTGTTTCAACCTTGCAAATAACTCACCTCTTGTCTTAGTTAATAAACCTTTACTTGGTCTGTTATAGGATTGGCCACAAGCATGGCCTTTGGTGAGAGTCTTGGGTGCACTTCACCTGGGGTAAGTGAGTGGTGCCTTGGGACTGGGAGTAACCTGAATAGTATTGTGATTTTTGGTGTAAGGGACCATCTGTCTCAAAGGCAGGCTTGCCTGGGTGGCAGGACAGACCAAAGTACCCAGGGGTACTGTCTCTGGTTCCCTATTAAGGCTGTGATCGTGCCTGGGGAGTTCACGCATGTTACTTGATTGGTGAAATCTACGTCTAGAGAACACAACCAATTTGAAGTTCGTGCCCTGTTTCGTGACAGTCTGTGCTGAGGTTGGCACCCAAGGAGGGGATCTCTGATTCCCAGGGGAAAGCACTAGGGAGCTGAGTCTGGATTCAGCTTGGGAAGCCGGACTTGAGCTGAAAACCTTGGAGTGAGAAAATCAAGACACTGTACTGTATTTTAGTGCTCTGTTCTCCTTCCTCTTAATTTGGCTCCTGCTTGCTTTGGGGTCCATCTACAGCAGCAAAACCGCTGTTTGCTGACAATGGGAGGTCTCTGTCTTCATTGTGATACGCTTGCAACGTGTGACTCCATGCTCTAGTGGCTGGCCCACAGAGAGGATAACAGCCTACTAGTATTACTAGATCATGGAGCTACTGCTTTAGTTCAGGTGGTAGAGGGCTGTGCTTTGATGCTGAATGTTCTGGGCTCAAACCTTCTGGTGGTAGGTACCAGGACTTGGTGCACGAGCAATGGGTCATTTTCCTAGTTCATATGGGATTTTCCTTCTCTCTCTGTGTGTCTGACTTCCAAGCAACATGAGAAGTTGAACAGTCCCCAAATGCCCTACCACGAGGCTGGAATCGGCTTGCTCTGGGATCAGGCTCATCTGGATACGCTCCTCCCGTGTTGCAGAACAAGGGAGGGAAATTAGGACTCTGATACCTTTTCGCTATACGGCCCATGTGCCCCTGCCAGCACCCCCCTCTCCCGCCCTGCGGCCCTTGCAGAATCTTTCCTGATTGAAATTCCAGCATATGCACAGC
Source organism: Mauremys mutica (assembly GCF_020497125.1). Lineage (NCBI taxonomy): Eukaryota > Metazoa > Chordata > Testudines > Geoemydidae > Mauremys > Mauremys mutica. The sequence goes on along the minus strand of NC_059092.1, from coordinate 16,117,760 downwards.
ACAGCTGGCCAGCCCTGCCTGCTCCGCTCCAGCTCTCGCTCTCTGCATCTGGCACGTCTCTCTCTGACCTGGAAGATTTACATGGCAGAGCTGCCTGGTAGCCTGAGCCTCAGAGCCGGATAGGCTAATGCCGGAGACACAACACGCTGTGCCCTGCAGCCGCTCACAAAGTGAAGGCTAGCATGGTCCCTGACTTTGGCAGCTTCCGTGTGCCTGGCTGTTGCAGCGGGGGAGGGAGATGTTTCATTCACACGTTTGTGACGCTGAATGCAGCTTACATTGAACAAGTGAAATGCAGCTTACATTGAACAAGTGAAACTTTTATTCAACCCTGTGCACGGCTCTACCCAGGGGTTGCTGATTCCCCACCTTCCCTGTTCCGCTCTCTCTCCAGGGAACATTGGTCCTAATATCGAACCTAAACCTCCCTTGCTGCAGGTTAAGCCCATCACTGCTTGTGTCCTACCTTCGGTGGGCATGGAGAACAATAGATCACCATCTTCTTTACATATTTAAAGATGTATCCGACGCCTCCTCTCCCCCCAGTCTTCTTTTCTCAAGACTAAACATGCTCAGGTTTCTTTAAACCTTTCTTCGTAGCTCAAGTATCAGAGGAGTAGCCGTGTTAGTCTGGATCTTTCGTAGCTCAAGTTTTCTAAATCTTTGGGGTCATCTTTGTTGATTGCAACATGCAGCAACTTGCAATATGTTGCACTAGGGAGCTGGATGAATGCACATAAAAATAGCAGAAGAAGAGAGATTGGTGACTCTCCTGACTTTTTTTTGCATGGCTCAGGGCCTGATATTTAATCATGGGCCTGGGACGAAGTATCATGGTGAATCAGGGACCAAATTCGGTGGTTCTTTCCGACGTTCCATTTCGCGCTCTGACTGTAAAGAGGCTCTTGCTTTTCCCTGAGGCCTCCCAGAACAGGTCAGACTGGCCCAGCTGTCATAGTCAGCCCTGGGGTGTTTTCACACCTCTTTGAGAAGCCCGTTAGAGGCATGACATGTGCCGTGGCCAGCTTCCTACGGTGATCTGCTTTACCACGGTCCGGAGGGGAATGGAACTGTGTTGACAAGGGCCTTGGAAGGCTGGGTCTGTCTCAGTGGCTGCAGAGTGGAGATTTTGGAGCACTTTCAATGGGCGTTTGTTAATGACACTGCTGCTTAATAGATTGCTGCATTGCTAGCATCTCTCCCGCGCCCTATAATTACTTGCTCTTTAGAGCATTTCAACCCTAACAATAGAAACCCCTGCAAATAATATTCCAATTAGGCACCTGGGCCGCCTCCTCCCATTGCAGAATGATCACTCGGCAGCCGCTAAAGAGGCGTTTAACTTCAGCACCATGTTAAATTTCTGGTCAATTGGCGGAGTCCCAGGGCCATTAGCTCATGTATACATTTGCAGCACAGTCCTCTGCATGCTTCTGTGCTGCCCCGGAAACACCCTGACCCCGTCGAGGCTTCAGACCAGGGTTACAGGCAAAACCCCTCCCTTAGAATCATAGAATAGAATATCAAGGTTGGAAGGGACCTCAGGAAGTATCTAGTCCAACCCCCTGCTCAAAGCAGGGCCAATCCCCAGACAGATTTTTACCCCAGTTCCCTAAATGGCCCCTCAAGGATTGAACTCACAATCCTGCGTTTAGCAGGCCAATGCTCAAACCACTGAGCTATCCCCCACTCTGCTCCTAATCGTCCCAGAGACAATCATACATGGAGAGAGGGATAGCATCCCCTTTAAGATGCTCAAATAATTGTAACGCAGAGTCCATTCCAGCACCATCAGGGAGAATCTGCCCCCTCCCGTGAACAAACACGACCCTTTGGGACGCTCACGTCCCGTGTTAATGATGGGCCCCGCTTGTAACCGCTGTTACTCACTTGCAGCTGCAGAATGAATCACGCCCCACCACACAAAAGCTCCCATTGTGCTGAAAAGTCATAGCCCCCCTCCCCCCGGGCGCCATGGTTTGCAGTGCATTGTCGTGTGATGCACGCCCTGTTCTCACGCGGAGAATAAGAAAGGGTTTGGGAGGAGAGGGGAGGTTACCTGTGCCAGCGCTGGCTCTGCTGAGCAGTGATTGCATCTGCAGATGTTGCCAATGCATCCGGCCCATTCACGAGCGTGTAAGAGAAATACCTGGGTACACACGTGTCCCACTGTTGTGCTCTCACGGGTGAGGTCTAGGGGGTAAGGCCATGGGCCTGGGACTCGGAAGCCCTGGGCTGTATTCCCAGCTCTGACAGCCCACTGGGTGACCTTGGGCCTCGTCTGTATAGATTGTAAGCCCTTTGGGGCAGGGACTGCCTTCTACGCTGTGTATGTGCAGTTTCTAGCACAGTGATACTGTAGTTCTCATACAGCACTTTCCATCAGTAGATCTCAAAGCGCTTTACAAAGGAGGTCAGGATTGCTATTACACATTTTACAGATAGGGAAACTGAGGCACACAAAGTAGGGGCATTTCCAGCAGATCGAGGGATGTGATCATTCCCCTCTATTCGACATTGGTGAGGCCTCATTTGGAGTACTGTGTCCAGTTTTGGGCCCCACACTACAAGAAGGATGTGGATAAATTGGAGAGAGTCCAGCGGAGGGCAACAAAAATGATTAGGGGGCTGGAGCACATGACTTATGAGGAGAGGCTGAGGGAACTGGGATTGTTTAGCCTGCAGAAGAGAAGAATGAGGGGGGATTTGATAGCTGCTTTCAACTACCTGAAAGGGGGTTCCAAAGAGGATGGATCTAGACTGTTCTCAGTGGTAGAAGATGACAGAACAAGGAGTAATGGTCTCAAGTTGCAGTGGGGGAGGTTTAGGTTGGACATTAGGAAAAACTTTTTCACTAGTAGGGTGGTGAAGCACTGGAATGGGTTCCCTAGGGAGGTGGTGGAATCTCCTTCCTTAGAGGTTTTTAAGGTCAGGCTTGACAAAGCCCTGGCTGGGATGATTTAGTTGGGTTTGGTCCTGCTTTGAGCAGGGGGTTGGACTAGATACCTCCTGAGGTCCCTTCCAACCCTGAGATTCTATGATTGATTGAAAAGCCGGGTGGCTTCCCTGAGGTGGTCCAGCTGGTCAATAGCAGAGCCCAGCCTATAACTCGAGGCTTCTGAATTCCACACTAGTGGTCTCGATGCTAGGCCAGACTGAGCTTAGCCATGGGAATTTTAACCACCCTGCTCAGCTCACGGTTAGATGCACCAGTGCTTATCTATGCTCGTGCTCCTGGATTTGCGGGGCAGCAGGGAGAGATTTAAAGACACAGACCATCATCGCCCAGGCTTAGGTGTTCAGGGGGACTTAAAACTTCTTCTACCTGAAGGGGGTTGATCTGGAAGGGGGGTGTCCATCATGGCAGCTCAGTTTCCAGGCTCTGCCCAAACTCCATTGTCCCTGTGCCGCACCCCAGATGCCGGTGCGCTCTGTCTGAAACGCTCCACAGGGCGGTGGTGGTAGGACACTTCGTGCTAACTGGGCGTTCTCTTTACGGCGTCCTTTCTCTCCTCGGTCCCAGCCTCCCCTGTCAGCTGTGATCTCCGTTCCTGGGGCGGGGCTGTGGGCACGTATCCCGGGGAGGAAACCCACTGGGCTCAGACACGGCACTCCCTGGGCTGCCATGCCTGTGATGGCCCTGCAGCTGTAACTACCAGTAGCGGCTGCTCAGAGATTCCCTCACTGGTACTAGTTGTGGAAATCCCTGTGCCGGAGAACCTGGCCTCGGTAATTGAAGGAAACTATTTTTGACCGGCTCTAGAGGGAGGCCTCTCATCCTTTATCCGTCCCAGTAACACCAAGGACCCCCATTGCCCCCAGGTGTGTGGTGCATTCGTTTCATCCCCATTGCTTTTGTGGGGGTGGGAGGAAGAGAGTACAAACTTGATGCCCTTCTGCCACTGACCTTGGGTGAGTGCTCGCTCTGTGCCTCAGTTTCCCTATCAGTAAAACAGGAATCCCATGGGGGATGGGCTTGGACAAGGAAGGCAGCATTAGCCGTCCCTTCTCTGCCCCACTTCTGCCACCTGTCCTGGCAAAGGGCATGAGCGTGCTATGTACCCTTGTGCTACCATGGCTTTGTAATAGCCCTGATCAGAACAGCCATGGCCCAAGGTGGGGTGCGGGGAGTCATGCTGCAAGGTCATAAGCTGGGCTGAGTAAGGAGAATAACGTCATTGGCCTGTTTTGGTCACCGCTCCCCTGAACACACTCCTCTGCTGCCACGTGAAGAAGCGATATGCACCCTAAGGGCTGGACTGGGGTCTAGTGGTTAGAACATGGAACTACCCGTACGGGCTCTGCCCCTGTGTCGCTCTGCCCTTGGCCAACTCACTTGAGCTCTTGGTGCCTTGCTTTCCCCATCTGTACAATGGGCTTATAATAATAATGGCTCCTGCACGGAGCTGTGGATGGCTGTGAGGCTTAATTAATAGATGGCACGTGGCTGGCAATCCCACGGGAGAAACATTATTATTCATTTCCCCTATTTATTTTCTTTACTCTTTCAGCTGATATGGAGACGGTAGCCGGAGAGTGGGGATCAAATTCATACCCGGGGGAACTTCCCAACGACGGCCTTGCAGTTACGCCACCGATGAACTCTGGGCTCTCATTCCTGCACCGGCGACTCAGTGGGCTGGGCTCCACGGGTCTCTGCTCTGTCACGACAGGGCTGAGTCCTCCCCGAGGCCTGGGGTGGGGCGGGGCAGGTCGGCCCTGACGTGTTTTCCTGACGCGCAGCAGGCGCGCTCGTCGAAAGCGCTCTTTAGCCCGGTGCCTGCACGTCAGTTCAGCAAACACGCCGACAGCCTTCGTGTCGCGACGCTGAGCTCCTCTGCAGCCCTCGTGCCGTTTTCCGGGTGCTTTTATTTTTGTTTTTTTAATAGAAAACCCTTTGAAATGAGTGTAGATTTTCCTGGATATTCATTTTGTCTGGATGCAGGGGCGTGTTGTAAATGTTCAGACAGAGCCACGCAATCAAACCAGAGCCAGATTGGAGGATGTATTCGCTTCAAAGCCTAGCGAGAGAATGGGGTTCTTCAGCATAAATCCAGGCCTGGTGCAACCATTTAGGTGACCTAGGCGGTCGCCTAGGACACTAGGATTTGGGGGGTGGCATTTTCTTTGGCAGCGACTGCGGCGGCCGGATCTTTGGCCGCCCCAGTTGCCGCCGGCATTTAGGCGGAGGGAGCTGGGGCAGGGGAGCGTGGGGAGGGCCGCCTCAGCAAGTAAGGGGGGCAGGACGGCACGCAGGGGAACTCCCCCAGCTCAGCTCACCCCTGCCCCACCTCCTCCCCGAGCACCCCGTGGCTGCTTCACTTCTCCCACCTCCCAGGCTTGCAGCACCAATCAGCTTAGGCGCCACAAGCCTGGGAGGCGGGAGAAGTGAAGCGGCCACGGCGTGCTCGGGGTGCTCGTGCTTGTGCACGGAGCAGGGGTGAGCTGGGGCGGGGGGGGCCTCAGGGCAGAGAGCGGGGGGTGGGGAGCTGCTGCAGGGGGGTGGGTGCCTCAGGGCAGAGGGAGGTAGCTGCCGCGGGGGGGGGGAGCTGCTGTGGGGGGGGGCGCCTCAGGGCACAGGAGCATGGGGGGGAGGGCACAAGGTGGAAGTTTCGCCTAGGGCGCGAAACATCCTTGCACCGTCCCTGCATAAATCAATTGTGTATTTTAAGAAAGAGTTCTTCTAATTAACGAATCTGTCGAAATGAAGAAAATTCCAGCAAATGGCAAAGCTACCCCTCGTCTCCCCCCTCCCCCCCCCGAAAAAAAATGTCTGTCGTCTACATATTTGCTCTCAGGGGATTGATAATACTGTGGGGTATTGAAATCATAGTCAGAGAGGAGACTTTCCTGCAATCACCTTTCAAATGCCCTGTGATGATGAGGACAATGCAGAGTTCTTTATTGGTGGTCTTCATCCAGAGAGCTCAGCGTGCTTAACCACGGTAAGGAAGACGGGCAAACCGATGGTGTAACAAATGCCAACATTTTCAACACTGGCCTCGGCTCCCGGCTGCTTCCATGTTTTGGGCGCCTCGCTTGAAATACACAGAACCTTCCAGTGCCTCGTGAAAGGATTGGGAGTCTTTGCAGGGACTTCAGATCAGGTTCCATGTCCCGATGCATCGCAGCGCTTAAGCACGAACTTTATCTTAATACTCCCGATGGGATTCACCCCAGCCAGCGGGCAGGGGAGGCAAGAGGCTGTGGAATCTAGACTGATCTGATACAGGCCAGTTGTACGTTTCAGCAACGCACCAAGATGCAGTGGTGATGAGCATGGTGTAAATAAAATAAAGAGTAACCGAAATTATGGTCTTGATGCAGAAATCGTTGGGTGAGGGTTATGCAGGAGGTCAGATTAGATGATCACAATGGTCCCTTCTGGCCTTAACATTGGCTGCCATTTATTTTCATAGATTCATCAAACATTTTCAGCCGTCTTGTCCATTTTTGGATGCATCTGTTTTCAAGGGTCCTTCTTAATACGTTGTGGGCCTGATTTTCGTGGGTGCTGAGCACCGCCAGCTCACAGTTCACAGAGCAAGGGGCTATCATGCGATAACCAAGTTCTCCTGACTCTATTTTAGCTGTAGTACTGACATAAGAGCTGCCATTCTGGGTCTGGCCATGGTCCGTCTTGCCCAGTATCATGTCTTTGACAGTGGCCCGTACCAGAGCTACAGGGGCAGCATACAGAACGGAGAAATTATGAAGTGATCCATCCCTGTCTTCTATTCCCTGCTTCTGGCAGTCAGAGGGTTGCACCCCTGACCATCTTGGTGGACTTCTCTATAAACTTCTCCAGTTCTTTTTTGAACCCAGTTATTCTTTTGGCCATCACAACATCCAGTGGCAATGAGTTCCACAGGTTAGCTGTGCATTATGTGAAGAAGTGCTTCTGCTTGTTTGAATGAACCCTGCTGCCTGTTAGTTTCAGGGGGTGACCCTTGGTTTTCGTATTGTGTGAAAGGGTAATTAACATTTTTCTCCACACCATTCATGATTTTATAGACCTCGATCACTTGGATGGTAACAACTTATTCAGATGAGGCTTTGTTCCATGCACCCTGTGACTGCCCTCCTGCATAGCACAGGCTGTTGAATTGTTGGGGGTGTGTTTTGAGACCGTTCCTTGGCCTTCTCCTTCCACTAGCATCTTGGGAGAAGTTTTATGCTGCTTTCTGCCTGACCCCTCGCCCGTTAGTTTGGCAAAGGTTCTGTTCTTTCTTCTTGTCTCTTCTTCACCGAGAGCTGCAGGCGAAGTATTTTGTTTTCTCGTTGACTATATCTATTTTTTCTTTTTAATCAAATCGTTTTGACTTCTTCCAGCTTCCACGTGCCCTCTCCTCCCAGGCATAGCACAGTGAGAGAAATCAACCGTCGTCAGCAAACTGCCTCCTGAAAGCGTCTTTCATCTCCGGGCACTGAGCTCTCTCTCTCATTTGCATAAACTCCTGACCAGCATGAAGCGAGATTTCTCCTCCTCGACGCGCTCTCCATGGCCGACGGAGAGCTTTGGAGATGAAAGGTCCCCCCCATGGAAGGGCACAAAGGCGACTCCCCTATGGGGGATGCAGCTCGGTGGAGAAAAAGCATCTTCAAAAGGCCCGTTAGTGGTGAGGGGCCCCCAGGAGAAGCGGGGCTGTGACGAAGGCGCATTGAGGGGCTCAGTGGATGCTCTGAAGATGTTCTTACCAGGCGACTGGGGCAGGGGACAAAGTGGGAGTGTAGAAAGATGCCAAGGCAGAAGGTCTCCAAAGAAAGCAACTTATAAACTTGGATGTGCAAGATGGCCTGGCATAGCAGGGTCTGACATGGGGAGCGCCCGCTGCAAGGCAGATGCTGGAAAGCCCTTGCCACAAGGCGGGCAGCGAACTGAGCGTTGATAATTGCTGTGGCGCAGGTCAGCCTCTGAGCTAAGCCTGAACCAAACTCCCAGCTCGGAACCGCCCAGATCTTCGGAGTGTTCCCAGTCCAAGCTGCGATCCAGGCCTGACGTCTGCAAATGCTTGTGTCTTGCTAAGGGGAGCAAGCCCAAACTATCTTGGGGTGCTATTGCCATTGGCATTGAACCAGCCTCGCCTCCCGGCTGGACTCGTGTGTGGGGTTCTGCTCTTGAAGGCACCCGTGGATTCATTTCTCACCCCCAGGAAGAGGCATTCCAGGAGCTAAATTCCAGCTGCCATTGGCGTCACTGGTCCCATTTAAGTGTAACCCACTCAGTCCCCCTCTGGTGGTGGCAGGGCCATAGGTGGAGCTACGGCCTTGGCTAAGAGACCTGCGTTGTTTACCCTGCCTGAGTTTGAGACATCCACCACTGGAGCATGCCTCGCTGAGCGGGGCTGGCTTCCATGTCCTAGAGCTGAACCACGGCCCACAGCATCCACGGGGACCCTGGGGCCAAGCTGCGCCGGAGGACCGCGGTCACTGGGTGCCTGCTCTGTCTGCAAACACTGAGGCTCCTGCCCTGGCATGGGGCTTTACTACTCACCGCTGGGGCGCTTCCTTGTGGCTTATCTGGGGATTAGCTCTCGGTCAGTCTGACACCCCCCACCCCCTTTGGTTACTCACCCTGTAGAGAGTCTGTCTGTCTGACTGTCTGTGTGTGTCTCTCTCTCTTTCCCTGGCCTCAGTTGCTCCGTCTTTATAACTACGCCCTCTGTCCAGATCTGTAAAATCCTCCCCCTTGCGGGGTAACGGCCCCACTGGAGAACCACTGCCACTCTGTGCCGTTTTCTCAGTGGCCAGTGGGTAGGGTTGCCAATTTTCTAATCCCACAAAACCAAACACCCTAGCCCCGCCCTTCCTGAGGCCCCGCCCCTTCCTGAGGCCCCACCCCCCCGCTTCATCTCCCCACTCCCTCCGTCGCTCGCTCTCCCCCACCCTCACCCACTTTCACCGGGCTGGGGCAGGGGGTGGGGGTGAGGGCTCCAGCTGGAGGGGTGGGCTCTGGGGTGGGGCTAGGGATGAGGGGTTTGGGATGCAGGGGAGGATGGGCTCTGGGCTGGGGGTGCGGGCTCGAGGTGGGGCCAGAAAGGAGGGGCTCGGAGTGGGATGTGGTTGGGGTGCGTGGGAGGTGTGGGGGTGAGGACTCCAGCTTGGGGTGCAGGCTCTGGGGGGGAGCCAGGGGTGAGAGGTGTAGGGTGAAGGTGGTGGCTCCAGGCTGGGGTAGGGGTGAGAGCTCCGGGAAGGAGTTTGGGTGACTCTGCCCTGGGGCAGGGGGTTGGGGTGCAGGCTCTGGGGTGGGGCTTCAGATGAGGAGTTTGGGGTGCAGGAGGGGGCTGGGGCAGGGGGTCAGGGTGCAGGGTGGGGTGTGGGCTACAGGAGGGAGTTTGAGTGTGGGAGGGGATTCTGGGTTGGGACGGGTTGGGGGGTGTGTGGGGTGCAGGGTGAGGGCTCTGGAGGGAGTTTGGGTGTGGGAGGGGAGCTCCCAGGGCCGTTTACCTAGGCTGAGGATCTGGGTCCAAACTTCAGCCCTCGTTGGAGGGTGAGCTTAGCCGCCCCCCGCTCTAGAATCACCAGCCCTCCTAGTCTGGGCTCGTATTATTCCCACAGCGTGTGCCAGCCAGACCCCAAACCTCACTGCGGTCTTGGGTTAATCTCAGCTAACGATTCATCCAAACGCACAGTGATAAAAGTCAACACCGAGGAGCCCTTTGAAAATGAATCTCCGATGATGGAATTGGCCGGGAAAGGATAAAACTCCCCATGGCAGCGCGTGGCAAAATCGCAATAGGAAATTAAACTGATCAAATGGATGAGTGCTCTGGAGAGGAGCTGGGTTTTTCCTTTGTGAACGTCAAACCTAACTACACCCGAGGAAAGCCAAAGACCCATTCAAAGAAGCAATACAGGAGGAGAATCAAATTCTCCAGCAATGAGGTTATGGGCCTTCTTAAGCAGTTTGCTTATTAAGTTTCGAGCTGCAAGCAAAGATGCAGCCTGGGTGGTGAGGGGGATTCCTACAGGGATATTAGTCTATCAAACCTAACAAATGAATAGCCGAGTGGCAGCAGATCCCCCATTTCAGAGGCGAGGCTGCGCTCAGCTGGAGCCGGTGTTCCAGTGGGATGAAAGGGAGATTAGTTTAAAAATGAATATTTGACAAACCAGCCCCTATTTATAAACGTTTTCCCTTCCCCAGCTCCTCTGTCTAAAGTGGTAAAGTCCCTGGAGCTCAGGCCAGGCATGTTCTCTCCCCCAATGAATGCGAAGTTCCCCAGCAGTAAAAGGACAGCATAGAGAAGTGGAAAGCTGTGTGATCTAATAAGACAGGGCACTTCCTGGGGGTAAGAAGATGTGGGCTCTAGGCTCAGCTTTGCCTCTGACCTGCTCTGTGACCACCAGCAAGTCACACCCCCTCTCCGCGCCTCAGTTTCCCCTTGCGTTCTTTGTCAGATGGCATGGCTACACCATACATCATCATCCTAACAGAGCTAGCGTCTGCCACTGAAAGATCTCCAAGCACTTGTCTGTAACGACGGAAGGGCTGTATTAATATCCCAGTTTTACAGGCAGGGAAACTGAGGCACCGAGTGATTAAAGTCATCCTGCTCGAACCAGCGTCTCGAAAGTTAGCCGTCTAAATCCATATTTGAGCATGAAAAGAATCCCTCTGCAAATCAGGCCTTTTAACTGACTCACACAGGGAGATTCTGGCAGGAGCCAGGGTTTGAGCCCCAGCGTTCCCAGATCCCGTTCCTGGGCTTTAACCACACCTCCTGCGATGACTCTGCTGGAGGGGGGAGGAGGGGATGGGACAAGACTAGGGCCCAGAACCTCAAAGGTATTTAGGTACCTAAAATCAACGGGCAGTAGGTGCCTAGATACCTTTGAGGATGGGGGCCTCGCTCCCTCCCCCCACAAAAAGAGCAGAATGGGCGTTTCTCTCTTTCGGGGCCTTATTTTGGATTAAGGAAAAGAACGTGGACTGGAGCCAGCTCCCCTCGTACTTACGCTGATGTCAATGAGCAGCAAGTCCCTTGAAAGCCAATGGGGCAGAAAGAGGGGAACCATCCCCAAATCCCGCCCAAGCAAGAGAGCCCTGGGCCACCCTCAGTAATCGTCTGCAACAGAAATGCAGTGCCCACGGCAGCTGCCTCCGGCGCCTCTCTGGTTCATGCACGAGGCGTAGATGGGATTAATGCCACTGGGTGCCACTTCTCTCTCGCTACCTGGGCACCCGAGGAAGTGGCTAATGTTCTTCACTGCCTCAGCTCCCCTCTCCGGGGCCGGCAAGGACTGCTCGCACCGGCAGATACTGCACAATCCCGTCCTCTAGCTGGGGCGTTTGGACAGCCTCATGCATTTCACTGAGGCAGCCCTGCCCTGCATGGATGTGAGCTAAGGAGGGGGGATTTTCCCCTCCCTACTGCTATCTTCTCCTGATGGCAACATGATTCCCCCCCGCCCCCATTGAATCAAAGCAGCTTCTGGATGCCTGGCTTCCCAGGGCCCTTAGAGATGAGTGACCCAAACTTGCCTGCTAATGAGTAACTGAGCCCGGCTCCCTGAGACCAGCCCTCCTTCCCTAGGCACCTTTGCAAACCCACAGGGACTGGAGCAGGAATTGGCCTCATGGCTTCCCTGGTTACACGCCAGTGAGGAGAAGCCTTATGGTTTTTCGGGGAGGGAACAGGTTTAATTCAGCTAGTAATTAGTTTTCTGTATAACATCACTTCTCAAAGGTGCTGACACCTGCCCTGCAGCTGGCTTGTGTTTATTCCCTCAGCCACGGAGCTGGGCTTGTTTTCGCTCTGCGGCCCTTGTAAAAAGTCCTGACGAGTTAAACGCAGCTCTGCAACCTGCCCGGAGCTGTGCCAGCGCAGTGCTTGGGTGCGTGTGCACGTGTGTGTGTGGGCACAGGCGTGTACGTGTTGTGTGCCCATGGGCAAGAGCTGGGCGAATGTGTAAGCAGACGTGTGTGCGTGCGTGTTTGTCTGTGCATGTCATACATGTGTGCCCATATGCCTGGTCTGTGCACGTGCTTCGGTGTGTGGGGACATGGTCCATGCATTGCACGCGTTTCTGTGTGCCTGTGTAATGCATGTGCACCTGTGTGTAATACAGCTGGCACATACATCAGTGCACATGTGAATGCTTGAATGTGTATGTGTGTAATGCATGTGGGTGCACACGCCTATACATGTGTCAGCACATCAGTGTGCAGTATAAGGTGCTAGTTCAGAGGAGGCCCCCGGCCCCTCCCTGCTGTCCCCCTCCCCTGCAGCCTCAGCTTGCCGTGCCGCCAGCGCTCTGGGTGGCCGGGCTGTGAGCTCCCACTGGGCAGCGCGGCGGCGTGGCCGGCTCCGGCCAGGTGGCACGGCTACTAGTCCTGCTGCTCTGAACGGCATGGTAAGGGGGCGGGGAGCAGGGGGGGTTGGATAAGGGGGGGGATCCCGGAGGGCGGTTAGGGGTGGTAGGTCCCAGGAAGGGGTGATCAGGGTTGGATGCGTCGGGGGTTGTGAGGCGGGCAGTCGGGGGCAGGGCCAGGCTGTTTGGGGCGGCACGGCCTTCCCTACGTCGCCCTCCACACAGTTTCGGAACCCTGATGTGGCCCTCAGGCCAAAAAGTTTGCCCACCCCTGTGCTTGTGTGTGTGTGTGTGGGGGGGAGGCTTCCTTTCCCCATTTTGGGGCCTCCCAGAGCCTCTTGCTCTGAGCGCCGTGCCTGCCCGCTGCCCTCGCCAGGCAGCTCCTGCTGTGCTGTGCCAATTCCGGAGCGCCCCCTCCCCGGCCGGGCACCCTGCTTCGCTCTCATGTTGTCGGCTTCTCCCTCCCTGAATACCACATCAGGCGTCCCCGGGGCAGAGGCCTGTGTACTTCGCCGGGCCGCTGGTGCAGCAGCGAGGCGCTGATTGAGCGCAGGGGCGAGCCCAGGCTGGATTTCCGAGCCTGAGGGGGCATCTGCTCAGGGAACGTCACGCTTAGTTACGCGCACCGTGGTTCTCCATCAGTCTGGCCGCAGCTTTTAATGCGCTGGGAGATTGATGCGCTCGGCTGGAGTGACGGGCTCGATTCCCGGCCCTTAAAGGTGCAGAGCCCCCTTAAGTTAGCTTCCGTTTGCACCGTTCGACACGTGCCCTGTTCAGCTCAGGGCGCGCCTGAGAAAGCCGAGGCAGGTGCTGTACAGGTCAGGGCTCCTGGCCTGTCTCAATCTACATCCTTTGCAAGGCCTAAGTCCCACAGGGAGCCTGACAACCGGAGCCCCATGGACTTGGCGTATATATGTCAGGCCCGGGATCCTGCTTACACGCTGGTTACATCTGCCCCTCAGCCGGATCTCACTGCAGCTTCGTGCGCCAGCCTGTGGAAAGTGTCTTCTGGCCCTTGTGGCTGGGAAACGTGCCCAGGTGAACTGAGCTCATGTTCGTGCAGCGATGGCCCCAGTATGGGGAAGCTGCTTCCGTCCCTCTGATGATTCCCTGTCTGTGCCCATTGGGGTCCCTCCCCCCAATACACAGCCTGGCTGGCGCGGGCGTGTGCCCCCCCGTTACAGCCTGGCCACGCTTCCCTTCAGCCTAATTTGATTGCAATTACGGCTGCATTTAATATGGCTCGATCTGCAAATGAATAACCTTATCTCGCCTCGCTGGGTGCCCGCGTGCCTCGCCGAACCTGCCCCCTGGAGCGGGAGACTTACTTTATCAGAAAGCGGCAGGTCTCCGGTAGGGGCTTTCATCTGCAGGGAGAGGAAACAGTTATCTCTGGCTTGCCCTTCACTCCCCCAGCTGCAGAGCCTCCCAAGACTTGGAATGGAAGAGCCTCCCCCCTTGGCAATGTGAGTGTGATTGGGGAGCATCTGGCATTTCTGATGTCTTCACCGCCCCGCCCCAAAAAAGCAACCGGGCCTTTCTTTGCACAGTCACCCTGTGATGGGGGGTACGTCCCGCATGGGCCCTGCAAGAGCAGAATTAGGACAGGTGGGCCCAATCAGCTGCAAACGGGGGAAGCCAATTAGAAGGAAGCTCACATGTGAGGGCAGCAGGGAGGAAGCCTGCAGTCCCTCTCCCTGATGTAAGGGAGAAGACGCCTGGTAGGAAGGAGTCCAGGGGTGAGAGCAGTAAGGTGGTGGAGATGCAGACCTGAACTATTCACTACAGGGCTCTGGACTGGAACCTTGTGTAGAGGGTGGGTCTGGGTTCCCCTACCAGCTGATGCAGAGTGGTGTTACGGGCAATGAACAGGAAACTGTTGGAGAGCCAGGGCGAGGGCAGCGGGCGTCAGGACAGCCTGATGCCACTTGGACACAATAGACTTTGAAAGACCACCCTGGAAGGGGGAACCGCTGCGTAACCTGGCTGGAGGGCTGAGTCATGAAGAGGAAGCTGCAGCTCTGGGTGCGAGAGAGGGCCGCAGAGTGAGAAGGAGACAGAATGCAACTGCAGGAAGGGGCATCGGCCTGGCAGAGCTAATCCCCAGCACCGCCAGAAGGAGGCGCCATCCTGTGGTGAGTAGAGTCCCTCCCCTCCTGTCGCACACCCATGGGCAGACTATAATGCTTGGCACGGTTCAATGATAGAGCCACCATTACAGTCAAGAGTGAACAACGGCGCAGGGAGGGCAGAGTGTAGACACAAAGGCAATTAGATGTTTTCAACTGAGATCCAAAAAGTGGCAGTGACTCGATAATCTGGGGTGGCACATGGAGCTGTTCCAGCAGGAGCTGCGGAGGAGAAGGCTCTTGTGCCAGCAGTAGGGTGATCATCCAGAGGGAGCCAGGGAGGAAGCAGGTGCTTGGTGAGTGGAAGGAACCAAGAGACCAGGTCTTAAAATTCAGTTGGAGCTAGGCCATGCCAGAGAGCAGAAGCTTGGAGAAGCCAATTGAGAAGCTGCAATGGTCCATCCCAGGGGAGGTGAAGGCCTGGAGGGAGAGAAGGCCTGCGTGGAGGACTTTTCAGAGGTGCAGTTGTGGCACTGGGTCCCACCAGGGGTGGTTGCCAAGTTTGCAGATATTGTCAGAAGAGGAGTCCTGAGTCCCAGCTGGTCCCAAGGCCATAGACAAACGGGAGATGTTAGCTGCAGCGTTAATGCGCCCAATTCCAGCTATCCCTGTGTCGTTCCATTGGCTTCAATGGGCTTGTCCCTGAGAGGCTGAGCGGGGAATTTGGACAGCTGCAGCTGAGGAGGGTCCAGCACAAGCACTTCTGTCTTTGAACTACTGAGCAGCTCTGGGTTTCTACCCAGATTTTTGGCACATGCAAAAGGCATCATTTTTCTGCCAGGCAAAGTGGAAAATGAGATGAAATTTCACATGCACGCACTGCACCTGCCTGTCCAAAGCGCGCTCTGTGTGTTTTGTGTGTGTGTGTGTGTGTGTTTTTTGTGTGCGCGCGCCCACATGGAGAGAGTGCACATAAGGGAGGAGGACAGGAACACCCTTGGTGATTTCTGGTTTCACAGCACCCCAGTTCGGTCACTGAGGCTATGTTCCAAGTTAATGGGACTCTGATGAATATACTTAGGACCAGCACCTAAAAGCTCTCATTGGGATGCTTCTTTTGGTGCCTAACTGGGAGCTGAGCTCTTTTGACACTCGCCCTTGGGATCTGATTTTGCCCGGCTTTGCAAGTGAAAAGAGCTGATTCTCATTCCCGCGCCAAGGCCCCTTTCCCAGGGCAGAGGGCTGTAACAGATCAGCAGGCCCTGTGGAGTCACTTACACCTCACTGAGTTTAAGGCCAGAAGGGACACACTGGGGATCATCTCGTCTGCCCTCCTGCGGCGCGTTACATTTCAGCCACGCACCCTACGTTGAGCCCAATGACATCAATTAAACCAAAGCCCGTTAGTCCTACGGGGGGTCACCCTGTTGCGTGCCTCAGGAAGAGACTAGGAAAGATCGAGGGGTCACCGGTGCCCTTGTGCCGGCAGGGAATGGCTGAGAGGTGAGATCTGCCCAGCTGGTCCTCTCTGGCGTTGGATACCCAGTTTGCACAGCAGTGAATGACGACTTGGGGCAGGGTCACTTCAATACGCTCCCACTGCTTGTTGCCGCCATAAATCCAGCGTAACCAGGTGGTCACCGGAGCTGCAGGAAGCTTAAGGGGCAAAGCGGGGGAGGATCAGGCCAAATTGAAGAACTAGAAGTTTTGCTGCCTCCATCCATCACGTTGCTCTGTCCACCTGGAGGAAGAACTGAAAACTCCCAAAGGGCCGAGAGAGGAGCCAGGGGCGTTGGCAGAGCGGTGGGCCCCACCGAACACCGTGACAGGGAGCTGGTCACATCCTGTGCAGGGTCCAGGACTGGGTGGAGGGGAGAGGAGCAAGCCTGGAATGGCCAGAGCGGGTCAGGTCAGGTGCGGGGTCTCCTTACGAGAATGGCAGGCGTGTTCCAGGCCAGGACTCGGCTGAGTGGTGGAGCTGCACCGGGCCTGGGTCTTTCAGTCCCTCACTTCCCTGAATCCCAGCTGTGGGACGTGTTCAGACCCGGAGGCTTTAAAGCGTAAGGGGTCAGCACCGCAGAGACTCTCAATCAGCTCCACTTCGCTGATTTCAGCAGAGCTGCGCCAGTTGACACCAGTAGGGGATCTGGCTCATTGACTTCACTGGTGCCAGGCTGAGGGGGGCATCTGACCCCTCTTCTTTTGTTCTAAGCTGGACAGGGGTGGAAATAATTTAAGGGACTTACAGGGTATACAGGGCAGCCGGGGTCCTGAGCAAGGGGGGAGGGAAGGGTGGCTCAACTGGAAGGGGCAGAGCTGGGGCCAGACTCCCTCAGCCAGTCCTTCAGTGTGGCCTGGTGGTGATTTAAAGGGCCTGGGACTCTGGTTGGGGTAGCGGCGGCCGGGAGCCCCGGGCCCTTTAAATTACCGTGGAGCCCCATGGTAACAGTAGCGGCGGCCGGGAGCCCCATGGTAATGCTACTGGTGGCCGGGAGCCCCTGGCCCTTTAAATCACCACCAGAGCCCCATGGTAATGGTAGCGGCGGCCGGGAGCCCCTTGGTAACGCTAGCGGTGGCCAGGAGCCCCGGGCCCTTTAAATCACTGCCAGAGCCCCTTGGTAATGCTAACGGTAGCCGGGAGCCCTGGGCTCTTTAAATCACCGCCGGAGCCCCATGGTAACGCAAGTGGCGGCCGAGAGGCCTGGGGCTCTGGCGGTGATTTAAAAGGCCAGGGGCTGTGGCCGCTGCCCCTGTTGGCCCCCCATCAGCAGCTCTGCCGGTATGGTCGGCTGTATGCTGGCTCTTACTGGTACACCGTTCCGGACCGGACCAGGTTACTTTCACCTCTGACTCTGGAATAAAAGAACCCCATTGAGTTTGTTCTTTTCAGCATGTTCAGTGGCCATCGTCTTGGCCAGCACCAGGGGCTTCTAGAGTCATGCCAGCACAAGCCAAAGAGCCAGCTTCCATCTAACCAAGTCACCTCTGTGGCTTGAGCCCAGCCTGGGACATGTAACACCCCCAATCAGTGCGTCGCACACGTGCTGTCGGAGCGTCTCGAAAGGATCCCAAGAGGACTCAGGCCTGCTCTTGGGGCTGGCCGGGATAGGCAAATCCAGGCTGCAGGATGGCCTTGGTTATAGATTCAGCTGGTGTCTTTCCTCGGTGGTGCTCTCTGTGTCCCCCCTCCTCCCCCTGCTCTTAAGTAATTCCGACGCTGTGATTGATGCGCTCCCTCTGGAGTGTCAGCTCCCTCTGATTAGGCCTTAATTAAAATGATAAATTAATCTTTAAGGGGGTTTCGCTTTAGTTTTGCAATTAGGCTTTCTTTACCTGTCCCATTTGGCACCATTTACTTCTCGAGCACATTACCCGAGCGGTGCCGTGAGACCACCCCTCCGAGCCAGGACCCGGAGCCGTCTCAACCTCCCTGAGCGCCAGGTGTGAGAAACCCCTTTCCTTGGATTACCACCCTCTGCTCCAGATGTGCAAAGCTGCCATTCCCCTCGGAAGGGGACGCGTGGGATTCTTGCTGAAAGGAGAACGGCAGCGGTTGACATGCAGCGTGCATTCCCCTTGCCTGGGTGGAAATAACTGTGAGGGGCCGGGATGGGGAGGAGGAGGCCCCAGCAGCCTGTTTGGGTGGCTCTGGTGGGGCTCCGATGGGTCTCTTTCTCCAGCTGTGTTCTCCTTTCATGGCAATTGGATTGGGATGGATGCTTTGGGGATGACCTCTTCTCTCTGTCCCCCTTTTTAGGCCCTGTCTCCTTTGGGGACTCACCCTGACTCCAGCCATTGGTATCCTGCCACCAGTGGTGCTGCCGTGGTGCAGGCCCTAAAGGCAGAGAGGTTTAGTTCTGGTTTAGCAGGGCCTAACAATCCCAGTGCAAACTGTCACTTCCCTTGTCTACGCTGTGCCAGGATTTGCACTGATGCAGCTACACTGGTGGCCAACCCTCAGTTGCTGGAACTGGAGCCACTCTCTAATCTTCATAGAGAGCTGGATTCTCCCCTGTGACTGAGCCCCCCTGGGTGCATGCGAGGGGCTGTCAGGGAGCCAGTTATAGTTCCCTTAGTCTGTGCTGGTCCTGAGGGCAGTTAGAGCAGCCTAGGGGCTGCTCTAAGTCATGCCACTGGTGTAAATCCCCAAGGGACCTGGCACTAATAGAGGATTGGAGCACACCCACATGGTGGTGGGAACAGGAGTGGCTCAAGAGCCCCTGCAGTGGGGCATTCCCTTCTACAAGGGGATTTATCCACAGGCCAGAATCTGGTCACCTGTAGCCGCTTTGTCTCTCTCTGACTTGTTGCTGTCAGGCGCTTCAGGATGAAAACCTTTGGCAACGCAGGGGAGGGGGCTGCACTTTGAATCTCTGAATCCAGACCAGCCCCTGATGCCTTTGGCTCTCACTCAGATCCACAGTAGGGAGGGACATTGTTCTCTGGCTCTGGTTCAGAGGTGGTTGGGATCTCCCTAGGAGAGGTGTGTAGCCTTTCATTTTACTTAAAGTAAATGTAATGATGATGTACTACATCCCTGAGGGTTCGGCTCAATGGCTGCTGTCTCGAGTTCAACAGTTCTCTCTGCCCCGTGTTTTAGCTCTAGAGCTCTTTGGGACACATGATGGCCAAGGGAAGTAGAACATAGGCATAAGAGCAAAGTCTACTGTCTCTTATCAATTGTATTAAAGTTACCAGCAAAGTTATGAATGTCACAGCATATACAAATCCTAGATATATCCATGCACCAGTTATATCTACAGACAAACTCGCATCCTCTAGCCAGCATTAGGATCAGCTGGGTCTCTCCTGGATTGATCATCAGTAGAGGGATGGTTCCTGCTGGAGTTTTCCTGTAGGAAGCGCAATTTCCCCAAACGGGGCACGCACTTTTTATAATGTGATTCTGCCTATGCCGACGTTCTGCATGTGTACACAAAAGTGTCAACCCTCTTTTTCCGTATTGGTCTGGTGTCCCCAAGAAAGGTGAGGTACCCCGTTTCCTACAGATTTTGTATAGTTCCTTTTATTCTCATTAGCTTTGATTCCCAACCTATATCCTGTGGCTAAGGCACATGTTGGAGCATTTTTGTGATTTTAAAATTAATCTTCTAGGTAATTTTTTGCAAAATTGCCCCTTGGTGCATCTTTTCCTGTAATCTTATGGCATCGGATAATTCTTCGGTCACTTATGGTCAGTATTACTTAACTCTAAGGCCTAAAATCTTACAGGCCTGAGCGTATAGGTTTTGCATTATTTCTTCTAACTGCTGATCAATCTTCTACTTCTGTAATCGTCCAACGGATCTCTGTTTCCCATACAATGATTACATCTGACATAACATGTTCATTAATCCTGACCCCACACACAATAAATGAAAGATAAAATAAAATCATTGGCTGCAGGTGTTCTCCAGAGACTTTGACCTACTGCAAGCTCTCGCACGGTCTCCCCAGAGCAGCTGGCAGGCTGTTAGTGCCATCAGATCTAGAACAAGATCCTGAGGTAGCCTGAATTCCAAACTCCGACCCTCTCTCTGGATCCGGCTCCAGAACGGCCTGCTGGGCCCACCAATCCTTCGTTCACAGCCACTCCCTGGGCGCGAGGTGCTTCAGTCGTAGTCCAGGCAGCAAACGCCAGATGAAAGCTGGAGCCTGCTGCTTTGTTTTCCTGCAGTGGAGCAGAGGCAGGAAGTGGAAGGCATGAGGGGCTCATGGCAGCTGGCTGTTATTGAGGGGCTGGGGTTGTGCCTGTCGAAGACAGCAGGAATCCGCTAGGAAGATGAGAGCCAGAGGAGCTTCAGAATGGAGCAATCCGCAGGACAGATGCTTCCGCCTCTCCGCTGAGCAGGGGTAGGAGGAGTTTTCATGCATCGCGGTGCACCCTTTGAAGGGGCTTGGGACATGCCTTCCCCTCACCTCGAGCAGAGTGGTTTAACTTTATGGCACTTCTGTGTGATTAACCACACATTCCGCTCCCCTGCCCCCTAGTCTATTGCACTCTCTGGGTAGTTGTCTCCTCCGTGACCGGGTATTTCTGGGGCTGCTGGCACCATCTGGGATTAACGCAGAGCTGGCAAAATCCCTGCATCCTACCCTATCTGCCCAGGCAGAAGGAGACAGCTCTGCCCCCGCAGCCTTGACTTAAAAGGATCTTTAGTGACCAAAGAGCTAAAGCTGGGCAGGTGTGAGACAGGAGCTACCATGCAGATCAGCTGGAATTCTCCACTTCTCGAGGGTAGAAGGGACAATGCTTCTTGGGTCTGGTCCCACTGGAATCAGTGAGAGTCTTTCCAGTGGCTTCACTGAGCTTGGGATCGGTCCCTTAAATCCTGGCGAACGGGGCATCCCTCTGGCAGAGGCTTTCGCTGAGCAGTGGTTCGAGCCTGGGCTAGAAGTAAATGGATTGATGCTGTCCGTGAAAGGGTGAGCTGGGTGGATCAGCCCGAGGTTCTCTGGCTTCTTATGGCCTAGGGGGAGCTTTGTAAGCAGCGAAAGGACTTTCGCACGCTTCCCTGGGAAGCACTAGAGGGATTCAAATGAATTTGTGGACTGCCCCTTAGTTTGCCCCATACAGCACCCCGGCTGGGTGGTATGAGAGTGGGGTAAGTAACTGATTTGTCAGTTCACTGGCAGATAGTCAAACAAACAAAAACTTGTTTTAGGTCAACCCCAAACTGCCATTTTGGGGGATTTTTGGCAAAATGAAAATTTATTTATTTATTTATTTTTGCTTCGGGTCCAGTGAAAAATATTTTGGCTAAATACGTCTCCCCCTGTAGTGGCTACGCAGAGATTCTTAAGGCAACTGAAATGCAGTGACCGCGGCTCATCGCGTTAGCCAGCCTCGTCTCTGTTCTTTCTGCCCCTCCCCACCACTAATTTGTTGCCCCGACTCGGGCTCAGACTGGAAGCTCCTCGGGGCGGGGACCATAGTTTGGGTCTGTGTTTGTAAGCACCATGGGGGACCGGGCCCATGACCGGGTCCTTCACCTGCTCCCACAGCACGCATAATATTAAGGCTCAATAATTAACCATTGGCCATTAATAATCAAATAATTAATAGTTCATAATTAATGATTCTTTACCACCCTGTGCCTAGTGTGGTCGTTTCCGCCAGTGCAAAGTGGGAGTAAATTGCTGCCCTCGGGGTAAACGAGTGGTGAATTCAGATTTGTCAATGCTTTCCGCTTCACTTGCCCATGTCCAAACGGCTCCACCAAGGCGAGGCAGGGACCAGTCGGGTCTGCAGAGCGAGTGGATCTTGTCCACCTGTAACGAGGGCGTTTGAATGCAGAGCTGCCTTTTGGCTTTTCCTTCTGAAGTCCCGCGTGGGTTCAGCTGCAATCACAAGCCAGTCCAGGCTCTGCCTTTGCTTGTGCGAAGTGCCTCAGCCTGGGGAGGAAAGGAGGGCACAGGGGTTAAAGCACAGTGCTGGGAGACAGCAGCCCTGGGCTCTATTCCTGCTCCTGCCACAGCCTCAGTAGTCACAGTTTTTGCTAATTTTATGAGCCTCGTTTTGAGTTGCGAAGGGCCTGAATTTCAGAGGTGCTGAGCAGTTGGCCTCCAAGGAGAACTGCAGGTAGGGTGACCAGATGTCCCGATTTTATAGGGACAGTCCTGATTTTTGGGTCTTTTTCTTATATAGGCTCCTGTTTACCCCCCCCCCCCATCCTGATTTTTCACACTTGCTGTCTGGTCACCCTAGCTGCAGGTGAAAAGAAGAAGAAGTTCTGCCACTGAGTTCAAAGGGTCCATAGAACCTGCTAGGAGGAAGAGGGTTTGAAGGCAGTGCCCTGGACGGGGATTTCTGCCTGTGGTACATGGCACTTTGCGTTAGCACAGGCGCTCCTGGGGAGTACGTGCAGAGCCGACACAAGCAGGCCCGTACACGAGCGATATCATCACTTTGTTGGTTTTATGCCGGCGTAGTTTGCATTGGCCCTAGTTTGCAGTGTACACATGGCCTAAGGCGTAGTGAGCAGATGATGCACAGGAAGCTTGCAGTGCTTCTGTGCATGCCTTACCCGCTCTGGTAGGAGACATGCTTCCCTTCCCCACCACTGTCATTCCAGCCCCTCAGCCAGCTCTGCATTCCTTCGTTTAAAATAACAATGTGTTAAAGCATTGTTCTCTCCCATGCCTTGAGAGGAGCCACAGACTGGAAGGCGAGAGCCTCCCAAAAGTCTGTAATTTGGAGAGATGTATTGCAGCGGTTTCCAGATCAGGAGGCATAAATTCACCACTCCGAAGATGGAATTTTTCCCTTTTGGGATCAGAGGCAGCAAGCGATTCCACGGCTACTTTTTTTCTTTGTCAGGGATAATATATATATATATACCATGAGTACGGCAAAGCCTCCAGCTAACAAACAGGATGGCAAGTTGTCATCCTCAGCTTCCAAAGTAAGAGAGAGAGGAACTCAGAGATGGCAATTTAAAAAAAAAAATTAAAGTATGTTTTCTCCTGAATGTGAATCTCTAACCTCTCTGGGGTAGACAGGTTGCATTTCTTTCTTCCTCCCTCTACTTCAGGGAAGAAAAGGAGATCAGGAAAATCAATGCATTGTAGACACACACACATAGCAACTCTTAGGGATGTTCCTAGGCAGTCATTTACAAAGTGACTAGTTGGAATTCAGGGAGGGGCAGGGGCCTGAGCTGGTCCTTGGCAAACAGGGCCGGTGCAACCATTTAGGTGACCTAGGCGGTCGCCTAGGGCGCTGGGATTTGGGGGGCGCCATTTTCTTCGGCAGCGACTGCGGCGGCCGGATCTTCGGCCGCCCCGGTCGCCGCCGGCATTTAGGCAGAGGGAGCTGGGGCAGGGGAGCGCGGGGAGGGCCGCCTGCAGCAAGTAGGGGGGGCAGCACGCAGGGGAACTCCCCGCCCCAGCTCACCCCTGCCCCGCCTCCTCCCCGAGCACGCCGTGGCTGTTTCACTTCTCCCACCTCGCAGGCTTGTGGCACCAATCAGCTTAGGCGCTGCAAGCCTGGGAGGCGGGAGAAGTGAAGCAGCGACGGGGTGCTCGTGCGCGGAGCAGGGGTGAGCTGGGGCAGATGGGTGCCTCAGGGTGGGGGGGGGGGGAGCTGCCGCAGGGGCATTTCAGGGGGGGGGGCACGAAACATCCTTGCACCGGCCCTGCTGGCAAACAACGGGTTAACCTCAGCTCGGCCTCTGCTTCCTCTCTGGTGTCATGGCTCTGCCTGGGAGCCAGCGTGGGGAGAATCCCTGGGGGAAGGCAGGACGGCTGGGTCACAGGGATGGGTTGAACTCCACAAAGGAGGTTTCCGGTACTCTTTGATTGTGGTAACTTGCCCTGTTTTCTGATCATAAACTTGATCCCTTGAGGATGATTGATTGACTGCACCTGCATTTCTGGGTTGGTGGTGCTAACACCCTCCCCCCAGCTCACTGGTGCATGGGGAATCTAAGAACCTTTTGTTAATTCCAGCCTTTCCTTGTCCTCCACCCTCCACCT
Organism: Mauremys mutica; assembly: GCF_020497125.1. Taxonomy (NCBI): domain Eukaryota; kingdom Metazoa; phylum Chordata; order Testudines; family Geoemydidae; genus Mauremys; species Mauremys mutica. The sequence goes on along the minus strand of NC_059092.1, from coordinate 16,093,899 downwards.
CTGCCCCGGCCCCACAAACCCGCAACAAGTGGAGGACTTTCCTGTGACAGCCGTGAGCCATGGTGCTCTGAGCACCTGATCTGGGGCTAAGCCAGACCCCCAGGAGAACGTCACATACCGGAAGCATTTGGCGGGCTGCAAGTTGTACATTGACCTGGTAGGAGCTCTGATGGGCGATGCTGAATTTGCACGGCGCATGCAGTCAGCACAGCCTGCGGGGATGGGCCCAGTTCACCACTGCCCTGCACCTTGTGCAGCCATTTACACCAGTGCAAAGTAGGTGTCAGATCCATGTTGAGTCGGTAGCACTTTATATGCGCTTTGCGCTCCCTCGGCTGGCTGCCAGGGGTCCCACAACGTGCAAGGCAATGGGGAACGAGGCCTGGCCTGCACACGCGCCTCGGTCGACCTAGCTACCGCCTCTTGAGGGGTGGATTCACTACAGCGAAGAAAAAAACCCTTTCACTTGGCGGCAGCAAGTGCCTGCGCTATAGAGGTGTAGCTGCAGCTGTGCCAGTGTAGCACTTCCAGTGTAGACATGGCCTCAGGGAGGGGTTCTCCTCCAGGACAATGCAGATCACATTCAAATCCCCATTCCCTGGGGAGGGGAGCCTGCTGTGGCGCAATCTTCCAGAGGCGGATCCGGTTGGATTTCCAGGACTAATTAGCCAGGCAGTTGCTCCCTTTTACAGCCTCTGCTGACAGTTTGCTGACCTCTGCCTGGGTGACCAGACAGGGCAATGTGGCTGTCGCACCGAATCTGTCGTGGGTGATGAGCTCAAATGCCATCCGTGTCATTCAGGGGCAGCTCACAGGCACAGCGGGCTGAATGCTCCCGGTTGGAGCTTTTTGGGTTATCATATGCCGCTGGGGTGTTGTTTATTGAAAAGCCCAGGGTTAGCAGACCCAGCCCGGTGGGCTCAGAGAGCTGGCAGCACTTGGGAGGAGTGTACGGTGCTGGGATACTCGGCTTTGCACAGCTTGGAGTGCAAAGAGGCGGTGAAAGTACGGGGAGGGGTCTCAGACCCCTGGGCTGCAGGTGAGGTTATACATACAGGGAAGCATGTGTCAGGGGCATGCCCCTGTTTGCATTTTGCCTGCAGCCGCCCCATAGCTACCTGGCTTCTAGAGCCCAGTGAGCAAAGGCTGCCCTGCACGCGTTTTAGGGTTTGGTAGGGGCTTGGGCAGTGTGTGCATGCCCTGTAATCACAGCCCCTGGGGGGCTCACACCTGCAGAGAACTGCCAGGGTGCATGACCCTTCCAGCCAGGCACCCTGACCCACCCCCTGCCTCCTTGTGACCACCCTAGAATGCACCCGGCATGGCCTCTGGGCGGCGGGTACTCCTCAAGGTGCTTAGCTTTTACCGCCTGGCCCTAGACTGTGGCTCCTTGGTGCAACGCCACGTAAATAATCATAATAATGAATAAAGAAAACAAAGCCACACATTGTGGTGTACCAGAGGCACAGCCGGAAAATGGGCCCAGTTCTGCTCCCAGTTGAAGTCCACGGGGCTGCCAGAATATAGCACTCGGCCCATTGATTCTGATCCACACCCAGACCTCTGCCCCATGCTTTTCCTCTCCCCCGGCCCGCAGAGGACGGCTTGTGCGCACGACATTAATGGTCCCCAATCAATGCTGGGAACAAGGGGCCAGAGCCCCAGCTAGCGGAAGGCAAGGTGGTGCCGTTGACGTCAGTAGGGCTGTGCTGATTTCCCCCAGCTGCGGCTCGGGCAGTGCTTTACAATGGCTTTGTCAGTCACCTGCTCCTTGCAGACCTTGACGTCCGTCCCCCTGGGGCTGCGATTTTGTGACAGAAGCAGAGTGGCTGATGGTCAGGGCTGGGAAAAGAGCTTTGGGCAAGTCACGTCATCATCTCATTGTGCGTCTGTCTCCCCTCTCCCTCCCCCCCCCGCCCCCAGGACTGTAAGCGCTTGGGGGCAGGGACCCTCTGTAACTTGTGGGGAGGGATACTCAGAGGTTTGCACATTGGCCTGGCAAACCCAGCGTTGTGAGTTCAATCCTTGGAGGGGCCATTTAGGGCTCTGGGTTGTGAGTTCAATCCTTGGAGGGGCCATTTAGGGATCGGGGGACTGTCAGGGACGGTACTTGGTCCTGCTGTGAAGGCAGGGGACTGGACCTGAGGACCTTTCAGGGTCCCTCCCAGCTCTATGAGATAGGTATAGCTCCATATTAACTATGGGTCCATTGGTAGGTGTGATTGTGGCACTTGGAGCTGGATTAGATCCACACCAGCTCAGGTAACCAGCGCTGTGGGCCTGGGAACATACTCAAGCAGCTGTAGGTCAATGCTAGCGACATGTGCTGCCATCACACCTCTGACGGCCGTGTGGACACATCCTCTGTGTTTGCACAGCACCTGGCACAACGGGGCCCTGATCTCACCCGGGACCGCTCCCACTCACTCTCCTGCCTGTCTAGTCCATGCAGAAAACTACTGCCTTCCTCCACTGCAGGGTCATTTTGAGAGCTTTCAATTCTGCTTCCGTCGTGCGTTTCCATGTTAGCCATGCCTGCCTCTTGCCCCGAGGGTTCCAGTCCAACGCCTGGCTTGCTACTCAGCTCTGTCCTCCGTGGATGTGCCGGTCCTCTCCATTTCCATGCCGTAATTTCTGTCCTGCTTTAGGGGCTAGTGTAACGATAATTAATCATAATTAGCAGAAGACCCAGGCTGCTGCTAGAAGACAGAGATGTGGCTCTGCAGGTTGCACCCTGATTTTGTGAGCCAGCACTGATCTGCCGTCACTCCGTGCTGATGTTCTGCTGGAGTTGTCGTCTGTTTTCCTTGTTCGAACAGAGTTCCTTGTTCTGTGCTGGAGGATAGCGACTTCACCTTGTCGCTTGGCTAAAGGCGAGTGAGCCTCACAAAGGAATTGCTTCGCCTGCCAATGAAATGCAGCCACCTCAGAGATGAAAGCGGTTTATCTGCCCGCAGCAGTTACTCCACACCTTTGTCCAGGACAGGAGATAAGAGGATACAATGGGCCAGATGCTCCACTGGCATAAATTACACCAGTAATGTTAACAGAGTTCCACCAGCGGAGGATCTGGCCCATTACACCCAGCTGACACTGCCTGAGGAGTGAATAGAAGGAGGCAGAATAGACTTATTCAGCTCGGAAATTATCTAGCACAAGAATTGGTGGAGATTTGTTACGAGCACTGGACAGCCTGAGGTCTATGAACCACTTATGTCCTACTTAAATCGAAGAGGAATTCCATGGTGTACAGGCGTTGTGTGTGCATGGGGATGAATACCTCCCTCAATCCCTTTCATTGAAGAGCTTCTGTCCAGCACCATCCCCAGCTGCCCCCTCCCGCGACTTAAAAAAAACCAGTGCCCATTTTCATACCTTAAATCCCTCCAACCCCTGGCTGTGTGAGTGACGGAGCCCATGTGCTTGGGGAGGTCCAGTTCTCGTCTCGCAAACGACTGTGAGTGTGCAGACCAGCTGGGCAGCCGCGTCCCGCGCAGTCTGTGCACACACCGGCCCGATTTACCCGCCCGGCCATGGTAATGGGGTTTGTTTTGCTGACACAAACAGACCGAGGGCCCTGATCTCAGGCTATTAGCAGGGCTTTCTGCTTGCCCGGCACTGTTCCCCTGCCCCAGCTGCGGGGAAATGGCCGACTCTCAGCCCACGCTGTGAAATCCAATTGCCAAAAGCGCTGGCGCGTGTTGTTTTTGTGTGGCTTGGTTTGGGTCAAACAGAGGCTCGTAATCCACTGCTGCGCCTGCCGCTCTCTCCCTGCTGCGAGAAGCAAACCCAGCGGCGGCTCTGCGATAAGCCGCCGGCAACAGTTGTTTACCACCGACGCAAGCCCTTTAAAACCTGTCATTTCACAGCACAATGGCCAGTTTGCTGGAGCGTTAACCCGCAAACGAGCCCATCTTTCACCATAAAGGCGGATTACGCGAATCCTCGCTCGACAAGGGGGGACGGCCTGTTCTTAATCACTCCCAGCCTGCTCCCGGCGCGGCGTTTATTATCCGGCTACAGTTACCAGGGGGGTGCCAAGCCGAGCGTGGATACCCACGTAGCGAGAGAGAGCCGCCATCCCCCGCCACCGGCCTAGCTGGCATCCTGCCGCCCCTCGGAGGCAAGCATCAGGGGAACGAAAGCAGATTAGACAAGGAGCCGCCCGCTTGCTGTAAACCTCAGACAAATACATAAAGCCCTACGCCGAGAACAAATTAAATTCCTCATCTGTGGCTAAGTTGCCTCTCTGTACCGGTGCCTGTGATGGCGCACGGCTTCTCCGCTCACCAGCGGCGGGACGGGGAAGCATAGAACCCAGTTGTCAGGCTCGTTGGTAATGCAAATAAAAGTGAAAAGCCGGTTTGCTGAAATGAACTTGGCACAGAAGGGATCCTTAAATACGCACCCGGCTGTGCCAGCAGATAGCGGTTACCTGCCTTCACCAAGGAGCATCCTCTCTATTCGGCCCTGTAGGAAAGGAAGCATAGGAGTCCCCAGGTCAGCTTTATGCCACATGAGGCAACGCTGGGGGATCTCTCCCGGGCAGGCAGTGTGATCTTAGTGGCTGGTGTGCTGGATGGGGACTCAGAAAGACCCGAGTTCATTCCCAGTTCTGCCACTGACCTCCTGCGTGACCTTGGGTAAGTCACTTTGCCTCTTTCACTCCCTTCCTGTGTCTGCCTTGTCTATTTAGACGATAAGCTCTTTGAGGCAGGGACTGTCGTTCCCGATGTGTTTGTACAGCGCCTAGCGCAAGGGGAGCTGATCTTGTATGGGGCCCTGGGTGCTACCGTAATACACGTAGCAGTAATAATGTGGGACAGGGAAGCTGGTCCAGGGCTGCTTTGTGCCACCTGGAGTGGTGTAAACTGGCCAGACCGGGGCTGAGGATAGGACCCTCAGGGTGTCAGGTACGCCAGTTTGTGCTCCCTTCGACGCACCTTCGCCCATTTAACGCCCAGCCTGGCATCACTGCAGTCAATAGGGCCAAATCCTGCACTGATTTTACACCCTCTGCAGTCCCAGGTGAGGCGTCAGAACAGAATTTAGAGCCTGTGCGATCTGCCGCTGACTGACTGAAATGGGAACAGGCGCAGGCCCGGGCCTGATGCGGTGGGATAACAGCAGGCTGGCTGCATGGGAGTGGGTGGGGTTCAGAGTTGAATTTGGTCTGGTTAAAAAATCATGAGCCAAATTCACCCCTGGCGTAACAGCAGTGCACTCAGTAGGGCTGGCCTGGGCCTGAGGGGTTTGTTTTAGTCTGGTCATTTTGGGTTTTAATGCAAAAAAGCACCTGCACACGCACACAAGCGCGCGGGCACACGCGCATCTACTCAAATGCACGCACGAGGGTGCACAAAAGTATGCACAGATACAGTATGGGAGGGGGCGCAAGGCTAGGGGCAGGGGGTTGTAGGGTGCGGGGGAGGTGCTTACCTTGGGGTGGGGGACTCCCCGGCTCCCACTGGCATGGCCCTGCTGCTCATAGGTGGAAAAGTCAGGGGGTTCTGCATGCTGCCCCCATCTGCAGGCCCCGCCCCCGCAGCTTCCATTGGCTGCAGTTCCTGGCCAACAGGAGCTGCGCAGCTGGTGCTTGTGGCAGGAGCAGTGCGCAGAGCCTCCTGGCCCCTCCACCACCTAGGAGCTGCAGGGACACACGGAGCCGGGTAGGGACCCTGCCAGCCACGCCAACCCTCCCCCCCACAGCACCAGCAGGGGTACTTGGCTGGGTGCCGCTGCCCGACAGTCCTCCCCACCCCCAGCACCAGCGCGGGTCCTGGGCCCCCTCCCCCAGAACCCACAGCGACCCCAGACCACCCTGCCAGAGCACCCGAGGCCTCCCCACCCAAGTTTTAGTTAGGGATATATATAGTTAGGGATGTATCGACTGCTCACAGGCTGTGAATTTTGTTTTACTGCCTGTGACCAGTCCATGACTTTTACTAAAAATACCCGTGACTAAAATGTAGCCTTACATATGATACACACACATGCAGAAAGATGCCTTCATACATAATGCACACAAATATACCCACATAACCACACACACACACACAACACCAAAGGAGACAAACTAAGCCATGAGCCCTTGTTTGTTTCCCCTTGTCCCTAGGAGCTGCCAAGATGGCGAACCGGTTTCCACACCAACCCACAAATTAATTTAGAGATGGATTAATCTAATTTGGCTCTTTAAAAAAAATAATTAAATGCAACAACAAGCCGAAAAAGACTCAGAGACAAAATCTGCCTGAGCCACTGATGGAGAAAATAGCAGAAAGCCACACACCCGCGACGGTGGGGCGGTACATTCCCAGCATGCATCACATGGAGTGATGCCCCCTCCCTGGGGCTAGGAAGGAGACTGAAAACAGGGTGTGACAGGTTCACAATCTCCTGCAATCTCCTGGACAAACCTTCCTGAGTTAGGTATAAGTGTTTTGGGAGTTCCTTGTATTAAAAATGCAAATGTGTGTGTGCTATTGAGGGATTTCATGTAATCCCAGGGGAGAGGGGTACCACAGCCCTCCAGGGACGTTGGGACGGGTTATGCAAATGTACTCAGGTTGTAACACCTCCTGAGAGCTACCAGCTTCTGGAGAGACGCTTGCTTATACTGGTTCAGACTGGATTCTCCAGGGCCCAATGGGACAAAGAGAGGGATTTGGGTTAAACAGCCTGAATTCAAACTGACTCAGGCCCCGCTTTCTGATCCAGCAAATGGACCAGACCTCTGCTCCAAGATGAGCCCTGTCCTTAGGGAAGGAGTGGAAGGTCTTGGGCCCGCTGAAGCCCCACAAGAACTTGGGTGCTTGTTCTGAGCTGAAGCTGCGATGAATTTATGACCCCTGGGAGAAACCCTCGCTGGGATCTGAAGGATTAAACACCAACCAGGGCCCTTGTTGGACTTGGGGTGTGTGAGAGCTCTGGTCAGCCTGTTGCACATGTGCAGGTTCTTGTATTGTTTTAATATGTTTTCTCTGTAGTGCTTTTACCTTTAAGAATAAAGGTGCTTGCTTAGGAAGAGCTGGGTGGTAACTTAAACCTGGGAGCAACTAGCCCAGAGGTCGGCAACCTTTCAGAAGTGGGGTGCCGAGTCTTCATTTATTCACTCTCATTTAAGGTTTCGCGTGCTGGTCATACATTTTAACGTTTTTAGAAGGTCTCTTTCTATAAATCTATAATATAGAACTAAACTATTGTTGTATGTAAAGTAAATAAGGTTTTTAAAATGTTTAAGAAGCTTCATTTAAAATTAAATTAAAATGCAGAGCCCCCTCCCCGACCGGCCAGGACCCGGGCAGTGTGAGTGCCATGGAAAATCAGCTCACGTGCCGCCTTCAGCACCTGTGCCAGAGGTTGCCTACCCCGAACTAGCCGGTGTAACACCTTGGAGGAGGCTGCTTAGGCCCTGTATCTTTTGCTTGGGAATCACCTAGTGAAGGCAGGGACGGTGCAGCCTGGAGATACCCTGGTCCAGAGGGAGAGAGCGACACGCGTCTCCACACCCTGGAGAGGTGACGGCTGAGGAGCCTGGAGCCAAGGTACGGGAACCCACAAGGGGAGAGGCGACTCTAGATTTAATCCTGAGTGGAGCGCAGGAGCTGGTCCAAGAGGTAACTATAGCAGGACCGCTTGGAAATAGTGACCATAATACAATAGCATTCAACATCCCTGTGGTGGGAAGAACATCTCAACTGCCCAACACTGTGGCCTTTAATTTCAAAAGGGGGAACTATACAAAAATGAGGGGGTTAGTTAGACAAAAGTTAAAAGGTACAGTGACTAAAGTGAAATCCCTGCAAGTTGCGTGGGCCCTTTTTAAAGACACCATAATAGAGGCCCAACTTCAATGTATACCCCAAATTAAGAAAAACAGTAAAAGAACTAAAAAAGAGCCACCGTGGCTTAACAACCATGTAAAAGAAGCAGTGAGAGATAAAAAGACTTCCTTTAAAAAGTGGAAGTCAAATCCTAGTGAGGCAAATAGAAAGGAGCACAAACACTGCCAACTTAAGTGCAAGAGTGTAATAAGAAAAGCCAAAGAGGAGTTTGAAGAACGGCTAGCCAAAAACTCCAAAGGTAATAACAAAATGTTTTTTAAGTACATCAGAAGCAGGAAGCCTTCTAAACAATCAAGGGGCCCCTTGATGATCAAAATTCAAAAGGAGCGCTTAAAGATGATAAAGTCATTGCGGAGAAACTAAATGGATTCTTTGCTTCAGTCTTCACGGCTGAGGATGTTAGGGAGATTCCCAAACCTGAGCTGGCTTTTGTAGGTGACAAATCTGAGGAACTGTCACAGACTGAAGTGTCACTAGAGGAGGTTTTGGAATTAATTGATAAACTCAACATTAACAAGTCACCGGGACCAGATGGCATTCACCCAAGAGTTCTGAAAGAACTCAAATGTGAAGTTGCGGAACTATTAACTAAGGTTTGTAACCTGTCCTTTAAATCGGCTTCGGTACCCAATGACTGGAAGTTAGCTAATGTAACGCCAGTATTTAAAAAGGGCTCTAGGGGTGATCCCGGCAATTACAGACCGGTAAGTCTAACGTCGGTACCGGGCAAATTAGTTGAAACAATAGTAAAGAATAAAATTGTCAGACACATAGAAAAACATAAACTCTTGAGCAATAGTCAACATGGTTTCTGTAAAGGGAAATCATGTCTTACTAATCTATTAGAGTTCTTTGAAGGGGTCAACAAACATGTGGACAAGGGGGATCTGGTGGACATAGTGTACTTAGATTTCCAGAAAGCCTTTGACAAGGTCCCTCACCAAAGGCTCTTACGTAAATTAAGCTGTCATGGGATAAAAGGAAAGGTCCTTTCATGGATTGAGAACTGGTTAAAGGACAGGGAACAAAGGGTAGGAATTAATGGTAAATTCTCAGAATGGAGAGGGGTAACTAGTGGTGTTCCCCAAAGGTCAGTCCTAGGACCAATCCTATTCAATTTATTCATAAATGATCTGGAGAAAGGGGTAAACAGTGAGGTGGCAAAGTTTGCAGATGATACTAAACTACTCAAGATAGTTAAGACCAAAGCAGATTGTGAAGAACTTCAAAAAGATCTCACAAAACTAAGTGATTGGGCAACAAAATGGCAAATGAAATTTAATGTGGATAAATGTAAAGTAATGCACATTGGAAAAAATAACCCCAACTATACATACAACATGATGGGGGCTAATTTAGCTACAACGAGTCAGGAAAAAGATCTTGGAGTTATCGTGGATAGTTCTCTAAAGATGTCCACGCAGTGTGCAGAGGCGGTCAAAAAAGCAAACAGGATGTTAGGAATCATTAAAAAGGGGATAGAGAATAAGACTGAGAATATATTATTGCCCTTATATAAATCCATGGTACGCCCACATCTCGAATACTGTGTACAGATGTGGTCTCCTCACCTCAAAAAAGATATTCTAGCACTAGAAAAGGTTCAGAAAAGAGCAACTAAAATGATTAGGGGTTTAGAGAGGGTCCCATATGAGGAAAGATTAAAGAGGCTAGGACTCTTCAGTTTGGAAAAGAGAAGACTAAGGGGGGACATGATAGAGGTATATAAAATCATGAGTGATGTTGAGAAAGTGGATAAGGAAAAGTTATTTACTTATTCCCATAATACAAGAACTAGGGGTCACCAAATGAAATTAATAGGCAGCAGGTTTAAAACAAATAAAAGGAAGTTCTTCTTCACGCAGTGCACAGTCAACTTGTGGAACTCCTTACCTGAGGAGGTTGTGAAGGCTAGGACTATAACAATGTTTAAAAGGGGACTGGATAAATTCATGGTGGCTAAGTCCATAAATGGCTATTAGCCAGGATGGGTAAGAATGGTGTCCCTAGCCTCTGTTCGTCAGAGGATGGAGATGGATGGCAGGAGAGAGATCACTTGATCATTGCCTGTTAGGTTCACTCCCTCAGGGGCACCTGGCATTGGCCACTGTCGGTAGACAGATACTGGGCTAGATGGACCTTTGGTCTGACCCGGTACGGCCTTTCTTATGTTCTTATGTTCAAGAATGGGCGCCCTTGCTGGACACAGAGAGGGGATACGGGGCAGTCGCCGTGAACTGTGCCCCAGGGCTCGGTTCACCCACAAGCAGCAGCAAAGCGCCTCGCCAATGGGGAAGGCCACGTCTGCTGGTTTTCCCAGTGTAGATCCAGAGGCTGGCGGTGCCCTTCTGTTCTATGGACCAGTTCAATTCTCAGTAGCCGTGCTGCCTGACGGGGAGCAATGGCCCCACCAAGCGCATTATTCCCCCATCGCCTCCTGTACATGTGAGTAGGTCTGGGGTTACCTGTGCCACTTACAGGCCTCAGCACCAGAGACTCTTTAATGTATGTATTCTCCTAACACCCCTGTGTGATAGGGAAGTGCGATAGCCCCTCTGTATAGATCACAGACTGAGATGGAGAAAGGCTAAGCCAGGGCGGAGCAGGGTATTGTACCTAGGTGTCATAAACAGATAGTTAAGGGTTAAGGTCTCTTTTACCTGTAAAGGGTTAACAAGCAGTAACCTGATGAACACCTGACCAGAGGATCAGTCAGGGGACAAGATAATTTCAAATCTCTGTGGAGGGAAGTCTTTGTCTGTGTCCTTTGTTTGGGTTGCCGTTCTCTCTTTGGATCTAAGAGAGGCCAGACATATCTCCAAGTTCTCCAAGTTTTCCTGAAGTATTTTCTTCTATTCAGTATAGTGAGTATTAGAAAGGCGGTTTAGTCTTATAATTAATTTCTACATTTGCAATTGTGTGTTTGCTGGAGAAATATCTTTATTTCTGTTTGCTGTTACTTTGATTATTCTGAGAAAGGGATGGGGGGAAAGCCTCTCCAGGTTTATAGCTAGACCCTGTATATTTTTCATCCTGGTGTTACAGAGATAGTGTACTTTCTTTCTTACTTTTAATAAAATCCTTTTCTTTTTTAGAACTTGATTGATTTCTTCCCTTGTTTGGATTTTCAGGGGAAGGGAAGGGGGATAGGGAATCCCTCTTTGTTTGATTCAAGGAATTTGAATCAAGGTATCTTTCCCAAGGACTAGGGGAAGGGAAAGGGGATAGGGAATCCCTCTTTGTATTAAGATTCAAGGAGTTTGGATCTGTGTTCCCCAGGGAAAGTTTGGGGGAACAGGGAGTGTGCCAGACACTAAAAACCTGGCTGGTGGCAGCAAGAACCAGATCTAAGCTAGGATTTTAGTTTAGAGGAGTCCATGCAGGTCCCCATCTTGTGGACGCTAAAGTTCAAAGTGGGGAATAAACCTATGACACCAGGTCTCTGCATTGGAGGCTGGTACCCGAACCCCTGGGCCAGGGCCCGGCTCCAGACCCCAGCACGTGAAGCGCGTGCTTGGGGCGGCATGCTGCGGGGGGCGCTCTGCCGGTCGCCGGGAGGGCGGCAGGAGGCTCCGGTGGACCTCCCGCAGGCGTGCCTGCGGATGCTCCACCGGAGCCGCGGGACCAGAGGACCCTCCGCACATTCTGCTTCCTAAGGTTGGCTGCAGGGCAAACACCTCCAGCTCTGTCTGGTCCAGCGCCCCTCAATCCCCCTTCTCCAGCTCACTCCATGTGTCAGTAACTTCTGCAGCACCAAGGTTAGAGTGGGAGCAGTTTGCGCTGGTGTAACTGACTGTGCAAGGTGCCGGGTGGTGAGGAGCCAGGCCCAGGTATTTAGAAATGCAGAAGTCAAACAGTTCTGTATAAAGCTCTCCACGCCGTGCACGATGGATTGCAGACTTTCCCCCGAAGTTTGCTTCCTCCAAAAAGAACTAAATAGCAAAGTACAGTGAGCCAGGTTTGGAAATGTTGTGACTCCAGAGTCACTCCACTGCAAGTGAGGGCAGAACATGGTCAAGTACAAAACCATTGTCTAAAGCTCCTGGAAGCCGGTGTAGCTTCGCTGAAGTCAATTTACGAATGCTGATATGCACCAGCTGAGGATCTGCCTCACTGCCTATGTAATAAAACAGGTTAAGGGCACACTACTTATCAGCTGCTTCAATACCATGCTCTGTATTCAAAAAGCACTCATGAAAAATTGATTAAACGGGTTGAAAAAACGGTGTCATCTATAATTTATAATGTTTCCCTGTTGTGAGAAGGATTCTAAAGGGACCAATTTGGATCTCACCTCAGGTTAAATCTAGAAGAGCTCTGTTGGCACCATTGTCTTACTCCAACAACACACTGGGGTAGCTGAAGTCAGAATCTAGCCAAGTGATTACTGTTTGGCACTAAGAACCACAAAGCCTCACGGGATGCTGGGAGCTGTAGTTTCTCTACTGTGGCTTCCTCATAGTCTTCTTCCCATCTTTCACTCTACGTGCGAGACCTCCCTCAGCGTGCCCTGAGGAGTTGCAGTTCTCGGCCCTCAGAGGGGCAGCAATTGCATTGGATACAATTTGACTGGTGCGACGCTATTTCAATTTAGCCTACCTGGGATACCTCTAAGACGTTGCACATTGGACATTTCATCCGCTCTCTGGACTCATCGTCCTCTGCTGATGCCATTGGACAAGTAAACCGGTTTCTGGAGGTCAGTAGGTGGCAATAGGTCTGGGGCTACCTGCTTTGGAACATGTAGAGCTGGGATGGCCAAGCTGCAGCTCTTCAGAAGTTAATATGCAGCTCCCTGTATAGGCACCGACTCCGGGGCTGGAGCTACAGGCGCCAACTTTCCAATGTGCCGGGGAGGGAGGGCTCACTGCTCAACCCCAGGCTCTGCCTCAGGCCCTGCCCCCACTCCACCCCTTCCCGCCCCCTCCCCTGAGCCTGCAGTGGCCTCACTCTCCCCCCCAGAGCCTCCTGCACGCTATGAAACAGCTGATCGGGAGGTGCAGGGAGGGAGGGGGAGGTGCTGATCAGTGGGGCTGCCAGTAGGCGAGAGGCACTGGGAGTGGGGGGGAGTTCATGGGGGGCTGCTGACGTATTACTGTGGCTCTTTGGCAATGTACATTGGTAAATTCTGGCTCCTTCTCGGCTCAGGTTGGCCACCCCTGATGTAGAGCTAGTTGGGGAAAAAAATAGCATAAAATGTCAAAATCTCTCACAATCCCCTCCCGCACCACCTGGGTGGTGTGGTGTTCTTCTTGTTGTTTTGTTTGCCAGAAGCTGGGAATGGGCGACAGGGGATGGATCACTGGATGATCCCCTGTTCTGTTCATTCCCTCTGGGGCACCTGGCCTTGGCCACTGTCGGAAGACAGGACACTGGGCTAGATGGACCTTTGGTCTGACCAAGTATGGCTGCTCTGATGTTTTGTTTTTGATGGGGAGGGGGGATAGCAGGAGAGGTTGTTTACCATCTTTTGAAATTTCATGGAGATTTGAAACTTTCTCCCACCTCTATAAATGGTCAATAAACAGGGGAAATATCACAAAAAGTGTAATTGAAACATGAAACAATTTCTCCCAGAGATGATGTGCCACCATTTCATTTGCTCTTTGAATAGGATGAAGAAGATGCAATATTAATTTCACAGATTTTCCTGCTTAACAGGTGGGCAACTGTAGAATGTGTGTAAATGTGTTGGGTTTTGCAATATATGGACCTGATCCTCCACTTGGTGCAAATCATCCTCACTCTGTTGAAGGCAATGGAGCTGTGCTAATTTTACACCAGTTGAGGATCTGGTTTATTGACCAGAAATGGGCCCACACCAAAACCTTGGAGAGCTGGTCCCCTTTTTCATTGTAATGGGCCTTGAGCCCAACCTAGCTACCCTCTAACTTTGGGCTCCGGGCTGTCTGCTGTGGTATGGTGATTGCCATTGAATTCAGGGCTGCTTTTAAATTCAGTATTTAGTGGGAAGCTCCAAGGAGGTGTGAACGGAGGAAGGTTGGCCTTGTGGTGAATGCACTGCGCTGAGATTTGGAAGATCCACATTCACTTCCTGCGCCTTCCGTGGGCTTCCTCGGTGATCGTGGGTATGTTACTCAGTCTCCTAGTGCTTCAGCAACATCATTTATAGCATGTGGATCAAGGTACTTCTCCATTTCACAGGGCTAGTGTGAACAAGGCTCTTAGGTCCAGCTCCTCAAAGGTATTTAGGCACCTAACGCCCATTGATTTCAAAAGGCCTTCAGTGCCTAAATAAGAATCTTGGCCTTAGATACTGTAGTTATGGAGGCCATATAAATACCTAGTTAGGATGAGGAAAAGGAGGATTGTGGGAGGGGAAGGAGTGGCAGAAAAATAGGGACTGTTTGTGCCTCTAGGGTGGTTGCGGCCTCATTTTAAAATAAATAGAAAAGCGGAGATGTTACTGTAATTATTCTCTCAATGCCATTTGCTTCACTCAGAGTGGGTCCCTGATTCAAAGATCCCATGTTAAGTTAGGTCATTAGCCAGGAAACATGATCAGTAGCCATGGTAACTAAAGGCGGCCTCGTTAATTGCCAGTGGGCAGCCGAAATCAGGATGGTGGAGTCTCGTTGTGGAGGGTCTTTCTGCCAGAGCTGCGGAAATCTATTGAAGGTACTCATACAGCCCCCATTAATGTAGGAGATGAGCATCTCACAATCTTTAATCACAGTGCTCCCATGAAGGAGGAAGGAACGGTTATTTCTATTTTACAGGTGGTGAACTCAGGCCCAGCCAGATTGAGTGACTTGCCAAAGGTCACACAAGTCTGTGGTAGCTGCGGGACTTGAACCTGGGTTTTCTATGTCCTAGACTAGGGCCTTAATCATTGAGAAATCCTTCATTTCAAGCATAGTCATTGACTTCAAGTCCAGTTCTATGAATGGGGTCAGGTGCGCCAAAGGAGGAGGTGAAATTCCATCCAGATCCGGCCATTGTCTGCATTCCCATTTGGCCAGGGTCTCTGAGCTTTGGCCTCACAGCTCCTATCCTATCCTGCAAGGTGGGTGCACAACTGGTTGAAAGACCATATTCAAGAAGCAGTTATCAATGGTTTGCTGTCAAACTGGAAGGGCGTAACTAGTGGGGTCAGTCCTGGGTTCAGGCCTGTTCAATATTTCCTTAATGACTTGGATAATGGAGTACACTTATAAAATTTGCAGAAGGCATCAAGCTGGGCGGGGCTCCAAATTGTTGAGGTGAGCTGAATTCTAATCCAGCTCACCTCAACAATTTGGAGAATTGGTTTGAAATCAACAAGATGAAATTCAACAAAGACAAATGCAAACTACGTCACGGAGTCAGGAAAAAAATCAGACGCACAACTACACAATGGGGACCAGCTGGCTAGGCAGTAGTACTGCTCCAAAGGGCTTATAGCGGATCACAGCGTGAATATGAGTCAATAATGTGATGCAGTTGCAAAAAAGGCTAATATTCTGGGGTGTATTAACTGGGGTGTTGTATGTAAGACACAGGAGCTAATTGTCCCAGTGTCTCGGCACTGGTGAGGCCCCAGCAGGAGTTCTGTGTCCAATTCTGGGCACTGTACTTTCGAGAAGATCTGGGCAAATTGGAAAGGGTCCAGAGGAGAGCACCAAAAATCACAAGAGGGTTAGAAAACCTGACCCATGAAAAAGGTTAAAAAAACTGGGCATGTTTAGTCTGGGAAACCAAGACAGAGCGGGGATCTGATCAATGAAGAGGACAGTGATCAATTGTTCTTCGTGTCCACTGAAGGTAGGGCTAGAAGTAATGGGCTTAATCTGCGGCCACGGAGATTAGGTTAGATCAGGGCTCGGCAACCTTTCAGAAGTGCTGTGCCGAGTCTTCATTTATTCACTCTAATTTAAGGTTTCGCATGCCAGTAATACATTTTAACCTTTTTAGAAGGTCTCTTCATATAAGTCTATAATATATAACTAAACTATTGTTGTATGTAAAGTAAATAAGGATTTTAAAATGTTTAAGAAGCTTCATTTCAAATTAAATTAAAATGCAGAGCCCCCCCAGACCGGCCAGGACCTGGGCAGTGTGAGTGCCACTGAAAATCAGCTCGTGTGCTGCCTTCGGCACACGTGCCATAGGTTGCCTATCCCTGGGTTAGATACTAGGAAAACCTTTCAAGCTCTAAGGGTAGCTAAACTCTGGAACAGGCTTTGAAGGGAGGTTGTGGAATCTCCGTCACTGGAGGTTTTTAAGACCATGTTGGACAAACACCTGTCAGGGATGGTCTGGGTTTTCTTGGTCCTGCCTCAGCGCAGGGGGCTTGGACGTGATGGCCTCTCAAGGTCCTTTCCAGCCCTGTGTTTCTATGAGTCTGTAGGAGAAGGCACTGTGAATCTGACAGCTGCTGGGGTGAGATCGATGGGGAACCGTTGCTCTGTGCCTAGCACACCACAGTCAAGAAATGGCCAGATAGGACCATGGGTTGAGATTTCCCAAGTGGCCTAGAAGACAGGAATGCCTGATTCGCATTCCAGCGAGCATGTGATGCGATGCTTTGGTGCAGTGGGGGCGATCAGCACCTCGCAGCCCAGGCAGGTGTTCTGTTCCTGGGGGCAGGCCCGTGAGCCAGTGGGGAGGAGGATGGTGGCCAATGGCAGGACCAGGCTGAAGGGAGGGCAAATGCGCCTACGCTGGTGTGCAGGCAATGGCCACCTACTGCCTGAACAGATGCGAATAAAGGAGGAGAGACTGTGGATGAGAGACAAAGGCAGGAGAGGAAAAGAGAGAGGGAAGGGAGAAAGGAAGAATAGAGAAAGAGAGAGGAAAAAAGGAACGGTACCTAAAGCAGTATAATGAGCTGTCCATCTCTGCATCTGCCCTCCGTGCCCTTCCCCAGCACCAATCTTATGGGCCGAGAAACCAGGCCGTTCTTTCTCTCTCTGCTCGAGCAGGGCACAAACCATCCATCCAGGTGAGCCCAGCAGGAGAGGCCTCCGCCATGGCACCAGATTGCTTCCAGAATATGAATACGCTCCTGGAGCTGGCACGTTGGAATAAAGACCCCAGATCTGCCATCACGAGGCTACCTGCTCCGGCGCGGTGCTTTGAGAGAGGCTGGAAACGTAACCCTTATGTGCAAAACCCAAGGGCCCAACCCAGTGCATGGCCTGGCCCCTAAAATCCCATGGGATATTCAGGGAAGTAGGCCCCACTTTACTGAAAATGTAGCAGCTACGTGATGTCATGGCAATAAAGGATCTGTGCCAAGAGTCAGCCGTGCTGCTGTCAACATTTGTGCACAGCAATAACTAAACATCCCACTGTGCACAGAGGGGAGCTGGGGAGGGAAGATCCCTAGAGAAGAGAGCTGCCACTACGGAAGGGGACCTCCTCACCAAGCTTGGCTGGTGAGACTGGAAACTCTTAGGAACTTCCCTACACGCCAGGAACTGGAATTGAGGCTTGGTTGTACTGCTGGGGATTTAGGTCGAGATTGCCAAAGCTTCCCTAGAGGAGTTAGACCCAGCAATCTAAATGCCTGAGGCAGCGTAAAGTCCTCCTTGTGGAGGCTATGGGACCACTCCCCTACTTGGACAAGTGTCTAACTAGTTTGCTATATAAGTGCCTCATTTCTCCAGGCCTAGCTGGTGGGGTTTGGAGAGGAGTCAGGCAGGCAGTGCCTGATCCCCTTCTTGGAAGGCAGAATAATGCCCCCATATAGCCTATATCTTTGGCCAGTCAACAGACCTCAAGATCAGAGATGGGCAACATTTTTCAGCCCAAGTTTTTATTTTGGTGAAAAATGCAGCTTTGGTGACATGAAAACATGCCGCGAATGTGTGTCCATTTCCCTCGGCTGTTCCCATCAAAACAAAACCCCAACCACCCAGAAATTCCCCAAAGGTCAAAACACTTTGATTCGTGGGTTTGAAAAAAAATCTGTGATTTGCTCAGCTCTGCTCAAGATGCCATCTTACCTCTAGCGTGGAGCGGCAGCCAGAGCTCTTCTAAGACCATTGCTAATGGCCGAGCACCCCGGCATTGTCTGGGGAGAGAGACACCTGAGAGGAACCTAAGATACCACAACATGCCATTTCAATAGGGCCTATGAGATATCCCCATGGCAATCTGCAGGAAACGTGCACCCTGTGTTAACCCAACCAAGCACTGCAGTGCCATTAAACAGAGAGCAGAGCTGTCTCCGAGGCTCGCCGTAGGGATTACGGAATGAACACCTGAGCAGCAGCTCTTCAGCCAGCTGCACATCATAATTTGAATGGTTGCTGTTGCTGGGGAAGGAAATGAAAAAGAAGCGACTTTATGGAGCCGCCTCCCAAATCCACAAATCTTCAAGGTGGCCTTGGCACTAAATGCCACGTTCCCGGCTCTCCCACAGCCATCACCTCTGCCGGAACATTTCTGCCCTGAGCTGCCGTACGCAGCTCCACAGTAAGTCAAACGGCAATGATTAGGCAAATAAAATTTCCATCTGTTGCGGAATTGACGAGAGTTATTACTAGCAATAAAACTGGGGCGAGGCGAATGATGTATCTGAGGGGGTAAGTGCCTCCAATTATGAGCAAAAGTGACTTTTAAGTAAGGTTACAGACTTCCTTATGAGCTCGGGCGAATCCACGTCCCTCCACCTGCGCCCCAGGCCTTAGCTTGTGCCAGCGCGGGGAGCATTCGCGGAAGGAAGCACTTGCGTTTCATCACTTCCTCTAGTGGCTTTGAGTGCTTGGCAAAGTGCTGCTCCTTTCTGCCGTGGATGGGGCATTGGGCAGTCTAGCTATTACTCAGGCCTGGCCTGAGTGCAGGGGGCTGGAGCAGATGAACTGTTGAGCGCTCTTCCAGTCCTAGGGCAAATCTATACTTTTCATGTCCGCATTAGGCCCTTCTGTTGGTGGAGGTGGAGTTGTTCGGTCGGTGGAGTGGGCGACTTACGTCGGCGGGAGCAACGTTGTAGTGTGGGCACTTATAACGTTAGGGTGACGTAAGCTGCCTTACGTTGACCTAACTCTGAAATGTGGACCAGGCCTTATGCTGCTATGATCCTATGATAGGGACTCCAGCGAAAGTGAGTTCTAAGCCAGGCACTACCACCCCCTGCTCTGTGTAACCAGCCAATCACTTCACTTCTGTTTCCCCTGTCTCTGTGTCTAAACAGATTGCAAACTCTTGAGGGTAGGGACTGTCTTTTGCTATGTACACACGTGCAGCCCCGAGCACAATGGAGCCCCGTTCTCAGCTGGAGCCTCAGATGCGGCTGTATCACAAATAATGATCCTTATTAGGGTTTTGAGCTGCATGTTTAAGTTGTGCCAGCAATCACTAGATCGTTTGGATAGGTGCCCTTCTTAGCAGTTGCATACATGCAAATACATGAATAAAAATATAGAAAGATAAACATTTTGCACTGTCGTGTGTGAGAGAAGGATTGAAATCTCTCCCCGTGTTCCTCAGAGGTCAGAAGAGGCGGGGGCTCGGGATCAGAATGAAAGGGATACGCGTGGTGACACGGCTCTCGTGATCCCAAGCTAAAAGTGACTGCCGTGAACTAGGTAGCAGTGTTGATGTTTAACTGATTCGCGCTAGGCTTCACGATTAAAGCATTCTTGAGTCGAGCTGGGGCCATTCACACTGCTCAGTGCTAGTTTTCTAGCCTGTCTGGCTGCAGACTCACTGGGCATCACAGTCATGCAGTTTTCTTTGCAGCATCACTGGAGGTGAAGTTCAGGGCTTAGATTCACCCTCACCCTGCACCTTCTGTGTTTACACCAGTGAATTTACTACAACCAGTCACACTGGGGCAAAGGGGGTGTAGAGCACTACCACATCAGATGAGCAGCCTTTTACACCCACTTCGCACCAGCATAAATGACTAGATAAGGTGCAGCATGGTTGAGGTTCAAGGCTTTTAATTTTGGCCTTTGGACACTTAAAAATTAGGTTAACACAGCTACAGTATGTTGGGGTGTGAAAAAAACCACACCCCGAGCTATGCTGACCTAATTCCTGGTGGATGCACAGCTGTGTTGATGGAAGATTACGTCCACTGATGTAGCTACGATTGTTTGGGAAGGCGGAGTTCCAAGGTTCTGGCATTAAATATATAAAATAGTGTTTTTAATTTATAAGGGGGGGGGGTCTCAATCAGAGGCTTGCTATGTGAAAGGGGTCACCAGTACAAAAGTTTGAGAACCACTGGTCTAACAGAGCCTTTTGCTGTTGCCTAGGCCAACGTCCTTTGTTCCTGTGAGGCTGGGCTGGGATTGTCCCATCCATGCCCTGATGAGGTGTGAACTGCCTCTCTGCTCTTGGAGAGTTTTTGCCTGGGCTTGTTTTAAGCCATGAGGACACATTTTCAGCCTCATAACTATATACATGAAATGATAACCTTACTATAATATCACTATAACAACCATACTCAGTGCATCATGAGTCTTCTGAAGACACCCCGACATGACAAACTTTGCAGTGGATACCACTCAGTCATTTTATAAAGATGAAGACGGGGGTGTAGGGTGTTCCCCCGAGGTACAGAGCGTCACGGTGCGGTAGGAACACCACGCTCCACCACTAGAGGGCAGAAGCAATTGTCGCTCACCAGTAGCCCCACTAGTTGAGTTTTGAACTATAACTGCAGTTATAGATATAATGATCTGTTCATTCCCCTTACGCCTCCCTTGAGCCTGCAGAGGGTTATTTCATACACTGTCTTCTTCAGTGCCTTGTCCATCTTGAGTAATGGGGTTCCCACCACCTTCTTTGAGAGACTATCCTCCATCGAATTTCATTACTAGTGATTCCCATAAGTAGCGATAACTCCCGTGAATTCCTCTCTGCTACCAGCTGGCAGAGAGAAGGTCCTGGAGCAGAGCCACCTCGCTATGCTCAAGTCAGCGAAGATGGAAGTGATGCTGCTGGATTTTTAATAACTGGCAACGACAGTATCCTCACGCTAAGTTGAGGGTATCTGCGAGTCCATTGTCAAAGCAGCTCATTAGTTCAGGGGCCTGCTGGACTTTGTGCTGCTCCTCCATGCCCAGAGAGGGCAGGACTAGCTCAGTGGTTTGAGCATTGACCTGCTAAACCCAGGGTTGTGAGTTCAATCCTTGAGGGGGCCACTTAGGGATCTGGGGCAAAAATTGGTCCTGCTGGTGAAGGCAGGGGGCTGGACTCCATGACCTTTTAAGGTCCATTCTAGGAGATTGGTATATCTCTGATTATTATTAGAATCTTTGGTTGGCCCAGAGATTGGGCCCTTTGCTATTAGATGAGGATTTCATCATGTGGACCTTTGTTTCTGCTATCGTAGGCTACGGCAGCACCCTCTAGCCGGGGCTAACTGCACAGGGTTTCTGCTAGTGTGCAGTGCAGCTGAGCCAGTTCTGAGCAACGGTGGTGGTGGGAAATTTTCAGTCCAGGGTAGCACCTTACAGTTAAATAGGATGTGATTTTTCTAGCCTGCACATGTATCTAGAGGTGTATTGACTTTGTGGCTCATTGAATTAAGTGCTTGTTTCTTTTTTCTAATCCATACAAATATTCCCCACCCCCACCTCCATCTTTTCTTGCTTTTATGTCTGGGGCCCTGGCATCCACTTTGTCTTCCTAAAGCCCATGTTCCTGAGTTCTAACATTGGTCTGGCCTCCAATCTGCTGAAAAGCCTCCTGTGCCCTCAGGGGAATGCATAATAAGGGAGAGCGATCCTCTCTCTCTGCCTTTCAGGTGGGCGGCAGGGGAAGCAGAACTGCTCCAGTTAGCTGCATGCCCTAGGAAGGAGCTGCCTCCCGCTGTTTGGCTGACATTGCTGCTTTCGGGCTGGGGACAGTCCTACTTGGCAAGCCCTGCGTCGGATCTCTCCCCAGCGGGAACAACACGTGATGGAGGCGGCGGTCTCACTTTGTATCCTCTGCCACTCATTCCCCAGCTGAATGACTGTCTAGCATCCAGACCAGTCTCCCCAGCCTGGGCCGATGAAAACGTGGGTTCACGGCTATTATTTGTATAACAGTTACACTCGGAGGTCCTGCTGCGCTAGGTGCTGCACACATGCACAATAAAACACAGTCCCTGCCCTGAGGAGCTCACAATCTAAACACACAAAGAGTGGGAGGGGAAACAGAGGCACCGGGCGACTCACCCAAGGTCGCACAGCCGGGCCCGGAATGGAAACCAAGCTTCCCGAGGGCCGGCTCTAGTCACTAGGCCACACTGCTGCTCCACAACGTTCAGCAGAGTCTCTGCCTTCGAAGTAGACACAACGGGGACGGAAGGCGATGGAGACGGTGGTGGTAGCCAAATGGAACGGGGGACACTGGCACTTTAAGAGAGAGGTGGGGCCCTCTTAGGCTGACTGCATAAAAGCAGGCCCCTGGGCTGAGGAGGGGTTATCCTTCCCTTCCCTGTGGGGGCAGCTGAGCAGGTAAGGAGTGGCTTTTAGTATCTTCCTTTGGTTGCTGAGGGCCTGGGGAAAGGCTGTTCACTGAGCAGTGGTTGTAAGATTCCTGGCAGGTTATTTATTAGCCTGTTTGTTTCAGTGGCATCTGATCTACCTTCTTAATGGCAGATGTATGAGTTTCACCTTTAAATGAGACTATGCAGGTGGGACTATTAGTTACCAAGACTGATCCAGCCCTGTCTCCTGGCCTAAGCATTGCTAGGCAATGGTTTTTTCTCCTTTCTCAGCTTGGAATCTTTGCCTGGCTGGTGCTCAGTGTGTAAGGCTCAGCCTGAGGACCGGCTTGGCCAGGGGTGTTGTGTGATGCTATGTGAGCTGCTCCCTGATTAGATTCTGGAACTCCATCAGGAGCAATGGTCTCAAGTTGCAGTGGGGGAGGTTTAGGTTGGATATTAGGAAAAACTGTTTCACTAGGAGGGTGGTGAAGCATGGGAATGGGTTCCCTAGGGAGGTGGTGGAATCTCCTTCCTTAGAGGTTTTTAAGGTCAGGCTTGACAAAGCCCTGGCTGGGATGATTTAGTTGGGTTTGGTCCTGCATTGAGCAGGGGGTTGGACTAGATACCTCCTGAGGTCCCTTCCAACCCTGAAATTCTATGATCAGCATGTGTCTAATATGCCCTTTTAGCTTCCTCCTCCAGGGAATTGCAGCCTACCCAGAGGATGGCTTGGGTTGCCTGTTTGGTGACTAGTGGCCTGTGCAAAGCAGATTGGGGCCCATTATGGCACAGAAGCATAACTAAGTGCTCTGGTTAGAGCAGCGTAGTTCTTGACTGCACTGTAGTTTAGCTGTTCAATAACCATCCTCTCTCTAAAGAGGACTGAGGGCTACATTCCACTGCATCCAGCTGCTGCTGCAGCCTTAGGAGGGCAAAGGAAATCTTAAACCTGCCTGGGAAAGGCACTTCAGCACTTGTTTTCCTTCCTAATGATTCAAGGAGCTCGTGTCCTTCACCTGCTCCAATTGCTTATTTAACTTGATTGAGCTGCAGAAGGGCAGACGTCCAAAACAAGGCAGAGATTCATTTGAATCGCTTAATGAGGGGCTGGCTGGCTAACCCCTTGCGTGCTGCAGCTTTTGCCGAGTTAGTGCTGCCCTTAAAATGCCACGATACACTGAAAAGCAGCTACCTTAAAAAAACAAAAAACCCCAAACCAACCCATAAACATTGTTTCTAAATGAGCTGATTGAGAGTTCGTTGATTGCTTTAATGAGGGAGTTCTAACTCTTTCTCCACTGACAAAGTTCTAACTGCAGGATCAAACTGAGCCCTGACTCTGCCTGTTAAGACAATGGGTTTGCAGGTGTTGAACTGGTCATAATTTGACCTGCACTCCATAGGGGTGGCATGTGAAACAGTCAGAAGGCATCTGGCCTGGGGGGACCTGCAGCACCAGCTAGGAAATCTCCCTACTTGTGTCACTGTTAGCACAGCTGTGACAAAAGCTTGTAACCCTGTGATCTCTTTTCTGGGAGTGGTGCTGCATTTCAGAGTCTGCATTTGGCTTGCTGCCTCCTGCACCAAATGTGCCAGGAATTGCAGCCTAGTCCCTTTCAGACAGTACAGGTCAGAGTGGCCCATTCAGGTACCCTTCAATCAACCGAAAGACTGGCTGTAACCGGAGCCAGTCAACAGTTCCGTCCCCTCCCCCCAGTCAATGTCATTTTGTCAGTGTTTTTGGTGGGAACACTCGTGGTGGTGGTTAACTTTAGTGGTGAGGGACACTTCAGTAGATCCTGGTTTTGTTCTGTTTGTTTTAATGGACTTGTCTGCTTAGTTGTAACATCTAACTTGAACACTTCGGAGTGGGCAGAATCTCTTCTGCACCCCCACTGGAGCGTCAGAGGGTTGGTACTCACAGAAAACAGTAACCTGTCAATCCCTGGTCGTGTGGCCAGCTGGCAGTGACTGTCCAAGAGCAAAGCTACCGATATGCTGGTGAACCGTAGTTGTGGCTTTTTTAGGGTGGGGAGGGAGAGGAACTAGGGGTGGGGTTTACATGGGAAGAGGCCATGTCACTTCTGGGGGTGCCTGACCTTGGGATGGGCAGGTTGGTGTTTCTACAGATGTACATGAATGCAGACTGATGCTTTTGACTAGTGACCAAGTCTTGACTTATGTGGCTGAAACAAGACAGGCTGTTTCCCTTCTCACTCCAAATGCAAGGAGTTGAGACCAATGGTCAAGAATCTCCAAAGGCATGGTCAGGGCCAGCTCCAGGCACCAGCCCAGCAAGCAGCTGCTTGGGGCCGCCAACAGTGAGGGGCTGCACATCTGGGTCTTCGGCGGTGGGTCCCTCACTTCATCTTGGAGCAAAGAACCAACTGCCAAATTGCTGTCAAAGACTGATGCGGCGGTGGTAGAGCTGCAGATCACAATTGCAGCTTTTTTCTTTTTGCTGCTCGCGGTGGCAAAAACCCTGGAGCAGTACTTGCGTCAGGGAATTACTACCTTTAACCATTCCTCAGGCCTTATCCAGACCAGGATTGAATGGTGTCTCAGTCCTAGACAGGACTGAGTGTTCGTGACCATCGTCCATACTTGTGAAACTACCCAAGCTCAATAGGGAAATGGTGGCTTTCACTGAACTATCTTACTGTATGCCTTGTCTTCACCACTGTTTTGAAGAGGTAGACATGTCAATTATAATGTGCAAGACAGGGGTCAGCAACCTTGCAGAAGTGGTGTGCTGAGTCTTCATTTATTCACTCTAATTTAAGGTTTCATGTGCCAGTAATACATGTTTTAGAAGGTCTCTTTCTAGAAGCCTATAATGTATAACTAAACTATTGTATGTAAAGTAAATAAGGTTCTTAAAATGTTTAAGAAGCTTCATTTAAAATGAAGAGTCCCCCAGACTGGTAGCCAGGACCCAGGCAATGTGAGTGCCACTGAAAATCAGCTCACGTGCTGCCTTTGGCACACGTGCCATAGGTTGCCTACCCCTGTATTAAGATCACCGGAGCACTGGAATGGGTTACCTAGGGAGGTGGTGGAATCTCCTTCCTTAGCAGTTTTTACAGTCAGGCTTGACAAAGCCCCGGCTGGGATGATTTAGTTGGGAATTGGTCCTGCTTTGAGCAGGGGGTTGGACTAGATACCTCCTGAGGTCCCTTCCAACCCTGAGATTCTATGATCACACCTTAAACCCTACCCTAGACAATGCTATAGTGGACTGATGTCCCACTACTGGGTGCTGCATCTGCCTGTTAAATGAGCAATTCTTGCCAACCATTCCTAGAAGTGAACTTTGCCTCTAATACTAGAGGGTTAAAACAAGTGTTCAGTTTACCTGCTCCTCCATCTAACAAGCTGGCTTGCAGCAGGGCTCTCCAAACAGAGCAGGTGTCCCTTGCCAGGATAACATGAGTCTTAACAGAAGGTGTCCTGTGCCTTCCCGAGCACACCACTTGGTGGGGGGGGAAATGGATCTTCAGACGATGGTATGGTTAGTAGTGAGTCTGGTAGCCTACTTTAAGTCTACTTCCAGAAGACTGGCCGAAATCAATCCTTCAAGGGCTTTCTCGAGTCACCTTTGGACTCCAAAGTACAGGCTCCGCATGTTGCCTGAATATCCAGTTCTGTTCTGGCTGCTTTATCCACTGCAGCAATGTCAGTCGCCAAGATTCTGGATTAGGAAGGATCTAGCTGGCAACTCTGTAGAATGGGACACGGCTTGCTCTTCTAGAGCATTCCTTGAAAGGGCAAGAATCTCAGCAGTGATCCCTAACCCGACATGCGTTGGAATGTAGTGAATACTTCTGAATCTGGCAGCATATAAATAAACTCAGGCATACGGGGGAGGATCTGCATCTCTCAGGCTTTAGGCAGCTCCCTTGATGGAGTCGGGGAGGGGACCTGGAATAGCAAGGTGCATGACAGGAAGAAGCAGCTTTCTATGCTCCTCTGGAGTTGAATGAGACTAAATCCTTGCTCCTGCTGAGTGCTGGAAATCCAGACTGGAGATGGGGGAGGGAAGGTGTGGCTCAGCAGACCACATGTGACTGGAGATCTATCTGGGCCTCCTGAGAACTTGGTCTGTAGGGGAAAGTACCTTCATGAGATGCCCATTGTTCAGTTGCACCTTCCAGGAGGGTGCGGCAAGAGAGCAGACCTGTGGTGCTCTAATGGGATGCTGTCTGTCTGTGGGGCAGTCATGTCAGGAGCTGAGGCTAGGTATGTCAGTACAGTGCTATTGTTATGGGTGTATGATTGTATGTAAAACAGCATAGTCAGTGTGCTCCCAATGCACTGGTGCTATTGCTGAGCTGCCTATCAGTGGCAGTTGGGCTTGACTGACCAGCGTGGTGCTGAGCTTTCCTCCTGAAGTTCTTATTTGTCTCAACCTCTGTGCTGAGCTCCTCTTCTAGGTTATTGCGAAGAGCAGCACCAGGTTCCATTGGCCCTAAGCCCTGTTACCTGTCCCCATGAACAGCTTAGCCTGCATTCTGGTCACTTTAAGACACTGCTAATCTTTAAACCATCTCTTTATTCCATGCTCCCTCAAGTTTTGCTGCCTTTCACACCACTTAATCGTCTGCAGCTGTGAGTGTTCATTTTTAGACTCTCTCCTTATTTTGGGGGATGCCTGGAAGGACCCAGCACCATGCTTTTATCCAAGCTGACTTCCTAAGCAGATGGAGGTCTTGTGACAAAGTGCCAATGTATTTCCTATCCAAGGAAACGAGTTGTAGTTGAATCTCAAAAGGTTTGTGCGTTCCTTGGTAGGGGAAAAGTGTGTGTGTGTGGGGATATGGCTTGTTGGCATAATGAAAACAAATCCTTAATTTCAGGTAAACCACTCTTAAAATGTCCATTAAACACTTTTTTTCCTTTTGGACCAGACTAAAGGGACTCTTGAAACGGCTTCAGACACAAATCAATGTCAACAGAAAACATTACCAAACTTCTAGGCTTCTAACAAAACTGGCCAAAGCCAATACAAACTCTCAAACAGTCCATGCTGCTGAATCTGTTTTTTGGCTCTTTTGCTTGAGAAATAATGGAGGGGGAGATTTCACCCAGCTCTACATTGGAGATGCCAAGAACCTTCTGTTCTTGGCATCTGCCAGTCCTAAATCTACTCCAGGAAGGTAGCAGTTGTCCTTGCTGAGACAGGGGAATCTTGTAGTTGGAGATGCTGGCTTGGGGCTGGGAAGGTCTGGTTTCAGCTGCCATAGACTCCTGTGTAACAGCACAAGTCTCCTCATTCTCTGTGCCTCTGTCCCCTGTCTGTAAAATGGGACTATTTCCTCTTGTCTTCTCCTCTTGGGGCTTTATGTTCTCAGGCTGGGAATAGCACACTGGGAACCTGCTCTCAATGCTGGAGATGTTATTGTGACTCAAGTACAATAGACCCTCCGTTACGAACACCTTTGGTAATGAAGGTCATCTATAATCTTGAACAAAACATTAGGGTGGCTCTTTCAAAAATTTGCAACCGAACATTGGCTTAAAGCTTTGAAACCTTACTATACAGAAGGAAAATGCTGCTTTCACTTTATTTTAGTAGTTCACGTTTAACACAGCATTCTCTGCTTTTTTTGTCTCTGCTGCTGCCTGATTTTTTTTTTGAGTTTTGGCTCCAAATGAGGGGTGTGGTTGACAGTCAGTGCATAACCCTGGTGGTCATAACTCTTAGGGTTTTACTGTAACTACACCTCTACCTGATATAACGCAGTCCTCAGGAGCCAAAAAAACTCACCGCCTTATAGGTGAGACCATGTTATATTGGGTACAGGCCAGTCCAGTGTACTGGCAAGAGCCAGTACACCATGCAGGACTGGACTGGCTTCCCTGGCAGTGACTTAAAGGGCCCAGTGTTCCAGCCACTGCAGGGAGCCCAGAGTACTTTAAATTACTGCCGGAGCTCCAGCAGCAGGGCTTGGGTGGTGCTTTAAAGGGCCTGGGGCTCCCTGCTGTTTTTACTGTATTATATCCAAATTTGTGTTGTGTTGGGCCACATGTCGGGATAGAGGGTGTAGTTAAACACCATTCAGCCAGCAGTTGAATGGAGAAAGTATTTCCAGATACAAGTAACTAGCATGGGTGTGGTAAAGCCTTGGACTTGCTCATTCCCCTAAACTTGCAGAAGTTCTCGTGACACATGGTGATTGCGAAGTACATTAAGACAGGCCTTGGCTTCTACTGCTTCCAGTGCCTGCACTCCCTGGGCCTTGCTGGGCTATTTACAGCCAGCGGTTGGTCACTTCACTAGGAGTCAAACGCTCATTTGGCAGTGAGCACAATGTAATGCAGGCCTCCTAGGCACTCATGTGTAAATGAGATGCCCCTGTCTACAAGGGGGGAAGGCTAGGAGGGCAGGCAGGGCTGTTCTCCGCTGTGCCAAAGCTGCTGCAATTGGCAGCACACTATGACTCGGCGATCTGCCCACCTCCTTGGGTTAAGTCTAGCAGTGCTGTCGCAAGTGACTGCTGCAGTGAGGCATAACAATGAGACTGTCTCTTTGACTCTAAAAAGTTTCTTAAAATATACACCCACCTGGCTTCCATCAGCTGTCAGCTCTTAGCACTGCTGGAGAAGCCTCTCCTCTTAAAGCTATTTGTTTAAAATGTCTTTAGTAGGCAAATGGCTCTTAATCTTTCCATTACCACTCTGGTGACATTTCCAGTGCCTGCCCTGAGCAATTTCCCCCATTTTCTAGACAATTGCGGGTTTCCCACATGTGTGGAGAGGCTGAATTTTGATCAGTATATTTCAAATGTTCAGGACTTCCTTGAAACTGTCTTGTGGCCTCCTGTGACTTCAGCTTCTTTTGAAACTTTTGCTGCAACAAATCACATTTGGATGGCCCAGTGTGTAGATTTCTCTAATCACGAAGCTTCTCTGAACAGGAAACTCTTCCACTCTGCCCCAGGCGTGGAAGTTGGATGCTCTACAGAGTGACCAGATGTCCTGATTTTATAGGGACAGTCCCAATTTTGGGTCTTTTTTTCTTTATATAGGCTCCTATTACCTTCCCCCCCACACCCATTCCCAACTTTTCACATTTGCTGTCTGGTCACCCTAATGCTCTGGAAGAAATGGAAACCAACATGATGGCTTCAGGAACCTATAGGTATCCTAGCCCAGGGGTGGACACTTTTGGGGGGGGGCTGAGGGTCTCATTGGGGTTGCAAATGCCTATGGAGGGCCAGATAGGGAAGGCTGTGCCTCTCCAAACAGCCTGGACCCTGCCCCATCCAACCCTCCCACTCTCTATCCCCTGACAGTTCTAACCCCTACCACACCCCCATCCCTTGATAGGACCCCACACCTATCCCCCCTTGTTCTCCATCCCCTGACCCCAATCCACTCTCCTGAGTGCCCCGCAGAACCTCCACCCCATCCAACCACTCCCTGTCCCCTGACTGACCCCCGGGACCTCCTGCCCCTTAGCCAATGGCCTGGCCCCTTACTGTGCCACTCAGAGCAGCATGTCTGGCAGCTGCACCCCCCAGCCAGAACCAGACACTCTGCTCTGCAGGAATGTGCAGCCCTGCGCCCAGAGTGCTGCCTGTGCAGCAGAATAGCTGCAGGGGGGGAATAGTGGGGGAAGGGCTAGCCTCCCAGCCAGGAGCTCAAGGGCTGGGCAGTATGGGCCCGCAGGCTGTAGTTTGCCCACCTCTGTCCTAGCCTAATGTCCTCACTAATGGTAGCCTGCAAAGGACTTCAGAAGTAAGGTGGCTAGAGAGCAAGTGTAAAATCAGGATGGGGTTGGGCTATTTGTATAAGACAAAGCCTTGACTATTGTGACTGGTGACCTGATGTTATAGGGACAATCTAGCTTTTCCATATAGGAAGAGGGTTTGGAAGGGCTTTCTTGCTTAGTCTACTTTAGAAACCTCAAAGCCAGCTGTAGGCATGAAGGACTTGTTACAGGGTCTTGCACAACATGGATTGCAAACTCCCCTTAATCAAAGGACTGAGTGTTGAATCTCTAACAGAGACATCCATCCTCTAAGACATTACCAGCAATAAACACCTTAAGTTCCTGCTCATATCAAAAGTGATCATTGAACAGTTGATTGCTATGACACCATCTCACTCTCATCTTTTAATGAGATGGGACCTGACCTCCTTCTAATATGGAAAAACAAGCTTTCCCTGTTTTTTCCCATCAGGATGCATGGAATATTTCAGGCTCTTCTGACAAAAGAAGCCAAAGGCACAAAGACATCTCTTCCCCTTCCTTGCACAGGTCACTTTCAACATGAACTTGCGACCTGTAAGACACATGATCCTAGTATCAAAGCTTTGTCTACCTGGCATGTGGCTCAAATTGGAGCACTGCGTGCTAGGACCTGCAGGTGACCCTACAAGGGGTTCTAGCATGCAACTCCAAGCTTGTTCTAGTCCTGACTTTGGGAAGAAACTCCCTGGCTACCTCTTCCTAGCAATGAAAAGGCAATGCTGGACATGGCTATATTGTAAAGGATTTGGTGTTTGTACAGTGATCTAAAGCTATAAAGAACCAAAGTTTAACCACTCTTAGTGTAGCTAGAACCAACACACCCTCTGCGGGGGGAGCCTTGAGTTCAGGGGTTTGCCTAGAACAAAATGCTTAAGGCTAAGCATAAATCTTGGATGCTGGTCTCAAGTACTCTTGAGACCATTTAACTCAAGACAAGGGCTCTGGCACCCGAGACTGCCACTAACCCACAACTACAGTAGAACTTAGCAGTGGAGTCTCTAGTGAGGGTGGCTGTTGCAAACTAGCAAGACTATAAAACCAACCAAAAGCAAACTAACTGGTATACTCAAACTACAGCTTAAATTTTGGCAAAACAGGGAGACTACAACTGGTCTGAATTATGGGGTGGAGAGTAGTAAACATCTACTCCTAGCTTGTGTATTTGGCATTTAAACCTAGCCTGTGTTTGGTAGTACCTGACCCAAAGGGGCAACCTTTCTGATGGGAGTTGCAGTACACTGGCCAGCCCCTAGAGGGAGCAATCTTCAAGCAGGGGTGCTAGCACCTCCAGAACGGGACTATATGCATCCCAAGGAATATACAGGACTAAATGGGTGGAGATTCCTAGGTCAGTGTTCTAGCTAAGCATGCCCCATTAGCTTGCTTAAGCTAGTAGGGACTTCCTGCTCTCCAGTGAGGCAAGTTGTATGGATGTATCCTCCCCAATCCTGGATAAAACAGCCAATCCTTTAACTCCAGGGTAGGTCTCTTCCTTTCCTTCCACTCAACTATCAATGAAAAAGGCACTCGGTGCATTTTAAATGTGATTTTAACTGTCAGTTAAAGATCTGGTTTTTATTACACCATAAATTTTGAGATGTCTTACTGTAGATAATAACACCACCACAGCTGTCATTATTTCATTTCTTCTTAATTTGATTAAGTGAGGTGATCAATCTAGAGTTCAGGATGGAATTAATTCATGCTGCTTAGGTACAGGGAGCCAGAGCAGCTGTCTTCCCTCAATGCAACTTGAACAGTATCTTTGAGTTCATTCAAACAGTCGTGGGAACCTGTGCCTCTTGTCCTAGACTCCAACTGCTGGGGCTTGTAGAGGCAAAGGTCTGCCAGAAGGACTGACTTCCTCATGCAGAGGTGGCTCATCAATACCACATTGTCCTTGGAACGGTTGTGGTCAGACAATACTAGGACTTCTTGGGTTGCATTTTTAATTGCTGCCTGGGAGAGAACATCCCAGGGAAGTGTTGTAGCTTATCTATTGAAGCAGAGCTGGTAATGGAAGAACTAACAGGAGTACCACTGGTTGGGAGTACTCTGCATAACACACTTGGCTCCAACAGGCTCATCCCAGAGTCTTTGCAGCTGTTTGTGGCAGCTGCTACTCAGATCTAGCTGCTAGAGGTGCAAACACCATGTCTCTATCACATAGGTACATTCCACATGTTCAGTAGTAGGCTGTGATACCATCCCTTGCAAGGGAGCTACCCAAGGTCCTGAAAGCTCAATAGCACACCATTAAATGTCTCTGCAACAAGACTAACCGAGTTCCTAGGTAAGACTGCTTTTCCTGAATCCGCTAATTGCAGGCAGCTTAAGCTGGATACTTTCCATTTCACAAGGATAGTGGGACAACAGATGGGATCCTAGCCTGGCCTTTAATGGCAGAGGCCCCCTCAGCCAAGGAAGCTGGGAGAATGATAGCAACATCTGTTCTAGTGAATCAACATTAACTGGTTTCAGAGTAGCAGCCATGTTAGTCTGTATCCACAAACAGGAGTCCTTGGGGCACCTTAGACTAACGTTTATTTGAGCATAAGCTTTTGTGGGCTACAGCCCACTTCACTGGATGACAGAACAAGGAGTAATGGTCTCAAGTTGCAGAGGGGGAGGTTTAGGCTGGATATTAGGAAAAACTTTTTCACTAGTAGGGTGGTGAAGAACTGGAATGGGTTCCCTAGGGAGGTGGTGGAATCTCCTTCCTTAGAGGTTTTTAAGGTCAGGCTTGACAAAGCCCTGGCTGGGATGATTTAGTTGGTTTTGGTCCTGCTTTGAGCAGGGGGTTGGACTAGATGACCTCCTGAGGTCCCTTCCAACCCTGAGATTCTATGATCTACAAAATGGGCTGTAGCCCACGAATGCTTATGCTCAAATTTGTTAGACTCTAAGGTGCCACATGTATTCATGTTCTTTTTAAATTAACTGGGACTTTTGGCATATCTAACCACAGCCTGGGCTAATAGGCAGCTTGGCTTGGAGCTTTCGTCTAGTCTGCAGTCACTCCTTACCTTGATCAGACCCACCAGTCTTGTAAACACTGCAGCAGTCAGGCAGACATGCCCGTTCCAGCTCCAGTGGAGACATAATGGTGGGACAACTGGGAAGCTGAACTGGCTGACTTGGGGCTTGGCTGAGCTCAGAGGGCAGCAGTATGTGAAAGCAAGGAGCATTCGCAAGGGCGCCCGTAGCTGTACACAGCATCCTGGGATCTGAACACTCAGACAATATAGTAGTTTCAAACAATTGTGTTAAGGCAACACTTGCCATCACTAACCACAGCTGCCCTGAGTAGGAGCTGCAGGTTTGTGCACTCCATCTGGCAACCTCATTGTGGCCCTGCTAAATGAACACATTGTTTAACTTGTATTACTAATACTTGAAGCATTAAATTGGACTTGGGTGTTCAACATCTCACCCCTTAAGCTGTTCAGCTACTTGTTTGTCAGCATGGACAAGAAAACAAGACCAGTCTGCAGCCAGTCAATTTCATGGTCTGGTTCCCATGCACTAGCACAGGGTTACTGTGCCCTGGCTAAAAACACTGCCTGGTGTGCTAGATGAGACTGATCTCCAGTGTCTCTAAAGCAATTTTCTCCACCCTAGATCTAGGGAGGACTAAATGGGGTTGTCCGATATTCAGAGCGTTCATGTACAAGACCCATTTCCTTGTTTAGTTGTACTGTGCTACTTTAACCCCTGGCGTATTTTCTGTTGTCATGCTGCTGACAAAGGCATGGAATGAATCCCAAGTGTAAGGCTGGAGTAGTTCTGGGTGCTGGCTGCACGAAAACAGCTAACAGCCACTCCAGCTCCTTCCTGTTCTACCCTGGCGGTGCTGTGTGGCCTAATGGATAGAGTACTCAACTAGGACTTATTCCTGGCTCTGCCACTGGCCATCTGGTTGACCTTGGGCAAGTCATGTTATCTTGTGCCACCATTTGCCTATCTGTAAAATGGGATGACAATATTGACTTCACTCCTGAGCTAAGAGCTAGACAAGCCCATTGAGAGTTTTTTGTTGGGGTCCTGATACATCCTGTCTAGGGCCTCACCCATTCCCACGTTGCCAGTTACAGATTTGAGCTGCAGGGGCTGAAAAAACTGTTGGCTGTCATCAGTCCTGAAGCTAGGTAATGTGACCACAAGTCTTAAAATGGGACATCTGCCT
This sequence comes from Mauremys mutica, assembly GCF_020497125.1. Taxonomy (NCBI): domain Eukaryota; kingdom Metazoa; phylum Chordata; order Testudines; family Geoemydidae; genus Mauremys; species Mauremys mutica. The sequence goes on along the minus strand of NC_059092.1, from coordinate 16,059,739 downwards.
GTCCTGTTAAATAGCCTGCCCCTGCAGAAGGGCAGCAGCTGCCATGGACAGGCAGTTGCTGGAAAGTTGCCCCCTTATGCTCCAGGAGGGGCTGAGCCTAGTACTGTGGTAACAATGAAAAACATGCCAGGATGCTGTAGAACAGCCCCCAAACATGTGGGCAGGGGAGGGGGTTTTTCATAACCAGCTGTTCCTGGCAGTCAGTGATGCCAGCAAGTAAACAAAGGGACATGACTGCTGGTTATCCTTGGAAGCAGTCAGGCTACCGAACATAGACTATTAGGGTTGGAAGAGACCTCAGGAGGTATCTAGTCCAATCCCCTGCTCAAAGCAGGACCAATCCCCAACTAAATCATCCCAGCCATGGCTCTGTCAAGCTGGGCCTTAAACCTCTAAGGATGGAGATTCCACCACCTCCCTAGGGAACCCATTCCAGTGCTTTACCACCTGCCTAGGGAAATAGTGTTTCCTAATATCCAACCTAAACCTCCCCGCATTGCAACTTGAGACCATTGCTCCTTGTTCTGTCATCTGCCACCACTGAGAACAGTCTAGATCCATCCTCTTTGAAACCCCCTTTCAGGTAGTTGGAGGCTGCTATCAAATCCCCCTCACTCTTCTCTTCTGCAGGCTAAACAATCCCAGTTCCCTCAGCCTCGCCTCATAAATCATGTGCCTCAGCCCCTGATCATTTTTGTTGTCCTCCACTGGACTGTCTCAGATTTGTCCACATCCCTTCTGTGGTGGTGGGGGACTGTTTAAGTGGGGGGGAGCTGTCTATGTGCTTGCATGAGTCTGCAGCCAAGATGGCCTACAGGATTCAGAGAGTCTTCTCCCTTAACCACCAAAATAATCTCTGCTCAGCAAAAAGAGGATCCAGTTCATACTCCAGGACCACTTCCTGCATAACACCAGCTGTACCTTCACCCAGTATTCCCTGCATCAGTGTGAACATGAAGTTGAGCTCGAGCGTGCTTGAGACATCTTGTCTCCACCAAAATATTTCATGTGACAGCGAGTCTTCAACAGATGTTACACCCCTCACCTTTGCCATGAACACCTGTGCAGTATTGCACCTTAATCTGGTGGAACAGGTTTGCCCAGAGTGCAAGTCCTCCTAAATAGGACACCGTGCAAGATTCTTTGCTGTGTGAATGCTCAAGCTTAAAACTGAGGGGAAGAGCTTCCTAGTCACTGCACTGGGATATTAAGCAGCTGTTTTAATCAGGCTTCATTGTTTCCACAAGCTGGACTGCTGGGCATACACCCACTCCCTTCCTGGGAAAGGGCTGCACTAGGCTCAGACACATTTCTATTTAAAACCACATGCTTCCAAAACAAGACGCTCCCCTGCCCGTGCTGCTCCCCAAGCAGAGAACAAAGCATGGGACCAATTAGTCCCAATGCTTAATATGCTGCTGTAGGTGTTCAACACTGCTCTCATCACTGAAGTAGTAAAAACATACAGACCAGGCTGCCTGGGAGTGGAGTTGGGTGAAGGTTGCTGTGGAAAGCTCACTCTGAACTCCTGAGGCATTGGGGGTGGGGGGGTGGGTTTGCCAGCAGATGTTTATGAAATATTAAGCAATGCAATCAATACTGCTATCCCAACCTTGCCTCAGGCACGCATCTCATTAAAATCACTCAGCTGCCTGCTGCTGGGATGGAGTCATGACCTGTGATCCACTCCTTCCACATCAAGGAAGTAGCTTTCCTGCCGTTGCAGCTGGAAGGTGGCAATGCAAGAGGAAGCAGCCAGTAGGCTGGAAAGCATGCCGTAGAGATCAGTAAATAGAATTTTTTTTAAATCGGGAATATTTGATTTCCTTGCAAGAGCTGGTCCTTGCAGGGGGTTCAGCCTTCTCTGCATTATGCATGAGCCAGAGGTGCTTTTTCAAGCCACAGCTAATGGCAAATTAGGCCAGGCAGGCGCAGATTAAGCTGGGTCCCTGTTAACTGTCTTCTAGAATCTAGCAATAAACCCAGCACCCTGCTGGACTTTCCCGCTAGTACCTTTGCTTTCCTAGGTGCTAAAGACCTCCCCCTTCCCTGACAAACACACATGCTTATGTCAAACTTAACACAAGTGTGAAATCCACCAGAGCATTTTTCCAGCCTGCTGCCAGTGCCTGGGATCTGTGGCTTCCATAGCTAATGAGGCACAGTAAGCTGCTCCCTCCCCTTGAGAGACTTAAAAAAAAATTGCCAAGAATTTATTAGTCTAATTACATTTTTCCTAATGCAGTTGACCTCAGCTGCACTTATCAAAGCTGCAATCTCCCAGCCATTATTGGAGTTTTAATAAGAGTCAATTGGTTATTGTCACTCCAAGTGGGACACTGGATGCACAATCCCCAGACAGTCAGTGGGGCAGGGCTCTTAAACTATTATGTTCATAACGGGGATTAGGCTCTTGTCAGGCTCACTCCCACTGGGATAGTGAATGCCAAGAATCTTAGGGCTAGGCAGCCTCCCAGCTTGTAGGAACCTGGTGAGTTGTTGGTTTTTCTCCCCCTCCATGCTCTGCTATGAGCTGTCAGGAGGCCTCTACCAATGGCCCTGCAGTCTTACTCCCATGTGCTCCAGGCTTGCAATGTCAGAGGTGGTCAAGTATCCAAGCCGCATGAGTCTGTATCCACAAAAACAAGCAGTCCTCATTCCCAGCAACCACACATGGCATCATGCAAGAAGCAAAGAGGGTGAAGGGACTCCTGTGTGTGTGTGCCAGGGGGTGCTCCCCCTGCCCCATTCTGACCCCTCCTCTGAGCATGCCTGGCCCTCACTCATCTCTCTTCCCCCTGCCCCAGTGCCTCCTGCATGCTGTGGAACAGGTGATGGCAGTGGGTGGGGGAGAGGGGGAGATGCTGGCCACTGGCAGGCAGAAGGCACTTGGGGTAGGAAATGGGTGCTGAGCACCCACAGAGTCAGCATCCATGGTGACAGTTGACCACAGGCAGGAGTGAGCTCCGCAGGCCTGCTGAGGCCAAGAGCTTAGTAAAATAAAACTCTGACAGTCAGATAAAATCCTAGCATCTAGGAAGGCCTGTCTCTTGGGGTTCAGAGCTTGAACCCTCTGTAACAGGATTGAGGAAGAGCTGGTTTGAAAACTTGCCTTGTCTTCACCGAAGTTCCTCCTGGGAATAGTATCAGAGGGGTAGCCGTGTTAGTCTGGATCTGTAAAAGCAGCAAAGAGTCCTGTGGCACCTTATAGACTAACAGATGTTTTGGAGCGGTATTCACCCACGAAAGCTCATGCTGCAAAACGTCTATTAGTCTATAAGGTGCCACAGGATTCTTTGCTGCTCCTGGGAATGAGTCTCTCCTCATCACTTCAAAAACTTGTTGGTCAAAAACCTTCTTCACAGTGTTGGTCACAACCCCTTTCTGTCAAATCGACCCTTCCCATAGGAATCTGTCTGGACAAAGCTTTTCTTCAAATGTTCTACCAGCCCTAGTGGGAAGAGGCTTCCCTGTAGGCTGGGTTACTGCAGGTGTAACCCCCCACACCTCCTGGGTGTGTCTGTCCCTTCTAGTGGCACTGAGACCACTTAGATTAATGAGTCTGCTACAGCCTTAGCTAAGAGCCATGTAGCTTTTAGCCCATGCAGTAGAGGCTCATGTACTTAACTCCTGAGGCCCCAGGTTCAGTTCCCACCTGCTGATGGCACCATCAGACCATTTACTCAGCCACTGTTCCTAGGATACAGTAAGCCAGTGAATTTTGCAAGGAGAGGCTACCGTTGGGTAGGCAGAACCAAATCACTCCAGTCTAGGTGACCAGAGTTGGCGTTGCTGCTCCTTAAAGAGCCTGCACTGAAGGCCAGACCTCTCCAGATAGGGCATAAAACTTCACCGCTGCCAACGGCAAACTGCCTCCTGCCAAATAACTCAATTCTTGCACAGGGAAGATGGCTGCTTTACTGTCAACAGCATTTCCCAAAGCCCCTGACCCAGGGGCAGCTCTAGGTATTTTGCTGCCCCAAGCACGGCAGGCCAGCTGCCTTTGGCAGCTTGCCTGCGGGAGGTCCCCAGTTCCACAGATTTGGTGGCACACCTGCAGGAGGTCTGCCAAAGCCACAGGACCAGTGAATCCTCCACAGGCATGCTGCCGAAGGCAACCTGCCTGCCACCCTTGCGGCTTGCCACCCCAGCCCACCCTTGGTACCTGGAGCCACCCATGACCTGACCTAACCCTGCTTGGATCCCAAGGGGACTGTAGAACAGCTAATCTGGTTGCCCAAATGATTGAAAATACCCTCCCTTCCCTTGCCCTGCAGACTCTAACTAAAGAGCTCAGATGCTGCTATGAGATGCATTTTTTTGTCTTGGGAATGTGGGACCTGTAGACCTTTAAATGCCCCTCCAATGTCCATGTGGATAAACACAGCACTTTGATTTCCAGTCTCACCAGTCCTCTAACAGGCTACCTATGTAAGGACACCAGAAATGGAGCCTACTCCTATGCTGTGAAATCTCTCCCTTAACACAAGAAGGGACCTTAATCTAAGATGCTGCCTCCAACTGGTGCAGTTAATTGTCCTCAAAGCAATGATCTGACGCAACAAATTCTGTCTTCATTATGCAAGTATCTGAATTACTTATGCTCACCACTTGTTCTGAGGAGCTGCAGTCCCTCAGTTACTCCAAACACAGTTGTGTTGCTCTCTAACAATGGGAAACTCCTGTCCGAGGAAGAGATCTAGGCTGCTTTGAACTGCATGTAAGAAATTCCATCCTGTGGCTGGGTTCTGAGCTCCAAATTTGTGGCTTGACATCAGAACCCCTTGGATGAGTTCCTCCCCAATTCTCTCCAGGTCCTCAGCAGAATGCTGAGATTCTCAGTGGATGTCAGGGGTGTGGGTTTTTTTGGTCTTTATTATCCTGAGCCACAGAGCGATCTTAAAATCGGCACCATGATATCAATGCCTCCTTGCTGGGATTTTGGAGGATAGTTCAGTCTATTCCATCAAAGGAAGAATCTTCTCAATGGCATCTTGCTCTGGCCTGGTGGCACACTCTAAATCAAACTAGAGATGTTGGAGGAAGTGTCTCATCAAATGTGCTGGCTTACAGCAAACATTGGCTGAATCTAGATTCAGCTGGAGTAAGTACACAATGCATTTGAGGGCACTCTGGGGAGGGCAGTGCTTCCAGCTGCATTCCTGAGCAGCTGCCTCTTGTGACAGCTGCCTCTTAACACAGATTGATGCGGTCTTCCAACAAGCTGCTAGACTCCTGGGTGTTCATTCTCCTTCCCTCCCAGCATGGAGGGTGGTGTGCTAATCTGAGCATGAAGTGGTATGGGCATCTCTCCTCGTTCATGTAAGTGAACTGCAGAATTGCTTAAAACACTTCCCATTATTTGCCCAGAATTAAAGCTGCCTCCTTGCAGATCAAGCCCAGCACTGCATAATGCTGCTGTCTCGGTGGCAGGGCACTGGTGCAATCTCAGCCATGCTCTCATTTCTGTAAGAGCTTGTTAGACGTGGCTGTCTCCCAACTGGCTTGGAAAAGAGCAGCTTTGGGGCTGACTCTGAAATGCTGCTTTTGCCCCCGCTGATAAAGCAAATTCTCACTTGTCCAAGCTAGTTGGCCTCTATCCTCTTGAATCATGATTCTCTGCCTATGGTCTAAGCAGGAACCGCCATCGTGCCAAAAGGGTGTAGTGAATCTCACTGCATACGTGAGACGGTTCCTGTTAACCATTGGCTCTACCTAGCGCCTCAGGACTCAGACTAGAATGCTTGGCAGGTGGGGCAGGCTTGCTCCCCAATAGACAAGGCATTTGTGAGTGGAGGGGGATGCAGCCATTTAGTGTCCAAGATGCAAATCTTTAGTGATGAGCTGGTGGAACTAGACTCAACTCGTCCAAGTGGGTCACCAGTAAACTCTTGAAAGGCTCCTCTACTAGAGCCGCAGGGAAGACAGAGTGAGTGTAAATATCCTAACCAGCATTGGAGGCTCTCAACGAAGTAGAGAACTTCCAGACTGCCTTCTATAAGTGAAGTTGGGAAGTGCAAGGCCAATCCCTCTAGTCTGGCTCCAAACCCATACACCTCCAGGGAAGAAGAGGCAGGTCAGTCTTAGGCTTACATGGTCAGAACAAAAGCAACTTGGTGGTGGTTAAAGTCTCATGACTTTCCTGACTCTTGCTTTCAATCTCTGCTTTCCCTTTAAACAAGTTTGTGGCTGTCAGGTGCAGAGAAGCTTGGAAATGTGAAATAAGTGCATCATTGCAACAAGAGTCCTAAAAGAGCTGGCTGAGGGGATATCTAGCAGCTGATATCAACTTTTTAATCTTCCCAGGAGGTGTACCATGTTGAGCAGTATTGGCCCCAAGATATTAAACATGGTGGATGAAGTAATCTTTTTTTTTTTTAAATTGGACCAACTTCTCCAACTCTTGAGCTTGGAGTTCTTCAGGTCTGGGAAGCTAAGAGCTATTTAGCATCACTGCTAAATACAAGGTTTGAACAGATTGTTTAGTGACTTATGCTAATCCCACAAATACTGTCCCACACTAACAGTTCTCTCCCAGGCTTGCAGCACTGCACAGCTTCTCAGCTGGGGCATTGCCGCTCTTGGCCAGTGGCTCTCAACTTTTCCAGATGACTGGCCCCTGTTCAGGAGTCTGATTTTTGTCTTGCATACCCCAAGTTTCACCTCACTTGAACTGTTTACAAAATCAGACCTAAAGAGCCAAGCATGACAGCACATGATTACTGAGAAATTGCTGACTTTACCATATAATTACAGAATAAATCAATTGGAATAGAATGTATTCACATTTCAGTGTGGTGCTATTTAAACAAGTCATTGTCTGTATGACACTTTTACTTTCTGCTCGTGCTTTTTATGTAGCCTGTTGTAAAACTGGGCAAATATCCAGATAAGGTGATGTACCCACAGAGGACCTCAGCATATCCCCAGGGTACACATACCCCCGGCTGAGAATCCCTGCTCTAGGCCAGTCTCTTGCCCCTGACCCCAGCTCCACAGGCTTTCTGTGGCTGTTCACCAAGCCTCCCCTTAGCAACCAGCTCTTGGGCTGCTACCTCTAGGGCTAAAGAGACACCACACTCCTGCCTCTTTTGGGTCCCTGTTCTGCACCCTCTGTTGCCCAAATGGACATCTGCCCTTTCCAGAACAACCAGCAGCCCAGCCTACCCCTCTAGGCAACTCTAAAGCTGGATGGGGATAAGTGGCCTGTATTGAGGTGGCAGGTGAATCAGTGTTAACCAGGAGTAGCGGTATTTGAAGAATACACCCTTTCTTTCTATCATAGAATCATAGAACTTAAGATCAGAAGGGACCATTATGATCTAGTCTGACCTCCTGCAAGATGCAGGCCACAAGCTGACCCACCCACTCCTGAAATAATTCTCTCCCTTGACTCAGCTGTTGAAGTCCCCAAATCCTGATTTAAAGACTTCATGTTCTCTACAGCTATTGTCGAGCTATAGCCAAGGGGGGTGTGAGGAGAAATGCAGGCTATTTGTCTTTTTTAATCTGCTGACTAGTTTTCAGGGGCTTAACATCATGAAGCTTCCTGGCTGGCTCAGTTTCAGGTTGCTTGACAGCCTATAATCTGCCCTTCTTGAAACAATTGACAATTTCAGTTGAAATGGCACAAAATAGACATCTGCAATTTTCAGTGTGTTCTCATAAGGAGAAAAGCGCTTTGACCATCCAATTGCCTCCCTAGGGAAGGGACTCTTCCAAAACAGCTCTGCTGGTGTGCTGTTGCTAGCCAGTGTCGGCTCAGACTGATGCTTGGCGCTATAGGATGCGGGTAATGGCCTCTAGCATGGCCAGGAGTCAAGACCACGGTCTAATTTGAAGTTGCTGCAAATGAAATTCTGGTCTTCTGTAGAACAACACTGAGTCCATTCTGCCCTGAAACTTGTGTGGTCACTTGTTCCACATCCACCTTGCACTAGCACTTGGTAGCATCTTACCTGTGCAAAATGGATGCAAGTGACCCCATAACGGACATAGGAACAGTCTGAACTGCAGGATTCCAGAGAAGTTCGCCCTCTGAACTAGGGGGTGGGAGGCCTGTAAAACGAAGGACGTAGAAGTTTGTGGCAGGAATGCTGAGCTTCTGTGTCTGGTCCCAGCCAGGCTTATGTCCTGCTTGAGTGTTTGACCTGCAAATCCAAAGTCTTGCAGCAGTCGTTCTAAAGCCTTGTCTACACTTTCAGCACTATAGCATCATAGCTATAGCTGCTCCACCATAGACACTCACTACAGTGTTGCAAGGGGTTCTCTCATCGGTATTGTTAATCCACCTCCCTGAGAGGCCACAGGTAGGCTGGCAAGGAAAGTCTTCTGTTGATCTAGTGCTATCGACAGGGGTTAGGTTGGCTTAACTCTGTCTCAGGAGTGGCTTTTTCAGACTGACCCAGTTACATTGCTCAGTATAACTCTTTAGCATAGACTTCCCCTTAGTCTATGGACAAGATTAAAGCTTTCCTCTCTGTGGCAGTTTGCTCTCACTCTCATTCTGGTGGCCTGCAGAATGAAAAGGCTCCTCTGGGGTGTGGCCAAAGTAATCAGAATTCCCCTTGACTTCCCCATCCACTCAGGTTATCTACACACCAGGCTAGATTCTGCTTGTTTCATGGTGGAACCCAGCAATTTAAGTTGTACAACAGTAACACTCAGCCCAAAGATCCCCTTTGGGCAAAGGCTGTTGGTTGGGCTAACTCAAGGAACCATTAGGAAAAGGGTGGCTATAAAATACCACTATATAAATCCAAGGTATGCCCACACTTTGAGTACTGTGTGCAGTTCTGGTTGCTCCACCTCTTGAGTTGGAAAAGTTAGGAGGACAACAAGTGGTTTGGAACAGCTTCCCTATGAGAGATTAAAAAGACTGGTGGGACCAGTCTGTTTATAAAAGGTGACAAGGTGTGTTTGGCCACAACACATGCCATTAGTGTCATCTTGGTGCAAAATATACCTGGTGAGTTATCACTTAAACCAATAAAACGCTGCTCATTGATCTTTAATGTGTATAGACAAAATGTCTTCAGAATGGTGAATGCAAGATGAGATTGACACGTTTACCGGAGGGGGGGGGGTAAACTCTTTCCTCAAAGACCAAGGACAAGCTGATGCCTCAAACCAGGTGTCCCCAGGTGATTGCCAATCACCTGCCAAGTGCCAAAGAAGGCCAACAAAGGGGACAGGAACAGAGGAACCTACAGTTGAGTTTCAGAGATGTGGATTTCATGCTGCTCTTACAGTTGGAATGAACTTTATCTAGGGCTAACCCCCCAAATGCCTTTCAAAGGGTGAGTGGAGTGTAGAAGTACACCCCAGGCTCTAAGACAGGAAGCCGCCTTTTGATTTTGGTGGCGGGAGGGGAGATCCTGGCCTGTGAACTTGGTCCACCCTCTTGTCAAACATGTGGTGAGGATTTCTGCCTTGTTGCGCTTTAGCTACTAAGCACTTGTAACCACTTCTAATACCTTGTATTCACTTTAAAACCTAATCCTTGTACTTGGTTTATTAATATAAACTAACCCAGTGGTGTGTTTAAAACACACAACTGTCTGGTAACCCCAATTCAAGTAGCCAACTGTTGAATATTGCCTGTTACAGAGGCAACTGACTTTCTGCACTGCCCAGCCCTCTCCCGGACAGATGGATCATGTCTGATCACCCTGCAAGTAATAACCAAGCTGGTGGAGGCCAGGGTATGACAGGTGTTGCTGCTGGAGTCAGAGTTGCTAGACCAGGGCTGTGGCAGGTCAGACACTCAAGGTGTGACCTGCAGGCTGTTTGTGAGCAGTGCAGGTTAGAAGCTACAACCACAAACCATTGAGAGGCACCCAAGATGTCAGAGGGGTGACACAGCCCCAGTGGTCAGGATTGCATCCCAGAGTGTGACAGGGATATGATAGAGGTCTATTCACTTTCCCTGCACAATTCATGTTTTTATGGACAAGTTCTTTACTCCTTCTCATACTAAAAACCAGGAGTCGGCCAATGAAATTAATAGACATTAGGTCTAAAGCAACAAAGGCATGTACCTCTTCACACAATGCAGTCGCCCTGTGGAACTCCTTGCCAAGGGATGTTGTGAATCCCAAAACTATAATGGGGGTTGAAAAGAGAATTACCTGGAGGATAGGTTCCTCAACGGCTATATGCCAGAATGGTCAACCATATGCTCTGGGTGTCCCTAACCTCTGTTATCCAGCCCTAGCTTCTGGTAGGGGATGGATCACTTGCCCTGTCCTGTTCATTCCCTCTGAAGCACTTGGCACCAGTCACTGAAGACAGGCTACTGGGCTAGATGGACCATTAGTCTGATGCAATATGGCTGTTATGTGCTGACTTCCCTCTCCCCTCCATGCTCCCACTCATGATTGCCTTGGCCATCAAAGCCAGGGTTACTATCTGTCTCCTTTGGACTGCCTAAAGATGGTGAGCTTTTAAAATGGAGTGAACTGTTTCCTTAGAGGTGGGGTGTAAAGGTTGGTGGGATGTAGTGACAGGCTCAGTGCAGTAAGCTTTTCTGGGCTATTTTTGGGCTGCCTTAGGAAAGATGCAGTGAAATAAGACCCTTGTTAAATTGGTCCCTGTGGGCTGGCTTCCTGTATCTATTCCACTGTTATCCTCTGATCTTCCATAAACTGTCTCTTGAATTCTGCTGGCTATCCAAGCTTGGCTTTCACAAAGGATTATCCTTCTGTATCGGAATTTTGACAGCCCTTTCAAGAACTGAAACCATTCCCATGTCTCTTTCTAGATAATGAGATTAATTATACTTAGATTTGTCTTTTCAATGGTGTGTTTGAGGAACTGGTTATAGTTTTGACTTTTTCCCTCTTTCTCTGCAGTTTGGTGGCTCTGTATTCTTGCTTAATCTCATCTCCCTTCCCCCCCAGGCTCCTTTGCTTCTAATTAGTGTCTAGAAGGGTAATTGGACTGAGGAGGTGGGGGCGGGGGTCCTTCCAGGGAGGAAGATGGCTTTGCATAAAAACTGTAGTGAGGCTCCAAGTTTGTAACCTGGTTAGATTATCTGCTTTAAACGTCAGCAGTCAAAACATGATTTAAGCAAAGGACTTGACCTGAGCTGGCTTATTAAAATGAGAGATGGGTGTCTGAGTCAATTGGTAGCAAACTGACAGGCAGAGAAAAGCTAACTGTGTCCCAAGCAAAGGCAGTGATAGCTTTTTATTAAAAACTAATAAAATGCATGGCATGGGAATAGGGCTACCCTAGCCAAACAGGCAAATATCTAGGACCAAGGCTCAGAACTGAATCGCCCGGAACCCTGCAGTCCAGTGCTTTACTGGAACCTGGCAGTCTCTAAGGATGGTGCTGTCCTTCGAACAATGCTTTAGTCACTCTCTCTAAAGTACAGACCTGGACCCTGGCTATTCATGAAACTATTCACCAGAGCCAGTTATTGAGGTAGTAAGTTTGCAGGACTCCCTCTGGAGTGAGGCCACACAACCTTGCAACTACTCTACCTTATGCCTTCCTCTTCTGGAGGAAGAGAATGAATATGGCTGTCCTTGGCATGTGGTCAGTGGCTAGTTCATCTTGGGTAGTGTATATGGAGCTTCCAGAGGTTGTAGCCACAGTGGGCTTCAGTTCCAAAATGAGTGACCCGCATTCTCAAAGCGGTTAGTACATACTGGTGTAGCCAGTGCTCATGGCTAGAATGCATCCTGGTTCCTCTGTGGAGGGAACCCCACATTCACACTCCACTTGGGCTTTGCAGGTGGGGTGGACTCTCGGTTGAAGGTGTGTTGGCAAACCACCCAAGACTTGGGTGCATCACCACTGCCAAATGGTACCCCCAGGCTGGATTCAAAGCTGGGGTGGGGCCAGTAGGCAGCATAGATCCAGCATCTTTCACTCACTGAAGTGTTGCTGGACCACTAAGTGTTAACACACTTAGTTCAATCTCTCCCTGGTAGGCTGGGCTCCCTGTGACTCAGTGCTTGGCTGTATGTTAGGAAGTGATTCCAGACTAAGTCACCCACTTCAAAGCAGTCTCCAAAAGGCTCCTATTTGCTACAAAGGAGATAGCAGTGTCTCAACAGGGCTACAGCAAACACCCATGTGATTCTAGTGATGTCCTCCAGCAGGCAGTGGTGGCATCTAAAACAAAGTACAGAATCAGTCTAATGACACTAGCCTCCACTTACACTGTGCTCCTCTATGCTCATGTATCTTTCAGGCCTCCTGATCTGCTTGTAGAGTAAAACTATTAACTTGACTGACGTTCTACCCTGCATTAATAGCAATAACTCTAATAAATTGAGGGCCATGTTGCAATTAAGACTGAAGACTGGAAGATTTCATCTCTGGGCACAGGCATCAAAGCTATATACATAGACAGGGAATGGGTTAGCCAGTCCATCTGTAATTACAGGGCCAGTGTGAATAGATGAACATCAAACTATTAGAGTCTAATTTGACTATCTAACGAGGAGCTGTGATGTTTTATGCATGGTGCCTAATTTTACCCTGGCAATCTCCTGCTATATTTAACATCATTAATCATTGTTGATTCCCACAGGGCTGGATCCCTGATTAGTGTCAGATGCATCACGGGAGGGAAGGGATTTTAAAAAGCCCTTTCTTCACATTGGAACTGAAGCCAGTTCAGTGGAGTTGATCTTATTGCTTGTGTGGCTGGAACACTTTTTTTTGTGAACAGGGATAGACAGATGCACTGCCCTCCTTCCATTTAACCTTTGTCCTCCTTTCTCATGGCCTGGAGTGTCATCTGGGGTCTTGCTTCCTGTCCCTGCACATGTACCATAGCAGCTGACACACTTTCTTGGTAGAGGTAGGTGGTGCTTAGCTGCTGTGCCAAAAGCACACAACCATCCTTGGGTGGTCAGTCTTGGTCTCCTGGTTTGAGGGAGAAATTCCAGGTAATAGAAGCTTCTTGGTCGCTGACCATGATGCCAGAAATTGACCACATTAGAATCCTTTCAGGAAGTAGTGACCTAGTATCTAACTGAATTTTGACTTGGCAAATGTCCCTGTAGCCAGGACTGTTTTTAGCATCTCAGCTTTGAGATGAGGCTCTCACCCTGCTTCACAACTAGAAGAGTCTGTGTCCAGGCCTTGGTGTAAAGGTTTGGATGCCTCTTTTTCTGAGGATGGGCTCAACTTGCCTGAAAACAGTTGCACAGCCCCTTAAGGCTCATTGAGGCAATTGTAGCCTCAAGGCTTCATGGACACTCCCAAGGAGATCAGTGCAGTGATCAAAATGTAGACCCAGTGAGAACTTCTAGCAAAGACGTGTATGACAAACATGTGATGTTTTCTTCCCCCCCCTCCACAATCTCTTGATGAAACTTCCCAGGAAATAAAATTTCCAAGTTCCAGCCAGACCTGTCAGAACACTTGACCAGAAAGCAAAGCTGGCCATGACTAGAATACTCTTTCAGATAATTGGCTGTTAGTTTTCTGTTGCTATCACAACCAGGCATGGGGAGTTTTTAGGTTTATCTTTAACTTTGATATTGAAGTCTAGTGTGTGCAAAACACTAGAAAACTGTATAGGAAGGTACCTTCCTATCTGCTGTTCTCCCCAGACTGCTCTGGCAGGATGAGTCTCATGAGGACAGCTGTGCGAATACCAAATTTTTCAGCTCACTGGCAGTTACCCAAAAATCACTTCCTTGTTTTGAATCAAAACCTCTTGTCTTGATTTTGAGCATTTCTTAAAGTTAAACCAAAAACCCTCAGTCACTTCAAAAATATCAAAACAGCTTGAATGTTCAGATTTAAAACAATTTGGCAGAACTATTTTGGCTGTTGCCAAACCTGCATTTTGCCAAATAGCTTGTTCAAAATTTGCACATCTCTACTTCACGAGGCGAGGCTTTCTGCCAACAAAACCAGGGCTTGCTAGAGAATGGGTAAGCAATCTAATCTGCACACCAATTTCTCCCTGCAAATACTGGTCCTTGGAATAGAGATCTACAGGCACCATCGATATTTTATTTAATCTTTGTTGTGCAGTCCATCTTCCAAAGTAATCAAAGTCACCACGACTCCACTGCAGGAGGAGATGGGCTTATCTTCATAGCCTTGTTCAAATATCTCTAGGCTAGCTTTCCCTGTCCCACTTTGCTAATTAAACACAACTTCAGTCACCTTTTTCATCTGAGACAAGGTGAGTTGATCTGTTATTGGACCAACTTCCATCAGTGAGATGAGCATTTGAACTTGCATAGAGCCCATCAAGTCTGGGAAAGCGAGACTGCATCAAAGCTAATACAAAGTGGAACAGATCATGCCAAAGGAGTTAACGCATGTTGCAAGAGGCCGTTCAAGGTGAAGGGGGCAGTTAACACCTCTGGGGTCACAGGCAGAAGGCAGGCTAGATTGTTGTAATGGGCCATAATCCAGGGTCTCGAGTCCGACATTTGACACCTAGCCGTTATGAATTTAAGATCCCTACACTAGTCCCTTGAAAGTGTTGTGCTGCTCTCCTTTGACATGTCAGATACAGAGTGTTTGCCCATGGGGGGGCTCTTTTGTCTTGGCACCCTTCTGTGTGAGCTCATCAGAGCATAGTGTCTGCCAGGCTCCACCAACCCAGTTGTTGGGACACATAGTGCACTGGATGAGGCATGTGTAGGACCCAGGGCTGGTGCAACCTATTAAGCGGTCGCCTAGGGCGCTAAGATTTAGGGGGCAGCATTTTCTTTGGTGGGGACCACGGTGCTGGATTTTCATCTGCCTCCAGCATTTAGGCAGAGGGAGCTGGGGCAGGGGGTGTGTGGGGAGGGCTGCCTGCCCCAGCTCACCCCTGCTCCGCCTCCTTCCCTGCTCCACCTCCTCCCCAAGCATGCCATGGCTGCTTCACTTGCACTGCAAGCCTGGGAGGCAGGAGAAGCAAAGCAGCCAGTCCGCTTGGAGGAGGCGGGGCAGGGGTGAGCTGGGATGGGCAGCTGCTGCATGGCTGGCCGGGTCAGGGGAGCTGCTGCCGCAGGGGGGGTGCCTCAGGGTGGGGGGGGGGCGCCTCAGGGATGGCGGAGGGCGCAAGGTGGAAGTTTTGCCTAGGGCACAACATCCTTGCACCGGCCCTGGTAGGACCCATGAATTGTGAGAAGTACATTGTGGGGGCTATTGATCACAATAGCAGTGGAGATCTGTTGGCAGACTATGGCATATGCCTGACTGTCTAGAGCTCTCTTCTTGAGGCCCTGTTGACATCTCCTCTTCCAAAGGAGAGAGCATGGCCCCAGAGTCTGCAAAAATGTGCAAGTGAGGACTGAAGATCTGCCCCTGGACACCTAGTTGGCTTTCGCCTGGACTCTGCTTTCTTCAGTAGCCTTGTCTGTTCCTGGCCATCTTCCCTTCCTCCCCTCCATCAGAATCTTATTAGCTATGTTTACATGGCAGGGATGTCAAGCGATTAATTTTTAATGGCTTGGTTTATTGCGTATAGGAATGGTTTAGTGAGTAATTTCCACATTTAAGTGATTAATTCCCCGGGGTTTGGAGGGACTGGTTAGCTTTACATTAATCAGGACTTCAGCATGCCAAGGGGTGATCAATCAATCCCCCTGCTGCCAGGGAGAGTAATGTTAAAATACCTCCAAGGTACAGTGAGGTTAGGCAGAGCTTTAATTACTCCCTTCCTTGCTTCCAGCAAAATTCTTGGTGGTCCCTGCTGTTGGCCTGGTCTCTCCTGCACATCCCCCTCCCTCACACTTCCCTTCCCAACACACCACAAACCCAGATGTTCATTAGGAAGCTGGCAATAGCCTGTCAGATCCTACATAGGATTCATGCTCCCCAATTCCAGTCCATCTGCTCTTGGCAGAGCCGTGGTATAAAATATGCACCTGCCATGTGGGAGAGGGATATATTAACTGCTCCATGGACAGGCAGCTCTTTGGTTCTAGCTAGGGTCAGGCTGAGTAGGAATTGGTGAAAGCTGCCTCACCTCCTTCCTTGCTGTCTGTGCTCCTGTCCTGACCAGTAGCTGCCCCATCTGTTGATCCCAGGTTACTGATCTTGCCCAAGATTAAAGCCAGCACCGGGGTAAGTGCCTAACCTAATGTCTGGTGGGCAGCCTTAAGCAAGCACCTCTGCAGATCACCAAACCTCCTGCTAGGCCTTCTCAGGAAGATTTTTGTGCTGGAGTCACAAGCAGAAGTCCCACCTAGTAAATCTCTTCCATGCAGGCTGCTCCTATGTACAAGCATCAGGACCCTGGTCACACCACCATTCATAGCATGCTTCTGCCATAGCCTTGACTGCTACGCTATTGCTGGAGTATCTAGTGTATTACCATAACTCCCCTTAAGCAAGTGCTGACGAAGCATATGCTGGCCAAAAAGTACACAACACACTAGCCCTAACAAACATTTCTGCATTTTACCTACAAAGTACTTAGAGACCTAATGAGAGCACATGGCATCTATAGGTAACTACACAACCACAGTATCAGACTGAAAACTAACACAGCTAGAGTTAGGGTGACCAGATAGCAAATGTGAAAAATTGGGACAGGGTGGGGGGTAATAGGAGCCTGTATGAGACCAAAATCAGGACTGTCCATATAAAATCAGGACATCTGGTCACCCTAGCTAGAGTTGCAGATTGTTACTTTCTCAAATGCAGCCTGCTTGGTTTACATTAGCCATCTCCGGCACTATACTCTTCAGTAAGTTACCAAGAAAAGCCTGTGCATTTGACATCCAAGTGCATGGAAGATGTTGTACCTTTTTTTATTTTGGGGCTTGATAAACTTCATACTTCCAAACCTTTTAGCTTGTGTGACTGTAACAACCAATCAATAGGTGGAGATGCCAAGATCTTCTGAAGGCTTTGCCTGTCTAAGATACTGGATAGCAAAGCTTTCCTGGCTGCCTTGGCAGAGTCAAGAGACAATCTCAGATCATTGAGCAACTTCTGCTACAAAGAACCTAAACATTACCACACTTTCCTTCTGGTTTGTTAATATGGTATCAACCACACCTGGTTTAATGGGGACACTTAGATGCTGGGATTCCAGCACAGCAGAATGACTGGCTGCATAAGGACTGGTCTTTCAATAGGTCTTGTGACTTAAACTGTCTCTGGGTCAGGAATGAATTTGGCTTTAAATCACTAGCTCAGTATTCGGCCAGTTCCTTAAGGCATGAACTGGGTAATGCTAAGATCTCTGGAGCAGGAAGAACAAATCTAAACTTGTTTGCAGTGCAATAACCCAGTTGGTGTAATACTAACTGGATAAGGCAGTAAATTTAGCTGAAATCTTGTGGACTAAGTAACAAAGCAAAGGTGTACAGCTTCAAGGACTTCCTGTAGGAGTAGTTTTATATTGTCTAGCATCAACAGCATGATGTAGTCCATTGGCAGGAAGCTAGGTAACTCATTTGATGATGCCTTGCCTTGTAGTACTGCTACCTCCAGGAAGTATGCTAGTCTCCCAAGCCTGTCTTCCAAAGTGCCTTAGAGGGAGGACTTCTGGATAAGTGTTCACATGGTTTGTCTCCTCTACACAGTTCTCAGGTGTGCATTGGGGAGAAGGCCATCTTCTCTTCTCCCCCCCCTCACCCCAAACTGGGAAAATCAGTGAATTGACAGGACTCCAATTCCTCCTACCTAAGGAGACAAGTCTATGATCCCACCATAATGGCTTAGGGTTTGGAGGAAAGACCTGCAATACCTCATCGCACACTTATTTGTGGAGAAGGTGAGACTTGCTCTCACATCCAGACCCTACATGGAATGGCCCTCTAAAAGGCCCAAGATACCATCTAAAGAATCCATGGGTCTTGCACCAAGACCACTCCATTTCCCAACCTTCCTAACAACTGAGATGCAATAGCATTATGGTTACCTACCATGAGTCTGCTTTGGGACAGATGGTTAGGAAGAATAATTCAGACAAGTACCAACGGCTAGAATAGAAATCTGTTCATTTCAGCAAACTAAGGAGTGGGCTTGGGTGGAGGGAGACCTTTTTAAGGTCAGGATATAACTAAAGCCTTCAGCATGAAAAAAGCTGGTGATCGTTTTCAGTCAAACAAGCAGGTGGCTTTCTAAATACATTTTTCTCTGGCTTGTGTACTTGGCCTATTGACCCGATCGTCAGTGTGGAGCTGAGACAGTAAATCTTTCCGATGCTGTTGGAGTCTGACTGGGTATGGCTCAATTAGCTTTCTACAGTAGCTGCCTCTCCTCCTTCCTACAAAAATGAAGGATTTGTAGGCTGAACGGTACTTGCTCCCCTCTTGCTGGCAAAGCCGATTGTCACACTAGGGCCAAAATGGGACGTTGGCACCTCATGCTGCAGACTCTGTAGTTTGTCACCACATGGGCCTGACTTTCTAAGAGCTCCACACACAGTGTGGGGCTCTTTCCTTATGAAATCTGGGCTTCAAAGTGGAAACTCCGCTCCCGCCCCCCCACATGTGAATCTGTCTGTGCTGAACTCTAGAAAACCAAACCTGGCTCTTGCCACATTCCTTTCTCACTGGCCAGATGTTGGCAAGCCAACACATGGTCCCTACCACATCAGTATCAGAGGGGTAGCTGTGTTAGTCTGGTTCTGTAAAAGCAGCAAAGAATCCTGTGGCACCTTATAGACTAACAGACGTTTTGCAGCATGAGCTTTCGTGGGTGAATACCCACTTCTTCTGTTGCATCTGAAGAAGTGGGTATTCACCCACGAAAGCTCATGCTGCAAAACGTCTGTTAGTCTATAAGGTGCCACAGGATTCTTTGCTGCTACCACATCAGTAGCTTCCAAAGCTAAAAACCCAGGACACTCAAGGATGTGGGGTTTTGAACTGCATGAATTAAGATAACCCCCCCCCCCGCCAGAAATAATTCAGTCCTGAATGGACTCAGTCTGCCCAGGCTCACTGTAGGGGAGAATAGCTTTAACTCTCACTTGGCTTTTAATTCAACAGGCCCTTCCTTAAGAAGGGAGGGTGAGGAGTGGCACTTCACCTCCATATCTCGCTTGTCACTCTACTCCTGTAGCTGGCCAAAGAGGTCTTGGAAAGAGCTTAGGTGTTTAGCAGCCCTCAAGCACTGGCAGGTACGACATCCTTTCCAAACTCCCAGTTCCAGCTTCTGAAGTCTCTCCTTAGTCTGTCCCTTCTAGATAGGGACCCTTAAGTGCCTCATGAGGGACAATGACACCTATAGTCAATCATTATCCAAGCATCTCTGTAGGATATGCATATATTTAAACCAACTACTAGCTTCCAATGCCCTGAGATGCTCCCTCAGCAGGAGCAGTTGACTTGCTTTTCACCTAAAAGCTTGGTCTTTCTCAATCTCCTTATTCAGACAAACCAAAATGGCCGAAGAAGAAATTGCTGCTCTCATCATTGATAATGGCTCTGGGATGTGCAAAGCTGGCTTTGCTGGAGACGACGCCCCTCGTGCAGTGTTCCCATCCATCGTCGGACGCCCAAGGCACCAAGGGGTCATGGTTGGGATGGGGCAGAAGGACAGTTATGTTGGTGACGAGGCCCAGAGCAAGAGAGGCATCCTGACCCTGAAGTACCCTATTGAACATGGCATTGTCACCAACTGGGATGACATGGAGAAAGTGTGGCACCATACCTTCTACAACGAGCTCCGTGTTGCCCCAGAGGAGCACCCTGTCCTGCTGACAGAAGCTCCCCTGAACCCCAAGGCCAACAGAGAGAAGATGACCCAGGTGCAGTATTGCAACTATGTGTATATCTGCTGTGCATGTCTTACAGCCTGACTTAAATGAGTGTCTTGGTTCTCTACCCCTTGCATCCCTGATGTTTTATGGCAGCCCTGGCACTTCTGCTTCTAAGTCTCTTGGCTGTCTCAATTTTTGTTTGATGCTGAGGCCTGGCAGGGTCGATGTAAGATACTTCAACTTCGACTATGCTATTCCCGTAGCTGAAGTTGAAGTATCTTATTTTGACTTGCCTCCCATCCTCACAGCATGGGATCAATGGCCACGGCTCCCCCTGTCAACTCAGCAACTGCCACTCGCCCTGGTGGAGTTCCAGAGTCAACAGGAGCACATTTGGGGATCGATATATTGCAACTAGATGAGACATGATATATTGATCCCCGATAAACCAATCGCTACCTGCTGATCTGGTGGGTAGTGTAGACATACCCAGAGTGTGCAGGTTTAAGGTCTTCCAGGGAACCAGTCAAACAGAACTTCATGAGACACATGTCAAACATCTCAGGTCTGTTTGAACCCTGCAAGAGCTTATCTCTAGAAAAACTTGCAAGACTTCAGAAATTCACTTTTTCCTCTACTAGCTGAATTTCTAAAAGGACAGGGAGGGGAGGTGGAGGTGAGCTACAACTTAACGTACAGAGTTGAGTCTTCTGGACAAACTTTCATGCCAAAGGTGTCTTTGACCTGCTCTAGTTACCCATCAGCATAGTATCTGGCTGCCTGTGTGGTGTGATCTTGTAGCAGCACAAGATTACACCTGCATATTGTTCACAGCAGAAGCCCCTCTAGCTCATGGGGGAAGACCTGGGTTTTGATGCTTGAGCCCAGAATAGTCTAATCATGGTGTCTAGGTCTAGCCCTGGCTAGCTACAGATTCAGGTTGCAGGCGTGGACAGCTGATCCCTGCAGTACAGTAAAAATGCCTCCTCTCTCTCCTAGATCATGTTTGAGACCTTCAACTCCCCTACCATGTATGTGGCCATCCAGGCTGTACTGGCCTTGTATGCCTCTGGACGTACCACTGGCATCGTGATGGACTCTGGTGATGGGGTGACCCATGCCGTGCCCATCTATGAAGGCTACGCGCTGCCTCATGCAATCCTGCGCTTGGACTTGGCTGGGCGTGACCTGACTGACTACCTCATGAAGATCCTGACCGAGCGGGGTTACAGCTTCACTACCACAGCTGAGAGGGAGATTGTGCGTGATATCAAGGAGAAGCTGTGCTATGTTGCCTTGGAGTTTGAGCAAGAGATGGCCACAGCTGCTACAACTGCCTCTTTAGAGAGAAGTTACGAGCTCCCTGACGGGCAGGTGATCACCATTGGGAACGAGCGGTTCAGGTGCCCAGAGGCCCTCTTCCAGCCCTCCTTCCTGGGCATGGAGTCCTGCGGCATCCACGAGAGCACCTTCAACTCGGTCATGAAGTGTGACATCGACATCCGAAAGGACCTCTACGCCAACACGGTGCTGTCCGGTGGTAGCACCATGTATGGCGGCATCGCCGACCGCATGCAGAAGGAAATCGCTGCCCTGGCCCCGAGCACCATGAAGATCAAGATCATTGCCCCAGTGGAGCGCAAATTCTCAGTCTGGATTGGCGGCTCCATCCTGGCGTCTCTCTCCACCTTCCAGCAGATGTGGATCAGTAAGCAGGAATACGACGAGGCTGGTCCGTCCATTGTTCACAGGAAATGCTTCTGAATCATGTTCCAAAATGGAAGTGTCAAATGTGGCTGGACAATGGATTGTTCCTTTATGGAAATCTTCCTTCCAAAGCTGTTCCTAGCTCTTCCAAGGGCTGTCTGTATGCTTAACATATCCTATCTAACATTGCTTTTGACCTATTCAAACTAAAGTCCCATCACATATAACCTAACACAGGGATCACCTGTAAAAATGTGCTAAACCCTCATGCTAGTGACTCATCACAAGGTTAAGAGGTAAAACCATGCTAATGTGAGGCTATGGATCTGTCACTGACTAACAGCACTCTCTTCCCTCTTAGTTGTCATTGTACTGTCAGATTCTCAGGGCTAGAGATGAGATTGGTGCAAGATGTACTCAAGGTCGGGCATCTAAAGATTGAGTAATTATTCCATAACTCCTCTTCAGGGGCTGGCAAGTGCAAATGTTAATTGCCACTTGTCTTCCTGCTGTACCAGCAGGAATTAAGGGGCCTGTCTGCTTTTTTTTCCCACCCAACTGTACCAATAAATAGCCATGGGGCTAAAGGCCACTCCTGGCTCTATGTGCAAGCTGTTGTATTCATACTAATCTGAAGAAAATATCTGTACATTGGGGAGATGTAAGAGTTTGTATGGTCATTAAGGCAAAGTGGAGAATTGTAACATGCAATGATAGTCTTGTGATAAGAGGAAACTTAAAAATTAAATCATGAAGTGCTTTGCAGGACTGACTAAGTTCTTTAGGAAATGGATGGGGAAGGGATTTGGACAAAACTCTAGGTCTCTTTTCAGAAAGCCAACTCCTTTGGTCAAGGATCACATGTATCCCTGTTCAAGGTGTAACATACTCATTTTCCAGCCTCCTGGAAGGGAAGGCAGGGACTAGATGACTTATCTGACACTGCAATGAGTCATTGGTGGCAGATCTGGGTATGCAGTAGTAGATGCTGGGGGCTGCTTGTCCTGACAATTCCACCTGATTTAAGGGAACGTCAGCTTCCTGTGGTGGTGTCTCAGGTCATTGACTCTTAAGGAAGAGTCTCAAAGGTACATGATTAAACAGCAGCTGGGTTTTTTCCAGAGGTGCTGAGTCTCCAGAGCATTTGCAGTTAGCCACTGCATTTCTGGAAAACTGACACAAAGGGCAGGTCTACACTACAAACTTGCATTGGCACTGGTGCATCTGTGGCATTATAATGCTTCTGGTGAAGATGCTCTAAGTTGACAGGAACAAGCTCTCCCATCAGCTCAACTCCGCCACCATGAGACGCAGTAGCTACATTGGCAGGAGAAACTCTCTCCTACAGAGCTACCCCTGCCCCCCCAATGTAGACAGTTATGCCAATCTTAACTCCACACCCAACCAACACCCACTGAGCAACACAGTCATACCAAAGTGTGTAGACCAGGCCTTAAGCATCTAAACCTGGATTAAAACTAACAAGCTACCCATTTTCAAAACTCTGCCTGAAGGCTGGGCTTCTCATTAGTGTCCCACTCCAATCCTGAGGAATGGGGTGGATATTAGGAACCTAAATTGTAATAGCTCTTGAGGCACATACACTGCTACAGGGACTCCATTAGATGCCTTAAAACAGAGGTGCCTCATGGGATTTTTTTCCAAAGATGTCTAACTCCTAGAGATCTCCAAATGAAAAGCACACCAACAGCCTTCTGCATCTTGGGGGCCAGATTACTAGAGGTACTTTGGTGCTAAAACTCCTGTAAGCCATTCTGACTTGGTATGACAACCACCTCTGGAGACCCAATCACCCAGCAATCGAACCTGCTCAGACCCCTGCTGCTCTAGCTCTGGCAGTAGAGTCTCATGCAGTGAGGTTCAGAGGGCCTTCATTCCATGCCTGGTGTGGAGGGTGCCCTGCATAACAGCACTGCCCCAAACCATGTTCAGCTGCATAAATTGAACCTCAGCCTAATGGCTGCAATTGCTCAACACTTTGGGCACTGGGATTAATAGGCATTGCTCACCCCTGCGGGACTTCGAATGCTGGGCAAACATCTTAGTTGGTGTGAAGGTTTCTTTACCTTTGGAGTGGGAGAATGTGACCAGGCTAGGGAGGGTGGGTGGGTTTTTTTACACTACTACTCCAGGCAACATCTAGCCTTTACATCTAATCATGGAACAAACTGTAGCACATAATTAAGAACAAGCTTGGTGTTTAAATTGCCTCACCTTTGAACACATACATCTTTAGCACTTGACTTGCTCAGTAACTTTCCTCTTATTTAAAAAGATGTTCACGGCTGCTGTCAGTTTCATACCACAGTCTTGCAGCCCAGAATGCCAGTGAAGTGTGAACAGATGGTCAAGAAACCACCTCAGGAAGAGCTGGCTGAAGCTTGATGGTCAAACTATGAAGGCAGAATTTTTTTCTTTCCCCTTCCCCGCATGCCCAACTGGAGATGATTTAAAGGACCCTAGTCTCTAAGAGTATCTTCCTAGAAAGTACTGAACATCTTACCATGTCTGACTAGACACCAGAACTCAACAGGGTGTTGGAAGGGGTCTGGGTCTCTGCACATAGCAGGGACTCTGAAATTTGGGTGGGGAGGGATGGGCAAGGCTTCAAAACTATAAAGCTTTCCACTCCTGTGAGACTCTAGAGGGAAGCAGTTTCTTTAGAGGCCAGGCCTCTTCTCCCACCACCTCCCCTAGCCTTCCTTCTGCAGCAGGGGCAGCATAAGGATACAAGTATTGTCTAATTTAGTCCTGTGTCCTTGAATTGGTTCTAGTGAAGAACAACATCGCTTCCACAGGGAATGCAATGAGATACATGTCCAATGTGTCTGTTCTGGCTAATGCAAAAAAGCTTGATCATTGGAGTAAGGGTAGCAATATCACAGTCCTTTCAACAGCAAAAGCTGGTGGCCATGGTTGCAGCTCAGAAAAGGGGGTTAGTACTGATCTGCATCATGTGCAACTAGGAAAAAGCATTTCTAAAACACACAAGTTTTTAAAGGGGGGAAGTGGAGGGGCTTCTGCTTTCTGGGCACTGGAGGTCAACATTTTGGTCAAAGCAGACACTCTTCCTGGGACAACTGCTTGGAAGCCTGTCAGGATCAATGTTAATGTAGATGCTGTTACCTTTAATGTCAACAGAACTCCTTGGTGACTCTACAAGTGTGTGTGTTTGTAATAGGGAGACCAATTTTAGGTGTAGACACATGTAAAACAAGATCAAACCCTACAGCCTTATGCAGACATAACTTTGTAGTGCAGGCCAGCAATGTAAAGAACTAGCAGCATCCTCACAAGGCAGAGAGATGCCCTATCTAGGCTATGGGCTTGCCTGGGCTAGTTTTAATACTTTGCCAGTGCCAGGCTCCTGTATGTTTATCTGAAAACAAGAATGGAAGGCTGAAAGATGGAGGAGGATGAAAACTCCTAGTAGCTGAGGTGGTAGGGCTGAATTACCCTGCAGCCCTATCTGCCACTCCAGTGAGACTTGGCCCTGCCTGAGCAAAAGAATCAGGTTCTGGCTACGCAAGCAAACCTTTCCAGAAGCTGGCCTACTCCGTGTCTCTCAATCCCGCCTATTCCTTTGTTAGTGCCACCTATCTGGGAGGTGGGAATGGAATTAACTGGCATTTGTAGCAAATCCCTCTGTTAAGTCTGCAGCAACAATTCCTGCTCTTGGAAATAAAACAAACTCAGCTCTTTACAGCTCTAGTCTGAAGCCGAGCTACTTAACTGCCAGCCAGCTCCTTGTAAGCTGTTAATGATGGCTTCTGAATACAGAGGGAGCCAGGAGCTGTCTCCTCTGGTCTGATCAAAGCCAACAGTGTAAAACTCAAATCCATGGAGGTATTTTTAGCCAAAGCCTCAGACTTACACAGAACTTCAACTTAGCAGTTAGAGCAGCAGATCTGTACGTTTCTTTCCTCTGAGGCTCAGCCAGGCTGGCTTGAAAGGAAAATTAACCCCCCCCCCCCCAAAAAAAAAGGGGGAAACCTGAGACACAGTAAAGGAGCCCATCCTCTAAACAGGCCCTCTCTGAACAGCTGTTATCTAGTGTAATGTCTTTCCTAAATGTCTGCCGAACAGGGGTTTCTATGGACACGATCAGCTTCTTCAGTGGTGACTTGGAGCAATGCGTTTGCAAAATGTCGGCAGGATCAGGCAGGGCAGGCCTGGTACCATCATGCTGTGGGGTTCCAGGGTTCTCCGCAGTGGCCCTTGGGAATCGGCTTAGCTGGATGCTCCAGCCCTCGCTGCCATTGAATCTACCTCTTGAATGATCCTCTAGCAACTGGCTTCATGCTTGGAACGTACCTGATTTTGGTGTGTTCTTCGGCAGCTGCGTTTGCCTTTGTCCTGTGTACCACCTGGCCTTGAGTGCTGCCTTTTACCATACAAGGAGGTCTAAGCATCTTATGAATAGGCACGGCTAGACCTCACCACTCCCCAAGAGCTAGGCGAATCCTAGAATCATAGAATCTCAGGGTTGGAAAGGGACCTCAGGAGGTCTCTAGTCCAACCCCCTGCTCGAAGCAGGACCAATCCCCAACTAAATCATCCAGGTGAGTGCTATCCTGGCTTGAACAAGTGGAGAACTTGGGCAAAGATCAACTCAGGTTGCAGTGAGTACAGGGCAGGGCCAAGAATAACACTGCGGGGTCCTGAGTTTGATCCAACACCCGCTGAGAGCCTTTCTATTGACGTCGCTGAGTTGGATGAGAGTCTCTGTCTTGCTCTGTGGCTAGCTAACGTCATGATAAAAAGGAGGAAGCGACTGGGTTCATGTTCCCTTTTGGGTCACTTGCACCGGCTCTTCCTACTTAGTGTCTATTGACCAACCAACCTCGCCAGCAAAGTTTTGCTATCCCTGGCACTTGAAAAAGAGGAAGGCATGAGGAACAAAATACCAGAACACTGAATGCCACTTAAAATTTCAAGGTGACTATGGAGACCAGAACTCCGATCTTCCTGCTACAAAAGTGCAAGCCCTGCTGCTTGAGCTTCAGGAGAATCTCCACAGTATAGGGCCCATGACACACAACCAAGCAGGTTTGGCACTGCTGTGGTGCCCATGCTCGCTCCATTCTTGCAGTAATGTGTCGATTTTACAAAGTCAGATACTGAAGTTACAGATCTGCTTTTTTTTAAAAAAAAAAAGTTTGAATTCTTACAGCCCTGACCCCTGGTTTTGTTGGTTGGAGACCCCAGGTCAAGCTGAAAAGCATGACGGGTTGGCGTGATTAGGCGAGCGAGTGTTGCTGTATTCAGCCGACCTGTTTGGTCGAGCGCCTGCTCGCACAGAGAGGTGGCAGGCTCACAAGTGCCCAAGTTAGGCCGAGTCTCTCTAGCAGCCCAGGCGTGCTCAGCTGCTCAAGGGAGAGTTTAACTAATTGCGGCTGATTGATTTGGAGGAGAGTTTCCTGAAAACCATCCAGCTGCATTCAGGGTGGCCTGCGGCTGAGCCAGTCGGGGCACAGGAAGCAGCTAATAGCTATGGATTTTCTACTCTACCCACGTAGCTCTGCGTCCTGTGCTCCCCCAGATGTGGCATCGGACGTGGGTCAGTTTCGTGGCTTGTGGAAAGGGGTGAGAATGTAGTTGCTTGTTATACATCGTAAAAGACTGCCCTTGCCCCAGCAAGCTGACAGTCAGAGGAGGTGAGACAGACGAAGGAAGGGTGATTTAGCCTTGCTTTATAGCTACGATACAGAGAGATTAAAGCGACAGCCCAAGGTCATTCAGAGCCTGTGGTAGCATAGAGCAGGATCTGAAGCCTGGTTTCCTGAGTCTTAGCCCACAAGACCATCCTTCCCCTTTTTCTTTGGCAGCCTGTACTTCCTCACGCAGAGGATGTTGGCCAGCTGGGCAATTCAAATGGCTACGCGGAGTGTGAAACAGCTGTCTGGTGTTTCCAGCCCAGAAAAAGCCCAATGAATTATTCAAGCTGCATTCCTGCAAGGGTTTGGAGCCTTTGTTTTACAATCACCTGGGGGCTTGACCCGAGTGCCCAGCAGACTGACAAACTCAGCGTGTCGGGAAGCAGGAGCATCCCCTCCTTGCTTGGAGCATGGAGGATGAGACCCTGGGGGGCTTCTGCAGGTGACGGTGTCCTTCAGGCAGCCTGCCGAGCGCGCTGTGCAGTAGAATGGTAATGGAGCCTGTAGCTCCGCTTCAGAAGGAAAAAGGCTCATCCCCTCGACTGGGATGTTAAAATAGCTCTGGGAACAATCTGCTTCTAGTGGTTTGAGTGGTAACTTCTCCCCATTAGCAGGCACTGACCACGTGTGCTTCCTTCCGTTGCTCATTTAGTAGGCCGAATCCTCGACGGACATTGTTACCGGAGCGTAGAGAGAGACAATTCCTCTGTCCTGGTAGAATCATAAAGGATGCAGGTAGGACGTGACAGCTTCCTCTTCCTGACTCATCCTCTTGCAATATGTTGAGTGTAAAGGCTTGGGATGTGAATATAGGAGAGAACATCTTGCTATTTGCAAGATTTTCTCGGGGGAGGGTGGTACGGGCCACTCAGAGGTGGGAGTTTGAAAGTCGATCTCGCTACAGTTGGGACAATGGTTTTGTGGCGAAGACCTTGGCTGTTTTCCAGTACCTAGCACCGTGGTCTTGATTGTGGCCTCTGGATGCTACTGTAAAACAGTGATAAGTCTCCCTATGATAGCACAAAATCGCAACTTTGTACTTATGCCTTTTATCTGGGAGGCTGCATTTGCCTAGATCTCTCGGCAAACCTGACACGAGTTTGCAGAGATTTATTGTGTGCGCGCAGGGTTTTTTGATTAGTTAGCTGGAACCTTTACAGAGAGATGCACAGACCTTAAAAAAGAAAGAGCCAGAAGTTTTATGGGGATGAGGAGACTATGAAATGAATTGGACAAATGCAAAAATTCACCCATAAAGTTACTCCCGTGGGATGGGATTGGGTCGTCCACCTGTTTTAACTGCTGGGAAAAGGCGATAAATCTTTCCCTAGACATTTGCTTTCGGAGCACGCTGTGTTTGAAAAGTCTCCTCATTAACTTTTATCCTTTTCTTATTTAAATAGTTTGCAGTGGATTTTTAATAATGCAAGGCTTAATAGTGTGACTGTAACTCATTAAGGGATTGGCTGCTCGAGTGAGCATCAGGCAAGAGGTGAGCAGCCTGGTACGCAAGTGTCTCTCTTCCCGCAGCTCTGCCAATAAATGCACTTCAGTCCTGACTTTCGGACCTTTCTGGTCCTAGGCACTTGCTGATATACCTCAGAGCTGCCTTCCTTGTCCAGTCCTGAGATCTCTAAGAACTCTGCCAAATGCCCCATAATCCTGACCTGACCATCTTTCTACTCCAGTCCTACGCACCCCCCACCACTCTGCCAATGCACCTCACTTGCAATTACAATTATTGCAAATTAAATTACAGTTCCAGTCCTGGGCTCGCGCATAGTTCTGCCGATTGTCCCCCCGGCTACACACACACTCTGCCAAAGCACCTCAGCCCTAACCTGCAGCCTGCCCCGGCCCCCTTCCCCCCCAACAGGATCCCGGTCTTGGGTGCCCCACTCAGCTGTCCCAGGGCTCCTAAATCCTGAGCAACCCTACTCCCGTTCTTCTGGTCCTCATCCTTAGCCTCACCCCAGGCAGTTTTTTCAATGAGCTGCCCTCAATATCAGGGCCGCCGAGAGCGGGTTGGGGCCCCGGTGAAAAAAGGCAGGTCGTTTAAAGGGGTGAAATGCGGCAACACGCTTCCGTTCTGCAGCTGGCTGGAGCGGACGCACGCTGAGCTTCGCCGCCTGGCTCACCGGTGGGAGGAGCGGGGAGTGGGTTACGGTGCACTCTGACCCCCGGGGGGAACCAGAGAGTCCGGTGATCATTCTGTGCCAGGGGAGTGTAGCTAGGGGTGCCTGTACCCTGCCATACAACCCCCTCCCTCTGCCGGCTCGGGAGCCTAGCAATTCTCTGCTGGGCACTGCAGCCAGATTACAGCCCATTGCACCATCTGGACAGCGCACGGGGCCTTACCGTGGCCTCAGACATCCCCGTGGCGCTCCTAGGAACCACTGTCTGGTGCTTATGCGCACAGATAGGAGGGGTGGGGACGTAGCGTGCTGTGAATACATGGATTTAGCTACCTGGCTTTAAGTACCCGAGTCTGAACATGTTGCCCTGCACTAACAGTATCACGAGGGGTATGAGCGGTGTTAACTAGCCTGTGTCTGACTCACCTGCAGAGAGTTAAATTTATTCCCAAGTGAGAAGAGAATTCCCCCCCCCCACCCGTGCACGCCAGCGTAATGGCTGGCTGGCCTGCATAACCCCTTCTCACAGTGATAGAATTGAGACTGGGGTCCTAACTGGAGAATTTGCTGAGGGAGGGCTGGCTCCAGTGGTCGTATTGTTTGGCGACACCAGCGATGAACTGAGCCCCAAGAGCAGCTCAATATTGCAAGATATTGTCCGCAAAGGGGCAGGTTTCCAAAGTGCTCCGTGCTGCCCTAAATCCGCTTCCATGTTAAATCTCCCATCAGCCTCGCTGGCAGCAGGGTTAGGCCAATGCTGAGTGGTTTTGAATGATCCTGGGACAGGGACTGGGTCTTTGTTCTTTGTACAGCTCCTAGCACAATGGGGGCCAGGTGCGTGGCTGCAGCTCCTATAGGCTGCCACAATAAAATAATAACAATTCATAATAATCCTCCTATCCTGGCTGAAACACTGCAGTCTTCATCCGGCATCACTAACGTTTGCGCTCTGCTCCGTCGGACTGTTCTTCCTCTCTATGAGGCATATAACGGCAGTGGCACAATTACTGTCTCCCGTGCGACATTCAGACAGGTGAACACGGTACAGTGCTCCTGAGACAGAGTCTAGCGGTGAGAATGAGCGTCTGCGTGTGTGCAGGTGTATCGTGGATCGCTGCGTCTGCCGGCTCCTTCGAACAGACAGCTTTGCCGGCCTCTGTCACTGGAAGCCTTCGCTTCTCTGTCTGCCCCCTGTGATCTCAATCTGTCATCTGTCAGTTAAAAACATGCCCGAACACCACCCTGCTCCCTGGGGCTGATGTGTTCTCGCGCACAGCGCTCGCTGCAGGGAGAAGGGATCGCCCTCTGAAATTCACAAGTGCGGATTGTGTGCTAATCTCCTCTCTGCAGTTCTCAGTCAGTGCCAGCTGCTGTTGCAGGGCCTCAACTCGACAGGCTCTGCATAGGATGGTGTGATGGGGAGACCGGGAACCTTGCGTCACCAAACATTTTTCAACTTACCTCCCCGCCCGGTCTCCTTTTTTCGTATTTACAAGTGGCCTCTGTAAGGCTGCACCACTGCGAACAGGAGGTAACAGCGGACCTCTCTGTCTACGGTAAAGAACTTGCTCCAAATATCCCTCCTTTATATGCAAAACCACAGGCCACTCTGTTTCCACAGCCGCCAATTTCTTTGAGGTCAAAGGCTGGCTGAGACCTGGAGTCCGTTGGAAAATGCCGTGTTTTCGATGAAAAAAGTAGGAAAAATGAAATTTGTTTAAAAAAGTGGAAACTTTTTTTTATGAAAAAATGCAACCCGCTGCCTTTTGTTGTTGTGGCAAAAAGCCTGAACATTTTTAAAGAAATGACCATTTTTCATTCACAAAAGAATCAAGAGACCCGTTTGTGTCTAAAAATTAAAAAAAAAAAAGTTTGAAACATTTTGCCCAGCTCCACGTGGACTTTAGCCGAGCTGGGTGTTTTCACGCTCTCTTAGAAAACATTATTCTTCCTAGATTTACCCTTCTAAACATTTGAGTTGCTAGTGTATTGCTGTCGGAGTGCCTCTGGGTCCTTCGGGTCAGTGGAGGATGCCCAGGAGATGTTCTGGTAAGGTGGTTTGATTGTCCAGGAGAACATGGCTGTACCCCACAGGATGCTGGAGATGAACCAGTTTGAAAATGGCTTCAGTATGAGCTCCCGTACTGGGGCTAGAGAGAGTGCCGTGCTGGGAGGTTTCACAGTCTCTGATAGGCAGCCAGTATTAGTTCACGATCACATCTGGATCCCTGCTCGCAAAGTTCCCCATGAAATGTTCTCTACGGGTTCGATGAGTCGGCTGCATATTCGATTGTCAGCAGTTTGGGGAATGGCCTGGCTTTTCGTTCTGTGTCTGTACAGCTCCTGGCACACTGGGGGGGCTGGTCTGTGACTGGGGCTCTTAGGTGCAATGATAATCCAGATGATAATGGAGGAGCGTGTTTATGAGCGTGTCACGGAGTCCCCGGGCGATGCTCTGGAACTGCTCCCCACAAAGCCAGGCAGGACTTTGGGGAGCCTCCTCTCCCTTGGAGCAGACTGTCTTTAGGGCAGGAAGCTCACACGTAGCATTCAGCATGTGCCCCTCCGTGTGCTTCCCACAGCGAGTCCACCCAGGCGGGGTCCTGGGGAAGCCACAGGGTCCTGCACCCCTACCTTGCAGTCAGACGTGACTCTCAGCCAGCCAGTAAAACAGAGGTTTATTTAGATGACAGGAACACAGTCCAGAACAGGTCTTGCCAGTACAGACAAGAAGACCCCCCTTAGTTAGGTCCATCTGGGGCCTCAGGGAGGCCACTGCCCCGCTGGGAGGCCCGAGCCTCCTCGGGGCTCCTCTCCATTTTCCAGCCAGCTTCCAAAACCTACCAACCCCCCCTCCAGCCCCTCCTCTCTGGGCTTTGTCTCTTTCCTGGGCCAGGAGATCACCTGATCTCTCTGTCTCCCACACCTTTAGCATCCCCTGGCAGGGGGGAAGGGCCTGGCCATTAGTTGCCAGGAGACAGAGGGTCGGCCAGAGCTGAGCCCCCCCTCCCGTATTCAGAGGGAACATTAAAACCAGTCCCACTTCGTCACAGAGCGACCCTTCCTTGCCTTGGGGCGGTTTGATCTAGTGGCTTGGGCATTGCACAGGCAGTCAGGAGACCTGGCTTTGTTCCTCACTGCAACCTTGGGGAGCTCCCTCCATCCCTTCCTGCCCCTGGCTTCCCTCCCTACCCTCCGTCGGGACTGTAAATTCTTTAAGGCACGGGCTCTCGCCCCTCTGTGTCTGCAGAATGCTTGGGCTCGTGGAGCCCGACTGTGGCAGGGGCCTCCGGGTGCTGATATACACAATAATGGTTTGCCAGTGGGCTCCCAGGAGAGCTGGTCTGTGCCATGACTCCAACATGACTTCACAGGGGCATGGGAATTGGTGCTGCGCTTTTGGCTGACTCAGCTCGGGCTCAGCGTAGAATGTGCTGCTGAGACGCGTGGGCAAAGCAATCCGTGTGCTGCCACTAGCTGTTACTCCTTCAAACCCAGCGGCAGAAGTGGGTGCGAACGGTCCTGTGTCCAAACCCTGCCGGTGACCTGTGAGCATGTGGTGGCCACTCCATTGGCCGGCACAGCAGGGATTGGACCTGGGACACCTGGAGCTACAGCGTTCAGGCTCCACAGCTGTGACAACTCATCTCCTCTGTGATCGGCCCAGAAGGCAACCTGCAAACAGTGGGTTACAATCGGCACGGGCTTTGCCGAACCAAGGTGTGAGTTAGACCAGCTCTCCTGGTAACTGCCCCTCTCTCTACTCCCCTCCACGGCTGACACTGCTGGGACTTGCATCTGCAAGAGTCTGGCTCTCACGGCGCGAGATGCACCCGTTTAGACCAAGGGACGATGGTACCAGGCTTGACTCTTCAGCAAACCCCACATTGCAACCTGATCTAGGCCAGGCACCAGCTCACAAGGAGAGAAAGAGGCTTGTTCTGCCTCTACAGGTATATGACGCGGCTCTGATTTTGCAACGCACTTGTAATGTTTTAGAAATGCAAGTTATAATATCAAAGGGGGGGTGGTGGTGGTGGATGCACAATTGAATCCCTTCCACTCTCAGCCTCCCCACTCCACAAGTGGAAGCCGGCCCACCTACCCCAGCGGCAAGGCCGGGGAAGGGCGGCTTTTGGAATTGCAGTACATCAAAGGGCAACGTTTACCGCCTTCATTGCTTTCCCAAATCCCTTCGATGCTGCCTCCCCCATGCAGCGAGCACGCGGCCTGTCTAGCCCCATCAGCCTTGGCGTTTCTCAGTGACGTCCGCGCTCGCAAGATAAAAACCTGCCCCTGCCCCATCCCTCCACTCCGATCACCCGCCGCCTTTGTGCTCGGAATGGAAAAGCGTCGCTTGCAGATTTCTTCGGTGAGACGAGGAGGAGGAGGAAGGAAAGGCGAGGGGGAGAAGGGGGGAAAAAGCAGAAGCCCATCCACCGAAGCACAGATGGCACAAATTCTTCACACAAGATTATACCACTAGAGGAAAGCAAACAGTTCCGTGGGGGGTCCTTTCCCTATTTTAAAAAGCAGCCAGCAGTATATAATTCCTTCATGTAAATTGTATATTTAAGTACTTAAGATGGTTACGAGAGCGGCGGCGGACACTCGGCACATGGAAATTAGAGTGTTTTCAAGCTTCGGAAGTTCAATGAGGCTTCAGATGATGCCATCTTTCTGATCCACTCCCCGAGCGCAGCTGGGGCTCGCGCGCCTTTTGTTTTCTCCCCAGGTGGCCGGTGAGGTTAGACCCGCCACCGCCGTGTTCTTCTGGACTTGTTATTTCTCCCATCGTGAAGTTGGCAGGAGGAAACAAAGGCAGCAGAGGCAGGTTCCACAGACACGGCTGGAGTGGGGGATGGTATCAGCTGGCTGACTCGTCTCTCCCTCCTCCCGGTTGACGGAACCCACCAGCTCGGATCTGGGGATTAGCTCTCGTTAGGGTGACCATATTCCCCCCAAGAGAAAACAGGATACCACATGGGGCTGGCCCGAGCCACTCGTCTGAGCCCCCCCACCCTGGCCTGAGCCGCTCATCCGAGCCTCCCTCCTGCCCTCACCCGGCAGAGGTCTGGCCCGAGCCCTACCCGCTCCTCCTCAGGCAGGACCGGTGTCGCTGCGTGCCCGGGCTGTGCCAGCCCCCCGGTATGATGCTGAGGCTGGTATTGCTGCTCTCTCGAACCCCGCCTCCTCCTCTGCACAGAGCTGGCATTGCCTTTCCCCCGGGTCGGCAAGAGCAAACAGGACAAATGTCCACTTTTGCCAAAGACGTTGAGACGGCCGGGGCGGGGCTTAAAAAAGGGACCATCCTGGCCAAAACAGGACGTATGGTCACCCTAGCTCTTGTATTTATGCCAGCTGGGAAGGGGGCGTAATCCTGCTGCAGGAAAACATGGCTCTTGCTCGTTTCAGGCCACCCCGATAGTGTCTAGAGCCCTCAGCGGAAACTGAGTCCCCACTGTGCTAGGTGCTGTACACGTACAGACTCAGCCCCCCAAAGCTTACAGTCTGACTAGCCAAGACAAAGGGGAAGATTTCTATCCCCATTGTGTGTGCAGGGAACTGAGGCACAGAAACGTTAAATGACTTGCCCAGGGTCAGGCGCAAAGAGGAACATTCAACGCCTGCCCCCTGACTCCCAGCGCAGTGTCAGAACTGCAAGCGCATCCTGCCTCTTTCTTTTGTCTTCAGGCCAATTTCAAAAGGGAAAGGGGCGTGCATCCACCCCGGCTCTGCAGAAATCTGTTCCTCTCGCCCTTCGGGGAGCTGCAGCCGCAAACCAGCTGCTTGGAAGCTCAGAGAACGTGTCTAGTGTGAAGTCAATGGGATTAGTGGTGATTTGTTGTTGTTTTCCGTTCTTTTGATGGGACACAGTTCCAGGATCGCAGCCTGCGGTTGCCCAGCTTACATGCCAGGCAGAATATGTCTGTTAAGTAATGGTGCATTTTAGTGTCTATCAATTTAGGCAGAGTCTGTGAGATGTGGCCTGTGCTGATCAGAATGGAAATTGATCAGGCAGCTACGAATACCCGGGGTGGGAATGTAAAAGTAGCAAAAACACGTGCTGTGTTCTGGGCCGGTGCAGACTCAAATAATAGAACCATGTTAGAGACTTGCTACAGCTAAGCATGTGCTCTGGAGAATTCTCACAAAGAGGGCAAAATAGAGGGTTGCCTCTCTGCACCGGGATGGTGTTGCGGGTAAGGCACTGGACTGGGATGCAGAAGTTGGGGGGTTCACTTCCTCGCTCTGCCACAGACCTTGGGCAAGTCGTAGATTCTAGGACTGGAAGGGACCTCAAGAGGTCATCGAATCCAGTCCCCTGCGCTTAGTTTCTCTGTGCCTTTGTTCCCCACCTGTAAAATGGGCATAACTCTTGTTAGCTTGTAAGCCCCTTGGGGTGGGAGTTATTTCTTGAGCCCCTTTATTCCTGGATCAGAGCAGCCACACAGGGTTCAGCATGCTTTAACTTAAGTGCATTGACTTCACATCTTTGGTTGACTTGTGTTGACACAGCCTTTGTATGTGTATGTATGGTGCTCAATTGGGTCCTCAATTTGGTTTAGCTTAATTCACTTTGGAAGTGAATTAAAATAAACTGAATTAAGGCCACTTTCATTCTTAATGAGAACATTCACATGGGGGCTTAATGTGGTTTAACTAATCCACTTTAAATTTGCATCTTTAGCTAATTCAGATCAACTTTTATTCCCATGTAGACAAGCCCTTAGTGTGGCTCTTCTGCACAAGATAATTAAAGAAGCCCCAGCTTCCTGGCACCACAAGGGGGTGCACATGTGGGTGCTCTGTCTCTCTCGGTCACTGATTTTGGCTCTGTAGACCAGGAGCAATTTCAAAGCACTTTAAATGAAGTGCCCTCCTATATGAGAGTTTAATTATTACATTATAGGACAGTTACTGGGTATTAGGATTTTTATAATTATGAATATCATATTAAACAATGAATTATCACAAACAATTACAATTAATTACATTTCTCCACGTTAATTAAATGATTCTTTTTTGTCGGGCAAGCGAGCGTGCTCTGCCATAAAAATTAAAGTCTCGTAACGGGAGAGTCTAACAAAGTGGAAGTGGATAGAGCACACATGGTATTCAGTGCTTCTAGCCATAAAGTCAGCCTTGCCATTCTGCATTTCCCTTCCTGTCTGTGTGATCCCATCTGCTCATCCTCCTGGAACCCCCTTCTTCTGGATTGCAAGGAACTGGAAACTGTGTCATCATAGAATCATAGAATATCAGGGTTGGAAGGGACCTCAGGAGGTATCTAGTCCAACCCCCTGCTCAAAGCAGGACCAATTCCCAGCTAAATCATCCCAGCCAGGGCTTTGTCAAGCCTGACCTTAAAAACCTCTAAGGAAGGAGATTCCACCACCACCTCCCCAGATAACCCATTCCAGTAGTTCACCACTGTAAACGGGTGGTACTCACCCCTGCCGCGCCTCCTGTTGGTTGGTCTCGGAATTAGCTCTAAGTCCGGCCCTGGAGCGCCCTCGGCAGGCTGGTGATCCCCCTGTCCGCAGGCCCCGTGTCCCTCCCTGGACCCGGTGCCCCTTTAACTACAATTGGGTCTCCCCCCTCCCAGGGGAACCCCCACCCTACTATCCCCACTTTGCCTCAGTAGTGGCCACTGACAGTCATGGTCTAGCCCCACACTCTGGGGCAGACTGCAGTATCAGCCCACTCATCACAGGCAATAGGGGTTTGGACCTGCTGCTTCGTCCTACCCCTGGGCTGCCCTCTGCAACTCCCAGTACCTTTGGCCGTTTGCTAGGCCGCAGCCTGGGGCTTTCCAGGCTGGAGCTTCCCTAGCTCCTCAGCCTGTCCCCCAGCCCTGCTTCACTCAGGTATCTAGCCTCAGGCCCTAAGCAGCCAGGCCCATCTCTCTCTGCCTCCAGAGAGAGACTGTCTGGGCTCTGGCTTCCCTGCTTCTTATAAGCCCCAGGGCTTCAGTTTGGGGCGTGGCCTCCAGCTGCAGCCACTTTCCCAATCAGCCCAGCTCTGTCAGGCCACTTTTAACCCCTTAAACCCCCGGAGCAGGGTCCACCCTGCTACAACCACCCTCCTAGAGAAAAAGTTTTCCCTAATATTCAACCTAAACCTCCCCCACTGCAACTTGACCATTACTCCTTCCCGTGAGAGATTAAAGACACTCACTCTGTTTGGTTTATCCAAGGGAAGGTGACAAGTTAACTTGATCACTGTCTTCAAAGATCTTCGGAGGGAAGAGATGTTCAATAATAGCCGGCTTCTTAATCTAGCCGCCAAAAGCCAGATGAGACCCCAGGGGTTGGAAGCTGCCGATAGACACATTCAGGCTACAGATAAGGTGCAAGTTTTTAACAGTGAAGGCGATTAACAATTGGAAGAATTTACCTGGGGATTGTGGTGGATTCTCCATCACATGAAACCTTGACATGGAGACTGGGCTCCTTCAGAGAAGAGACGCTGTAGCTCAAAGAGACGTCATGGCATGGATGCAGAAAGCAGTGGGCGAGGTTGCGTGGCCTGTGTGACGCAGAAGGTCAGATTAGATCTACTCATCTGGGAACATGACTCAAACGCTTGCAGATCATGAGCTCTCTGCATTCCGAGTGCTGATCTCGGTGTGGTGCGGGGGATTGGACCTTCCTTTTGCTAGAAATGTGAGTTGGTGAATCAGTTAATCAGTGACTCTTTCTGCTGAGTTAGGACTGTACCAATGCCCCAGCCTGTGTGCAGGGAGCCCTGTGCTTCTGGCAGTGCCGTGTGTTAGATGAGACATGACCCTGAGGCCTACACTGCGTAAAGAGGCAGGCAGTGAAGTCTAGTCAGAGGATAGGTCCTGGACTGGGAGTTAGGAGACTTGGTTCTATTCCTGGCTTTACCACTGACCTGCTTTGTGACATTAGACAGGTCACTTCCTCTCGCCGTGCCTCAGTTTCCTCCCCACGCTATTTGTCTGCCATGTCTATTTAGATCATAGAATCACTGCCCTGAGGAGCTTCTCTCACTATGTGTACGTGCAGCGTCTAGCTCAGTGGAGGCCCGGAGCTCAGCTGGAGGTCTCTGGATGTTACTGTCATGCAAACAATAATGAATAATTGCCGGCAAAGCCCACCTTGTGTGTTCCCCTCCAGCACCCTGCAATAACCCCATTGGAGATCACCCCTGGACACTATACCGGCTTTTACACAGGACCCAGTACGTCGTGGGCCATGGCTGAGTACTTCGTAGCTGTCCCGCCAGTGTGGATGTATTTAATAAAGTTGCTGCTACTGCAACCCTGAGCCTTGGCCCCTGCCAGCAGTGGGACCCACAGCAAGATTAGGGATCCTCTCTAAACCCCCGTTAGCCAGCCCTTGATGGTAGGAATACGTTTGAAAGGACGTGTTTCATCAAGTCATCATCTGACCCCATTTCCATGGTAGCCGAGCGCCTCACACTCTGTAATGGATCTGTCCTCACAATGCCCCCGTGAGGCAGGGCAGAGCTAATATGTATCCCCATTGTACAGGTGCGGAGCTGAGGCATGGCGACTGAGTGACTTGCCCAAGGTCATAGAGGAAGTCTGTGGCAGGGCAGGGACTTGAAGCCAAGTCTCCAAGTTCGCTACCAGTGCTCTACCACTCGGCCAGCCTTCCTCCACTTTCATTCCAAAAAAGCTCCCTGGCTCAGTCCTGCAGCTACTGACATCCATGGGAATTTTGCTCCCAGGATCAGGGCTGGTTGTATGTGAAATCCCAGCTTTCCCAGTGCTTGCGGACTGGATAAATCTCCCCATCTCGCTTCATTTATTGGGAACCAAACCAATTCGGACACTTCTCAACAGCGTCAACCATTAGCATTGGGCAGCAGCCAAGCTGAATTCTGCCTTCAAGCAACTGTATGTTTTTATGCAGCATTAGCTAACCACGGGGATCTCTCACCGCTGGCACGAGTGCAGGAACACGAGTGTCGAGTCTCTCTCGGCTGCGTGGGAATCAGCCGGCCCCAGCGCTTTCCTAGGGAGCTGGGGGGAGGGTGATTTAAGCAGTCTGCTGCACCGTTGCACGCAAGAGTCACCCATCGCCTTGGGTCCGGATTGCAAAGCTGACAAGTTACCTCAAGTGGCACCCCGGTGCTGGTGCTAAGCTGTCAGGTGGCTCTCCGAGCGGCTAGAGTCTCATCAGAGCAGAAGGCAGGGTGCAGCGCAGCGTTTCTGTCTGGCACAGAGGAGGCAGGGAGCCACTTTATTCAGCCTGCCGGACCCAGCCTGACATCTCTGCCGTCCCTCCTCTGGCCCCTAACCCTCAGCCTGGCCAACGCTCACGTTAATCTACCGCTCCCGTGTAAGACCTGGTGTGCCCCAGGCATTCACGGTGAAGTACCCTCCTGTGCGAAGAGGCCAGGCAAAGCCTGTACGCTGCTCGGGTTTCTCCATCTGCCGCTCTTAGCAGGCTGCTCTCTGCTGGTGAAATTCACCCGTGTCTGTGAAGTGGGCCAGAAGCGGATATGCTGACCAGACAGCAAGTGTGAAAAATCGGGATGGGTGGGGGGTAATAAGGGCCTATATAAGAAAGCCCCAAATATCAGGACTCTCTCTATAAAATCGGGACATCTGGTCACCCTAGAAGCGGAACATGGAACTCACACCAGACCTCACCCGGGGTGAATTTCACCCTCCGGCCCCACTCCCATTCCCGGGTGCCTTGGGCGCCCTGCTGATGGCTCCCTCTTTACGTTTTTCGTTTTCCCTTCACGTGTCTCTCTCTCCCCCTCCACTTTACATCTCGGATCTCTCCTCCCACCTCTTTCCACTGAGCGTTTTCCCAGCTGGGGTGCTGAACATCCCAGCCAAACGAGGGGAGCATCCCCCTTCCGTCTCTCCTGTCTCATCTCGAGTGATTCCACCTTTCGCTTCCTCTTTCCCATTACTACTTTCACCTTCTCTGGCCACGACTTCCTGCCTTCTCTGCCATTTTCTTCTCTCTTCCCCTTGTCCGGCCTTTCCTTGCTTTTGCCATTTCTTGACCTCAAGACCATTTGCTAGCAGTGCTGGTGTCATCGTAGTGGTTGTCAGAGAGGCAGGAAGGTCTCCTGGATAGTACACCGGGCTGGGACTCAGGAGACTTGGCTTTGTCTCTAACCTTGGGCAAGTCACAGTCCCTTCTGTGCCTCAGTTTCCCTCCCAGCCATTGTCTGTCTTGTCTATTTAAATTATAAGCTCCTCAGGGCAGGGACTAACACAATTGGCTCCTGATCTCCCTTAGGGGAGGCAGGTGCTCTTTTTATTGCCAATAATTAATAATAATAGTCCGTTTCACCCCCTACGAGGCCAGCATTCCTTCATAAAGTTCCTAGCCCCGTCGTGGAAGCAGGGAAACTAGCAATGACCTGAATTGTACTGCGTTTGTTACTCAGCTTCATTAATAATTTCATCTGAAAAGGCCAACATGATGCTGAGATGAACTGTACCGCGTTTATGGCAGCACTGATTACAGCCCCGTGGAAAAACAAGACTTACAACTTGAGGATGCCTGTTTAATTATGTTGTTGACAGACCCGGCTGTGACAGCCTGCAGAGTTGCGTCTCAGATTACTACTCACGCAACAAGAGCATCTTTTTGGAGGACACTTAGAGAAGCGCGTGCCACCGAACCCCAGCCACAT
Organism: Mauremys mutica; assembly: GCF_020497125.1. Taxonomy (NCBI): domain Eukaryota; kingdom Metazoa; phylum Chordata; order Testudines; family Geoemydidae; genus Mauremys; species Mauremys mutica. The sequence continues at coordinate 16,018,928 of NC_059092.1, read as the reverse complement.
ACAAAAGGAAGAGCTACCTGCTTGCATTATTTTACTGCTGTTGCAGTACTGCCTAGCAGCAGTGCCCAGCCATGGACCGGGTCCTCATTGTGCAAGGGGCTGTACAAAACCAGAATAAAAAGATGGCTCCTGTCTCAGTTACCACATACCATTTCTTGAATGCTCAGTGCTCAGGTTGTAGCATCAGTTGCTTCTAGCATCCTGGCTCGAGTTAATTCTGTTTGGTTCCGGTTTGGGTAAAGGGAAGGAACATTGTTCATTTAACGGCAGCAGGCTCGGGGCTACGTGTATTGTGTCTGAATGTGCTCATGGATGTATGCATATGCCCTGCATGAAATTACTCTCAAATACGTGCCTTCGTCCCCCACCATCGCCAGGTGCCGCAGCTCAGGCCTGTTTCGACCCAGCCCAATTCACGAGTCTGCAGGGAGGCCGCCGAAGTCCCAGCTCTGACAGGTGCATGATAACAAATTCACAAATCCAAACAGAGTTAAAAATTTAAGGCGTGTGGCTGGTGATAAATTCAGGGTGAAGCAGGCAGGAGCCTGTTCATTTTCATGTGTTCGTGCTGCTCCGGGGAGAACTGATGGGTTTTGAAAAATTCAGTAGTGCTTCAGGGAGATGTCGGCGATCTAGGAGTGAGCTTTAAAATAGGCTTCTGCGTGTTGCATCTTGTGCGTGGGACGCATTGGCTGAGGGCAGAATTCACCCGTGGGCTGAGGACCAACGTTCAAGGAGGAGTGACCAGGCTCATGTGCTCTGTGCTGGCCTGTTGCGTGGGGCGAATTCACCTGTAGTGCGGGCGAATTTCACCAGTCGTGCGAGTGATTGTCACCACCTAGTGGCTGGCCCAAGTTACCGTAACAGCCTGCTACTCCTTACGCCCAAGCCGTAAAGCCCTGTCTTTTTGCAGCGGTGGGTCCCACTTTTGCACCCCACTGAAGGTATAGCGTGTAAAGAAAATCCTGCAGCTGCCCTAAAGGCATTGGCTACATTCCTCACTCAGATTCCAGCCAGATTAAGGGTGGGAGCCTTTATATGGATTCGGATGCTCCCATTGCTGAGTCTAATGTGTGGATGTGGGTGGGGAAGGAGGAATGGAACTGCCCTTTGCCCATTTAAGACAAAGGGGGGCAGTGCCGAAGGCTCCCCACGTCCCGAGCTGCCTCTCCGTCGCTGGTGTGAAGGAAAGGGATGTTTTTCTGGCTGTCGCAGGGTCTGGTGTGGGGCCCGTTCACAATATGCTGGCTCCCCTACCTGTCGAAGCAGGAGGGGGCACGAGTCATTGCATGGGCCAATCCATATCCCAGCAAGCCAAGGGACGCCGGTGAGCGGGCAGCATGGGAGCTATGGGAGAGTGGAGCTGAAAAAAGATTCTGCTGGGGAGGATTCCTCCTCTGGAAGCCTGAGCTCTGCGTAGGCCTGGGTCCTGCGGGTGTCTCAATCTGAGCATCTGGTCAAAAGCCCACTGAGTCTTGCCATAGATTAGGCCCCATAGGGGTTGGATCCTAGGGCGTTTGAAGGTGGCAGGGGGGCTGGGGGAAAGCCCGGGTCACTCATCCTGGAGGCAATGGGCCGGCTTTAGCAGAGGCCCGTCTTCCCGGGAGCAGAGCCATGGCTCAGGTAGGATCAACCCGCTTCGCTGGGATCGGAGGAGGGGGTCAGCGAGCCCCATCCAGCGCCAGGAGGAGCAGCTACGGAGCAGGCTGGCTAGCTGTAGGGAGCAGCTGCTGGGGCGGGGAGTCAGCAGAGAGCGCTGGCAGAGCAGCTGTGCAGCCGGGAAGGGGACTGGAGGCTGCGGCAGCAAAGCGGAGCCGCACAGGGCTAGGAGGGGACAGCGCATCTGCTGGAGAAAAGCGAGAACCGGTGAACAAAGCAGGCTAAGTGAGGGGCCGGAAGAGACTGCTGCAGAGGCAGCGAGCTGGGCAGGTCAGGACTAGCCGTCAGGGTCTCTCTGGGGGGCCACATGCCGGAGGCTGAGAGTAGACTGGAAATGGGGCTGCAGATCTGGGTGGCCCCTGGCCTGGGATCTGCAGGAGACCGGCCGTGCAGGCAGGTCTGCAGGTAGCAGCAGCTCAGAGAGCAAAGGGGGGTGAGAGCACCAGGATGGCAGCAGAGGGGAGGGTGAGCGTTTGGCAAAGGCCCAAGTGAGGCGGCCTGGAGATCCCCAGTGCAGAGGGGCAAGTAGCCAGGGCCAATAACACGGTGCCCTGGAGTGCTCCTAAAAACTAGCACTCGGGCAACTGTGAGTAGCACGGGCTGTGAACTGTCTGCGGATGGCAAGGGCAGGATTTATTGAATGGCCATTCCCAATGAATGGAGAGGAAGGCTGGTCTATGGTTAAGGCACTGGGCTGGGACTCTGGAGAGCAAGGTTCAATTCCTATCTCCGCCACAGACCCCCTGTGTGACCTTGGACTTGTCACTTCATCTCTCTGTGCCTCGGTTTCCTATGTACAAAAATGGGGCTAATAGAGCCATAAGGTTGAAGGCCAGAAAGGACCATTAAATCTAATCTGACATTATATACACAGGCCATAAATTGCACCTGCTTGCCCCTATACTGAGCCGAGGAACTTTGCTTTGGCTAAGCATATTTCCCAGAAATGCATCTAGTCTTGGGAGTTCCAATATTTCCTTGGAATTATCCTTCTTTTCTCCCACCCTCGTCTATTCAGACTGTAAGCTCTCAATGGTACAGGCTGTCTCTTATAAGGTGCGTGTGCAGCATCTGGCACAATGGAGTCCTGACCAGCTCTGCTAAAACACATGTAAAAAAATAGTGACTTGAGAAAAGCACAATGCCGTTGTTAGGGTTACATTTATCCTTGTCTCCCGATGAACAAATCCATCCGATTAACCTGCTGCTGGGAGAGAGGCGGGAAATGGTTCTTTCATCCCAGGAAAATATTCAAGATTTTGAAAAATTTTTCCATCCCAAGTCAGGATGGGAGAAAAAACCAGACTCTCGAAATGTTTTGCCAACCAAGAAACTAAAAAAAATGTGAGTTTGGGTCCATTGAAATGTTTCATTTTGATAACGTCAAAGGTTTTGTTTTGATTTTTGACCCTATTTCCTTGTTTTAATTATAATGAGCTCAAGTTTTGAAACAAAGCTCTGAACTGGGAAACCAGAAGTTTTCATTTGACAAACATTGAAAAGGGACATTTTGAAATTTTCAATATTATTTTTGAGTCCGGAAGTTTGTCCAAACGGACCCTCTTTCGCAAACAGTTTTGAGTTGGCTGAATGGACATTTTTCAACAAGAAAACAGTTTGCTGGAAAATTCCTAACCAGCTCTACTGCTGAATCATGTCCTCCATCATGTCAGGGGGCTGCATCTTGGGAATATTTCCTCTCTGGTTCCCGGCTCTTTGCATTAGACAGACACACATGTGTTCAAGCGCCGCTTGCAATAGAGTTGAGCAGCAGGACAGGACGGTTTGACCTTCTCTGTTCTTGAACGTAATTACTGTTATCCCAGATAATCACTTTGAAATAACTCTGGGTCACCATGCACCTTCCTGCAATTTCCCCATTTATCTGTTAGCAGCGCTGGCCTGGTCAGCAGTGGATAGGACATGATGGATTTTTTATTTCCTGCCTTGCGAGTGTGTTGGACTTCACTGAACCCTCTTTGTTCTCTCCCCTCCGTTGGCTTAGCAGCAAGAAGCATTTTAGGTTTGTGACCTAGATACTGGTAACTGGCGTGTCGGCCCAGCCTCTCTTCTTTCCGTTCCCAGGTTGGATTGTCCTCCTCTCTGTATGTCTCTTAGCTGGCTACGTAAAGTCAGAGAATTTAAGTCCTGAAAGCACCACCAGCCAGATCATCTAGTCTCCCCTCCTATATAGCACTGGCCACCAACACAACCCGGCACCTGCACACTAAACCCAACAACCAAAATTAGACCAAGGTATCACAGCCCACGGGAGACCAGACTGTTCTGTGCCACAGGCAGAGAATAGGAGGGACCCAGGGGCACCAGTGCCCAAGGCACCTGCAGTGGCAGGCAGTTGATTAAGTGAGATGTACCCAGATGATACTGGCACGTGACCTGCACCCACATGGTGCAGAGGAAGGTGAAAAATTCCCAGGGTCCCTGCCAGTCTGAGCTGGGGGAAAATTCCTTCCTGAGCTCACCCACAGACACTAGTTAGACCCTGGGGTTCGCAAAGTCAAATCTTCCCTTCTCTTTATATGTCACTTAACTGTCAAGTCATTTAGATTAGGCTCCAAATTTGCCTCACCTTTAAAATCCTCATTAAGCAGCCAGGCCTGTGTTCTGGATCCTAGGGGCCAATACACCTGTTACAAGGGTGTAAACTCGCATTGCTTCAATGGCATTACCAATGACTGAAATCGGTGGGCGAGCCGGATCATCCCCACCTGCTGGAACTCGCCAGCACTTTTCACTTCTCCACTGTATCATTGAGAAACGTCAACTTCAGCAGCCAAAAGAAGAAGCCGTTACAATGTGGATTCCCAGAAGACCCAAGAGCCCAGAAGGCAAAGTTCACTGCTCATCTAGGCCCTGAATCAGCAATGCACGTGCTATAACTTGAAGCATGTGAGTCACTGATGTCAATGGGACGATTCATTTGTTTCGGGTTAAGCATGTGTGTAAGTGCTTTGTTGGTTCCGGGCCGTTGCGCCTTTCGGTCGTAGTTTGCTACAGTTCCCTGAATTACTGTCTGTATTATGGACGCTGCGTCTGCACAGAAATGAGCGCTCCCCTTGTGCAGAGTAGCTATGACCTCTTACGTCTCAGCCCAGATGCTGAGCTCCTCTCCTCTGGAAAGCAAAATCCATGAGCCTGCCACACTGCTTGCTGAGCCTCCTTTGGGAGGGTTAGATCTCCATTACAGCAGGCGGCCAGCTGGGTCATGACGCATACAGCAATGGGATTGGGTGGAGTGAACCTAGCTCCGTTCTTGGGGGATCCTCTCTATTTCCATGGAAACTGGAGATTCACCGTGGCACCAGACACACAGGCAACCGTGAGAGGCTGGGAGAGAGAACGGTGGGGCATGGATGTGAGCACAGTCCAAAGGGGCTTGAATTATGCAGGCAAGATCCTGACGTCAGGGGTCGGGGAGAGAGTCAGCAGACCCAGAGCAAACAAGATTCGAGGAGATGTTGGTTTGCCGCTGGAAACGTTTTCAAACCCCAAGGAGCAAAGACCAAAAAGGATGAAAATTCACATGCAGTATATGGAGCAGAAATGCTTGCCTGTACGTGTCCTGCTGAGTTATAATAAGCACAGGAAATGAGTAACCTGTCTCTCGCCTATGTCCTCGTGGTCTGTTTCCAGCAAGGGCATCTGATAACTTAAGAACGTAAGGCCAGACTCATCCATCAGGATAAACATCCAGCATCTGGCCGTGGTCAAGCCATGAGGCAGCATCTAGCAGTGGCCCATAGGAAGAAGACACAGAGCTCTTCTAGTAAGTGTATCGTACCCATCACGCTTCATGAGAGCAGAGTCCCCAGGCCCCTGAGACGGAATGTCCTTGTATTACAGCTTGGCCTATTTGTTCTCTTCCATTATACAAGATTAACACGGATGCTGTTTACATCTCGTAAAAGTCCCAGCAGTGTTGACCTAGCACATCGCAGCGATACCAACATGGCTCCGTGACGTCCCATCAGCGCTAATGCAACTGGGTAAGGAAATTAGATGGCGGTTATTAATAAATACTCACTCTGCAATCTTTGCTCTGCTAGAGAGCTGTTGCTCCTTGGTTCTACAGCTGTTCGAAGGCTTTAAATAGACATCTTGCTCACGTTAGGAGATCTGGTTGCATTAGCCATTGCAACTAAATTTCAGGAACTTCTATCTGTTCAGGGTTGGCTTGCAACCACATTTTAGCCAATGTACCCTTTTGCAATAGTGCTGGTTGTACAAAACAAAAAAACAGGGAGGAAGGGATGTGAGGACATTTTCTCGTCTTTTTCTTTTTCCTCCCCAGAATTGAGAATTGTGAAAACTGAAAAAAGTGTGACTTGCTGTTGAGCAGGTCAAAACAATTTGGAGAGATTTACCAAAGGTCGTGGTGGAGTCTCCATCACTGATAATTTTTGAATCAAGATTGGATGTTTTCCTAAAAGATCTGCTCTAGGAACTATTTTGGGGCAGTTCTCTAGCTTGTGTTCTAGAGGCCTCTTCTGGCCTTGGAATATATGAAATCACAGTGAGGAAGGAGGGAAGGATCTGAAAATTTCAACGATTTTCCTTTTTTAAAAAAAAAATTCCACACCCTACCTTAATCCACATTAACTCCCAAGTGTATACAAGCCCTTAGTTGTACGTATGCTCACTAGTTAGACCATATTGTTTCTGGTTCCCTACCCCAGTGGCTAAGATTAAAGGACAATGGATGATGAATAATGAATACTTTATTATGATGAATAATGAAAACTAGTTCCCCTGTTTTCATGTGAATCCTGCTGTTGCAGCAAAGAACACCCATCCCCGTTTGTGTGTGCAAAACCTCAATTATATGGATAGCAAATAAGTGGTTTGAACGTGGGCAAACCAAACAACTTATTTATATCTTTCAACCAAGCCTACTCATGTCAATGATGTGACGAAGGGGAGTGCACTGCGAGAGGAAGGATGGACTACGGATTAAAGCAAAGATCTGGGAGTCAGGACGACTGGGTTCTACTCCGGGCTTTGCCTTGCTTGTGGCTATAGGCAAGTCATACACCCCGTCTGTGCCTTGATTTCCCCCCTCTGTAAACTGGGGATAACAACACTGACCTCTGTCATGGAGTGGGATGGGGGAAGCTACCATAATTAGCATTTTAGAGCCTTTTGAGATCCTCATGTGGAAGGTGCTCTATCAACTCAGAGTTCTTGGGTGGGATTTCAAAAGCACCTCAGTCACGTGCCTAACTCCCTTTGACTTTCTGGGAAGCACCTAACCAGTTTAGGGAGTTTTGAATGGGCATTGGTCCATTCATTTCAGTGGCGCTACCTTGGTCTACATCAGCTGAAGGTCTGACCTGTGATTTGCTGGTCCCTGCCCTTAGCTGCTTGCATGGATCTGGATGCTCTTGAGAACTCATCACAGTGTAGCAAATGAGCGGTAGCTCCAGTCTTCTGGGCCTTCTCCTCTCTACAGCTCTGTGCATGCACCTCAGTCCTCAGAAGAAGCACCCAGGCTATTCCAGGCCTGAGCTCACACTTGGCTCTTCCACTGCACCAGTCACCATGTATTTTACTTGGCTAAAATAATATATCTGCAGTCCAAGTCAACACCTTCCATTAAGCAGTCTCCAGGCCAGAGCTGTCCCTAGGGCTGTGCAGTCTGCTCCCCAAACCCCACCTTGCGTGTGGCATCCCCTTGGTGGCCAAGGCCCTGGCATGGCTATGGTGTGTGTCTCTCTGGGTCGGAGCCTCCCTGTGGGTAGAGGCGATTCTGAGGTACCTGCCTACCTCCTCTTCCTAACTGGGATAAGTTCATTAGAGAGAAGCTGGTTTCACTAAACTCATCAGAAGAGAGAGAAACAAACAGCTCTTAGAAGAGACAGGAACAAACGCTTAAGCAGAAGCTCAGCGGAATTAAGCTGGCTCTTTGATAATACAAATTATTTCATCTGCAAGTCTCTTTGTTTTCAGTTTGTCCCCAGAAGTTTGTGGCTCCCTGGTCTGTGCGATGCGATGCCAAAGAGCCAGCCATCAAGCATAGGGGGCGATCTCCATTTGCTGTGCATACGAGCAGTTTTCCCAGCGAAGTCCTGCCAAGCGTGAATGCACAAGCGTCAACAGATGGAGGATAGAAACAAGACTCTGTTTTCTGCGGGTTTCTAATGCAGATACCTTCCGTCCTCAAACAGCCAGAACCCAATAGTATCGGGCTCCTGGCGTTGCAATCTGATGTCCCAGATCTCAGGCGTGCGCCGAGAGCAGATGCACAGAGTGACTCACCGGTTGCAGCTGGTGCCCACGGAAGGACGTTGCAGGCCTGAGTTTGGAGACAGGTTCGGACTGATGTGGGACAACTGCCTTGAATGAATATTGCACGGCTGGCTGCCACGAAAGGGCTTTACCGTTCAACCTCCCGTCTCTGTTCTTCGGGGCATAGACAAAGCCCTCGCGCTTAACCCAGTCCCCTGTTGAGCTGTTGTAGAATAAGCAAATGAGTAAAGTTTTTTTAGCTTACTTCAGCAGCGAGGGCAGTGTGTGAATCCAGTGCTCTCTGCCCATGGCAGATAGAAAGCTCAGTGCTCTGGCACTGAGCAATAGGTTACTTACATCCGAAGTCACGGTGGACCAACTGGAGATGCTAGATGAGAGGCAGTGGGTTTGAGATGGGATGGTTTGCATTCCTATCACGCGTCTTGCTAGTCCCAGGGAAATCAGTGTGTCAGATAAAGTTATAATAAGCAGCTTGAACCTCCCCTCCCCTAACTCATGTTGAACTCTAACCCCAGCTGGGACCTTTTGGAAGGGCCACACCTGTGGATTGGGGCCATTATTTCTCCTGTTCGCTGTTGTCTCCTAGGTTTAGAGGTAAGTCCCAAAATAGAGTGCGTGTCTCCTTGTGGGATATTTCAGCCCAGTTCTGCAGACCCCATCCATCCACTCCTCACACTCACTGGTTCTGCCCTGAAATGTCCCAGCCAACGGGAACGACCAGACTGGCATCATCCAACCTGCTCTTGAGAGCTCTGGGCTGTGAGTTGCTCCCTACATGCCAGGCTAGGTGGGGAACGCAGCTTTGTGCTGCTCCGTTCTCGTGTCTCCTGAGGGAGGAGCAGATGATTGGCACGGCTTCGCATCCTCCCCAACTTGAAAGGCTCCTGGCAGCATCTTCAGTTCTTGTTTTTCGCGCTCGTCCTCTCCTCGGAGGTTCCTATTTAATGAAATTATTCAGCTCTTTGATGCAATTTTCCCTTCCATCTTCAAAGTCTCTGAAGTGGATGAGCAGGGGTTGGGAGACAGGGGGGTGGGGGTGTTAATGTGCATTGCCATTAGAGCAGCTTCTCTTCCTTTATCTCCCCATATCGGAAGAGTTGCGCACGCTCTTCTCGCTCCCTTGTCTGTCACAGCCTCTCGCTTTGAATGTGCAGAACTCTAGGCGTTTTCTTTAATTTCTCGCACTCGGTTGGTATTTCCTGGAGATTATTTCGAGCACAGCCTCTCTCCGAAGACAGGCAGCTGAATGCACAGAAGAGACCATTTGCTCTGTTTACTTTTCACATTCTTTCCCCTTGATTTCCCATTACAGACTCCAAGGCTCTGCCTGCACTCAGTGATTCCTTTGCTTTGGATCCAGCGTAGTGCGGAGAGACTGTGTAGGAGATGGGAGGCAATGGATGACTCAGGGGGACTGGAAAGAGATCTAGAGCCTTTTCCTTGCAGGCGTCAGGTTTGAATTCAGGCCACGAGGGTTGTTGGGGTAGACGGTTGTTGCTGTCCGGATGGCAGCACTCTCCGCGGGACACTTGTGGCCAAATTTCCAAGAACACGTTGAGTACACTTAGAAATCTAGCCCAGTGCATATTAAAATCAGATCCAGGGAGGAGTTGAAGGCACAAATGCGGACTTGTTTTTGCCACTGGGTGCTCCGCTCCGCACCCCCCCCCACCCATGTGAGCGGCCTCAGGAGGAAGAGCTGAGTGGGGGCGGAGCCTCGGAGTGGAGCGCAGGCGGGGCCTCGGGAGAGGCTGAGTGGGGGCGGAGCCTCGGAGTGGAGCACAGGCGGGGCCTCGGGAGAGGCTGAGTGGGGGCGGAGCCTCAGAGTGGAGCGCAGGCGGGGCCTCGGGGGAAGAGCTGAGTGGGGGCGGAGCCTCGGAGTGGAGCGCAGGCGGGGCCTCGAGAGGCTGAGTGGGGGCGGAGCCTCAGGGAAGCAGCCGAGCGGAAGCAGGCCCTAGGGTGACCAGATGTCCCGATTTTGGGGTCTTTTTCTTATATAGGCTCCTATTACCCCCCCCGCCCCCGGTCCTGATTTTTCACACTTGCTGTCTGGTCACCCTAGCAGGCCCTTGGGGCAGAGCATGGGCGGTGGGGCCACAATCCGGATGCCGGGGCCCACAAAAGACTCATCCGGCCCCGCGGGTGCTTTTTTCCTTTCGGTGGGTGCTTGAGACCCGGAGCAACCACGGAGTCGGCGCCTATGGTTGCGGGGGCCTGTGAAGATCAAATAAATAAAGCACTTTTATCTTTTTAAATAAGAGACGGCAAAGCCTTCCTCACCGACACAGGCACACGTTCCTGCTAGATGGCACAGCCGCCATGTGGCAGGCCCTGAGGAAGTACAGCCTATGGTGAACCCAGCTGCATGCTACAGACTCCTTGCTTTGTGAAGCCTGCTCTCAGTGGGACGTCTGGGATCCAGCTCTGCCCAACCCCATGCACGGTTCATGCACCCGTTGTCACATTCCCCCTCCTCAGTGCTGTCGAGTTTGGAAACGCTGTCAGCGATAGGGCCGGAAGTTTCCAGAGTGTTCTTGGCACCCAGAAACAGGGCTTGGTTTTCAAAAGAGCTCCGCCCCGTTGGGAGCTGAGCCCTTTTGCAACGCTGGCCGCCAGCGTCACGGCTGGGTGTGGAGGATTGTTGAAAATCCAGCCAGGTTTTTGGTGTTTAAATGGAGCTGAGTCCTCATCAATATCTGGCTCCCTTTGTGGGTGTGAGTAAATCAGGGCCTGAGCGTTTTTGAAAACCTGGACGCTGGTATCGAATGCTGGTTATAAGCATTAGACTTCAGAAGAGACATTAGGGCTAGACTTGTGATATTTATAGCACCTATACAGCCAGATCCCCGGTCTGGCCCAGCTGAACGCAGTGTAGGAGACAGAGTGGATGGGAGGCTCTCAGATACCTTTCCACCTCCCCTGATGCTGAGGTGGGCCGGGGACCCAGAGACATGCAAAGCAGATGGAGCCAGGGGCTTGTGCCTTATGCTGGTAGCATCCTTGGTGATGTCAAGATAGGACAAAACTGCAAGTGAGGGTGAAGAAATGGGCGAACAAAGTGAGATTTTTGCATGGAGGGAACAATTCATGGTGGCCCCTTCTGGCCTTAAAGTCTATGAGTCTATTCCCTGCTGAGAAATCATCCAGTAAACAGATTAACTTGATGGCTGCCCTGTCACTTTAAAACTACAGCAAGTTCTGGGAAATCAGCCCCTGCCTAGGAGGAAGAGTCCACCAGCAGGCGCAGATCTACCGACACAGGGAGGATGCAGCCGGCTCATTACAGCAAATGGTGCAGAGCAGCGCACCGTAGCCGACAGCGCATTAGCCCCCATCACGGCTCTGAAGTGGCTCAGAAGCATCCAAAGAACATTAGTATCATTACAGGTGCCCAAGAGCCAACCAGCGATAATACAAATTGGTTTAACAGAAGAGCAGGGAAGAGGTAAAAGCTAGGAAATCAACTTCCGCTACAATAATACAGGTGACCTGGTCGCGCCGCAAACTGGCTGTTGTATCAAATTACAGCAGCCTTTGCTCACTGAGCGCCTCAGGAAATTGGGGAGGCAAGTAATTGGAATTGAGGGAGATCAGAAAATACAGAGGACCCCTTATGTAATGGGATGCTAGGGCTGTGTGGCCCAGAAGTGCTGTGGGTTTGGATTTTGGACTGAGTGGGGCATTCAGAGGAGCAGGGTGATACATTCATTTCAAATCCTTATCTATCTAGTCTGTCTCAGTGGCTCTCAACCTTCCCAGACTACTGTACCCCTGGCAGGAGTCTGCTTTGTCTTGCGTACCCCCACGTTTCACCTCACTTAAAAATTATTTGCTTACAAAATCCGACATCAAAATACAAGAGTCTCACAGCACAGTATTACCGCAGAGTTGCTTATTGTCTCATTTTTAACCATATCATTATAAAATAAATCAATTGGACTATAAATATTGTACTTACATGTCAGTGTCTGTCGAGCAGTATAAACAAGTCATTGTCTATATGAAGTTGTAGTTTGCACTGACTTCGCTTGTGCTTTTTATGGAGCCTGTTGTAAAACTAGGCAAATCTCTAGATGAGTTGATGTACCTCCTGGAAGACCTCTGGGTACCCCTGATTGAGAACCACTGATCTATCTGCCCAGCAGCATGGTATCTGAGTGTGGGACAGAGGAGATCAAGGAAGGGAAATGAGAAATGTAAGCTACTGCATACAGGTGGTAATGAGGCTAGAAGGACGGCTTTGGTTCCTTGTTATACCGTCTTCATTTTAATTTTCCTTTCCTCCTTTGCTATTATTTCTCAGGAACATGATGTACTTTTCTCCCTGCTAATTCAGCAATGCTGCCTATAGACCTGGGCACAGTTAATTTATAGAAAGACTTCCTTGTATCACCCTTGACCAACAATTTTTCTATTGGCATTTACTGCCTTAATTATATTGTATAACTCTTTATACTCTATTATTCTCTGCTTTTTCATGGCCCTACAATTAAAATGTTTTATACCAATGTACTTGGGAGCGGCTGAGTTGAATTGTGCTATCCAAGTGCTTTTGAAGACTGGGAAGAAATCTGCTTAGGAGTCAGTCATTGAAAAAAAAAAAAGTAAAATAGAAGTTTGAAAGGGTCATTTCATTCAAAAATCCACTTATTTCAGCATGGTTTTATTTGGAATGAAAAAGCAGATGATGGTAAAGGATTTAAAGGCATTGACATAAACATTTGTATTTAGAAAGGTTGTGTATTAAGTCCCAGCCCCTGCACAATCCCTGCAGACGCCCCCTTTCTAAGGAACCGGATCCTTTGGGGAGCTGCCACTATTTTGTGCCAGTATAAGCTGGCAGATCCAGCCTTTGGAGCCTTCTCCCCATGTGGAGGAATCCTTGGATGGTTCAGCCACTGCAAAGGCTGTGTCTCCACCCCACTCACGACCTCCATTGTAGGTGACATGGCCTGGGGAAAAGAGGTGTAGCTGGGGCTCCCTTATGTTCTAGCAATCCTGATCTGGAAGGATGGCTTTTCGAGGCTCTTGGCAGCTGGTGTAATTTAGGGTAGCCTTTGGGTTGCTCTCAGTTGTACCTGGAGATTGGTCCAGTGCACATCAGCCCCAGCACTGGGGAAATGCAAGAAATGGATTAAAGTAGGGCCGGCCCACAACATTTTGGCACCTGAGGCGGGGAGCTCAAATGATGCCCCCATGCCCCCTCGCTTGGGCCAAACTTTGAAAGGTCTCAATTCTGCCTTCTTCCTGTTCTACTCCTCTCATGGTACTGCTCTGCTACCTATCCCAATAAAGGAGAACAAAAAACTTAAAATGCCTTGTTCAAAAATTTTAAGTAACATGTAACTTTCAAATGCCTGAACAGCAAATGTAACTTTTCTTGCCTGCATAGTAAACACCGGCATTTTTATCTGTTTGAATAATCAAAGTGGTGCTTTCCATGCCATCTTGGTTGCAAAGATTTGAACTGCTTCCTGAAGGTCCACAGTCTGGGTCAGCTCATGCTCTGTTGAGATGGTTGCAAGGCTTACCAGCCTCTCCTGTGTCATTGTGGAGCGTAGATGTGTTTTTATTAACTTCAGCTTGGAGAAGCTGCGTTCTCCACTGGCAACTGTTACAGGAAGTGGTAGAAGTATGCGCAGAGCAACAAAAGCATTTGGAAAGAGGGTGGTCATCTTATTCGTGTACATATATTCCAGAACAGCCTTTGAAGTTGATCCTGCTGAAGTGTATCTTGAAAGGGCTTTCAGTTCATCACCTAAATCACTCGCATCAATATCGCACATGTCATCATGTGTCAACACTGTCTCTAGTGCCCTGCATTGCTGGGGTAGGTCTTCTTCAGGCATAGGGAGGAGTTTTGAAATATCATACAACATCCCAAATATACTGCTGTGTTCCTTGAGCTGCATGAAACATTCTTCAACTGACTGTATTGCACAATCTAGCACCTGGTTAAAGAATTCAACTTTGAATTGTTGTTTGGGGTCTCTTATGGGATTATCCCGTGCCTCGTAATCAAATTGTCGTCTTCTTCGGTGACTCTTGTATTCTTGAAAGGGTGGGAAAATAGCTTCAGTGTGACGTTCCTCTGCCATCTTCTGTGCACTCTTCAGAACGCTTTGAAATCCCTCATCTGACCGGTAAGACTGTAGGTCTGACTTTGCTTTGTCCAGTTGTTCCGTTGCTCTAGATATGTCAAGGTCAACACCTTGGAGTCTCTTTCTTACAACATTTATTCCAAACAGTATGTCATGCCACACAGAAATTTGAAGTTATGTATTTTTCTTGTGATTCCATTTCCCTCTGCCACTATTCTCCCACGAACAGTTCCTGTCATAGCATTATCCTCCATAATGGCAACTATGGCATCATCTATCGTCCCGATTTGGTGTTTGATAGGCTTTATTGCCTCCACTCGACTTTCCCATCGTGTGGCACTCAGTGGTTTCAGTGTCAGAGAGGATGTTCCCAGATGTTGCTTCAAAATTTGCCATCGATGAGTTGATGCAGAGAAAAATACATAGATGCTTTGAATTACATTAAAAAATTCAGCAACTTCACTAGAAGCTGATGCTGCATCACTGACCACCAAGTTCAATGAATGAGAACTGCATGGGACAAAAAAAGCTCGAGGGTTTAACTCTCGGATCCATGTCTGCACTCCTCTGTTCTTTCCTCTCATGTTGGCACCATTATCGTAGCCCTGACCTCTCATGTCAGCTATCGCAATTCCCGTATCTTCCAGCTTTTTAAGAAGCACATTTGTCAGACCAGTTCCTGTAGTATCATCAATGTCAATAAATTCTAGAAAATGCTCTCGGACAGTCACCATTTTTGTTGTTACAAAATGCACAATTAAAGTAATTTGTTCCGTATGGCTGATGTCAGGTGTGCAGTCCAGCATAACAGAGTAATATCTTGCTGACTTCAGATCTGCCACAATCTTCTGTTTGACTTTTGTTGCCAGTAACTATATGATCTCATTTTGAATTGTTTTTCCAAGGTAGTGGTGTGTGTACATTTCTTGGGTGGTGACTCTTCTTAGATGCTCCTGGAGTACAGCATCAAGCTCAGCCATCAGCTCCACAATTTTAAAGAAGTTTCCATTGTTTGGCACATACAGTTGATCTGAAGTGCCACACAGCGCTAGGTTTTGGGTAGCAAGCATTCTCACACTGGCAATGAGCCTTTTCAGAACATTTTGCCAGTAAAGAGAGACTGATGCTATCTTCTCTTAATGCTGATCATCTATGGTGGCCTTTAATCTTAGCCTCATCTCAAACTCTTTCCACCTATGGAATGCTCTCTGGTGATTGGAGGAGGGATAGCTCGGTGGTTTGAGCATTGGCCTGCTAAAACCAGGGCTGTGAGTTCAATCCTTGAGGGGGCCATTTAGGGAACTGGGGTAAAAAAAAATGTCTAGGGATTTGTCCTGCTTTGGGCAGGGGGTTGGACTAGATGACCTCCTGAGGTCCCTTCCAACCCTGATATTCTATGATTTGCTGCCTTCTCATTGCATGCCAGATGTTTCCAGTCATTTGTTCCTGTAGAACCCAATGTGGCTGGAACATTAGACTGGAAGAGTTTGCAACAAAAACAGTATGCAACATTCTGGGGTTTTGAGTACATAAGCCATGGCCTCTCCACTTTGTCACCGTTGGGGATTTCACGCCAGTAATGTGTTGGATGAAAACTTCTATTTTCGTTGTCTTCGGGGAACATGAAGTTTTTCACTTGCTGTGGCCCATGCAGTACAAGGAAGTCCCTCAGGCTACTGCTCAAGTGGGTCCACAGTCCTGGATCATCTAGACTTACAGAACTAAACTCCTCAGCAGCAGCTGTTTCTTGCGCCTCCACCACACTCTTCTCTGATCTACACTTTTCTTCAGGAATGTGCATGGTTACATCCATTGGAGATGGAGCTATGGATGCTGCAGAAGCTGCCAGGTCACCTGCACTCTGACTAACTGGAAGATCAGGCATCTCCTCACCACTCTCATCCTCACTGGGGCCGGAAGGCTCACCGTGAACATTTGTGTCTCTGTATCTCAGGAGAGCTCCTTCCTGCTTAGATAGAAAAGCTTCCTTTGCTTTCTTTCTTTTTCTGAATGCTGCCCCAGAGGGGCGTTTTCTTCTTTCACTCATGGCTGCTGTTCTGTGCCAGCTAGAGTGGCTCTCAACACTCAGTTGAAGGGGACAAATAAGCAGGCTGGTCGCAGGGCCTGAGTGAGGGAAGATATCAGCCTCTTAAGGGCCTAACTGGCTCCCATTACTTCAGCTGACTGCCTGTTCTCCTCAAGTGGATTCAGGGAAGCAGCAGGAAACAGGAAGCTCCCTGAGAAGCTGGTGTGAATCAGTCCAGGCTTCTGGAGAGATACATAAGAGTCTCCTCCTCCTCTCTCTCCCTGCAGCTCCTGCTGCTTTCTGTTATTTCCACTCACCTTTTCTCCTGCCTGCCTGTTATGTCTCTTGTGCCCTCCTTCCTCCAGCACAGCACTTCACCTTCTCTGTGCATCTAGAGCAGAGAGAATACATATGCACCAGCAGCAGACATAATTTTTTACACTCTGGGTCCTAGTGGCACCCTCCCACCCCCAGTCTGGCACCTGAGGTGGCCACCTCAGTTTGCCTCATGGTAAGGTCAGCGCTGGATTAAAGCCATCATTCCATACCTGCACCACACCCGAGCTGTGCTGAGCAACATCAGGCACAGCACAGACTTCTCTCTCTCTCTCTCTCTCCCCCCCCATACACTCTATCTATCTATCTATCTATCTATCTATCTATCTATCTATCTATCTATCTATCTATCTATCTATCTATCTATCTATCTATCTATCATCCTCACCACCATAGCTGTAAAATCCTAGAGTTGCCCCTCTTCTTTTCCAGCACTCTTTAAAATATTTTTAACTGATGTCCCTAGCCTAAGTCAGACTCAGGAGAGGATCAGATCACCAAGACTTTGCATTCTCAACATATCTCCTGCTCCATACAAGCCCACAGCCTATTGCAGCGAATCCATTCAACGCCTTCAGTTATTCAATAAAACTCCCCCAAATGAAGAGGCGTTAAAGGCTCCCCACTGCGTGGCACCTTGTGGAGTCCTTCACACCAGCGCGTCACAGGTGTAAAATGCTTACAAAGCAGACAGCCGCTCTGCACAGCTGTAGATGGCTGCACAAGGCGCAGGGCAGGGGGAAACCAGGCTGTCAGTGTCCCATCCAGCAACCGGGAATTAGCAAAAGGACAGTTTTACATTAGCGAGAGAGACCCTGTTGCATATGCAGTGAG
This sequence comes from Mauremys mutica, assembly GCF_020497125.1. Classification (NCBI taxonomy): domain Eukaryota; kingdom Metazoa; phylum Chordata; order Testudines; family Geoemydidae; genus Mauremys; species Mauremys mutica. The sequence goes on along the minus strand of NC_059092.1, from coordinate 16,001,705 downwards.
AGTGGCCAAGCGCTGCTATTTAACCTTCAGTTTGTCTGAGATAAGAAGATTGCTCTGTCACACACAGAGAATTGCTCTGCCTTCAACACTGGCAAGTGGAGTGTAGCTCATCACCATGCGTGGTCTGCCTCATTCTGCATTGGCTGGGAAAGGCTCGATTTCACTCCACCTGTGTGCGAGGAATGCAGAGGAAAGAGACACGGGCAAGGAAGTGTGTGTGTGTGTGAGAACTTTATGTGTGTGTGTGTGGATCCGAGTCAGTCACCGTGTTCGCTGGGGTGCTGCATGGAGTGGAACTGATCCCTTAGCACAGCAGGGAGAAGGGAGAGGCAGTTAGGGAATCCACTCTGCAGCAGAGAAGCAGGCCCAGGGCTGGAGTTGGGGATTTGAGGAGGGTGCCCCGGGCTGGTGGCCCGGCATGGTGCAGGGAAGTGGGGACTTGTGTGTTTCTGGCTAAGCTGCGTGGGCCCACACGTGCTGCTGTGCTGGATTGTAAGGGCGGAAGCTTTTTCCAGACACATACATCTGCCGTTGTAACAAAGAAATTGCAGAAAATTACTGATAAAGGCCATTGATTTTGGCATAAACGCTCTCTCTTTTTCACATGTCATCTCAGCGCAAAAGCCCTTCTCTGAAGTGGTTTTTTCCTCCCTTTTCCCAAATCTGTCTTGAGCAGTCTGCCTTTCTGTGCTTAATGGCATCAATAATGAGTCAAAAATAAACAGCCCAATTCTCCAGGCTGTAGTTCTGAGTCGATGCCCGGGGCTGCAGTTCGCTCGCTCTCCGGTAGTTTAGCCTTTTAACTGTACAATCCCACTCTATCCCATATGTCTGTGCAAATATCGATCGCTGGGTCTTTGCCGAAAGCTGGCGAAGATGTTCACGGAGGAGGATCGACCAGTCCGGGACACATCACAAATGGTTTGTGATGGGTCGATTGCCATAACCTCCCCTAAAATTAGCAATAACATGCTCATCTGAACCTGCTGGAGTGTTACCGTTGTTGTTATGTGTTCTGCAATGGAATTTAAGAGGCCCCAACCAGGGCTGGCTCCAGTCACCAGCCCAGCAAGCAGGTGCTTGGGGCGGCCAATGGAGAGGGGCAGCACGTCTGGCTCTTCAAGGGCGGGTCCCTCACTCCCTCTCGGAGTGAAGGACCAGACGCTGAATTGCCGCCGAGGACTGAAGCAGCAGTGGTAAAGCTGCAAATCGTGATCGCGGCTTTTTTTTTTTTTTTTTTGCTGCTTGGGGCGGCAAAAACCCTGGAGCCGACCCTGGTGGTGCATGGGCGTGAAACAAGACCCAGTGCCTGCTCTGAAGGGTTTACAGTTGGAAAAGACAGGGCAGATTGTTATCTTCATTTTGGAGCTGGGAAACTGAGGGATAGCTCAGTGGTTTGAGCATTGGCCTGCTAAACCCAGGGTTGTGAGTTCAATCCTTGAGGGGACCACTTAGGGATCTGGGGCATAAGTCAGTACTTGGTCCTGCTAGTGAAGGCAGGGGACTGGACTCGATGACCTTTCAAGGTCCTTTCCAGTTCTAGGAGATAGGTATATCTCCAATTATTAAACTGTGGCACAGAGAGATGCTGTTGCTTGCGCAAGGTCACACAAGAATTCTTCCATCAACCTAGGTCAGTCTACACCGGTGGGTTAGGTATATCTCCAATTATTAAACTGTGGCACAGAGAGATGCTGTTGCTTGCGCAAGGTCACACAAGAATTCTTCCATCAACCTAGGTCAGTCTACACCGGTGGGTTAGGTTGGTACAAAGATATAAGTTCCTAGTGTAGACCCGCTATCATTGTTCCTCATGTGTACAGATAATAATCTTGCTTTTCTCCCATCATTTGTCTGTCTTGCCTATTTAGATTGTAAATTTTGCAGGTCTCTTATCATGTCTCCCTACAGCGCCTGGCAAAGTGGGTCCCTGATCTCAGCTGAGGCCTCTCACTGTACGTGTAATAAAAATAAGAAATAAAAAAACCCCATGGAAATGTGTTTTAATCCCCAAAGAGAGCAGACGCGACGCTGACTGCACACAGAGAGCACGTCTGCTGAGTGGGAAGGTGCAAATCTTTGCCGTGTCACCTCTCAGAGCAGAACCACGCTATTAAAAGGAGTTTGAGTTCTGTTCAGAAGAAGAGCTGAGCTGCCGTGTAGTCCTCCTCTTTAATGGTACGGACAGGCCTGGCCATCCTTAGCTTACTAAATATTTCTGTAGCACTGAGGATTCATGATGGAAATAAATTGTGGTATTTTCCTCACTTAGGACAGAAATGTTTCTGAAGTGGAATTAAGGGGGTGATTTATACCATGGTATGGGCTGTAATTGGATTTGTACTAAACAGGTGTTTACATCCTTATCACCTCAGTAATGATGTCATAACAAGAAATGGGGAAACTGAAAAATACATAACCTCAGGAATAATGTAGCCCTAACTGAATGCTCTAAGGCTGTAATTCCATCAAAGGATCTAGGCAGTATCATAAACCTCCAGCGTGAAGCTCAGATCACCAGAACCGTAGGACAGAATTACACTCTTAATTTATATGCTGTTTGGAACTTGAATCACTAAGGTGTAGCACTAAGTACTTAACGACCTTCTCTCCCTCCCTGTCCTCTTCAGCATGTCTGTCTCCTCCTTTCGTCTTCCTCGCCTCCCCTGTCTCCTCTTCCCATTTTTCCGTTCTTTGGCCACTATTTCTAGACATTGGTATTTGAATGATAAACTTGTTCCCGTGCACTGCTGCAGAGTCATCAATACTCCTGTGTTTGTGACATTGCAGTTTGCTGCTTGCCACCAGAATGGATGTGATGTCAAGAACCCAAATCTTATGACTTCACCACGCTATCTAATCTAATCTATCTCGTCTCTCTTTTTTGGACAAGTCCATTATTCCAGTGAAATGTGGCTGTTGATGGTGATCATTGTGGTCCCCACTGGCAAGCAGAGACAGGCTGGGAAGGGACAGAACTCTGGTTTAAACACAGGCAGCTTTGATAGTAACAGCGTGGCAAGAAATCTATGGAGCAGAGATAGTAAATGTATATGTTTGAAACCTCTCCCAGGTAGGGGAGAGAGAAACCTCATCTCCAGCAGAGAGAAGCAAACCACTTTCAGTCCCATGTTACAGTAAGTATACCCAGAAGGCTATACTTACTGTATACCCAGAATATAGACCCAGAAGGCTAAGCATGTGACCGAATTATTTATATTTAACCCTTTGGTGGTGGTCTTAACACGTATGCTATTAGAATCCAGGTATGTAACTGCAGTGTATTTGCACTGTGATTATTCTTGCTTATGTAGTGAACTCTCCAGTTAGACTACGCAGTGGCAATCACCCTGTAATAACATTTTATATGTACATTGTAATGACAAGGTAATTACGCTTTATGTACAGACTTTAGGGTTGCCAACTTTCTGACTGAACAAAACCGAACGCCCTTGCCCCGCCCCTTGTCCGAGGCCCACTCCATCCCCCCTCCCTCCGTCGCGTGCTCTCCCCCACCCACTCACTCATTTAAACCGGGCTGGGGAGAGGGTCCCTTTTCGACGGGGTGTTCGGTTGAAAACTGGTCACCTGGCAACCCTAATTACAGTGCCCTTATTATGACGCGTGGTCCAGTTTTCTGTTCTGTTGCTCAGATAAAGGCTCAGGAGAGTGGCTTCCTTGAACATGACTCAGCAATATCATGCATTTATTTCCTATCAGTTTGTTTCAAATGCTCCCATCATGTACAACTTCTTCCTCCCAAGATCCTTTGAAAACGTTGCCCCTCCACCCACCACTGAAAAGCGGTTACGTTTGGGATGGAACCCTGCACCTGCTTAACAGCGCACAGCAGTGCTACAAAATAATGTCAGTCAAGAAGAGAAGAAGAATACTGCATCCAGCTGAAAATGCAGCATGCGGAATTTCAGGCCTGCAGGAGGGAGCTAGCAAATGGAAAAACCACTAATAACCCTTCTCTTTTTGCAGAAAGCAGGAGCACAGCGGCCTAATCCCATGATAGTGCATTGATTCAGGGCTGGCTCACAGGAAGGCGCGCCACCTCCTGAGTCACTAACACTACTTTCCAGTTTTCTGTACACGGCTTCCCAACCAAGTACCGACTTGCCTCAGCCCATGTGTGCCCCGGAGATCCGGCAATGTCACAGCCGAAAGACTGGCTTCTACACTCACGGAAGTCAATAGCAAAGCTCCCATTTATGTGACTGGTGCAGAGTCAGGGTCTAAGCCGATATGTGGCATCAGGCCATATGGAAAAATATATCCCTTTCTTGTATGGTTTGAAATGTAATCTTCTCAAACTGAGGAGATGCCTTTTGTTAGCCGCCAAATCCAATGGGAGGTGGAGAGAATTTCCTCCTGGCAAGGGGGCTTCTCTGAGCCACCTGACCGGTATGAGCAATGAGAGGGCAGAGGTGAGCACTCAGGAGGGTTAATGAGGGCTGTGATTATGGAAGTGTAGAACTGCTTCCACTAATCTGATTAGAAAGGAAAGAAACAAACAGTCCCCTCGGACGCAGTGTTAATGCAGGAGATGGTTTAACGGAGGCTTGGTGGAATTATCCCAGCCCTTGGATAATAATTATAAATCATTCTATTTGGCTGAAACAATCATCCCCCATCCCTGAGGAGATGGAGGTTCAGAGAAACAGACCCAAGGTCCATGTAGTCTTCTATCCTGCCTCCGTCTGCAACCACCGCAGGATGCTTCAGAAAAGGGGCATGAAACCTTCCCCAGGCACCTCGTTGTGCAATGCCGACCCAGCAGGTGAAACTCCCTGCTCCCTGAGCAGGAGAATGGTTAGGCCCCAGCTTGGGGTTTGGGAGACTTCTTGTGTGACCTGGGTAAGACATTGAATTTCTCTCTGCTTCAGTTCCTCCTTTGTGAAATGGGGATCACAGCACTTCCCTGCCTCACAGATGTGTTGTGATGACCAATACCTGAAAGATGGTGAAGTGCCCAGATACTATTGTTATGGGACCTGAGATCCCTGCTGAAGAGCAGCTGACATGGTCAAAAAACAGGAGAGAAAGAATGGTGAAAATGTAGTCAAAATATTTTTTCCTGATTTTTTTGTAATTGAGAACATTATAACCAGCACTGCTTATCAGCATTCACATGTTACGCCATGATTCCAGAGGGCACAGAATGGGTGCTGGTGTTGTCTTCTCCAAGCTTCTTGTTACTTCCAATATAGTCCCCTTTCTCTGAACTTGAGGTTCTTCACCAGGACCGGGGGATGCTCCACCATCTTCAGAACTTCCCACTGAATTCTGGCAGGGTTTTTCTCCATCAATCCAGGCTTTCCATGGCCCTGCAAGGAGGTGCCCTTTTTGGAGCATTGCACTGGCTTCTGGAAAAGGAGGCTCAGATTTTCCATTGCATTCTATGACGGACCCATAGTGAGCTTTTCATTCCTATGGGAACTAAAACTTCTGCAAGACTAATTTGTCATTTCCCACAACTTGGACGTTGTCTGTTGCTTGGGAATTCATGCCTGGAGCTGGTCTAAAAATGACAATATTTTGTGAGAAAGATTTAAAAAAAAATCATTTTTTTTCCAAAATGCCTTGTGAATTTTTTCAGTATTTCAGTGAAAAATTCAAACCAAGAATTAATTTTGGTTTTTGAAAACTGTTTATAAATCAGGGTTTGAAAACTAAAAAGAGAATTTTTTTAAAGAAAACTGAATAGAAAAATGAAAATTTCAATCAAAAAGTGATTTTTTTAATCAAAACATGTTTCTGATATTTCAATGAAAAATGGAAAATTTAAACCAAAATGGATTTTTTCCATGATTTCCCCCAAAATTATGAGATTGAGTGACAAATCATGAAACTTTCAGAATTCATCATCTGGAAGGGTCTTATTATTCACCTGCTGGTTTTAGAGTCTGTAGGGATCACGTTTTCAAGTTTTCCTCTGCAGCTACAAAACCTGCCTTCTCCTTCAAACAGATGTGGAAAGTCTCACATAGTCACATGTCTCCAGGAGCCGGGACTTTAAGAAAAACTCCCAAAATCATGAGAGTTGGCAACAGGGTATGCTAAACTGACTAACTAGCAATTTGGAGGGCTACCTTTCCTGTGAAAAAATTAAATTTTGGTTAAAACAAAAAGCCATTTTTCATGAGAAAAAATGGGACAAAGAAAAAATCTTGACCAGTTCTATTCACTTCCCATATTTGCCGCTGAACAATAATTAACCGTTTTAAAGACACATTCTACCCAGCAGTCAAGTCCTGGGCCCTCTGCCAGCCCCAGGCGGCCTGCTGTATCTCAAAGCGTGCAAACCCTATTGATGTTGTTGGAGTTGAGAACCCCAAACTCATCCCGTACGTGGGCTCTCAGATGACTCAACACAGCTACTGCCTGATTCCAAATATTGCCCAGGCCTTCACAAGTGAAACCATTCCATGTTTAGTTCCAGGCTGTGAATGTCACTTTGGCACGGTTGGGCATTCCTCGCCCACCAGCCCGTTGACTTTGAGTCTTGGGAGGGGTGGGTTTTATGGGATAATTGGATAAAGCCACTCTGCCCTGAAAACTTAGCACCCCTAGAGACTTGTGCCATAAAATAAATCATGCCTTCTTGACTTTCCTACTCTGCTCTCTCAGCCCCCCGGGGATGGCGTGCTCCGCTCCGCACAGCACATCTCCAAGCTGCAGGCAGTGCAACCTGCTATTTATGCCATCACGTCTCGCCGAGTGCTGACAAAAAGGACAAATTTCCCCATCTGTGAGATGACAGTGATTCCGCCGGCAGCCCAGGTGATTTAGTGGCGTTGTAAAAGTGGTTAGCGGGTTACACGGCAGCGGCGTGTTACTGGAAACAGTGTCGGTTGCCAAAGAGCAGCGGCTGGGAGGGAGAGGGGAAGAGAGAGGGGTGGGGTAGGGGCCGCAGGCAGAGAAAGTAGAGAGAGAGGGAGGAGGAGGGGGCGGAGTGGGACAGAGAAAGGGGGAGAGCTGGGTGTGCTTTGAGAGAGATGGAGGAACGCTGGGGAGGGGAGAATGAATGAACGGGGGAGAGACTGTGAGAGAAAGGAGGGATTGTGAGGGTAGAGAAGAAGGAAGAGGAGGAGGGGAGAGAGGGGCTGTGAGGGGGAGAAGGGAAAAGAGAGGAGGAGGAGGAGAGGGACTGTGAGGGTGGAGGCGGGAAGGGAGAGGAGGAGGGGGCCGTGAGGGTGGGGATGGGAAGGGAGAGGAGGAGGAGGAGAGGGCCCGTGAGGGTGGACAAGGGAAGGGAGAGGAGGAGGAGAGGGCCTGTGAAGGTGGAGAAGGGGAGGGAGAGAAGGAGGGGGACTGTGAGGGTGGAGGCGGGAAGGGAGAGGAGGAGGAGGGGGCCGTGAGGGTGGAGAAGGGGAGGGAGAGAAGGAGAGGGACTGTGAGGGTGGAGGCGGGAAGGGAGAGGAGGGAGAGGGCCCGTGAGGGTGGAGAAGGGGAGGGAGAGGAGGAGGAGGAGGAGGAGAGGGACTGTGAGGGTGGGGATGGGAAAGGAGAGGAGGAGGAGAGGGCCTGTGAGGGTGGAGGCGGGAAGGGAGAGGAGGAGGGGGCCGTGAGGGTGGAGGCGGGAAGGGAGAGGAGGAGGAGGAGGAGGGGGCCGTGAGGGTGGAGAAGGGGAGGGGGAGGAGGAGGAGGAGAGGGCCCGTGAGGGTGGAGAAGGGGAGGGGGAGGAGGAGGAGGAGAGGGACTGTGAGGCTGGAGGCGGGAAGGGAGAGGAGGAGGAGGAGGAGGAGGCCGTGAGGGTGGAGAAGGGGAGAGGGAGGAGGAGGAGGAGAGGGACTGTGAGTGGGAGGGCAGTAGAGAGGGACTGGGAGAGAGAGGGGGTAGATGGTGCATGGGGGGAATCTGGGATGTCAGTGAGAGAGATTCGAGAGCGTCAGAGGGAGCGAAAGAGGCAGAGGGAGAGGTGAGAGTGAAGAGCAGAGAGAGGGAGCCGGATGCAGAGGGGTGTGCGAGGGAAATGGAATGAGATGCACCAACACGCACTTGCTCAACCTCTCTGAGGAGCAGAAATGATTACATTTCCTCCTCACATCAATATTCATGAGCAAGAGTCCCGAAGTCACTTTCCCCATGCCAAGTGCGGGGTGTTGGTACAGTCACTGAACCCACAGCCAGGGCCCTGCCCTCACCAAGGGCCAGAGCCTGAATCCACGGGAGTCTCACCAGGCCGCACTGAGACCACCCATGACCACCTGCTCCTGGGAGTCGCTTCCCCCACCCCTTCTCTTCTGGAGCTTTATCATGAGAATCACACCAGGTTAGACGAAGAGCCAAATTTTGAGAGGAGGGCGGGAGTGTGTGTGGGTGTCTGCAACCCTGAGTGGGTCTAAATAAGTGGTAAGGGGGCAGAATGCCCACCCTGGGGAAGGAGTTGGGAGAAGGGGTAAGTTAGCTTCATCACTCAGACTGGTTTGCCTTTGTCTACACGTAGGGTTCAGCACTAGAGCAGCTACATCCTGGAGTAAATTGGGAGGTACTTCTAAGTGTAAACAGGCACCACCTTGACAGGGATCTCCAGCGCTACGAGCATGAGCTGCTATAGCTTGAGCTAAAGAGTCAGGATCAGTAGCAGGGGTTATAACAGACTCATGTCCTCTCTGGATCGGGCACAAAGAGGGACCCATCACACACACTCACCATCAACAAAGCTTCTAAACTTGGCCGTAATACTCCATATTCAGCATTGCAACCCCCCAACTCATGAGATTTTAAGCATTAAGTTTGGATTATTTTTCTTTGCCATCTGGTGTTGGAGCCTTGTAGAGCTGCATTTTCAAGCATTTTTCTGCAACCACGAGGCCTGGAAACTTGCCTTTGTTTTCAAATGAAAGCTGAGATGCTCTCCTGATCACTTGCCTCCAGGAGCACCCAAAACTGTGACGACTGTTAACACTGCACGTTAAAGGGAATAACTGGTGAGTGAAGAGCTACCTAGAAGTAAGACTCCAACCCAGATGTCCTGTCTTAGCAGCCATGTGCGTAATACCTGGGCTGGATTCTTTCTCGGGTGAGGAGAAGTTGATGGACAGACTATAGCCATTCTGAGGTCTCTGGGAGAGGGAGGAATGAAAACCCTTTAACTCCATCCTGCTTTCCAGCAGTCAAAACCTCCCTGTCTGCAACTCCCTAGCACTCCCCACCCTGCCCACTTCCACCACCAACCCTCCCTAATCACCCACTCCCACCCTCCTTTCCAAATGCAGGCACATGCCCCACAACAGCCATCCCCCCACAGAAGGGACATGCATTGGTGCCATGGTGAGGGCTGGCTGGCAGTTTTCTGATGGAAATGGTTCTCTGTCAGAGGTGCTGATTCCATGGGTTTGAAACGTGCTGTGGGGACGTGTTAGTTCCATTGAACCTTTCAGTGGAAACCAGGCAGGTTTCCGGTAGTATTTTGTCTGTATTCCTGCTCTCTCTCCTGCTCGCCTGCCTCCCCAGCAACTTGGGAGCCAGCCTGGCAGGCTACTCCTGACCCAGTGGGTCCCAGGGGTCCTCTGGCTCCTACCTAGTGCTTTTCATCAGTAGCCCTCAAAGGAGGTCAGGATCTTTATTCTCATTTTACAGCTGGGGAAGCTAAGGCACAGGAAGGTGACGTGACTTGCCCAAGGTCACCCAGTAGGACCAGTGGCGGAGCTAGGAATAGAATGCAGGTCTCCTGAGTCCAAGTTTAGTGCTGTATCCACTAGGCCATACCGTCTCCCATGCTCCATGGGCTTCTCAGGGAGCCAGGCTGCTAGATTGATGGCTAGTCAGCTCCCTGGGTTTTTCTGCTTCCCAGCTAGCCAGTTCCCTGAGCTACCCAGCAGTTCACCTGGCCAGTTCCCTGGGCTCCCTGGACAGCCAGTTCCCAGGCTGCCTGGAAAACTGGCCAGCCACAGCACTCAACGAGCTGGGAGGCCTGCCCAGGTACCATTTTTCTGAAATGGAACAGTTCTGGAAATCCCTTCATGTGAATAATTTCACATTTGTTACTTTTCATTCTGATTTGGAATGAAAAAAAATCAACATTAATTTTTTTCCAAGGATGGGGATTTCCATTTTACAGCCACATCCCATTTCTACTGGCTGCTCAACAGAGATGATAGCCTACCACCTGGTAGCGGGTGATGGAGTTGCTTCTAGTGCTCTAGGCCTGGGTTCACTGCTGAAGGTCTTGGGTTCAAACACTGCTGCTGGTGGGTGCACAGGCACTGACTTTTATTTTTCCTGGTGGGTGCTCCCCACCCATCCTAAGGCCCCACCCTCCTGTCCCTTCCCACAAGGCCTGCCCCCCGAGCCCTCCCGCCAGCTGCCACAGCAGGCCAATGCTCCCCTTCCATTCCTACTGTGTTGGCCATGATGATGGTCATCATGCGGTGAGTGAGGGTTATTAGATAGTGGCACAGCTGGTGGGTGGGGGCAGCATGCAGAGGAAATCAATTCCAAAAATCACAGAAGAGGGCCAGAGAGATTCTCATGCTTGTCAGAGGGCAGGCAGGGAATGGAGAGGTTTCCCCTGAACACACGTGCTCTGGCTTCCCATGTCAAGCGCCTCTGCTGTGCCAAAGAATAGAGCCAATCACCTGGCTTTGTTAGGGAAATTGGTTAACGATCTCTTCAGCAGATGGCAGCTCCTCGCTCCAGGGATGTTATCCAACTGTCTCAATTGCATGGAATCACACACGCGGTGTTCTTGCTCTCTCTCCTTTCGGTGGCATTCAAGGCTCCTGTGCGACAGAAGGCTTTCAAAGCCAGGCCGCGCCGAAGCGGGGGCCCTTTTGTCGCGCCGGCAGAGAATGTAGGTCAATGGGATAAATTGTTCATTCAAGGTGCGCGCTAGTGAGAGGGGAGAGAAAGAGAGGTGCTCCCGTTCACAAGTGGCTGCATCGTGAACATCGGCGCGCTCTGAATGCACCTTTCATGGGCTTTGAATGGGGCATAATAAACAGAATGCTGGGCTCCGTGACGGTGCTTTCACCAGAGCCCGGCTAATGACTCCACTCGGCTTCTTTTGGTCCCAGACGGAATTCGTTTACCCTGAGCTTCAAGGCTGCGGCTTGTGTGCGGAGCAGCGGCGGCCTCAGCTTTGGCCCAGGGATGGTCTTTTTGTTCCGTGTTTGGGCAGTGCCTGGCACGACGGGGTCCTGGTCTGGGAGCTGAGCTCCCCAGGGCTGTGATAATACAAATAATGAATAATAATCGCACGATTCCCCGCTCCTTCGACTGAGAGTGGGCCCTGAGCTGCTGGAGAGATAGGAGCAAGCAGGGCAGGGGCGAGTGTCTATTCTGCCCGGCTGCAGTGAAGGGTGGCAGGTATCATAGGCTGGGGGAGGCTGTGCCTCCTCAAATAGCCTGGCATGGCCCCACCCACGCTATACCCCCAGGCCGCTTCCTGCAGTTCCTTCGTCCTTCTCACGCTTCCCTAGCCCAGGCTGGCTGGGGTGGGCCAGCGGAACTCAGGGCAGCTGGTGCTGGGGGGCGTGCCGCTCACTCGGGGCACTGGGGTTGGGGTGGGATGGGGGGCAGGAGCTGTGGAGTGTGTGTGGGCACGCGCTCTGGGCTGGGTTCCTGCATGGAAGGGGGCAGAAGGGGAGGGCAAGGGGTGGGGCCTCGGGCAGAAAGGGAGGGGCTGCGGGCTACCGGCTGCCCGTGGTGGGGTTCCTGGGGGTTGCTGCTGTTGCTTCATTCTGATCCTGCTGTAACAGCTTATGCTGTGCCCAGCCCCCCCGCTAGCCAAAGGTTAAATGCAATGCCAGAATTATGCAAAAGGGCCTTAAAATAAGAGGAGCCAGCCTTCTCCCTTGACTATATCGAGGCTGATCCTTTGGCCTGCCTGCCTGCCTGTTCTTTCCCAGGAGGACTGTTTGAGATGACGCCATCGTGGTTTAAACACCATTGGGAACGGCATCCGATTGCTTCGTGGTTTTGTTTTCCACTCTTATAGGGTTACCATATTTCAGATTCCCCCCAAAAAGGACGCTGTGTGGGGGGTGGGGAGGGAGCTGTGGGGGGGTACGGTTGAAGGAGGGGTTTACCTGCAGTAATGGTACTCGCTGGAGGTGGGGGAGCAGTGTCACTCCCTGTCATCATCAGGGCCGCCCAGAGGATACAGGGGGCCTGGGGTCTTCGGTGGCGGGGGGCCCCCACCGCCAAATTGCCACCGAAGACCCGGCATTTCAGCGGCAGGTCCCGGGGCGGAAGGACCCCCACCCCCGCCGCGGGTCTTCGGGGCACTTCGGCGGCGGGTCCCGGAGCAGAAGGACCCCCTGCCACCGAATTGCCGCTGAAGACCTGGAGCGGAAGAAGCTCTGGGGCCCGGGCCCCGCGAGAGTTTTCCGGGGCCCCCGGAGCAAGTGAAGGACCCTGCTCCAGGGGCCCCGCAATACTCTCATGGGGGCTCCCGGGGGGCCCAGGGCCTGGGGCAAATTGCCCCACTTGCCCCCCCCCCCCCGGGCGGCCCTGGTCATCGTGGCAGGGCTGCTGGCGTCAATCAGCACCTAGCTGCAGGACCCTCTCCCCAGGGCTGGGAGCCAGGGGCCTGGGCGGACGGGAACCGGCAGCTGTGGCTGCAGGGGACTGGCTCAACCAGCTGCAGATGCAGGGAAGGGACCAACTGAGAAGCGGAGCAATCGGGGGTCTTTCTGAGCTGCAGCGTCTGCTCTGCCAAAATCCAAGCTATTGCCTGTTGTTTGAAAAATCTGCCAGGACAGAGGCTCAAAAAAGAGGCAGTGCCTGGGGAAACCGGGATGTACGGTAACCGTAACGCTTCACGGCTGGCAGTATCATACTGGCAGAAGAGGCGGTTGCCTCGGGCAGCGAAACGCGGGTGGCTTCAGGCTGGTCAGGGTGGCTACCTGCCATTTTGCCTCGGGCCACAGAACCCCTGGAGCTGCCCCTTTCTGACGGTTTAATTCATCAGCTGCTTTGGCAATTTTCCATGTGGGGAAGCTTTAGCTTTGCAGCCCTGTCTTTCTGTCTGGTTGGTTTTCTTGCACATGTGTGTGTCGATATTGGGACTGGCTCTGCATTTGCTGAGCTCAGCAGCTCTGGGGAAATCACTGGCCTGTAGCTGATCTCTCGTGCACCTGTGTAAGTCAGGAGCCCTTCTACTGAAACCGATGGAGTAAAAATTTGTGCAAGTCAGATCAGAATTGAGCTTGTTTGAGTTGGGCAATTTCACGACGTTTTTTTTCCACAAGAGGCAGTCATTTGCTTTGCGCGTCCAGCTTCACAAGTTTTTTCTTTTGCACAAGAGGCAGGTAGCCCTTTCCCCCTGCAGTGAACACAGCAAGTTTACCCCCACCTGGAAAAAGACCAGCAGAGGCCTCAGAATTTGGAAACTCCCAGCAAATCATCAGAACGTAGGGCCACACATGTGACACTGTCTGGAATCTGGGGGACACTTTAGGTATTATGAATACCAGTATAGTAAAATGGCAGTGGGTTGTGCCAGATATGCCTTGTGATGTATCTGCAAAAGTGTGATAATTTGCTGAGTATGATAATCTCCTTCATGCGTTTGTATCACCTTTGTATTGTAAGTTATATGTATGGTATGGCCAGGGCTGCCCAGAGTGGGGGTGGAGGCAAGGGGGGCAATTTGCCCCAGGCCCCGCAGGAGCCCTGCGAGCCCTGGCCCAGCAGCAGTCCGGGTCTTGAGCTGGCATTTTGGCAGCGGGGGGCCCTTCAGTGCTGCTGAAGATGCGGAGCAACTGAAGGGCCCCCCGCCGCCGACATGCTGCCGGAGACCTGGACCACCGCCGGGTGAGCCCCCTGAATCCTCTGGGCGGCCCTGGGTATGGCTGTAGTTCCAAACTTGTGCTGTGCATCTGGGTGACACACCCAGACAAATTGGCATTAGCACTGCCTAGCCTGCTTGATGGCCCATCAGCTATACAACTGACCCATTGAGAGATGCAAGGGATATCCACCTTATGACTCAGCAAGGCATGCAGGGGCTGCCTATGAATCATAGACTCTCAGGGTTGGAAGGGACCTCGGGAGGTATCTAGTCCAACCCCCTGCTCAAAGCAGGACCAGTCCCAGATTTTTGCCCTGATCCCTAAGTGGCCCCTCAAGGATTGAACTCACAACCCTTAATCACAGGGGGGAGTGACTTTTAAAACAGCCTTAAAACGAATCCATTTATGAGATTATCTCCTTCCAGATGAGTTAGTCTTGGCAGGTTTGATGGGATCCTGGTGTTTAGTGCATTATGCCCTCCCTGCTCCTGGCATGCTGGTCGTCAATCTTCCCCTCTTTCCAATCTCCATCTTTGCACTCTCATCTTTCAAGAGGCTGATCAGTATTATCCCTCCAGGCAAGCACTCAGATACCACACTGAGGAGTGTGATGTAAACACCTAGCTAGACAGATATAGATGTCTTGTCTGTTCACACATATATATACGTGTCTGTGCTTTGGAAACAGAGCAAGGAGGTGGGGTTTGGATCCAGATCTGGATTAGGGCATGGGACTGAGATCAGATCAGTGCCTGGATTTGGGTTCAGTTTCCTGCTCCTGTGTGACCTCGGGCAAGTCACTTCCCCTCCCTGGGCCTCAGTTTCCCCAATGGGGATGTTGGGAGGACACATGCACTAAAGATGGTGAGGCGCTCACATATTTTGGAGAGGGGGGCCACGTGCGTACGTAACGTAAGGCTTGGATTTGAGCCTCTATGTCAGTCCCGAAATGTAGTGCGAGTTCCGTCATCGCGATCCAAGAATGGGACGCCAATGCATGGCTGGATCTGGATCCTGTTGTTCTCTTTTGGGAGTTCACCTGTAAAGCCTGTTGAGGGAGGGGGCCAAGTGTGCTCCTCCGTGTGTGTACAGTGTGACAGATATTGCAATCTGAGGCAGTATCTTAGGGGACCAGAGTGTAGACAGTTGCTCTCCCTTTAAGTATAACTGGGGGACGGGGATTGTATGCCACTCCAGGGCATGTGTGCTGGTGTGTACCAACCATGGCACAACAAAGGGTTAAGGAGCTGCTCTGGACTCAGCCAGCCAGCCCCACCCGGCCACACCTGCAAGGCATGCACAGGCTGCAGGAGGACCAGAGCTGCTCACGTGTGGGTAGACCAGGGAGGAGAACAAACCTTCAGCTCCTGAGGAAAGGGCTGACTGAAGGTAGGAGCGTCCCCGATGGCCACTCCCTGAGGGAAGGCAGGGCTGGATTCTGATGCACCCTGAAGGGCGTCATTCCCCTCTATTCCCTAGGAACGCCATTTATTTGCCATAATTCCCTTTGCTTTTTGTCCACGGACTACGTTGCAAGGGGAGAGGCCACAAGTGACCTGGCCACAAGGCCAAATCCCAGGAACAGGCAGGTTCAGGGGTGCAGCAGCCATCAGGGAGAGAGCTGCCATGCCACGCCCGGCCATAAGGAGGCGCCAGCGGTGAGTCATCTCCTTCACAGGGCAGCGTTACCACAGCTGTGGGGGTGGGGAGATGATTAAGGTGAATTGCTTAGGCTGTAAACACCTCCAGAGCGGTACCACCCCCCTGGGGAGGCGGGTCTGTGTTGGTTCAAAGTGGGTTTTCCAGAGACCATCAGATAAAAAAGAGATTTTGATATAAAATGGCTGGATTTAAACTGATTCAGGGCCTTCTTTCTGATCCCGCCCACGACCCTTGCAGAAGCATTGGAAAGATCTTGGCCTATTAGGCACCACAAGACTGATGGGAGACTCCTGGCATGTTTGGTGTATGTTTAAATCTGTTTGTTGTTTTTAGCATGTTTTCTCTGGGACGCTTTTACCTCGAGAATAAATGTGCTTGCTGTGAAAGCGCTGTGCAGGAACTTGTAACTGCTGGCAGCACACTGTTCATAGGTCTCAGGCAGACAGAGCAATGCACGGGTGCTGGTCATTAGGCAAACTGGCTTGCTGGGGGTATCACAGTGCAAGGCAGGGAGCTGTGCAGTCTTAAAACTCCTGGTCAGAAGGGAGGGGGACAAGGGTCCCTGCCCAGGAGACAGCTGGAGACCTCAGATCTGGCTGGCTACTCCTGGAGTGGAGCATGAAAGTGGGGGAGGAATACCGGTGCAGTTATCCTGAAAGTGTGACATACAGCACCAAACGTGCCACTAGCATGCAGCAAACAGGAATGAATACAACCTTGGTGCATTAGAATCCTACTCCTCTGGTAGGGAATTTCCTGCCTGCAAGGTGAATTCCACTGAATTACATTGAGATCTTGTAAAAAGACTCCAGGACAGGACAGGTTCTGGGATTGTCAGTAATAAAACTTCGGCCACATCCTCAGCCTCTGAGAAAAAATGATTCAAAGTGGAGAGTCAGGATTTTTGCTTAGCCACACAGTAACACCCCAGGAACATGAGAGGCCAGGACAGGAGAGAGGTGTATCAGAGAAACCTTTCTTGCTTGGGGCAAGTGGGGTCCCCCATCCCTCCTCCAGCCCCTCCCAGGCCATTAGTTCAGGTGTGCAATAAGATTTGTTGTGGTCTTGGGTGGTGGTGATGGTGTGGTTGTGGTATTAATGGCAGGAAGTGGGTTGTGTTGCTGGTAGTGGGTAGTGTTTGAGTTGTTGGTGATAGTGATGTTGTTGGTGTTAGTCAGTGGTTGTGGTGGTGTTGACACTAGTGGGGGTTAGCGGTGGTAGCAGGTGGTGGTAGTGCAGGCTGTTGCTGGGGGTAGGGGATGGTTTTAGTGGTGTTGGTGGGCAGTGATAGCATTGGTGGCAGTGGGTGGTGCTCGTGGATCGTGTTGTTGGTGCTAGTCGAGGTTAGTGGTGGTAATGATGACAATAGTGAAAGGGACCCAAATTACATCATCACCCGCTGCCAGCACCAGCTCAATCCCAAACAGCTCCTGAAATAAAACTGGATCTGACTTTATCAAACTGCAGCAGCTCCTGACAAAGGGACAGGAATTGCCATCTTTCAGGCCATCCAAGAAACTACCAGACAAGCAGTTGGTACCTGCGGCTCTGGTTTTTTGCCGCCCCAAGCAGAACAAACAAAAAAAACCCCAACAAGAAAACAACCAGGGTGCAGGGCAGCCGGAGCGGCGAACCAAAAAAAAAAAAAAAAAAAAAGGAAAAGCGGCCATGCCACCCTAGGATTGGGCGGAATGCCGCCCCTTAGAATTTGCCGCCCCAAGCATGAGCTTGCTCAGCTGGTGCCTGGAGCCGGCCCTGCAGACAAGGGGATTTTCCTTCTAAAACTCTCGCCAGCTAAAGGGAAAGGATGTTAAGGCTTTTATTTTATTTCATACTTTACATTTCAGAGGCTTTACCTGCTTTTCGGTATCTGAAATAAAAAAGTCGAAAGGCCATGGTACTCAGCAGGCTCCGGGCTCCGTATACCAAACCCCGAGCCTTGTTTAGCGCTGTTTAATGATAGACAGCCACTGGGTTCTCTTAATACCTTTGGCCCATTTATTCCATCAGCCCCTGGCTACGTCACTCAATCACGCTCCGTTTCCCATCTGTAAAATGGGGGGATAATCATTCCCTACCTCCCTGCGTGAAGATCAATTCATGAACGGGTGGGCGGTGTTCATCTCCTGCTGTGAGAGAGGCCAGAGAAGTGCCTAGTCCCATAGACTCATTAACTGGAAAGCCGCTCAGCCTGAGTGGGGCGAGGAAGTGTCTAAATGCAGACGCTGGCTCCCGTTCGTACAAAGGTTCTTAATGCCATTTTATATGCGTCCCCTTCTCTATGTATATTAAAGAAATGGAGAAAATAAATTGAAATGAAATTGAATGGGGAGCTCTGGAGTGTGAACAGTGCAATGTGACACTCGAGCCTTTGTCCTGAAGTGCCGGGGATTTGCATGGATCTTTGCTGTTCCTGGCACTTAGCGCTGAGGATACAGTATTAAGATGCATGTTTTATCATTATGTGGATTTAAGTGGCATTGTGGGAAATAAATGAGGGGGTGAATTTTAATGCCGGAGAGATGAGGGAATAAAGGACAGGGATGATGCGGGGAAGTGCTGTGCAATCTTGGCTTCATAAAACCTTCCCAATGCCCTGTGATCCTGCAGCACTCCTTGCACACCCCAGTCCTCTCCAGCTGCCACCTCACGCCTAACCTCCCATCCCCGTGGGCTTGCCCAGGGTTACCCCAGCTCCATCTAGACTCTGTGCTCTTCCCAATCCGGCATCAGGCCAGGAGACAGAACCAAGACAACACTGGTGGCACTGGAGAGGTGGTCCTCTTGGCCAAATACTAGGGCCCGTTCTCCCATGTTTGCACTGCTGGGCCTCTGTCTCGCCAAGTGACATGGTCACTTATTTCTGCTGCCCAGCCACAGAGTTGTGGCAGGGGCTGGTGGGATTGCACTGAGATGGCGTCGACTGTCCCTTCTCAAGCTGCCCCAGAGAATCATGACTGGCTCCTTCACACCCAAGCTGTGACCTGTGCAGTCCCACGGGGATCCATCCTCTCCTTCATCCTGTTCCACATCCATCCATAGCCACTAGCCTGGATGCAAATGCTAGCAGTAAACGGAGGACACCCAGCTCTGTACTGTGCTCACAACAGGCTCATGCCGCACTGTCCCCCAAGAGCTTGGCTGAGACCAGCAACTGGATGTACTTGGAGAAGCAGAATCCTGGGAAGGCCTGAGATGATGAGTCAAGGAGAGGGAGGCACTGCAAGGAACTCCTGGCCTCCAGAACATCCTCCTTCATTGAGGTCATCTGGCCTGACATCACTAGGATGCTCCACAGCCACAAAACACCAGCTTTCCGGCTCTGGCTGGCAAGAACGCAGCTGTTCAGACGTAGTCACAGTGCTCCACAGAGCCAGGGCCTCTGGGCTCAGTTACTGTAATGCTCTGTGCCTAGGAATGAAGCAGCCAACCTTAAAACAGCTGCAATTAGTTCGGCACAGCAGCTCAGCCAAACAGACTGCCCTTCCCAGGGCTCTCCACTCTTCACTGACTACCCAGTGAGCACTGAGAGAAATTCAAGGCATTGGTCTTCTCAACCTGTGTCCTCACGGCACGTGACACTTACTTTCCACTGAGACAGTGGACCCATCAGCTTCAAGAGTGAGTTTCCTAGATGCTTGGGACAGAGCTTTTTTGGAGTCTGACTTGTGAATCTTTCTCCCAGAGGGGATCAGATGAGCTTGAACCTCAACGCCTTCAGAGAAAAATGCAACACCCTCATCTGCAACTGTGCCTGCTTACTATAACACACAGAAAACCCCAAGAACAACAGAAGCCCCAGTCCCTGCTGTCTGGAGGAAAGAGAGAGAAGCACACCTCATGTTGGCTAGCACTCAGATACCACAGTGAGGGGCACTCAGGGTACGTCTAGACTACCCGCCGTATCGGCAGGTAGCGATCGATTTCTCGGGGATCGATATATCGCGTCTCATCTAGACGCGATATATCGATCCCCGAACGCGCTCCCGTCGACTCCGGAACTTGACCAGCGCGAACGGCGGTAGCGGAGTCGACAGGGGGAGCCGCGGACATCGATCCCGCGCCGTGAGGACGAGAGGTAAATCGATCTAAGATACTTCGACTTCAGCTGCGCTATTCACATAGCTGAAGTTGCGTATCTTAGATCAATCCGCCCCCCCCCAGTGTAGACCAGCCCTCACGTACGAACCTAGGTAAACGAGACATCAGGTTTTCTCATCCTTTAAAGGCAAGGGGTGGGATTTTCAAAAGCACCCATGTGACTTAGATGTGCAAATCCGATTGGCTTTCAGTGAAACGTGGGCTCCTAAGTCATTTAGATACTTCTGGAAGCCCCAGGCAGCATGACTGCTCCATGGAGTTCTTACCTGTAAACGCTGGACGAGGAATGTTGTGTTTTCAGTTTGCATGGCACAATGCCGGACCACCTCGCTTTTGATTTTAACATAGTGAGAGGTGGGGCATTGTACAAGTTATGTCAAAAGTCACACGCCTAACCGTGTCTGGGGTGTGATGATGTGTAGGATGGCGCTGGAAGGAATCCATCGCAGACAGAACAGATATCATGTAAGTCACAGCATCTTAACTTCATAATAAGGCATCATACAGGCCTGGTTTTGCTTTGTGCTGGGATGCTCTAGCAAAGAAATGGTTAGCTCTTGCCTTGTAGAATAAAGTGAATATAATAATTAATAATCTGCACTATTGCGTCTGATTTTCCTCTGCACGTTTATCACCCTTTTACCATTTAGATCTTAGTTCGGGCCCAGTCATTCAGACCAGATGTGAATGCTGGGCTGTTGCCTGCAGGGATGGCTGGATAATAAAATACACGAGGTATCTGGTCTCCTAAATGCTTAAAGGCAACTTGGCTCCTCCCTGGAGTTTGTCCTTCACATGAGAAATAAGCCAGGTCGAAGGAAGCAAGAACCAACCTGAACCTTGGTTCAAAATTCAAACCAAACTCTTTTGCAAAGCTTGAAAGTTTTGCCTGCCTCTTTGCTTCTATAGCAGCGCAGAGGCTATTCTCTCTGCAGGTCTCCAGCCTCACCAGAAGCAGAAAGTGCTAGAAATCTCATGAGAGGCTACTTTAATGAGATTCCCAACCCTCTGCAGACTCAGGAGATCCAAAGAGTTTGGATCCAATCTAAAGAAATGCCTGAGCTCCTGGGATGCTTATCCACTCTGGATTTCTGAACTCTCAGGTTCTCCTACCACTAGCAATAGTCACGTAATGGGGCTACAGGGCATGCAGTCACCAGAAAATCATAGGTAGGGATCTTGTGACTGATGCAAAGGAAAGCCCAGAGAGCAGTGTGCCATATTGTCTGGGCTTTGGGGGCATTCCAAAGCATTCATTTAAATGCCACGAGTTTGAGAGAGAAGCACAGACAAGGGGGATCTTTGGCTCCTAGCCGAGGAAGATGCAAAGGGTGCCTGAATGGCTGAGGAGACAGATAATGGGACATGGGATCTGGTATCATTAATTTATGTTGCGGTGATGCCTAGGACCCAGTCATGGACCTCAATCACCTCTGTAATTTCAGTTGGATAGGGTGTTCTTCTGCATCGTCATTGAGCAATGTGGTGTCAGACCATTGCTGCCTTCCCTTTGTCATCAGTGGTGGAGTCACATTTGCTAATGCCCTTTCTTTTCACCTTCCCCCTGCAGACCCTTTTTGCCTTCACCCCCAGCCTGGGATACTGGACTGAGGGCTCTGTAGACTGTACTGTACTGTGACTAGCCAGCAGGAGTCACTGCTTGAGGGCTAAACATCTGGCCTTCTCCCCAGTCCTCTTCCCTGGAAGCTGTGCAAGCCACGTTCATCATTGCAACAAATCCACTGCGTGATCAGCAGAGCAGCTGGACCGCTGAGGAGCTCATATCTCTCAGCCTGCCACGGCCGAAAGGAGAGACGTGGAACTGGACATTTAAAATGTATAACAGAGACTCAAAGGAGAGACATTGGGACGGTAACACAGGGAGGAGGAAGCTGGCAATGCTGTGGGCTTCATTTCTGAACAATGGACGTTTTCCATTATCCGAGCTCCACAATTCTGTATTTTCAGTATTCTACCAGCAGGAAGAGAACAGGTGCGGAGGTAAATTTGGGTCTGAAACAGAGCTGGGCCTAAATCAAAACCTCAGTTCCAGACAAACCTGAACCCTGGCAGAGTTCGGATCTGAACCTGAGCTTTGCTGGTGCAGGCTCCTCTCTAGACTTAACAAGGCCCAGCTGGCGTGTAATCCCGGGTACGTCTACACTACGGAATTATTCCGATTTTACATAAACCGGTTTAGTAAAACAGATTGTATAAAATCGAGTGCACGTGGCCACACTAAGCACATTAATTCGGTGGTGTGCGTCCACGGTCCGAGGCTAGCATTGATTTCTGGAGCGTTGCACTGTGGGTAGCTATTCCGTAGCTATCCCATAGTTCCCGCAGTCTCCCCTGCCCCTTGGAATTCTGGGTTGAGATCCCAGTGCCTGATGGGGCAAAAATCATTGTCGCGGGTGGTTCTGGGTAAATTTCGTCACTCATTCCTTCCTCCAGGAAAGCAACGGCAGACAATCATTTCGCGCCCTTTTTCCCTGGATTGCCCTGGCAGACGCCATAGCATGGCAACCATGGAGCCTGTTTTGCCTCTTGTCACTGTCACCGTATGTGTAATAGATGCCGCTGACAGAGGCAATTCAGCAGTGCTACACAGCAGCATTCATTTGCTTTTGCATGATAGCAGAGATGGTTATCAGCTGTTCTGTACCATCTACCATACCCTTGTAAATTGGCTATGAGATGACGGTTACCAGTCCTTTTGTGCTGTATCCTCTGCTGCTGTCATAGGTGCCCCTGGCTGAGATCGGCCGGGGGCGCAAAAGACAAGCAGAGACGGTTACCAGTCATATTGCACCGTCTGCTGCTATCATGGGTGCCCCTGGCTGAGATCGGCCGGGGGCGCAAAAGACAAGCAGAGACGGTTACCAGTCATATTGCACCATCTACCACCAGTGAGGGGGAAAGAGGATACTGCAATTGAGTGCCGCAGCATCGCGTGTACCAGCAGCATTCAGTAGACATAGGGTGACATTTAGAAGAGTCAAGAGACAATTTTTTTCCCTTTTACTTCTGGGGGTGGGTGGGGGCTGTAAATTGACGAGCTATGCCCTGAACCACCGCGGACAATGCGTTTAACCCTACAGGCATTTGGAGCTCAGCCAAGAATGCAAATGCTTTTCAGAGACTGCAGGAACTGTGGGATAGCTTGAGTCCTCAGTCCCCCCTCCCTCCATGAGCGTCCATTTGATTCTTTGGCTTTCCGTTACGCTTGTCACGGAGCAGTGCGCTGAGTCCCTGCTATGGCGTCTGTCTGGAGATTTTTTAAAAATGCTTTGGAATTTCGTCTTCTGTAACGGAGCTCTGATAGAACAGATTTGCCTGCCCATACAGCGATCACATCCATACGGTCCATGCTGGAGCTCTTTTTGGATTTTGATTTCGGACTGCATTGCCACCCGGGCTGATGGGAGCTCCACTCTGGGCAAACAGGAAATGATATTCAAAAGTTCGCGGGGCTTTTCCTGTCTACCTGGCCACTGCATCCGAGTTCAGATTGCTGTCCAGAGCGGTCAGTGGTGCACTGTGGGATACCGCCCGGAGGCCAATACTGTCGATTTGCGGCCACACTAACCCTAAACCGATATGGTAATACCGATATTAGCGCTACTCCTCTCGTTAGGGAGGAGTACAGAAACCGGTTTAAAGAGCCCTTTATATCGATATAAAGGGCCTCTTAGTGTGGACGGGTGTGGCGTTAAATCGGTTTAACGCTCCTAAAACCGGTTTAAACACGTAGTGTAGACCAGGCCCCAGATGAGTGGTCTGGATGTCATGTCAGTGCAGACAGTGCCCCGAGATACACAATATAAATGTAACAGGACCCAGCACCAGCACCACATGCCGTGAGTGGGGGAGTGATGGGGGGCAGTTCATGACTAAGGCAGGTGGGATGTCCTTGAGAGACAGATGTTGGGGAGAACATAGAATCACCGACAGAATCTCATTTTTTAGCCTATTAATACAAAGTTTTGTCTACTTTACAAATAAAAATAGATTCACTCCACCATCTGCCTGCCAGCTGCTCTGCTGTCACTCCAACTAGGGAACAAGTGTGTCATATCCCTCACACCTTCGGCAAGATTCATCCCTTCTATTTTTTTTTTTTTTGTAGATTGCTTGGCTGGTGCCATCCGAAGCAGCAATTATTCGCTTCGCCAGCCAGGAATGGCACCAGTTTGTTATGAATATCTTCACAAGTTTCCTCACAGTTCAGACAGAGAATCCTGGGGTGGGTGGGTTGCTGGTTTTTCTGTTTGTGTGTTTGTGTGTGTGTGTGTGTGTGTGCGGTTTTGTTTTTTTGCTGCTGTTGTTGCTTTGGTCTTGCAGCCTGGGATGTTGTCGCCCTGTGACAGACTGACGAAAGTTGATCAGAAAGGAGGATGCAGAGACAGATTTGTGCAAAAGAAAAAAAAAAGAAGTAACAAGAAGGCGGTCTGGCATTTTCCTGGCATATCTCCCCTTGATTATTCAGTTGCATCTTCTTCTGTACTGAAGTGTCAAACGCCCCTATCCCTGATTTCTGCCTACCTTCCCTTGCAGAATGATTAATCCACTCCATAGTTTCTGCAGGATTCTGGGAAATCCTGTCAGAGTCTCTGATAAACTTTCTTTTGGATCTGACGCAGTCATTGCTAAAGGGCTGGTCCTGGGCCCTTGAGTCCAGATCTTCAAAGGATACTCTGAGAGTTAGATGTCTAAATACATGCGAGGACTGTTGGGGATTGGTCCTGCTCTGAGCAGGGGGTTGGACTAGATACCTCCTGAGGTCCCGTCCAACCCTGATATTCTATGATCTGGGCTTTGCTGTCTCTATGGTCTACAAAGTAGGAGATATTTTTTCAATATTATGGGTTCTACAAAGGCCCCTGATTATCTGTGTTTAACCTCTGGCAGGAACTCCCTTTGGATGATCAGCATGATTGAGTAGCTAGAGCACCGGACTGCAAGGTAAGAGACCTGTATTCTGTTCTGGGTTCTGCCTGCTGTGTTGCCTCCTCTCCTTCAGCTGCCTTGTCCATTTAGAGTATGTGCTACACGGGCAACCATCTCTCACAACGCACGTGGACAATGTCCAGCACCAGAGGGCCATAATCTCCGTTGTTACTGAAGTACAAATGATAAATAATAGGAACACTCTGCTGTAGCAGCTGCACGGACCTGCATGGATGTATAGGTGCTCAGCTGAGTGTGGTATAAATGTCTAGAAGTGAGGAATTAGGAACGGCCATAGCAGGTCAGTCCAGTAACCCCTTTCTGACAACGGTGAGTACCAGACACTTGAGAAGTTGCAAAAATATCACAAATGGAATTCTCTGCCCATTGGTGATGTATCTTCCTATCCCTTGTTAGTAAGTAGCTGGCTTATACTGTGAATCATAAGGTAGGATTTCTATCTATCTGCCCACCACTGCCCCAGTATCTGCACAGCTAACAAGCTGTAATATATTTAACCTCACAAAACCTCATTTGACAGCTGAGAATGAGGTACGGACACAATAAGTGAGTTGGTCAAACAGGGAACATGTGGTAGAGCAGAGAATTCAACTCCCATGTCCTGAGTCCCAGGCTGCCATTAGATGAATAGATTCTAGGACTGGAAGGGACCTCGAGAGGTCATCGAGTCCAGTCCCCTGCCCTCATGGCAGGACCAAATACTGTCTAGACCATCCCTGATAGACATTTATCTAACCTACTCTTAAATATCTCCAGAGATGGAGATTCCACAACCTCCCTAGGCAATTTATTCCCGTGTTTAACCACCCTGACAGTTAGGAACTTTTTCCTAATGTCCAGCCTAAACCTCCCACGCTGCCTCTCTATTTCCCACTGCACTGGCAGCATGGGTCAGCCATGTACGGCTGTACAGTGCAGAGATCCTTCAACACAGCCAGCTCACATATTTTCATCAAAAAATAATTGTGACAGAAAATGGCTTTTCATCATAAAATAAAAAATGTCTCCGAAAAATTTTCATTTTAGACAAAATTTTCAGTGCAAAAAAAAAATTGAGGTTTCATTTTTTTAAATGATTTTTTTTTTAAAATGGCTTTTGGAAACCAAAGATTTTCCAGCCCCCATTTTGCTGTAGTTGAAAACACCAAAAATATTCCCTGGAAAGTCCAACATTTTTCTACATTTCCCACAGAAAACAATTGGCAGTTTCAACTGGCTCTAATAAATGTAGTGCGATAGCAACTTCAATACTGGATCTTGGTGCATTAATTTACAGAGCCCTTGATAATCTGGAACACTACAGTTGAGTCAAGAGGTACTAATATATGGAAGCAGAAATTGGATGACTACATGGAATTTACAACAGTTCATTAGAAGAGTGTTCAGCTCTCTGCTTGGAGTGGGCAAATGTCCTTTGGGAGTTCAAGAGGGAATTTTTCACAGATCACGCTCCTTTCCCCCAGAATGGTAATGGGCTTTGGTTTCTGCATAGCAGCTGTTTGGCCCTCCAGATACAGAGTTAGCATCAGGCCGTTCAAGAAACAAAGGCCTGATACAGGCCCCACATGGATATGTGAGAGAACTAGACTCCAGCTCAGTTCTTGGGCATGGTGGAGGGGACCGTTTCATTAATTCTACAAACTATCTTAGATACTTCTGCGGCCCCCGTTAGTGCAGTCGCCAAGCACCGTGTGAATTTATCCTTCCTGTGGGGTCTGGCAGTGCTGTCATGCCTACTTCATAGGTGGGGAACTGAGAGCCGGAGAAGCTAAGTGACTTGCCCAAGTTCACATAGGAAGTCGGTGGCAAAGCAGGCATCTGAACTCAGGTCTATCCAGCCAGAGCCCGAATGTCTACACTGCAATTTTACCCCACCACCAGCCCGTGTCAGATGACCTGGGCCAGCCGCGGGGGGTTGAGTGCAGCGTAGACCTACGCAGTAACTCAAGCATGGCTTGGCAGTGTGGCTGCTCACACCCAGGCTGGGCTACCCAGGTGCCAATCACCTGAGTTAACTCTGCAGTGAAGACGTGCCCTAAAGGGCACAGTCCTTTCTGACACGTAAGCCAAGAGCCCCTTATTTCAGTTGCCACCTTTGCCTAGTCCCTATGCCAGGCTAATATCTCCTCTTCCCCTTCCCCATGGAGGCAGGAGTGGGTGTGAAGGAAACGGTTTGGTGTGGAGGTTTGTGAGCAGCAGCCGTTGGGGAGTGTGGAGGGAGAGGCTGAAAATGTTACAATGTTTGTGTGGTTCCTGCTGGACGAATGCAGAGCGAGATCAACAGGGAGAGAGATCGTCTGCTTCTCCCCACCCCCCACCCCCCCCACCTGGCATCTCTTCCAACCGCATTTACTATAATTGTCATGCAGCCTCCTCCTCGGCGAAGGCAGAGGCGCCTGTCTCCGGAATTATTTTTACAATCTCTGTTTGGCACTGATATCGCTCCCCTCACAAAAGCCATTTCTATAAATAACTCCAGCCTGTGCTCTTCATTTCTCTCCCCATCCGCACCCTTTCCTTTAGTGTCTCTCCAGCTCCTTTCTGGCTTTCTTTCCCAATTCTCTCTGGTCCGGCCCTTTGCCTGAGAACACAAGTGGGCCTAAGAGCACAGGAATTGCCAGACCAGATTATATTAGGAGTCCAGTACCCTATCCCCCACTAGCTGCTTCAGAAGAAGGTGCTTGAAACTTTGTAATGGATAATTTTGGACTAACCTGCCCATAGTTTCTCCCTAAGCTCCATCAGTTAGTGGTGGGTTCATGTCCCTTTTACATTTCTATCCTGTCTAACAGAACTGTCGATTTTCTCTTTGTATATTCAAATGCCTCATTCTTGTTTGATTCCTGCTGGGCTCTTGGCTTTAATGACCTTGTGGCAGTGAGTTCCACAGGTCAGTCATGTAGTTGGATTAAACAAATGTATTTCCTGGTATCCATTTAATGTAACTTCTGTCAGTTTCATTGGCTGCCCTCTTGTTTGCAGACCCCGCCCGCACTGTTACTTCTCTTTACAGACTGCAGGTTCATTTACCTCGCCTCAGAAGGATCACAGGGACTTACCACAAACACTGCAGGACCCAATGTTCTTAAAGAAAACACGTTTGATTAGGAAAAAGTAGGAGAAGCAGCAAATGAACTCAAAGGCAAACGGTATTAAAATCATCCCTACCTAGGTCATTAGGAGGGGTAGAGGACTGCAAGGAGCCAATTTCAGACCCCATCATAAATCAGAGCCACTGAGGATCAGGCCTAACTCGTGCCATGGCCATCGGTGGAACATCCAAAGATGCAGAATGGCCCACCCTGCCCTGCTGCTCACAGGCGCCCTCCATCCTCTTGCATCAGGGGCTGCAGGAGGCAGTAGCATGATCCCTACCAGCTTCTTGCCAGCAGAGAGCTTCCCTCCGTCGATGTAAACTTTGCACCACCGGAGAATCTGTCCCTCTAGTCTCCTTCCTACTGCCCCAAACCCCTGTTGTTAAGGCAAGGCACCGGCCCCATAGCTGGTGTAAATCACTGTTGAAGGCAGTGGGACTGCAGCAGCTTCCACCAGCTCAGCATCAGGGGCCAAGAAATCGGGACGTATTTGTCTGACATTTGCCAGCGTCCTGCTTTTCTCTCGGACTGTCCGGCCCTTAGCACTACAGCAGGGCCGAAGTTCACCTGTGCCAGCTTGGCCGTTGGGTCGGTGCTGACACAATAGCTGTGGAATATTTCCAGTTTGACTTTGTCTTGTACGGAGCAGACTGGGGTTCAGCACATGTCCCTTTCCGTGTTCATTTCAGAGGCTGATCTGAATTGGCTTTAGTGCGGATAGTTGCAGCTTTGCCGGCACCTTGATATAACAACATCCCTTTGCACAAGAATGGCTCTCCCATCCCTGGGCATCCTTAAATGAGAGTAAAGCAAACTTGGCCCATTTTTCAAAAAATCTTAAAGACTCAGGGACAAATTCCCAGCTGGTGTAAACTGCCATAGCTCCAGTGATGTCAATAAAGAGAATTTACACAAGCTGATTGGCTGGCCCACAGCGACCATCTAGCCTTCATAATTCCTGCTGATCTATAATGCCAAATGATATGTAATAATGATTTCTGGACAGATGGCCTGTCCTCTGTCGCATTGAGCTGTGGCTGTGGGCGGGGAAGACAGGAATATCACCACAGGAAATTGCTCGGGGAAGGCTGAGATGGATTCAAACTGCAAAATTAGGATTGGGGGGTCCTGATCTGGATTTTTGAACAAGCCCAAGTTTAGAGAGCATGTGTGTGTTCATGCAGCAGCACAAGTGTGCATGCATGTGCATGTGTGTGTGTACATGCATGAACGTGTGTGTGTGTGTTTGGAACAATCAGATCCTCAGTTGGGTTCAGATTTCCAGTGTGCCCTGGGCATTGAGAACTAGGGTTTGGTTCAGGAAGGTGTGTGGGGTGGGCAGCGACAGAGGAGGATTTACCGTACCGAGATGCATCCAGTGGAGAGATGAAGGCCGGCGGCAGCTGCTGCTAGCAGGAGTTCCTCCACACACCCCGTTAAGAGGCGTAATGAAATGCTAGTCACACGCCATAATGAACTGCTGGAAGACTCCGCACAGGGCTCCCAGCAAATTAGATTTGGATTATTGGAGCAATGAGAATTGAATGATCCGCAATGTTATCGAGGGGGATTGGGAGTCATTTCCTTGCTTTATGGCACCAACTGCATGCATTTAATTACCTGCCATTAAAAAAAAAAACCCTCCTGACACAAGCCCACAGCTGAACATCGCCACGCACCAGGCAGCCGTGGTGAGGGAGGTCTGAGAGGGGGAGAAGCTGGCACTGAGACTGGCACTTGGATGCTTTGGAAAGGTGTGTGGTGAAGGGATCACAGAGGTAGATGCCAGCGATCAGGGCAGGAGGAGAGGAGACATTGGAAGAACACAAACCCAGGGCCCTCCAGAGGGAGACCAAGGGAAACCTGTGCCGGCAGATGGGTCCAGTGCTGCACAAACTCATACAACTTCATCCCTCCAGGCACATCTGGGATCTGCTGGGAGCATCCACCTTTCCTTCAGCTTATCCTAGCAGGGGCTGGGTTCACTCATCTACTCCATTCCCAGCCTTCCTGGGCCAGATCTGGTGCTGGGTGCACATTGGCTGCTGAACACACTGGAAAATCTGGCCCTTATTTTTTTTGCCTTAAATGGGCAGCTCACTCCCCCCTTCCCCCCGCACTTTAACTGTCTGGTCTATTTGGACTTGTGATGGGGTGTACTAGGCCTGTAGGCTCTGCAGTCCTACTACATCATGCCCCAGGAAAAGAGCAGAAAAGGGGAGTCCTCCAAGCTGCCTAGAGAGGCTGTGGGAAAGCAGCCAATCAGAGAGCAGCTGCAGGGAGCAGCCAATCAGTGCATAGTGGGCCCAGCTAAAAGGCACTGCAGGGTCTGAGCAGATTCAGTTTGCTGGCTGGAGCCAGAGGAGTCAGGGCAGGGCTCCTGGCTGGCTGCAGGGCTGGCTGGATCAGTGCTGGCTGGAGCCAGGTGAGCAAAGAAGATGTTGGGGCTAAGAAGGGAAGTGGCCCAGCGAAGTGCAGCAGCAAGAAGTTAAAGGGAAGCAGCAGGTGGTGGCTACTTATAGGGTCCCTGGGTTGGGAACTGGAGTGGTGGGCGGGCCTGGGTTCACCCCGCCCCCTCCTAGCCCTTAGGGAAGTGACTTAAGCCCTGAGAAAGGGAGTAGCCCAGGGAAGGGTTGAAGACCCAGAAGGAGGTCAGCGATTGTGGGACTTTGATACCCCCAGAAAGGGAGTGGACTGAACCAGAAGGAATGACTGAGCTGGGGTCAATGAGGACTGAAAGGCCTGGGGGCACTGCTCCATATCAGAGCAGGGACTGTGGGGAGAGAGAGTCCAGAACGGGGCTGAGAGACAGATTGCCGAGGACTGAGCCAAGGGATGGGGCTGCAGATAAAGAGACCAGCTGAGGGTACCGCGATAGGCCCTGTTGGACTGTTTACCCCAGAAGGGGTCCGTGTGTTGTTTCACACATGGACTGTGTGTGACTTGGCCGGAGGGCTGCGTCACTGAAAACCCGCCTGAGAAAAGTTAGCTGGGGGCAGTAGGTTTGCCAGGTGCCTGGTTTTTGACCGGAAAGTCCAGTCGAAAAGGGGACCCGGCAGCCTGCAGTTAGATGTGCTGACTGGATACCAAAATCCAGGTTACTGTGGAGCGAGGGGAGATGCCAGGTCATTAACCTGCACTGGCTGCTGCTCAGCCAGGGCCACCTCCTACCTGCTGGCAGGCTCCTTGTCAGGCTCCAGCAGCTCCTCTCCCAGCCCCAGAGTAGAGGAAGCCCAGCTGGGCGGCGTGGGAGAGGTGGAGACGATCCAGCGAGTGATGGTGGGAAGGGGGAGAGGAACAGGGAGAAGGGGCGGGGCCTTGGGGAAAGAGGCAGAGAAGGGGCGGGGCCTTGGGGAAAGAGGCAGAGAAGGGGCGGGGCCTCATGGAAAGAGGCAGAGAAGGGGCGGGGCCTCAGGGGTCTGGTTACCAGCAGTTAGGAAGGTGGCAACCCTAGTCGTCAGGGGGTGCCAACCGGAGAAGGCAGCGAGAGACAGTGCAGGTACGTGCACACCAGATAGGAGGCACTTGTGAGAGGGCGAGTGGCCCCGTCACAGGACTGTAAGCGCTTGGGGGCAGGGACTGTGACACCCAAGGGGGCACCGTTTGGGGCTGCGACTGTTTTATACTCAATAATAAGGTCCTACGTATCGAGGGACTGTCAGCTCGACTGCTTCAGCTGTTGAGGTGGCTTATGAGCACAGTGGAACTGACAGCTTTATAGGCCCAAACCCAAAATTGTATCTGGAAACCAATTGTGAGCCAGTGTAAAATCCCAGTTAATGAGCAGGCAGCTATGTTCTGCACTGGCTGAAGATTCCTAGTGGTGGTCGAGTATGACCCCAAGTAGCCTGAGGCATGCCTAATGATAGCTGGTCGTGAAAGAGAGCAAAGACCATGTATCATAGGCCCTATACTGCTAGCCAGTCTCTTTCCCCTCAAGTGGGAGGGGGCCGAGCTGGTGGGGCTAAGTTCTGCCCTGTACAGACTCAGGGGCTCAGGCACGTTTATACTCGGGCTGCTGGCCTGAGTGTGATGCCACAGCCATGGTCACGCTGCTCGGTAGCTCAAGCAGCACTAGCGGACGTTCGTCTACCTGTGCCGGGAAGCACCCTCCCAGCTGCAGTGCACATGCACCCCTTGTGTCTCCATGGCAGCCCCATCGCCCAGCAGCAGCACTGCGGTAACGGGAGCTAGATGGAAATGTCCCGTCAACATGGGGGTTTTGATAGAAAATGCTGTTTCTGTGGGAAAATTTAGATTGACGGAATGGTCTGATTTTCCACTGGTTTCCACTGCTTCAACCAGAATCAAAACATTTTTGTTTGAGGAACTGAACCAAAACTTTTCATTTCAGGTCAGTTTGACATTAAACAGCATCTCCCTTTGGGGCTCTGGAGTCTCATAGGCGTTGTAGTTCAGATGCTCCATGACCTCATTCTCTCCTATGGCCTGGGCCCCACTCTGAGCTGTGTGGGGCATTATGGGAGTTGCGTAACTGAAGTGCCTCATGGGAGTAGTAGTCTACTCAGAGACCCCACATGATGGGAAAGTGGGGCAGGGTGGATTAGGTCCAGCGGCCCCCTGCTGGAGACCTCATGGCCTTGCGTCACCCTGCCCCAGAATAGAGCAGAGTGAAGTCCTCCAGGCAGCCTAGAGTGGCTGCAGAAGAGCAGCCAATCAGAGGGGCTGATGGAGCAGCCAATCTGGGGCCAGAAGTTCCCTATATAAGACAAGCAGCAGAGCAGGGAAGTTCAGTTGCAGTGTGGAATTGAAGAATGGAGACTCGGTGACTGGCTGGAAGAGCAGCAGTACCACGGACAGCTCACCGCAGACAGAACTGGAGCCCAGGGAAGGGTGCTGAAGACCTGGTGTCTGGGTGGCGGGAAGAGCAGCAGAGCCAGCAAAAGATCAGTGTAGGCCAGCTGAAGCCCAGGGGGACTGAGCACAGAACTTGGCCAGGCCAGAGAGGGTGCCAAGATGGACTCTGCTGGTCTGGTTGCAGAATGAGCCTGGGGAGGCCTGCTGAAATGCCACCAGTTGCGGGTACTGAGATGGGCCTCGGCTGGGTGGTTGAAGGAGGTAGTGCCTCTGGGAGAAGCCTTAAGAGCTACAGCCCCATACTACGGCTGAGTACTTGGACTGTATCCCTGGAAGGGGGAACAATGTGTGTGGCTTGGCCGGAGGGCTGAGCTGCTGAAGACGAGCCGTGAGAACCATCGGCCGGGGGGCTTTGCAAGAGGTGGGTGCCACCCCGATATAAGACCAAAAAAGAGAAGCAGGCTCACACCCAACCAACCAAGTGGGGCTGCCTGCGAGAGGTGAGGGCTGTCCCGTGAAAAGACTGTTTGCAGGTACATTGGCAGAGAAAAGGGGGTGCTAGAAAGAAGCGGGTGCTGACCCTGTAACAGGAAGAATGAGAGCATGAAGCACCCCAACTCCCAGGAGGTATTGAAGCACCCTAGGCAAATGCAGTTTAACATGAAACTGCCTCAAAATGAGACATTTCAGCATTTCCAAATCAAAATTTTTCCAGAGCTTCTCATTCCATGAAAAATGTCAATGTTTCTTTTTCATCCTAATTTGGGATCAAACAAATTTTGAAATTTCCTATGGAACAGACATTCCAACTTTTGTTGAACTCTAACGAGAACCATGACTACCTCAGTGGCCCGGGCTCTGTCACAATATTACGACAGCAAGTGAATACACTCAGCATGCAGGGTCATGGTGAAGCAGTTGCATATGGTGGTGACTCTCTGAAAACAGCTGGAAATCAGCTGTGTCACATGCCCGAGAAGCAGGTGAGGATGTCGGAACCGTCCTCCTACAGCATGACAGCTCTGAAGTCATGTTAACAATCCATCTTTTCTCAGGGTACGTCCAGACTACCCACCATATCGGCGGGTAGCGATCGATTTATCGGAGATCGATATATTGCATCTCGTCTATATATATCGATCCCCGAACGCACTCCCTGTCGACTCCGGAACTCCACCAGAGTGAGCGGCGGTAGCGGAGTCGACGGGGGAGATGTGGCTGTCAATCCCGTGCCTTGAGGACAGGAGATAAATCGGAATAAGATACGTCGACTTCAGCTACGGTATTCCCGTAGCTGAAGTTGCGTATCTTACATCGACAGCCCCTCCCCCCCAGTGTAGACCGAGCCTCAGTGTTCATTTCTTGCTCACATAAGAGATGAGTGGGAAGGGAGGACAACCTGAGAATAAAAGGGTGAAGCTCTACTTATCTTAGGTACTTACAGTGGCCTTGGGAGTCCTATATCTGAGCACTTTACAATGTTAAACGTATCTCCTGTGAGGTAGGGCACGAAAGTTAGTGCACAGAGCACAGGACAGGGATTCAGGAGACCTGAATTCTATTCCCATTCTATGATTCTGCCACCGGCCTGCTGGGTGACCATGGCCAAGTCACATCCCCTCTCTGTGCCTTAATTTCCCCATTCACAAAATAGGGATGGCCACACTTACCTCCTTTGAGATCTGCTGATGAAAAGTGGTAGATCAGCACTAGGCATTATTATCATCCCCATTTTACAGAAACTGAAGCACAGAGACGCAAAGGCCTAGATTACCAAGCTGGGAAGGGTTGCACGTGCTTTGTAGGATAGAATTAAAATACAAAATGATCTGGACAAACTGGACAAGTGGTCTGAAGTAAAAGACGAAATTCAATAAAGACAAATGCAAAGCGCTCCACTCAGGAAGGAACAATCAGTTGCACACATACACAATGGGAAGGAGCACTGTGGAAAGGGATCTGGGGGGTCATAGTGGATCACAACCACTGTTTGTCTGAGGTCAAGAAGAATCTTCTCTAGGCAGGTTGCGCCATCTGGGGTTTCTTGCACCTCTCCTGAAGCAGCTGGTCCTGGCCACTGCAGAGACAAGCTCCTGGTCTGATCCAGTACGATTCCAGTGTTCCTGTGCTTCCATCCTGCCCTGATGACAGGTACCTTACAGGTAGAATAGATTAGGTAGGGAACAGTGGGAAGCATGACTTCAGAGACAGCTCTCCATTGCTGCGGCAGCGCAGGGCGCTGGGAGATCCTGGAGACGGCGCCCGACCAGACTAATATCAAGAGGATCCCATTCCGAACGAACCCCAGTCCCTGCCGTGTTGAGGGAGGGATAGCTGGGGAATTTCCTGCTGAACCCTGCATCCTTCCAGCACGGCAGCACCACACCTCTAAGCCCACCTGCTGTATGGCCCATCTGTCCTCGAGTGAACTGAATTCTGATTCAGAGCTGGTATTTCTCCCCCCCCCCACCCCTCCCCAGTGTTGAGATTTTTCCAGTCAGAATAAACAGCTTGTTGTTTTCCTGACTAGCGTCTCCTGAGAGAGAGAAATTAATTTTTCACCCCCCAAAACATTGTATTCATAGAGTGCCAGGGAAAGTCAAATAAACAGCTGCTTTACAGCCTCATTCTTCTATTTTCCTCTCTAGCTGGGATGTCTCTGAATCAAATCTGCACAGAGCACGCTCGCATCAAGCCCCCGTGCCGGGATTTGCACTAGGCTCCCAGGGAGGCAATTGTACAGGCTTGTACTCAGTGACCCAACTGGGCCTGCATATACCCCCTCCCAAGCCTTCCAGTTGATGCCCATCAGGGTAGGAGAAGTCGTGAGCATTTCAAAACTAGGAAAGGGCGGGTGGTGTTTGGAGATGGGGGGAGTCCTGTCTTGTGGGAGACGGGGAGCCCTCCCCGGATCCTCACTTAAAAACGGCTTGCTTATAAAATCAAACATAATACACAAGTGGCACCGCGCGCTCTTACTGCAAAGTTGCTGATCCTCTTGTTTTCCCCGTATGATTACGCCATCAATCGATGGGGATATAGATATTGTACGGACGTGTCAGTGGGAGACATGAGCCTGGGCTGAACCTCAGCCCCGCCGTCTGGGGCTGGAGCCTGTAATTTAGCTCCGTTGGGCCCCCTGTGGCTTGGAGCCCTGGGCAGTTGCCCTGCTTGTCGCACCCTAATGCCGGCCCTGCAGTTGCAACCATGGGTCATTCACGCCCCCAAGGTTGAGCTCTAGATGGGCTGAGGACCCCCTGGAAGACCTCTGCATGCTCCCAGCTGTACGCGTACCCCTGGCTGAGAACCACTGAGGTAGGGGAAGGTTGCATTAGGTGACAGTCCGAGTTCAGACCTCTCTGTTCCACCAATGCACCACAGGGCCAACCTCCAGCACCCCTCCTATTCCAGTACCTTGGCACCGACAGAGTTTTCCCGATGCCTCTCTCCTAATACACAATATTCCAGTAACTGGGAGTGCCTAGAGATCTGCCAATGCACCTCCATGCTGATAACCACTAGCCCAGGAGCCAGGCCTGCCCAGAGAGCTGCCGGGCCTGACCGGGCAGCACCCCCTGCAACAAAAAGTCATGCAACAACTAGCTCTGGCCCCAAGGGGCGGAGAGTGTGTTTGAAAGCCTTCGTGTCCTCCTTCCGCCTGGTAACGGCAGCTCAGAGCTCATTTGAAATCCAGGCCCATAAGCAGAGAACAAGCAGATTTAATTAAACATAACCTTCCCGTGAGCAAGAAAATAAAATGCACTCTCCTCATAGAACAATTAGTATTTACAACCCCGCCCCCCTTGCTCTTTTCTTCCCTCCCCCTCCCCCTTTTAATACCTCTCCTTTATTATCTTCGACTTGGAACAGGCTCCATTTGATTTCCATAAATTAGCATAAGGGGAAAGGAACGGGGGTGGGGGGGTGGTGGAGAAAGACAGAGCCAACTTCTCTGGCAAAGTGGCAGCCTCGTAGATCCCGGCCCTGCCTGCCAGCCTGGCAGATTTAGGCCTAAGATGAGGGGATTTTGCTGTTCTTTACAAAATAATTGTTATAATTAAGCGAGCGCGGCGAGGGATTTTAATGTTAGTGGCTCGGGCCGGGCCGGCTGGACGAAGCCTGCGCTAGCTATGCAGACGCAGACCTGGGGCACGCGTGGCAGGGTTGGCTCCTCCTCACGGTTCTGCCAGTGCACCTCAGCCCGGACCCATTGCACCTCCTTTGGCCTCTCTGGAGCAGACCCTGCGCGCTGCGGCGAAGTGCTGCTAGGACGCACAGCGGCTTTGCCATGTGGCTAGAGAACGACCTGATTTCCAGACGTGACGAGTTTCCCCACAAATCCCATGGAGGTCAGTGGAAGCGGCAGAGGCCCAGCAGCCCAGAGAATCAGCTTCAGGATGACGAGAGACCCGCCTACGTGAATTTTCGTTTAGGACTGGGAAATAACGTTTGAACATGGGACTCGGGAGATTAAATCAGTGTTGTTCCAAGTCTCTCCAGGCCTTTCTTTAAAGCCCAGACTTGTAGTAAGCAAGAAGATAGATGGTCGTCAAGTTAATGCAGTGGGCTGGGACTCAGGAGATCTGGGTTCAACTCCTCTCTATCCCACAGCCTCCCTGAGAGACTCCGGGGCTGTCTCTGGCTAGGTGAATGTACACACCTAGCACAGTGGGGGCCCCGATCTCTGTCGGGATACCACAGTAAAATAACAAAGGAGGAGTCCATTAGACTAAAAGGAGGGGAGGGAGGCACATTTGCTAAGTGTCTCTCCTTCTCACCCACCCCGGCCCCCTACATGCTAGACTGGCTGAGCAGGATGGGAAATGCAGTTTGGTGGGAGGCTGAGTGATTAATATTTTTGAGACATGAATGTGATACCAAGAAAATAAACCTGCCTAGTGGGGGGAGGGCGGCTTGTGATTTTTAAAGTTCACCCAGTCCCCAGTGTTTCTTCGGAGATAAAAGCTTTCGACGTCCTGGGCAGGAAGCCAAAAATTGGTGTTTATTTGAACATGTTATAAAATACGATCTACACGGGAGCAGCTAATTCCTCTTTCTCGGGGAGGGCCGGTGCTTTTCATGTGGATGAAATGTCATCTCTAAGCTTCCAGGCATTTTGTTGTGAGGAGCACAGGATAAGTGTGAGCTTATTAACCTTTCGGGCAACCCTGTCACCTTCTTTGTGGAGATTCGGCTTTGAAGACCATCGCAAAAAAAAAAAAATCTGTTCTGGGCCATGCTGTGTCTCCTCTCCCCCTCCCTATAGCCTCAGAAGAGAGTCCAAGAAATAGCTTGGCCTTTCTGGGAGATTCCAAGGAAGAGGTGTCAATGATCATCTAGTGATGCCCAAACGACCAGGAGAGGCACATGGCATCCGTGTGGGTTGGAAGCCAAGGTGAATGTTCCTGGGTGCAAGAGCAGCTGAGCTGTGCAAGGCCAGGCTAACCAATGGACGCGAGTTCGGTGTCTAGAGACGTGATGGCATTTGGGCTTTCTGAGCTTCTTCTGTCGGCATCACCCTTTCCAGAAGTGCACCTCGGAGCCCTGCCCATGGTACCTTCACACCCCCGTGCCTCTGACTCCCCTGGGATACCTTCCGGAAGAACTTGGAGCATCCAGCCCTCAAGCAAGATCCAGGGACACATCTGGAGAGTTACTGTGCAAGGAGGTGCCTGTGTTAGTGTCTGAACATGACCAGAGTGACCAAGATGGGTCTGATCCTCAGCTCCACTTCAGCTGCTCTGGCAGTGTAGGGCAAACATAATGGCAGCTAACCCATCCCCTGGTGGGATTTCCCCAGTTAGCAGTGGGGAGCTGTCATCGCAACTCCTGTGCTGTCATCCTTCATAGTCCCTGCTGCTGGCAGTGTCCAGGAGAAAGGGCGTGTGGGCAGTGTGTCTCTATGGTCCAGTGATCCTCAGGTGCTAGAATAGCCCCCCTGGGAGCCGCGAGCGTACAGCAGAACACTCGGCATAACTTAGAGCTACCCTTGGGCTGCTCTAACTTGTCAGTCCAAATTGGCTCACATTAGCCCCAGGGGCTGCACAGGTGGTTTAAAGTCACCTTCCTCCTTTATCTTATGCCAGATACAGCTTGGCCAGACCAACCTGGGCAGAGTCAGAGCCAGCCTGACTCATGGTACTGTCTTATTGCCAAGGCCTGGAGTCCAGGTGCACTGGCTGCTGACCAGTGGCATTGGAGATGGTTCTTTGCTTACAGAAGGGAGGCTAAATACTAAGCTTGTGTGGTCGCTAGCGTGGAGTGTTGGTTTGGGCTGCTGGATGTTTGTGAGCGAGCAGATTTCCCTCTTCAAAGCAGCTTACCAGCATCCGCATTTTGCATGATAACCTTGCATTAGGCTGTTGTTTGTTCTCTTTCATTTTAAAATGCTATATGGATAGAATGTTTCCGTCTGCTGTGCATTCTGTTTACTCTCTCCTCCCGAGCTGCCAATCAGCTCTCCTTATTATGTAGGTGTGATTGATGGGTACATAGGGGTGACATCACATCTATTCATAACGCAGCAGGAATAATGAATGGGAAGCAGCGATTTATGAGGGGATGATTTTGCGGAGGATTTCTGGTCACATCATAAACCGGAAGGATGTAGCTCATTCCCCGAGACAGAATTAATTCTGCGAAATTTACCGCAGTCCATCGGTTGTTCGGCTTTATAATATAATGGATCCAGGGGTAACTTGAAGATGGGAAACATTTAAAACAACTGAAACGTTTATCGGCGCTGATGAAAACTATTTAAATCGTTATTAGCTGAGTAACAGGATTTGGGCCACTCTCATCTGCGAGGGAGAAAATTCCCAGAATGCTCATGTAATTGGCATGCCTGAATGAGCTTATCCAGCTACAGAACAGGTACTGCGTGGGTGGCAGGAACACTTACACACATACACTGCCATGTGAGTCAGCCTGTCATGGAAGGCCAACCTTTAGGAGTCAGGGGTGGGGATGGTAGAAACATTTCCAATGAAACATTTTCACATGGGGAAATAGGCTTTTTTGTCAAATCAGGAATTTTCCAGGGGAAAAGATCCATTTTGCCAACCAAACATATCACTGAAATTGAAGAATTTGGGTTGATGTTAACCTCTGAACTGTCACGGAGCCTCTTGGGAGTTGTAGTTCCAGGGGCTGGACTGCGTTCCCACGATGCGGCATAGACTCACCCTGCTAAGATGTCAGGGTATCATAGAACTCCACGGACGTCTGTCCTGGGACCTGGGCCCATAGGGGAGAAATGGGGCATGAGAGTCCTGGAACTACAGCTCCCATCAGGCACCATGGTGGCTCAGAACAAGGCAGAGATTCATGGCAATTTCGACATTCATGAACGGAAACTTTTTGGAACTGTTCGTTCCTCGAGACGTTTCATTGCTCGGCTTTTCACTGCACTGGGGGACGAAAACGAATCTCGACATTTCCTGCGAGATGGGAGTCCTGCTTTTTGATCCACTCTGTCAATAGAGCAGTAGGACCACATCCTATTCGCTCCTTGGCCTCCCTGTGGCGGGGGGGCTGCCAATGAGAGGCTTGCTTGGTTCTGATCCCAGTGGTGGTTTTCTGATGCAAGCACCTGCGCTGCAGGGATCGGGCTGAGACCAGCGGTATGTTTCCACAATTCCCAGAGCTGAACAGCTTTGGCTTACTTACCAAGCCAGGCTGCTTTCAAAGGGGTGACCTGATCCCATTAGGCAATGTAGCTTTCCTTCCCTGATCTCTTCCTCCCACTTTGTCCTGGGTAAATTACTGCATGACTTGCAGGCCAGTGACAGACGGGGGCCCAAGGAGGGAGGGAAAGCATCGGCCCCTCTATAAACTGAGTTTCTTTCACGCTCTCTGAAAGCTTAATTCAGCCTTCAGTCCCCAGCCCTGCCTTATTGTTCTTCCTGATGCTCCTGTGATGTCTACACCGGAGAGTAAACCTTTTGCTTGCTGGAAAACGAGGGAGAGTTCTGTGCACTGCGTAGCTTTTCTAACCAGCCTATACCGCATTCAGCGTGTCGTCTGCGGACAAAGCCGGGGTGTCCTGCTGTCACATGGGATCCTTAGTTCAGAGAAGTTATCTTCCCCAGGGGCATGTGTCTCATACAGTATAAATGCCTCCAGTCACAAATAAATTAGTACAGTCGTTTGCCTCCACTAATGAACGGCTACCAGAGGGCAGAGGGGAAGAGTTTTCATTGGGGAAGGATTGCGTTTGTAAATGGCTTTTAAAGAATCAGGTTGTGGGTGAAGCCAAAGGCCGTCCTCCCCTCCCACCGCAATTAATCTGCTTTTTATCTGGGACAGAGACTCTGTTTCTCTGTGGCACCAGTCCCAAGGTAGAGAGAGCGAGACTGGGATTCCTGAGATAATTATGAAGCACCCACAGATGTGATGGGGCAGCAGACTGCCAAGGTCTGTGTGAAACAGCTAGTTTGGGGTTTCAGGGGCTAATCACACCCTGGGGTGCGGGTGACGCTCAGAACTGATGCATGGAATGGAACATACCCGGGTACGGGGGTTTGGAAAGAGAAAAACATGCTAGGAGAGGGGGGAGGGATGCTGATTAGAGACCTGTTTCCTTGTGCTTCTGCTGATGTCGTTTTGTTAGTAACGCAGAACGCTCCTTAGAGCTCCTAAGAGCAAGTGGCAGGACCGTGGATGAGTGGTTACATCTGATTTGATTCCTGCCTCTAATACAGACTCACTGTTGCAATGCAGGCAAATCACGTAACCCCTCCGTGCCTCAGTTTCTCCTTCTGCCAAATGGGATAGCGCTAATAATGACCTGGCTCCTAAGGGGTGAGAGGCTGTGAGTGGAGCTGAGTGACTAATGGGTTTGTTTCACCCCAAGATGCATTTTTGGATGAGAAAAATCTATTGACTGAACAACGTTTACCCACCTGTAGTTGGGAGTTTAATGCCTCTTTGGTATTTGAAAGGCGCCCGATTGCTGCCCTGACGAGCAGCACAGAAATGCCTGGGTAGCTGAAAGAAATCCCACTCATTCATCAGGAGAGTTCTGGTTTGCTCCATTGCCTCCCTCCAGCAGGCAAAGCAGTTTCCTAGTTTCACTCAGTTCTGCCTCACTGGTTGTTCTGGCTCAGCCCTATTATTGAGGCTAAAGACAGGAGCACTTGGGGATCTGAAACGACCCTTTTGCTTGTCCCAGGTGTTTCATTAGAGCCAAAGTTTCCATGTAAGCTGGGCGATAAATCACTCTGTTCCTGTTCAACACGCGTGTGTCTACCCCCTCTCCCCCAACCATACAAAGATTGTTAATATTGTGTGTTCACTTACTGGAGGTGGCATTTGTGCTGAGCTTAATGACCTTTCCTGACTGGATAAATGAAGATGGAGCTATGGAGCAGATCCTCAAGGAATCCATTTTGAAGCACTTGGAGGAGAGGAAGGTGATCAGGAACAGTCAACATGGATTCACCAAGGGCAAGTCATGCCTGACCAACCTAATTGCCTTCTATGATGAGCTAACTGGCACTGTGGATATGGGGAAAGTGGTGGACGTGATATATCTTGACTTTAGCAAAGCTTTTGATAGGGTCTCCCACAGAATTCTTGCTAGCAAGTTAAAAAAATATGGATTGACTGAATAGACTATAAGGTAGATAGAAAGCTGTCTAGATTGTTGGGCTCAATGGGTATGATCAACAACTTAATGTCTAGTTGGCAGCTGGTATCAAGTGGAGTGCCCCAAGGGTCTGTCCTGGGGCCTGTTTTGTTCAACATCTTCATTAATGATCTAGATGATGGCATGGACTGCACCCTCAGCAAGTTCATGGATGACACTAAGCTGTGGGGAGAGGTAGATAAGCTGGAGGGTAGGGTCCAGAGTGACCTAGACAAATTAGAGGATTGGGCCAAAAGAAATCTGATGAGGTTCAACAAGGACAAGTGCAAAGTCCTGCACCTAGGACGGAAGAATCCCATGCACTGCTATAGGCTGGGGACCGACTGACTGCAGAAAAGGACCTGGGGATTACAGTGGATGAGAAGCTGGATATGAGTCAGCAGTGTGCCCTTGTAGCCAAGAAGTCTAATGGCATATCGGGCTGCATTAGTAGGGGCATTGCCAGCAGATTGAGGAAAGTGATTATTCCCCTCTATTTGGCACTGGTAAGGCCACATCTGGAGTATTGCATCCAGTTTTGGGCCCCCACCACAGAAAGGATGTGGTCAAATTGAAGAGAGTCCAGCAGAGGGCAACAGAAATGATTAGGGGGCTGGGGCACATGACTTACAAGGAGAGGCTGAGGGAACTGGGCTTGTTTAGTCTGCAGAAGAGATGAGTGAGGGGTGATTTGATAGCAGCCTTCAACTACCTGAAGCGGGGTTCCAAAGAGGATGGAGCTCGGCTCAGTGGTGGCAGATGACAGAACAAGGAGTAATGGTCTCAAGTTGCAATGGCGGAGGTCTAGGTTGGATATTAGGAAACACTATTTCACTAGGAGGGTGGTGAAGCACTGGAATGGGTTACCCAGGGAAGTGGTGGAATCTCCATCTTTAGAGGTTTTTAAGGCCCGGCTTGACAAAGCCCTGGCTGGGATGAGTTAGTTGGTGTTGGTCCTGCTTTGAGCAGGGGGTTAGACTAGATGACCTCCTGAGGTCTCTTCCAGCCCTAATCTTCTATGATTCTATGATTCTTCCTTTCAAAAAAGCAGCCACTGGCTACAAATAGTGTCCTTCCCCCCCAGCTCCGACTGTGAAGAACCCAACAACTTGCTGGCTGGTGGACAGAAAACAGACTGAGAGGAGCTGGAGATTCACACACCTGTCCCCAAGAACTGCCCCTGGCTCCAGCCACTGTCGATAGCCTCGATAGCTCATCATCGGGATGCACCGCTGCAGTTCCTTCGTCCAAGCATCGTGAGGCATGTTGTGGGGTCCCTGTGCGGTATGGCATCCCGCTCTGCACAGTATAGGCAGGTGTGGGGGGCAGTCCCAGACTTTCTGTTGGCCTCCTTTGCCTTTTGGTAGGAGGGCTGCAGTCCCTGCCACGTTGTCCAGCATTGCTGCTCGTCCCAGTTGTTCCCATCTCCTTTTGATTTGTATCAGTTTATCACGATGCTGTTCAGGCTCCACGGACCCACGGCCACCTTCCAGAGGCTCATGGATTGGTTGTTACAACCCCATGAGCAGTACGTCGCCACCAACATTGACATCATCATCATGTATGGCACCAGTTGGGAAGACCATCTCCAACACTTATCCCAGGAACTCCAAGCCCTTAAGGACTCTGGACTTACGGCCAACTCAACAAAATGTCACCTCGGACAGAGCAAGGTGATGTACTTAGGATACACTGTTGCGGGGAGGACAACGAAAGCCCCTGGTCGACAAGATAAAGGCCCTGTGAGATTGGCCCAACTTGACGATGAAGAGGCAGGTGCGGCAATTCCTTGGCCTGGCCGAATAGTACCGGTGTTTCATCCCAGTCTTTGCTACCTTGCCAGCCCCCCTGATGGACCTAACTAAAAATTCACAACCTCAGAGGTCCGTCAAGTGTGAGACAGCCGGCGGACGTTGAAAGAGCGACTGACCAGCGGACCAGTCTTAATGCATCCGGATTTTCAGAAACCCTTCATTTTACAGACAGATGCCTCAGAAGTAGGCCTCGGGGCAGTATTATCACAGGAACTAGCTGGGGAAGGACGCCCTGTGCTGTAACCAAGTCGCGAGCTGTTCCCCAGAGAAACCCGCTACTCAACTATTGAGAAAGAAGCCTTGGCCGTTAAGTGGGCCATAGAAGCTCTGTGGTATTATCTGTTAGGAAATACATTCTGACTGATCACGTGCCCTTGCGATGGTTGAATAGCATGAAGGATACAAATGCACGAATCATGTGCTGGTATCTTGCCCTGCAACCATATGACTTTCAGGTACTACATCGACCCAGAAAAGCGCATGCTGATTTTTTTCCCCAAGGATAGCAGGGGAGGAGGGAAAGGAAGA
Organism: Mauremys mutica; assembly: GCF_020497125.1. Lineage (NCBI taxonomy): Eukaryota > Metazoa > Chordata > Testudines > Geoemydidae > Mauremys > Mauremys mutica. Next base: position 15,957,340 of record NC_059092.1, on the reverse strand, counting down.
ACCCCCCTCACCGAGTGCCCTCTTGTGATGGCTGAAATCACCTCATACTGGACAGGGAAGGGTTAACTCCTCACTATGGGTGGAGGAAGCCACGCCCCCATGTCTCTACTGGGCATGCTCCAGGTGTAGCAGCAGTATAAGAGGGAGCAGCCCGGCTCAGTCTGGGCTGACCGCCGGAGCGAGAGGATGCTCCTTTCTGGTTCTGGCCCAGGAACCACTGGAGCCCCAGACTGCAAAAACCAGAGGCACCAAGACCCACACAGACGCCCAGCTACCTGTGGACACCCCAGGGAGTTGCATCAGCCGAAGAACCCAGAGACCCTGAAGATGCACAGATCACAGACTGGAGTGACAAGGTAGGAAGTAGTCCAGGGCGCGACAAGCCATTGTCCCGAGGCCGGTCAGCGTGTTGCGGATGGATCCCCGCTGACCCAGTGGCGGACTCACTTGCCACTGCAAGGGCCTTGGGCTGGGACCCGGTAGAGCAGGGAGGGCCCAGGTCCCCCTACCTGGACGCCACCTCCCCCCACCCACCGTACAGCCCCGCTCGGAGGGCAGCTTTATTGACTCTGGCTGCTAAGCTGTGCAACCCTGCCTAGAGGATGATTTTATTGACTCTGGCCACTTGGCCAGACAGCCATGCCCAGAAGGTGACCCTATTGGCTCTGGCCACCTCGCCATACAGCCCCATATGGAGGGCGACTTTATTGACTCTGGCCACTAGGCCAAACAGCCGGGCCTGGAGGGGTATCTCCATTGACTTGGGCCACTACACCTGGCTGCTGGAAAATTAATGACTCTGGTTGATTGGCCTTAACTGCCCTGTAGACCCAGGGAATCGCTTTTGATTTTGGCCATCAGGCCTTACTGCCTTGCAAACCCTGGAGAACCCCTATGGACTCTGCCCGCTAGGCCTTCCTGCCTGGCAGAGAAGGGCAACCCCCTGGGATGTGGGTCACATGACCCTATTGCCCTGTGGAGCAAGGCGATTCCATAGCCTCTGGCCAGTGGGCCGTAAAGCCCTGCGGATCAGGACATCTCTGTGGACTCCTGCCCTTAGGTCTCACAGCCTGGTAGGGAGACCAGATGTCCCGATTTTATAGGGACAATCCCGATATTTGGGGCTTTTTCTTATATAGGTGCCAATTACCCCCCACCCCCGTCCCAATTTTTCACACTTGCCGTCTGGTCACCCTACGGCCTGGAGATCCAGGGCAGCTTGAAGGATGGGGTGAACTCACCCCGCACGGGACAGGGTCTCCCCCACCCCGTCATAAATGCTCGTACAACTTCAGCGTCTTGCATCTCAATGTCTACTGCCATTACATAATTATTGTCTGACCCCCTTCCCCCCATTGTCTATAATTTCCCACAACAGTGAAAATTTCAATTGATAAAAATAAATTCTGAAACCCCTTAATTTTGCACAACTGTGAAAATTTAGATGGATAAAAATAGAAAAAAAAAGTCTAACTATAAAGATCGATATTATCTGTCAAAATTATAAAAAAAAAATTGAATTCTGCCAAGCCTGTCTATATTTATATGCCTGCAATTTCCCTGTCTCTCCCCTTTTTTAAAAGCATGTTGATTTTTCTGATAATCCTTTGAATGTTTCCTCTCCTCCCTGCACAAATCTCCACAGCTGTTAGGTCTTCAAATCCTTCATTCATTAAGAGAGGCAGAGAAAGAGAGTGGGGAATGAAAGGGCTGCCTGGCGAACACAAAAGACGGAGAAGAGCGCAAGAGAAGATGACAATGTGGTTAATACATAAAACAGAGACATTTCTGGCACTCATCGTATCATTAATCTGTCTAAAGTGGCTTTGATCTCTTCTGCTTTAATTAACTTATAATTATAATGTGATTATATTTTCGCAAGCGGGAGGGAGCTGGGGAGCTGCGGTCTCAAAGCAGCGAGCGCTCGCGACGCCTGCCTTTCATACCCCCTGTCACTTTGTCACCGGCGCACGTGAGCCTGCGTGTCAAAGATGATATGAATGGGGGGGGTGTGTGTGGGAGCAGCTCACAGTGGCTGGGGGAGGAGGGAGGTATATACCAGCTGCTGCTCCAGTCCTGGCGCTGGTACCTGTCCCCTCTGCTTTGCCTGCTCCCTCCTAGTAATGTTAGAATCCAGCACAAACCCTGCCAGCAGCCAGGAGGTCAGACCCCCTGTATTACTCTAACGCCAGGTCTACGTGACAAGTTCCCGCGTGGCATGCCAGGGTGTGACTCTGCAGCATGCCAGCTTACCCGTGCGGTCACTGCTACAGCGCTGTGAGAGAGTCGGAGCGTGGCTTTGTGCCCACGCGTCCAAGCTGCAGTACACCAAGCCGCGCTTGGAGACTTTCACCGCGTTGCAGCAGGGCCCACCTGGGACATTACTGTGCGGCAAGCGGGTGCACCGCAGGTTCCCATCCTGGCTTGCCGTGCCATAACTCACCTTGGAGACAAGCCCCTTCATTCTCCGGCTTTCCCCTCCAGGGTCTTCCTGCTCGGCCCATGAAACAATGGCGTGGGATGAAACTATGGGCTGGCTTCAGAAGTCACTCACTCCGGGACACCCACATCCACTCATCAGTGTGTCATTTAAAGCAGGTCACCCATTTTGTTGCGTTAGGCCCATTAGTTAGCAGGTGGTGCTAATCTAGTGATGGTCCTGGGTTCAGTCCCTGTCTGGGGCACAATTGGGCATGGCAGCCTGGCTTTGTGGGGGATGGGCCTGGATTGGGGATCTATTCGCAACTCTGCTGCCGGGTGACCTTCGGCAAGTCACTGCCCTACCTTCTGCCTCAGTTTTTCCCCGTCTGTAAAATGGGGATAACGGAACTGACCTTTCAGAGCGCTTGGAGATCCACTGAGGAAAAGGTCTATGTAAGAGCTCAGCTGCAAGCCAGTGTCACCCCCACAGAGGAGCTGGAAGAAGGTCCCAGCTATTGCAGGTCATGGCTTACTTTGGCGTGCACTTTCCTACCACGGGCGAGCACATGAGTGTGATGGCACGCACACTATTGCCACAGTCATGCAAGGGGTTTTGATTTGCCTGAACCCTGGTGGCTGCCTGGTGCACAGCGACGTCACCATTCGAGCGTGCCACCACGTCAATGGGAGTTACGCACCTAGCTCCCTTTGAGGAACTGGGCCTTAGGGGCTTTTGAAAATCCCACTGTGTTGGGGTGTGAACCCCACACCAGTGAGCAAAGGGTTAACAGGAGTCTGAGCTCAGCTAGGCCACTTGGCCACACCTGGTGGGTGTGTCAGGCTTGGTTCATCATCAGCCCCAGCTGGGAAGAAGCTGGGTCTCCTTCATGAAGGAAGGAAGCGAAAGCTAAAGGGGAAGGACCCAGGACACAGAGGGTTGGTGTCCCCTTGCTCTGGGGTTGGAACGCCAGGGAAGAGCTAGCCCTGATGGTAGGCCTGGGGAAAGGGGCAGGGCTCCAGGGAAGCCGTCCTGAGGGTCGGTGTTCCTCACCAGCAGCTCGGGAGAGCCTGGCAGGATCCGGAGCTCAAGCCAGCATGGGTGAAGGTTACTTTAGCTGGTTTGGTTTGGCTGGGGGGCGGAGGGGTTGAGTTCTGTCAGGGGAAGCCTAGGAGCCTGCTACTCTCAGAGAAGAGTGGGCCGGCCGGCATGGAGGAAGGTACTGGGTTGATAACTGGAGTTGTGTGGGACACTGTATGAGACACCAATACCCTGGAAGCCGGGAGACTTTAACGTGACCTGGCTGGAGGGACAAGTTATAAGAAGAAGCAGATCATGTCTAGGGAGGTTGTGGAATCTCCATCTCTGGAGATATTTAAGAGTAGGTTAGATAAATGTCTATCAGGGATGGTCTAGACAGTATTTGGTCCTGCCGTGAGGGCAGGGGACTGGACTCGATGACCTCTCGAGGTCCCTTCCAGTCCTAGAGTCTATGAATCTATGAATGTTAGGGCTGGAGCAGCTGTTGGTGGGGGTGCCAGGTGTGGAGAGCCACGCCCAGCCATGAGAGGGCATGTTGGCCGGTGAGTCACTCTTCTGCACCCAGCCATAAACAATAAAGCTGTACGCTGAGCTGAGATGAAACGAGAGGACGTTCTCGGCAGGCAGAATGTAGTTATCCTGGTAGGAATTTGGCTAGATGAATGAGTGCCGTGGAGTCCGTAATGCCCACGAGCCGTCGAGCCGTGGGCAATAGCCCAGCTAAGGGATGGTGACTCCTACAGCACAGCGCCCCCTAATGCCACACCTAAGAGAGGCAACTTCAGAGTGACTTCCTGCAAAGACGGGCTGATCAAATACGCTCCCTACATCTTGGGCATTTAAACCTGCACTTCCCCCTTTTTGAGGAGTCCTGAGATGAGGATTACCCAGCCCCCTTGGTCAGCATTTTTACATGTTACTAGCCAGGCTGAGTGCCTAGCTCAGGTACCTTAAAAGGACCTGATCTGCAGAAAATGCCTAGCCCCTACCCTCTGAAAATCAGGCTCTTTTAGGGCAGTGGTGGGCAAACTTTTTGGCTCGAGGGCCACACCTGGCTATGGAAATTGTGTGGTGGGCTATGAATGCTCATGCAATTGTGGCTTGGGGTGCGGGAGGGGATGAGGGCTCCGTCTGGGGGTGTGGTCTCTGGGGTGGGGCCAGAAATGAAGAGTTCAGGGTGCGGGAGGAGGGTCTGGGCTGGGGCGGGGGGTTAGGGAGTTTGTGGGGGGGTGCCGAGGGGTTCGGAGGGCAGGAGGGGGCTCTGGGCTGGGGCGGGGGGTTAGGGAGTTTGTGGGGGGGGGGTGAGGGCCCGGTTGAGGGTGCGGGCTCTGGGGTGGGACTGGGGATGAGGGGTTGGGGGTGCGGGAGGGTGCTCCGGGCTGGGACCGAGGGGTTCGGAGGGCAGGAGGGGGATCAGGGCTGGGGCAGGGGGTTGGGGCCAGGGAGGAGGTCAGGGCTGCAGGCTCCAGGCTGTGCTTACCTCAAGCAGCTCCCAGAAGCAGAGGCATGTCCCCCATCCAGCTCCTATGCTGAGGTGCAGCCAGGCAGCTCTGTGCGCTGCCCCGTCCACAGGCACCGCCCCCGCAGCTCCCATTGGCCGGGAACCATGGCCAGTGGTAGCTGCGGGAGTGGTGCTTGGGCGTGCTCACCCCCCAGGCTGCCCCATGCATAGAAGCCGTAGGGGGGACACGCTGCTGCCTCCAGGAGCCACGTGGTGTGGGGCAAGCCCCTGGCCCCACTCCCTGGCAGGAGCTCGAGGGCCGGATTAAAACATCTGGAGGGCGAGATGCGGCCCCCGGGCCATAGTTTGCCCATCCCTGCTTGAGGGGGTGCTTCGGCCTGGCCCATAAAATCACTGGTCACTTTTGAAAATGTAAACCTGGATGTCTATATCTGTCCCTTTCAGATCTGCCTCAGTGATAAGACCCACTGCCATGCATGTAAGGGGCAGAGGCTTGTATAGCCCATGTCTGATTGCCTGGCCATCTGATCTCTTATACATTCCATGGTACCATTGATTTAAGCCTGTTCTTCTTCCCCCTGGACACAGGACGGTTGGACACAGCTGGCTTGTTAGCCCAAGGGGAGGTCTTTGCCTTTGCCCAAGCTTTGAGTTTCCAGCTACTGCGAAAAGGTCGAGTATTAGTGGCATAAATGGGGCATCTCTCTCTCGCTTCCCTGGAGGGTGGCAGAAAGCACTAAAGTCATGCTAGATGGGGCATAACGAGAAGTGGCCCCATGCAAACAGGTTCCCTTTAAAAAGGATGAATAGACACTGCTGGGCTGTGGATTCCACACCAGCGGCGCTTGGCTTTTTTTTCTTTTCTGAGCCACTCGCGACGTTTTGAAGTGCCAAATGAAACTAACCCGCCTTTGGCAGATACCCCCCAGATCACATCTCTGTGCGGGGAATGGGGAAGGCAGGAATGCAATATCCTGCTTAACTGTATCTTAAGAGAGCAAATAGGAGTGGTTTTTAAATGACATACATTCGTCCTAAATTGCTTTTGAATGGCTGCCTCGCGATGGAGTTTGAGAGCGCCGATCCATTACCGGGCAAATCTCTTTCCTCCCAATCTAGCAAAAACGAAGGGAAATGCGCCCATTGCGTCTGTTCTGCCAATACCGCTCCGCTGCCCCTCTTCCTTTCAGCTGCTTCCTGGCCGGAACTTCTTTCAGAACTCACGCGACATCCTCCAGCCTAGCGCTTAACAATCCGCCCCTTCATTAGCTCCTGAAGTGCCGCTTTGAGCAGCTTCGCTGATAGGCGACGGCAATAAAAAAGCGTAATTCTCCCGAGGAGGCTTCTTTAGATTGGGAACGACGGGCCATTACCTCTAAGGTGTTCAGGCAGACTGAGCGTTTCTTCCCTTCACAGCCATTATGGGAATGGAGTGTCGAAAATAGTTCCTCGCCCGCCCGGCTTTGCTGCATGGGCTCTGCGCCCCTTGGAAAGCCGACAACGGGGCAGCTCTGCGTTCTCCTCCGAACACTGGATTTCGGGGACTCACCGGGCTCCTTCCCGTTCCATGGAGCTGGGCGCTGCTCTGCGGGGATGGCGGTGTACAGGTTAAGTGGGCTCTTGAAAGAATCATGGACGGGTAACGTCAGTGCTCGTGCATCGACTGCACTGCCTGTAGAGGCCATACACTGCCATCTTGATGCACCTCAGGCCTGATCCTGCTAGTCCAGCCTGGCTCTGCCGATGCCCCTCACACCTGCCCAGCAGCACCGTCCCAGGCAGGTGGACTAACTTTGTCAGGTGCCCACCACATTACTGAACAAAGGAAGCCTGAAGCTGGCTGATTTTTCTATCTGCATGCAGCTGGCGATCAGTTTACATTCGCAGTAGGTATTTATACCCCTGTTCTGTGTAAGGATTTCACAGGAGGTAACCAGACAGCTGCCTCTGGAATCGATACATCAGCGTGAGTTATGGAGCACCATCACCTGCGGCAGCTTGACGATGCGTTAGACAATGGGCACGTTCACCCCTGGCTATCAGAGGCGTGAATTACACTGGATAATTGAGAGAAGCTGGGGAAGGGGCATCCCTGCTCCCCCCACAACTCTCTGCAGGATGTGCCCTGGGCCTTTTAATCAACACAGGTGGTCTCAGTTTTACATCTCCTCTAAAAGGCAGCACTCGCTCCGTCACTGACATAGTCCTGTATCAAAGGACGTCTTCCCCCTACCACTCACTGCTGTTTGTTAGGGGGTCTGCTAGCCACACCCAACCCTGGTTAGCTTGTGAATTCCAACCTGCCCCAGGGGCAAAGTGTAGATTCCCAGAATTAGGGGAAAGTTCATCTTGGAGGTTTCACTTTGTTCCATCACGGAGCTAGAGCCCAGCTGTGAAATTAGGAACTGGATCTGGGTTTGGATTCCGGCCTCCCCATAGGAACCTTGGGAGATGTGACTTGAGCACTGAGTCTTCCTCCCGCTTGCCAGCAAACAAATGCTGCAGTGGCGCACGCTACTTCTGAAGATGTACCCTTGTTTTACTCCATTTTCTTCCTTCCTTTTGTGGGGAGGGATAGCTCAGTGGTTTGAGCATTGGCCTGCTAAACCCAGGGTTGTGAGTTCAATCCTTGAGGGGGCCATTTGGGGATTGGTCCTGCTTTGAGCAGGAGGTTGGACTAGATGGTCTCTTGAGGTTCCTTCCAACCCTAATAATCTATGATTTGGGTGTTGTTAATGCATGAACAGTTTTGTGCATCTAGATTCCAAATGAGTAATGGTGGTGAACTGAGCGCAGAGCCGATATTGATCCTCTATGTGCAGCTTAAATTTCACATGCCACCTTCCGCAGCCTGAAATGCTCAGGGGGGCGGCAAGGCGGGTGGGGAGATATCAGCAACAAACTGGCGAGGACAAGTGCATGTCATTCTTGATCAACGTCCTGTGGTGGAATGGTTCTGATGGACTCCAGAGGAACTGCCAGGCCTCCTGGGCTCATGGAAGAATCCTTTGCAGGTAAAGGAAATAAGAGGGGTCTTGGCCATCCCATTCTGGCTCAATCGATTGGATTGGGAATCAAGAAACCTGGGTGCTACTCTTGACTCTGCCACTAAGCTCTCACGTGCCCACCGACAAGTCACAAAAATGGCTCCGGGCCTCGGTTTCCCCATCTGTAAAATGGGAATCATGCTCCTTTCCCCTGCTTTGAGATCCTTGGGCAGGAAGTGGAACGTATTCTCATTAACCCTGCAGCCTGTCTCGCGAGCAGCATAGAACCCCGGGAGCAGACGGGGCTTTGCACAAGCCTGCCACCTAGGGGAAAGTTCTCTGTGTGCAGGGCGTGACATTGTGACTCTTCCCCGCAATGTGTCGTCTAGCTGAAACGTCAGCCGCCTACGGACTCTGCAGCGTGGGCAGGTGCGACATCAGAGAGAGCCAGGCGCCTGGAAAACAAGACGTTCTGGGACTGCTTCCAGCAATGAAGATCTTTTGAGCTAGGGGGGGTGGGTGGGTGGGAGGGAGGGAGCAACCGCAATGAAAAACAGGATTGTCTAATGAACGCACCAAAACTGTGCTCCGTTCCAGGGCGTGATCTACCCGGAGCCAACGTCTCCTGGATTGTCATTAGCACGGAGACGTTTGGAAGAGACAGCACTCAGGTTGCAGAACAAGTGTAATCAATCTGAGAACATATGGGGACTTCTCCTTCGCCAAGCTGGCATCCCTCACGCCCTTTCTCCATCTATTCTCTTCTTTCTCGCGACAGTATTTTAGAGAAGGTTTTAGGGGGTGGGAAGGCCGGCCGCTTATTTCAATCACCTGTAAGCAAAGCATCTTGTTATAAATAACACTCCTTAGCATCCCTGTCGCTAGTTCCAGGCACACAGCACCAAGTCCTTTGCAAAGGCAGACAAGTGCTGCTATCCCTGTTTTAGAGGCAGAGGCTAGAGTCCAAAGGGGGCCTCAGATTTGGGGATTTCACTGTCTTTGGGGCGCCTAGCACTGATTTTCCGAGGGGCCGGGCATCTGCAGCTCCCCGTGGATTGGTGTTGTGGGCACCGCTCAGCACTTCCTGAGCAGCTGGCCGAAAGTGCTGCAAGTCAGGCATGAGGAAAACGGAGGCACTTAAAATCACTGAGCACTTTTGAAAATTCTGGCTGGAGCATCTTGCCTGAGTGCGTGCAGCAAGAGCTGAGAATACCAGCGAAGTCTCCTGACTCCAATCAAATCTCCAATCCAATCTCCAAATCTGGTGCTCTTTCCGCCAGCGCACGCTGTGACAGACTTCCCAATCCCATGCCACAGCTTTTGGGCCCAGGCTGTATTAACTGTATGAATGGTTTATGTATCACGGTGGGCCAGGGACTGCATGCAACTTCCAGGGGGAAGGTTGCCACAGCTCCTCCGGGAACCCAGACCAGTGTGTGTGGGGTAATTAAGATGAAACACTCAGTTGTAAACAACTCCTGAGAGGTACCCCCTCCCCCCAGTGAAGGGTAATTTATACTGGTTCATACTGGGTTTTCCAGAGACCAACCAATGAGGAAAAGGCTTTTGATAGGAAAAGGCTGGATTTAAGCTGCTTCAGAGTCTTCTTTCTGATCCAGCAAACAGACAGGACCGTCTGCCCACAAAGGATCTCCAATCCTTGAAGAAGGTTGGGAAAACTTTGACTTCCTGGGCACCAAGAGACTGATGGGTGACTCCTGGTATGTTTAGTGTGTGCGGTTAAATCTGTTTATTGTGATGTTTTTCTGCAGTGCCTTTACCTTAAGAATAAAGGTGCTTGCTTAGAAAAAGCTCCGTGGTCACTTGCACTTAACCTGCAGAGAGAAAGCAACGCACAGGTGCTGGTCATTGGGCAGACTGGCTTGCTGGGTTATCACAGTATCAGGCAGGGAGCTGTGCCTGGTCAGAAGGGATTGGGACACGGGTCCGGTCCCAGGGACAGGTGATGGCTGGAGACCCGACTAGGCACTGCTGGAGTGGATACTTACCCTGAAACCGACACATGGAAACTGACACGTGCTACCTCTCCTTGTTAGCCATGTCACAAACGGGCTGCAGACCACATGGTGATGCTCTTGTTCAGACATAGGCTTAACTAACCAGCTCTGGGTATCACGTTCTGCTGAAGTACTGGGTGGGGAGCGGAGGAGATTGGAGCTTGAGCTTTCATTTAAAGCCATCTTTCCCCGTAGCACCCTCTAGGCAATTATTACTAAGTGTTGGAATTGAGGTAGCGCCCAGTAGCCGTAGCCAGGGACCAGACCTCTGTTTGTGAAAAATGGGAGGAACAAAAATAGAACAAATGAAAAACTTTCATTTCTTGGTTCAAGCAGAACGCAATGATGGTCCCTCCCCCTGGGAGCCGACAGTCTAAGTAGATAGTAGCAGGAATATTTCTTGGACTCTTCTTTGTCCTTTGCAATTTTGTCCCCTGCCTTCGAAATCCAATGTCAGCTTTCAGGAGCCGGTGACGAAGTTACCTGCCTGAAGCCATTAAAGCTGGTCACAGTCCAGGGTGGAAGGTGCTGCATTATGCTAGCAGTGTGGGAATCATTTCTTGGACTTCCTCCGCCCCCGTCCCCGTGCCTCCCCTATAATCACAGCATCCTCTCGCTGTCGGCTCCGTTCTCTGCTGTATATTTAACTTTGAAAAATCAGTGAGCAAGAACATTGGGAGGGGAGAAAAAAGGAAAACAGGGAGTGTTGCAAAGAGGCAGCATTGCCCAGAGCCCTGCCCTTGCTATGCAAAGCCGCGGAGTGAGGGAGCAGAGTGCTGCCCGTGGCGTGGGGCAGCGGGGATGCCTGGTGGAGTGCTCCTTCCTGAGCCTCTAAAAGGGACCTTACCACAGCACCAGCTACACGTGGATGTGCTGGGAGGTTAGAGGGCTGGGGCCCGTGGTGCACTGCGGGTGGGGGTAGTAGCTAGTCCCCTGACCTCTCATGGAGTGCCAGGCTGGAATCTCACTCTTGCATTGCGTGGGAGGAATTGCCCCTGTGCAGCCCTTTCTTGCAAACAAAACAGTCTGTGGGTTCCTTAGTTAGGTGGGTTGGCTAGAAGCTTCCTGTGTCTTCTGCAAAGCCCTCAGGTGCTGGCTAGGCTGCTCTGCCTGCCAGGGGTCCCTCTTGGGAGAGAGAGTCACCCTCTAACGCCCAGCTCCCATTCTTAAGAGTCCTATCGCATGCCTCCCCTATGAAAGGGAGAGACAGGCCCTAAAGCAAATCTCCAGCGCCGAAGGGTGGAGCCAAAGCTGGATCCTGCATTTCTGTAATGAGCAGAACCAAAACCTCAGATCCAGACAGTCCTGCACCCAGACCGGGTCAGAATCAGAACTTTGTGAAAGGATTCAGCTTCTTCTGATTCTCATAGGGTAGGTTCAAGCCAAACAGGGCTGGTTCCAGGGTCCCATTTCTGGGGATATTTTGGGGGCCCTGTATGTCACTATGTAAACCTTCCAGGAGTCCAGGGGCTGGTTAGACCCCTGGAAAATCTTGGATTTAAAGTTTAAAAAAGTAAAATTTGGTGACTGTGTCAGTATTTTGTTATTGTCGCTTCCACTGCTTAACATTAGATAACTTTATACGTATTTTGGGCTTTCTCGCTTAGGGCCCCCTTGAAGATTGGCTTTTGGGGGCGGGGGCAATGTCCCCTTTGACTTCCCAGTAGTGCCGGGCCTGCAGCCAAACCCACGGACCCTAGTCTGCTAAGGTCCAGCCAACACAAGCCTTTTTTGAAACAAACTTTTTGTGGGTGGGTGGGTGGAAAATCTCCATTTTTTTCTGAAATTTTCCAATTCCTTTGACACAAAGAACCAAGAAATGAAAGTTTTTCAGTTGTTCTATTTTTGTTCCTCCCATTTTTCAGTCATAATGAAAAAAAAATGGCTTCAAAACCTGATTTCTCCCCCCGCCCCCTCCAATTTTATTTTTTTAAAGGGAAATTTTTGAAATTTAGTTGTGGAGAATTTCCAGAAAGTGGTACTTTTTTTTTTTTTTTCAGAAAATGTTTGTGAAACTTAGTTACCACTGCCCAGTCAGCTCCAGTGGTTCCCTTTTCGTTTCTCACCTGGACAGTATCTTGCCGGCTGAGTTCAGGGATGAAGTGCTGCTGCTGTGGGTATCATCAGGAACTCACCCATTGCTGTGGCCAAGTGTTTGTCTCTTCTCCACCCTCTCGGCAGTGCGCTGGCCACTGGTCTTGCACACGGGAGCTGGGAAGAAGAACCCTCCAGTGTGGTGACCTTAAGAGAACTCAGGTCTCAAAAACCGGGGGAGATAGCTGGTCTCTCAGAGTGACTGGTGCAGATTCTGGGCATCTGGCCATGAAATGACATCTTCTCAGGTGTCTTGGAGACTCATTCACACCTTCCAAGCAGACACATGCCCCCATGCATCCAAACTTGGTCAGTCCAAGGGAACTAGCACATGTGCTTATGGGCAGTGGATGGAAAAGGGTCACCTTTGGGAGGGACAGTTGTTTACCAGGGAGCAGTGATAGGGTGGGGTCATTCACAACGAGGTTGCCATGTTCACCACTGAGATAGTCATGACCGAGGGCTTCATTTTGGATGGTGTCTTAACCCCGCCTTCCATTCTGTATCCATGCTTTTTTTCCGCAGTTATGGTTGGGTATTTATCAGTTTACCCTCACATCACACAAGCCCCCCCTAAGATCTCGTATGGGGGCCTGCCGGTGGGGCTGCATTGCTGTCACCCCTGTGTGGCCCTCGGAGCAGACACCAATTTCCACAGCTGTCAGTCAGGTGCTCAGATGTGCTGGCTTCAAACAAGAAGATCAAAGTGAAATGAACAGGCGGTGCCGCTTCCCATGGAAAACAGCTCAGCGTCGCCGCAGTGAGCTGAGAGCCAGCAGTCCCACGCCTGTTGTGCTAGGCTCAGAGCGAAGCTTCCATTTATAAAAAGCTTTATCAATATTTCAGAAAAATATTAATAAATGCAGCTGGGCACATTAATAACTTATCATAATGCACATCAGAAAGTGCAGTGGTGATACATTTTTAACAGCTGATTCTAAAACAAGCCAGCAGCCAAGGCCCATTAAGTAACACAGAGCGCTATTGATCCACAGTGATATATGCTGTATTTAAACAATGCACTTAGGCCTCGTGCAGAGAGAACTGAACACTCTCCTTGGGAACAAGGCAGTTGGAAGCCGTGCTGAAGAGGCCCGATCCTGCAGACTCTCACTGAGGCGCGTACTCCTATTGCTATCAGCAGGCTAGTCGTGTCGTAAGGTTTCACAGGATTGGGCTCAAAATCTGTAGTGTCATCACCAGCGAATGAACTCTGGACATTCCGTGCTAAGATCATGACTCACCACAGCTTATTTTAAAGGACTTTTAAGGGTCAGATTTTTTTAAGGTATCAGGCACCTGCGATTCAGATAGGAATCTAGTGGAATTTTCAAGTGTCTAAGCACCTAACTACCTCAAATTGATTTCAGTGGGAGCGAGACACCTCAGAGCTTTTAAAAATTGCACCAGGCACCTATCTGCATCTTTAGGTACCTAAGTCCCTCTAGCTGGCCTCTGTAGGATAAGGGACAGAAGGGGGAGCCTGGAACATGGGCTACATGGGCATCAAAAGTGTTTTTTTTGGGGGGGGGTGAGACTTTTAGGGCTCTGCCCAAAGCCCTTGAATATGTGGGTCTGTTGAAATTGACATGCTTTGCAAAATCTGCTCAATTTCACCCACATTTCGTTTAGGAAGAAAACTGGACAAAAAGGTTCTGACAAAGTCCAAACATCTCGTTCGGACACTTTCCCGAACATACGGGTTTGATATTTCCATTTTTAAACTTTTTCTTTGGATTTTTTTTTTTTACCCCTTGCATCGTAGCAGATATTGTCCGAGAAACACAAAACTTTTAAAACAGCCCAAACTGACAGGGGTCCATTTTGTCCCGAGGAAACAGTTCAGTTGACCTCAGTTTTTCTTCAGCAGTTTTCCGGGCAGCGATTTGTCTATGTTTGTTCCAGTTGGGAAATGGAACTTCAGTCCTCTGCCGCGCTCTGCGTATTGTTTTTATTAGGGTAGCGCCTGCAGGCTCCGACCAACGTCTGGCTTCCTTTGCACAAGGTGCTGTGGATGTGAATAATGAGAGATAATCTGTGCCCATGTTAGGAATAAGGCCCTACAGCTGCTCCTGTTCAGTCTCCTGATAGCCAAGTGAGTCAGCCTGGCGACCTGCCCCACCTGATTGGCTAAAGAAGGCAGCTGACTACTTCTTAAGCCCAGCAGCCAGGGCTTGCTGGCTGCTCAGTGCAGGTACCCATGGGTTCTCTGCCTCTCTGGGCTCGCCTCACTCCAGCCTCAATCCTCCTCTGCACCTGGCCTGGGAAGCCTCCTCCCTCAGCACCAGTCCTGCTTCTGCCTTCCCTGACTCCAGGTAATCCGGTTCTGACCACTGGCTCTCGTTCCTGGCTCGGACTCCTTCTCTGACCACTAGGCAAGACCACCTCTGGCCCAGCCTTACAGCCCCCCTTCCCTCCCCAAAAAAGAATTTACAATCTAAACAGGCCATAGACAAAGGGTGGGATGGGAAATGACTTTCCTAAAATGAGCCAAAATGTAGCAGATCTAGCCATTGGACCACACTGCCTCTTGTCCGGTGAGCTGTTCCATAGTGAAGAGTAAGCACTACTCTACGTGAGTAAAGCCCATTCAGCCCCTTGATTCGTGCTGTGTCTCACTCAGGCAATATTCCCATGGAAGGCAACCGGTTATGTGCTGTTTGCACCGGTGCAACGGAGAGCACGTTTTGGCCCAGCGTTGCTAGATAAATCAACGGCCGCTGCTGTAAGATGCTGGCTAAAAGCAACTGCCACCACTCGTCCTGCGCGTCTCCCCGTGGGACACGCGCCCCTTGATTTAGCACGTTTGTTCTCTGTTCCACAAGACGTATAGCCCTGGTCTGTCGTGTGACAAAGACAGAAACGGGGCCAGATTCCTCAGCCGGTGTAGCGCCTTTGAAAGCAACAGAGCGAGGCTGATTTACGCCAGGTGCAGTTCTGGCCCATAATATATATAACAATGGGCCATTTTTTTAATCTTTTACATGGAATTTCCATGCTGTCTGATCGGCTTGAAAGACAGGCGTGCACAGCCTGACAGGTAGAGAGGGCTGTTATGGAGGCCTGGAGGGATTCGTTGCGTGTGGTGGAGCCCCACCTGCAGTCAAGGGGCCCTCTCTCGTATAGGCAGTCGGGGCACCAGAGTAGATTTACAGAGGGGCTTGCGTGGTCACCGAGGAAAAGGGGGTGGGCCGGCCTCAGCGTTTCCACAGTCTACCCTTTTGGGGTGTGTGTGTGGAAACTAGAATCATAGAATCTCAGGGTTGGAAGGGACCTCAGGAGGTATCTAGTCCAACCCCCTGCTCAGAGCAGGACCAGTCCCCAAATGGCTCCCTCAAGGATTGAACTCACAACCCTGGGTTTAGCAGGCCAAATTAGGGTGGCTGCTGTGCACTTACTGATGCATGTTGAACGTTGTGCCGGCCTATCGCTGTACCCCAGGAGCGTCCCCACAGAGAGGAATGTCCCTCTTGCCTGTCGCTTTGCTATTGGGAATTGCCTCGGTATGGTGCCTTCCAGGCTCCCACTCCTCTGGCCTCCCCTCCCTGCTCTGCCCTCATCCTATTTGCTGTCTCCTCCCTTCACCTTTTCCCTGTCTCCCCTTCTCCTCAGACCTCTGGTCTGAAGCTGGGTTCTGGAGGGCGCCCTGCGTCGCCTGACTCTCCACCACCAGGCGGGGCCGTTTACACTGATGCCAAGTTGCCAGAGCAGCCGGCGTTACAATGGAACTAAAGGATCTCACACCCGCCGGGCACAGCCGTGAGTGAACCCTGGGCAGTGGGGAGCTGGGCTCCTGCCTTCCAGATCTGGCCCCACCTGAAAAGCTGAGTCGTTAAACCGGCAGCCTGGAGCGCTGGTGCTCAGCCAGGTGGTTGTAGCCCCCAGGGGGACTGTGGACCGGTGTCAGGGGGTGCACGACCACCCGGCCTTTGCAATAGCGCTAAATGGGAGGGAAGTTCTGGCTAGACCCCAGCTAAATGGGAATGGTGGGGAAGGGTCCTCTGCATGGAAAAGGGACCTGGGAATGACAAGGGTTGAGACGTGGATGCTAAGGAACCTGGATCCCCCAGCGTTCACCATCAGCTCTCTCTCCCCCCGGGGGAGGGGTCTCTCCTTTGGCCCCTGGCCGGTTAAGAGGTACAGTGGGACCTTTCCCTGCTGTCTCCTTGGCAGAGAAGGAGGATCTGATGCCCAGGGAAGCTCTCGCAAAGACGCCCAATTGTCCCTGGGCGTTCTGACCGGACTGGGGCGTGTTCTCCGCCGGTGGAACTGCTTCGGGCCAGACGCTCCCTCACGCAGCCAGAATGGGGTACTGAGGCCTGTCGTGTGAATGAGAAGTCAGACCTGAGCGTCCCAATTCACTATTGCCTTGCCCTCGTGCGCAACGGTGTCAATTCAGCGCTGGTCGCCTCCTGATGCAATGGCGGCTGAGGGGGCACGGTCCAGCCGCAGCAGCACCCTCCGCCCCCGCACCGTGCCCCTAATCCCTGCTCCAGGTGGGGGGGCTGGAGAGTGAGCCCACCCCGCAGTGGCTGGGCCTGGTTCCCCACTCTGGGGGTTGCAGCCTGGCGCACGGGGTCGCCCTGCCACTCACTCAAGTTCGGCCCAACCGCCCTTCATGACCAAGGGGTGGCCAGACCAAACCTGAGCGAGAGGCCCTGTGTGATGCACCCAGTGCACTCTGGGCCCGATTTCTGTACGTGCCATTGGCCTCAGGGACCTCAGCTAAAACCGCCCCGATTCAGCGCACAGTGGGGGGCAGATGGGAACAGGGGTAGTCTGTACTCCCTTTCCACCTGCAGACATGACGGTATAACCCACGGGTGAGTGTTGCAGGTCTGCCTCTTGGAGGCGAAAACTATCCACCCCTAGTTCTTTCGCTCAAGCTCGACCATCTTTTGCTCTCTGCTCTGGAAGCCCACGGTTCAATCCCCAGTTTGTCCGCCAAGATGGCTGCTGTCAGAATTGCTCCGGGGGCTGGATTCTCGTTGACACAGGTACTGCTTCACATCACTCCTTAGAGCCCAGGCTGGTGTACAGAGACCACGGTGTAGCTGAGAACCAGGTGCAAGGTGCAGAGTGGCCACACATTGGGCCAATGAGCTAAATTCCCTGTAAGCTGCGCAGCCACCCAGCAGCCTATTTAGCACCGCACAGACGCTCAGGGGGCCCGTCCGACCGGGACCAGCCGCAGCTGGGGGAGGGGTGCCCCTTCCCCCAGCCCCAACCCGGCCCCGGATCTGCCACGGCTAGGGGAGAGGCAGCCTGAACCCAGCCCCGGCCCAGGTCTGCCACGGCTGGGGGAGGGGTACCTATCCTGCAGCCCCAGCCCCGGAGCTGCCGCGACAGGGAGAGGCACCTCTTCCCCCCCACACACACACCAGCCCAGGTGCTGCTGTGGGGAGGGAGAGCTTGGGGGAGTCCTCTCTCCCCGCTGTAGCCCCAGAGCAACCTCTTGCACCCCAACCCCTCTTCCCTGCCCCCACCCCAGAGCCCGCACCCCCAGCTGGAGCCCTCACCCCCCCCACACCCCAACCCTCTGCCCCAGCCCTGAGCCTGCCCCCACACGCCGAACCCCTCGGCCCCACACCGCCACACATCACCTCCCTATTGGTGCACATGACAAAATTCATTCCACACATGGGTGGGAAAAATTAGAGGGAACCCTGCCCATGAGGTGCATGGTAATGGAGGATCAGCCCCCCCCAGGTGACTTTACAGAAAAACAAAGTTCCCAAACACAGAAGAAACTTTCTAGCAAGGAGAAGGAAAACCCCCCAAGTCCCTGAAATCCCCAGTGTAAATCTTGGTGAAAGCCATTAAGGGACCAGGCAGCGAGGAGACAAATTTAGAGGCAGAGGGATCAATGTTATTTTTCCACAAGCAGAATTCATAACATTTTATGGCAAAATCAATGCAAATCTTCATGAATAAAGTGGTGGCGGGTGCACCTTGCAGAAAAATAAGGGTGGGGGAATTAAAAACATTGCAGAGGGATGGGGATGATTTTTGACTCCTTGGCTTCTCTCCCCCACCACCACTTCCCCTGCCTGCGCCTTGGCTCTGGGGCCAGGGGCATCTTTAGTGAGAGCAATACATCAGGTCTCTCACTTAATCCCATTTTGCACTGGGGCTACGGTGGCATAAAGCGAGTGCAGGTGAACACAGAATCAGGCCCCTGCATGGGAGCTTTGGCATGCTTTACTGCTGCTGGGGGAATGGACGCAGACACTGCCGCTGCATGGGAGAGTGATTGTACCAGTAAGTGACTATAACTAGACAGGAGACTCCTCAGATGGGGATTCAGCCCAGTTTTCTTGGTCCTACCTTCTGAAAGTAGCATCCCAGACCCGTCTCCCTTATAGCTCTTCCCCGGAGCATCTGCTCAAGAGGTGGGAGAAGCTGAGCTGAGGGTCACAGGAGCTCAGCTGGGCCCTGTCCCATCTCTTCCCTGCCAGGTGGCACTGGGGAAGGGCTTGATGCCACCTGTCGAGTTTGCGGGCAGGCGTGTGATGCTAGCAGAAGGTCTTCAGCCTCCCTCCCTGTGTAGCATTTCCAAACCATCCTTCTGAATATCACTCTTGGTTACCTGGACACAGGAATTTGGTCAGCTCCCTGAGTTGCCTTCAGTAAACTCTCCCTCCTCTCTGCTTTATTCTAGGCATAGATTCATAAATACCGATTCTTAAAGGACCATTGTGGTCCTCTAGTCTGACCTCCAGGATAACACAGGCCAGAGAGTGGCCCCAAAACAATCCCAAGAGCAAATCTTTCTGAAAAAAACTCCAATTTTGAGTTAAAAATTGCCAGCGGTTCCACCACGTCCCTTGGCAAATTGTTTCCATGGTTAATGACTCCTACTATTATTAATTGAAGTCTTGCGTGCAGTCTGAATTTCTCTAGCCTCAACTTCCAGCCATTGGATCGTGCTGGACCTTTCTCTGCTAGATTGAAGAGCCCATTTTTAAATATTTGTTCCTCGTGTAGATACTTATAGACTGTAACCACGTCACCTCTTAACCTTCTCTGTGCTAAACTATATAGATTGAGCTCTTTGGCTGTATCGCTACAAGGCAGGTTTTCTAATCCTTTGAATCATTCTCGTGGCTGTTTTCTGAACCCGTTCCAATTGATCAATATCCTTTTTGAATGGTGTGGACCAGACCTGGACACCGGATTCCAGCAACAGTCACACCAGTGCCAAATGTAGAGGCAAAATAACCTCTTTGCTTCGTCTTGAGATTCCCCAATTTATACATCCCAGGCTCTCGTTAGCTCTTCCGGACACAGAGTCACACGGGAAGCTCGTGTTGAGCAGGTTCTCCATCCCTCTCCCTCAAGTGTCTTTGAAATTAACCACCCCAAAACGCTCTGCAGAGAGCTAACAGCGGAGGGGGAGGGGATGTAGGGGTGATAGCCAGGGAGGAAAGCCAGGTCTGTATTCAGGCCAGATGTGAAGTGAGATGAGGTGCAGGAGGCTGTTCCAACCTACAAGGCCAGGGATAATGACTCTCATAGCAGCAGAGGTGAGATCACCGGGGTGGCAGCTAGCCCTTGCCAAGCCGAGGGCGTTCTAGGGGGGAGAGCTGTGAAATACGCAGGCTGGAGGGAGTCCAGGGAGAGAGGGGTAATTCTGCACAGATTGAGCCGCTGTCGAAGAGGGGAGTGTCCATGGAAAATCCCTACGAGTGCCCACGAGGCGATCCCCGCCCTTCCCAGGGCTTTCCCCAGCTGGGCCACCCACCATGCTGCTGTTTTCCTGGGCCCTCTGGCTGTTTGATCTCAGGAGGGGGTGTCCTAGGGCAGAGGGGATGCTCTGAGATCCTTGCCGTCGTCTCAGGCTGACCAGCCCGGCTGGATCCCCTTGGGGCTGAGACGCGACGCTGCAGAGACCCAGCGTCGGGTCAGCCCCAGGCCCCTCAGCATCACTGGTGGAGCAGGATGGAGAGAAGTTCCACTGGGGGTGGATAGTGAGGGTTTGTGTGTGTGTGTGTGTGTGGGGGGGGTGTTACTCCTAAGGCTCTTATAGGGCCCTTTCCCTCCTGCCTGGCTTCCTGCTCCAAATGTACAGGAATGGCGCGCCCGGCGCTGAGGCCTGAGCCTGCTGCTCAGGCCTGGGATCCCATCACTGCCCTGGAAAAGGCGGGCGTCCCATTTGTCGTGGTGCACTGAAAACAGGAACCACAACCGCCTTCCCTGCACACACGTGGCCATTGGGTTTTGTGGGGCAGATCCCCAGCCACACCCAACAGGCTCCTCACCCTCCGTCCCTGTGAAGATCAGCCCTTGCTGGGTCAGCTCTAGCTCACCTCGGGTGACCAGATGTCCTGATTTTATAGGGACCGTCCTGATATTTGGGGCTTTCTCATATATAGGCACCTATTAACCCCACCCCATCCTGATTTTTTTTTTATACTTGCTGTCTGGTCACCCTAAGCTCACCCCACAGCCAGAAGATGGAGACCAACATCTTTACAGATGTTTACTCTTGCAGGGCAAGAGTGAGTTAAAAGTCCCACCAGCAACTGCAAGACACCCCTTCAGCACAGTGGCTTGCTCCAGGAAGGGAGTGTTTAAATCGCGCAGCACCTGGCGAGTTCCCAGCCACAGCTGGCTCCCGCCCAGCCCCTCTGGTGTATTTGAAGAACAATCAATAGTGGTTAGAGCCTATTCATTATTTTAATTGCCTTTCCTTTTATTTTAATGAGATTGACAACCGATGTGGGCAGAAGGCATCTCCCTCACCCTTGGATGGGGCAGAGGGCCACAGACCAGTGGAGGAAGGTGCAGGGAGAACATAACACCCAGGTCCGATCCATAGCACTCTCCATAAAACTGGAATACAGGCTGTGCAGTCAGATGCAGTGGCTCTCAAACATTCCAAGACGATTGTACCCCTGGCAGGAGGCTGCTTTGTCCTGCGTACCCCCCAAGTTACACCTCACTTAGAAACGACTTGCTGACAGAATCAGACATCAAAATACGAAAGCGGCACAGCGCGCTGTGACTGACAAAGTTGCCGACTTTCACTTTTTTGCCGTATAATTATAAAATAAATCAATCGGAATATAAATATTGCACTGACATTTCGGCGTCTAGTCTATAGAGCAGTATAAACAAGTCATTCTCTGAATGAAATTTTAGTTTGTACTGACTTTGCTGGGGCTTTTTGTGTCGCCTGGTGTAAAACGAGGCAAAGCTCTAGATGAGTTGCTGAACCCCCTGGAAGAGCTCTGCGTACCCCCAGGGGTGCACGTACCCCTGGTTGAGAACCACTGGTCTAGTGGCTAAGGCAGAGGTTTTCAAACTGGGGGTCAGGAACCCTCAGGGGGTCATGAGGTTATTACACGGGGGCGGGTCGCCAGCTGTCAGCCTCCACCCCTGACCCCGCTTTGCCGTCAGCATTTGTAATGGTGTTAAATATATTAAAAAGTGTGTTTAGTTTATTAGGGGGGTCGCAGTCAGAGGCCTGCTGTGTGAAAGGGGTCACCAGGACAAAAGCTTGCGAACCACTGGGCTAAGGTATCTGAGGAGAAGTCAGGGACCTGGTTCTCGTCTAGGTTATAACACTGTCAGTGGCTGCATGTCTGCAGAGGCCGCTGGGTTTGGATGCAACTATCCCAGGAAGCTTTCCTCAAATGGCATCACTGCATCTGCCTTGGGCTGGGTTTTGTCTGGTTTTAGCTGCTGTCAGACACAGGCTACGGAGCTAGATGGCCCCTCGTGGTTGTCCTTGTGTTGTGATTAAGGCACTGGATTGTCACTGGGCTCGGTTGCCACCTCGGCTGCTGATGCCTTGCGTGGCTTTTAATTTCTCTGTGCCTCATTTTCCTATCTGTAAAATGGAACTAATCGCGCTCGCTTTGTCTCCCCTGCGTACGAATGCTGTAAGCTGTTTGGAGCAGGGACGATGTGAGTGACCCACACCTAACAATAGGGGGCCGCAATCTCCACTGGGGCCTGCAGGTGCTATTAAAATATAAATCATAAGAAATAAAACTTGAAAACATCTTACTAAATACCTTGAAAAGAGCTGGGCCCCGAGCAGAGCATTTGGAGGTGGATATTGAGAGTATCCTCGTTTGGGGGCAGTTGGGTTTTTGAGTCTGCTCTGGATTTGGATTTCAACTCCCCCAGTTATTTCGGGGGGAGGGTGAATCTGGGGTTGTTACCTTATGGAACTAGGAACCAGTTGCACACTTTGAGTCGGAAGACATGTCACTCTTTTCCAAACACAATGCAGCTCAGCTGATCCATGGGGAATGCAGACCAAAGCCAGCAGATGGGACATTTATCTGAGAGTTAAATGCTTGATTAACGAAGAAGGATGCTGGGAACGGACTGCTTTAGGTGCTTGCATTATCATGGGGCTGCTCTAAAGACAGAGGGTTTGAACATAGATGTTTAACAATGAACAAGGCCGGGGGCGGGGGCTGAAAGGCTGCTGTGTGCTTTGCTCCAAAGAAGACCCGGACAATTGAATGAGAAGGTACAGAAGCTCCTGTGGTTACAAGCCTGATTTTCAGCACTCGGCACCCTCTGTTTTTCTGAAACGGAGCTGCTGGGTTTTGAGTTCATTTGCAAGTCTGGGCTTGTGTCAACCACACACCTCCTGGGGGTGGTGGTCTGGCCCATCTAGTGACACCGAGACCACTTAGCGAGTTAAATGAGTCTGCTACAGCCTTAGCTAACAGCCAGTTGGCGTTTAGCTCATGCAGTCAACGGCGGCCCCAGGCACCAGCGCTCCAAGCACATGCCTGGGGCGGCAAGCCATGGGGGGCACCCTGCCGGTCCCTGCGAGGGTGGCAGTCAGGCCACCTTTGGCTGCGCGCCTGCGGGAGGTCCACCGGTCCCACGGATTTGGCAGCAATTTGGCGGCGGGTACGCCGAAGCCGCAGGACTGGCGGACCTCCCACAGGCGCGCCGCCGAATCCGCGGGACCGGGGACCTCCCGCAAGCAAACCGCCGAAGGCAGCCTGCCTGCCGTGCTTGGGGCGGCAAAATAGCTAGAGCTGCCCCTGCACACAGTAGAGGCTCATGCGCTAAGCTTCAGAGGTCCCAGGTTTGATCCCGCTCGCTGACGCCTGGGGTCTGTCGGTGTTACACTTGCATGTTTAGGGGTGTTTATGCAAGAATCTGGCAACAACTGAAATTGAGACTCAGTAAACTCAAAGTTGGGGGAAGGGAGCGATGGATCTTCCAAAGCTCATGCTTCCACACATGCAATGTAGGGCTGCAAGTGTCCTGGTGTGGGTGTCCACGTTTGGGTTTGCACCTTCACCTAGACAGCAGGGATGTGTAGGTACAAACCCTCATTAGTGCATCCATCCGGGTACCTGTGCCCACCAACAGTGCATGTGCAAACCATGTGCCTCAAGTTACCTAGGCACTGGCTTGAGACTCAGGAGAGCTGGATTCTATTCCTGGCTCTGCTACTAGGTGATCATGGGCAAGTCTCTTCCCCTCTTGACCTCAGCTTCCCTGCCTTTAAAATGGGGGTAATGATATTGCTGGGTCAAGTGCTTTGAGATCTACAGCTAAAAAGGGTCGTGTAAGTTAGACATTGTTGCCATCTCTGGTTTACGTGTGTAAGCCAGGCTGCTGGAGTGGCTGATCCTCATAACAAGCTTTACGGCTCTGCTCCTAGGTAATGGGCTTTCACTCCAGCAGGAGAAGCGGCCGCGCGTAATGTTGTGACTCCCGGAGTCAAATGCTTCCGTCCACCCGAGCGCAGTGGGTTCTACGGGTATAAACCCTGATGTGTGCCTGGCCGTCGAGGTCGGGCCCGGGTCGGCTGCACTTTGGAAGAAGTGGTCTTTCACTTTCAGTTGGAGGTGTAGCAATGGGGAGAGTGTCTTGGGGCATCTCCACGCTACAGTTAAAGACCTGCCGCTGGACATTCTGGCTTAGGCTGCAGCTGAGCGCTGGGACCCTCCCACCTCGCCAGGTCCTAGACCCCAGGCTCCAGCCCATTGCAGTTAAACAGCCCCTTAGCCTGAGCCCCGCAAGCCTATGTCAACTGGCACGGACCAGCCGCGAGCGCCTAACTGCAGCGGAGATGTACCCTCCGTGGCAACGCCCTCGGCTCCTTTGAGACCAAAGCTTAGGCTCGTCCCCTCAGCGAGATGCATTTGTTGATCTCCGCTCCTATCTCATCTCATGTTCTTAGCGGCTTCATCAGTATTTGGATCTGAGCGTTCGTGACCTCTGCTGCCATAGTGACCGAGGGACAGCTCCCCCCCCTGGAGAATCTGAGTCAACCCCCCTCTTTTCCAGGCTTTGCAGCACTCCATCCCCGTGGGGAGCACACTCCGCATCACTCGACCCCTGTGGGGGGAGAGAGACACGTTCCTATTGCTCTGTAGTGCCGCCACCTGGCGATTCAGGCAGGGCATGGACAGGATGCAGGTCAAGCAGGATGCTAGATTGGGATGGGGAAATGGAATTTTGAGTAGGGGGAAAATCATTGGGGAGGGGGGTTCTAACAGAAGGAACCCTCTGCTGGCAGAGAACAAAGCATAAAATAATCAATGGTTCACTCTGCATATTCTAGCCCAAAGTGCACCTCTGAGTTCACTTTCACTGATGGATGTGACGCCACTGATGGCGCACACTGGTCATATCCGCAGCAAGTCCTACTAGAAGCTGTCCCGTTGACTTCAGTGGAGTTACACCGGGTGTAAAGCAGGAGTAAGTGAGAGGAGAATCAGGGCCCTGGTTTGATAGCAAAGCTTGACTTTTAGAGCGTTTGGCCTTTCTCTGTCTCTCACCATGGATTCCTCCCAGAATGCTCTGCAGTATCTGATGCGAGACTATTAACAAGGTGATTAGAATGTCACAGCAAAAGCTCTTGGATTTTTGGAGCAGGTGTAAAAAAAAAAAATTTGATTTATGATCCTGACAAATGGAAGGCAAAAATACTGTTGAAATTAAGAACCTGCATACGCAGGAGTGCTGGATGTCACATTAGTATGGCAGGGAGGCATCTCTCTGAATGCCCCAACAACAGGGAAGAGGGTGTCTTCCAGTTTCATTGTTGTAGCCATGGTGGTCCCAGAATATGAGAGATAAGGTGGGTGGGGTAATACCTCCTACTGGACTACCTGCTGTTGGTGAAAGAGACAAGCTCTCTGTGATGCTCAGAAGCCTCTCTCTTCTGCCAGTGGAAGTTTGTCCAATAACCGATATTACCTCCCCCACCTTGTCTCTTTCCGGTCCCAAAGGACTTTCACTGCTATGCTGATTTGCCCGAAGTCTCACAGGGACAGAGCTAGGATTTGAACCCAGCTTTCCTGAGTTCCAGGCTAGTGCCTGAAATCACAAAACCACCCTTCCTCTCGACTAGTTAACAATCAGCCCCCTTCTCCACCCACCGGCCCACATGCTTTTAACCCAGGCTTAAAAGAGGGACTCATTTCTAGGAACTCCATTATGCATTGGCATGGGAAACTGACCGAGAGGTGCTTGCTGACCTAGTTTGGGAGAGGGCTTTTTTTAATAACGGATGATTAGAAACGTGTTTCTTTCTGCATCACGCATTGCAGGGCCGCTCAGTGCCATAGCGGGTGAGACACTGCACATTGGGAGAGCTGTGCCAAGATGCTGAGACAGGCATTTCTGGGAGGGGCTTAAATACATGCCTGGGCGAGTGAGGGCCGTGGTGGTGTCTCAAAAGAGCCCCCCCAAACCTTGGTGTTTGGAATGTCCTAAGTGAAGATATGATGGACTAATATGGCCAAAGGAATGGGACTAAGCTGTCTGGAGTCTTTCACCTCTGGGGGGGGTGTGTGTGTGTGTGTGTGTGTGTGTGTGTGTGCGCGTGTGTGTGTGCAAAATAATATAGCACCATTGAACTGGCTCCCTGTCTTTGTAGAAGGGATTATAGACTGCAATGGACCAGGGAGGCCCGACTTCCATCTGCCCCCAGAGGTGATCCTGCAGGCCAGGGCTGAGGCTCCCAGGTGTGAGAGAGGGTGGCTGCCCAGGGATAGCTCAGCCTGCAGGTCCCCGGTAGCTACCTGCCTGATGAATGAAGATGCCTTTGCCTCAGAGGCTGCCAATCTGGCACCTTTCACCGGCACTGGAGTCGCTTAAATACACATTTTTGAGGTTAATTAAATGACCTTGGATCCTGCAGCCAGCTGGCCAGGCATTACGGCAGTGCAATTGCACGCTGAGCTACCCGGGCGAAGCAGCAGACCTGGGGGGGGGGGCCCAGAGGATGGGCATGCTGGGCCTGGTACCCGAAGCAGGGACACTTTGGGTGGCCTGGTGCCCCCAGGCTCTGCCACATCCCCATGACTGAGTTCCCCTGGAATAACGCGATGGTTTCATCCCCAGCTCATGAACATCATTCTAATTGCGCACCACTCGGTTGGCTAGTAAAGTTCCTTACTGCCGCTGGGGCAGCTCTCTCCACCTCCTAGGACATCCCACAACCCTGCAGTCCTAGGATGGGGCACACAAGGCAGCAGGGGGTGGGGGAAGTTTGCTGGAGCTGCATTATTTTCTCCCAATACTTAGTGACCCAACTCCTCTGCTCTGACAGAGCTACCCAACGTCCGCTCTCTGGATCCTCCCTCTACCAGGCCCCATGGCATTGAAATGTCTTGGTATTGGAGCACAGAAGTGGAGGTGCCTTCTTAAGAATCGCTGGGCTGCAAAGGATGCTAATATATGGGCTTTGGTTTGATCCAGGCATTAAAATGAATCCCCTGCAGCTGCTACTTCCATTTTTCTCTGGCTTGCATTCCCCGGGGCCTATGGGAATATGAGAGTTTAAGTTTTGAAAAAGACACTCAAATTCCAGCCCAGGGAGATATAGCCTTCCACTGAGATGGCAATCAGGAGGAAATACACAGCATCTTTCGTTGATCCTGATAGCTGAAAACCAGATGAGTTCCCAGGCGGATAAAGACAATGGAAGTGAATGGAAAAGATACCTCTGCGGCTTATGCTCCAGGGAAATTAGAAGAAGCGACGCAAGGCTAGCTGGGCTTCAGCGCTTCTCCTCCTTCACCCCCCAGCCAACCTTCCACGGCGAGGCTGGGTGAGTCGGAACACCGGCCAGCCACGTGGAATCTGGCTGGGTGCCCCATCTCGGCTCCAGCAGACGGGAAGGGGGCACCACTGGCTCAGGCCACCGAAGTGAAGGAGGACCAGAGTGAGAGAGGAAAAGGGCCCATGATCCCATCCCAGGTGGGTCAGATCAGGAGACATCCTCCTTCTAATGATCTCATAGACTTTAAGGTCAGAAGGGACCATTATGATCATCTAGTCTGACCTCCTGCACAACGCAGGCCACAGAATCTCATCCATCCACCTTACCCAAAAACATGGGGTGAGCAAGAGTTGCACTGTGCACTGACCTCCCTACTCACCTACCAGGACTCCCCGGGGCTGTAGGGGTGACCACCCCTTTAAGATGGACCCCCCCCTCCCCAGCACACACACACACACCAGTTGACATCCAGCAGCTGAGGTCCAGCATCCAGGCCTGAGGCACTTTCTGATCCAGGGGTCGGGGGAGAATTCCAGCCGGGCGTTCAGGGTTTCTTGCGGGGACGATAAGGAGGTATGTTACTGGGAGCTTAGTCTTGTAAGCGTGGTTCTTTCTAATCACTGTCTGGGCAGGTTACCTAGTGGAGCTCTCTGTACCCCTATGCTTGCGTCCCCCTGGGGAGGTGTTGTAGACTCCCTGTTCCAGTGAATGGAGCTCCCCTGTCGGCACAGGGAAGTCTGCCCCGTATTCATGGAAACTGCTCTGTGCTCCCTCCAGGGGGTAGTCTGTTGGCAGATCCCAGTCCCCTATCTGTGAGCATCCCCCAGGGGTATTGGTCTCTGGCTGGGATTTGCAAAGGCACCTAAGGGACTTACAGGCAAAATCCCATTGAATGTTGTGTCTAACTCCCTTAGGCTGTTGAAAACGTCGGCCTCTGCCACTTGTCTGTTTGCTGGATAGCTGTGGGCATTCCCTGGGATGCCAGGCTGTTTGCTTCCTGCCGGCGAATGCAGCTGTGGGCAGCCCCTCGGGGCTTGCTGTCTTTTTGCAGAGGCAGATGCTGCAGGCTGCTCCTCCTTTCATCAGCTGGTTCAGCATTGGCCCGTTTGCCAGACTCGATGCCGCCTGCCGGAACGGCAGGCGGCGGTGCAGGACTTACTCTGCGTGCGTTTCCCCAAGGTCTGATGTCTAGGTGCTCGCAGGGCTTCGGCCGTAATGTAGGCGCAATAGCGCCGTTGCTTTCAGAGGAGTCGTTTTGGGGTGCGTGGGTCTGGGTGAGGAATCTAGCCATGGGAGGGCGAGTGGCAGAGCAGTTCCTTCCGAAGGCAGCCAGGCGCGGGGCCATTCCTGCCTCTTGCAGGAGCCTATTCCACTGCCAGGGTCCGGCTGCTGGGAAAGTCCTGCCTGCTAAGCACTCACTCAGCCCTGGTCTTAATCGTATTCATCATGATTAAGTCCTGAAATTGGCCAAAGACAAGGAAAAAGTTGCCAATTAGACCTTTTATTTCTGCCATTCATCTTCCTTTCAGGGGCTTAGCAAGAGAGACACTTACAAGAAGATGAAGAAGGACTTAAATGCACCAAAATGACTTACAAAATGTTTAAATAAGACTTAAATCAGCCTTTCCTCTTTACCCAGCTTTCCAGCACAACGGAAAATGGGGATGATTTACAGCCAGGGACCTGGCTGGAGCCTCTAGTTTGCATGGGCTCTGCTTGTAACTGGAGCGCGCAGGGGGGCAGGGTTCCATGTCGGGTGAAGGTTAATGACAGTGCTTCAGGAAAATGATAGAGCATAATCCCCTCGCAATACATTTTGTCTTGGCCGTAAGTTTCCTGGCAGTGAAGCGAAGGGATCAGTGCCCTCCTTTATGATGACATGTTCTTCTTTCAGTCGCAGCTTTGCTGCTGTGGTACCATGGATTCCTGCGGGCGTGGCCAGCTATTGCTGCTTCCCAACCCAGCCAAGAGGCTTCCTGTGCAGGATGCACTTTAAAGACCCCTCTGGGCTGTAGATTTCATGTCCCGGGGAGGAAGGAGTGGGGTTCTACCAGCGTCATCGCGTGTTCTAACAGGGCCTCGGCTTACCCAGCGTTATCAGCACTGTAGCATGATACTAGGATCCAGTTTAATCAGGCTTTGTCCCAACCACAGACAGAATGTCTCTCCTTGGGTCATCTGAAATAGACAAGGCCTTGGGAGTTGGGGGTAAGGATCAGAGGGCTTTTGAGAGCCACAGTCCCGGCGTGGGATGAAAGTGAGACATCCGGGGAGGGTGACAGAAACGAGAGGGGAATGAAGTAGGGTCCCGGTAAGATAGGGAGCTAGAAGCCAATGCAGCTGTTCTCACCCTGCCTTCCACCCCAGTGTGTACTGAGCCCCCAAAATACAGGGTCTGTGGACGCTCCTGCTCAGCATCTGAACTACCAACAGCGGCTGGGGGGTGGCTTGCCAGTGCGGGGAAGTACAGTTTTGATTCTTGGGCTTTGATTGGGTCAAACTATCGTTATTTGCTTCCTTGCTTAATGAAATTGGCTTTAAAGGGCAAATTTCTAGCCAGGCTCTCCACCCCAAGCCAGTATTGTTGGGGTCCGATTCTGCCGCTCATGTTGAGAAGCGTTTAGTGACATGAGCATTCCCCATGACTTCAATGACTGAGTGCCACTCAAGGGGAGTGAGAACTGCAGCGCTGCCAACGCTCACCATTTTGTCATGCTCTCATGATAGTTGGTGTTTTTTCTTAAAGTCCCAGCTCCGGGAGTCAGGTGAATACCCTCAGATGCTCAGCTTTCATTATAAAAAAAATAATAGCATGGTTCTAGCCCTTAGGGTTGCAGAGCTAAGCCTGAAAATGTGACCCCCCTCCCCAAAGGCTCAAAAGCCAGAAGGCAAATAAAAAGAACCCCAAATGTGTGAGGTTTTAAAAATCCCATGACTTTGGAGGAGATTGAGACATGCTTTTTCCACACTCGGGGTTGGCGATACTGGAACTTGGGCCTTAAGCTTTGACAGCTGTGAGGGGAAAATGTTGATTTTTAATAATAATCCTTAGCTGCTCTAGCACGTTCCAGCTGTAGATCTCAAAGCACGTCAGAAAGGAGGTCAGGATCATCACCCCCGTTTTACAGATGGGGAAACTGAGGCACAGAGTGTGGCCATGGCTTGCGCACGGTCACCCAGCAGGCCCGTGGCGGAGCTGGGAATAGACTTCAGGTCTCCTGAGTCCCAGTCCAGTGCACTGTTTATTAGGCCACACTGCCTCCTAAAAATGAGGTGTGTGTGTGTGTGGGCGCAGGGGTCTGCACACAAGGCTGCAGGGATAGGAGCTGTGCTTCTGTCATTTAAGCCTGGCTCCCCTGGAGCCTCAGGGTCTGCCTAGACTGCAGTCACTAGGTGTGATTAAAGCTAGATCGGGTCTGCCAGCTCCTGCTGTCATCACAGCCTGGGACTGCAGTGTGGACGTATCCTCTGCCTCCCTTCCGTGGAATGCTGCAGAGGTACACCTTGGAGCCAGCCCCCATGCTGGCGCTTTCCTGAACACAGATGGCAACGACCTGAGCCCCAGTCCTGCGCGCTCACTGCTGTGGCAGCTACCAGGTACCTCAGCCTCCACCCCTGCCACGAGCGGCAGAAATAAGACAAAAGCAGAGGAACTTGCGGAGGACTTAAAAATTACAGCAGGGTAGATGATTATGCAAACACCTAAGAGGCTTCCGCAACATTCCCTGCATCCATAAGCACACGCGACAGCTAGCCGGAGCTTGAGTGGGGGCGAGAAAATGGGATTTTACAAGATAAATTCATATTCTGTTTTTTATTGAAGGAGCACAGGCTTACGGCTCTCTGCTTCCCTCGCCTCCCGGGGAGCAACAGCGACTGACTTGACATTTGCCTGCCAGGCAGCCTGAAAGACTTTGGGCCAGATCAACAGCTGGTGCAAATCGATCTTGCTTCAATGGAGTCAATGGAAGGAAGCCAATTTACCCCAGCTCAGGATCCGTCCCTGATCCTTCAATCTTAGCGGCAATTGAATAAACCGAGCTTGGATGCCACAGCCCAAGTGCTGACCTCTGTCCCTCGGCCCCTCTTTCCTTTTCAATATTAAAACGGTGATGATAGGAATTTGCTGAAAGATTTAACGCTTAAAGCCTGAAAAAATTCTTCCATTACATCCATAATAACCAGTTTTCCCATCGTTCTTCTCCAGTAATAAAACAAGGGAGCCCCGCAAATATGCCAGCGGCCAATTCCCTAGCCACAGAGGTTCATCAGTAACCAGAGGAGTGAAACTAGAGAGAATAAATCTTGTTTGGAAATTAATGTAGCTCAGGAAATAAAAAAAAAAAGAGGGGGGAATATGTCCATTTACTTATTTCAACTTCTTGTTGCAAAGCTTCATAAGTGAATAAATCCAAAATACATTTAAAGAGAGGACTTGAGGAGAAAGCACAATAAATGCAATTCCATCGTCCTAAATGAAGACAAAGGTTTCCAAGCAATATTAAATTCAGTCCCTGCAGACTCATTTCATTTCAGCTCTGTATTGCCACACAATCAAGTTTCACAGCATGGCCAAGCACCGTCTTCCACCTCCCCCAAAGCCACTCATATGCACAAATTCATTTTTTTCTCCCCGATCCCAAGTGCCGCTTGGCATATTCATTTTCACAGGTTGTCCTTCCGCCGGCTCGCGCTGGCTGACCTCGGTAACTTTGTTTTAAATAACAGATTCCTCGGCTCTGTGAAAGGAACTTGGGAACAAACCGCAGTCTACTTTCTCTTTCCAAAAGATTCCGTCTCCATAATTGTCTTTCTGCCTTGATGCCTGTTGTTAACCTTCCTCCGCCAGGAGCCACAAGCAGTGACCGTGCTTTTTCCAATCCCTCCCAGCTTTGTGGCCAGATAAAAGACTCTATTGACATTTCAGAGGCACTTTATTCCCCTCTGCTCACTTCCTCAGCACGTTTAATTGCTCAGATGAGTCAAATGCAGGTGAAGTTTTACTTTCTGCGCTAACAGCAAGCTTGGGCGGGGGGCAAGGCTGGTTGGCTTGCGGTGAAGGCACCAGCCTGAGTCTGAAGAGAACCACATTCAAGTCCCTGCTCTGCCACAGGTTTTCGGCATGACCCTGGGCAAGTCACCCGGCCTCTCTGTGCCTTGGCTCCGTGTCTGTTAAATGGGGACAAAACTCTTTATTTACAGCACAGAGGATGCTGGAAGATGAATCCATGAATGAGTACGAGGTGCTGAGCTCTTGTGATTATCTTGCTAGCTGAATATCTAAAAATGGAACTTCCCTGCTCAAAATGACCAACCCTGTCATATTTATTGTTATTACAGCAGCTCCCAGAGGCTGCAATGAGGGAGCGAGGCCCCATGGGGCTAGGTGCTGTATGCAGATGCATCGAAAAGAAGGTCCTTGCGCTGAAGCGCTTGCAGTCCAACCGCTCACGTCAGCCCCACGCACTGGATACTGATAGCAGCCCAATGGCCCCCGGGGAACAGGGACACATTTAAAAACCATCACTTAAGCGAAACATTTGCATTGAGATTGTGCAACATTCACCTGGGTCCAGGTTTGGTTACAAACTCAGCCTGGGCTTGTAGGAAGCTTGAATCAATCTCAAGAGCCTGGCGGGTACAGAGAGGCCCAGACCTGCCCACCAGGACTGACCGCCCCTCCCCACTACTCAACTTTGGGATCAACTCCAGATCTAAGCCTCACAATTCAGCCCTCTGGTCACCTCTAGAATGCACCAGGCAGGAAGACTGACTGACCTTCTTTTGGGATGCCCAGCTCTGGAGCTGATTCTGGGCGCAGGCAGCGGGAGGTGGGTCCATCTCTGCCTTCAGATGTCGTGGCGATCATTCCCTGCCCCAAGGAGCTTGCAGGGTGACGGGTCACATCGACTGAAACTGAAACCCCTGCACAGGGAAACCACTCCAAGTCATCAGGCTACCAGGTCACAGTCATGGCTGCTTGTCTGCCAAGGGAATTTCTCCTTCCCCTCCCAGGTTTAAGCATGGTAAGAAGCTATGTCCTTGCCAGACCAATGCATGTTCACTGCTTCTCTGCCTGTCCCTGAACTGTGTCCCCCAGCAGCAGTGTCTTCTCTGCATGGGGATTTCAGACCCGAGCCGCAGGAGGATTCTGCACTGCAATCAGAGGCGTGGCTGCAGCTCGGTTAGATAGCCCTGCTCTAGCTTTAATCGAGCTAGTAGGGCTGTAAATAGCAGTGAAGGGGTGGCCGTATGGGCTTAAGCTTGGGCTATACAAGTTGCCCTGGGTGTATATTCCCATTGCTCGGCTGCACCAGGGTCCATGCTTCCGCACCTTCACTGCTACTTTCAGCCATGCTGGCTAGGGAGTCCAGCCCCTGCTGCCATCACACCGCTGATTGCCGGGTAGATGGGCCCTCAGAGGGACGAGCTCAGCACAGCAGACGTGCAGGGAGGGCTGAAGAGCCGAGCTGTTGGGTTTTTTTAAACACAGGCAGTGGTGCAAGTAGATTTTAACTCTTACAGGTAGAATGGGTAACTTGTGAGGGGGCACCAGCTAAAGGGGGGGGCATGTGACCTCACCACATGACCCCCGCCACGTGACTCGGCCTGCCCTCCAGCCCAGGGCCCCCGTGCTCTCCCCCTCCCATTCCCATATAGGGTTGCCAACCCTCCTGGATTGGCCTGGAGTCTCCAGGAATTAAAGATTAATATTTAATTAAAGAATATGTCATGTGATGAAAGCTCCAGGAATACAGCCAACAAAAATTGGCAACCCTATCCTCATCCCATATTACGTGGCTGGTGGGGCTGGGGGAAATGGGGGCTCTGTCCTTCCGCTGTGCCAGATACCGTTTCAGCAGATACCGGGCAGCCCCACGCCAGCAGCTCCTCCGGTGCGGCTGTCCTGCCCCCCAGCTCTGTCCTCTGGCGGGGCTGTACCGCCCCCAGCCCCACCCCCCCAGCCCTGTCCTCTGGCGGGGCCGTACCGCCCCCAGACAGGAGATGCAGTTGTGTGGAAGGGCTGCGGGGGGGGGCAGCTGTGCCGGAGGAGCTGCATGTTCTGCTCCTTTCGCCGCTGCGGTTCCCGGGAGAGCCCTGCGGTGCTCAGCGGATACCAGATCTGTCTTTCTGGTACAGCGTCCCATCAATAACTATCGTCATGGTGCAGCGTACCTGACCGTACCGGTTTACTCGCACCACTGAACACAGGGCAGGAGGAAAGAAGGGAAAGATGGGGGGGTGGAAGGGAAGCATGCCTGCGGGAGGTCCACCGGAGCCGCGGGACCAGCGAACCCTCCGCAGGCATGACTGCGGAAGGTCCGCCGGATCTGCCTGCTGCCCTTCCAGCGCACCCTCCGCAGGCACGTCTGCAAGAGGTCCCCCGGAGCCGCGGGATTGGCAGCACGCCCCCTGCGGCGTGCCGCCCTGCTTGGGGCGGCCAAATTCCTAGAGCCGCCCCTGCAAGCCACCAGACCAGAGCTGGGGCTGCCAGATGGAGTATACAGACCCCACACTGAGCCTGAATAGGCTGAAGGACAATACTGGGCCAAGGTAGCCCTGCCCCATAGGCCTGCCCTGAATGCTGCAGCTGGAGGCGCAGGTTCAAAGGAGCTCAGAAGCCCAGCAACGGGGCGGTGGACAGACTGCAGGAGAGAGGGAGCTTTCGCCAAGAAGCCACACCCAGGATGGAGCCTGAGAGGGGACCCGCGGTGAGTAAGGCCCCCAGGCGGAGCCTTCTCCAACCACCCCACTTTGAGACCCAGCAGGTCGTGCAGCCTGCTGCTCCTCTGGACTTTGTGGAGCTAACGACTGTTTGGACTAGAGGGGCCACACCCCAAACTGAAGGAGATTATAGAGAGGAAGTAGCCCAGGGCAGGGGTGCTGGAACTAGGGGAGCTGCTACACCCCATGGCTTGAAGTGGTTTCCCTCATATGCAGGGTTTACAGTTTGGTTCAATGGCTCTCAACCCCCCGCCCCACTGTACAAATTGTTCCAATGCCGCTGGCCCAGGGTGGCAGATTTCGGCTTTCTATGGGGAGGAACCTGCTGTGTGATTTCCCACTGGGACCGGGGCTGGGATCTGGTGGGGAGGGAGGGCCTGGATTCCCCTCTCACATCCCACTTAAGGGCAAAAACCCAGTAATGGGGGGGAGGCCCAAACCATTCTGGCATAGGGTCAGGAACCAGGCTCTGTCACTGCCCCCAACACAGAGCCATGGGATTGGAGGCCAGGTGCACTAACCATTAGACCATCCAGCCCACCAAGCAACGTATCACATGCTGGGAAATTGGGTTGCCCCCTTTTGTCCAATCAGAGGCAGGGGAGACAAGGCGAGCCCTCCCCCACAGCCTGACATTGAACAACAAGAACGTTTGAAAAAGTCCCTGCCCTGGTCTCTGCTGCCCCCGTTTCAAGGAGGAAACTTTACCCCATAACTTTGCATGGCTTGGTGCACACTCCCATCAGACTGATCTGAACAGCAAGTAGGTCAAGCCCCAAACTTAAAGTACTATATAATTCTGCATAGCAAGGAAAAGCCAAGATCCTCCATGCTGTGCCCCAAACAGTAAAGCTTCCGGCAGAAGGATTTAGCTGGCCTGTTCGGTGACAATGTGTGAGGTAGAATCCCCAGCTGCCTTAGCTCTTCAGAGTCATCAGAAGTCAACAAAATATTCGCTAGGCAACTAGGACGCAGCTGACTCATCAGGAGCCGAACCAATGGGTCTTCCTTAATTCCAGATGCAGCCGCTTTCCTGACCCGAGTTTCTCAGCTGCTGTGGGTTCCACTTGGGTCACATTTTAAAAAAGTCCCACGGTGAGCAGCAGAACACAGTTCCTAAGTACGGAGCCAGATCCAATGGTTACAGGGCCGACACTGGCCATGCTGCAGAGAGCAAAAATGAAATTCCTTCCCCGCAAATAGATTCTGCCACTGGAGTGTAGCCACTGGGGACAGGTCAGTGACTAGGTCGCCTGCTGGAATCAATAGACTAGAAACACCAGCACATACCCCCGCAATCTTTATTATCCTCTGGTTGTTATCTGCATGGATTCTCTTCTCTTCTAGCCCTGAGCTCAGCAATCCTCAGAGCCAGGATTTTATGCTTGGGGCTGCTTCTTAAACCGGCGTCATGTTTTTTTCATTCCTTATTTATAGACGGCTGACATGGGCCCCAAATCATCATAATGTCATCTGGTTATCTGGCGGCTTTCGCGCCAAAGCACTTTATAAGCTGTGTATGTAGCGGCATCGCTTCACCCGCCAGTGCAGTGCGCTCATCTCTGGAGTAGAAAGGTAATTGGCAACTGTTGAACAGCAAACGCTGCACGACTGTTTTGGACAGCGCAGGAAAAAGAGTCCAGCGTCCAGCTGACGCAGTAGAGGGAGGGGGAATTTAGATGAAAAGGGTGTAACTGTCGGAACTGGAAATTGGCCAGGACATCAAGATGGCTGGGGTTACTCCCCGCGCCCACGGGCCCCAGCTCATCTCTGCTCTGCCTCCTCCGATTGCACTGCTACTCGCGTCTCCCTCCCTCCCAGTGCTTTCGCGCGGCAAGTCTGGGAGGAAGAAGGGAAGCGCGGTGCACCTGGGGGAGGCGGCGGGCCGGGGATTTGGGGAAGGGGCAGAGTTGGGGAGGGGGTGTGAGCAAATTTGCCGCCCTAGGCCTAGGCCTTGTTGGCCTAGGTGATAATAGGCCACTGAGGTTAGGCCTCCCAAAGTACAATGGGTTGACTAACAACCAGAACTGGTCAGGACTTAAATTTCGCTTCTCATTGACAAGAGCCTCCAGGTGCTGAGTGCCCCCTTCCCCTCGAACGCAGGGTTAGTATTGCTGGTGTGGACGGAAGAAAGCCACCTGCTAAAGCCCAATCGACGAGTTCTGCAGTACGTGCGGTTTCTTTTAGGGGCACCTACCCTCCTCGTGGCCAAGCCTGACTCCGCTTAGCTTGTGGGAGATGCTGAGAGAGTCGTCACAAGTGGTGGAGCTACGGGAGGATGCGGTTGTGATCCCGATGAGCTCATATTGCACTTGGGTTCTTTTACCGTTAAGCTAGACGCAGCAGTTCTCAAACTGTGGGTCGGAACCCCAAAGTGGGTCACGACCGCGTTTTCAGGGGTCGCCAGAGCTGGCGTTAGACTTGCTGGGACCTGAGGGCTTCAGCAGTAAGTGGTGGGGCTCAGGCAGGCTCAGGCTTGAGTCTCCCCTCCTGGAGACGTGGAGTCATGTTTGTTGTTAGAAGAGAGTCATTGTGAAATGAAGTTTGGTGCCGGGAGCAATGAGCCACTAACTAGAAATGGGCCCAAATCTCAAAGATCTGATCTTCTCCACTCTGAAGATGCACTGAGTCAGGGGCTTTTGGTCACTGTTGGCTACAGCTGGGTGAAAGTTTTCAACAGCACCTTTTTCTTGGCCAAAAATATGCAGATTTGGTGACACCCAAATGTTTCACGAATTCGCATCAATTTCACCAGACGTTTTTGGTTTAAAAAAAAATTCCAAAAGTATCAAAACGTTTTGATTTTTCAATTTGAATTGAGGTTTTTCGTTTTGAAATTTCCTTTGATTTTTATTTTAGAAAATGGAAAAATATTTGTAAAAATGCCCACAATGGAAATGAAAACATGTTGTGTCAGGTCAAACCAAATGACCCAAAACATTTTAATTTTTTTTTTAACTTTTCAAGTTGTTGAAAATGTTGAACAAATTTGTTTTCGGTTTGATCTGAAACACATCCTCTCCCCAGCCCATTTTTCAGACTTGCCAATAAACGGAAAAAGCTTGGTTTTTTCACTCAAATCTAATACTGACCTAGGCTAGCGTTGAACTAGCCGCAGAATAAACTGTAGTTCTCAACACCATGCCTGAGCCAGGCTGTCTGCAGCAAACATTTGTTAACTTTTTAGTCTTCATTTTTTCCCCCCACTATCCAGGCACATTTGAAAAGCAATCCCCTTATCATCACCACCCTCTTTGGATGTTGGGTCTTCACGATTAACGTACCACGCACCAGAATCGGTAGTGCACAGGCTCACGGACACAGAAGCAAACCAAGATGAAACAGGCAGTCATGGTGGGGGGAATAAGACAAGGCTTAAACAGCAAAGAGTGATGTCCTGGGAAGACTGACATGGGTAATAAGAAGGATTCCGAGTTCTGAGAAATTGCATTAACCAATCAAGTAGTGAATTAGCTATTTGGAGAGGAAAAAAATCAATGGGCCCTGATCCTAAGTGGTGCATTAATGCATTAGCAGCAGTTCTGCGGAAGGATGGTATGCAGCAGTGGCTGCCTAATGTGATTTCAAGAGGCTG
Source organism: Mauremys mutica (assembly GCF_020497125.1). Classification (NCBI taxonomy): domain Eukaryota; kingdom Metazoa; phylum Chordata; order Testudines; family Geoemydidae; genus Mauremys; species Mauremys mutica. The sequence goes on along the minus strand of NC_059092.1, from coordinate 15,918,998 downwards.
TGGCGACCAGCCAGCAGGCGCTAGAATTATCGTCTGTCCTTTCCACTCCTTTTCCTTCATCTTTCCAATCTCCTTGTCGGCTTCTGAATTTTAAGTCATTCGACTGTTGCAAAGACAACATGGAAAGGTGGAGAACACGGCTGTGATGGAGTCCAATCCACGCAGAATCTTCAGAGGAATCTTTCACGCGGCGGTGCACACAGCACTCCATATTAGTGCTATTAAAGGAATGCCTAGAGAGGCCCCTATTGAGATCAGGGCCCTGTACTGCTGTACATACACACAACAGGGGATGGTGCGTGCCCCAAAGAACTCACAATCTAAATAGACAAGACAGACAAATAGTGGGCCGGGGGGAGGAGGAAGTATTCGTATTCCCAGGCTACTTATAGGGAAATTGAGGCACACGGTAGCTCGAGCGACTTGCCCAAGGAGTCTGCGGCAGAGCCAGGAACTGAATCCAGATCTCTTAAGCTCTATTCCAGTGCTAGAGGCCTTGTTACACGTGAATGTTTTACATAAGTATCAATTTAAACCTATTAAGTTAAACTGGTGCAACCCCCTGCATGGATTAAACACTCGTATTTGTATTTGAAAGTGGCTTTGTTGGTTTAGCTTAAATAAATTGGGGCAGGTCTGTACTACCAAGTTTTCCTGGCATTGCTCTCTCAGTTAGGGATGTGAAAAACACACACACATACACACCCCACCAATCAACATAGTTATGCTGCCAAATGCCGTAGTCCTTCTGCTGGCATAAGCATGGCTATACTGGGTCAGACCAAAGGTCCATCCAGCCCAGTGTCCTGTCTTCTGACAGTGGCCAATGCCAAAAGCCCCTAAGGGAATGAACAGAGCAGGGAATCAAGTGATCCATCCCCTGTCGCCCATTCCCAGCTTCTGGCAAACAGAGCCTAGGAGGGATTAAAGCAGGCTGGAGGGATCCTGTGCAGAACCCGGCCAATCAGAGAAGAGCAGAAAGGCAGCCAATCAGAGCCAGGCTGGGCCCTATATAAAGGCTGCACAGCAGAGGAGATGGCAGTCTCCCCCTGACAAGCAAGGGAGGAGGACTGGCTCCCAGGGATAGCACCTTAGCTAGACCGGCGCTGGGCAGGCTCAGGGGAGCAGAGGGAAAGCCTGATCCCTGCCAGGCTGAGACCCCTGAAAGAAAGGGCCGAGAAGGTGCAAGGGCCAAAGGGAAATGGCCCAGGGAGTGTGAGCAGTAGAGGGGGAGAGAAGGAGGGCAGATCATGGCTGCTGCTAGAGGGTCCCTGAGCCAGGACCCAGAGTGGTGGGCAGGTCTGGGTCCACCCCACCCCTACACTGCAGCTGGCCGTGGAGGAGAGCGGCCCGATACAGACTGTGGCTGGCCCCTGAGGCAAAGCCCTAGACTCTGGGGCTGCAGTTGGCCACGAGGGCAGGTGCAGAGTGAGGACTGTGGATACCCCCGGAAGGGGGGAGAACCGAGTGGGGCGCAGCCGGAGGGCTCTGTCCAGAAGAGGAGGCCACAAGCCAGGGAGCACCGCGGGTCCCAGGCAGCACAGCAGAGCAGACAACGGGTGAGCCACCACCTGCAGAGGGCGCTCCACAGCTGGACAGAGCTAATTCCCCGAGCGACTGGCAGGAGGCGCTGCGGTGGTGAGTCTGTGCTCTGTTACACTAGGAACACCGTCTCTCTCGCTTGGGGACGTGATTTAACTATGCCTTCGAAAGAACTCCTTTTGTCAGTGTAAATTGTGTCTCCGTCGGGGGCTGTGCTGGCAGAGCTCCGCTGGTATAGCTATGCTAGCCAAGTAGTTGTAGTGTAGAAACTCTCAATCCCAAAGAAAAACCCTTGGGATTGGGATTAAGAGGGTCCACTTGCATTGATTCATCTGTATTGGTTTAAAAAACAATTTAATTTAAACTGGCACAATTTCCCCGTGCAGACAGGCCTTAACTCCAAGACCATTCTTTCTCTTTTCCTAACGATCATAGCAGAGAAGGGGCATTGCTCCTTACATGTAACCTGTGCAGTGTTGGTGAAAACAAAGCGGGGAGGCAATATGGTCTATTTGTTAGATCAGGGAATCAACTGGGAGGAGTTAAGAGACCTGGCTTCTCTTCTCGCTTTCCTCACTGTGTGGCTGGGAGCAAGTTAAACCTTCTGTGATGTATTAAAGTACTTGCTATGTATGTGTGACCAAGAACCTTTGCTGGATTATGCCATGAGACGTTCTACCATTACATCGAAAAAAGAGTCTGTACTGGCAGTAAGAGCCTGTGTTTCTGCAATGGAAGACGTATCTAGGGCTGTCACCCGATGGGTGTACGGGCACCATTTTTTCAGCTACAGCGGACGGGAAAGTGGTGGCGCTCCACTTGGAGCCTCCACTGTCAGGGGCTGTTAAACCGATGTCCCTCCCAGTGTAATGCTGACTAAGCAGTGTTGGAGAACATCTTTATGGCGTGGGCTAGAAAGCGCAAAAGGCACAGCGGTGAGGCAAAGCAAGCCCACGGGCCGACTCCTGAGTTACAGCCATCTCTGGAGCAGTGAGGCATGCCGGAGCAGCTGAATGTGGATTCTCAAAACAACCGGGAGCCTTTTTATCTGTAACAGAAAGCACCTGACCACAGGGCACAGTATGCGACTGCATTCAAATCCCCTTTTAAGGGAGAAATAAGACTTTAGTTCTCAGACAATATTTGATTTTAATGATGCCAGGACAGAGGCAACAGACTATCAGTGGAAATTCTAGTAGAAAACTTCCTCTGGCCTCTGATTTCCACTAGTCTCTATTGATTTCTTCTGTCCCCTTCAGTAGAAGGACCAATAATCCCAGGAGCCAGTAGCCCAGTAGACCCGTTGCTCTATTCCAAAGCCCAGTTGACCCATTGGGACTAGCAGAACTGGAATTTCCACTGGGCCTGGGTTGTTTGAGGAGTGATGGTAAAACTACAGGAACAGCCAGCGGCTGCCCTGAGAAGGAGATGGCGGCCACAAGCACCATAGCTCTGAGAAGGAGCGGCTCCAAGATGGCCACCGCAGCAGACAGATCAGCTTTGAGAAGTGGATTCAAGATGGCGGCAGCAGACGCGGTTGCTCAGTCTCTCTGGGGAGGAATGATTCCAAGGTGCGAGTCGCTCTGAAGAGGGGTAGTTCCCAGAAGGCGACTGGAGGCAAATTGGCTCAGCCCTGGGCGCTGTGCCGAAAAATAGTCCAACGTGGGAGCTGCGGCAGTTTTCCTCTTGCCTGTCTAGATTAGAAAAATTCTTGTGCTTTGAATAAAGATTTATTCAAATGCACAGAAGGCAACATTCACCTTTCACTTTTCCCTGTATTTTTTTAATACATCCTTGGAACAAGGAAGTAGATGGAAGCCAAAGAGAGCTTAAAATAAACATTGAAAGGAAAGAGAGTGTGAATCAGCCAAAATCCCATGGCTTGAATATACTCTGCCACTTTGACCTTCTGTGGCCTGCTTCCACAGCTCGAGACGGGCATTTTGTCAGCTTTAGGGCCGCTGCTCTCCACTCTGGTTTCAATTTCTTTTCCCATGTCAGGACATATTATTAAAAAAACAATTGCCTTAAAACATTTCTCCGTGTTAATTTAGAACAATGGGTCATTCACCTACATAATGCAGTGCTAATCACACAATTACTCCGTGCTGCATTATATTGAAAAAAAATACTTGAAATCCAAAACAATATCTTGTAAAGAATTAATTTGGTTTGACTCAGGCACAGTAATTCTTCTCTCTCTGTGTTTTTTTTTTTCCCCCTCATGTCGAAACCAGAGCTGGCTAAGAGTAGTTCAAGTAATTCTGAAGTAATCAATCTTTTTTTATTAAGATGAGCTCAAAGGACATTCAAGGCCAAGGATGGAAAAGGGAGACACCGGGCCAAATTTGCCCCCGGTGTAACTTCTTGCTGGACGACAGTAGGCTCTATGACCGCAGGCAGCAGGCACGCCCCCCGAAATTTTTCACATGGTGTGTACAACTGAATTGTTCTCATTTCAGGAGTCGCAGCACCACTCGGGTTTGGCCTGGCAGCCACTTTGACAAAGGACCCCCGGGCCAAACCTGGGTGGCACCCTCCTCCCGTGCACCAGGTCACAATGCCACTTGGTTTGGAAGACCTCTCAAAGAGGGGGTGCAGGGCAAACTGCCACTTCTCCCTCCTTTACCCGGTCCCCAAGGTAGCCCTGCCCCTGCTAAAGGTACACACCATGCATAACATGCATACGGCTGTGTGGGGTATAGAGTCCCTCCTCCTGAGGGAGCGTCACCCCCACCCTCCTATTCTAGCTCCACCAGAAGTTATGGGATTGGGGCGGTGCGATGGGATGCATAAACCCCACACTGGCAGTGACAGGGTTAAAGGGAACTGCAGAACCCAATTAACACATTCTGTGGCACCTGGAGGGGAGACAGATAATTAAGGATTCGGCCCAGCTGGGGAGAACCAGACTAGGTGGTTCTGATAATGCAGTTCTCAAACTTTTGTCCTGGTGATCCCATTCACACAGCAAGACTGAGTGCGATTTCCCCCCCCCCCCAAATTAAAAACACTTAAAAAATATATTTAACGCCATTATAAATTGCTGGGGGCAAAGCAGGGTTTGGGGTGGAGGCTGACAGCTTGTGACCCCCTGAGGGCTGGAGAACCCCTGTGATAATGGAAGCAGTGCAGGAAGAGGAGACCCAGGAAGGAGGTAGAAGGAAGTTTCTGGTCTCCGGGAAAGGAGCCAGAGGACGGAGCTTGTACCCTAGGGATCTCTCTCAAGAAAGAAAGTGGGTAGCTGGGGAGAAGGAGACTCCTAATGCAGTCCTAGGAGAAAAGAGACTCCAGAGGAGCAGCCCTGAGGATCTGAAGCTCAAGAGGATCTGGGGATCCCTGGAAAAAGCCCTGGGAAGCAGCACCCTGTAAGCGCTCTGCAGCGCCTGGGAGAGGAGCAAAGAATCTGTGGAGGATTGAGCCTGGGAAGGATGGAAGAGGTTTGGGGTTTTTTTGGTTCCTTTGAGTTTGGACACTATTATCCTGGAAGGGATGGGACTTTTAATGTGATCTCGATGGAGGGCCAAACCACAGCATGGACCTCTGAAATCCAGAGGAGGAGGCAGCACAGGTGCTGCATCGCTGGGTCTTGCTACAAGGAGGCGCTTCGGGATGGGTGAGTCTATGACATGCAGAAATTACTGAATGAAATTCTACTGCTTGTGTTATGGCTGATTGTGATGTCCCCTTCTGGCCTTAAAGTCTCCGAACCCTGGGTCTGAAGGGTCAGTAACTTGGGGGGATTAAGAGGAGTAGGGACTGAGAAGATCCGTTTGTGGTGCGACGCTGAGAGGAGCCACAGAGCTCTTGGCTCTGAGAAACCAGCAAAGTCCTCAGTGTCAGTGATCATCCTGGGATGATGGAGTCCGAAATCAAATCGCTTGAATTTTCTGAAGTGGGCAGCTCAGTTTTCAGGGTGCTCAGCCTGAGACCTTTTAAGGGGCCTGCCTTTCAGAAAGCCCTGAGCACCCAGCCTCTGAAAATCAGGCCCCTTTATAAGGCATCCCAAACTGGGCACTCAGAAACTGAGGCTCCTAAAATGCCTAGTCATACTGGAAGAAGTAGGCTGATGGCTTCCAGCCTGTGTCATTGGCAAGGGGGCGCTTTCAGAGCTGTGGTGACTGCATGAGGCCGCTGCACCTTTCAGGCACAGAGCATTCTCAGCAGGCAGAATTCAAAAGACGCAGTAGCTTCAGCTGGAGTTGGCTGGGAAGCCGTCTGCAGGAGTGAACTGAGGGCTTGTCACTAAGCATGCACTCACTGCGCTCGCTTGACTCATGTTTGCTGGCGCTTTTGTTTCTCCTGGTTGTTGGGATCATCAGTTAAAATCAGTGCAGTTAATTAAAAAGGCCTGCTGTGGCTCTGGAGCGGTCACAGAGTCAATGAGGGTCCCTGTTCTTCTGTAAGTGCATCCGGGGGTCTCCTTAAGAGCTAGTGCATCCTGCGTGACTATCGGTGTGGTCTCCTAAGCCTTGGCCGGGGCAGGAGAGGAAGACGCAGCGACGAGACTGAGGAATGACTGAGAGAGGCCAGTCAAAGGCCTTGGTGCCGTCACAATATTTAAAGCCTTCACTAGCAGTCTAGAGGGAGGAGGCCACACCCAGGGAGATTGTTATAACTGTTGTTCATGAGCCTTTTTTGTATGTTGGCTACAACCATCCGGTTGCCCAGCTGGCTTTGATTTTTCCACAAAGCCCTCCCCAGAGCCCTGGCATTGGCTCGGTTAAAGGAACCTGCCATGGATCGGATAGCACCCTTTCCCGCTAGGGCTGGGCGTGCACAGACTATTACTAGGTGTGAATGTGCTGAGGGTGAATTACATTTCAATGTGTTTTTTGCACTCGGCCGATAAATCTTTCAGTAGCCTAATTTTGGCATGAGCCATCAGGCTGGGTCTGCGTGACCCAGAAAGGAAAAGCTTTTAAATTATCAAAAAGTCCTGCTTATCTGCGCCCAGAGAGAGTCAAGGGCTCGGTGGCTTATTCAAACCTTCCCCTTCATCGGGGGAGTTGCCTTTGCCCAGTCAGGGAATCGCAACTATACAACGTGACTTATGGGACCAGTCACAACTGACCACAACAGCTTCAAATGTCAAACACGCAATACTGAAAGGGAACTGAAAAGGAGGTGTCAAAATTCAGAGTAATTCTGAATAATGAGGAAACCGGAGAAGGCTGCAGTCTGCTCCGGAACACTGTGTGTGAGCAGGAAAAAAAGCCACTAAATCTGCCAAGTAAATTAGTCCCCCTGAGTTATTTGCTCAGCTGCGCTCAAGAGCATTGTTGTCTCTGGATTATGGCCCCAGAGCTCAGGCTGCTGCAGAATAAAAAGGTGCTTGTGATGCTTAAATGGGACCTGCAAAGGAAGTCCTTAGTTTAGATGCCATTTCAGCCTCCCGGCTTACAGGCTGGCTTGCGACGCCTCAGCCATGGTTGTGGCTTCTTGGGGATTTGATGGAAATTGCTGCAGCACCGGAATGACCTCGGGATGCACAGTACAGCTGTGGCTTCATACTTTCCCCTCCCCCAAACTTCCTCACGCCTAGCTGGGATGTCCCCGGCGGTACAGCATTATTGCTATTGCTGCTGTAGTTCTGCTCCCCTATGCAACTTTGGACGTGCTAAGCGCCTCTCTAAATCCGGCCCTGAGCCTGCATCCCTTGCGGGGGTTTTGCCTGTGCAAGGACTGCAGGATTGGGACCTGGGTGTGCAAGTGGCTGAGGCCTGGAAGGGGCAGAATTTTATTTAGGCCGCATAAATTCTAGAGCTAGCCTTGATCCCTAGTCTAACACCCAGGATGGTCAGCGCCGTGTCTGACGGACGTGTCTTGGGAAGGGCTGGGCGAGACAGTGGCAGGCAGAACTGCGCTCTGAACTGGACTCCTTTACCCCAGCAAAGATGTTCCCTGATCTGTATGTGTAAATTCCATCTCTGCCCGCCTCCCGGGGGGATTGGAATGGTCATGGCACTTCTGACAAGCTCTGCAGGGCTCAGGAGGCAGTGATGGGAGCCCAGTGAGGGGTCAAAACAGGAGGGGGATCTGGGTGGTGAGAGAGCTGATGCAATTCCTACATGTTCAGTCAGCCAGTGATTGGCACTAGTGGCAGCATGGTCTAGTGGGTAGAGAACTACTGAACTCGGGAGTCTGGGCTTGAGTTCCCAGCTCTGCCACTGACCTGCCGTGTGAACTTGGGCAAGTCACTTTGCCTCTGTCTCGCCTATTTAGGCTCTGTGGGGCAGGGACTGTCTCTAAAGCTGTGTTTGTACAATGCCCGGCACTATTAGGGTGACCAGACAGCAAGTGTGAAAAATCGGGACAGAGTGTGGGGGGGTGGTAATAGGAGTCTATATAAGAAAAAGACCCCAAAATTGGGACTGTCCCTATAAAAATTGGGACATCTGGTCACCCTACGCACTATGAAACTTTGACCTTGGCTGGAGCCTCTGGGCGCTACTCCAGTGCAAATAATAACAATGCAAAAAGTTTCTTCCCCTCAAAGTCAGGTTCTTCAGTTCCCAAATGCCTCCTAGTCTAAATATCCCTGTGTAGGCTTAGCGGAGGGAGGAGAGGTATACAAAGCAGTGCAGGATGATGCACTGAAGTTGAAAGGATGAAAGCAGAAATCCCACCCCCCCATTATCCTTGTCACACTAATTCCTGCCCACTCCTCTCCTACAGTGGGTGTTTGTGCTGCAGAATACAGCAGTCAATTATGGGGCTAATTAAAAAATCACCTCCTGTAGGTGTAGCCAATTTTTTAACTTAACGACACAAATCTTTTGTGCAGGCGTCTGCGTGTGTTTGCATGAATGTGCTACGGTCTGTAACTCTGCAGCTCTTGCTGCATGTTTGGGGTGGAGGTGTACGCAGTCACATGTGCGTGTTTGTGTTTGTCTGCCTGGCACTTGTATACAAGTGTGTGCGCTGGCAAATCCTCTGTGTGCCTCTCTGCATCCTTGCCTGCCTCTGTGTATTTCAGCCTCCTTTTTTTTTAGCAAAACAAGTCCACAAAAGCATTTCCCAGGCTAGTCATCCAGACAGTATTATCTGTGATAGCAAAAACAAAGGATTTAAGCAGATTTGCTAAGCCTGCCTAACACACAACAGAGCTTCTTGCTGCTATCTGTCCTGTCCTTGCTCCATTACACAGACTCTTGGGAAGGAAAGTGAAACTGCAGAAGGGAATCTGCAGCTCCTCCTCCCCGACTCTTTCCCTCATTCAACTCCCACTCCAGTCTCCGCCTCAAATGTTGGTGGGTGCAGAAAGATTCCCTGCTATTGTGGAGAAAATTAACTGGAGACAGATGGGAATTATTGCCAGTGATTTCCATGGGGGTGGGAATTGCTGGGGTTGGGAGCTGGGCACTGGGGGTAGCCTGACTCAGTTGTGGCAAATTGGCTCCGAATAGCAAGACCTTCATTCTTCTTATCCTGGCACTAGAAAAGGTTCAGAAAAGGGCAACTGAAATGATTAGGGGTTTGGAGAGGGTCCCATACGAGGAAAGATTAAAGAGGCTAGGACTCTTCAGCTTGGAAAAGAGGAGACTAAGGGGGGATATGATAGAGGTCTATAAAATCATGAGTGATGGGGAGAAAGTGGATAAGGAAAAGTTATTTACTTATTCCCATAATACAAGAACTAGGGGTCACCAAATGAAATTAATAGGCAGCAGGTTTAACACAAATAAAAGGAAGTTCTTCTTCACGCAGCGCACAGTCAACTTGTGGAACTCCTTACCTGAGGAGGTTGTGAAGGCTAGGACTATAACAGCGTTTAAAAGAGAACTGGATAAATTCATGGAGGTTAAGTCCATTAATGGCTATTAGCCAGGATGGGTAAGGAATGGTGTCCCTGGCCTCTGTTTGTCAGAGGGTGGAGATGGATGGCAGGAGAGAGATCACTTGATTATTGCCTGTTAGGTTCACTCCCTCTGGGGCACCTGGCATTGACCACTGTCAGTTGACAGGATATTGGGCTAGATAGACCTTTGGTCTGACCCAGTATGGCCATTCTTATGTTCTTCCTATACATGGGGACCATTAAATATGCCACTGAAATGCTACCACCTCTGGGATGGAGCACATCTTTTGGGTAACCATGCACAGCAACACCGCAACAGTTTAGGCCAGGATGTGAAGAATATCTATCTGCTGGGTCAGCAGCACATTAAAGTAGGGAGGCAGAACCTAAAGCCTCAGCGTCCTGGCAAAATCCAAGGGGAACATCAGAGCGGGTTGGAAACTAGAATTCCCATTCTGCAGGAAATCCTTCCTTTCTATTCCCCACCCCCCACCCCAAACTGGAATGAAAGGCCAAAATTTGAAACTTCCCAAGAAATGAACATTCAAATTGTTCTTGATTCAGAACCATCTGATAATGTCAGAACGTTATTATACCATATGAAATGTAATCAATGTACGATTGACAAGCATATATATAAAATTACCTTAACATGAATATTTTAATATAAGAAGTCGAATTGAAATGCTAACATTGAAACAAAACATTGACTTTTTCTCATTGGAAATGTCATCACAATCAACCAGTTCCCGTAAAATGTTTCAGTTTCAAGGACGCCGCGTTTTCTGATGTCTACCTCTCCGGCTAAACATTTTTCTAGTTAATGTCTCCTCCCTTTGCAAAACCTGTCTTGGGTATTTGATGGCCCAGGCTGTCTGCATTTTAGTCTCATGTCTCCTCTAAGAGCTGGCCCCTCCGGCATGCCCCAGGCCCACCCTGTAGCGTGGGCTCAATAATGGCTCAGAGAAACGAGCAATGTTTAGCCTATTAGATGTTTAGTGGCATTGTAACCTACTGGCCATCAGACTCCCTCGGGGTTGGACCCTACCCTGGTAAATCAGGCAGCAGCCCAGAGGACGAAGCGGCCGCTGAAAGATCGCTGTGACGCTGGCAGCGTTGGCACGTGGACAGAAGCAAATCAGTGAGTCAGCACTTGGCAGTGGCAGCAGCCACATCTTAGTGCCCTGGCCAACTCGTCGTTAACGTGAGCAGAGACTATGTTCCAAGGCCATTGGCTGCTGGCTGAGGAGCTAAGAAAATGGGCACAGCACTGAACCTGGGGGCGAAGGGAGTGTGTAGGGGCCATACCTCCCCCACCCAGACGTCTCCTTGTGGGGACAGGGGCATGAGAGGCAGGAGAGCTGCCCCACTCTGCCTCCTGAGTGAGAATTCATCTGCACACTTGTGATGCCAGCCCGGCCCCTCTGCCTATTTTGCTGTTACCAGATGTTGCAGTTGCCTGTTTTGGTCTACTCATTCCACATGAAGGCTGCCTCTGTCGGTCAGGCCAATCCCATGATAGCTTGGGCACACGGGTGTAGCAATGGCCTGAAACGACTGGCTTTGTGCTGCCAAACGCAGGACTCGTGAGCTGTGGGATGGTCTGGTGGTTACAGCAACAGACCAAGCGGCAGGAGTCCTTGGTTCTGTTCCCACCTCGCCACTGATTGGCATTGGGAACTTGGGCAGGTCATCTGGCTGTCAAAAGCTTAATCTGTGTTTAGGCTACTCATTTAGATACTTGCTTTTCAAAAGTGCAGAGAACCTTCTGCTTCCATTGAGGTCAGTGGGAGCTGCGAGTGCCCAGCACCTCTCAAAGAAAACCTCCTGTTTTAGGTGCTGAAAAGCCAGTTTTCAGAGCAGCTGAGCACCCACAATAGAAGCCAGTGTGAGCTGTGGGTGCCTGGCAGTTTTAAACATCAGGCTCTGAAAATGCTTGGAGGTGCCTAACCTTTGGCACCCAAGTTGGAAAACATTTGCCTTTCTCTGTGACTCGATTTCCACAGCTGTAAAATGGAGATAGCGGCAGAACACCTCAAGGGGGAGGACGATCTTGCGGTGGAAGCGCTAGATGGGAATCCGCAGATCTGGGGTCAGTTCCGAACCGTGCCACAGACTGACTAGGTGGCCTTGGGCAAGTCTCTTAATCACTCTGGGCCGCAGTTGCCCATTTGTAAACTGGGAATAATAATCCCCACTTTTTCCCACCCTTGGGATATCTTCTCTATTCAGACTGTAAGCACCTGTCTCACATTGGGATTATGTGTGTGTTCAGCACCTTGGACAGCCAGCTCCCTACTGCTGCCTCTCTGCCATCATGCAACTAATAACAGCACCTACGAGACGTGAGGAGGCTGTAAAGCTGAACCACGTCCATGTTGGTAAAGTGCTTTGAGATCCTGGGATGGAAGGTGCTGAATAAATCCACTCCTGATGCAAGAGTTGGGCCTCCGTCCTAGACTGGCAGCCCTGTCATTCCTCGGAGAGCGGGAGCAGGGACGTCCGTCGATTCCTTCATTCCAAGGCCGGAAGGAACCACTGTGGATAGTGTTAGTTGGGAATTCTGACAGAACCTTTTTTTTTAATTAAAAAAAGTGCTAACTCATTGAGACCAAAACTCTCTATGGTTTCAACACATTTCTTAACTTGGCTTTTTTTTTAAAAAACCAAAAAATGCTGGTTTCCCAATTCAAAATGACTTTTTGTTGATAAGTTTATTTTATTTTTTAAAATGTTTGTAGAAAGTCAGGAAATGGTTTGAAGTTGAAATGAAATGAGTGACCTAAACTGATCTCCTCCCTCCCCCCTCTGGATCCACAAGTTTTGGTTACTGAAAATTTTCATAATTTTGACTCTTTGTCCTGATTTTTTTTTTCTTGTCCCAAATCTCACATGTTCGGCTCTAGTTCTCTGTGACGTTGGGGCCTAGTTCCCGGTACTTCTACATTCATGCATCTGGGTAGGCTTCTCTGGGAGGCATAGACTATCTCCCTGGAGCACTGGGTGCTGTCCATGGTCCTTTGATCTGTCTCTCCCCTCTGGATCCCTTATTTTGAACCCTTGACCTCGCTCCCATCCCTGTTTTTGTTTTTTATTGTCCCAAGCTGTCTAGTTGGATGCATCCTTCTCCTTCCCTTTCTCCCTCCCCATACTCTCTTGATCCCTCTGTGGAGGGGGGATGTTTGGGTTGGTTCTACTGGCAGAAGATGAGCATCTGCCTGGCTCTCACATAGACCATCTCATCCCTCAGGCTGGACGAGACTAGATGCTGGGAACAAGGGGAGGGGAACAGGAACAACTCTAAAAAGCAGCAAGAAAAGACTGGTCTCCATTGTGCTTGCAACTTTCTTTTCTTGGCTGCCAGGAGATTTACCATTAAACGGCTGTTCAGGACTCTTTCAAGCCACTAATTAGATATGCCAGAAGCCTTAATGAGAACTTTTTATTTCGCTTCCATTTTTTTAAGCAGGTTTAAAGGTTCATTAGAGATCCACAAAGGATCTCAAAGTGCATCTCAAACCACACTCCACTCTCATAAAATAACTTCCTTTGCCTCCCCGCCTCCCAACATTAGCTTCTCTTTCTTTCCTGATTACCAACAGCTTGGGCCCTGAACAGCAGGTCAGCAAAATCTTGTTGGCCCGCCTGCCTTCCGAGGGCTGGCTTGTGAATGGCAGATGCTGAGAGTGGGTAATTTGGGGGAGGAGGACATGTGGTTGTGGAGACCGCCTTGTTCACCCTCCCGTCTTTCTCACCTCTCTTTATTCTTTCACTCTTTCCATTCTCTCATGTGCTATCTTGCCTTTCTCACCATCTCATGCACCTTCTCTTTCTTCCTTTTCAATTTTCTCTCATTCCCTCCATCTCACTCTTTTGCTCGTCTTTCTCTCTTTTTTCTCAGTCTCTCTTCCTCTTTCCTAATTTTTTTGCTGGCATTAAGGGCAATCATCACGGAATTTCTCCCAGCATGATTCCCGTGGTGCTAGCACATTCAAGAGGCTCTCAGAACAAGTGGCATTCAAAGAAACATGTGCACGAATGCCTTTGAGTTCCAGTAGGTTTCCAACCACATCTGAGCTGTCATCAATGCTGTCTCTCTTACCAGTGGTCTCATGGTCTTCAGCCACTGAAGGCTTCTTCTTTCATTGCAGGAGAGCATGCCCTGGTAACAAACAGGCCTGTCCCAGCTGGGTAGAGACCTTCAAGAGAAACAAAAGGTCAGGATGGGACGATGAGAGACTCGTAGAGGAAAGCTTTGGACAGAGGGAAATGGACAATGTTAAACATACTGACTGTCTTTACTATACTAATTTGTCCAGAGTCTAGCACAGTGGAGTCCTGATCCCTCCCTGTCATCAGAGAAATGTTCATGCTAGAATAGCCACCGGTCTCAGAATACACTGGACCAGGTGTCATAACTACAGATCTGTTCTGCATCTGGCAGCTTAAGAGCTCTTCCTTTGTTCTGGGCATTGTGACGGCAGCAAAATAGTAAGTGTCATGTAAAACTGTGAGCAAAATCAGCCACCAAGCCAGCTGCTGCTACCAACTTCAACCTCGGCCCAGAAGATTGACTTTCACGTGAGGGCAGTGTTCCGTGGCTCCCTGCTCCAGACCAGGATTTCGACCCTGTGTCAAGATAGCAGGCAGAAGAGGCTGTCATTGTTGACGCATTCCTCTGACCACCTCACCAGCACTTTGCCCAGTAATCTACTTTTTGCCAGAACTACTTTTGGCATGCCGGTGCCATCAGCATGTTCAAACAGCTGCGTCTGAATCCATAATGTCTAGTTGAGCTGGAGCATATTGTTCAGAAAGACAGCCAGTGCTGGCTGAAAGACTTCAAGTGACGGGGAACCCACCCCTGCCCTAGACAAATTCTTACAATGACTGCTAAAAATCTGTACCTCCTGTCCAGCCTTTGGAGCGCATTCTGCCTTTGTCTGCTAAACTCAGATTTTTTCCTCCACTTAATTCCCCTAGCCTGAGAAGCAGGGTGAGCGTTATTCAGTCATGCTCCAGAAACAGACGTGAAGGCAGATATCGCTCTAGTAAGCTGATGTCTAGTTCTTTTTGGAAGCTGAGCTTACCACCAGCAAAATCGGTTCTGCTTGTGTCTTTTTAAGACACACGCTCAGGTATAGAGCTGCAGGCTGCTGGTTATGCTCTTGTAAGTAAATGAACATCTCGTGGTGCCCAACAATTTCTAATATATAAATAAAACGATAAATATGTGGCATATGCAGGGTGATTGCACCAAAGTTTACTGGCAGTTACTGACCTGTGGTACTCGCCTATGGCTCTGGTCATCTCCAAATTCATACCACAACACTCCAATTAACTTACTTCCACATGCTATCTTATTATGTGCAGATTTCTCATTTTAAATTCTTTACAGAATGCGTTCAAAATATATATTTTGACACATCTATCAAAATATTAATAAGCGCTCCTACATAGTGCTTCATCTTTAGATCTCAAAGCACTTTACAAAGGAAGTCAGTATCATTATTCTCATTTTTCAGAGGGGGAAACTGAGGCACGGGGAGGGGAAATGACTTGTTCCAGGCCACTTAACAAACCAGTGGCTGAGCTGGGAATAATACACAGGTCTGGTGACTCCAGTCCACTGTCCTATCCCCAAAGCCATGTTAAGAGTATTGCTATTGCAAACAAATGAACACCTTTATGATAACTAGTGAACTGGGAATAATTCAGATTTAAAGCCACAGAGGGAAATAAAGATGAATATTCTGGCTTCATAAAGACGGTAGAACTAAGGCTGTCTGGGTGTGACCTTGGCAGCTGTTAGAGAATGTGTTTGGTTTTCTAGGGGAATGGGCAAGGTATGTTTGTCTGTGGGTGGAAGCTGCATGTGAGATATAAAATAGGTCTGTGAGTCGGGGTAGGTATATATGAGCAGGTAAGGTACGTGAGTGTTCAGCTGTCATTTGTCCTTGTTTCGGTGGTTTTGTATTACTGTCCCTGTGATGGCTAAAGCACTTGCGGAGCCAGGAGTGAGGGGAAGAGAGCTGATTTGCTGGATAGCCTGTCAATCACTCAAAGAGACAGGGGAGGAGCTTCTCTTCTCTGCAAAGGCTTCTGGGTAGGGAAGCCCTCTATAAAACTCTCTGGTTTTCAGCTGGGAGTTCAGAATTGCAGGAGGAAGGGTCACCTGGAGGATGCTGGGTCTGTTGGAGTCATGTTCTGGAAGGAATTCCTTGTTAGTGTATTAATTTATTATTATTTTAAACACTCCAAACTAGATCTTGCTGCTTTATCAGAGAACCTTACTACCATTCCTTGCCTGGTCCCTTAGAAACCAGCTTGTTTCTGCAAAGTGCTTTTTGCATGTGTGTGCGTGTGAATGTGCATGTTTGTTTAGTTTAATGAATATATAACACATGGTTCTTTCATCGCTGAGTGGTGATGTCACTTCAGAAATTAATGATGCTCTGTTAGAAACAGAGTGTGACTCAGTATTTGGTTAGCAAATCAGTGTTACCCTGAGCTGGGGGGAGATTTAATGAGTAGCAGAAGTTAATGTTGCATTGTGTTAACACAACAGTTCCTTCTGTGTGAACAATTGCTTTACTTGGGTGGCCTTAATGCTGCATAACCAAAGGTGACGGTGACAAAGTTCCTCCTCTACCTTGGTGGGTCCTACGCTTTATTGGCAGATTTGTTCCTTGGTGATCTTCCCCTCTGGTGGAGCTCACAGTCTGGGTCAACTCCTCCTGTGTCTGATCAGGAGTTGGGAGGTTGGGGGGAACCCGGGCCTGCCCTCTACTCCAGGTTCCAGCCCAGGGCCCTGTGGATTGCAGCTGTCTATAGTGCCTCCTGGTACAGCTGTGCGACAGCTACAACTCCCTGGGCTACTTCCCCATGGCCTCCTCCC
This sequence comes from Mauremys mutica, assembly GCF_020497125.1. Taxonomy (NCBI): domain Eukaryota; kingdom Metazoa; phylum Chordata; order Testudines; family Geoemydidae; genus Mauremys; species Mauremys mutica. The sequence continues at coordinate 15,902,757 of NC_059092.1, read as the reverse complement.
AACACCTTCTTTATCCTCACCACAGGACCTTCCTCCTGGTGTCTGATAACGCTTGTACTCCTCAGTCCTCCAGCAGCTACACCCTCTCACTCTCAGCTCCTTGCGCCTCTTGCTCCCAGCTCCTCACACGCCCCCCGCCTGACTGGAGTGAGCTCCTTTTTACACCCAGGTGCCCCGATTAGCCTGCCTTGATTGGCTGCAGGTGATCTAATCAGCCTGGCTGCCTTAATTGGTTCTAGCAGGTTCCTGATTACTCTAGTGCAGCCCCTGCCTTGGTCACTCAGGGAACAGAAAACTACTCACCCAGTGACCAGTATATTTGCCCTCTACCAGACTCCTGTACCGCACTGGCCTGGGTCTGTCACAGTGACCCAAAATGCCTGCACAAAACCAAGTGCTGATGTTGTGCCTTGGCACCCTGCCCAAGGTTCATGCTAATGTCTGTAATAACACTAAGGTACCCAGGGTTAGAGGGCTTTCCCTTCACCCCCTCCCCTGGTTCTTGTCTCGCAGACAGAAAGCAGAAGACCAGAAGTCCGAAGTGCGGGCAATGCGACGTTTAGTGGGGTTAGTTCCAAACAAGCGCATCCAGAGCTCTCCGCGCCGGCAGAGTCTGTTTCCCACTGTCCCGTTCCCAGCTCTGACACTGCAGAGTATTTACCCCATGTCCCCTTCCCTATTCGCATCTTCTCACCTCCTCCTGCTTAGCAGGCCCAAATATTCCTGTGCACGCTGGCGCACTCACCCCTTTTGTACCCTGTGGGAGGGCTAAGGAGTGAGGTGGTGCTACCATCAGGGACAGGCATTTCTTTGGTCTTTTAGTGTTTTAAACCTTCCACCCCTTTGCCCCTCCCAACTGTGCCTTAAGATAGGGGTTGAGGCAACCTTAAAGCGTGTGCTTGAGTAACACCTTAACTGCGCTTCTCTGTTTCCATTGGACTAACAAACCCATCTGACTGGGCAGAAGCAACATACCCAGTCTTTGTCCTTTGCTTACACTTATAAGAGTATCGAAACCCAAAATTCTATCCCCAGCTGACAGACAAACCTATCCACGAACGCCCAGATATTCTGGGAGGTTTCCACCTGCTGGGTTAGTTGTTCTTCACTGCCAGCGACCAGGTTCAGTCAAGCTGGAGGGAAGAAAGACATTTGGCTCAAAGGGACACGGATCCTGATCTCGTCAATTAAATTCCCTGTTGTCCATTGTGCGCTTGTTCTGGGCATGGGGCCATTGTAGACGAGCACAGAACGTACAGGATGAATGTGTGAGAAGAATATTGTCGCTAGACTTCACAGTGCATCTCTGGACCAGTCATTCACCCCTCTGCCTGTCCATGTCTAAGAGTTCTCCAGCATGGTTCCTGTTCGTGGGACTCTCACCCATTCGTGCCTCCCCGGCCCCACTCACCGCGCTCCTTTTTCTTGCGATCGGTGTAATTAGATTTTGCTTTACTGCAAAAAGGAAGAACCAGAACAAAAAAAAAAACCCCATCCTGACAACCAGTGAAAAATAATTAGTGGCACATTGTATCATTAAACACTAGACTTTAATTAAATTGCGGGGAGATAACTACCTCTTAACGACTGGAAGGCTGGAGCCTGTAGACAGCAAAGCACTCAGCATAATGGAGTAATAGGCCCTGTAAATAGAGACAAGTCAGGGTGCCCTTGTTGATTAAGCACCTGACTAAATTGGGTTGTCACCTCACATCCTGCACCTACTACCTGAAAATTGCTCATTATCTTCCTCCCATTTGATCTCTTTGGAGCTAACAAGCCTTTGCGGCACTTGCACCAGTGATCAAAAGGGACTATTAAATACTCAAAAGTAGGATAATAATAATGAATCTTACTGAGGGTCTTCTCTGCCCTCAGGAATAGCCTGGCTAGTCCATAGTTAGAACTGGCGGGAAATGCCTTTTCTGTCCCTCAAATATTCTGGGGAGTTTAAATTTTTTCCTATCTCAAATCAGGATGGAAAAATCAATGTCAAAAATATTCATGAACTGAAAGCCCCAAACAAAATATTTTCCTTTGATGGTTCCACTTCTTGGTGTGTGTGTGTGTTTTTTTTTTAATCAAGCGATTTGTTGAACCCAAACCTACTTCACAGATGGTTTTGAGAAATAGGCATTTTTGACCGGAAAAAAGAAAAGATTTTGTGGAAAAATTCCCAACTGGTTTGAATGGTTAGAAGTCAGTAGGAAAACAGCCAGAGCAGCTGCTGAATAGGGGCTATTCCTCACAAGTCCCAGCAAGAGGCTAGTGTTAATGGTGCATCAGTTGGGCAGAGGGATGCATATCCAGCAAGCTTTTGGTTACTTGTCTGAGCTTTCTAGCTTAGGGTTGCCAATTTTGGTTGGACGTATCCCTGGAGGTTTCATCACGACATACTCTTTAATTCCTGGAGACTCCAGAACAGTTCTAGAGTGTGGGCAACCCTATTCTCACTTCCTTCATCCTCCATCTCCATCTCAGAGGTGCCTGAGAACCGTCAGTCAATACACTAGGCCTTGGCCTATGAGTAAAGAACTAGCAGCTTCACTGGAAATATCAAGCTGGGCTGGAGGTGAATGTAGAACTGGAGTGGTTAGAATACGCCTAACGTCTCACCACAGCGTACACCAGGTCTGGTGCAAAATCTGGGCTAAAGCCTTCAGGACTGTCTCTGCTTGGGGTGTTCCAGTTGTGGAGTCATGGTGGGGAAGGAGAGGCTGTGAGGGTCTCCGTAAGAAGTTTCCCCCAGTTTTTTTCCACTGGAGGAATGGGCTTTGTGACTACCACCCAGGCCTCCTGACTGCTAATCCAGGAACCTACCTGCAACTGGAGCATACTGCCTTCAGTGCTACATCGGGCTATGTAAGTGTTAAGTATTATAATTTTCAAAACAACCAGCGGTTGCATATTGAAACAGCTTTAACCATCAGGTAAGAGTGGAGAGACACTTTCTAATAATGTGTTGGAAAGCATCGTATGTCTCTAGGCTTTATTCATATGCTTTCACTTAAATCAAATAAAACCCCTTAACAATGGCCCACCGTAATGTTCCCCAGGCTTTACTGCTGACTTGCCTAAATAGTGTAGCTATAGCGGCAGCTTCCCTCCGAAACACACACATGCACACGCTTTCTTGGGCATTAAAATTTAATTACTGCTTTCTTGACTGTCACCGCCAAACCTATAAAAGTCTTATCAGGAGTGATACGCCCAGCACCCTGGGTAATCGCACCGTAACTCACACGGAAAGCAGCAATGGAAGGGGACAGCTGGCTTTATGGTCCTCCTGTAATACTCTGCCCTGGCAGCTTTATAGCCAGGCAAATGCCAAGGCCCCTCCCCCCCAGCCCCTCCCCCCCAGCCCATTAAAATGTGTGGCTCTTTTTCCAGTCATGAGGGTGTTCTCAGTCATCCGTTTGTTTTCAAGAGACAAAATCCATTTGGAAGGGTTTTTTTTGTTGTTTTGTTCTGCTTGCTGCCATGAATTAGTGCCGGGTGAGCCACAAGGCAGCAGCGACCCTACCTGGCAGAGACTGAATAACCCATCACCACTGCTTGAGCTGGTCACAGAGCGGCCAGTTGGCATCGCCCACCAATGGCGAGCCCGGGGTTCCGCTTGTATTATGGGTGGCATAATAGCACCTAGAAGCCCCCTCTGAGATCAGGGCCCCATTGTGCTAGGTGCTGCACAGGCACACTGTAAAACACTCCCTCCCCTGAGGCATGAATAGGTTCGATAGGTGGAAGAGGAAACAGAAACACAGAGAGGTGATGCAGCTGGCCCGAGGTCAGGGTGAGGGATGGCAGGTCTCAAACCCAGGCCTGCGGGCAGTGCTTCGACGGCAGCCACCACTCAAGAGCTCCCTGGGACCAGTGGAGAAGGAGGCAACCAGAGGTCCAGCTCACCAAGGGCTCCACCCACAAAGCTTGTGATTGGAGGAGACGTCCAGCCCCACCCATTGGCTCAGGCATACTACTTAAGCCAGAAGGAGGAAGTTGTCTGAGCAGCTTGGTGGATCCCAGCCTGGCTGCCACATCAGACCCTGACTCCTGCTCTCCTTAGGCCAGATCCTCCTCCACTCCTGGTTCTCGCTTCTCTGCCTGGGCCTCTGACTCTGGCCTCCACGTGGCTTGACTCCTCTCTCCAGCTCTGGCAGTGGACTCGAGCCGCAAGCCCTGACTGCCCATGTGCCAGTCCCCACAGTTGGTGGCAGAGATGTGCCAAGAACTCAAGTCTCCTGAGTCTGAGCCCCGTGCCGTATCCACTGAGCCACGCCCCATTTGTCGCCTTCCTGAGGGTAATAGAGGTTGGTGGGCGAGTTCCTTTGCCACTTCCCTGCCAGGGTCAGTGACAGTCTTATTTTATAGCATGTGCTGGTCTTTCCCCCGTCCCTCTGACCCTGCTGAGAGAGGGACAGATCCACAGACTGCCTGAGACAAGAGAGAGGCCCTATGGGGATCTCAGAGAAGATGGCTCTGCCAGTGACAGGTTTTATTTGGCTGCCTGTCACAGAATGAGAAGGACTAATAGAGAGAAAGCAGCTTGCATTGAACAGCCAAGTCCAGGAGACAGGTTGATGTTTTTTTTTTTTAATAGCCCTTCACAAAGTCTACAAAGTGCGTTATTATTTTTTTAATTGCCCATTACGGGCCAAGGTCGTGCCCCAGTGGATTCTGGGAAAACAGTCCTGTGTTGGTCCAAAGCTGTGGATGTGAATGGAATCCAGCCAGGTTTGTACGAGAGACAAGCGCGAAGTCAGCTGGGAGACGGCTGGAGAAAGACGAGGTCTTTTGTGAGGGCTCAGAATCCACCAGAGACCAGGACTCTGTTTCATGTGTCTCTTCAATCTGCTCTGAAAGGAAAAGCACGTCTCTCTTTGCTGCTGTTTCATTCTCTCCCTCCCACCCGGCATGTCGTTGTCTTCTTCTGTCAGTAAATGTGAAGGTGAGTTCAGTGCTGATGGAAGGGCACAAAGGAATGCTGCCAGTGCCCCTCCCGCTGCAGCCTGACTCACGGTACCCCAGCTGTGCCAGGACAACCTCTCCGCATACCTGCAATCTCGACCTGAAGCTCCCCTGTTACTCCAGCTCTGCTGCTGCCACTCAGGCTTTAACGGTACCTGATGCTCATTCCAGTCCTGCTGCTCCCGACCTCCAGCTCAAGAATGATCATGGGAGCGGTTGGCATTTTAGCACCTTTGCATTGAGAGTCAGGCACTGAATTGGGGGGATCTGGGTGCTCCCCTCTCTTCCCCAGAGGGATGCTCTGGAATGTTTGTCTCGGTGACCTGCTTTTCACTGGATCCCATTTGGGAGACACCTGGCCACGCCGCCTGGGAGATGATGTTGATGAACAAGTGGCCTGGGAACCCGCTCCATACACCGTGTGACTCTGAGGGAGTCGCTCATGCCTGGCGTGTCCTGGGGCAGTTGAATGGCTGGCTTGGGATGGAGTCTGTGGGTTCCACCCATGCTCATCTCTGTGTGGTTTGGGCTCAGCGTCTCCAGCCTAATGTTGGCTAATTCCACTGGGACTGCGGCCAAGCTGGCAATACGTGCTGAATGTGAGTGTGCCCACTGCCATGGGCCTGCCAGAGGTGCTCTCTGCTGCTTGACTAAGAAACCATTGAGCCAATGTCTTGAAGAGGGGCTGTTTTCTGTGGCAATAGGATTGTCATTAGCTTAAAGCATAGCCCTGAGTGTCAGGAGGCCTCCATTCTGTTAGATGTAAAAGCTAGGGGCTGTATTGAGAGGGTATCTGCCCTAAACCTTTTCCATTAAATACAAAGGGCCCCTTGGGGTACAATCCTGTACTAGCCGCAGGAAACCAGCCCCTTCCTGGTCTGCGGAACGTGTTCGACCCGGTCTTGCAGCCCTCAGATCTTTCTCACTGTCGTGGGGAGGATACCTTGAGGGGGGATCGGGAGATAAGGGAGTTTGTTTGCATCAAGGACAGGAGGCCTCAATGAAAAGCAATCTGCTCACCTCCTGCCTTCCCCTCTTTCTTTCTCATTCTGTCTCTCTCTCCCTGTTCCCCAGGCTGTGTGCACATGTACGGTCTGCTTTTTCCCTTTTGTCTCTGCTTTTTAGTGGGGTTCCATTTTTTTAAAAGACTCTTTGATTCATGATTACTGAATTTCTCAAAGCCCATTTGCCACGTTCACACTCCCCTCCCCACTACCGATACAATGGAGCATTCCAGGAGAGACGCTCTGTTCTTTTAGAGAACGTTTCACTGGGGTAATCAAACTTGGCTGATCTGAGAAGCGGGAGATTAGAGCTGTTTGAGGTTTTTCATTTGAAACTTTTATTTTCTGACTAAAAATGGCCTTTCTTCCCCCAAAATAAACATTTGGATTTCTTTCAAAATTGTCCATTTTTGTAATGAAAAGCAGAGAAAAATCTGTTTGAAAATGGAACACAATTGAAAATAATGTCCTGGATCGAGCATCAGAGGCTCTCTGTTCCACTCCTAGCAATGCCACTTTAAACATTGCTCCACATTAGAACATTTTACCTACAAAACTCATTTTCTTTTGGCTGTGCCTGGCACCCAGCTGTTATGTTCACAACATACAAGCAGAAGTTAGATAAAAACATAAAAATAGTCTTTCTCAGGAATGTTGCTACATAACACTACTATATTTCTTAAAATCCAGATCCGTAACACACAAGAACCAAAAACACACAGAGAGAAAGCAGGCTGCTCTCTAAGGCAGAGATGAACAACTCCCCCCACTTTGCTCTAGGGAGGCTCTTTGCAGACTGAGGGCACAAGTCCTGGATCACATGCTTCCTTACAGAGTCCCCTAGTCTGCAAGCAGGATCAGGAAACCCCCTGGGGATTTAAAGTGATAGCTCACCATTTTAATACAGCTTTCAATATACCACAGCATCCACACTTAATTTTGTGTCCTACTGATAAAATCCTCCAATTTTGCCAGCATAATTATTCCTCTTTCTGAGCAACATAACTCCTCCCCCAATATAGTTCTGTTGGTACCATGCCAGACCAGTATGGAAGTGCATGGACCTGTAGCAAGATATGAAATCTTCTAGCACCAATCCCACAATGCAACATTCCTTCAGTAGTGACCTGTCTCTTCTGCCAAACATTTCAAAAGCAATGACACACTTTCATATTTTTTTAATCTGTTTTTGGCAGAAATGTTCGCTTTCCAATGAGAAAGCTGCATCTATGTATAATTTGGGTTTCAAAGTCTGAAACTCATTCAAAACCTGAGACACGGGCGGTTTGGGAGGTTAGAAAATGGAAGAGTTTCCAGTTACAATTGTTGCGTTTTGTAATTTAAAAAAAATGGCAAAACTATTTGAGCCGCACAGGTGATACCAGGTGACAGGGCTCCAGCTGAATCTCTCCTTGCCAGATGCCACCGATACTGGGTCAGCAGAGCTGGGTGTGATGGGGCTTCTCTGGAGTTTATCCTCGAGCACCTGGCACCAAAGGAAGATTATTACGAGTTGCCTAGCAGGTGGCGGCTCCACACCTGCCAGCATTTCAGGTGGACAGTCACCTGGAGATGAGCACACTTACCACTATATTAGAACAAAAACTTTCCAAAACAAAACTAAGGACCAAAGCCTTGCAGTCCTTCCTCACGCAGATCTCCCAGTGATTTGAATGAGCGTTTCTGTAACCCACTGGTGAGGGTGTGTTACAGGGCCCACTCTGAGCTGAGGAAAGGGTTGTTCCAGCCCCTGGCTATGGAATCTTGGCTGGTTAGCTCTGGTTGTAGCAGAGCACACTTTCAGTTCTGGATGGTCCCTGTGTAGTGGCCAAGAGGATAGCCATCATACGTTGGTTTAGGACTAGGATAGGTCCATCTATGGCTATTAGCCAAGGTATTCAGGGATGCAACCCAATGCTCTGGGTGTCCCTACACCTCCAATGGAAGCTGGGAATGAGTGACGGGATGGATCACTTGATGATTGCCCTGTTCTGTTCATTCCCTCTGAAGCATCTGGCACTGGCCATTGTTGGAAGATATGGTACTGGGCTAGGTGGACCATTGGTCTGACCCAGTGTGGCCGTTCCTATGTTTGATGTTAGATGGGGTGGGATCTGAGTTACTACAGAGAATTCTTTCCTGGGTGTCTGGCTGGTGAGTCTTGCCCACATGCTCAGGGTTTAGCTGATCGCCATATTTGGGGTCGGGAAGGAATTTTCCTCCAGGGCAGATTGGCAGAAGACCTGGGTGGTTTTCGCCTTCCTCTGCAGCGTGGGGCACGGGTCACTTGCTGGAGGATTCTCTGCACCTTGAAGTCTTTAAACCATGATTTGGGGACTTCAAAGGCTCAGACACAGGTTTGATACAGGAGTGGGTGGGTGAGAGTCTGTGGCCTGCGTTGTGCAGGGGGTCAGACTAGATGATCATAATGGTCCCCTCTGACCTTAAAGTCTATGAGTCTATGAACACTAACAGTTGGCACTTCTGTAGCCATTTATTGTCTATACATCTCACATTGCTTCACAGAGGTGCACCTGTATCATTGGACATGTGGGGAAACTGAGGCACAGAACGGGGCTGTGATTAACTAAGGTAACACAGTGAGTCAGCGGCAGTATTGCCAGCCCAAACAATGAGGAGATTGGCTGGCTGAAAAAGAACGAGATTTTAGAAAATGATAAATGTTGGGCTCCTTGTCTCTGTCTTCAGGTTCCCGAGCCTTTAGCATGCACTGGGATCACCTTTTCAAACTTTTCTCTGCAACCAAGAGGGGCTAGAAACTTTCTTTTAAAACAAAGGCAATCAGAGATTCTCACAGAATCACGTGACTCCTAGAGCTGGGGCTTTAAGGAAGAACATCAAATATGACAATAATTGGCAACACTGCAGAGCTAGGGATGGGACTGTGATCCCCAGAGTCTGGTGCTGTACTCACTGGACAAACTTCAAGACAGTCCCTAAGCCTTAAAATCCTTGTGGATTTCATCCCCTTCTGTGCAACTGCCTACAGGCCAGCACCTTTTATGCTAAGCTCCTACCTGTCCTCCTCCTTCATTGCTACGATGCTCTAGGAGCCAGTCTCTCTGCTGAGTTTTCCCCTCTTCTTACCCACTCCTGCCACGTTTCCACCTGAGCCAGCCCATTTCCCCAGTACAATCAGCTGAGTCCTTGTGTGTACATATGCAGTTGAGAGCTGGCATCCTGTGCTTGGCACCAGGCAGGCTGAGCAGAGCGCGGCTGCATGAGCGATCTGCTGAAACTCGCTCAAAGCTGCCCTTGCCCAAGGAGTAAAGCAGCTAAAATGATTCATTTGCTGCGCACCGATCTCATTATCGCTGGAGTCTTAATGAAAAGCCCTTTTCAAAAAGGCTCGCCGGTTAGGAAAGACATGCAGCTGCCTTCGTGGAACAGACGCTCTGCTTAGGCATGAGCCCGGCGGGGTGCTTTAAAGGTGCAGTCTCAGTTCAGGTTGCATCCCCGTGCCATGGACACCACCACACAGCACAGCCTGGATAACGAGTCTGTACTGTAGGATAAGGACCAAACACAGCTGCTCCCAAATGTCCCACCCGCATCGGTCACAGATGCCCTCTGGTTCCACTCATGCATAGCCCATGGAGGCCACTCCAGCTGCTCCTCTCTGAGCCTTCATCCTTCCGAGGTTGAATTCTGTAAACTCACCCTGTGTGGGGCTTTCCCACGTAACAGCCAAGGCCCCCTCAGCTCTGCAGTGACAGTGAAAGCTCCCACCGAAATGATCCCTCTGGGGCCGCGTGCCGGTTGCGTCCTGTCACTCTAGGAGTGGAAGGAGATACTTTCCACTCTGTTTTCTGGAGACTGCACCTTGAACTGTAGACACGCTGCCATTTTGCGTTCAGTTCAGATGCAGAATGTTACAGACTGCGTCATTTGGGGGCGAGCTTTGTGTGGAGGCCAGGCCTGTGTCCCCTCACTCTGTGTGCAGCTTGGGGTACCCAAGAGGTTTCCCCTCTTCCTCTGTCCAGGTCAAGGAAGGGATTTGGGAGTCATTGCAAACAGTTTAATAGAAACCTCTGCTCCGTGCAAAGCTATGGTCAAATATGTAAACAACCTGTTACGAGGCATAGGCACTGGGATGGAGAATAATATGGAAAATATCATCATGCTGTTATATAGCCTCAGCAGGAATGCTGGGTGCAGTACTGGTCACCCCCCATCTCCAAAAAGATAATGCAGGACTAGAGAATGATCAACGACCAGGAAAAACTGTCCTAGGAAGAAAGATGGAAAAGACTTGATTTGTTTCCCCAAGAGATTAATAAGACAGGACATAAGAGTCGATTAAAATATTGAAGCCCTAGAGAAGGGAGGGCGGGAGCTTCCATTTTCACCCTCGCTTAACATAAGAACAAGGGGACATTGATTAAAATTAAAAGGTGGCAAATTCAATATTGATCAAAGCAGGGCTTTGGAGTGGAGTTCGGAGCTGGAGCGCGGAGCAGCTCCGGAGCAATGGAGCTGCAGGTTTTTGCCTGGAGCGGAGCTGGAGCACAGCTCCAAAGCCCCGGATCAAAGAAAAATCGACTGTGGAACTCACTGCCACATGATGTTGATGAGGTCATAAATGTAGCAAGATTCAGAATTGAATTGAATTGACTGTTTATACAAAGAATCTGAATATCTAGCGTTAGAGCCCATGATAACAAGCATTTTAGAAGGGATGTTAAACCTTGTGCTTCAGGGCTTAAACTGATCTCTAGCTGTTAGAGATCAGGATGAGACCTCATGTGAGATTATCTCACATCTGCCACTGTGGGGCTCTTGCACCTTCCTGTGAGGCTGTGGTACTGGCTAGGTGACCCTCCGGTCTGAACCAGCTTGGTAATTCTTATGTTCTTTCTTGCATCCGACGAAGTGGGTGTTCACCCATGAAAGCTCATGTTGCAAAACGTCTGTTAGTCTATAAGGTGCCACAGGATTCTTTGCTGCTTTTATGTTCCTTCTGTCTCTCAAGCACCCAATTTACAGCCCTTCCCTTGAGCACCTGTGTAAGGGAAAGGGGAAGCTGAGTGACAGCCCCACTCAGTTTTTTTATTCTGTCCTTTTTGTTTAGGTGTATTTATTATTTGTATCAAAGTGGCACCTACCTAAAGGCCCCAGGTGTGCTTGGTGCTGTACATGCTGACAGACAGTTCCTGCCCCAAAGAACGTCACCAAATAATAAGACAGCGAAAAGGCAGAGAGCGGGAACAGAGACAGGGAGTGACTTGCCCAAGTCACACCCCAGGTCAGTGAAAGAGCTGGGGAGAGCACTCAGCTCCCCACACTTCTAGATGAATCAGGCCCTGTCCATTGGACCTGCCAAATAAACTCACGAACCCTTCTATAGGCTGCAAGTGACGTGCGTTCAGCTTGCGTTCTCCTCTGTCCCGCCACTCAACATGTAGAGCAGGGCAAACATTTTTGGATGCAATTTACCCCCAAAACCCCTCACAATGAGGTTGTAACAACATTTCCCAAAGTCACATCAAATTCCCCAGATTGTTTCAGCTGGGAGAAAAACAATAAAAATCAAATTTCAGAAAAAAAATCTAAATGTTGAATTTTGACATTTTGATTTTTTTCTATTTTGAATATTATTTTTTTAAAAGATTTAAAAATCTCTCAAATACAAAATGAAACATTTCTTTCTGGGTTGAACAAAATGTTTTGTTAGCCCTGAAATTAAATTTGGGGTTCTCTGAAAAATTCAAAAGAACTTCTTTTGTTTCGGGTTGACCTGAAACAATATTTCCCCCAACTTTTTTGGTGGGGGGTTGGTCATCGAACCAAATAGTCAGTTATTTGCACAGTTCTCCCTGCATGGTTGTCCCATGAAGTGTGCTTTCTTCTGCTCCACAGATGGTCCCCTGCTGTAACCATGGCACTGTAGTTACGTTGAGTGCTTTTACTCAGCTCAGGCCAAGCCTGGAGATTGTATTTCCTTTTGAAAGATATAGTCTGAAAATACAGTTTGGAAATATTAGAAAAATCACTAAACACATTTCTTCTTTATATTCTTTGAAGTAGAAGGGCCCGGGGCATAAAGACTGATAAATATGCAGATAGAATGGAGGCAAAAACTCCGGTAAACCCAGAATTGACTGCATGAGACAGTATTTTACTGTCGCATCGTTAAAGCAAGAGAAGTACGGAGGGGGAGAGGACCCAGGGCATAGCAGAGTGGAGGATAGGAAGGGGAGTGGAACCCTGGGTAGCTGCAAAGATTAAGCTTCCTGAAAGGGGAATTTATTTTTCCTGAACTGCATTCACCACTGCCTCTCGCCTATGAATTTCAATTTAAAATGTGATGGAGTGAGAGCAGCAGCCTGTGTTACATGGTGGCATTATACTGAACAGGAAAAAGACATTGCCTGCACTGGGCGGTTTCATTCTGTGCCTTGCCAAAAGCCCTGGCCAGGATGGGGTTAACCCTCCCCACCCCTGTTTGCTTTCCCCCCACTCTGATATAACCCTCACCCCACGCACACACTCCTGATTGTTGCACTGTGGTCGAAGTGTTTAGCTCCATTGTACAGTTGGGGAACCGAAGCATGGACAGATTAAGGGACTTGCCCAAGATCACACCAGAAGTCTGGGGCAGAACAAGGAATTGAATCCAGGTTTCTTAAGTCCTATGCTAGGGCCCTAACCAGTGGACCATCCTTTTAGATGAGGGATAGTAGTAACTCCTTTGTCTGTATTGTCTCGTTAGACTGTAAACTACTGAGGGCTGACACTGTCTCTTATTATGAGTAGTGGATCTCAGTTGGGTGCTACTGTCTTACGATTGATAGCCTACCTCCTGGGGGACAGAGGAGTGTGACAGATAAGACAATATCCTGGACAAACCTTATAGAACGAAGAATTTTAGGAGTCCATTGTATTAAAATTGCAATTGTTTGTGTTACTGTGGAATTCTGTGTAACTTCTCCAGGAGATTTGACTAATGAAATCTCCTGGGAAGTATTAGGAACAGCTGAGGACTTTGGGGGACAACACGCGTCAAGTTGATTTCCTAGGAAATACTTGAGGGTGAGGAGAACTCAAATGACCGACCTTGCTTTTTGAAGCTTTGCCTTGATCAGAAAACCATTCTCCAACTGATTACCTGGTCACGGTCTCCTCAAAGGCCCGAACTGGGTAAAGGAGTCATGAGGGTTTGTTCTGAGCTGAAGCTGTGATGAATTTGTGACCGCAGGCAAAACCCCTGTCTGGGGTTTGAAAGGCTAATCACCAAACAGAGCCCTTGCTGGAGTTGGGGTGAGCTCTGGTAAGCTTGTTCGCGTGCATGTAGGTTCTTTTATTGTTTTTAATGTTTTCCCTGGATTGCTTTTCCCTTAAGCATAAAATGTGCTTGCTTAGACATAGCTATATGGTAGCTTCACTGTGTCAATTACGCTGTACGCTGTCTCTGAAGAACAGGCCAAACAGCCTGCTTAGGCAGCCTGTCTTTTTCTGGGGATAACACAGAGTATGCAGGGAAATGTTCAACTGGAAATACCCTCGTCAGGAGAGAGAGAGACACACAGCTCCATCCAAGAGAGAGAAAAGCTGGGGACCCAGACGCCTAGGGTAGGTGCCCTTGCTCGATCACTGAGGGGAAATAGAGGTATATTTGCCCTGACAAGGATAAATGGCTTAATTCAGACTTATAAAGCATTCTGAGATCCTTGGCTGAAACGCATTATTGAATTGGGAAGCACTGCTGTGGTCATGTTACTGTGCACGCATAACACAGCCCTCTGCTTGATTGTGTGTCATAGGCCTCCTCCCACTGAGGGCCAGGAGAGGCTGAGGCTGAGGTGGTAGGGCCTTGTACTTTTTGGAGCAGGAAGATCTGAGTTTCTAGCCCTGTTGCTGTCGTGAACTTGGGAGAGGTCCTGGTGTGTAGCGTGGTGGCGACACTAAAGTATTAGATAATCATGGATTTGTTGCATGCTTTTTTCTTTCTTTGACACTTAAATCTTGTCTCCCAGGAACACAGATGGAGAGAAGGTGGATGGTCTGTCGGAAGCTCAGTTCACACATGTAATCAGTGTCTGATGAGGCTCTTCTCCTTATCAATTGTAAACAAGACAGTGAGATTTGCATAGGACATTGGCATCGGAGATTAACAAGCATGTTTTACAAGGTGCTAGTCTCCAGGAGACAAGTTTTAAACAGGGTTCTTCCTTCCCTTTCCCACAATTATAAATCCAGTCAGGTGCGTCCTATTGTACACAGGAGACTATTGTAAAAATGTATTATTGGGCAACTGGTGAAAACATGTCAGCGATGCTTGGAAACAGGGCCCTGATAATAGTTACCGCGCGCTGTGAAACAAAACATGAATTTGATTTGTCCGCTGTCACCTCTTGTGATCTGTTGATTTATAGACATTCTTTGCAGCAGTTTGTGTTTGAAACCCTGATATTTGGACAGCAGCATTGTCAGTGTATTCCAGTCTGTCTGGAACTGGCGCTGGGCCTTTGGAGGATGGATGACGATGATAGAGTCTCACATCGATGTTGATGTACAAGGATTCAGCAAACACCCGTGTGGCACGGCTGACTCCCCTGCCCTGTGATTGGATTGCAGTGGGAAAGGCATGTGCCGTTCCAGTCCCATCTCTGGTCCATGCAAGCCATGTGCAGAACTGGTGCAGAAATTGCAATGAGTAGGGCACCAGCTGAGGATGCTAGAGGACTAGGTTTGTGTCAGCAAGGTGGACTGAGACCACCAACTCATTTGCTGAGCTAAGCTAAGCCTGGGACAGTGCTGGTTTCGCAAATTCAAATCCGGAATTTGGGCTGGTTCTGATCGGGGGAGAGGTGAAGGGAACAGTGTCTAGTTTAGGCTACTCACTACCTAATTCATGCAGGGCCTGGTAGCAATGTTTGGTTGCTACCAACTAAGCCTGTACTCAGAGCACCATGGTAGAGGTAGAAGACTCTGTCTCTCATAGTAGAGATGGGTTCAATCTGGATCTGGATTTCAATTCTCTGCCCCATACCATTTGGAGATGGTTTGGTTCAGGTTCATCTCTGCTTTGCCTCTCTGCTAAGTCATCCGTTCCCTCAAGCAGAGTCGCACTGGAAGTCATTTAGGGAAGGGGCAGAATCCTCCTGTGACACCCTGGCATCCCCCTTATTCACCACTGTCCTATAATTAGGATATGTTTTGCATGAAGTATGGCTTGTGAGGTATCATTCTAAGAGTCTTGATCTGCTAGGCAGTAATATCTCGTTGGATTGTATGTGCTATTGTCGTATGTGAAGTTATGAAATGTGGCTGTGTGTGTGTTACTGAAACATGTTGTGAAGTTGAAAACACCCACAAGCAACCTTTCAGGTACAATAGTAGAAAGGCCAAACAATGTTAATGGCTTATGGAGGAAATGCACACAAGCACCAGGATTACCCCAGAACTGTGTACAACAGAGAGAGCTCTACACAATGGGAACTATTTGACACAGCAAAGAGCTTTCCAGAAAGTGGGAAGAAGATATAAAAGAGGGAAAGGACATCATGGGCGGTCCTCACTCTCCCCACAACAACACACCTGGAAACACCCGAGGAACAAGGACTGAACAGGGGGAAGTGATGGGCCCAGGCCAGAGGGATTTCTAGCCTGTGTATGAAAACCTGGGAAACCCAAGCTGCAAAGCAAAGGCAGTTAAGAATCTGCCAGCCTGTTTATCACTCAGGGTAAGAATTTGATAATTCAAATCCTACCTGTCTAGTAGGTTAAGCTCTGCTTGCGTTTTTGTTTTATTTACTAGGTAATCTGCTTTGATCTGTTTGCTATCACTTAAAATCCATCTTTTTATAATGAATACATATTTTATGTTTTAACCCAAACCCGTGTGCATTTGACTAAGGTGTCTGGGGAAAATCTCAGCTTGGTTTACCACAAGTGTGCATGGTCCTCGTCACACTGAGGGAGAGGCGGACTGGGATTAAACCCATATACTGGCCAGATTTGACCAGAGCAGGACGGTACTGCTCTGGGGTCCTAGGCTGGGAGGCTGGTGGTCAGAGAGCCCCCATGTGACTGCAGCTGGGTGTGTCCCTACCTGGGTGAATGCTGGTGGAAATGCAGGCTGGGAGGGCTTTGCAGCTTGTCACAGCAGTACAGTGTTAGAGGAAGCCCAGGCTGGTGGGTCAGGGGGCTCAGTGATACCCCAGTTCCAGGTGCCACCCTGGGGGGGAACCCGTCACAACCCCCTTCAGCCAAAGGGCAAAGGTAACGCAGTAATGCCCAGCTGGAGGGACAGAGGGTAAATGAGGCAAAGACCAGGCCAAGCAGCAGGACGTGATAGGCTCCCTCCCTGATGCCTAAAAAACAATGTGACCCGTTCCTGCTTCCTTTCCTGTTTCTGGGGGGAGGGATAGCTCAGTGGTTTGAGCATTGGCCTGCTAAACCCAGGGTTGTGAGTTCAATCCTTGAGGGGGCCATTTAGGGATCTAGGGCAAAAATCTGTCGGGGATTGGTCCTGCTTTGAGCAGGGGGTTGGACTAGATACCTCCTGAGGTCCCTTTCAACCCTGATTCAGCTCATACCATCTCAGCTCTGCTGACGGTTGATTTCTCCCGATGGCGAGTGCTGATGCATTTGCCTCCTGAAAAAGGCACCATCTGCAGACACACTGCATGCACTGTGCAATGCCACAGCACTCCAAGCCCTGATGCCTGCACCTTTGCCAACACCGTGCTCCCAGGTTGGGAGCCAAAGGGTTAACTCTGCGTTCTGCCTGCTCCTGCCAGATGGATTTCTTTCTCCTATTTTTGCGAACTTCAGCTCCACTTCTCGAGGTACTTGGCAGTGAAAAGATTTAATACTTAACTACAGTCTATTCTCACACCTCACCTGCCTGAGGAGACACAGGGAGTGATTTGCATATTTATTAAATATCTTTTAGTAGGATACACAAACCGCATTGCTACATCTCGCTCACGGTGCAGTCCTGCTGGCAGACAAAGCAATGAGAGGGGTAACACGGCATAAAGACACATTAAATATATGTTCTGACTCTCCGAAGCGGGCGGTGCAGGGAGCAGGGGCGGTTGGGGAGCGAGGCAGGTGGGAAGACTGGATCCTTAAAGCAGAAAGGAAGCAGGACAGATAGAGGTTACATGGAAGAGAATCTTGTAGCTGGAGTGGCCATCACTTTGCTAGTTGCCACACCGCCATTGTGGGCTGGCTGGCTGAATATTTCAGGGGCAGTTAGCTATAGACGCAGCTTGAAGCAAAACTCTGGCTCCACTCACTTTCTGGGCTCTGCAGGTCTGGATTCAGATCAGGTCACTGCTGAGCCCTAGGTTTATAATGAGATGAACCAAGAGCCCGGATCAGAATCTCACCCCCAACCCAGGAAATTTGAGGGAGGCCCATCACAAGGCTGGCAATGGGACCAAGTTTGGGGCTGGGGGTGGGTGGGGAGAATGGGAGATGTAGGAAGCAATAAGGGTGCTTCACTATCCTTCCCCATCACCCCTCCCTGTCCCAAGTTCCCGAGACTTGACAAATAAAAACGAACACTTGTGTGAAAATCCCCACCGGCTGCATGTGCCCCAGGGGGAGCCGGAATTAGATTCTCCTATTGCTTCTGAAACACCCAGGGTAACGTTTTCAAACACGTCAAAGTCACTTAGGCTCCTGAGTCCTATTTTCAAAAGTGCTTGAGGCACTGAGGAGCCTAAGGGTTCGTCATCACTTGACAGACTGCAGCTGCACTGCTGCAGAGCTTCGGCGTAGCCACTTCCTATGCCGGTGGGAGTTGTCCCGTTGGCAGAGGTCATTCACCTCCCCAAGAGGTGGTAGCTACCCTCTGTTGACCTAGCGCTGTCTACCCGGGGACTTAGATCGGCTTCACTACGTCACTCGGGCGTGTGGATTTTTCACGTCCCTGAGCAAGGTAGTTAAGACGACCTATTTTTCTAGCAAAGACCTGGCCTAAGTTTCACTGAAAATTAACTGGAGATAGTTTTCTAAGGTCCATATCCTCAAAGGTATACAAGTGCCTAATTCCCCTGCATTTCTAGGCACATTTGGAAATCCCACTACATTTCTAGGTGCCTAAATACCTTTAAAATCTGACCCTTGGGGATTTTTGAAAATTTTATCTGTGGTCAGCAATGAAACTGGAACAAAGGAAGTTACCTTCCACAGACTAAGGATTGGTCTACACACACTTTTTGCACCAATTTAGTGTAATCAGTTTTTTTTCTACCAAATTAGTAGGAGAGGTAGATATGCTGGAGCGTAGGGATAGGATCCAGAGTGACCTAGACAAATTAGAGGATTGGGCCAAAAGAAACCCGATGAGGTTCAACAAGGACAAGTACAGAGTCCTGCATGTGGACAGAAGAATCCCATGTATTGCTACAGACTAGAGACCGAGTGGCTAGGCAGCAGTGCTGCAGAAAAGGACCTGGGGATTACAGTGGATGAGAAGCTGGATATGAGTTAGCAGTGTGTCCTTGTTGCCAAGAATGCTAACGGCATATTGGGCTGCATTAGTAGGAGCATTGGCAGTAGATCGAGGGAAGTGATTATTCCCCTCTATTTGGCACTAGTGAGGCCACACCTGGAGTATTGCGTCCAGCAGTGCCCCCCCCCACCACTACAGAAGGGATGTGGACAAATTGGAGAGAGTCCAGCAGAGGGCAACAAAAATGATTAGGGGACTGGAGCACATGACTTATGAGGAGAGGCTGAGGGAACTGGGGTTGTTTAGTCTGCAGATGAGACGAATGAGGGGGGATTTGATAGCAGCCTTCAACTACCTGAAGGTGGTTCCAAAGAGGATGGAGCTCAGCTGTTCCCAGTGGTACCAGATGACAGAACAAGTTGCAGTCGGGGAGGTTTAGGTTGGATATTAGGAAACAATATTCCACTGGGAGGGCGGTGAAGCACTGGAATGGGTTTCCCAGGGAGGTGGTGGAATCGCCGCCTTTAGAGGTTTTTAAGGCCCAGCTTGACAAAGCCCTGGCTGGGATGATTTAGTTGGGGTTGGCTCTGCTTTGAGCAGGGGCTTGGACTAGATACCTCCTGAGGTCTCTTCCAGCCCTGATATTTTATGGTTCTATGACTTCAAAAACGCTGTAGAAATGCACTAGCATTTCAGAGGACTACCAGCCAGAGCAAGGAGTTAGCATCATTCATAAAACCTAACCTATATGTTGCTGAGTGCTGAACCCAGGTTTTTGCCTGATTTCATACTACCTCTAGCAAACCCAATTTACCAAGAAGTCACCAGGTCTGACTATTCATTTCAACCCGCTCTGGATTAGCTGGCGATTTCCCACAATGCTGTGACTAAAAGAATTAAAACCTCTCTCTTCATTTAAAAAACAAAACCCACAAAACCAAAAACCCACAACTCACGTGCCTTGTTCCAGGAAACTCAACACCAATCCTTAATACCTTTAGTAAAACCGCGTTCTTTAACGTAGCCAATCCCAGACAAACAACAACTCTTGCAACAAAACCCTCAGGC
This sequence comes from Mauremys mutica, assembly GCF_020497125.1. Taxonomy (NCBI): domain Eukaryota; kingdom Metazoa; phylum Chordata; order Testudines; family Geoemydidae; genus Mauremys; species Mauremys mutica. The sequence goes on along the minus strand of NC_059092.1, from coordinate 15,883,287 downwards.
AATTATAGAACTACATTTCCCAGGAGAGCACTGACCTGGGGTCATAGTTCCTACTACCCAATCTAAAGCCCTTGATTACAGGTCACACGTGGGGTATATGGCTGCTTTTGGCCTTGATTCAATAAATATGTGCTGAACTTTAAGCCCACAAGCAATCTTGCTGATTGCACTGCAGGGTCCCAGAACTGGAATAGGAGAAGATGCTGCATTGACTTCAGTACAACTATTCAGGTGCTTAAAAATAGGCAAGTGCTTAAGTGCCTTGCTGAATCAGAGCCTTAATAGGCTCAGGTAAGCAGCACCTTTCACCTCTCAGTGGCTATGTTGTATAAGCAAAACACGTCATTTACAAATAGCAGCCAACAAGATGACTAGAGGGTGGAAGTCGTTGCCCCAGGAAGTTGGTGGGGCCAAGAAATTAACAAGATTCAAAAAGGGATTGGCCATGGAGACGGGTATCAGCGTTAGAACAGTTCATGCTACCAGCAGTTTTGGAAGGGATACGAAATCTTGTACTAGAGATCAGGCTGAGACCTATTTAGGGGTATGGAGGCAGATTATCCCACACCTGCTAAAGCAAAGCATGGCCACTGACAGAGGCAGGATACTGGACTATATGGACCCCTGCTCTGATCTAGCCCTGACAATTCCTATGTCCTTTGAAGTACCTTTTACCGGACATAAATGACAACCTTATTTACCAGTCTCGCTCTGGCTTTCATAGAAGACACGACTTCTGTGCTCAGCTTCCTATTCAGAAAGGACAAACCATTCACAGTGCACCTCTTCTGAAAGTACTCTTAAAGGTACAGACCACAGCCTTTGGACGCCTTCATTTTACCCAATAGTCTCCCTGGCGGAGGGTAAGACTTGCATCTTTCAGGATTATTTCAGGCTGCACCAAGCAAAACCAAGTCAGCTGGTTGGAAAAAGAGAAATAAAAACAATTTGCTCCCTTGGGTGAAATCATGACCCCACTGAAATAAATGCAAAATTTACCCCTGACTTCAGTTAGGATTTCACCCCCTTCCCATACGCTGCCTGTGACCTGTATTTCCTATTACATGCATTTCTATAGCCCTACTAATGGACACAACGCCAGCATTCAGACCACAAGCAAATGCTAGCTAGCTGGTTAAAGGCTTCCATGCTTCATGGAACACCTTCTATTCCCAAGCTAACACGTTCACCATAAGAGGTCCCCAATAATATATAATAATTGTTAGCTGCTGCTAACCAACCAGCAAAGTTCTAGAGCTTTTTAGGGGTGACAAGGAGGAGAAGCGTTTCAGGGAAACAGGGCAAAGGCTAGGGGATAACAGGGCTTCAGGACCACTGGCTTTGGGGCCCAGCTCTGCTATTGATTGTGTGACCTGGAGGCAAGTCACTTCCCTGTCTCTGAGCCACAGTTTTGCTTGTAAAAGCGTGTGTGTGCGGAATGACTTACGTACCACACGGGCGACGTGAGGTTTAATTCATTTATCGCTGTGAAGTGCTTTGGGAATGTTGGCTGAAAGACGCGGTGGAAGTGCGAATTATTGTTGTTAGAGAGTCTCCGCTCTCAGAGAGCTGCAGTGCTAATATGATGTAATTGATCACAAGGCAAGTCTGGTTTGCACAGCGTCTTTAATACAAATTGTGAGTTAAGGCAGAGTTAAATAAAGCTCAGGGAGGGATGTCTCTCAAATATACGCTCTAGGCCCAGCACAAGCAGTTGAGCTAGATGCAAGAATTGCCAGCTGGCCTGTGCTATGCTGACAGGTTGACAGGCATCTGGTTTTTGACTGCAACTCTTGGTCGAAAAGGGACCCTGGCGGGTGCCGACCAAGCCGTTAAAAGTCCGGTTGGCAGCTCAGCAGGGCTACGGCAGGTTTCCTACCTGCCCTGGCTCCGCACAGCTCCCAGAAGTGGCAGTCAGGTCCCTGCGGCCCATAGGAACAGGGAGGCTTCGCCCTGAGTGGCGGCTCCGCAGCTCCCATTGCCCGGGAACCACGACCGGCGGGAACTGCAGGGGTGGCGCCTGTGGGCGAGTGGGCAGCACGCAAGCCTCCCTGGCTGCCCATGCGCCTAGGGGCCGCAGGGACCAGACAGCCACTTCCTGAGAGCCAAGGTAAAAGTCACTGGGACCCTGCACCCCAAACCCCTCATCTCCGGCCCCACCTCAGAGCCCACAAACCCAGTCAGAGCCCTCACCCCCCGCCCGAGCCCAGAGCCCTCTCCCGCGCTCTGAAGCCCTCATTTCTGGCCCCACCCCAGAGCCCGCCCCCACCAGCCGGAGACGTCACTCCACTTCCACACCCCAACCCCTGCCCCAGCCCAGTGAAAGTAAGTGAGGGTGGGGGAGAGCGAGCGATGGAGGGAGGGGGGATGGAGCGAGTGTGGGGCGGGACCTCAGAGAAGGGGCGGGGTCTGGGGAAAGGGAAGGGGCGGGGCCTCCGGGAATGGACAGTGGGAAGGGCAGGGATGTTCGGTTTTGCGTGATTGGAAAGTTGGCAACCCTACACGCAGGTCACACTGGACCATCCGAACAGCCCCTTCCGGCCTTGAAATCTACCGATGGCATGAAACCAGTTAGAAACTCCGAGCAACGACACTTAGCAGAGAGAACTTAAGAGGCCTGGACAAAGGAGAAAAGAGCTGTTTTCATGTGAGATTTGAAAGTAGATGTCAGATTAAGGAGGCAGAGAACAACAAAGGATTTCTTGCCCTCCTGGTGCTGTAACTAGACGTGCGGGTCAGGGTTTCAGTGGAGGGTAACGGTGAATTGCTAGGCAGTACCTCCGGAGGATCAGAAGGGCATTGTGTTAGGCGGGTCGCAGTAGGTGCTCTGGCTGGGCACGGCCTCCCGTTAGACAGGAGTGATGGACGTTTTTTCCCGGGGGCAGGCAGGACTGTTTAGGATGCCGAGTCCAGTCCAGTGGTGCCCCTTGCACCCAGCATGGTACCCTGAGCTCCTGTCTGCGGGGGAGCTGAGCCGCCGTGGCGTATATTGTCGTGTGCCGGAAACCACCACCCAGCCATCCAACCGGGGGCTGGCCCCCTTTTCACCCCGCCGGGTCTGGAGCAGAGCAAAAGCTGGATCTTCCTCCGCCCTTTTGTTCTCCGTTCACTGCTGTCCTCGTCTGCGTTCAATCTCTCTCACTCTAGGTGGCTGCTAATATATTGTTCGTCCTTCAGTCACTGAGCTAACTGACCTTCAGTGGGCACCACTGAACAGAGATACCACTGGGGGCACCCAGTGCCCCTCGTCCTCATCCCAGAGCTGGTCCTTCCAAGGCAAGATTGAGACACCTGCAGGGCGCTGGCCTGGGACTCAGGACACCTGGGTTCTATTCTTGGACAAGTCACTCCCCTCCCCCTGCCCTTTGCCTGTCTTGTCCATTTTGATTGCAAGCTCCTGGGGCAGGGACTGTCTCTCACTGCACGTAACATGCCTAGCACAATCGGTCCCTGATCTCAGTTGGGTCTCTGGGTGCTATTATGATACCAATACCCTGTTCTGTGTCCCACAGCCCTTCTCTGAAGGATCCAAGCCCCTCCCAGCCGTCACACAGAGGGACGTGTTATCCCTACTTCACAGACAAGGAACTGAGGCCCTCAATGGTTAAATGATTCTCCCAAGGAGCCTTCAGGACTTGAACCCAGGTCTCCTGACACCCAGTCCAGTGCCTTGACCACAAGCTCAACTACCACTGTGTGTGTGCCCCTCCTGTCCTCATTCTGTGGGTAGCTAGAGCCCTCCAGGCTCTGAGTTTGCCAAGTACAGAACTAAGAAAAAGATGAGCCTCCCGGAGCGTCAGCCTTCGCTTCCAGCAGCGCCAACGGCCAGTCTCTCAAAGGCCGGGTAGGTGGCTTGGCCTAGAATTCTTTCCTCCTTGTCCAGCCTCTTAAGACTCAGCAGGGTTGCCGGTTTTGGTTGGATGTATTTCTGGAGCTTTCATCACATGACAATCTTTAATTAAAGATTAATCTTCAATTCCTGGAGCAGCCAGTGAGACCAAAAAAAAAAAAGGACTTGACGGGGTTTTCCCTTTGTGCAATCCTGGAGGGCTGGCAGCCCTCAGACTCCGTGAAGCGAGAGGGCTGCAGGCGTTCAGCCAGGCGACGCTGGCGTGAAGACGGGACGGATCGGTGGTTCCTGGCTCTGTGGCCCGTGAGCGTGTGTCACTGCAGGAAGGAGCAGCCAACATGCAACCACGTGTTCGCGGGAGACAAATTGCTTTAAGATGGAGATGCCTCTGGATTTCTCCCTCTGTGACTCAGCAGCATTAGCATGAGTGCTCCTAAGCCGACATGCACACGCACAAAGCGGCTCGAGCTTCTGCTTCGCAATCGCAGCGTCTCAGCTGGATATGCTTCCGCTCCTATGAGAAGAGGGCGGGGGGGTTGTGCATGGTGGGGAGGAAGGCTGGCTCTGTGCCTGTTTGCTCTGCCACCTCTTGCTTCCTTGGCACCAAGGTGGGGCCTGGGAGAGGGAGCTGGAGGGAAGCCGGTCGTTACACATCTCTGGCTTTCAGAAGTCCTGAGCACCCGCAGCGCCGCTGAAGTCAAGAGAAGATGCAGCTGTGCAGTACCTGGGAAAAGCCAGGCTTCCATATGATTTCAGGCAGAGCTTCTCCCGCCTAGGGAGACTGAGAGGACGTGAGAGGGAGGGGGCAGGACCAGGACTCTGGATCTGAGACCCTCTTCCCCAAGCTCTGGGGAAATTCAGAGCTGCATCCAAATGTTACGGCTCGGGCTCATCTCTGCTTCATGGGGCTGGGCAGCTTCACCCAGTGGGGTGTAGAGAAGCCGAACAGTGCAAAAAATAAGGCATCCTGGAGCCTCCTTGCAGAGCCCATCTTCAGCTGGTCTAAATCAGTCACTGTGATGGCCCTGCACTGAGTTACTCCAGCCCAGGATCTCAGAACTTGGGTGCAGGAGCAGCCACTGGCGGTCTGAGAAGGACAGATCACAGCCGGATTGTTTAGCTGGGCTTACGGAGAAAGAGGTTCCAGGCTGCTGACTGGTCTCAGGACCCTGTTTCTTGTTGCTCACTGATTAGCAAGGTGTGTGTGTTGGTACGGCGGCTGGATTGGGAAGTGACCGACGACAATAGAGTAGATCTTCACGTCTCTGACCGCAGAGGTGGATCTGTTCACAACACTAGATTTAAACTCCCTCAAACTTCAGGGAAGTTTGAAGCAGGCCCCAAATTCACTGCTCATATCCATCCCTACAAGGTGGATTCAGACAGCCACCGCCAGCCAAACTCCTTCCAACTTTGGAGACGCCGAAGTCTAAATCTGGCTCCATGCTTTGTGGCGTGGTCCCATGTCTCTGGGCAGGTGACTGTTTTGCTGCATGCTGCCAATACCCATCTGCCACAGATCCTGCTGCCGTGTTTGTTTTTCCACCCTTCATGGAATTGCACCACCATGTCGGAGAATGCTGATTGGCCAGCATTGCTGTGCCATCAGTCCAACAAGCCGTGCTTTGCCAGCTGTCCAGAACAGATCTGCACTAGGGATGAACCATAGGGTGTGGTTATTTGGCTAGACTTCTCAGGTTTACGCCACAGCTTTCAATTAACTGGGTTAACCTCTTTGGTGCCCTGTGGATGTTCTGCACCTGTCCAGAAAAGTGATACCCGGCAGACCCTGAAGTCAAATGCCTCATGTCCTGTTGCATTAGTTGCCAGACTGAGGGAAACCATTTGGTCCCAGAGAGTACACCAGGTCTGGTACTCCCGGGTTAATGTCATTGGCCTCTATCCTGATCCTACTAGCAGAGACACAAGAGCCAGAAAGAGCCTTTATACAGCAGCCTCTTTGTGCAAAGGTCCGAGAAAGGGACTGGTCTACACCAGAGCTCTGCTGGGAACCCAGTGGCTCGTGGTGGGACGACTACCACCATCAGCACAGACCTAATTTCTCTCCTCCCCGTACACCAGAGAGAATGCGTGAGCCTTCAGCACGCTGGAGCAGCCCGTGAGACCAGAAAAAAAAAAAGGACTTGACAGGCTTTTCCCTTTGTGCAATGCAAGTGAGAAATAATAACGTGTGTTGCAAATACCTAATGGAGATGGTGGGGCTGGAGACGGCGGCTGCGGCCTGGGTTCTGCTGACCCTGGCATTGTTACCACCTGAAGGGAAAAGGCCTCTATAAAATATTGAAAGAAACTAATAGAAAGCGCGACAGCATGACTAATGGAGTGGAGAGGGGAGGTGGGGCCAGCCAGCCAGGCAGCTCCCGCACCTGCTGGATTGCCGCTCGCTTTGTTCCGAGTTGTCAGTGGATGCAAAAACCCAGGCTGCTCGAGAGGCAAGTGAAGCATGAGCAATGGAGAAGTGAAGCCGCAGGAGGGGGCGGGAGGGAACGCGCAGGAGCCCTGCAGCAGCGGGACAGCCGCTGCACCAATGGGTAGGGTGTCTGAGGGAAGGAGGAGAGCCCAATGGAACAGGAGCTGCCCAGCTGAGTAGCGGGGTTTTCCCCCAGCCTCTAGCTTCACACTTTCTCTAACTCGTCAGGTCACAATGCATCACGGCTACCAGCCCGTGGCCGAGGAGGCCTGGACGGGAACCTATTCGGAACCTGTCAGTGTTGCTCCCTAGTCACAAATAGGAGTTCACTGGTTCAGACCTCCCCCATGCTGCCAAGCTCCTCTGGTCCTGTGGAGCAAGAAGCCAAATCCAGATATTGAACTTAAACTGCTGTGCAGCATTGCTGGGCGGCTGTTGAGCAGCTGCCATGTTCCATCCCAGAGGTGGCTGCATTTCAGTGGCAGGTCATCCCCATGTGCAAGACCCACCGGGATTCTTGTCCAGCTCCAGCTCTACTACTGCTCTCCTCTGGCTACTGATGGCTTCCCTCTCTCCAGCGCCCCTACCCGTTAATAAAATATTTTAATTTACACTTTGTAGCCCTGATTAGACAAGCCTTGGGAGCGAGGGGGATGGGAGAGGGGGACAGCGAGGCTATGTCGGGGGGGGTGTTTCTCTTTTCTCCTGAAGAGCTGTCAGAATCGTTTATGGATAGATGGATTGGCAGACCGGTGACAGAACTAATTGGCAGGCTCTGCTCCCAGCTGGGGTTACCACCGCGGCTCCGACGACAGGAGAGTACGGTGAGGGGCTGGGAGCGAGAGGATGAGCGAGGAATCTAGGCCGACGCTCGGGTGACCAGACGAGAGGAAGAAAATATCGGGGCACATGGCGGGGCGAGGGGGTCCACCGGCGGAGAAAACAAAAAAAAGCTGAGTGCTGCTGACGGAGCGAAATATCGGGACAAATTGCGTCCCAACCAAAGATCGGTTGGGACATGGGACAAACACCTAAATATCGGTACGGTCCTGATTTTATCGGGAGGTCTGGTCACCCTAGCCAATGCGCTACCAGGGCTCTGCTCCCTTACACTGGAGCTAAGGGAACGTTTACATGAGTCACGGCACAGCAGCGCCCAGAGAGAAACAAGGTGAAAGGAGCAGAGGGAGCACCAGACTCCTGACACCAGCACTGTCACTTCCAGAAGCATGAGTCAGACCCCCAAACCCGCCGTGAGATTGGCTTAGAAATCACAAGATTTTAAAAGTTGGGGTCTCTTTAATTGGCCTGATGGTGCAAGAGCCTGGAGGGGGTCACATTTCCAAGCTTTTCACTGCAGCCGCCAGGGCCAGAAACGGGCTTCTTTTTAAAAAAACTGAATGCAGAGATTCACGCACATTCACATGAATCCAGGAGCTGGAGCATTAATAAAAGCACCTGATACAATGAGACTCACGGTAAAGTCATGAGAGCTGGCAACACAGCCTGGAAATGGCTTGAGGGACACATAATGGTTCAAAGGAAAGGAGGTTCTTTTATCTAACAGCCCCGCTCTTGTGTGCGCCCGGCTCTGGAGAACTGTTGGCATCCTTTCTGTCTGGGTATATGGAGCCAAAATCTGTCTTAAAGAGGAGGCGTCTATGAAAGAAAACAGCTACGGCTACAGCCACAGCCATAAACATACAGATTCCACACAGCTTGAGTCCCAGCTTTGTCTCTCTTGTTTATCAGGGTCCACATCATGCCTGGAACTCTTCACAGCATGTAGAGACATCTAGCGGCTAAATAACGTATTGAAAGTTGATCTATCATTGCACCGTCCACTGGCTGGGACTTTTCAAATGCCATAACCCACACCTTTCACTTCCACTTCCCCAACATTGTCATGGCCACTTGCTCTCTGGGACTACCCATGCACTGCTGCTCCATTGATATGTCCCTGGACTGTGTGAGGACAGGGCTACCACCTGCTGAGCCCAGCTGTCCAGCTCAGAGATTGGGTGCAGCTGCAGCGACTGGGGAGATCTTGGCTCTGAAAACCATGTAGCGGCTTCTTTACAATCCTTGCACTCTGGGGAGCCTTTTCCTTTCTCCTGTCTGTTGTGTCTCTCTCCCCACACTCTCATTTCCTTTCTCGTTCATTGTCTTGGGGTCTTTCATTGTTGTTTCATTGTTGCCATTTGGTTTTGAAATCCCTTTTCTTCTCCTCTGTGCCACAGGGATTGAAAGTTTCCTAGTCAGTTACTGTATAATTAGCCGCAGCCAGAGTCTATCTCTCCCGCCAGGGAAGGATGGGCCTTGTGAGGTCGGATTTGATTCTGTACAAGCTGGATTCTCTCCTGCTGTTCTTTGTTGATGGACAATAAGGAGTAGGGGGGGTGTCATAGATTCCTAGACGATAAAGCCAGAAGACACCATTGTGATCCTCAATTCTGACTTTGTGTATAACACAGGCCACAGGACTTCCCCCGAATTAACTCCTGTTTGAACTAGATCGTATCTTATAGAAAAACACCCCAATCTTGATTGCAAAAACGCCAGTGATGGAAAATCCAGCATGAACCTTGGGACACTGCTCCAGTGGTTAAATACCCTCCTTGTGAGAACACTGCACCTTCTCTCTAGTCTGACGGCACCCCGGCTTTGCGCTCCCAGCCTTAATTCTCTCATCGGTTTGGCAATAGTCAGTCTGGTGCAGTGGTTCTCAACTTGCGGCCCGTGTAGGGTGATCAGACAGCAAATGTGAAAAATTGGGACAGGAGGTGGAGGGCTAATAGGAGCCTATATAAGAAAAAGACCCAAAAATCGCGACTGTCCCTGTAAAATTGGGACATCTGGTCACCCTAGGCCCGTGGGCTGTTTGCGGCCCAATCAGCACATAGCTGCAGCCCATGTGACATCCACAGGTAGTATTGGATGAGTAAATAGGTTGAGAACCACTGATAGACTCTGTTATCAGTGCATGTACTGGGCTCTCAGTTCTAAAGCTGCTGGACACAGGGCTGCCCGGGGGGTGGGGGCCCCGCGAGCCCTGGCCCGGCGGCGGTCTGGGTCTTTGGCGGCATTTCGGCAGCGGGGGACCCTTCAGTGCTGCCGAAGACACGGAGCGACTGAAGGGCCCCCCCGCCGCCGAAATGCCGCCGAAGACGCGGACCACCGCCGGGTGAGTACAAGCACCACAGCTCCCCTATTTGCCCCAGGCCCCGTGAATCCTCTGGGTGGCCCTGGCGGGACACAGACAGACCCTGTGGTTCTCTCTAGCTCCTAGACTAACCCAGTCAATGCTGCTACACAGTCCAATCCAAAGCCCACTGAGGTCAACGGGAGTCTTGCCATTGATCTCAACGGGTCTTGGATCCGACCCTGAAGCCTGGCCTGTCTTGGAAGGGATGGTTGGTCTTCTCTCAGGCAGGGCCAACCAGAGACTGGGGGCAACTGACACAGGAGCTTGCTGGGAGCACTGCGGGAAAGTGACCGTTTCCCCCTCCCTACTCTCTGCCAGAGGCGGGTTGCATTTTTTTTTTCTTCACACCCGCAGTAAATGGTCCCACTAATGTTCACCAACGTCAGCAAGTGAAATATCACCGTTCCCGCGCAACGCCCAGCTCTTCCTTGGGCTTATCCCCTTAGAGGGCTTAATAGGCCCGGTCCAGAGCGGGGAGCAAGGTACAGAAACCGAGCCAGGCAGCCAGTACCCTCTGGATACTAGCGCAGCCATGGTTTGGGGACTTGCCGAGTCTAGGCTGGTTCCCACCTCCCTGAACCAAGCCCCGTATTCCAATATCTCTGGACTGGGAGGACGTTTGGACTCGCTCCAGAGCTGCATCAGACTAGTTCAGATTAGGCACTTGTCTAGTTCAAAGGGAAGGTGATGGTGATGAAGGATGTCAGATCGATGGCACCGGACAGCGCGATTCTTTGTTTATCCTCCAGGCTGCCCTACCTCCCAGTCCGGTCATGGAGGGAGCACCACTAAATGGGTTCACATCGGTCTCCAGGGCCCAATCAAACTTTGGCTCCTCTACTGAGTCTGCCAGTGAGGGGGCCAGCGGGGGTGGTTTGGTGACGTCGTCATTGTTTGTCCAATAGGAAGCAAATGCAACATCTCCTGGTGAAAATGGCAAAAAGCCATCCATCCTCTAGGGGGAAAAATATTAATTCTTTGTATTACCATAGTGCCAAGAGCCCCCCAAGTGAGATTGAGGGCCCATACATACACACAGTAAGAGACAGTCTCTGCCCTGAAAAGCTTCCAGTCTAAATGGACAGCTCAGACAATGGACACATTATTATTTCCATTTCACAGATAGGGAAACTGAGGCACAAAGCGATTACGTGACGTGTCAAAGGTCACACACTCGGTCTGTGGTAGAGCTGGGAACTGAACCCAGTTGTTCTCTGGCTCCCGTCAGTGCCTGAATTACAACCCCCACCTGGCTCACAGCGGGATGAATTCTGGTGGCTTATGATTTTTCCTGACCCGGTGAAAATTTTACCACTTTCCTAAAGCAATGTCATGGCTTGTGCAGTCAGCTGGGTGTTCTGTCCAACAACATTAACATCTGGGGAAAATCCAAGGGGAGAACAAAACATTTTTGCTTTCTCCTGCTCCGGCGACTTTTCCCCAATTTCTCCAAAGGTGAGAAATTTAAACATTTTATTAAAGTTAATGTTTAAAATGAAATATGCACAAGTTAAGAGGGAAGGTGCTGAACATCTGGGGTCAGGCTCGAGTTATGAGGGATTACAGGGATCGGTTACAAGGTTCACGAGATACAGACATATCACATAACCGGCATCGACCCGGATTGGGGTGCGGGAGTTTTTAAAGTGTCAGTGGATAAGTGAGCTCAGGGACGCCACCCATGGAATGTATTAAGAGTCCAAGTCAGGATCAGTGTAGCGAATAAGTCCATGGGTGGGGTGTGTCCCTTGGTTCGTCAGGGAAGGAAGTTGGTTATTTCCCTGGTCGGCGGTCTCGGTTACTCAACCTGGTATTGACGGTGTCCCATGATGTGTTCCGTGTAGATGTCTCTGGACCACCTGATGGTGTCGGACACCACGAGCTGTCTCATGAGCCGGGCGTAGTATTATAACCTCTAGAACCACAAGGAACAAGTGGTCTCGCCGGTGTGCATCACCACCGCCCCCTACTGGTTGGGATCAGACTTGTGTGTCTCTGTGATTGCTGCCCTCTGGTGGCTGGAGGCCTACAGAGCCTCTACATTCCAGCAATCACTGAGCTGCTCTTTCGGTTTGGCTAGTCCACACGTATAAAATGGATCCGATGACTGTGGTGTCTGGCGCTCTGTGACCAGGGATTTGTAACAGCTTCTTAGGGCTAAATACTCAACCAAAATAATGAGACGTAGGCAATGGAAAGTCCATCAGGCAAGGCTACTGTGATAAATGAAGGAGGGGTAGCTTCCTTTTATGGACACCCAGCCAGCCAGTTAGCTACAAAGTCCCTCTTGGTGGCTGTTCTCTGCTTGCTTTACCTGTAAAGGGTTAACAAAGTCCCCCAGGTAAAGGAAAGGGAGTGGGCACCTGACCAAAAGAGCCAATGGGAGGCTGGAACTTTTTAAAATGGGGGAAAAAAACTTCCCTTTGTTTGTGTGTCTCTCTCTCCGGGAAAGAAGGGGACAGAGGGCAGCAGGAATGCTGTGTCAGGCTTGACCCAGGTATCAAAATTCATCTTTCATACCTAGAAGAAATAATTTGGACAGGGAACGTTTAGTTAGATGCTATCAGGTTTATTTCTTATTTTGGCTTGTGGCTCTCCTCTGTGCTAGCCCCAGATGCTTTTGTTTGCTTATAACCTTTAAGCTGAACCCCCAAGAAAGCTGTTTTGGGTGCTTAATTTTTGTAATTGTTTCTTTTAAGATGTAACAAAAAGCCCAAGTTCCAGATGTATTTTTTTCCCTTTTTGTTTTTAATAAAATTTACCTTTTTTAAGAACAGGATTGGATGTTTGGTGTCCTAAGGGGTTTGTGCATGTTGTTTGATTAGCTGATAGCCACAGCTAATTTCCTTTGTTTTCTTTTTCAGCTCTTCGGGGAGGGGGTGTATGAAAGGGCTTGAGGGTACCCCACAGGGAGGAATTCCCAAGTGTTCTTTCCAGGGTTCAAAGGGTGGTTTTTTGCATTTTGGTGGTGGCAGTGTTTACCAAGCCAAGGTCAGAGAGAAGCTGTAACCTTGTGAGTTTAATACAAGCCTGGAGTGGCCAGTATTATTTTTTAAAATCCTTGCAGGCCCCCACCTTCTGCACTCGAGGTGCCAGAGTGGGGATTCAGCCTTGACAGCTACGGGTGGGGTTGTAATGGCATAAGCTGCTCCACCAAGGGGCAGCCGGCTGGGAGATGCCTGGACTCGGGGCATCTCGCAGGGAGCTTCCACGGAGACCCCCAGGCTGGATTTTGAAAGCTGTCCTTCCCCCGGCAGAAAGCCATACCTAACGAGGCCCAGGTCACAGGGACGGCTGGCAGAACCAGAGGCAGGATTGTTTCACGGGGCCCTTAACATATTTCATGGGTAATTTCACAATTATTCATCAGGAAAAAGAAAATCCCCAACCCCCCTTCTTAATCAGCGTCTGAGCTCTGAGCCTCGTCTGCTTATCTCTGCGTCCCGCTAATCACTTACCACAGCACTGTCTCGCCTGCTTTGTTCGGAGTGACTGCTCCCCAGCTGTACGGTGGCTGTTCGGGCTGGTTTTTTCCCTTCTCCCTTTTGTCCCTTGTCGCAGTGCTGGCTTATGTCTTCCAGGCCTCGCCGCTGACGGGTCCTGCTGATCCGCCACAGCTCACCCCGGCCATTCCCTGCTGACCAGCTGTCGTTGAACCAGAATGATGATGATGGAGCAGTTTCTTTTTATGAAAGATCCTAAAAATATAGCTATAGAATCTGAAAAACAAGCCAACAAAATCGCCAGACCGTGGGGTTCTTTTTGATAACATAGATTGGGAGCTTTATGAATGAGGGTTAATAATAATACCTACCTCTTCTAGCACTTTTCACCGGTAAATCACAAAATGCTTTACAAAGGAAGGTGACTACCCCTGCACTCTGCTGCTGTCATGCCTTAGAGGGCCTGACAGCTCCCCCAACATGGTTATACCGGTATAAAAATTGGGTGTAGACCAGGCCTACTCTAGATTTAAACTGATTTAAGAGCGTCCACACACAAAATTGGCCCACTGTAAAATTACACCTTTACGCTGGGTCTACACACGGTTTTTGTGCTGGTTTTCCACCAACATAGTTATACTAGTACAACCTGTAGTGTAGACGCAGTTATACTGATGTAAAGGTACCTTGCACTGGTTTAGCTCATTCCCCTTCTAGTACAGGGGACCATTATATTGCTATAATTGTATCCTCCTTATAATTATTCTTACCACCCTAGTGTCTAGGAGCCCCTGTCATGGACCCGGACCCCACCGTGCTAGGCACAAACACAGAGCAGGGTTGAAGCATTTGAATTCCACCAGTATAGTTAAAGAGGTACCATTTCTGTGGGCAGACAAGGCCTTAATTAAATTGGTACAACTTTGTGTATCGACCAGGTCTAATTGAAGGCAGCCGGTATCAAGTGGAGTGCCCCCAGGGTCGGTGCTGGGGCCGGTTTTATTCAATATCTTCATTAACGATCTGGAGGATGGTGTGGACTGCACCCTTAGCAAGTTTGCAGATGACACTAAACTGGGAGGAGTGGTTGATACGCTGGAGGGTAGGGACAGGATACAGAGGGACCTAGACAAATTAGAGGATTGGGCCAAAAGAAATATGATGAGGTTCAACAAGGACAAGTGCAGAGTCCTGCACTTAGGACGGAAGAATCCCATTCACTGTTACAGACTAGGGACTGAATGGCTGGGCAGCAGTTCTGCAGAAAAGGACCTAGGGGTTACGGTGGACGAAAATCTGAATATGAGTCAACAGTGTGCCCTTGTTGCCAAGAAGGCTAATGGCATTTTGGGTTGTATAAGTAGGGGCATTTCCAGCAGATCGAGGGATGTGATCATTCCCCTCTACTCAGCACTGGTGAGGCCTCATTTGGAGTACTGTGTCCAGTTTTGGGCCCCACACTACAAGAAGGATGTGGATAAATTGGAGAGAGTCCAGTGGAGGGCAACAAAAATGATTAGGGGGCTGGAGCCCATGACTTATGAGGAGAGGCTGAGGGAACTGGGATTGTTTAGTCTGCAGAAGAGAAGAATGAGGGGGGATTTGATAGCTGCTTTCAACTACCTGAAAGGGGGTTCCAAAGAGGATGGATCTAGACTGTTCTCAGTGGTAGAAGATGACAGAACAAGGAGTAATGGTCTCAAGTTGCAGAGGGAGAGGTTTAGGCTGGATATTAGGAAAAACTTTTTCACTAGTAGGGTGGTGAAGAACTGGAATGGGTTACCTAGGGAGGTAGTGGAATCTCCTTTCTTAGAGGTTTTTAAGGTCAGGCTTGACAAAGCCCTGGCTGGGATGATTTAGTTGGGGATTGGTCCTGCTTTGAGCAGGGGGTTGGACTAGATACCTCCTGAGGTCCCTTCCAACCCTGAGATTCTATGATTCTATGATAAGTAAGCCTGGTTTAAACTGAAATAAACTATGGCCTGCGTTGTGCAGGAGGTCGGACTAGACGATCATAATGGTCCCTTCTGACCTTAAAATCTATGACTCTATCAGAGTGTCCACACAGCCTTTGGCACCAGTTCAACTAAATCGGTTTAAAGTGACAAAGAGTCCTGTGGCACCTTGTAGACTAATAGAAGTATTGGAGCATGAGCTTTCGTGGGTGAAGCTTGGCCACCCCTGAGTTAACCCAATATACTCCGGGCAGACAAGTCTTTAGGGATAGACATTCCCTGCTCTGAAGCGCTTACTGTCTAAAACCTGGGCTACACCTAAAATTATATCACCCTAGCTGCAGTGCTCAGGGCTGTGAAAAATGTTGTGCCCTGCACAGCTTAGTTAGGCTGACCGGTAGATGCAGCTCGGTCGACAGAAGGATTCTTTTACACATGGGAAACTGAGGAAAGAGAGATTAAGTGAGTTGCTCCCAGCTACCCAAGGAGTCAGTAGCAGAGGTGAAAATCAGACCCAGAGCCCTAAACCTGAGCTTTAATCACAAGATCATCCTCCTTTTTTCTTGCTCTTCTGCTGTAGAGGAGCAGCTGTTAGAAATAATAGTGGCATACCTGTCCGCTTTGGAAAGTTTTATCGATACAGCCATTGTGTTACTGTTAATATTTGTTGTTTGTATTAGAGTAGCACCTAAGGGCCTCAGTCCTTTATCGGGTCCCGTTGTACAAACACACAGTAAAGAGACAGTTCCTGCCCCTAAGAGGTGATGCTGTATGATGGTATATTACATCATTTGAGAAATAGGAGGTGATTGTATAATTAAAGATTGTATCCTGAGGCATACACACAAAGAGGGCAGAGTTAAGGGTGTTTTCCTTAACTTTGTCCCTCCACCCATGTGTATGCCAACCTTATTTTGGCACTTCCTGATTTGTATGTGCGTCGCTTTGAGACTTTAACAGAGATTGCTGTATGGAATTTCCTAGGTTTTTTTTTTTAAGAACACAAAGATGGGTGGGGGACGGGTGGGAGAACCACACCAAAAGCAGAATAGCTCTGCAGGACGTCTAAACTCTGCGGTTCTGCAGAATTATTATTATTAACCATTTACATTACGGTAGCTCCTCTGCGAGTCTGGAGCCCTATCGTGTTAGGTGCTGTCCAACCGTAGAGCAAGTGACTCCCTGCTCCAAAGAGCGGGGAAATCGACAGGACAGAGGTGGGAGGGAATGATGGTGAAGGGTGGTGGTGAGCTACATCACATGGTGGTATCTAGGTATGTCAGACGGCAGTAACTAGCCATGTCAAGGGGGCAACACGGAACTGGTTTGTATCCGTGTATAAAGACATATCGTCTTTGTCTGGGGAGAATGGAAAGTTCTGCCATTCACTGAGCCAGTCCATTGTCACGAGCATATAGAATGTCAGGGTTGGAAGGGACCTCAGGAGGTATCTAGTCCAACCCCCTGCTCACAGCAGGACCAATCCCCAAACAAATTTTTGCCCCAGATCCCTAAATGGCCCCCTCAAGGATTGAACTCACAACACTGGGTTTAGCAGGTCAATGCTCAAACCACTGAGCTATCCCACCATTGAGGCGGGGCATTGGCACTGTGCTTCATCGGCAGTAAACCTGACCAACTGCCTTCACCATGAGCCAAATGTGTGGATGTATTGGGCAGTTCGCTCATAGTCTGCTGTCTCCGCTATCTGCCATCTATGCGTAAGTGGGGATCTGGAGATCTGGGCTCTAGACCCAGCTCTCTCACTGACTAGCTGCATAAACTTGGGCAGGTCACAACCTGGCTCTGTGCCTCAGTTTTCCCATCTGTAAAATGGGAATAATAACAGTGCCACTCCTCACACTGAGGGCCATTTTATCGGTATACATCGGGAGCCAGATAACACAGCCCTAAGTGCCATAGAAATGCCTATAAAGAAATACCCTCAGGCTGAATCCTCTTTATCGGCTCCATTGTCCCTTAATATTCACGTTCTTCTCGGGGCTTAATCCTTCTGTTTCCTTCCAATTCCTTTTCTAACATCTATGCTCCTTGCTGGGGCTCCCCCTTCTCCTTGGCCAGAAGCCTTCAGCCCCTCCACTGCTCTCTGCCTTGTTCCTCTCAGGCAGACGTCTCGGGAAGGTTGTAGGTAGCCCCTGATTGTACCGGCAGCTCCATCCTTACCCTCTCAATTACATGGTAATGCACGTTAAAATTACAAATTTATTTATAGTATTTTTTTTTTTTACTCTGCAATTTTTTACAGCTCATCTGCTGTAACAAATTCTACTTCATAAAGCAAAGGAACAAGTTATTATTACCTTATGGAAATAAACGCCAGCAGCCGATCTTTATTCCGGGCCTCGGCGTTTGTCTCCTGGAATACTTAATACTGTTTCAATCAAGGCTCCGGATTTGTTCCAGTCACCGAGGACGGAGGAAGCTCAGCTCCTGATATATATTCTTCCCTCTCCGCGCCCCGTTGGATGTAATTTACTCCATCGCCGACCCCTTGTTATTTGTTCGCCTTGGATAGAGCGAGGAAGGGTGGGAATGTGTTTGCTCAGCGCGGCCCAGTGCCTCTGATGAGACTCTAGCAAGGGGTTTTTGGTCCTCCGGGGAACGTTCTGTTCCAGGAGTAGGAGGGGATTGGAGCTGTTTGCCAGCACCTTTCTTCTGAGCCCGGTGACCTTGGTCTTTCCTTTTGAACCGGAGGAGCAGAGTAATTGCTCCGGTTTTACTTTTCGTTTGGTAGGTTGGTGTCCCTGAGACAGATGCTCAGGGCTCCTGTGGGGAAGATGAAAATTCATATTTCTAAATCAGTAGGCCTCAAACCCAAGCGCGGCCCCACGGTGCTAGGCGCTGCACGTGCACGTAAAGAGAAGGAGCCCTGCCCTGAAGCGCTCTCAGTCTAGACTGTCAATGCCTGGGAGGGGAAACTGAGGCAGGGAGCAGGGACGTGTACACAGCATGTCAGTGGCAAAGACAGGAAGAACCCAGGTCTCTGGAGCCCTACTCCGGTGCCTTTCCAAGCCTTAGAGCCCCCTCCCGCCGGCAATGGAGTCAAAGGGAGTTTTACCCTTTGGGAGGCGAATGAGCCCTTCCCTCTCTTAAGGCCCAGTCCTGTGTGGTGAGGAACCTCCTACATTCTCGTTGGAGGCAGACAGCACCACGCAGGATCGGGCCCTTACTCCCAGGTGCGGGAGTGCTCAGCTACCTGGAGGAGACAGATTTCAGGGGTGCGTGGAGAGCCTCGCTGCTCAGCTGCCCTGCCGGCAGGAGCAGCCGGAGGAGAGCTCTGAGAGCAGAGCCGGTCAGCAGGAGGGACAGCGGTGGAGCTGAGAGGGGACAGCAGAATGAGGAGCCAAGGAAGGATCTGACAAAAGGCAGAGGCTGCACAAGCCGGGATGTCCTGCAGGGATGCTTTGCACAGGTCTCACCCCTCTTCTGTGCAGGGCATGATCCTCATTGCACACGTAGGGAAACTGAGGCACGGAGCGGGGGACAATGACTTGCCCGAAGTTGCACAGTGGGTCAGCGGCAGAGCTAGAAAGAGAAGTCAGGTCTCCTGGCTCCTTGCCTGGTGCTCTAACCCCTAGATGGCTCCTGTCCGTAGTAAGAGTTGTGCCCCGCAGGAGATCTTTTCTTTAAAAAAATCCTGCTTTCCTAGCACAATGCTAGTCTGGGTTCACAGATAAGGCAGGGCATGGGAAGCTGTGGGTTCAATTCCTGGCTCTGCCTTCGGCTCCCGCTGTGACCTTGGGTTAGTCATCTCATCTCTCTGTTCCTGAGGCCAGGTCCACACGACCTCGGGGAGAAGCCACTATGCTGATGGGGAAAGCTCTCCGGTGGGGGTGGTTACGTCTCTACTAACGTGCTGCAGTGGCACAGGAACAGCCCCGTACATGAAGACAAGCCCTAAGGGCCGGTCTTCACTACCCCCTGGATCGGCGGGTAGCGATCGATCTATCGGGGGTCGATTTATCCCCAATCGTGCTCCCCGTTGACTCCGGAACTCCAGCTCGCGAGAGGCGGAAGTGGAGTCGATGGGGGAGCCGCGGCAGTCGACTTGCCGACGTCCTCACGGCCAGGTAAGTCGACCGAAGATACGCCGACTTCAGCTATTCGCGTAGGTGAAGTTCTGTATCTTAGGTCAACCCCTCCACTTGTGTAGACCTGGGCTTAGTCTCCAGGCTGCAAAAGGATGCGAATCCTTCCCTATTCTGTTTTGTGTATTTAGACTGTCAACGCTTTGGGCCAGGCACCGGCTCTGACTGTGTATACGTGCAGCTCCTAGCACAACGGGGCCCTGTCGGGTACAGCGACGGTAACGTCAGCAATAATGACATGAAAACATAGATTAAAACCGGGGTTCTCCTAATTCTGTCCTCGTGACCCCTTTCACACAGCAAGCCTCTGAGTGCGACCCCCCCTTATAAATTAAAAACGTGTTAATATATTTAACACCTTTATAAATGCTGGCGGCAAAGCGGGGTTTGGGGTGGAGGCTGGCAGCTTGCGACCCCCCATGTAATAACCTTGTGACCCCCTGAGGGGTCCCGACCCCCAGTTTGAGACCCCCTGGATTAAAGGCACATGAAGGCTGCAAAGGCAAGGCGTCCGCGGTTAGGCAATTGCCAAGTTAAGGTTGCCTCTGCATTACGATACAGCCTTTAATAACGGGGTCACCAACCAGTCTGGGGACAAGCCAGAAGTAAGGTTTTGGGGGGGAGCCCTGGATGGGACCAGCAGGGAGGCTGTGGTTCAAGACTGAGGGGTATTGGCAGAGCCGCATATGGGAGCCCAGGACCCCAGTTGCCAACTTTCAGGCAGTAAATAAGCCCCCGCGACTTTCACAATAAGCCAAACATCAAGCTAATCCCATTTCAAAACAAGGCCAAACCGAGCCAGTCCCTAAGAACCCCAACACTCTGTGGGACTAGATCCCCCCGGCCTGCAGTCTGGGACTGTGATGGGCCCGCCGTGCACCCCGACTCTCTGCCCCCCTTGCCCCCGCTTGCCGGGAGCCGATGGAAAAAAAGAAGCAACAAGCCAAAAACTAGCCAACAAGCAACTCACAAGCCAATTAAGCCCCAAACAAGCCCATTTCTGTGGTTTTTATTCACGGGTTTGGCATGTCTGTCCATGACGGGAATACGAAGCGGCTGCAGGTAGGGACTGATGGGCCTCGGCAGAGCTGGAGAGGCAGTGGCGGCTCCAAGCACCAGTGCTCCAAGCGCGTGCCTGGGGCGGCAAGCCCTGCCGGTCCCTGCGAGGGCGGCAGTCAGGCAGCCTTCGGCGGCGCGCCTGCGGGAGGTCCGCCGGTCCCGAAGATCTGGTGGCAATTCGGTGGCGGATACGCCAAAGCCAGGAGACTGGTGGTCCTCTTGCAGGCGTGCTGCCGAATCCGCGGGGCCAGGGACCTCCCGCAGGCAAGCTGCCGAATCCGCAGGGCCAGGGACCTCCCGCAGGCAAGCCGCCGAATCCGCGGGGCCAGGGACCTCCCGCAGGCGTGCTGCCGAATCCACAGGGCCAAGGACCTCCCGCAGGCAAGCCGCCGAATCCGCGGGGCCAGGGACCTCCCGCAGGCAAGCCGCCGAATCCGCGGGGCCAGGGACCTCCCGCAGGCATGCCGCCGAATCCGTGGGGCCAGGGACCTCCCGCAGGCGTGCCGCCGAATCCGCAGGGCCAGGGACCTCCCGCAGGCAAGCCACCAAAAGCAGCCTGACTGCCGTGCTTGGGGCAGCTAAAAAGCTAGAGCCGCCCCAGTGGAGAGGCAAAGGGAAATGTCAGACAAACCTGCGAGCCCTCTGCTGGTTGTACCCCCAACCAGGCCCACAAGTCCCGTGCACACAGGAGCTGGGGGGGGGGGAGGGCAGTTGTTTCGTCTCTCAGAACTGTTTCCCTGTCTGAGGCTGTGACTCAGCGGCCTCCCCCTCCCGCAATCACGTTAAAACCCAGCTCTCGACACCCTTAATCTCCTCAAGTGCTTCTGCTCTTCACATTCCAACCCAAATATTAGCTCCACCCACTAACCCCACTCCAGCCAAATTGCATTAAACAGAAAGCCAAGCCTGCCTTTCACATTACCTCCCGGACGACCGACCGTTGTTATAACAACCTGGTGCAAATCTACCCCCCCCCACTCAGTTCCTCTCCCCAAGACCTCCCGGCCCAATCCGCTGCAATTTCAGACTGACTCTCGTTAGTGACCGTCTGTCCTTTGCTTTCGGAAACGACCGCCCACTGCGGGCCAGGTTTAAGGCGCTTAGAACGCAGCGGATTTAATGGGAAACCTCTCTGAGCTGGAAAATGCTCTCCATGGCTTTTCCATGTCCTTTGCCTTGAGCCCCGCTAGCTCCCGCTTGGTTTTCATCTATTTAGAAGCATCGCCCCTGTCTCCACTAGCTCAGGATGTCTGCTTGATTCTCACCGCCAGTGGCTGACTTCCCGGGGTGATGAAGCGCGGGAGGGAGAGTTATTCCAATTTCTTTCCAACCCCCTCTTCCTCTTGCTCTGCAATCCCCGTGTCAGCTATTTAGCGTGGGACTTTCGGCCGACGCTGGCTCTGAGCATCAGCAGAGCCGGGGTCCGGTGAAGGCACGACCCACCTCGGTGCCTGCTCACCTGTTCGTAGGATTCCGGGTGGGTTGGGTTTCAGTCGAAGAGGAGCCCAGTATTGTCAACTGTCATGATCTTATTGCGCGTCTGGTGATATTTGATGCTTTTCTTAAAGCCCTAGTTCCTGGAATCATGTTAGGATCTGGCGATGGAACAAACTTCCTGAGATCAAGGGAATCCAGGGTCTGTTTGTCTATAGGAACTGCTGCAAAGCCGCCTTCTTCAGAGGAAACTTTAGCTTTTCACCATATGACTGACACGCACAACACCAACACCCCCACCTACTTCCCCCCCAAAGAGGAAAATAATATAGCTTAAGAAACCCCAACAAACATGCCTCTCCCAAGCGCAATTTCATCCTGAAAAGAGAAACCAGCCAGTGACACAGGGAGGTTCAGTGGGGACTTCAGTATTGCTATTGACTTTATACAGAAGGCACCTGGATTCTATGGTGATGGATGATAATACAGAGAGATTAGACAGGAATGTCTGGTTCTAGCTTAGATTAGCATCTCAGGTTTCGTTGCTTTAAAAGCAAGTTTCTAGCGCTCATGGTTGCAGAGAAACCCTTGAAGATGTGACCACTGGAATAAATTGCCTGGGGAGGTGGTGGAATCTCCATCATTGGGGATTTTTAAGAGCAGGTTGGACAAAGACCTGTCAGGGATGGTCTAGATAATATTTAGTCCTGCCATGAGTGCAGGGGACTGGACTAGACACCTCACGAGGTCCCTTCCAGTCCAATGATTCTACTAAAGACTCTGGGCCAGGAGACAAATCATTATTAGGGGCTCAAAGCGATGGTCCACAGGCAAGTCTGTGCCTCACAAAGAGGCCGGCAGCAGGGAAAGGTTGGGGAACCCTTCATCTAATGGGTTCTTTGGTTCCATGGTGGCATCAAACACATGAGAGTTTGAAAACATGGCCTTACTCAGCCCGGGCAACCATCTGGCATCTGCTGTCAGAGCATGGTGGAGCGTTTGCTTCCCAAATGCTCCTGGATTCCTGCAGCTGCCCCGGGAATCAAGGATTGGTCTCATTTTCCAAAACAGGCACATGTTCGGAAACTGAACCTGTGCTGATTGGCTGCCTGGCTCACATTTGGTTGTTTCTGTTCCCTGATTGGGTAAGAGTAGCTCTCAGGGTTGCTTTACACACGTTTTGTACTGGGCTTTAATGTTTATCTATTTGAAATTAGTCTGGTTAAAGAGATACAAGGCCCTAGTGGGATTCAATTATGCCGCTATAATGGAATATAGAACCACAGAAGTTATTCTCATAAATGCAGGGGCATAACCTATACTAGCATTATTATAGTAATCATCCCTAGCGCTTATAGAGCACTTTCCATCAGTAGATTTCAAAGCGCTTTATAAATGCGGGTCAGTATCATTATCTCCATTTTAGAGATGGAGAAACTGAGGCACAGAGAGAGGACGTGGTCCAGCAGCCCAGTGGCAGCGCGAGGAATAGAGCCTACGTCTCCTGAATCCCAAGTCTAGTGTTCTACCCACTAGGCAATATTACCTCCTAGAAGGCCCCTTGATACCAGTATAACTGCGTTCACACCAGGGCTTGTCTAGGTTGAACGATTTCAGTACACAAATTACCCCTAACATTGTTAGATTGGTACAAGCCAGTGTGTAGATCAATCCTTGGAATCACCTTGTAAGTGCAAGATTTGGCAATTTGGATTCACTGTCCAGGAAGAGTCTTAGCATCAATGTTTGGACTGCTTGGAAATGTTTCAAATTTTGAAATTTCAACAACAACCCAAAAACAGGAAAAAAATCTGCTTGCAAACATTTATTGTTCCTGGCCTGGCTCTGATATAGCGAATGACGGGACGTGGATGAAAAGTTTGGTCCAAATTTCAACAGAAAGAGTGGGGGCAAGAACATGTCCCTGGACTGGATTGGGGTGTTTTCACCCACCTCTCTGCCACGCTCCTGTTTTCCAGCCAGCTTTGACTGATGTTGGAGGGATGGGTCCCGCCAGAGCACTCCATCATGGCGACTGTGCACCAAAGAGCAATTCGCCTGGACAAGGAGGAGTCATTTCCAAGTTCAAATATATATTGGTGGGAACTTTTTTTGTGGTGTCCCCTCAGCGCTGTTCATCAGTGAGTGCGAGTTAGTGACGCTGCGTGTGTGTGTGAGTGTGTGTGTGTGCGCGCGCGTTTCTCACTCTCTTCCTTTTCTTTCCCCAGCCGCACATAACCTCTGTTAGATCTTAGCACGTGGGTAAGAAAAGCTACTCGTTGAATTTTTGCCTGCCGCACAGTTCTGAGTACTGACGATTAGGTCGCCAAAATGGGTCCTGTTGGCCAGGGCTG
Source organism: Mauremys mutica (assembly GCF_020497125.1). NCBI lineage: Eukaryota > Metazoa > Chordata > Testudines > Geoemydidae > Mauremys > Mauremys mutica. The sequence continues at coordinate 15,859,447 of NC_059092.1, read as the reverse complement.
GCTTTAAGCCGATTCACCCGATTCCCCGGAATTGGGCCCCGTGCCTAAGGGGGCCCCTCTCCGGGGGCCTTCGGTGGCATTTCAGCAGCGGGGGATCCGCTCTGGGGGCCTTTGGTGGCATTTCAGCAGCAGGGGATCCGCTCCGGGGGCCTTTGGCGGCATTTCAGAAGTGGGGGATCCGCTCCGGGGGCCTTTGGCGGCATTTCAGAAGTGGGGGATCCACTCCGGGGGGTCTTTGGCGGCATTTTGGCAGCTGGGAGTCCTTCGGTGCTGCGGAAAACCCGGAGCGGACGCCCTGCCGCCGAGTATTCTAATCGGCCCCCGCGGGTCATAAAGCCGGCCCTGCCGTTGGCATATTTTATCTGTGGCGTAGTCTGCAGGGAGACCTCTTCTCTGCAGAGATATTTCTAGGGGGGCATGTCTCCTCCCCAGGAAAGGAATGGGCTGTACCGTAGTAGATTTCTCCAGGCAAAGCTTGCAGGCTGCAGGCAGCAAACCAGGTGTGCGCATGCACGCCACGGAAAAGGATGGGGGAAGATAGTTATGAAGAATGCAGCTTGACAGCTGGAGAGAGACAGAAAGTGCCTGTAACTTTTTGTTCTTATTTTTATCTACCTGGTTGATGTCATCAGCCTATTTATACAGATTCTAAGATGCCCCTTTCGTATGTGTTTTATATGTACGTGTGTGTAGATATATATATGGATATGCAGTTTTATATTTGTACAGCTCCTGGGAGGATTCATTTAGCAAAGTGACTGGAGATCTTTTGATAGCTGACGTTGGAGTGGTGAGAATACAGGAGATAATTCTCCTATTGGCGTCATACGTGCTGAGGGTTCGACAGTCACTAATAGCAAGGCTCCCCCTTTCTCATGCAACCTCAGGCCCCAATGGGGTGACTTTGATTTCCCAGCCAGTTGGAGACCTTCCAGCTCCCACCTCTTCAGTGCCACCCTTCCTGACCAGCAGTGAGGTCTCCCCACACCAGCTCTGAGATTTGACTAGTGGGGACACTGTTGAGTCTGAGACATGAGCTTCTCCCTCTGGTTCTGAGGTTGATGCGCTTGCAGGACTCCCGGGCACAGGGAGCTGCAGGTTGGGAGTGAGGGGCATTGGCAGAGCTGGGGGGATCCCAGGGCTGGGATAGCAGGGGCTGCAGGTCGGGAGTGAGGGGCATCGGCAGAGCTGGGGGGAGCCCAGGGCTGGGATAGCAGGGGCTGCGGGTCGGGAGTGAGGGGCATCGGCAGAGCTGAGGGGAGCCCAGGGCTGGGATAGCAGGGGCTGTGGGTCGGGAGTGAGGGGAATCGGCAGGGCTCGGGGGAGCCCAGGGCTGGGATAGCAGGGACTGCGGGTCAGGAGTGAGGGGCATTGGCAGAGCTGGGGGGAGCCCAGGGCTGGGATAGCAGGGGCTGCGGGTCAGGAGTGAGGGGCATTGGCAGAGCTGGGGGGAGCCCAGGGCTGGGATAGCAGGGGCTGCGGGTCAGGAGTGAGGGGCATCGGCAGAGCTGGGGGGAGCCCAGGGCTGGGATAGCAGGGGCTGCGGGTCGGGAGTGAGGGGCATCGGCAGGGCTGCGGGGGGGGGAGGGGGAGTCCTGTCTGCTGAAGGGAAGCGTGGTCTATAGCAAACAGGGAAAACTAACGAATAACAGGAGCAAAATCTCTGAGCAGCAGAGCCCAGGCCAGAGGCAGAAGCTTTGTGCAGCGCGAGCTGAGCCAGCCAGAAAGCAGGAGAAGGAGGGAGGGTTAATCCCGCCCCCCACCCCCCCCCCGGCCTTGCTGTTTCCGGCACTCCTTGTTACAGGCCCCCCCGCCCCCCCGGGGTCAGGGCTGCCTTTAGCTCAGGACGCCGCTGGCTGGGTGGAGAACGCCTGCATTTAAGCAGCCTTTATTGCAATCGATCAATCCTGGCACCGTCTCTGATTGGGGACAGAAATAGGCCGCCGAGGACATGCCGTGCGGCAAGGGTGAGCGCCGCGTGTCAGATAACAAACCCCATGACTGGCGGGGGGTTGCTGGGAGCAGAGGGCACTTAGCCCCTCCATGTACCACCAGGAGCAGCTCCCCCACCACAACCCCTTGGCGTTCACTCACTGCTGCCCAGCACACAACAGTTCTCAGGCCCTTATTTCCTGCAGCCCGGTGGCTGGTTAGGTTAATGGCCTGGGCTTTGCCACGTCCTGTTGCCTGTGCCGGGGCCTGGGGGTGCAGATCCTACAGCCATCCTGCGGCCGCCGGCCAGGAGCTCAGCAGAGCCGAGAGCAAGCGCCCGCCCGTCCCCAAGAGGCTCGTGACCGATAGAGGAGAGGCGAGTAGGTCCCGGTTGGAGCCTGGAGAAGTTTTGGACAAACATCCGCCCTGGAGAGGGATTTCCGGGAAGGGAACTTTTCAAGCTACGCAGGCCCTACATCGCTGAGCGAATCGGTCGTCCTGGAAGTGGTCAGGGGATTCGTTTGCTCAGGAAAGTCCCAGTGGAGCTGTAGAGGGCAGGATGGGCTCGTGGGGCGGCAGAGAGTGGCCCAGGCTAATGAGTCTGAGGTCTCTTGTCCCATTCATAGTTTCCGTCCTCTTGGCAGAAGCCCCGCCCAGATGCAGCAGCCAATCCGTGCGCTGCAATCGCAGGCGGCCTCGGCCAGGCAAGTCCATGCGATTAGCCAGGGGGCCACTCGCTAATGACAATGACCAGGATGTTGGGGTTCCCGTCAACTTTCTGTGAAAGGTTCCAGGTCATCTTTAATTTGCATGTGGTGGAAGCCGCGGGGGCCTTTGGTTTAGCATCTCCTCGGAAGGCTGGCCTGGCTACGCCCCCGGCACCGCGTGGAGAGTGGAAAGAGATGAAGTCAGAACCATGTGGAACATGAACGGATGGTCTCCTGGCCGCTGGTGGTAGCGTGTGGTCAAGTGGGCTAAGCGTGCAGCTGGGCACTGAGTGCTCTTCCACTGGCTTGCTGCGTGGCCTTGGGCAAATCCTCTGATAACTAAAGATGGGGCTCAAGCCACAAGTTCAGATCCGGATCCTTAGGGGCATTTGGATGTGGGGGGCTGGTTCTGCACCAGGATAGAGAGAGGCTCATTTGTCAAGTTTAAATCTGTATCCAGACTTCCTCGAAGTCCAGGGGGGTTTGAACTCATCTCTACAGGGCTCTTCTGTGACTCAGTTTCCCCACCTGTAAAACGGGGGCAGTGATACTCGCCTCCCTCCCAGGGCAGGGGTGCAAAGGGTAAGGTTTGCACAGGGCTGTGAATGCGTTAGCCGGGAAGCAGTACTGTCTGAGCAACACACGCAGATCCTCATTGAACAGATACAGCGAAAGCCTCATTGCCAGGGAGTGCAGATGCTCCTCTTTCAGGGCTGAGATGTTATCGGGACCCACAGATGTGACTTCAGAGCCGTGACTTTTCCCCACAACATGTTTTTATTAAGATTGTTCAGGAGATCTTCCCTGTGCCCTTGTGCGTGGTTATTTGGTGTCAGGTCTGTGGAGAGGCACTTTCTATTAGAGGAGCTGAACGTTTCTGCTGATCGTTTTTCCACTCGGAGTCCGATTTCCCTGCGGTTGCAGAACAGTTGGCTTAGGATACATGGGCCCGGTTCAGTGGGCCTCGTGCAGAACGCCTCAGCACAGGGCACACTGCAGAGGAGCAGCTGCACCTTTGTGTGCAGCCTGAGAGCTGCGCAGGGAGCACCGTGTTCTTGCTCCGTCTTGCAGAGGGAACAGCCCTGACTCAACCTGTGGCCGAGCGCTGGTCACAGCAGCCTGCCCAGTGGGGTTGCAGCCCAGAAGAGGCTGCAGGCTTCACTGGAATCAGCCAACCTGTCCCTGGTGGGGATTGTTGGGCGAATGAGGTCATTGGCTTCGCAATGGGAGGAAGGGGAAGTGAAGGGGAACTCGGAGAGGGTGCTGGGTGGAGGAGAGAAGCTGTGTGAAAGGTGCCGCCTGCCCCGTCCAGGAACAGGAGTAAAGGAGGGAAGACAGAGCTGGGGGGGGGGGGTCTGTGAGGAGGGGGCAGGAAGCCAGGCGAGGCAGCGCTGCTCCCGGCTGCAGTTGCACCCCTAGGAGAGCCTGCCAGGGCAAAGGGCAGCGGGAGGAAGAAATCCAGCGAGAAGAGAGCAGGGAGCAGCGGAGCGAAGACCAAACACGGAGCGGCTGCGACACAGGGGATCAGAGAGGGACGGGCAAAGCTGTGTGCGAGGGACCTGCTTGTGCCAGCCTAGCTTCCGCTGCCCGGCCTGGGGCGCCCCGTGGCTGGGAAACGAGACGGAAAGGTTGCTTCGGGGAAGAAGGGTGGGGGTGTGGTTAAGTACCAGAGGGGTAGCCGTGTTAGTCTGGATCTGTAAAAGCAGCAAAGAGTCTTGTGGCACCTTATAGACTAACAGAAGTTTTGGAACATGAGCTTTCGTGGGTGAATACCCACTTCTTCGGATGCATGTGGTGTGGTGAAGGTGCTTTTCGGGTCTGGGGAGTGGGGTGCTGAGCTGAAAGTCAGCAGATCTGAGTTCTCCATTGCTGGCTCCATTCCGTGACCTTGGCAAGTCCTTTCATCTCTCCCTGCCTCTCTTCCCCCCCGTCCGTCCATCTCGGCGAGCTAAGCTCGTTCGGCCAAGGACTGTCTCTTTCTATGGGTACATACAGCATCTGGCACCCAGAGAATCTCCATCCTTAGAGGTTTTTAAGGCCCAGCTTGACAAAGCCCTGGCTGGGTTGATTTAGCTGGGGTTGGACCTGCTTTGGACTAGATACCGCCTGAGATCTCTTCCAACCCTGATAGTCTATGATTCTATGATCTAGGTTGAGGAAGCCGCCATGATAGAAGAGCAAGACTTGAGTTCACTTCCACCAACTTTCTGTGTGATCTTGGGCAAGTCATTTAATCCTTCCTGAATCATGCCAGGGGGAAATCCATGGATTTAAATTACAGCTCAAAAAAGGGACTATTTTTGCAAATACTAGTCAGAAGTACCCGCATCCCTCCTCTACGCACCATGTATTGCTGTAGTCACATTAACTATAAGATCCTGTTGTCACAGGAGACCGAGCTGGGGTGCCTGAAGGCCCAATTCTGCTATGTTACACTGGCGTAAACTGGGAGGGACTTTCCTGATGTTGGCGGTGCTGCCGGATTTATACTGGTGTAACAGGGAGCAGAATCCAATCCCCTGGATCTGAATGTGCTGAGTGCTGCGAGATTAAAATCTCCGCTCAAATGCTGCCCTAATGTCTTTGTATTTATACAGATCTATGCATAATGTATATGGACAAAAACCCACTGCCAACTTGTGGGGAGAGAGTCATATTTCACAATGTCACCAGAGAGCAATAATTTAACTAAAGCAAATATCTCGACTCCAGATCACATCAGAGCTGTGAAATAGGGACTTTTAAAAAGCTTTAGACACTAGAACAGAGTCACATGAATAATCAGGACTGAAAATGCCAGCCCTTTACACACTTAGCTAGTGGCCATCTTAGATTAGAGGCAAACCACAGTGTTTATAATAATGTTTTGTTCTCTTCAGGCATAAATCTCCAAGGGCTTTACAATGGTGTGAGAGGATCATCATCCGCATTGTACAGAGCGGGAAATGAGATACGGAGCAGCACGCTGACTTGCCCGTGACCACCCTGCAGGTTCATGTCAGGCAAAGGCATGGAACCCAGGGGAAGGATGGTCCAGCAGTCAGAGTCCTGGCTTACACCATAAGAGACCCAGGTTCAGTTCTCCACTCTGCCACAGACTTCCTATGAGGCCTTGGGCAAGTCACTTAGTCTCTCTGTGCCTTCATTTCCCCTCTGTCCAATGAGGGATGGTAGGCCTGTCCTCATGGGGATGTTGTGAGAATAAATACACTCAAGATTATGAGTTGCTCAGATGTTACGGTGATGCGGGGAGGGATAGAATCAGTTTAACTGAGTAGCAGTTCAGTGCTATACCCAGCTATTAACACCCCTATGGATCAGTCCTGTAGAATTTAATAGGAATAAAACCAATGAGGTTCTCTAGCAATCAAACAGGATTCTCTAGAAATTATTCTAAGCAGCTGTAGAATTGAATAGAGATTAATAGCTTTCCATAGGCGCATTGAAAACCCTAACCGCTCACTAGAATTGTGTTCTAAGGTTAGAATTCTCTCAGAAATTCTCTAGACTACCCTAGTTTGAAGCAAACGCTACAGAATGGTTATCACGCGCCATCCCATTCCAGAGGGTTTTCCCATACGGGATGCCAGTTCTTGGGTTATTTCCACTGAATAGATTTGCTTCTTCCCAGGAGAGCATTCAGAAGAGCGACCCCCGTGCCCATCCTAGCAGGGGAACGTGTTAAGCTGACATGTTATGATGTTGTAATACATGAAGAAACAGCCATAGGGATGCCTAACCCAGTTATAGACGACTCTAGTGACACTGCAAAGCTGTGTAGACATCAGGCGGTTTTGATGTCACAGGCAATTGGAAGTTCATTGCCATGGTTACCATGATGCCTTAGAGACTCTTGGCTGTTTCTATGGTTTTTTGCCCCATAGTTGCCTGCCTAATATCCTCCCCCTTGCCCGGTACCGTGGTGGGGATACCCTGGCTGGTTAAATTCCAACCCACGTAACCCAAGAGTGGAGAATCCCCCCCAGACCACACCATGGCCCAGCCGCTCTGGAGGCCTCGCAAGGGATTTCAGAGATTTGAGTTTTTTTTTTTTGCCATACATGGGAGGCAAAGGGAATTGCTGAGAGGAGTCAAACCCGCTTCCCTTTTCAGACCTCATGTCTGACATAGTTCCATAGATTCTATCAATGCTTTGAAGTCAAACTGGGGGGATGTATCTAGTGGGGTACCATAGGCATCTGTCCTGGGTCAATATTTTAATTAATGACTTGGATAACGAAGTGGAGAGTGATTATAAAATTTGCAGAGGAGACTACATTGGAGGGGCTGCAAACACTTTGGAGGCCTGGATTCGAAGTCTAAACGACCTTGACAAAGTGCAGAACGGGTCTGAAATCCACAAGATGAAATTCAGTGAAGTCTAATACTACATTTCGGAAGACAAAAATCAAACCCATAACTACAAAATGGGGAAGAAGTGGCTAGGCGGCTGTACTGCTGAAATTACAGTGGGTCACAAACTGAACGAGAGTCAACGACATGGCGCAGTTGCAAAAGAGGCTAATGTCATTCTGGGGTGTATTAACAGGAGTGTCGTATGTAAGACACGGGGGGTTGTTGTCCCGCTCTCCTCAGTACTCATGAGTCCTCAGCTGGGGTAGCGTGTCCAGTTAAGGGGGCCACACTTTAGGAAAGATGTGGGGGAAACTGTGGGGAGTCCAAGGAGAGGAAGAAAAATGGTAGATCAGGTTCTCAAAACCTTTGATGTGGAAAGGTTTAACTGGGCATGTTTAGCCTGGGAAAAGAAAACTGCGGGGGACCTGATCAGCCTTTACATCTGTTAGGGGCTGATACAAAGAGGACGGTGATGACTTGCCCACTGGAGGTAGGGATTTAAACATTAGGACAAACTTTCTAACTCTAAGGGTGGTTAAGCTCTGGAACAGGCGTTGAAGGGAGGCTGTGGGATCCCCATCGCTGGAGGTTTTTAAGAACAGGTTGGCCAAACCCCTGCCAGGGAGGGTCTGGGTATATTTGGCCCTGACTCAGCACAGGGGGCTGGACTAGATGGCTCTCGAGATCCCGCCCAGCCCTACATGTCTGTAGTATGATAAGTAGGAGGCGCCTGTACTTATAGACTGACGGGATCTGAGTTCTATTCCAGCTGTGGCTGTGAAGTCTCCGGTGGCCGCAGAGTGTATCACAATGCAAGCTGTCACCTTCCAGCCGGCAGTATGTTATTGTGTAGTGGTAGTGCCCACGACCCACGGGGTTAGGTACAAACATGGTACAAAAAGGCAGTGCCCTTGACCCAAAGAGCTGACAATCTAGGTTCGGACTCGTGCAGATTTCGAATCCGTTAATACTTCGCTTCCTCACAGGGCTGTGGCAGGTCTTTACTCGTGCTTTTATCATCCTGAGTAAGGGCAAGATACGGCTCTCTAGACCACAGGCATATTCCATCATGGGAGCGCTTCGTGAGATTAGAAAATCAGAGGGAGGGGAGAGGAGGGGAGGGATGGGGATAGAGCTATAAATATGCCGGCTGGATGATTCAACAGTTCCCTCCCCTCTCCATCTTTGGGGAGAGAAAGCCAGAACCGTCTAACAAAAGATGGGGGAGTGGGGAAAGGGAGGAGCCAGGAAACCCTAATCAGGCCCAGCTCTGGCTGGAATGGTCTTGAAAAGGATTCTGGAGGGGCATGAGCAGAGGGGGAGAACCTGGCTAGCTAATGCTAAGTGCCCAAGACAGGGCCATGCACCAGCTGAGCCTAAGAAGGAAATTAAAGAAATTTCCTTGATGCCATTTTAATGACTTGACAAGCAGAGCAGCGAAAAGGCACTCGGAGCAAGAGGGCTACTCCGGCTTATTTTTAACACAGGGGTTTTTTAATAGCTCACGTGTTGTGGATGCTGAATATGCCCCCAGTTTAATGGGCCCATACTGGAGTGTTTCAGAGTTCACGTGCGACTCCTTGGGGCATAGAAACACTCGTGTGCTCTGAGCACCAGTCCGTATGTGGCACACATACTCCCACGTCCCTTCCACACCTGCACACACAGCACCGTCCCATGCGCACGTTTGAACACACTCACATGCACGCACGTTCGCAGCTCTATTGGGTGCAACGACCTTTCGAATGAAGCCATGTTCCTGTTCAGAGAAAGGCTCCAGCCCTGACAGTCTAGGCTAGGGTGACCAGATGTCCCGATTGTATAGGGACAGTCCCAATTTTTGGTCTTTTTCTTATATAGGCTCCTATTACCCCCCACCCCCGTCCTGATTTTTCACACTTGCTGTCCGGTCACCCTAGGCTAGGCCCTAGGGGGACAGACCCCAGCAGCTGTAAATCAATGCAGCGTTGACTTCACTGATGCGTCATTTATTTAGTGAAGGAACCGCCCAGGGGAGCCTGAATTTTGATCTTCGTGATGGGTGGAGGGAGCAGATCTCGACCCTCTTACAGAACAGTCTCTAGGAAGCTCTGCTCAGTCTCATGGAGTTTCCTGGCCTTTATGTGGGTTTTTCCTGAATAAGGGAGCATATGGCCTTGAACTTCAGAAATCTTGGGTCGTTACTAACCAGTTGCTGCCACAAGAGGTCGTTGAGGCTGAGAGCTCAGTAGGGTTTGGTTAAGGGTTGGACACTTCAATGTGGTAAGAAACAGGGCCTCTGATATTCCTCCCGTCCTATTTCTGGGATGGGGTTAGGGAGAAGAGAGGCAGACTTGGGAGATCCTGGGAGAGGGCTGAGGAAACAGGCCAAGTTCCATCGGTCAGTTTGTCAACACTGCAATGAGACACCCCTCGCTGCCCTGGTCAGCTGATTTGGGCTTGGGCGAAGAGGCTTTTGAACTGTGGTGGAAACTTTTGATCTGGACTGAAGCCTGAGCTATGGGACCCTCCCATGTCGCAGGGTCCTAGAGCCCACGCTCCAGTCTGAACCTGAACGTCTACACTGCAGTTAAACAGCCCCTTAGCCCCGAGCCAACTGGCTTGGGCCAGCAGCAGGTTTTTATCGCCGTGTAGACGTACCATGTCCAAGCCTCCTATTGGCCCGCAATGCAGCCATGCCCGTTCACACCACCTCTCGGCGGTCAGAGCCGCCAAGCCCCACAATGGCAGGCTTCCGCCAGGCTGTTCTTCCTTCGGGTGCCTCGGGCGGCTGTGCAGTGAGCTAGTGATTCCCTGGCACAAGACAAAGCCCCTCGTGGTTGGGTGTAGGCAGCGCTTTGGGAAGTGACGTGGGAGAGGTGGCGAGACATCACTGTTTTAATGGCCTGAGCCAGCATGACAGACAGGTCTGAATGCCCATGGGGCGTTCACGGGAGAGAGCAGCAGAGGGGACCCTAGGTGGCTGCCTCTCCTCTGGCTGCCTTTGCCTCTTCTTGCTCTCTGTCCATTTTCCCAGCATGCTCTGGGTTTTGACAATTGTTCCATGTTAGCGGAGCAGCCATGCTGCGGGGAAGGGGAGCGCATTGTGTCGGTGCGGGGATGGTTAAAGACAAAGGTCTGGGACTCCTGGGTTTTATGGCTCCCCCAGCACCATATTTCTTAGCATTCACCCCTTCTTACTACTCCCTTTGCTGGGTCCTCGGCAGCACAGCACAGAAACCACGCGGGTCCTAGCCGCTCTCTTGGCTGGGTTTTTCTTATTCCTCTACGGGAGGGTTGGACTATTTTGAGGCAGATCGGTAGAATCAGGGGAACGTTCCATCTCTCTGCGTTTGTCTACCAGGCACATTTCTGCAGAATCCTGGCACCCTGCCACTTGAGATGATCTGTTCAGTTCCGTTCCAAGTCTGCCACCAGGTAACAGCATCTCCCTCGAGGACCCCGCCTTCTCCACCCATCTGCTGAGACTGCCTCTATTTCATGGGTGAGGCCATGGTCCGGTGCCATGGAAGTGACCCTGACGTTGTCGGCTAGGGCGCCAGGCACTGCTCAGGGGGTGAGCTCGCAAGGAGCATCCTCTTCCGCTTAGATCTGCGCAAGGTTTCAAAGCCTCTGAGCCGCAGGTCCTAAAAGGACCCCCATTCTCTCAAAGGGAACGTCTGGCTGGCTCAGCCGGGCTCCACCTGGCTTCCCACTGTGGCTCGGTGTGGGGCAGCACCTTGCGTGGCTTGAGCGCTAAGCCAGAGGTTGGCCCAGGTTCCCATGAAAGGCCCGTGAATCTTAGCCACACGGGACAGAAACCAAGGCTGGGCCTGTCACTGAGCACCCAGCAGCAATGAGAGTCTTTTCCCTGGCTCTGCTGCTAGCTCCCAATGCCACCTTGGATCTGCCAATTTCCCCACCTGTAAATGGGGGGTGAGCCCCCCACGAGGACGTGGTGAGGCTCGGCTCCCTGATGTTTGCAAAGTCCTGCCACGGAGGGTGCTAGAGACGGGCAAAGGGTCCGTACCTATCGCAGCTCTAGCGATGGCTTTGAGGGCTGCGTCAGGCATTACGACGTGTGGTTTGCGGCACGGCGCATGGGGTAATTAGGCAAGGATAAATCCCCATTAATGCTAATGGGAATTATCTGTGGCTAATTACCCCTTTGTGCTGCATCTTCAGTAATGGAAAGTGACTTCCTCAAAGCCTGTGCAGGGGAAAGGAGCTTGTTTTTCCCCCTTTATTCTGTGCGGTTTCAATTGCCTGCCCCCAAATGTAAACCCCACACCTTGGAAACAGTGGGGTGGCATCAGCTGCGAGGAATTGTGAGGAACATGTCTGCACCATTGTCTTTATTCCAGTGGGGACTAGCACCCCCAACTGAGATCAAGGACCTAGGGTGCTGGGTGCTGTACGTGCACATCATATTTCACTATCTGCCCCCAAACGCTTATTGCATAAATAGGTGAGGCAAAGGCCTTCTCAGGAGCTCACATTAAGTGAGTGCCCGAGCCAAGAAGAGAACCCAGGTGTCCTGATGCCCAATCTGGGGCTAGCCCATGCTGCCTTCTCTTACCATGCAAAGCAGCCATCTCACCTGTGATCAGGGACCTGGGTTCTAATCTCACCACTGACTTCTCCCAGGTTAACTAAGGCTTTAATTGATCTCACAACTATTAGTTTAGGGAGGCGTGTATCGCCCTCCGGTGGCAAACAGCTGTATTTACACTAATTGCAAAGTGACTCAGGCCACAACTAACTAGGTGGCGAGACTTACTCTTCAGAGGACCAACACGCGCTGCAAATCCCAGCAGTGTGCTGGTTTGGGCCCAGCTCTGCTCTGCGTCCAGATAGCAAGAGTCCAAGTGAGGAGAAACAGAGAAAAAGATTCCCCATGGACTCAGAGAGCCAAAGCTGATGAGTTTCTTGCAGCTCTAATGTGGCGATGGATGGAAGACTAGGGAAGAAGTGGGAGGGTGCTGGAGAGACAGCACCAGAAGACTGCAGCTCAAAGACCAGTGCAACCTCAATGCAAGGATCTGCAGAACCTCCCACACCAATTCTTCTCCACCTTGATCTAGAGGGACCCCCAGGAGAGGATGTCTCACTATCACTGCCTGTTCCTCAGCTGAGATTGCCGGCAAAGGTGCCAAGTATGGTGCAGATAGCCATTCCCTAGGAACCAGCCTGGACCCGTAACCTCATTTCACATAGGACCTCTAGATGGGAACACGTTTTTGTCCTCTACAGATCTGAGGGGGCTTGGAACCAGCGACCTAGACCCATCCCCTGCAGGAGAAGAAGCTATAACGAGCACAAACCTTTCTTGTGAAGGGGCAGCCCTGAGAAGGCCCCATTTTGGGAGTTGCTTCCCGCTCCACGAAGGGCGTGAGGGAGACAAAAGAGCAAAGTGGAGCTGTTTGCTGCTCTCTCTCTCTCTCTGCTTCCTCATTAATCTTGATTATGGAACCCTCATGCTGAAGTTAATTTTCTTGTAGATGCATATCAGTCATGTAGCTGGGAATCTCTCAAAAGCTAATGAGGGATCGTATCCTTGCCACATTATTACACTCCTAATTAGTATACAGGCTTCTTCTGAAAAGGTCAGAAGAGAGAAGACAAGAGACTTCAGATTTTTCAGTAGGACGACATCCTCTTTTGTGTCATATGTAGCAAGAGGAAGGTTGGAGACGCTCAGGTCCCTGCAAAGATGGGGGACGAAGACGCCAAATTCTGATCTGGATTTGGAACATCCCCAAAGCATGTGGGGAGGGGCGTGTTTGAATTTCAGGCTTTGGTTTAGGCTCATCGCTAGCTGGGACAGCTCTGAAATCCACAGCAGATAATATACAGCTACTGTTATAGCTGTACCACTGGTAGGTAGGAGGTGGAGAAAAACAACCATGCCCCCAAATGGGTGACATCTTCTTCCCAGAGTAGGGGCCCGGGACATCCTTGAACTGGTTCCTGAGCCCTGCTCTCTTCCTCGAGCAAATGGCAAGGACACACACAATTCACTCTAAGGAGGGGAAAAATGTGTCCTTAAAAAAAAAAGTACTTGATTAAGCACTTGAGTAATGTGATGGGAGAACTGGTAGAAAAAATTCCAGCTAAACTATTTCCTGTTGAGAAATGCCACTTTGGGGAAATCAATATGTTTCAGCAAAACACGTCTGTTTCAATGACATTTTCATTGGGAAGGTTGCCCAGGCCCAGGCTGAATGGAATTTCGGGTCAGAACTAGAGTGAGTGAACCCCAAGTCTAGCACTGACCCAGGCAAACTGGGGATTTGAACCGGGGTCTCAGCCAGGTGTCCTGATTTGGGCCCCCAATGTAAGCGAAACCAGGCATCTAAATCCCTTAGGCAGCTTTGTCAGTTTAGCCTAACATTGGGCTCCTAAATTGATATGTAGGCCCCTGGTTAGTCAGCTGGATTTTCAACAGGGTTGCGCACCCAGCAGCTCCCACTAACCTGAAAATCTTGACCCAAAAGCTTTGCTCAGCCCTAGCGGGGATCACTCCAGGTCATCGATTGATCGATTGATTGCACATTGGTGAGCGGCAGCATGGGAGGAGCTTGCATTTTTAACAGGCAGCAGGTTTAAAACAAACAAAAGGAAGTATTTGTTCACACAACGCACAGTCAACCTGTGGAACTCCTTGCCAGAGGATGTTGTGAAGGCCAAGACTATAACAGCGTTCAAAAAAAGAACTAGATAAGTTCACGGAGGATGGGTCCATCAATGGCTATTAGCCAGGAAGGGCAGGGAGGGTGTCCCTAGCCTCTGTTTCCCAGAAGCTGGGAATGAGCGACAGGGGATGGATCACTTGATGATTACCTGTTCTGTTCATTCCCTCTGAGGCACCTGGCATTATCCACTGTTGGAAGACAGGATACTGGGCTAGATGGACCTTTGGTCTGACCCAGTATGGCCGTTCTTATGGTCATTGCTACAGCCTGTGCCTGTTCTGTGGATTCCGGTCTCCCAGGCTGTCAATCCAGCCCCTTTCCCCAGCCACGGAATTCACACAAAATTAAAAACCAAGCAGAAAACAACAAAGCCAGACACCTAATATAAACGGCAATATTTTTATCCAACAATTTACATCACTTACTGTCTGCCTTAATGTCCTGGAATTTGGTTGATGTCCTGCGCATTTCTCTGGGCATGTTATTGTGCTACAGTAGTAAATCTGGAGGCTGTCAAAGGTATTTTTCTGCAGGAAAACAACTAATACTTTTAAAATGTTTTGGGACAAAAATCTACATCTCAAACTTCTCCTCTGCACTGTGGGTTGCTGTTGTGTCAGAGGATTAGGTCGTGCGGGAGCTCTCCCAGAGAGAGGGCAGCATACGAGGGCTACACCATGCATTGGCAAGGAGACCCCAAGTTGCGTCAAGCTCACTGGGATCTGGGTTTCTTGCTATGTGCTCAGAGGTTTGTGGTTTTGTGGTTAATGCACCGGACTGATGAAATCACTTGATTTGTTAGTAAAGACACAAAGACCAGCTAGGTCAGAGCCTCCTGGAGTAGCCAAGAACGAGCAAATGAGCAAGGGTTTCTATTCTACAGACGGAGACCCTGTGGGATCCAGCACCCAGAGGTCCCACTGGTTGGTTCTCAATGTGTTTCACTGTCAGGATCACCCAGGAAGGTCTCTGCTGACAATGAACCACAGAAATTCCAGCCTGGACCTGAGAAACCTTCCTGACAAAAGTTTCATCAAAACCTCCCCTTTTGCAGGACAAGTATCGGATTCAATGAATTGCCATTTTCTGACCTGAAAATAAAAAAATTCCAACCCGCTCTAGATCTGACTTGTTTTGGTTGTTAAGGAGCCCACAGTACTTTCTGCAAGAGAAGGCGTGAGAGCCTTCACGTCCTGGCCAAATCCCCGATCCAGATGACTACAAGTAGCAGGAGGATTTAAATACCCTAGCACTGGACATGTGTTCTTCATTTCCTGCCCTAAACTTCTTAGCACCCCAATAGGCTGGCTGGTAAATCAATTCCAGCCCATAGATGACTTCTGGGCAAGAGGCGCAGGCTAAAAATAAGGCAGTATTATTTCTATTTAACAGGGGGTGAAGTATGAAGTGACTGTGGAAATATGCCCCCTAAGGAGACATCCTGGAATGCCTTCTACAAAGGCTAACGGAGCCATGTGGGTCAGGCATGCTTGGTTATCTGGACACAATGGATTTACCATCATTCTCCTATTTGCTCAGCTCAGCCTTACATCAGAGCCAGTTCCCTGGACACAGGCAAATGTAGGTTCTTCCACAAGGCCATATCTGTAGTGAATTTACCGGCACCTTCCCTGTAAATTGTGAAGAACTTGGTACACAGCGGACTTGGGTTTACCTGGAAGGCTCCATCATTGTCAGCCCCCTCGCCAGCCCCGAGGCTATTCTGTGGTTAATACCTCGGCATCACAAAGCGTGAGACATCCGTTTGTTTCAGGAATGGCTCTCTGGAGCATTCCCTCTTCAGCTGAGGGGCTGTTTATTTTTTTTATTTCGGAGATTAATGCAGTCATTAAGAATTAATCTGCCTTGGGTTTGCAAGTGTGGAGAAGCAGCCAGAACATAGTTTCTATGGCCCCATCTGTATTTCAAAGCGACAGATATTCCAGAACACACAGGTTGGGGGAGGGGCGGGGGGGAGTTTTTCCTCAGGAAAAAATTCTAATTTGCCCCCTACATTTTCCATGGAAATATTCCTTTTGTTAAATTAAATCCAGTTTCATAAAAAAAAAACAACTAGGTGATTTCAGATGAAACAATTTTCCAGGAAAATAAAAGTTCATTTTGAAAACCAGCCTTTTTTTCGTCGAACAGATTTTTGAATTTTTGTTCATATTTTTGAACAAATCGTTGCCCCCCCCTCCCTTCCCGAGCCCAGTGCGTTCCCGGACTCCAGGCCTCCTGGAAAGCTGCTCCCAGCCTCTACCGGAAACCGAGTCTGAGGGAAGACATCCAAGATGGAATGAGCAGCCCAGCAGCGCAGCTCGAGTGGGCAGCGGCCCCAAGCCCTGCCTCTGCGAGGCGTATGCACGTTGGCTCCCTGGGCTCTTGGGAGCTGATGGCAGCGAGGAAACGTGCAGCCCCAGACACAGTGCTCCCCGGTGTGGACTGCTGTAAACAGGGGTTAAAGAATGAGAATGGGGTGGCCCCAGTGCTTAATTTGTGCCAGGGCTAAACCCTGGCATCTCCGGGCTGGGCGGTTCAGAGCCCCGGCGCCTCTGGGCCTGGCGGTTCAGAGCCGTGGCGTCGCTGGGCCAGGCGGTTCAGAGCCCCGGTTCCTCCGGGACAGGCAGTTCAGAGCCCCGTCGCCACCGGGCCTGGCGGTTCACAGCTCTGGCACCGCTGGGCTTGCCGTGTCAGTTATGAACGTAAAAAAATTGCTGGAGCTCCGGCAGCTCTTTCATTACAAATGAAGCCCTGGGTGGCCCCTTTCGGCTAAAGCAGAGCCAGCGCTCTCCGTTTTCACGCTGGCTGGAGTAAGCAGTGCTCCCCCACCGCACCCTCTCCTCCTGGGCTGGCCTCGTGGGTGCTCCCTCTCCTGTTTCAATCCATTGCCCCCCCCCAAGCTGTAGCTTCCCCCCCGGCCCTGGGCGGAGGGTGTAGAGGAAGCCATGGCAGCCTCAGCCGAGCCTAAGTGTGAACTGGGCTGCAGGCACTGCCACCTTTGTACTCTCCACTTCCTTTCGGAGGGGAATCCCCTGCCATCCCGGGGCAGGGAAAGCTGGGGTCACCCCTCCCTGAACCCGAAGAGCCTCCCCCGGTGACAGCGCTGCTTTGATACCATAGTGCTCGGCTCGATGCTGGCTGGGCTCCGCACTCTGGCGAAGTGGGGAGGTGGGAGCCCACTTTAGCAGGTGCTATCGGAGCTGGGGAAGCAGGGAGATGAAAGCCGCACTCTCTGCACCTTCTGTTTCCAGGAGGGAAGCTCCTGGAAGGATTGCCTGATAAAGGCAAGCAGAGAGGAAAGGAGGTCGTCTTTGTCTGCTGATGAGCCTCTCACAGATGGAGGCTGCCTTCTCATTAACCCCTTCTTTGCTAGTGGGCCTGGCTGCTTGTCCACACCAGGAATGGCATCTGAGATCATACCTGGCTGCCCAGGCGGAGCGTGTATCTCTCGGGCAACACCCAGCCCACCTGGGGGAAGTGTGGGGAGCACGTCTCCTGGGCGTTCCCTCAGCGGCACCAGGAGAGCCACATCTGGATGTAACCTGGCCTGGGAGCATGTCTCCCAGATGTTACCTGGCTCAACCAGAGGCACTTCTGGAATGTGTCTCCTGGGTGCTAACCAAGGTGGTCAGCTGCATCAATGGAGTCCCCTGAATGCTACGGCCTGTCCCATTGCTCTCCTATCCTCGGCAAGAAGCACTTCATCTGTGGCTGGACCTTACCCGCCTCTGGAATGGAATATGCTGCTTACCAGCAGCACCACAAGCGGCCCATGCCGGGAAGTGCAGACGCTTTGTCCCCAGGGCCGTTTACTGGGGAGTTAGCTGAAACCTGATTCAGCTCAGTACATGAATGGACGAAGAGTGACATCAGCTTGGATGAGTTCAGCCGGGCTCTGCCTGGCTCTGCCAGTGGGGAGGTTCCCTTCTTGCTCCCTTGCGGACCAAGAGGGTCTCTGTTTCTCTGGGCTGCAGTGGCGGACAGGCCATAGTCAAAACTGTCCCCACCAGGCCGGAGACTCTGCTAATTGGTTAAGTTCCCTCTTGACTCGGGCCACCAGAGGGCAACAAAGGCAGGGAGTCAAGATCTGTCCAGCTGTCACGAAAAACAGAGCCGGCTTCAAGCTTATTCTTTGCTATTTACCTCACAGCACAAAATATGGAGCCAAATTCTTAGCTGCTGCAACTCCGCTGGAGTCAATCGAATTACGCGAGGAAAGAATTTGGCTCGTGTTCTACAAAATAAACGTCAGCTACATAGAAAAGGCCCTTCTGGGCAAGAAGAACAGGGTGCCCGGACTGTTCAGGAATCTTTCCAGTCCTCATCTGCTAATCCATCGCCAGATCTCCCTCCGTGGAAAGAGGAGACACTCCACTTGCTCTGTGTGTGTGTGTGTGTGTGTGTGTGTGTGTGTGTGTGTGAGACACACACACAGAGCTTAAACAAGTCCTCTTTACATCATTACATCAGGCAGATTCCACCAAAATCATAAGAGCATTAATAACGTCTGCATGTTCCCTAGCAAGCCAGCACATTTGCCTTCCCTTAAAGGACAGTGTGACTTTCCCAGGGTGAAAACCTTCCTTTTTGCATCTCTAATTCTGAGCCAGTTCCAGAGATTTTTTTTTTTTTACCTGCTGTTGACTTTGCTGTCTGCTTCTCACGAGGCCTCTTTCATAAAGGAATGAGTGAACAAGGGAGAACGGAGAGGAGGAAAAACAAGCAAGCCAGGAAAGGATGGGGTAGACTGGTCTGTTCAAAGTGCCCATTTATCCACTGAGGTGTATTAGAGACTCCCACAGCTCTAACTGATCAATACAAATTGTATCTCTCTGAGAGACATTAAAACCTCAGCTAGCTGCCTGGAGACAATGCATGTGTAATGGTGGAGAAACTGAGCACATGTATATGGGTACGGAGGAGAGGGGGAATGGCATATACCAGAGGATCCCAGGCCTTTTCCAAAAAGACCAGCTGCAAGCAGGAGGAACAAGATGAAAGGTGAGATGGTCACTAAGGAACCCAACCATCCTGCACTGTGTCCAGCTTCTGAATTCCAGCTCCATCCACGCCTGTCGTCAGTTTCCCTTTTGTAACGAGAGACGGGCCTGAGTCCTGAAGTTAGGATCTGGAATTGGATCCAGCTCTGAAGTTTGTGGGTGTATTGGACTAGATGCCCTGTTATGGAGAGAGAGCCAAATTTTGGATCTGGTTTCCCAAATTTCAAGGCTGCTTGGATTGGGTGTTCTGGTTCGTTATATTACAGAGGCAGGCCCAAGCCATAAGAACATAAGAATGGCCGTACTGGGTCAGACCAAAGGTCCATCTAGCCCAGTATCTGTCCACCGACAGTGGCCAATGCCAGGTGCCCCAGAGGGAGTGAACCTAACAGGCAATGATCAAGTGATCTCTCTCCTGCCATCCATCTCCACCCTCTGACAAACAGAGGCTAGGGACACCATTCCTTACCCATCCTGGCTAATAGCCATTAATGGACTTAACCTCCATGAATTTATCCAGTTCTCTTTTAAATGCTGTTATAGTCCTAGCCTTCATAACCTCCTCAGGCAAGGAGTTCCACAAGTTGACTGTGCGCTGCGTGAAGAACTACTTCCTTTTATTTGTGTTAAACCTGCTGCCTATTAATTTCATTTGGTGACCCCTAGTTCTTGTATTATGGGAATAAGTAAATAACTTTTCCTTATCCACTTTCTCCACATCACTCCTGATTTTATATGATTTGGATCAGGATTTCCTTCAGTTAGGGGTAAGGTTCCGAACTGGTGTTCCAGGTGTGCTCCATGCTTCTGTATGATCGCATGCCTCCGGGTACAAGAAATGCCCAGTACGCAGCAGAGATGGCAAAGCTGGAGTAGGGGGAGTTAAACACCTGCTGATTATGGTACCAAACCTGTGAAATTTGGGGCTTAGGAAGGCCTTGAGACAAACACTGGCTGAAGTGCAGGCCAAGCCTGATGATGCTATAACTGCTAATAATATCTGCAGCTCTGCAAGCTCGGACTGTGATAAGGGACATCAAACCTCAAAGTTCAGGGTGGGAGCTGGTCTCGTGTGGGGGTCAGGAAGGGATTTTCCCTCCTATGGTACCAGACTTCAGAATTGACAAGATGCATTATGGATCAGCTGGCTTCTTTTACAGGATCAGTGCAGTGGCCAGTACAGATGGAAAATTGGGCTCCTCCATTACGGCAACCCCCGTATTTCTATTTCAGAGGCAGGCCCTGGTTCACAGCTCAGAGCTGAACCACACTGCAGCAGAGGGAAGTTTGGATCCACATCTTAACTTCACAACTCAGGAGGAGCATCCCCCACCCCGAGCAGCAGACAGTCCAACTGGCATTTCACCCATTGCAATACCCTCTGCTGGGTGGTACCTTTAGGGCAGCCGAGCCACGTGGCCGGTTGGAAGGGTGCAGAGATATGCATTTGTGTAGCATCTCTTATCACGTTTGGTGGTGTCTAAAGTTGCTCTTTTGGTGTCAGATGTTTAGTTTAGATACTTACGACTCCCATTATGATGCTACCCGAGTACCTCCCAATCTTTACTGGATTTATCTTCACAACAGCCCTGGGAGATAGGGCAGTGCTATTATCTCCAGTGTATAGCTGGGGATCTGCTGCATAGCCTGGCCCAAGAACACACAGGAACCCTGTGCCAGAGCAGGAATTTGAACCCAAGTTTCCCCAAGTCGCCGGCGGGTGCCCTAACCATTGGGCCATCCTGCCTTACAACAGTCTGTTCTAAGTGGCTCATTCTGAAGACAGAGCCTCAGCCTTCATTCTTTTCCTGCCACGCTCTGTTTCTTTATACTCCTGTCAATACAGACATGCCAGACCCAAAAGCTACAGCAGCATCTCACTGGCAGGGGACCTGCAGAACTGTCAAATCTATGATCAAATAAAATTAGACCTTATTAACATACAACCTTTGCCTCATTCCTTTGCAATATGTAACCAAGGCTTTCACTGGAGGATGAAAAAGGGCAGAGAACACATTTCACTCTAAGGAATTTGAAGAACGAATTGATTTCTCTGTTTCCCTTTAGACATCGATATAGGCTGGGGCTGGTGTTCAGGGGGTTGGCTTATTTAAAATATAAATCTTAACCTAGAAGATTTAAAAATCATGATCGCACTTATGGTGGTTTTGCACCATGACTCGCAAAGCACTTCTCAAGACACTCATACACTGCCATGAAGGCAGTTGAAGAATCTGTGTAGAATAGAATGATGCAGAGGTGTGTAAGTGTCATTATACGTATTTTCTGGATGGGGAAACTGAGGCCATACCTAACTAAAAGTGAGATTTTTTTTTAAATGTGTGGGGAAGGGGGAATAGAGACTCTTAATTTGATTTCAACCTGGCCATATTGATTTGGCTTCACTGGAGCTGAGTGTCCGTATACATTGTTTTGCACAGGTTTGACGATAGTGGGTTTCCAACAGAGTTGAAACTAAACAGAGCAACTTTGATAAGCCTATAAAATAACCAGTGACCTAGGGAAGGTAGAGGGGGAGCGTCTGTTCTCCCTGTCTCGTAACAGGAACAAGGGGACAGGCAGAGAAATTAACATCTGATCAAGGGAGGGTCTTGGCCCCACAATACATAATTAGACTGTGGAACTCATTGCTCCAGGAAGTAGCTGAGGCCAAGCACATAGCAAGATTCAAAGAGGGATTGGACATTTATATGGGTCACACAAACAGCCAGAGTTTTTTGTTCGCGTTAACTATATTAAAAACCAAACCAGGGGGCCTTATAAACCTTGTGGTTTAAACCAATTTCGGATTATTAGAGATTGGGATGAGACCTAAAGTGGAGTGTGTGTGGGGGGGGGGGGTAGATTGCCCCACACCTTCCCACTGGAGATACTTACACCTTCCTCGGCTGCATCTAGTGCTGGCTATTGTCAGCCAGGCCCCTGGGCTACGTGCCGAGGTCTGATCCAGCCTGGCCAGGCTGATGTCCCTGTATATAGATGAGAAGGGGGCTGTGGGGTGAGACAACATGTCAGGGACCCAGCCAAGAACACAGCAAATGTCTCCTCCCTCCTAGCCCAGCGTCCTAGTCATGGGACGTGTTAGGCAGAAACGTCGGAGAGGAGCATGAACAGAGGACGTGCACAGTAAGTGTAGATCATAGCCGTTAAATTAAAAACATCCCCACCATCCGCCAGTTTTAATGCTAAAATAGCGACAGGCAGAGCCGAGCCATTAAATTGTCATTGAGGGTTAGTATTTGCATCTTTCCTCAGCCTTTCATGAGGCAGAGATGAGAAGGTGTGGCAGGGCCAGCTAAGGACGCCATCAGATCGAATGCGGAATTGCCTGGCTCTCGTTCTTTAAGCAAACATGTTCGCACAATCCACTCCACTTAATTGGGAAATCCTCTTAATTGGGACATCTTCCAGGGAACAGATTTCAGCTCAATGCTGTAATGAACAGTCAACTGTCTGTGTGCACCACTGCCCTCCACTGGCTGGAATAAGGAACTGCTCAGCTGTGTGTCTTAGGCCCTATACTGCTAACAGCCCAGGGGGTTTCTCCTATAGCTCAAGTGGTGGTTTTGAGCAAGAGGACATGGTGCTGGGGCATTCTGAATAGAAAAATGGTGCGACCTACTGAGAAGCCTGAAGTCCAAGGTGCTGTGGATTTGTTACAATACCAGTGACAGAAAGTCTGGTAAGGGGATAGAAAGTCTATTGAGGGGGGACATCTGCTTGTATCTGTTTTATATATTTAAAGTGCGTTGGGGGGACATTTATGACCCCCTAGGGTAGAACAGTTCAAAACACTTTCTAATGAAAAATGTCCAGGTTGGTGGTGAAAAAACAGGATGCTAGAAAAAACAGGATGCTAGAAAAACCAAGCATGGTTTGTTTTCAGCCACAGTTTTAAATTTAAAAAAAAAATCTGTTTTGTGGAAATTTTCTTGTCAACAACAACAAAAATTTTTTTGTTCTCTTCAGAGTTTTTCACAGGGGAAGAAAAAGTCATGTCCTGGCCAGCTCTGCTCTATGCCCAGAAATAACAGACTCCAGGAGTTCTGCCACCCAGGCCTGCGGCTCCCACTAGTAGGCCACACTGCCTCAAGAGCAGGGGATACAACCCAGGATTCCTGCTTCTGGCTTTCCCCTTCTCTGGGGCCACTAGAGCTTAATTCCCTCCCGGCTGCACGAATGGAACCTGGGGCCTCTGGCTTCTAGCCCCAGTGTAGATCCCATTCTCTGAAGGGCTAGAAATAGAAGCCAGCGGTCCTGCTCCCCAGCCCCCTCTGCGCTAACCACTAGGCCATAGTGCAAGAGATAGAACTAAACCTCAGGAGCCCTGCCTCCCAGCCTCCCTTTTCTGGACCCCAGTCTCTCCCACAGCTGGGCATGGGAGTTCTGTCGCCCAGACCCTGCTCTAACCACTAGGCACCATTCCCTCCCCTAAAGAACAGTCTTTTTTTCTAGAATAAAGTCCTGGGGTCATTGCGGAAGGCAGGGGAGCGCAGGGCAAGCCCCCCCCTTAAAGAAACCCCAGTGGGTTGCTGCGCACTGGCTCAGTTTGTAACTTCCACTCAAAGGGGCAGTTGAACCGCTGCACTGAGGACTTCGGGGCTCTTAGCCCGGGGGGGTTGTTTATTTTCCAAGCCTGCAAAGAAGGGGATTCGAATGGAACCTGCTGGCACAACTTTCACTGCGCGTTGGGTCTCTCCAGGGGCGCGCCCAGGCGCTAAGCGGGGAGGCTGAGTGTGTATGGGGGGGGGCTGCATTTTTGCCAGCCGGGAAAGGGTTAAGAAACTAAAACAAGCCGCCGAGGGTGGGGGACGCGGGGAAAGGGGGGAGCGAGCTCTGCCGCGTCTCTCTTGCTGCAATAAATCGGCTTAAAGGCCGGGCGCGCCGGAGCCGGGCAGGATTAGAGCCGAGCCCGTGCGCCGGGGAGGGAGGGAGCGGGCGGGGCAGGCGCGCAGGTTTCAGCCCGAACTCCGGCAGCTGATTTGGATTCCTCGGGCAGCCTGCGCGCAGGGAGGGAGGGAGGCGGGCGCGCCGCCCAGGTGCAGCGTCTCCTGCTCGATTCGGGCTCTGCCCCCCGATCCCCTCCTCCTGCCTCTTCCTCCGCCCCGGACTCCAGCGGGCAGCGATGTTCGACCCCCGCCGCTGTCCCGTCGCCCCCGACCCTCCCGCGCCCCGCTCCGGATCGCCCCGCGGCCGGCTGGGGCGCGTGTGAACCCGATGGAGTTGTTATTCTGGGGGCCAACATGCGAACGATGAACTACCTGCGCCTTTGCTTTGTACTCTGGGACCTCCTGGACGCGGCGCTGGGTGAGTGACCTCCCCCCCCCCCCGCTTTGGGGGCTTTGAGCCCAGCCCCTGAAGGAATGAAAAGGCCCCGGGGGGGCGGCTCCCCAGCTGGTGTAAATCAGCGCGGCGCCAATCAAAGCGGCGCGAAGTGTTTGGCTCCAGTTGAGGATCGGGGCCCCGGTTGGATTTTGTAACGCGCCTGCTCTGGCTCTGGGAGACTTTCCTGGAGAGTCTCCGGGCAGCGCTTCGCTTGGGGCGAGCCGGGTTCTGGTTTCGTGGGGGGCTGGGGGCTGCAGGGGGTTCGTGGGGATTTGGGGGGCGGGGGGCTGTTTCGTGGGTGTTGGGGGCTGTTTTTTGGGGCGGGGGGCTGTTTCGTGGGGGTTTGGGGGCGGGGGGCTGTTTCGTGGGGGTTTGGGGGCGGCGGGGAGGGATTTGTTTCATGCCAGCCCCATCCTTCCCCTTCGGCTGGTGGCTGCAGAAGGAAGGTCTCTGGCGCTGCCAGTCGCTCCCCGGTGGGGAGCGGAGCGACAATCACGGCGCATTGTGCGGCGCTAGTTACAAAAAATCACCCACCGATTGCGGCTGATGAGCAGGGGGCCGGGGTTAGTCCTGGGCAAACCCGCCGGAGTGATTTACAAATTTGGTGGGGAGGGGCAGAGCTCAGGTCAGAGGAGGGAACCTCGGGCAGGCGGGCTGCTGGCTTTCTGCGCCTGCAAGAGTCCCCACTCCGGAGCTGCACCTGTTAGTTCGCTGGAGGTTTACACGCCTATCCGGACTGAGTTCGGTTTAAAGGGAGGGGAGGCAGGCACGCCCGTCGGAGCTGGTGGTCTGAGACTGGCAGCAGCGTCCCATCCGCTGCTCTCCGACCCTCCCCCCCCCTTTTCCTTTCCGCCTAGAAGGCGCAGCGCGGGGGGGGGGGGGCACTGCCCGGGCACGGTGTCAGCCCAGGGCAAGAGGCTCTTAAATCTGAACCAGACCTTTGGGGCTCACGCTGCTTCCTCCTCCTCTGCGGCTGGGCAGAGGCCGATTTGGGGTCAGGGGGCTGATTTGCTCAATGCCCCTTTCCCCGCCCCCCGGCTCGGTCGGGGTGGTGTTTTAAACAAACCAGCCCTGCGCTGGGGCCCGGGTGTTTGCAAATGTCCCCGCGATCGCATTGCAACCTCCCGCGTGCGCCACCCAGGGCACCCCTGCCCCGGGAGAGGGGGGGGGCACGTCCGGCGAGCCCCCAGGGAAGCAGACCCCCCCCCCCATACACCCAGATGCAGGGCGCTGGGCTCCGGCCCGGCCATCTGGGCAGAGGCGAGAGGGGGCAGCAGGCGACTCCAGCTGCAAACTAATCGCATCCCTCTCGGAGCCGCCAGTCGGCACAGCTGGGGGGGACCCGGCCGCCCCCCCTGGAGCGCCCGCTGCGATGCGCCGGTGGGCGGGCGTGAAACGCCAGGTCCGGACTCCGTGGAAACGCCCGGTCCGTGGAACAGAGAACGCGCTCGTGTCCCCTGCCCGGGGCGGCCGGGCCCGGCGCGGGGATGTCTCTGGGGGCCCTGGCAAGGCGCTAGGCGGGAGCTGGGGCCTTGCTGGCTCGGTGCTGCTCTCCCCGGCGTGTCTCTGCCCGCAGGGGGTGGCCTGGGGGGAGCCACCCGCTGAGCGCCCCCGGTCCTGCCGGAGATGCGCTCCTGGGGGACACCGGCTGCGGCGATGCTCGCCCGGATCCGACAGGGGGCGCCCTTGGCAGCCGGCAGAGGCCGCCTCTCGCGCGGGCTCCCAGCCAGCCGGGCTAAGTTTGCAAACTCCTGCGGGCCCCCCAAGCAACTCGCCCCCCACCCCCAGCCCCGGGCTGCGCCTCTCTCGGGGCCGGGCCGGCGGCTTTGTTCTGGGGTTTGAATAATAGAAACCGGCTGGGCTGGGACCTTCTCCTTTCAAGCGGGCCCCGGGATGGTGAAAGTTTAATAGCCAGGAAAGCGTTTCATGTCTCCAGCTCGGCGCAGCGCATCCCAGTGCCCGCTGCCATCGCATCCCGGGCGCGGTGCCCATCCCCGGCCCACGCCTGGCTGTGCCAGAGGCTGCCTGTTACCTGGGCTGCCCGGTGTCGATAGGGAGGGTCCTTTCCCAGAGTCTGGCCAGCCCGGGATACCTCACCCGGCCCAAGTGGGGACACCCCTGGCTGGGCCCGGCGGGTGGCCCTGGGGCAGGAGGGTGGCTGGGATCTCCTGGCTGCCCGGTGGCTGGGGGAGCGTTTGACCCGTGTTGCCCGGCACGTTTGCAGCGGTGGGTGCAGCCGTGTTGGTTCTGGGGTAGGAGGGTGAAGGGTTTTACTGGAGCAGCGTCAAGCTTTGAAGCTACCGAGCTCTTGGGAGCTGGGGAAGGAAGCCAGGAGTGTCGGAGCTAATCGCTAATACCCGGCGGGCCCAGCTGTGTGGGGGCGAAGGGAGGTCGTGCCCCACACATCCAGCGGCACTGGATGAGGCGCCTATCCTGGGAAACGCAGCCTCGCGTCCCAACCCTTCGCCGGGCACTGGGCATGGCAGGGGGAGGGGAGCCCCATTCCTCCCTGCCACTTCTCCGGCTTCCTTAGCTGTGGTTCAACGGCCTTGTCCTGACCTACCCTGGAGGGTCTGCCCTCGGAAGGCCCCTTCAGCTGTCACAGCAGGGCCTCCCTTTAACGCCGCTTGGCCCCAGAGACGGGGAAGCAGGTTTCTTTGCTCAGTGCTGAGTTCATTTTGCCCTGGTGTCTGGTTTGATCTTTTATCCTCCAACGGCCTTTCCCCGGCTGTGGCCAGTGACCCAGTTTTCATGCCATGAGTGATCTCACCCCCTTCTCCAACTTTCATGGAAGTCACCTGCAGTCTGGGCTCGGGTGGCTGCAGTCTGATCAGCGCTCGGGAGAGGGGGAAGGGAAGGGAAGGCCGTCAGAACCTGGCCAGGAGAGCGGAGTTGTGCCTTCTCGGGGTTTGGAAAGCGCCCGAGAACACCAGGGCAAGAAAGAAAGAAAGGGGCCTGCGGGGTTTCTTTTGTGCTGTGCTTTCCACCCGCCAGGAAGGCTGCTGTCAGCTGCAGCATCCGAGTGTTCCTGGGAGCGAGGTACTTGCTTTCCACCCAGCCTAACGATTGACATACAGGGGCTGTTTCTTCTTTGCTTGAAGTCCATTTGCTCGGCTCAGCACAGGGGTGGCCCTGTGCCATCGTGGCACTTCCTGGGTTCTGGAGGCTGCCAGGAACTTGCGCAGTCCCTGGCATAACATAGACCGGGCCCAGGGGCAGCTCTGACTTGCCTCACCTGCAGTGTCTCTCCAAGGAGCTGCCCAGTGTGGACTGGCCACCTCTCCTCCCTCCCCTGGCACCCCTCCAGCCACACGGGCAGCATGCCGCGAGGCCTCCAAGGGGGAGCAGTGTGGGGCTGGTCACTGGCTTTATGCCTCCAGGGAATCCCCCCCCCCCCACTAGGGAGGTTCCCTGCTCAGGGGATCCACGGGCAATGTGTTCCCTGTATGCCCACAGAGTTGGCACTGGCCTAGGAGCTGCAGCAGAGTCCCAGAGTCAGGGCAGGACTCCCCCTGTAGCAGTGTGATGGGGGGTGTTAAATGCGGCCCCCCCAACTCCAGGGGAGTGAGCAGAGAATGCAGATTTAGTGCCATTTAATGCTCCCTTTGTAAGCTGTGAAAGGTGCAGGGCAGGAGGGATTCAGGCCCAGCCAGGGTCCAGTAACTTCTCCGAGGGAGGGGCTCTTAGGCCCCTGCTTTGTATTGGGTTGGGGCGGAGCGTGGGATCGGGGCCTGCTCTTTAAATGCACGTCTCAGCTATCGTTTAGGGATCTTAGCGCTGGTGAAAGGTCCGGCCTCATGATGTCTGAGCACTTCACCGTGCCCTGTGAGGGAGGGAAGTGCTGTTATCCCTTATGACAGATGGGGAAACTGAGGCTTAGAGGGACTTGCAGGGAGCTCGTGGCGGAGCTAGGAATCTTTCTATTGTAGACCAGCCCTTAGAGTGGAGAGCTGGGGTGTGGATCTATCCCACACTAAGTATCCATGTGGGCCCTGCTGCTGCACACTTGAAGTGCCCTTGCGTGCTTTAATCCGTTTCCAAGCAGGGTACCGCAAAGTGCACTAGGGAACCCGGTCCGCCCGGACGCTCAGCGTGCGATAGGCTAGTGCGGGGTAGACTTACACGCACGCTGGCTGCAAACTCGGTGTTTCTGCAAACAGTCCTGGCTCTAATGCCAACCTACTGCATGGCCCTGGGGCAAGTCACTTGCCCACCATGTGCCCGGTGTCCCCTCCCCCTCTGTCTGCCTTGTCTATTTCAGCTGGAGGCTCTTCAGGGCAGGGGCTGTCTGTGTCCAGCACCTGGCGCAATTAGGGTAGGGTGACCAGATGTCCCGATTTTATAGGGACAGTCCTGACTTTGGGGCCTTTTTCTTATATAGGCTCCTATTGCCCCCCCCCCCCACACCTCCTGTCCTGATTTTTCACACTTGCTGTCTGGTCACCCTTTAAATTAGGGTGACCAGACAGCAAGTGTGAAAAATCAGGGCAGGGAGTGAGGGGAAATAGGCACATATATAAGACAGCCCCCAAAAATGGGGACTGTCCCTATAAAATCGGGACATCTGTTCACCCTACCAGGCTGTGAGACCTAAGGGCAGGAGTCCACAGAGATGTCCTGATCCGCAGGGCTTTACGGCCCACTGGCCGGAGGCTATGGAATCGCCTTGCTCCACAGGGCGATAGAGTCATGTGATCCACATCCAGGGGGTTGCCCTTCTCTGCTGGACATCTGGTCACCCTAGGCGCAATGGGCCCCTGACCTCAGTGTTGGCCTCTAGGCACCACGATAATATAAACTAGGGATACCAGACTGAGGCTTGAGAGCTGCAGTTGGTTCTTCAATGTGTCT
The DNA here is from genome assembly GCF_020497125.1 of Mauremys mutica. Taxonomy (NCBI): domain Eukaryota; kingdom Metazoa; phylum Chordata; order Testudines; family Geoemydidae; genus Mauremys; species Mauremys mutica. The sequence goes on along the minus strand of NC_059092.1, from coordinate 15,830,578 downwards.
CCTACTGCTCTTCGCAGCTCGTGATATTAAAACACGGGGTGATTTTAATTAGTAACCGATCTAAGTTATTAACCAATCAGGATGCTTTTACTGTGGTGTTAACCAATTGTCGTTGATATAATAATACTTGGTCAGTCATTTTGCTGTGAGAATAACATACTATAGCAAATGAAACAATGGATTCACACTGCTGTGGCTCTTTGGATAATGTTGATCACTAATTTGGCTCCTGAACCACTGAAGTCCCGAGTGTCATTGATATAAAGCGTCGTTTTTCTTGTTGCACTTTACCTTTAAGGTCAGGGATAGATCTGGGGAAATCACTCACTAGGGACAACTTATTCATTGACTCTCACCTCTTTTTCTGTTTGCAAATTGGTCCCAAACAGAGTGATTTTTTGGCTAATTTGTCTGTTATAATTTCTGCAGATAATTCTCAGCCTATAGATCATTTGCAAGAAAGTCACTCTATTTGATAGTCAACATTTGAGCTGGTTAGCTTGGACAGGCCTGCTGTGTGTTTGTCCCCTCACAGGATGAACACAAGTTTATTAGGCTTCTGAAATTCCCTTTGTGCCAATGTTCTGCAAGGTTGGCTCACAATATGTAGTTTCCTCAAACATTCCTGCCAATCAACTCCTTTGCTTTGGCGGTCACTTGAACGTCAGAAAGTCCTGTCCATTCCCGGGAAATATTTTCAGATTGTCGCCTCGCTCTGGCCAGGACAGCTGCAGACATGAACGCCCGCAAAGGTAGTGAGACTCCTAACTTCCATCCTAAATACCTTTTGAGGATCTGGGCCAGAGAGCTTAGTTCATGGCTGACCTACATCTTGTGTAATCACCAGTGCAAATGTTTACGAAGCGGGTGCAAAATGCTCCCGTTCGGATGGGGCGGGATGTTGTGTTGCACTCGTGGAAATGACTATGCAAGATGCAGGGAAGCCAGGAACAAATTGGACAAAACCTCCCCTCGTGGCTAGCTCTGATTTATGGTGAATCAGCCCTTTGAGCTTATATTTATTTGGGAGCCAGGAATCCCAGACTAATGAGAGAGACAAAAGCTCTGTTTGTGAGGGTGGAGAAGAATCCGGTAGTCCCAGAGGAGCAGCCGTCTGGCAGGAAAATATATCGCATAGCCAGTGGGCTTGCTCGTTAACAAGAAGTGATGCAGCAGGCAGAGGCGTAGGGGACAGATCTGTATGTACAGAGGCCAGCGGTACATGCCTAGAGGCTGGTGCATGTCCAGTACTGGGGCAGCCTGCCCCCAGCTTGGAATCCCGCTGAGCCCCTCACATCCCACCAAACTAGGTTCCTCGCTTTCTCCAGGTCCACTTAGCGAACAGGGCTAAGAGGAAATCACATGTTCTCCTGGGAATAGGCTCTCCAACCTCCAGTGAGGCTGTCCCTCCCCACATGCATTCATGCCCCCTCCAGAGTGCTCTGGAGGTCGTGCAGCTTCTACCAGACTTGCTGGTAGTCTGTGTAGACACCCTCTTGATCCTGAGCTCCCACTGTCCCCTGCTCTCCCTTCATTCCTGTTAGGTAAGAGTGTCTGTAAGCTCGGCCCCAACTCCACAGCAGCTGGTCCTGCAGGACCAAAGCTTGGCAACCAGCACCAGCTCTCTATGAACAGGCTTTGTGGGTTCCCGGGCCTTTGTCTTGGGGGCAAAGGCCTTCTTGGCCCTGACAGCCTGGCACATGAGAGGTTAATCCTGCAGGAGGGACGTGTCTCTGAGAAGGTCAAGGATGCTCTCCTGGATCCTTAGAGTCCTGCCATTTCCACTGTGTACTGAAGGGTTTGGTGCGGGAGGAAGAGATTTTTGCCATCCATGCTGGTTAATCCAGTCAAGTCCGAAGTGTCCTGCAGAAAGATCTGAGACGAGCCTGGCTGTCTGTACTTTAAAGGGCCAGATTTCAGCTCTTCAATACAGGCTGGGGCTGGGTCAGTGGAACCAAGGAGAAGGTACTGGCTCAGCAGCCTCTTAAAGTACTATGGCTGCTACCGAACAGCTGCAGAGAGTCTCTGCCAACAGCAGCTGTGCTGCAAAGAGAGGAGCGGGACCAGTGCAGCCTCTGGGAAGTGTACTCAGGCAGGGCAGCTCCTGTACTGGCAGTTCTTGGGGGGGGTAGGGAGCCTTCCCCAATGATCCCCTGTCCCATGGAGTCAGGAGACCTCCTCCACACATACCTCCTTGGCAGGGAACTCCGCAAGGTTCCTCATGGGATGGGGCAATCCAGCCTAGACTTCTCTGCCATCCTGATGCCACCCTCTGGCACCAGCTGGCTGGATGCTTACAAGCCTGGAGTAACCTGAGAGTGTGTGGCCATTCTCGGATAGCACAGAGGCATTTCTAGGGTGAAAGCAGGCAATGGAACATACACTGTGCACTGAAAGAAGCATGGGCTGGATGAATGGACTATAAGGTGGATAGAAAGCTGGCTAGATCGTCGGGCTCAACGGGTAGTGATCAATGGCTCCATGTCTAGTCGGTATCAAGTGGAGTGCCCCAAGGGTCAGTCCTGGGGCCGGTTTTAATCAATATTTTCATTAATGATTTGGCGGATGGCGTGGACTGCATGCTCAGCAAGTTTGCAGATGACACTAAACTTGGGGTGGTAGATACGTTGGAGGGTAGGGACAGGATACAGAGGGACCTAGACAAATTAGAGGATTGGGCCAAAAGAAATCTGATGAGGTTCAACAAGGACAAGTGCAGAGTCCTGTATTTAGAAAGGAAGAATCCCATGCACTGCTACAGACTAGGGACCGAATGATTAGGCAGCAGTTCTGCAGAAAAGGACTTAGGGGTTACAGTGGATGAGAAGCTGGATATGAGTCAACAATGTGCCCCTGTTGCCAAGAAGGCTAGCGGCATTTTGGGCTGTATAAGTTGGGGCATTGCCAGCAGATCGAGAGATGTGATCATTCCCCTCTATTCGACATTGGTGAGGCCTCATCTGGAGTACTGTGTCCAGTTTTGGGCCCCACACTACAAGAAGGATGTGGAAAAATTGGAAAGAGTCCAGCGGAGGGCAACAAAAATGATTAGGGGGCTGGAGCACATGACTTATGAGGAGAGGCTGAGGGAACTGGGATTGTTTAGTCTGCAGAAGAGAAGAATGAGGGGGGATTTGATAGCTGCTTTCAACTACCTGAAAGGGGGTTCCAAAGAGGATGGATCTAGACTGTTCTCAGTGATAGAAGATGACAGAACAAGGAGTAATGGTCTCAAGTTGCAGAGGGGGAGGTTTAGGTTGGACATTAGGAAAAACTTTTTCACTAGTAGGGTGGTGAAGAACTGGAATGGGTTCCCTAGGGAGGTGGTGGAATCTCCTTCCTTAGAAGTTTTTAAGGTCAGGCTTGACAAAGCCCTGGCTGGGATGATTTAGTTGAGGATTGGTCCTGCTTTGAGCAGGGGCTTGGACTAGATGACCTCCCAAGGTCCCTTCCAACCCTGATATTCCATGATCTCCAATTCGCTTGCACGAGCCATTCGTGCTGTTCCTAGCCCCAGGACTATCCGTGTGCGTCTGTAGCGGCCGAGCCAGAATATTTCTCTTCTGCGATTCCTTAGCTTGATCTGCAACCACCTTATTTAAAAAGGATTTTCCCCGGGGTGAGATGTTGCAAGGAGTGTGTTTGCGTGTGCAGAGAAAGCACCCTCCCTTCCCTGCATGCCTTGCTCCATAATCTCCCACTGACGTGTGCCCCCTTTTCTACCTCGTCCTCTTTCCTCAAACAACTCCCCTTGTCAGTCACTGAGGACACTCTGCCTCCAGTTGACAAATGTTCACATTTGAATATCTTCCTTGGTGTGACAATCTATCTGTCTGGAGAAGGGGGCCAGAGCCGTCGGGTCCCTGTCAGAAGTGGTTACAGTCCGTTGAGCATCTGCTTGAGCTATGGCTTCTCTGTATCATTTGGGGGGCTTTCTCCCGTGACCGTTTGTCATACGCTGGCCACTTCTGAATTGGTGGCAGGTTGCTGCAGTGCCTAGCGTGTGTGTCTCTCTCCCTCGACTCCCTTCTCCTAGGGGTAGGCCCAGCGTTTCCTCATTGCCTTGAATGGAAAGTCTTTTAGCACTCGGAGGAAACGCCTCGTATTCTGGACACGGGGATAGGAAGTTCCTCCTTGTTTCTGTGTCTCCTCTGTTGTGCTGGTCGCTCTCCCACCCCCATCCCTCGGTGTGAACCTCCCAGATGTCCCCAGCTTTGCGCCTAATTCCTGGTTCCCATTTCTGTGTTTGGTGACCATCTCCCTGGTGTTTGCATCCTGCACTGCAGCTAGGTAGTCAGGCAAGGTGGAGCTTCTGTGTAGATGGGGAAATGTGCCCTCTCCCCCAGCTCTGAAGAGTCATGCCAATAGAAACCTCTAACTCACCATGCAGATATGGAGGGAAAGGGTTTCCCCAGTATAAAATATTCATACAGAATCATGTTGGTTTGCAAAACTGCTGGTGGGAAGAGAGAATGTTGCCAATCCAGCCATGGATATGTCTCTTTGAGTATTCAGATTAGAAATGTTTCCACAACTATCCAGAAAACTTGAAACATCAGAGTTCATAGAAGATCAGGGTTGGAAGGGACCTCAAGGTCATCTACTCCAACCCTCTGCTCAAAGCAGGACCAATGCCCAGACAGATTTTTGCCCCAGATCCCTAAATGGCCCCCTCAAGGATTGAACTCACAACCCTGGGTTTAGCAGGCCAATGCTCAAACCACTGAGCTATCCCTCCCCCCTTCAGATTACATCAAATGGGGAGCTGGGGCCTAAGTGACATGCCCAAACTCTCACACTAGGTCTGTGGCAGAGCAGGGACTGGCACCCCTGCCTCCCAATACCTAGGCTAGTGCTCTAAGTACACAGCCCAGTCTTCACAGGAATACGTAGCAGTCTAGCCTGTTTATTGACCCACTCTTCCCAGGGTCCAGTTGCTTGTCCCCGTGTTGTATTGAGGACTGGCCTGGAATTTCAAACTATCACTTACGCTGCATCTTCAGGGCAGCCTGTTTTCTCTTTTACATAAGAACGGCCACACTGGGCAGACCAAAGGTCCATCTAGCCCAGTGTCCTGTCTACCGACAGTGGCCAATGCCAGGTGCCCCAGAGGGAATGAACGGAACAGGCAATCATCCAGTGATCCATCCCCTGTCACCCATTCCGAGCAAACAGAGGCTAGGGACACCATCCTTGCCCATTGTTGTTTTTTATAATCCCATCCTCCTCACCAGTTTTCTTTTATGTTTCATGGCATAAAGAGAAATTAGATAAAAAATATAAATACTCTTGCTGGACAGTTGCAATGTAACTCAGCTTTATTTCTGAGACTTCAGAACAATAACACACAAGAAGCCAGAGAGAGACAAAACAGGCTGCTCCTAAAGTCAGCAAAGCTGACAACTCATTTTTCCCCCCACCCCACTTTAATCAGGCACTTTCCAGTGACTCTGTTCATGCTCTTTGCTACAAAGACACCTAGAAACCTCCCCCACCCCGCTCTTGAAGTGATCGCTTGCAATTCCAACGCAGTCCTCAAAACCCTCCTTCCCCCAAAACAGATGTCAGACTGCTGCGTGACATGGCCCTGCACTGTTAGCCAGCTGCTGAGCTCTGCCCCGGCAGCAGCAGCAGCATCCCCCAGCCAGGTGAAAGTGCTCTCTGCACCATGTGTTTGTAGCTTAATCCTCTGAAGTGCTTTGTGAGGCTTATGAGCTGTGCGCCGCGAGTCGATTAACAATGATGGATTTGAAGTCGAGGGTGAGGGGTATCCCGAGCCTGCACAGATCTAGCTGTTCTGCAGCGCCCTGCCCCACAAATCCAGCTGCTGCTTAGCAGACGCGCAGCTGGCGAAGGGTGCGTTACGCGCCGATGGCAGCCAGAGAATGCCGCGCTGCGTGGTAGGGATGGTATCAGACATGCCGGGAAGCTGAGTTTTGGGAGGGATGGGATGTGGGAGAGTGTGTGTGTGTGTGTGTGTGTGTGTGTAATAAACGATGGTGTGTTGAAAAATTCACACCCTGCTCTTTCTGCAAATTTTATTACACTGAAGAGCAAAACCCGAAACAGCAGAAGTTCTAAACCTGCTCCCCCTTCGCCAGTGCTTGTGTGGACAATGTTGTGCCCCGGAAGAGATGTTTTTAAAAAGGGTGTGTGTGTGTGTGTGTTGACTAGCATTGTTTCTCTAAGATCCTTGGGGGGATCCATTGTGCTGGACAATTTGGTCGCTGCCCAGAAGAGCTTACAAACTAAGAAGTCCCTGGATTTCTTCATTGTACACCCAGGGATCGTTAATTTCCACCTCCGTTTGTCATCACAGCTGGTAGGACATAGTGTGGCCGAGTGGATCGTGCACTGAAGTGAACTCTGGCTTCTATCCCTGGCTCATCTGCTAGGTGGCCTTGGGCAAATCACTTCCCCTCTCATGCCTTGGTTTTCCCATCTGTAAATTGGGAGCGCTAACGCAGCGGCCCTATGGTAGGAGTTTGTGTGGCTGCAGTTGTGTATAGGAGGGGGTTGTAGGGGTGTAGCTACATCTCTACAGCCCCCTCCTATACGCACACTGCAGGAAGTATCCCTAGTCTAGGCAAACCCATGGTTTGTGAATTATACTGAAGCCAGCCAAGGGATGAAATAATAATGCTTAGCACTTGTAAAGCCTTTTTTTTCCATGGATCCGAACCACTTTACAAAGGCAGAAGGTTTCAACAGTTTCGACAAGCTGAAATTTATCCGAGGCAGAGCGACAGTAGCGCCTTACGTAAACTGGAAAGAGGGCATGCGGCCTAATGCTGTGCGTCCTACGCAAATGGAGATCGGCCGCTTTCTAGCCCCAGGAGCACTGGGAATGAATCGTAGCTTTTGCCTGTGAGGAAGGATGGGAGCATCCACCCGTGATGGGTCTAAATGCAGAGTTTTGGGCAGAGAGAGTACGGCATTAATTCAGGGGGTACCTCCTTGTGCCTACCTTTGATATCAAAGCCAAGATTGGTCTTGGCTTCAGCAGTGCTGTAGCAAGGCCTCAGTGCAGAAGGCCCAGGAATATGTTTAGGGTGGAGGGGACAGGTCCACTCGAGAGCCCCTTTTTGGGGGCGGGAGGACCATGCCGGTGCAAGTCTTGCCTGGAGGTTTGCAAGGCTTGTAAATCACCCGAGCAGAACTCGGGAGCGGAGCTGGGAGGATGCAGCTGATCTGTCTGGTTTTGTTCCTTTGCCAAGTTGCTCTCTGTGCCCTTTTGTTTGCTTTTTGCCGAGGCACTTGCCGCGCTGATGGGGTTTGTTTTTAACTAATGACTGGCGCTCACATGATCTCCTCTGCATTATCTCCTTCCCGCTTTCTCGGCGCCTTCCTAAAATAAACCGTCAATCACGGGCTTGTTTTCAGCGCGGGGCTTTGACCGCGTTCGGGATGCGGATTCATTGCACGAGCACAGAGGGCCGGAGCGCGCTCAGCAAAGTGCAAGGACAATAACCAGATGCAAAGCTTCTCCTCCGTGGAACTATTGGTCTTGCCAACCATATATTTATAAGAACAATAGCTGGAAGCAGGCACTAGACCTATAATAACCAGGTGATTAAACTCCAGTTGGCGGCCAGTGCCAGACGTCAGAGAGATTTGGGAGGAAAGTGTGGTAAAATCTCTGTTGCAGCACTCAGCAGAACAGGAATTGCACGGGAGGGGGCCGGGACATGGCTTGTGGGGTTCTGGGGGGTAAGGAGAAGAAAAAGGGGATAGAGGGGAGTGATTTTCAACCATCTCTTTGTACAATGAATAGCTTTATTTATGTTAGAGTGGTGCCTAGAGACCACAGCCGAGATCAGGGCTGTATCGTGTCTGGCGCTGTACGTACACGAGTGACGATCCCTGACCTGAAGAGCTCACAGTCTGCGCAGACAGGGGAGGTGACCTGCTGAAGGTCATGCATCGGGTCAGTGGCAGAGCCAGGACTCCTGGTTCGGTGCGTGCCCAGCAGCCCGCACGTGCATCTCCACTCTCTGTTCTCTCTCCAAGTCAGGACCCTGGCAAGTTGAGTCTCTCTTGGGAGTTTTCATTCCCTGGAGCCCTTGGTGGAGCTACGTATGGCTGAGAAAAGGGGGGTGTTGCCTTGTAAAGGGGGGTGCCTTCTGAAATGAAGCTTTTACCTGGTCGATCCGCAAGGCTGGATTAAGGCATAAGATAACTAAGCTACAGCTTAGGGCCTTGCAGGATGAGGGGCCTCTAAAAAAAGAAAAATCTGACTCCATTTCAAATGTTCTCAACGTTGGCTGATAAAGGAGATATGGGAAAAAGAAGATTCTCTCTAAATATAGACATTTTCATTCAAATATGACAAAAATATACACATCTGGCTACACAAATACCCTTACCCGTCACTAATTGTTCATTATAGACAGACGGGAGGTCAGGGCTGAGGAAAAAAATGATAATCGCACTTGTAAAATTAGTATTTCTATGAGTAAGTCTGCGATCAGTCTCCTAAGGCAGGCTTTTGTTGGCCAGCTGCTACTGGTAAAATTCTGACCGCGCCTCCATAACTTATTTCAATAAATAAATAAATCGCACTGCTGATAAAATTGGGAAAAATGTGAGGCAGGAGACGGAAGTGTCATGAGGCAATCCTGCCAAGCTCATATGCATATGGGACTCGTCCTAGGATTGATGTCACATATAGAGTCCCCCTTGGCTGGTAATAGCCGGAAGGCCGCCATCTTTTGTTTACGGTCCAGATGCATTGCTCCTGTTTTCCTTTGTTTTCTTATGTGTTCGTGGGTTCGTTCTTCTGATCTGTACATTTGGACCGTTGTGTGTTTTAGTGCGCACGCCGCTTTCTGCGCCATGCGCTAGCCGTGCTTCACATGATTGAGTTTGCAGGCGAAGTCTTATGGACTTGGGTCGAGTGGGATCTTGAGGAGGATAAATTTGTCTTGGCTGCCCTCCGTCAGTTTCGGGAACCTTCACAACTTTTGCCTTTGCGTATATGCAGATAGAAAGCTTTCATGTTTATATAGTCAATATCCTTTCTGTGAAAATAATAATAGATTCCTTTTTTTTATGGTATGTCTTACACCTGACATCGCTTAGGGCCTCAGAATGTCATAATCCAGCCTAGGTGATCCGGCTGCACCCCTCTGCTGCAGTTACATCCTCTGTTCTAGTCCTGTGGTGCTGCTACGCACCTGGTGTTTGAGTCTTGTGTCCGGGGGCTCTGAAGAGGCTCAGAGTACAGTCCATAGGTGTTCGGGGATCTGCTGTAGCGGGGACGTATAACTCACGGGACATGTATGATTCAGAAATTCTAAGATCTTCTCCTCTGACCTGTGGTTTAACCCAGGCCAGAGAATCACAGCCAGTTGCTCCTGTGTGGTATCAGATCTGAAGAGATCCAGTATGCGGATGTGAGGGTAACGCTGGGAGACGTTCCTGGTGAAGATGGAGGCCAACTCCTCCACTAGTCTCTGAACTACGGGGAGATTTGGGGCATCTCGCTAGATCTCATCAACGTCCCCCCGCATCGTAATGGTGTATTTTGAAGGTGAACTGTGAAGGGTTAAAGCCTGGTTTATAAGGCACCAATGGGAATAAAGTTCCGAGCTGCTACTTTCAAATGTAATTAGAGCCATATTAGCTAGAAGTGAGATGAGCATTAATGGGCCATCGCCATGACAGCAGCCTGAGTGAGTGGGATTTTTAAAAAAGGAACTGAGGCTTTCAGAGCCTCATGGTAACAAACACAGCACAGTCCTTCCTGCCCGGGCCAACACCTTCCCTCCTCCACCCGCCAAGTCACCTCTGTCCAATTTAATGGCTCCAAACAGAGGATTGAATCCTGCTCCCCTCAAAGTCGATGGCATAAGGATTTGACCACCTGCTAGGAATAGCAGTGATAGAACAAGAGCATTGTCCAGGATGCATTGGAAAAATCCAGCAGTATATCCAGAGCATTCAGGTCAGCGCCAGGCCAGCAATTCCTCCTCCACCACCCTCCCCCAGGTGCTCCTCTGGAGAAGCAGCCTTCTGGGCTGCAGCAGTGATGTAACGTACTGCATGCTTTCCTCGCCGGAGCATCCCGTTGCCACCCCTGCCTTATCACTGCCAAATCCTGATGCTTCTTACACCGGCTACGCGCCCGTTGACTCAATCAAAGTTTTGCCTGTGTTGGGGCTAAATAAAAACGAAGGGGCTTTGTGAGCTGACCTACCGGGATTAGCCAGAGCGGGCCAGAAATTGGACTTCCCATTCCACAAGAAATTGTGAAATTAAAAAAAAAAAAATTGGAAACAACAAAAAATGAATTTTCAGGATTTCCCGCAGAACAGGAATGCCAAAACTTTTTATTTAGAGAAAGCTGAAGCACCGTTTAGTTTTGACCTTTCAGAAACATTTTCTGAGGCTCAGGCAAGGAGCTGGGCAGCTCAGGGATCTTGGGAATGCCGGCTGCATGGCAGACCACATGGTGTTCTGTCCCAGAGCCAGAACCCTGGGAGCCTAAGCTGCCAAGGTGCCTGGAAGCCTGGTCCCCCCGCAGCCCGCCAGGTGGGCTGCTGTGGAGCTAGGCGGGTGAGCTGGCTGGAAACCCAGGCTGGTTTTGGAATCGGCGTAACAGGCAGGGTTTTGTCAGAGGTTTGCTTAACTTCTGTAACCAATTCATCAAAACCTGCACGTTCCCATTGACCGTCTAGATTTGCTGCAGCGGCAGTTTCTGACTTCCCATTGAGGATCAATCCCATTGACTTCAGTGAGGATTTGGCTCTTTACTGGAGAGACGACGACGTCTTCCTATGGCTGATTTAAATGTTGAGTAACAGCTATAACTTTACATGTAGATGGTTAGGCCAGATAATTGCATCTGGAGTAGCAGAGTGTATCGCTGTGATGACTCCTTCGTATTTGTGGATTGAGCGTTGAGTTGTTGTATGTTCCATGGCCTGTTTTGGATCAGCCCAGCCGCACGCTGGCGAGTCTTTAATTTTCCACTTGTGCAGTATTTATCCGCATCTGCCGTGGTTTGTGCGGATACAGCGGAGGGTTGCCCACGAGCGGCGAGACATGACGCAGGTGAAAGAGAGGGAAGAGGGCGTAGCTTTAAGGTGATGCGATTGGGTCGGTTTGCTGCACGTCTTGTTTGATCCAAGGATTTCAAAGGACACGTATATTTCTGTCTTTATCCCACCTGGTGCTGAAGTCTAGGATGAGGAGGGGAGGCGTGGGAAGGGACGTGGGTGGAGAGCGGTGGAAGGCTGACCCAAAGAATGGAGGCCAAACTTCACTGAGTGCCCCCAGCTGAGCTGAAGCCGTGAGGCACCCAGCTTTGAGAACTTATTGTGGTGTGTAGTGTACGCTGTAGGAGACAGCCCTTGCCCCCGAAGAGCTTGCCCTCTACATGCAGGAGACGAAGGATTATGAGCCCCATTTTGCAGATGGGGGAATTGAGGCACAGACAAAGTGGCTTGGCCAAGGCCGGGCAGGAAGCTCTTCGCAGAACTAGGAACTGAACCAGCTCATCAGAATCCTTCTTCCCTGCGTCAACCACAATAATCATCACCCCTAGTTCCTGACTAGTGACTTGCATCAGTGGGTCTCAAAGTGCTTTACAGTGGAGGTTAATATGATTATCTCCCTTTTACAGAGGGGGAAACTGAGGCACGGGGCAGGGACGTGACTTGCATAAGGCTGCCTAGCAGACCTGTGGCACAGCTGGGAATAGACCCCAGGTCTCCTCCGTCACAGTCTGGTGCTCTAGCTGCAAAGCCACAAGACCAACCTTCCTCTCCAATGCTCTTCCTTTCTGGTTCCCCAGAAGCCACTCCAGAGGCAGTGCAGCCAGCGGGCTCACACGCGGGCACAGAGGAGGGGGTTGCATCTGCCTTGGCCTGACAGGCTCCTTTCCCCAATGGCACATGGTTTGAGGAGCGCTGTCTCCCAGCAGCACATGGAGCTGCCAATCTGTTCTGATCCCGAAGACAACGTGCTTTGTTTATCCCGGAGAGAGAAGCAAGACTCCATCTGTGAAAACCTCATCAGCTGAAAGGGAAGGAGTCTCTGAGGGCCGAGTGTCTTTGAAAATGTACCAGGGGGCCGGGGATTTGGTTGCTGTTCTGACCAAGTGTCAATATATAACGTACAGTTTAGAATTTGTGTTTAACAAAATACCTGAGAGGGGGTGGGGGGAAGAAGATTAGCAATAGTTAGTCCATCCCTCCCCCGCCTCTCCTCACAGAGGTGAATGCAAGAGCTGTCAAATCCCAGGAAGCTGGGGCCATGGGACACCGAGGGCTGTGCGGAGGAGCTGTGCGGCCAAGCCTAATCTGCATATTAATTTACATACATTTGGTTTCTTTGGATCAGCTAATGCTCCCAACGGCAGGCCCTGATCTGACGCTCATGGAAGTGGCAGAACCTAATGGGTTCCTTGGGCATTGGATCAGGCCCCTGTGTGTCTCCCCTGGCAGGTCACGGGGAGGGAGCTGCTGGCTGCTCCTGGTACATCCTGTGGGTTGGGCTGGCCTGGGCTCTGCAGGATCTGTTCAGCGCCCTGGGCGCCTGTTGACTTGACTAGGATTTGAGGGCATTTCAGTATCTTGCAGGGCCTTCAACAGGCTTTGGCAGTCTTATGGCTTCACTGGGCTTTGGATCAGGCCCTAAAGGAGCAGGAAGCAGAGGAGGGGCCGTTGCCGTTTGGTGAGATGGGCCTTTCAAGGTTAGGTTTTACTCTATGGGTTCAATCTGTGCTGCCTAGCCCACGGGAGCTTCCCTAGCATCCATCACCATGCTGGTTACCGTGGCACCTGAGCCCCGGCCCTGGACTGAGGGCCATCTGCTCCTTGCTGCTGTCTCATCTGTCTGAGCTACGTTCTCTGCGTTCTCCTCACCGTCCGCAGCATCCCGGCGCAGCTCTCTGGCACCGTCCCGCTGCTTTCTGACTTCCTCCCTCGCTCTGCCGGTGGGAGCTCTGCCCCGGCCTGGCTCTGAGCCACTTTGAAAGTTACTGCTGGGACTTGGAAGGAAACCAAGGCCTCCGGTGGCTCTATCATCTGACTAGGAGAGAGGTCTCGGTCCGTGCTCCTGGAAGGTGCCTCTAGGCCGGATCCAGGATGGGTGGGGTGGGAGTGGGGAATGTCCCAAAGTGACTAGTGATTCTAGGGGGCTCTGTTTTTGAGGGGCTCAACCTGAGGCACCCTAGAGAAGCCTGATCTCCAGAGATGGGGTGCTCAGCACTCCCCGACGATCCCAGGCCCTTTGCAGCACCTCAGACTGGAAAAGCAGCACCCAGAATCTCCAGTCGCTTATGGAGAATTGAGGGGTTTTCATGATGAGGGAAAACCCAGGGGGTGGCAGTAGGGGAGCCATTGTGTGTGTGTGTGAGAGAGAGATAAAGGTGGGACTCCATTGCATCCCAGTGGAAAGGGGGAAATGACCATGGCACGGCCTTTTTCCCAACCTCTTCCACTCATGGTGTGTGATCCTGGCCTGAAATGGCATCTCAGCTCAGTCTTTTAAATGCGCCCACACACGCCCGGAGGACTGTTTTGGGAAGGGATCCCTTTAGCGAGCAAGAACCCTGTTGGAGGGAGGGAGGGTGACATCCCCAGCTGGCTATAGCCTAGTGTCCGGTGATGTACCCAGGTTGCAGGGGGAAGGTCCAGCCAGGAGGTAGAAATGGCCAGATTATTCACGTTGGAGACTGTGTTTGAGCAAAGGAAGCCAGGATTCTTGCTCCCAGTGAAAGGGGCAATTTAGGCTGGTAATTATTTGTCAGCATCACATGTTGGACAAAGTAGAAGTCAAGATGACTTTGATTTGAGATGATGGCTCTTACCAGGGGGCTGAGCAGGGGAAGAGAATCAGAGGGAAAGAAATATCCTACAAATTCTTCCTCTTCCCCATCCGGCCATGAGAGAGGCAAAGGGGAGAAGGCAGCATTATCCCAAGAGTGACTAAAATGAGGCCCCATGTTGAACTACACGCAGCCCGGGTTCAGAGGTATGACTTTTGGGGCTGACAAATCCCAGAATGCACTGCTCCCTTTTGATCAAAACTGCTGAAGTCCTGCGCACCAGGACCTGTGCGCAGCAGTCACAAGGCAGCTGCAGTCTGCTTCCTTTTTGCACATATTCGGCTCAGCCCTTTGGTTCCCGGCCTGTTGCCACTCTGGCCCTGTGCTCCGGGAGAGACCACGCTGGCTGGAAACTTGGAACATCAGACAGCCAGGAGGGGAGCTGCATTTAAAAGGGATCCCAAAATGGGCCAGTATTTGGCAGAGAAGAAGCTGCTTTGAAATCTCAAGAGGTATCGGATACAATAGGAGATATTTTGTACCGGGTCTGTCATACAGACTCTATCCCCAAGTGCCGTACAAAGTAAAAATCAGTTTTATATATGGCCTGATCCTGCCACATTGACGCTAATGGAAGTTTTGCCATTGACTTCAAATGGAGTGGGATTGGGCCTTTAAGAAATAATAGCAGCGCAGCTGAGACAGGCAAGGGAGGGGAGTTTTAATCCTGTCAGATGAGATGTTCAGTGAACTGGAGAGCAGATTCATGCCTTCTAAGAGCAGAAGGTGCTCGGTGATCATCCAGTCTGACCTGCATAACAGCCACAGAACTTCCCCAGAATAAACCCTGTTTGAACTAGTGCAGATCTCTTAGAACCCGGCTCATGTTGATTTAAAAATGGCCAGTGTTGGAGAATCCACCATAACCCTTGATAAGTTGTTCCAGTGGCTATTTGCTTCAACCTCTATTATACTCTTTTCTGCTAGATTGAAGAGCCCGTTATCAAATATTTGTTTCTTCCCCATGTCGGTAGTTGTAGATTGCGTTTGTCACCCCCTCAACCTTCTCCAGGAGCTCAGTCTATCACTGTGAGGCATGTTTCCCCATCCCTTAATCGTTCTTGTGGCTCTTCTCTGAACCCTCTCCAATTTATCAACATCCTTCTCACAGGGATGAGACTTTCGGTTCTTTTGCAGACAAAATTAGTCGTGACAGTTGCCTTGCAAAGGTCTGTAGATAGGAGTTGCTGGAGTGAGGAGATCCTTGCTAAATGAGCCGCAGGAGGAGAGTAAAAGTGGAAAGAATCTGTTGGAGATGTAAAAAACGGGGCAACTTTAAATTGGACTGTGAGATGAATGAGAGGCTGATTGAGGTGGTGCAGCTTAATGGGCGCAGCGCTAAATTGAGACTGAGTAGATGTGAGTTCTGTTCCCAGACCAGTTGTGTGACCTTGGTCGAGTCACTTCCCCTCCCACTTGGTGTCCGTCATGTCTATTTAGATCATAAGCTGTCTCTCACTGTATCTACAGGGCGCGGCATTACTGCAATACAGATAATGAATAATGATGGGATGTGGTTGTATCTTTTTCATTATATAATGGCCCACAGTTTATTATATCAAAGATACATTTATAAATAGTTTATCGAGGGTTAATACTTCATAGATCTTGCACTACTGATGTCTGTGATATACTTGTGTGTTATAAAAGCCAAGGTTATTAGCAACCGACTGCTCTGTTGGCTTCTATAACAATTGATTAACCATGTATTAGAACACCGATGAATCATTTAACCCTTTATAAGCTATTTATAAATATAGGTTGGATATAAAGTGTGACTATATATAAAGGATACATTATTATTATTATATGGTCTCGGCTATAAACCAATTTTATAACAGCCTAATCTAGAACATTGGTTCTTTCCTACCATAAAGATTTTGGCTCTTTAGGAATAAAAATATTCTTTTTCCAGGTAGGCCTGAAGTGGTGCTAGGTGTCTGGAGGACATGCCTTACCTTTCACCTCCAGCAACCAGGGTTCAAACTTTGCCTTGCGGTCACAGTGCCAGTGCATTTTGCAGCTTCGCTGCAGCCCCCAGTGGTGGTATCTCCACGTCACACAATCTGGCACAATTCAGCACCTGTAGCCTTGTGCACTCAAAGGCATTCGGGGACGGGGAGAGGTGGTTGCGACTGAACTACGTGGGTAGGGCCTGAGGGTAGGCCCAGAGCTGTTGCAGGTCAGGAATGAGGTGCATTCGTGGTGTTTTGTGGGGGCTGGAATCGTCGGGGTGTTGGCGGTCAGGGCTGAGGTGCATTGAAGAACTGGCGTGAGGGACGGGCAGGCCTGGGGTAGTAGCACAGATTAAAATAGATGGGAGCAGGAGGGGGAGCTCTCAGTGCT
Source organism: Mauremys mutica (assembly GCF_020497125.1). Lineage (NCBI taxonomy): Eukaryota > Metazoa > Chordata > Testudines > Geoemydidae > Mauremys > Mauremys mutica. The sequence goes on along the minus strand of NC_059092.1, from coordinate 15,814,398 downwards.
CCAGCCAACGAGAAGGGTGGGCTGTTGGGTGCACTGCTGACCCAAGCCGGGCAGTGGAAGGGAAGCTGCCTGTCCCCCTACTTTAACTCCTGTCTGTCAGTGTCTTATCCTCAGCTCAACAGCTGAGGCACTTGAACCAACAGCCCCCAGACAAACCTACCTGAGGGGCATTGGCAGGGCATTCTCAGAGAGGGGGCCTGGATGCTGGGTTCCCTCCCCCACCCCGCAGTCCAACCCAACCCAAGTGCATTGCCCTTCGGGGGGTGCTGGGTGACCGTTCCCTTACCCAGAGCGTCTACTGAGCCGATTGCTTGAGTTCTGTAAGGATGGCTCCGGCCAGACACAGCACAGTGGTCTGATGGGTACCAGATACGTTGATGATTGATGTCTGTCCCTTCCACACCGATCAGCCCGTCAAGAAGCATCACTTCTTATGACAGCTGGCCTAAAAAGAATGACCTGGATTGAACCATAAACAAAGCCGGCAGCTGCTGGTGGACAGCAGAGAAGCCAAGGCTGGAATGGGCCCTGTAGACCAAACTCCCCTCCTATCTCTGCAGGGGGCCCTTCCAGCCCAGGTCATGTCTGATGTCCCACGGTGTGTGGGACCTTGCGCTGTGGCAGAGGATTCCTGTCTCCAGGGCTGTTCCTCTTGGACTCTTTTGCCAACGCTAAATTCAGTGAAAAATTAAAACCTTTGAGGTGCAGTGCCTGAAGGAAGCAGCCCCTAGACCTATGGGTTAGGACCCCGGTGCTTAGCCAGAGAGGTGGCCTGAAAGAGCCATGGCTGGTGGGTCTCTGGATGACCAGCACGGGAAGGATCTCACCTCTCCTAGTGACAGGGTGATTTCCGAGCCAGCCCCCCTCTGTCAGTGCATTTCCATTCTGTAAACACAGCACATCTCGAGCATGTTTGTTTGCAGCACGTCTTGGGAGGACGAGCATCTGGACCCTAGGTTGTCATGCTAAGGAGCTGCTCCATCCCAATGGCTTCTGCCAAGCAGAACAGAGAAATGGGGTGAGGGGAAAGACCTGCATCTTGTGGCCCTTAATCAACCAAACCATTTTTGGCTTTAAAATCTTACAATTGAGGAGCAGCTATTGTCCTCAGCTGTGAAATGCCGAGGAGGTGCGGGGGCTGCACATTATATTCTCTCACTCATGTCGCTGCAGCTGGTTTAAAAGGATGATTTGACTTTTCTCCCTCCTGTCCTTTCCCCTGAAAAAAAGTGGGGGGCAGGAAGGAGTGGACACTGGGCTGGGACTCAGGAGATCTGGTTTCAATTTCTGGCTCTGCCATAAACAAAACGCACACAGGGAGTCTATTTGTATTTCAGTCCACCAAGGAGCCCTCATCCCTGATCAGGACCACATTGTACTAAGTGCTTCCAGTCTGTCACAAAATACCTTTGTCTCAGTTTCCCTAATGTAAGATGGGCTTTATGGTAGCCTGCATCAGAGGTGTTACGATATATATTTGGGAGATGCTCCGGTATTACCAGAATGTGCATCATACAATGTACCCAGAGAGATAGGGAGTGTGACCCATATAAGTACTTTGATAGCCACACTAAATAATCTTTACCTCATTCAGAGGGGTCCATCTTTGTTTTTAGGGTGCAAAGGCAGGCTTGCTCTAGAAAAGAGGGTGAGCTGCAGAGTTCAGAGCCGGCTCCCTGTCCAGAGCTCTCCAAAGTATTTTTGGAGTTGGGAGGTTTGGAGCTGGGCGTTCTGGTTTGGCCACATCTTGGGGGAGCTGGATAGGGAGGAATCATGTGAAAGTCTGAAAATACAGAGTTAAATTCCCACCAATCATCGTAACTCTGTTCATTGGCCTGCTCTACTGCATGATCCATGGCTTGCAATGCAAGGTACAGCACATGCAGTCACAAGGTAAATACTCTGCAGAGCCAGGATTCGGGGTGGGGGTGGGGGGCGGGGTTAGGGTTAGGAAAAATTCCCCTATCTGGCAGCATTAGTAGGTCCCTTACTTTTTCTCTGTGCAACCACTAGAGGGCAACATCTCTCTCTCTCTCTTTCGCTCCTACAGCCAGTACACTCCAGAAGACTGGCAGCTTTACCATGAAAATCAAGTACATTTAAAGTCTTTGTCAACTCCTTTTCCTCCAGCTAGAATAAGACACGGTCATACGTGTGTGCCAGAGAATGGCACTGAATATTGTCGCCTGCAGCTAGGATTTGTAGGAGCTCATAGTGGATATTCAGCCATGCAACGTGTTGTCCCAGCCACTTACTCATTAGGGGAGAGAGAGAGAGAGAGAGAGAGCATTAGAGCAGGATGCCCAGTTGGTATGGGGAGGGCAGCGTGTTTGTGCAGCACCTAGCGCAATGAGTCCCTGTTCATGGCTGGTGTCTAGGCCCTACCATCATAAATGCTAACAGTAGACGGTGGTGGGTTTGTAGCTGGTAAGAGGTGAAGGCATTGTTGTCCCCCAGCTAGGGCAGGAGTGCGGGGGAGGGAGGGACAGGGTTTGGTTCTGTATCTACTGGATAAGAGAACTGGTGGTTGTTACTTCGCTCTGGGAGGGTGGGTTGCAGGAGAATCTGAGGCTGAGTAGGCAGCTCCGTTGTAGCGAGAGCATAATTTATATGTTGTTAGGTGGGGTTTGGGGGCGGGGCCTATAGGCAGTGTTGCCTAGTGGATAGAGCACAACACTGGGACCTAGGAGACCTGGTTCTGCCACTGGCCTGCTGGGTCACCTTGGGCAAGTCACTTTGCCTCTCCGTGCCTCAGTTTCCCTGTCTCTAAAATGGGAATAATGATAGTTGTTCATCAGTAGCTGTCCAAGCATATCACTATCTAATAAAATAGGTATTGACATGCTCCATGACTCAGACTGGAAATGCAGAAAAGGATGCTGTATATAGATGGAAGGGATATATGCCAGCAGGAGCAAGCAGTTTTGTGGCACATTCCAGGGCAGGGTAAAGGGTTTTGGAACACTAGCCCTGAATTTCCAGACATTGAAATGTTGAGGTGGGGGGAGGAAGGGAGGAAACATCCCCCCCCCCACACACACACATTTACTGTCACCTCAGAATTTTGTCTCTTTGAAACACTTTTCATATCTAATGTTTTTTCAGAAGCGGTAACTGATTTAGCTCTTTAGCTATCTTTGTATCTTAATGTGTTTTGGAGGGGGTTGGGCTGGGATATTTTTTCTTTTTAAGAAAGTATTTTAAAACATTGTAATATGGGCAAACTTGCTGTAGATCGTTATTTCCTCCTGACAGTGAGAGGCTAGACTTTGCCATGACTATAGCTGTGATGTGCAAATGACAACTGCTGTTCAAAGAAATACAGGACCACGCAGTATTCAGCCTGAAGCAGCAGGATGAAAGACTCCAGTGGCAGCTGGTCATGTCTGTCTCCCAGACCGCTAACTCCAGTGGCGAAGGCTTTCCAAGCGACTACTGATTTTGGATGCCTCAATTGATAAGTGCCCAACGTGACACCTTAAAGGGGCCTTATTTTCAGAGAGTGGGTGCTCATGAGTGGCATCGTGGTGAGAGGAGGGAAGGCCCGTGGCATCTGAAGATGAACAGAGCTTCCCAGATATTGGAACTCAAAGGAAATGTCCCCGTGAATCGAAATGGCTTCACTTAGCACTAATTCTTGGCTGCTTGGAGGAGCAGCGAGGTCTAGTGGTTTAAGCATGTGACTGGGATCCCTGAATTAATATCCTGATTCTGCCACAATGTGACCTTGGGAAAGTCACGGAGTGAGATTTTTCAGAAGAGCCTATGGGAGTTAGGCAACCAAACCCCACCGGCGTTCACGGGGGTTGGTGCCTAACGCCTTTAGTTCCCACTGCGGATCCCAGCCATAGGCGCCGTGCCTCCATTTCCCCATCTGTGAAATGGGTAAGAAACATCCATCTTGGAAAAGTGCTATCCAGAGGGGTGCCACGAAGACTGATATCTGCAAAGGGCTCTGAAGGTACAAAGTCCAGGGCTAATTATACATGGCTGCCCATGTTGACTTGCACTGGATGTGCACCTGGGTTGGCAGGGGAGAGCAATTTCCTTGGGCTAAAACATGGGGTTGAAACTGATCTCCAGGAAGGGGCTATACTGGAAGAAGCGGGGGGGAAACCCATCTGTGGCATCGAGTTTCGGAGCCCAGGTGTACACCTGTTTTTAGCACCGTAGCCTGAGTCCAAGTCTGCAGACCCAGACTCTGAAACTCACTGCTGTGGTCCTTTTTGCAGTGTAGATGTCTCCCTGATAGTGGGAAGGGCTGGTGGGGTAAATGGGGTGGGTTCCCTCCCCTCTCCCCCCCCCCCCCCCGCATCTCCCAGGCTGATGAAGCACAGTAATAGGATGTTGCTGGGTTACCTTCCAGCACCTTCTGAGTTACCGTGGAGAGTGGATGTGTTGAGTTGTTGTCAGAGGTACCCACCTCCCCGCACCCGGCTGCCTGTGCGCACTGCTAAAAGCTTCCCGCAGAGAGAAAATAACCCAAATGCTTTAAAATTTAAAGGGCTTATTTAAACAATCTTATCTCTCTCGGAAAGGAGAGAGCATATTTAATGCCTATATTTAGTGCTCAATGTAGGACAAAGCAGATGCAGCAAGATTTCGAACACAGAGATACCAGAAATGTTAATCACTTCTGCCACAGTGTGCCGAGAGAGAGACACTGTGTTTGGGGCGTTGGAGAGGAAGGGAAGTGGGGAAATGTACTGGGCTGGCATAGGTGGGCCTGTGTGATTGGAACCCACTTTTTATCACCCTATATCCATCTTGATCTGCCGTAGATTTTCTCTGAGTTGGCGGGACCTGTTGCTCTTTGCTATGCTACATAATGGTATTCCTTTTAGGACAGAACTTCCCAGGCATGGGCACCAAAAGGAAATGTCCTCAGGAGCCTCCTATGAATCAGAACCACTGACGTGTACCGCTAACCATTGGGGTCTAGCGACTTCAGCATGTCTTTGGGATCCCTGAATCAATATTCTGATTTGGGCACTGGGAAAATCACTTAGAGTGGGACTTTCAAACGAATCTATAGGAATTAGGCCACCAAATCCCCCTATGATCTAGAGGTGATCAGAAAATGGATTTTCTGTCCCAGGAAAATATTTGAGATTTTTTTTTTTAAATTGTTCATCCTGAATTGGGAGAAAACCGAAAATTCTGAAGTTCTTCACAAAACAAAATTTCCTCCAGAAATTCCTTAAGTGTCAATCCAAATGTTTCATTTTGATTACAACTTTTTTTAAATTTTATATGAAAAAATGTAATTGTGAACTGAAAAGGGGGTTCAAATCATAAAATCTCCCCATTTCAACATTTTCAGGATGAAAAGTTTAATATTTTGACACTTTCAAAATGTTTTTTCCCCCAGCTTTTTGCCCAAGTGAAAGGTCATCAAAATCTGTACAACTTCACACACACTTTCCGTTTAGCTGCAATGGTATTTTCTGGCAGAGGAAAAAAAAAAACCTCTCAATAGAAATCTTCTGACCACCTCTAACCCTATCGTACCACATGGAACGTGCGATGCAATCCGACTGGTGGGCCTTTCTCTAGCCACAGGGTGCAATGCTTTCGTTATGGGGTCTATGAGATTGTTCCCTTGTAGTTAGAGGGTAGCAGGACCCGTCCTGAGCCAAGGTTATTCCGCAATGCTAGGATGCGTAGTGCTTTTAACATGAGCTGTGTTGCTTGGAGAGTATGGATTCACTGCTGGATGGTTCAGGGCCTGTAACAGGGTGTAGAGCCTGTCACCTGGATGAGGGGATATGGCCCAGCATGGTGGTGTCCGAAAGTCAGGCTTTTGGTAACCTACGTAAAGTGTGTTGGGATGCTGGCTGTGGTGAGAAGTCCCAGACCAGCTGGGTGCGGACAAGTAACTACAGCACAAAATCCACCGCCCTGATTAGCACCCAAGGGCCCCTCCTTGGCAAGCTCAGTGGGGAAGGCAAAGGTTGAGGGAACCGCCTCGACCCTCCCTAGTGGTGAGTCTGGAGTCGCAATGATGGAGAGAGCCTTGGGGGGGGGAGCTCACCCTGCCTTGCCCATCCCAGCTGGGCTACGTGGAGGACTTCTCGCCAGCAATACGCCCCCCGGCCTGTCTGTCTGTGTGAGCTACCACATCAACTGTCGGAGCCTGGGCTGCATTGCACCGCTCTGGGAAGGCGGCTTAGGTACGAAGGGGGACATTTTTGAAAGCACAAAGGTCGGCACCCAACTCCTATTGGCAACCAATGGGATTTGGGCACCCACCTCCCTTGGTGACTTTTGAAAGTTTCCCACGAAATTCCAGCACTGGTATAAATAAAATGAGAGAGAATTATTTATAGTGCTGTGGTGCTAGGTGCTGCACAAACACCGAACAAAGACAGAGGACTGACGAGCCAAGTGTTGAAACGCATGTGATCTCAGTTCCCTCGGACTGGTGGCGAGAGGCTTTTACCCCACTCCTGCCTAGTACTGCCCCCTACAGAGCCCTCACTGGCACTGCAGCCTTCGGGCATGCCCGGGAAAAGAGCACTTACAAACGCACGGGGCTGCAGGCCGGCTGTTAACTACACCAGCCGTCCTTTCTCCCGGCCAGCTGCTAGGAAAGCCTACCGCATTACCAAACCGCTATTACCCACCCTCGGGGGAGCACTGAATTAACGGAAATATTTTACGATCCTATGCTTCGTTATGTTTTATTAAAAGCAGAGCATCGGCTCTCCCCTGCCACATCCATCAGAGCGGAGGCTGTTTTTTTTTTTTATTTCTCTCCGTTCCGCCGCTGTTGTCTTTAAAGCTGCAGGCTCCGTGGGCCGGATTGCGGCCCACCTCTGTTTTAGAGGTGGTGGTTGGGTTGTGGGGGGAGGCTTCACAGCTGCTTTTCAGGATGTTGGCTCTCTCCTGATGGATGCTGGTTCAGCAGCCCAGGAAAATGCAAGATGCACAAATACATTGGGATGCACCGGGGGGCTGAGGGCAGGGCCGGCTGGGAGCAACAGGTGGCAGGGGAGCATGGCCCTGTGGGACCCACGCAGCATTGAGTTGTGGGAAGGACAACTCGCATATCCTCAAGGGAACGCATCCCTCCCTCTCCTGCCTCAAATCCCCCATGTAGTCCCCCAAAGAGATTCCCCTGCAAAAGACCTCTTGATCCTCCAGAAAACTCTTTGTGATTGATGGAAAGGAGACTTCCTCTGGACTGGAGATTCGGGGGCTTGGTACAGGAAGAGGGCACTGCCTGGCCCCCCCACCCCCACCGTGGAATGGGATATGGGGTCAGGCTGGCAAAGGGCGAGTCCTCTTGTGCAGTGAAGTTTTATGGGTACGGGGGGGAGGACTCTCTTTATGTGGATTGGCGATTGGGAGACAGCTCCCTGCCCCCACCTCGTTTGGCGACCAGTTATACTGCAGCAGTCACATGAGTAAGGTGGTGGTGAAGAGGTTAAAATAGTGAGGATCCCCAGGAAAGCGGTGACTCCAAAGCCGGATACAGCCGCCCAAAACACCAAAGGCCAAATTCTCCTCTCAGCAACACCGGAGTAACCCTGATGAAGTCAACGGGGCTGCACCAGAGGAAGTGGGAGAAGAATTTGGCCAAAATCTTTGTTATACAGCTGGAAATAAAAAACAGGATACAGAGCTATTTGGGGGGAGGGGAAGGAACCTCTCTGCCTCAGTTTCCCCATCTGTAACATGGAGGCTGAGGATAATACCTAGCTCTTACGTAGCACTCTTCATCCATAGCTCTCAAAGCCCTTAATACTCATCCCCTTTGTAAAGCATTTTGAGATCTGCCGCTTCAAAGCACATAAGGGAGTTAGGTGGTGGCCCCAGAATAAGGCAAACTGCCAGTGGAGAGGCAACAGCGGGACCTGGCAGAGCCTACTGAGGCTTGCGCCTACAAAAAGGGGGCAGGCAGGCAGTCTACCCCTGACAGATATGTCCTGGATTTGGAAAGGGGGTGGGTGGGTGGGGGGTAGGGTCTTTCATGGCCACTCCACCGCCCAGCCCATAGATCTGGCAGGTGGTCAGCGGCCCAACAGCTGAAGAAGTCTGGAAGTTAGATGTATAGCCCGTCCCTCTGAGCCGCTGCCTCAGCAGACAGGAAAAGGGAAGAGGGAGACTCCTGGGCCAGAAGGAAGGATCAGTAGGAGGGAGCTCGGCCAGCTTCTCTGACGCCTGCATTTGCTCCCTATTGAGGTTTGCACGCTGGTGGCGCCATAACCACGTGAGGTGAAACCAGCGATATCCCTCTACCCTGCTGGATTAAGGTGAGACAGGGCAGTGAGTTTAGGGTGAGATAGAATATCAGGGTTGGAAGAGATGTCAGGAGGTATTTAGTCCAACCCCCTGCTCAAAGCAGGACCAACCCCAACTAAATCATCCCAGCCAGGGCTTTGTCAAGCCGGGCCTTAAAAACCTCTAAGGAAGGAGATTCCACCGCCTCCCTAGGGAACCCATTCCAGTGCTTCACCACCCTCCTAGTGAAATAGGGAGAAATAGGTTGCAAGAAGACCCTCTTCACACTCCACAAAAGAAGGGGTCATAGGGGGAAAATGAAACAAATATAAAGAAAAGCAAATCACTTTGCAGAGAGAAAGTAATATCAGGAGTGAACAGGGCTGGGAGTTAAGTATCAGCCACTGGGATCGCTGGCCGGGTGCCAGATGACTATTGATCACCAGTCATATCTGGAAGCAGTTGGGAGACAGAAAGGTATTAATTAGCAGTTATTTCTCAGCAGCGCAGAAATAGATCGGGATTAAGGTAACAGCCATGCACATCCGTTCCGTAGCCGCTGAGAAGCAATGGTAAATCAGCATTATGAATCGGTGCTGTGAGAGGGAGATATGTTTTAATCTTATTAGTGGTACAGCATTACCGAGGGAGCAAAGGGATTATTAATCAGAGTGTAAATCGGGGAGAAGAGGGTAGCTTCAAATTAGCAATAATGCTTTGTGCGTCGACCGAGAGCATGGAGATGGATATCGGGCACTGGAGCGCAAGGTGAAGAAGAAAAGGAAGCAGATAACTGGATAAGTAACTGTCGAGGTAAGGCGGTAACAACTGGACGTGAAGGAGAGGAGCAGGGGGACTAGCGGGTAAAAAGTGCACGTCATGCCCATGGCGGCGACGGAGTGACGAGAAGGAACACGGGAGGGTCATGGGTTCGGAGGCAAGACGCAGCCACGCCATCTGGGAGCCTGGCGAGTCTAGGGCGTAAGGATTTGCTGTACTGTTGCCAATAAGTCTGGTACCCTCTCTGGGCCCAGCGTTGTCCCATCTGGTCAGGGCCAGCGCATGCCATTAGGCGACCTAGGCGGTCGCGTAGGGCGCTAACGTTTGGGGGGCGGGGTGACCGCGGCGGCCGGATCTTCGGCCGCCCCGGTCGTCGTCGGCATTTCGGGGGCGGGACCTTCCGCCGTCTCTGTTGGGGGCAGGGCCGCCCAGAGGATTCAGGGGGTCTGGGGCAAAGTGGGGAAACAGCCACAGTCCAGGTCTTCAGTGGCATTTCAGCAGTGGGGGGGCCCTTCAGTCGCTCCGCATCTTCAGCAGCACTGGAGGGGGCCCCCCCGCCAAAATGCCGCCGAAGACCTGGAGCGACTGAAGGGCCCCCACCTGCCAAAATGCCGCCGAAGACCCAGACCGCCGCCGGCCAGGGCTTGCGGGGCACCTGAGGGGCCCGGGGCAAATTGCCCCACTTGCCCCCCCGGGTGGCATTTTGGGGGTGGGACCTTCCACCGCCTAGGGCGGCAAAAAAGCTGGCAATGCTCCTGCCTCTGGTACAAATCAGATACCAAGCCAAAGGCAGGTATGTTACTATCTGGTACCCTGCCTTGGGTCCAGGACTTTGCCAGGACATAATGCTTCAAAGGAAGGAGAGGAACGCTTCCTGGGCTGCGCCTCGCTGGCTGTAGAGTCCTGCACGTCTTGGGATTCGGTGACGAGAGCAGAGGGTGGACTGGAAGCCTGGCTCTGGCACTAGCTCTGTAACCTTGGACAAGTCCCTTAAGGCCCCATTTTCAAATTTCCGTTGGCCGGGGGAAACCTCAGTAATATGCTTTGGAAGAATGGCCAAAACGAGGGAAAGCCTGGGAGGTTTGAGAGCGGCTGGGAGTGGGATACAAAGAGCAGGAGCCGGGATTAGGAGCACAGGTTGAGAATGGGCATGAAATGCAGCCCCAGGAACCGGGAGGGTCGAGCAATCGTGGCGGGAAGGCCGGGATTCTGAGGAGTGCAAGTCAGGGCATGTGGGAGCAGCAGAGCAGTGAGCGGGGCAATGCGGAGGGTCTGGACGGATGACAGGACCGAATGCACTTTGCAAGACACGGAGACTCTGGAAGAGCGCACAGCCCGCGCTGCGAGGAACGCGTTGGTTCTCCAGCAGCAGCAGCAACCCAAGGAGAATGCACTCGGGAAGGCAGCCGCTCTGGATGAACGCCTAGAAGTGCAGTCCCAGGCAGTGCGTAGAATCAGGTAAGTCAATTGGGGTGAGATGCAATTAGTACATTGAATCAGAAGGGCCAGTTATTGAAGGCAGCTTCCTGACCCCGGGGAGTGGAGCTTAGCCTGTCTTCCACCTGCCTTTCTGATCAGGTTCCTTTCCCCGCTCGGAAGCAGAGGGATTTCCCACTGAGGATGCTTTGATCATAAAAGCCACAATTGCATCTACTTTTTGCACAAATGGGATCGGCTATTTACTGTACATGGCGAGTGGAAGGAGCCGTGGGGACGCAGCTGGAAGGGAAAGTAACGATGACGACAAAAACAACCACAACAAAACATGTGCAACAGATCTAGAAAATGAAAATAATTCATGCAAAGCAGTCGAGTGTGGCCAAGAGCGAAACACGCTGCACGGTGTCAGCCGGAGCCCAGAGCCGGCGCTCCATCTGCAGAGAGCCATCAGCCAGCCAGCATGACCTGTTTAAGTCACTGCCATACATCTCCTCCATTCAACAGAGACATCGAGGAGATCCTCCCTGATGTCTTTGCTGACAGGCTGTGGCTTCGCTGAAAAAATGCCCTTGACAGTCTCCTGTCAGCAGGGGCTGCCTTTTTCTTCAGCTGGAGCGCCGACTTTTCTTCTTAAAAAAACAAAAAAATCAGGAAAGCAGCAGAAGGGGAATGGGGATGGGGTGAGGGGGGGTGGGGGGGGACAGAAATTGAGGCGAGAAATCAGCCAGAGGCTGAGTGCATAAAGAGAGAAAGCAGGAGTGTGGTCACTGAGTATCCCTGAGTATTTTGCCCCAAGCCGTTAAAATGGGCATCATCCCCCAATCTACCTCTCTTAAATGGGGGATGGGAGAGCAGCACTTTGCTTCCCAGAGGTTCTGTATGTTGGGGCAGCTCCACCACTGCTCTCCTGAGATTGTGATTAAATGCGGACCCCACTCAGGAACAATAGTGCATTAGTGCTCCTTCTTGAGTGCACGAAACTGCGTCTCGCAGGTTCCGCCTAAGTGAAGGAGTGGAATTATAACTGCCTCCGTTAAGCCAAAGCACCCCACGCTGCAGGAGGTCCACGAGATACAGCCTTCCCCCAACCTCCTCAAAACTCACCTCTGTCCAGAATGGTTGATGGTTTAGATGTTAAAAGGCCACAATAAAGAAAGAACCAAAGTAAAGTCCCCAGAAGAGTGAGCACTGTGTGTGTGTCACTCTGCAATGCGCTGCAGCAGTGGTGAGAACAGAAGTGGTTGCAGGCAGGGTGCTTAGAAATGTAAAGGTGCAGCACACAAGAATCAAAAGCATCCAGGTTTCATAGCCACATGCTAGCGGACATTCCCATAACTAATCATCACAACCCAAATTGAACAATTGGTTGCTTCACAGGAGATTGCTAAGCAGCTTCCAATACCCCTGGGATTGTTTAAAGGGGTCTTATCTCTTTGGCCATTTTTTACTCTATTTCCTGGGATTTGTCCCCAGCTGAGCATCCTAACAGGAAGCACCAGGTTCTGATCTAGGGGAAGTGCTGTTTTTACACCCACACCCCCACCCACCCACCCTTTTGGGGCACAGAACCAAATCCTCCAAGACCATGAGATGCTTGAAGTCCCAGCCAAGATCAGGATCCCATTGTGCTAGCTGTTGTACGTACACATAGCGAGAGAAAGTCCCCGCCCCAAAAAACTTGCAGTGTAAATAGACAACACAGACAAGGGCGGGAGAAAGGAAACATTATCATCGCCCTTTTACAAATGCGGAAGCCAAGGCACAGAGCAATCAGGGGCTTGACGCTAGAGCTGACGGCAGGCCGACAGTTTGGTTTTGTGGCAGCTTTCAAGGTTTCCGAGCTTGTTTTCACTCTGCATTGGAACGAAAAACCTTTTAAACCCTTTTGCAAAAGTGTGTGTGTGTGGGGGGTAGACTAGGAGATGCAGGAGACCCTAGGTTCGAGTCTTTGCTGATTCAGAATGGAGGGTTTTATCCCAGACCATTCCAAATGAGACCAAGCAGAGAGCTGAATCCACGTTTCCCATGTCCCAGGCCCGTGCCCTAATCACCCCATACTACTCACTCTCTGCTGACCCAGAAACCTTCCCTATGGAAGATTCATGGAACCTGACACGGCTCCATAAACCATGTCAACTTTGGTGAAACAGCTGATTTTTGCCAAAATTTCCTATCGGACTTACTCAGCACCCGCAACTGGAGCCGAGATATTCAAAAGCCCACAGCACCAAACCTATCACTCTGGCCTTAACTGACTTGTCCAAAACGTGCTATCAAGCCAAAAACTGGATCTCAGTCGCCTGTGTCCCAGAGCCTTAATCACAAACCCATCCTCCTCCTGAGTGCCCTTCAAGTGAACTGTTATTTCAAACCGATTAGGTCATGCAGCCTGTGGATAAGTTTAAAAGGGAGGGTGAATAATCATTTGTTTCCGATCGCAATGTGCAGAATCAATGACAGGCATAGACATTAAATATGAAACATGCCAAGGGAGAGGAAGAATCAATAGTAGAGACTGATCCAATCAAAGCTCTGGGATCATTGGATTTCCTAAAAATTCATCAGCTGGGCCACATCTCCTCTGACACTGGCCCTCCCTTCCCATGAAAACCCAGCTGATTATTCCACGGGGCTCTTAATTTGGCATGGAATGAGATGGCAATGTCTAAATCCAAATCCTCATACTCGCTCTTCGATGAAATTTAACCCCACCCCCACCCCCCAAGCCTGCGTAACTCTAGCTAAATCTGGAAATAGACGAGGGGATTTAGAAGGGCTCTGGTGTATCATAAATAAAAATTCATAACCAATGGCCTGAGAGTTCAAATCCTGCCCAGCGCAGCTCTTCCTAACAATCAGGGATCCTAGAAATCTGTTTGCCATGGAAAAACACGGAATTTGCGCTTTTACAGAGAATCTTTAGATTTTTACATGTTGTGAAAAAATAAAAACACGTACAGTGGGACCCCCATTATCCGATCTAATTGGAACTGAGGCCAGATCAGATCATCAAAAATTTGGATAATCAGGAGAATAAGTGGGGCTTTAGCTGTCAGCCTGGGGCAGGGGGCTTGGGCTGCCAGCTTAAAAATAGTAAATATATCAATATAAAACATGTTCATCTGAGACCTAGAAGTGTTGTGGCTAGGGAAACTAAAGTTCAGTGTTTCATTTTAATCATGGAAAAATGTGGATTTTGGAGTGTTTATCAGAAAAACTAGGATCCCTGCTTATAATTCATCGGTAGATCTCAAAGCATGTTACAAAGGAGGTCAGTGTCATCATCCCCATTTTCACAGGGGAAACTGAGGCACAGAGAGGGGCGGAGTCTTGCCCAGGGTCACCCAGCAAAATCGTGGCAGAGCCAGGAATAGAACCCAGATTGTCCGAGCCCTGCGTTACCTACTAGGCCACACTTTCTCAGTGTCTATGTTGCAGACCCCTGCCTGGCTGGTTCATGTGTTTGACTGCAGGGCACCATAGCAATAGCGCCATAATCAGCACGGGGAAGCTAGAGCAGAAAATCAGAGAAGGGAACAGGCGACGTGTGTAAGCTCTTCGGGGCAGAAACTCTTCTTGTTCTATTTGTACAGCACGTTGGTCAGTGGGGACCTGATTCCATGACCGTGGGTCCCAGATGCGACTGCAATACAAATAAATAACAGATGGGGCATGCTCATTCGTAGTGTCTCTGGGGCCTTTGGCGTTACTCTGTAATCCTGGTTTTCTCTGGGGCTTCCCTGCGTCCTTTCCCCCAAAGCGGGGCTGGGAGAGGGGGATGCAGTCAGACGAAGGTTCCTTGCCTTGCACTGGAAGACAGAAGCTCGTAAAGTAAGGAGAGGAGATTCCTTTGTACCCGAGTATTCCTCAGGGCAAGCATGACTTTTGTTTCCGCATGGGAGGAAGGAGAACGGCGAGGCAAGCTGCAGCCCTGCCTCCGAAGCGCTCGTTAACGTGGGGACCGGGGAGAAGGAACCAGCCTCTGTGCGGAATTAGAGGCTGTAATTTTCAGATTGTGGAGCTGGGTGTTTATATAATTACCATTAATGAGTTACATATGTACTGTGAAAGGAGTGCGCACCCGTGCGAACAGGCTGGGCGTAGGTTAGATAACGAGATAGCAGCTGGATTAGTCTCTTGATTAAAGGTACAAGCAAGTGCACGGACCCGCTCCGACGCTTGGGGCCTGGATTAAACTGAGAGCCACAGAGTTACAGCCCAAAGGTGTCAGCCCAGAACTACAGGGGTTCTTCCACCTTCCCTAAGCAGCTGGCCCTAGCCTCTGCTGGAGACAGGACATTGGGCTGTCTGGACCCATAGTCTGCTCCAGGTTCTTTGGCATGTGGGTCTAGGAGTTTGCTTTGGCCTGTTATAAAGCAAAGGGCTGGAAGTGAGGCTGATCCTCATTTTTACATGGGGAAACTGAGGCACGGAGAGGGGAGGCCTGAAATGTTGTTGGGCCTATTCTACTTGGCAACATCCCCTGTAGAATCCCTGGTAGAAAAGCGAAGGGAAAGCGGCTCGGTGGGTGTTTTCCACACTGGCAGCCACCTCAACTGCGTCACGGGAAATGCCTCCCGCCTCCGAAGGGTTGAGCACCCTTTTGAGGATGCTACAAGGCTTCTGAGCTTCCTTCCCACCCTGAAGAAGACAACTCGAGCTGGTGGGAGCAGCGCCTTAGACTGTGGTGACAGGGGGCCCCTGGCCTTCACCAGACCTTGGTGAGATTCGTGAAACCAGCCCGAGTCTTGTGGCTTCTTCATGATGATTCCCCAATGGGGCGTTCGGAGCAGAGCCCCGGCTGTTTGCCGTGCAAAGCTTTGGAAGGCTGGTGGCCAGAGATCTCAGAAGGAAACCCCCGTGGGTGACCTCAGCTCAGCGGCGGCTCGAGGCGGCTCGGGGGGGGGGATCTGTTTCCAGTGCTGTAAAGCCTAGCTAGAATGACAGTACATTTTCTCCTTCTCTTCCCACAATTAATTCTGGATTACCCCTCTCCTCTGCTCCCCACCCTGCTTCAGCGGGGAGCGACTCTGTGCAGAGATTAGCAGATCCTGCTGGCCTCACAGTCATTCCATTTGATTAAAAATAATTAAAAAGCAGAGGGGATGGAATTTTCCATGCACACGAGCCCTGAGGAAGCTGCTAAAGTTAGTGTAAGAGGACAGCAGCGCATCCTGCATTGTCTTGGGAATGATGTTCTGAAGGTGCCGTTTAAACACTACTGGGCAGACTACGAGCCTGCTCCCTCGCTGCGGGAACAACAGTGGGTGGAGAGGGGCAGATGGAGGGCAGTGACTTCCAGTTTGCAGTGAGGCGTTTGCAGGGCACCAGTGTTTAAGATGCCGGTGGGAGATGGGATGACAGATTCCCAAAGGTGGTTCCCAGGATGGAGCCATGTATGCACCACAGTGGTGAGCACGGGGTGAAGTGGTGAAGCCAATGGGACTAGGTGTGTGAGGAGGCAAGAGAGAGCCCAGCCCTAGGGCAGAGGTGGGCAAACTACGGCCCGTGGGACCCTCCTTCCCAGCCCTTGAGCTCCCGGCTGGGGAGGCCCCCGGCCCCTCCCCTCTGTCCCCCCTGCCCTGCAGCCTCAGCTGGCCACGCTGCCAGCGCTCTGGGTGGCCGGGCTGTGAGCTCCTGCTGGGCAGCGCGGCGGCGTGGCCGGCTCCGGCTGGGCGGCGCGGCTGCCAGCCCTGGTGCCTTGAGTGGCATGGTAAGGGGGCGGAGGTGGGGGTTGGATAAGGGGTAGGGAGTCCCAGGGGGCAGTCGGGACAGGGAGCAGGGGGGGTTGGATAGGGGGTGGGGTCCCGGGGGGGGCGGTTAGGGATGGGGGGGGCCCAGGAGGGGGTGGTCGGATAGGTGTAGGAGTCCCGGGGGGCCTGTCAGGGGGTGGGGGGGGTGGATGGGGGCAGGGCAGTCAGGGGACAGAGCAGGGGGGGTTGGTTGGTTCGGGGGGCTTCAGGGGGTACAAGGAGCAGGGGGGTTGGATGGGTCGGGGGTTCTGAAGGGGGCAGTCAGGGGGCAGGAAGTGGGAGGGGTCGGATAGGGGACGGGGTCCAGGCTGTTTGGGGAGGCACAGCCTTCCCTACCCGGCCCTCCATACAGTTTCGGAACCCTGCTGTGTCCCTCAGGCCAAAAAGTTTGCCCACCCCGCCCTATGGCTCGGAACGCCATCTAGAGGTAAGTCTAATTCTAGCGCCACAAGGCCGTTGAAACGGGACATCTAGGGAGAATTGCTAACTGGGAGTGGGGTGGATGGGCCAGTGGTTTGCTGGAGACCTGGCAGACCCAGCTTGTGTGTCACAGAGTTCCCATGGGACCGCTGGCAGGTTACTTAGGCTCTGTCTGCGCGGCAGGTGGTGGGTGTGATTGCCACGGACGTAGACAGACCTGCGCTAGCTTTCGTGTGGCTGGCTCAGGGACCGGTGGTGGCTGAATAGCCTGGCTAGGAACACACGCGGGGGGCTAGCCCGCACGGACGTCTGTGCTGCTGTTGCTGCACCAATCTCTGCACCTGACCTAGGTCACGTCTACGGGTGCTGCACTCCCGCCCTGGGATTGCAGTGTGGACAAACTCAGTGGCTCGGAGCCGTCATGAGCCTCCCTGGCCGGAGACAATAGCACTGCCTTAGTGTAGGGGGTTGCTATGAAGATAAACACATTAGAAGATTGGGAGGTGGTCAGATACTGCAGTCACGGGGCCCACAGAAATACCACTGGAGCGCGAAGCGTGGTGCGCTAACAGCAAATCACCAAGCCTCTGGCAGTGCTCATGGGGTATCTTCTTCATGCTCAGCCTTCCCCGCCCCCCCCCCCCCGCCTGTTTCAAAATCCGAGTCAGGACCCAAAACAATCTGAAAAGCCCAAACCCACTTCCCACCCCGATTTGGAGTCTGTTTTATTTGCCTTTAGAGAGCACTGGGGTCATGTGTCTTTTTACAGAGAAGCATGAAAATGATGGAGTCTAGAAACTTTCACATAGTCACCTGACTCCAGTGGCTGGAACTTTAAAGAAAAAAAGCCCAAATATTATGAGACTTGTGAGAGTTCGCAGCTCTGCAGAATGAAGTCCCTGGTTTGAGTCCTGGGGCTCCGTGAATTCGAAGCTACTGTTTTTAACAGCAGGTGTGCTCTAGGACTCCTGGGTTCCTTTCCTTGCTCTACCATCAATTCACCGTGTAGCGCGGGGCAAGTCCGTTTCCCTCTCTGTGCCTCGGTTTCCCTATCTGTGAAGTGAAGGATAATAGCCACCTTTGTAAAGATCTACCAATAAAAACAGCTACGTATTATTATTTCATTTCTTACATTAAACCATACTCCTCTCCGGCGTCGCCTCTGAGCCTGCGCTGCTGCTGGTGCAAAGGACTTGGGGCGCCATGGAAGGCGTCTACTGTAGATGGAAGGGCAGAGGCCTGATTCTGGAGGAAGAAGGGGGCTGAATAGGCTGCCGAGCAGGAACCCCCAGTCTTGCCTTTGCTGAGGACCCCAGTGCGCCCACAGCTGGGTCTGGCGATTTGTTGGTTGGTTTCCTCTGGCTGGGTTTTCACCCTGCCACGTTCGGTGTGTGGTGATGGCATGTTACAGGTCCTTGTCTGTGCCGAGCTACAGAGGATACGAGTTCTTCCAGGCCTCAGCACCATATGTAATGTGCGTGTGATGGGCAGAGCCGACCCTTGGTTATGGCGAATTGTGGCCCGCTGGTGCAATGGGCCGGCGCCAGGCGCGGTTGGTCCCGGAACTGACAGGTCGGTCCCGGAAGTGACGGATTCGTCACTTCTGTCCTGGGCCCCGCAGCCCCCTAGGGATGGCCCTGTGATGGGTCCCCCACGTGCTGATCCACAGCTATAGCCGTTGCCTACTTTATTTCAGGCTGTGACAGGCCACGCTCTGGAGGTTCCCAGTTCAGTCCCCAGGGTTTCTGCCAAGAGGGCGGCCATTGTGTTTGCTCTCACTGTTGTTTCAGTGTCTGGATGAAGAGACCTGATTTCTTCAGAGTGACTGCAGGAAACGTTTAAGCAATCGGTTGCTGCTGCTCCCCGCTCCGCCCGCGATCTCATTATTCTCATGGCCAGACCCAGACCCCCTACTTCTGGCTGCGTTTCTCCATCTATCTTTTGTGAGACGCAGATTCTGCGAGGCTCCCCAGGTCTCCTTCCTTCCGGGAACTCATTTTTTGTTCTGTTGGTTTGGGGGAAAAAAAAAAGAGGAGGATTTTAAAGTCGCTGATTTCATGGGCATGCCAGGCAATAAGGCCTAGATGGCAGTTCCCACGTATCACTGCTAGTGCGAGGGGGGGCAGACAGCAAGTGTGAAAAATCAGGACGGGGGTGGAGGAGTAATAGGAGCCTATATAAGACAAAGCCCCGAATATCAGGACTGTCCCTATAAAATCAGGACAGCTGGTCACCGTATTCACGGCTGGCCCTTCCAGGATCACACTGGATTCCTCCCTTTTGCAATCAATGCAAGTGCTGTGTGTGTGTGTGTGTGTGTGTGTGGAGGGCATGTAGGACTGAGGCTCATGGGAACGCAATGGCCTCCATCCTCGCTGACCCACCAGACCTGAAAGCACGTGTGTCTGCAGCTTGATCCAGCCTCTGCCTCTGGGGGCTGTACCAGACTCATGGACCAGGCACAGGAACCCCCAATCCAAGCCACACCTGAGGAGTGGAGTCGTCTAGCCAGGGATCAGGTGTGGTACTGACCGCCTGCTCTCTCATGCATTCAGAGGAGTGCTGCGTTTCCCCCAAGCTCTGCTGTGCCGCATCAGCCTGTGGAGTGTCGCCTTCCCTTCCTGAGTGTGAACGATCCCCCTAGGAAACAGCAGCAGCCCTAGCTGGCCCGCTCTCCTCCGTGGCCATGAGGCGCTCGCTTCTATTTCGCTGCAGCTTCCCGTCGGCTTGGAAGATGGCCTGTGCTCTTCAGCTGGTGGAGCAAGAGTGAAAACGAGAGGCCTGGCGTTTGCCTGGCTTCTTTGCCAGCGGAGAGCAAAGTGCCCCCTGCGGAATTCAGTGAGGGGACAAGCTTTGCCATTGCGGGGTGAGAGGCAGTGTCACGGTGGCATTCGGGGACAGGCCGGGGCTGCTGGGCGATACAGAGAGAGACAAGGAGTGAAGGACGTGGGCGTGGTGAAATGTGGCACTGAGGAGACTTAGCTTTTACCCTTTCTGCAGCTTTCTGAGTGGCTGGACTTGGGGTTAGAGTGGTTCTCACTCGCTCGTTATGTGGGCTGCCTCCACACAATAGATATACGCTAGCTATATAGCCCTGAGGCTGTCACATGGGCCGGATCGGGCCGCGGGTTGAGAACCTCTTGGAACTCCATGTGGGAGACCTGGGTCCAGCGTAAGCTCAGCTTTTTGAGAGGAAGGCTGACTCTGTGGCTAAAGACCCTGGACTGCAGATCTGGCATGAACTCCCAGCTCTGCCAGGCTCCCTGCCCCTTCCCCTCTTTGTGCCTCAGTTTCACCATCTGTAAAAATGGAGATCGTACCACCTCTGTACTGCCCTGGGCTGTTGGGAGGCGAAATACACAAGATATACTTTGATACAATGGTGATAGGGGGCCATATAAGTACCTAGAGAGATCACCGTCAAAGGCTTAGGATTTGTCCACACAGACCTTTGAGTGCACACCAGCAGGGTCTACACGGACCAGTTAATGCACAACACATTAGTGTGCTTTAGAAATGACACCCCTGTAGAATGCATCACCCGCCGTGTAGACAAGCCCGGAGTTAGCAATAACAGGATTTAAACAGAGATTTGGATTTCAGGGTCTGCTCCTTTCATGCCGTGTTCCTGGATGGCTCCTGACTTCCGCCTTTAGTCACACGGGTCCCTGTGATGATCATTTGGTGCCATGCCTCATGATGGGGATTAAATCCTCCTCGCAGCAGAGGAGAGCGCTCTGGTGAGTCTCTGGCTAAGGGGGAAGTTTCCCCCTCATTGTAGTTGCTCTGCGTAATGTGAGTTGACAAGCCACTGGCGGAGGGCATGGCCGATGAGGGATGTTGTTGGCAGAAAGCTGTTTTATTTATAGCAGGCGAAGGTTTGGGTTTGGAATAGTTTCCAGGAGGAACGTTAACCTGCTCTTAGGGGCAAGGGATGAAGGGTTGTGACTGGCAAGGCAGAGGACCGGGCAGAATCCTCTTCCTCTGCTGGTATGGCTTGTGCTGGCCGGCCTTGGAGTCAGGGCAGAGGACAGAGGCTCTTTCACGCTCATATGCTGTTTTCAGGCTCTCCATGTTGCTTTGCCACTTGGGCTGAATTTTCTCATCTTTTGTTCTCAGCCCAGAGGTGGCTTTTTCTTGGGAAGTTTTGATTCTAATTCCATGTGACTGTTTTCTCCCCAGCGCCCCCTGAGAAAGCCGAGTGTGGGAAAAGTGTGTCTTTTGCTCTTTCCCGGAGACCTCTGTGTGAGTGTTCACAGAACTCAAAAACTGTTTTCTTTTTCCTCCTAAATATCAGGTCTGTCGCAGATTCAATTCCCTCTGAAAACGAGTTGCTTTAGTGCATCTGAAGAAAACTGGTTTAGAAATAAGGACAATTGTCAGCAATTAAAAAATAACACACAATGGCACCCACGCCAGCGCAGCTGTGAGTGAGAGAGTGGCACCAGGCTGGGAGTCAGGAATAGGGTGACCAGATGTCCTGATTTTTATAGGAACAGACCCAATTTTGAGGTCTTTTTTTTTTTTTTATATAGGCTCCTGTTACCCGCACACACCCCCGTCCCGATTTTTCACGTTGCTGTCTGGTCACCCTAGTCGGGAAACCTGCCTCCTTTTGGCTCTGCCGCTGGCTCACTGTGGTAAAGGTCCATGCCTCAGTTTCCCTGCTGTAAAATGAAGCTACCAATGCTTGGCTGCCATTCAGAAAGCGTCTGGGGATCTATGGCTGAGAAGTAGCATTAGCTGCTTTTAATTACATCTGCAGCCTGGTGCCTCCTTGTGTTCAGGTTTTTAAGAGGTTTTTAAGGTCAGGCTTGACAAAGCCCTGGCTGGGATGATTTAGTTGGGGACTGGTCCTGCTTTGAGCAGGGGGTTGGACTAGATGATCTCCTGAGGTCCCTTCCAACCCTGAGATTCTATGAAACACCCCACACCTGTAAGCAATATAGGAGCGGTATAGAAATACCGCGAGGCAGCACTTGAAGTGAGAAAGGTGGGGCTGGGATAGGTGGGAGAGGAGAGGAACCCAGGGGGGAAGGCAGGAGAACTTGCCACGTTCCTGGGCAGGAGTGAAGCTGATGGCTTGTCAAGGAGCTAAGAGCTGTGAGAGGTCTTCTAACCTCCATTGACTTCAATGAGAGTCTGCCGAAATATTTCTAAGGCTCTGGGCCCATGTGGTTTGCATGCGGAGGGCCTGGGCAGACTAGAAAACATCTCCCGTGCTATGGGGAAGCAGAGGGACTTGGGCTTCGTCAGGGAAAAAGCTGCCCCAAAGCGCCAGTCTCACGACTGCAACCAAGCAGAAATAAACCGCATGCCGCGCAGAGGACAATGGAGCAGGATTTACATAGATGTAAACACAGAGCAGACACTCCCTTCAAAGTGGGTCATTTAGGGGCCCCGTCTGACCCAGTTGTGTCTCAGCCTGTGACTTTCATTAAGGGCGAGGACAGCTGCATGTGCAGACGGAGGAGAGGCAGGGAAAATGCACCTCGCGACGGGTAAGGCTTTGCTGGACCCCGTGGCCCAGATTAACCTTTTTTTAACAACGGCCTGAGCGTTGCTGCCTGTGTGGTCATTTGCATAAAGTTCCCACAGTGCCGTGCGGCTGCAGCACGCCTCCTCGCCATAGCCCAGTTAGCAGTTGGATTGCCCAAGTGGCTGGGGACGCCGAGGTGCATTTGAATGTTGTGCGTGGATGTCGTATGGGGGTTGTCTCGGCCTTGGCCATGGCCCAGCCGGGTTTGCACCAGTGATTTCATGAGCCTGCTGTGGGTGTGTTCTTCATTGGCTTGATTACGCCCGAGGAAAATATGCAGCCGGCAGATAGCACCGGCATAAAGCAGGGGTTGGCAGCGTGTGGAGATCTGAGGGGACCAGTGCTGGGAGGGGAGGAATGGAGGCGGGGTTGGCCTGTGTTTATCTCTGAGAGGGGAGCCCCCGAACTCATTCATTTTCAGTTCAATCCAAGGAAACTCGATTGGAGTGACAAGCGATACAAGTGTAATGGGAAAGACAGGGGCCGCAGGTATTGGTCCGGGGGAGACGAGCTGTCCGGTTCGATCCCCTGTCTCCATTTGTCAGCAGCATCCATCCCTGATCCAGTGCATGACCTGCTGTGACACCCTCTCTGTCCTTTCTCCTAGGGTCAGGCACAGTCTTTCCCGCACGCTTTTGATACGACGCCTTTTTACAATGCCTGGTCACTTAGGGAAATCTCCGTCTCATGCCGACGCTGAAGAAGCAGAAAGAACCTCCTTGTCTCACCCTCTCCTCTGTGCTAGTGACTGCACCATCTCTTGTTCGCAGGGTTCGGACTGTTTCATGCCTTCCAGTGTCCACCTCTGGTGATTCTGCATTGGGCAAGAGTCTGCCTTTAGTTTTGCACATATTTTATTGGCATGTGGGATCTTACTGGATCCTGTTTGTTTCTCCTTCCCATGCCTCACCCGACCTCACCTTTCTTATCTTCCATCCCCAACTAAAAATCTCTCCCCAGCTTTATTTTAGAAAGAGAGTCCAGCTGTGGTAAGAAAAGTCTTGTGCCAAACCGCTCCTTCAGACGTTGCTCCCATCTTTCTCTCTCGTCCCACCGCACTTGTGGAATGAGCCGTCATTGGTATGGCTGCCCTGCTGTGCTCCTTACTGCAGTTCCCTGAGCAGGTACTTAGGGGAGGAAAGGGCCTATTTGCCAAGCACGCTGCAGGTGAGAAGTACGGAGGATCATAATATGTTGCGCCTGCTTTGCAGACCTAGAGCAATTTCCCATGGATGGAAACCTGCCTTTGCAAGGTGGTAACACCAGCTCCTGCCTCATTCCTCTCTTGCATCCCTAGCAAAGGCTACAGGTTTGCTTTGCATGGGGGGCTTTTTGCATCACCTGATTGGCCTCCCCTGGTCTTGGGGCTGGTGCCCGGTCCCTGCCCTTGCTGAGTAACTGCAGCTATTCCCCTTCCAGCTGCAGAATGTCGGTGGCATGGCGCAGACAGGGTGTTTGTTGGTGTGTTTAAAATGAAGGCGGTGGCTGGATGGAGATGCCAGAGGGACAGCCCTGGATGCCGGGGTCCATAGACTGTAGCTACAGCAGCACAGGGTTCTCCCACGCAGCCCATGTCGCAGCCCTGCCCTGGAAAGGGTCGGGAAAGACTTGAGTCTCCACGGCTAGCTTAGTCCTGGGCCTCTCTGCTGAGACTGCAGACAGATTGTCCGTTGTCCCAACCAAGTGCCTCTTGGAATGAACAGGAGGTTCTTCCCACTACTCTTGTATGACAGCATCACCTGGCGGCCTAGCCGAGACCAGGGCACTAGTGTGCTAGGCACAGTACAGACACCTAGTCAACAACAGTCCTTGCCTCAAAGAGACCAGACAGACCACTTAGCGGCTGGTGCATTGTAGAGTCACATCCTGGTTTGCTGGTAGTCATGTGCTGGGCAGGCAAGCCCAAAGGTGGGAGGGGAAAGGCACAGAGCAGCAAAGTGACATGGCCAAGGGTCACCCAGCAGGTTATGGGAATTTTAGCCAGGAGTTCGTTGGGTTAGACCAACACTGAATGCTTTTGAAAATCCTCCCCTTCCTGTCTGGTAGGAACTGGACAAACTTGTTTTACACAGGCCGGCAAAGAGGCGTTGGATGGTAACGACCTGCTCTGGGCTGGATTTGAACCAGTGGCCTTCAGATTAAAGGCTCGCTCCTTGCGTTAGTCAATGCTACTCTTTTGAGACTGAAGAGGACTCTGAGCTGTCTTCCCAAAAGACCAGGAAAGCCCTGGCCTGGCCCTGAAATTATCTCCTTGTTAAAGCATCTATTTGATTATTATTACGCGCATCAATGTTGCAGAATTGCAAAGTGTTTCTGATTTTTTTTTTTTAAATTTAAGTCCCATATGCAAAAATCCCTCAGATTGAAATTGGTTTCCATGTGTGCACGGGTTGAGGGAAACATCTGCCTGGTAACAGTCCATCCCCGCCAAAGAAACAGCCCTCATTCCCAAGAAATCCTTCGGCTCTCCGACACACCCATGGACCCACGCCGGCTGATTTGCCAAGCAATACAAGGCTGGGACGGGGGCGCGGAAGAGCAGGGCAAGAAAAACGAAGTCTCCCAAAGAACCTCCGCCATCATTGCTACCACTTTTAGACTGATCACGGCAGCCATAAACCACAGTTGGGCGCTTTATTACCGCGCTAAGGCATTATATTTTAATGGCAAAATCAGTAATGTGAAGATGCGGTAATAAAATATGCCCCCTCCCCCACCCCATGTCGTTAAAGGACTCCAGGAAGATGAAGGCTTGGGATGTACTCCGTTAGCTTTACAGCAATCAGCTAAGCACCCTGACGGCAGGGAGAGAAATTATAAATAAAACTTTACTGCACTAGAGTAAATGCTGCTAAACATACTTCACATCTGTGTGGTGGAGAGAGATAAATATTAAATCTATAATTTATGTAGATGGTTTCCAAGCCGTACGGAGAGGACTGGTAGCAGCTAATAAAATGCAATCTATCAAGAAGACTTATCAATACAGCAAATGCAATGCTGGTAATAATTTGCATGTAGATTGGATAGAGGATGGTAGACCAGACCTATCCATGTACTTGCATCTTCGCCATGAGGCGGCTGGCTGCAGTTCTTGACTGACTTTGTTTTTCTTTTTAAAAAGTTTTTTGGTACTTTTTGAAAAAAAGTCTTTTGGTTATGGCCCTGTTGTGTGGAAAAGTTGATTCACCACGAGGGTACCCTGTCATGGCCAGGCATGACATAGCAACTCTTTTGTCATCTAGCAGCCCTTGCTGACAGCCATTCCAGACCTGTGGTGGTCTCTCTTCTCATGACTCTTTCCTCTATCCAGCTCCCTTTAAAGTCTCTCCTCTTCTTGGGTAGCGGCAGCCTGTCACGGCACTGGTCATTGATATGACTTCTGCTCCTGCTGGGCTCCTCTTCCATTTCACATTTCTGTCAGAGTTGTGGCCCTCGGGCTTTTCCTTGGAGCCTTTTAACCAAACTCAAAAGCCACTTCTGTTCCATCCATTCCATCGTTAGTCCTCCCTCAGCTCTTCATTCTTCTGCAGCACCTCATGGTCTTTAACATTTATTTTCACAACACCCCTATGTCATAGGCCAGTGCTATTATCTTCATTTTACAGGGGAAACTGAGGGAGAGAGAAGCAAAATGACTTGCCCAAGGTCACACAGGAAGTCTGTGGTGGAGCAGGGAATCAAACTTAGGTCTCCCAAGTCCTGAGCTAGTGTCCTGAACAGCTAGAGCATCCTTCCTCTGAGCAGCCGGCTCATTGTTGCCAATTTGTGTGCTTGGCCCTGTAACATGTAGCCAAATGACGTCTCTGAAACTAGGATGAGCCCGGTGTGTGTCCTGTCTCGAGGCTGAAGCCCTCCATCTCCAGAAGAGATAGGCCCTAGTCAGTGTCTAGCCTTGTGGGCTAATTAGGTGGAGGGTGAGTTTCTGAAGCAGTCTGGTCTGTACGCTGGCTCAGACCTAGTGGAAACAGGAGCGAGGGCCATGGTGCGTATGGGACGCCTTGTGGAGGCAGGCTTCCTCCTGTTGTGCTCGGATGAACTGGAACAGCCCTGCCAATGACCGTGAGCCGTAGAGGGAGCCATGAAGACGTTAACGGGATTTTGTTTCATTCCTTGCACAAACCACGTAACTGTTATGGGTGATTCTGTCTGGGGCGGATCTGTTTTTCATTAGCAGCACACAGAAGGCTTATCAAAAGCAGGTGTTTACATCCTTATTATTGGGTACTACTCAGTGTCCTAATCAGAGAGTCATCTGTGGAGCCAGCGTTCACCTCATGGAGCTCAGGAAGGCAGGAGAGAGAACGCAAGGCCAGAAACACGGGGCGGGGGACAGGTGAAGGGAACCAGCGGAGGGAGGGAGTGGGGGTGATGGGTTGGGGTGGAGACACAGACGATTAAATGAAACTTGCTGATGCCATCTGAGGCTACTCTCCTTGCCAACTCTGTGCCCTTCGCCGTAAGCCAAGAGCATACAGAGTCCCAGTAACTAGGCCAGCACTCGGGAAACCATGGTTCTATTCTTGACTCCTTAGCAACCCCGATCCTCATCTGCAGCACGGGAATAAATACTTCATCCATCGATGTGCTTGAGATGTTATGGTGGGAGTCGTGCAGGTAGTCTAAACGAATGGGAATTGGAAGAAAGATACCAAGGTCTAGTTCAGGTACGTGGCTGAGGCGTGGCTTACGTCAGCCATTTTGATCCAGATCCAACCAGATGGTTGAGTTTTACTTGGGGCTTGAGTGAGAGCTCAGACCCGTTCTTATTTTGCCTGAATGAGTTTATCCATCTTTACCTAAGATACAGGAAGGGGTGTGTGTGTGTGTGTGTGTGTGTGTGTGTGTGTGGGCGGCGGGGGGCAGATGCATTCTAGAGCAGGATGTTGGCTTTTTTTAAGCACGTAGTAAATTAAATAATGGGCTCTCGCAGGTCCCATTAAACAAGCCTGTCATTCCATGTCCGGGAAGAGGAGATGTCTTGCTTTGGTTTTATGGACTCTGCGAAACCCCTTACTGGAATTACAGCTGTAGTTCTGCAGAGCTGAGAGCCGGGGTGGTGTTCTGTACATGATCACTGGTGTTTACAACGTACGGGAACACCCCACACCCCACCGTACCTTGAAAGCTAGAGGGTGCACCTGGCTGGGCACAGGACTGAGGAAAGCAGGGATCAGAGTCCGTGAGTGAAAACCAATAAACTGGGATTTCTTCATGAGGAAATGGGGAAGGCCGAAGGCTGGTGCATGCCTAACTCACTGGTGAGTGCGTGATACAAGTCCCACTCTGTGGCCGATCCCCAGAGACTAGGAATTTGTTATAGTGAAGCAGTGGCTCACTATTTTGGCTAGCAAGTTTTAGCTCAAGCTATAGCAGCCGCTGCTTTTAGCTTTGGAGGATTCTGGTGTGATCCAGGTTGTTGGCCAAGATGTCCGCCGTCAAACACCAGGTACCGCGAAGGCTGTTTAAATTGTTGATTTACCCTGGCCACAGAG
The DNA here is from genome assembly GCF_020497125.1 of Mauremys mutica. Classification (NCBI taxonomy): domain Eukaryota; kingdom Metazoa; phylum Chordata; order Testudines; family Geoemydidae; genus Mauremys; species Mauremys mutica. Next base: position 15,786,745 of record NC_059092.1, on the reverse strand, counting down.
ACTGAATTGCCCACCGCAGTGCCCAGACTCTGCCCTGGTTCTGCAAGGAGGCAGTACCCACTTGGTAAGCGCGTCACACCCTCCTCTGGAGACGTGCGAGGCTCCAGCCGCTGAGGTTCTCCTCCTTCAGCCAAAGCCGGCGTCATGGTTGGAACCGGGGGAGGGCAGCAGCCTTACTTGGGGGCACAGATTGACAGCATGTGTCAGTCAGTGTAGCTCCACTGAAGTCAACGGCGGTGACCGATTACCACGAGGTGAGGTTCTGAGCCAGTGTTTGCTGGAGCCCGGTGTCTCAGTTCCAGTTCTCTCCCCAGATCCTTTTGTCTGTAATGGGATTTTTGCAACCAGCTCCTCTCCCTTGGAAGAAGAAGGAGCCTGGCTGGTGAGAGCTCTGTTGAACACAGACCTTTTGAACAAGTGCCATATTGATTTGTCCTGCCTGAGGACCCCACACATGGTCTGTTGCCTTCCAGGCGTACTGTGTGTGTGAGCGTCAGAAGGCCTGTTTCACAGCATCCTATGGAAGAGGCAGGATTCCTCGCTGCCTTTTAAGTCTGTTCCCATCCCCCCTAGAGCAGCAACGACGGCTTCCAGAGCAGAAACATGCTCCCGTAGAAGAGGTTTGTAAAGCAGTTACTTTGAAATCTCTGCACAGCTTTAGGCAGCGCTCTGGGTTCATGGGTGAATGTGACGCAGGCTGCAGGGTTCCCAGGAGATGCTACATAAGGCCTTGCACCTATCAGATTGACCCCAGCTCTGACGGGGTTGCTAGTTCTAATGCATCTCCCTGGGCAGACGGTTCATTCCCCCTTTTGCACACCCCGGGGTGGAAGGCACTAACTCTGTCGGTCTCTCTCCCCCATGGCTCGCAGCGGGGTATGGGCCTGGCTGGCTCTGGTATTGCCGAATGGGGATGAGGAGAGCACAGGCTGGTTGGGGCTGAGGCGTAATCTAGGACCTGGCAGTACCAAGCAGCGCCCCAAATCTGCCACGTGCTAGACCAGGCGGGCACAAGGGAGGGAGCACGGGGCTCCGATCCCAGGACTGGTCGCCAATCCGCCTCTACCTTTAACTCCTTCAAAGCCCTTTCCAATGATTAACTAGTGAGATGCTCCTGAATCAACCCCCTGGGCCCACAAACTCAAAGGAGGGCCTGGGGTCTGCACCTGGATCCTCCCTCTCTAGCAGACTGGCCTCTGATCCAACCACTCCCCATCTTTGGGGTGCTCAAAATCCTGATTTGGGGGCTCAGCCCCATGTCTCCCACTTGGCCCTCCTGCTCCCCTCCCATTTTTACAGATGGGCAGCCTGGGCCACAGAGAGATGACCTGCCCCATGAGGGAGTCAAGTGTCCGAGCCAGGACGAAATTCCAGGCGCTCCTTGCTCCCAGTGATCTGCTGCTTCTGTGTCTGGACTAAGGGGCAGCCCCCCGCATAGGACGATGTGATTTCCTGGGGCCGTCTCAGAGAGGCGTCCGGTCCAGGGCAGGGTTAGTGTGTCAGTGGGTGACTCTAACCCTAGAACGGGACACACAAGGAAAGGGACTCGGACAGAGGCCCTGTGCCAGGTTTGCTGGTCGAGGTTCAGATGCCACCAGCTTCCCCTGGATACAGTTCCACTGGACTCCCTTTCTCCTCTCTTACTCTGCGCTTGTTCAGGGTGACGGGGGGAAGGCAGGAGGTCTTTCTCAGGGGCGTCATGTTCTTTTTGGAGCCAGCTAAAGGAGCCACTGGGGGAAGCAGAGGTGCTGAAGCCTGAGGCTCCGTCTCAGGGTGGTGCAGCTCCAGGGCTTCCCTTTACAAAAGAATTGGAGGGCCAGCGTCTAGCATGGAAGGATACAGTCCCGGGACTAGATAAAGAAGGGAGGCAAGCTTGCACTGTGGCTCTGGGTCACCTCGCCTTCGGCGGGGCCGCCATCTGTGCGTAGAGAGAGTCAAATGCCGGTCTAGCACCAGTCCGGGGGGCTGGGGGTGTAAGGTAGAGGTGGGTCTGAATGGGGAGGGAGGCCGGGCTGGGAGCGCAAAGCGAACTGTACATTGCACCCGAAGGCCTGTCCTCATCCAGCCCCTCCTGGCCACAAGCTGCCGGCTCCGTGCTCTCCGTTTCGCCGCATCCCTAATGAGTCCAGCATTGCCCAGCACTTCGTCCAGTGGAGTCTCATTACAGCCCATTAATATTTAAAAGCGGGCTAATTATCCTGCCTGCACTGTCGTGAATTAGGGCCGGGAGTCCAGCTCGCCTGGCTCCCAGGGCTGTTGCTGCCCCTTTCGATTGCTTAACAAGAATAAGTCAGACACCAGGGATGGCCCTGCTCCCCGGCGCCTTCGGCTGCCTGTTAGCGTTCACTTATGCAACTGCTTCCGGAGGCCTAGCTGATCCCTGGGCATCTGGTGCTGCTGCTTCTCTGCCGAGGTTTACCCTGGGGTTGATTAGTTTGCTCTGGTGGGGAAGAAATGAATTCAGATGCTGTCAATCCGAGGCACCTGCTAGTCTCACTTAGCTATCTCCATCCCTCTGCTTTCACTACAGCTCCCAAAGTGTCGTGTCTTCCTTATTATCCAGCTTGCCAACCATGCTCAGGGCCCCGGCGTGCCAGGTGCTGTACACCCTCCCAAAGTGCTGTTATAACTGTAGAAATTGAGAGCTTGCCGACACTTGAGGGTTCATTCGGATTAAGAAAGGATGTGAATTTCAAGTGCAATGGCTGCTCCTGAATAACTCCTCATGTAGACATCCTGATTCTGGGGTGAGAGTGGCTTGTTCCAGTTGGGCCTAAACCACTTTTGAAGTGAATTAAGCCAAACCAGAACAAGGCGCTCCATGTGTAGACAAGACCCGAGACAAACCTTGAGTGATCGTCCCATAGAAAGTCAGTGTCCAAATTGATATCTGAATCCTGGTGTCTTGTGGGTTAGTCCACTGCCTTAAGCACAGGACTGCGCCGGCCTGAGCTAGGCACTGAATCTAGGAGTCTGTATCCTGTCACGCCAGCATGGCCTGCGACGCTGGGAATGGACTCCAGCAACTACCGCTGGACAGATCGTGGAAAAATGGTTCTGGGAACATCCTCTTGGCTTCTCAGCGGAGTTTGTCTGCCCTGTTCATGCCCCTTTTTTAATTCATTTTCCATTTCTATTTGCATGAGCGCCCGCCCCTGTGGAAATGGGGAAGCTCAGATGGCAGGCAGCAGGGCATGGGTGCTTAGGACAAGCAGGGAGGTGATTAGAGCTGGTCAGAGAAGCTTCAATGGGACCGTAGTCGATTAGAACAGGCAGTTTGTTCCAAATCGGGTTGATTTCGCTGGAATTTTGTTTCACAAGAAAATGGGGGAGGGGGGATTGTTTTCTGAACAAAAAGGGTTTGGTTTTTTTTAGTTTTTTTTTCTTCTGAAATGACTTTTGGTTTTAAACTTTTTTTTTATTTTGTGTGGTGTCCTGTATCCTTTTATTCTATTATAATCAAATCTACAATATAAAAAGCCGAACGTGAGACCAAAGGACTTTGTTGAAACAAATCATTTCGATGGACCCAAAATATAGAGTTGTTTTTCAGCGTTTCCTTTTGTGCTGAGTCCCTGCGCCGATCTAATTAATCTCATGCCTGCCGTGACCCATTAGCCAGGGAAATTTGCGGGCGTCGGCAAATTCCCAGTGGCTCCTGGCAGAAGGGGAGGCAGCCGGCTGCTTTTAAAGCCCTCGGTGCCTCGTCTGGCACGCGCCGTGCTGTGGAGCCGGAGTCGCTGATGGAGTGGGCCCAGCTGCGGGCACAGCACGGGGTCTCCGGCTGCGTGCTGGTGTCAGGGACAGTGCGTTCACCCGACGGGGGCGGAGGGGGCAGGCAGAGCCCACTGCAGCCATGACCCCAGCTGGCTGACCCACGGCGGTGTTGAGTGCTGGGGAGTGTTGCTGGCAGACTGTGTGATGCAGGCTCCCACAAGTGGGCATGAGGGGCCGGGGGGTGTCTCTATACACAGCACGGCTAGCTGGGCACTTTGTTTAGATAGGGGGCCAGATTTTCCTGCACTGGGGTAAGGACGACAGCCTCAAAGAGTTGCTCTCCAAGGGCCCCAGCCTCCTTTTGAAGTCAGTAGCAATCAGCACCGTGCCGGATCGGGCCCCAGATTAGAACTTGCCAGTTCGATCATGCTAAGCCCCAGCTCGTCCTCTGCCATGCGGCTCCAGGCCAGGCCACCTGCTCTTTCCCTGCGGGGGGAGGCAGGGGAGCAGGCGTGGGAATGCTGGGGAAAGGCCATAGGGCAGAAAGATGGTGGAAGAAAGAAAGAAATGGATGAGGGTAGTAGGAAGGAGGAGAGAAAAGACAACGATCCTGCCTCTCTGCTTCTCCGTTCCTGCATGTAGGGCAGAGAAGGAGAGTGGGTCAAGTGGCTTTGTCACCCTGTTCCCTCCCCATGTGCTGGTCCAGCTTTGGAGCCTGCACAAACAGCAGCCTCGGGGCTGCTCTAGCTTATGCACTGCTTTCCACAGCCACTGGGAAGCAGGGACTAGCCAGAATGCAGGGGACACAAATCGCATCCCTACCCAGCCCTGCCCCCAGGGCGGGCCCTGCACCGAGCTGGGAGCAAGGCCGGTAGAGCCCCGATGCCAGCGTTACACTGCCAGGGAGCCCCCGCTGCATGGAGGGAAATCTCAAGGGGGAGGGGCAATTCCACCTGTTCAAGGCCCCTTCGTGCCGCCCAGAGTCGGCGGGACTGGGAATCGGGCCCGATGGGAACGAGTGAGACGCACCGAGGTTATGGAAATGACCCCGTCTTGAGTGATGCTGGGCCCTTCCTAGGTTGCATTTTCCCCTTGCCGTGAGCTGTGATTTCTCCAGCACCAGACAGGGCCCCGGGCCCCCGGCTACAGAGCCGAGACCCGGAGCAGGATCGGCTCCGGACCGTGCATGGTTCTCCCCCCGCCAGTCCCATCGCAGCTGGAATAGCCACGCGGCCGTTGGAGCCAGGTTACTTTGTGCAGCCTTGAAGGATGCTCTACCGCCGCTTCCGAGGCGCGTATTGAGCGAGGCGATGAATCGCGTGCCCAGAACGGGATATTTATGGGCGTTCTCGTGAAGCGCAATTGCGTGTCTTGCTGTGGGAACCCATCAGGATCTGTGCGGAGAGGGACACTTCTCTCTCCTCCCCCAGCGTGCCTGGGAGCTCTGTTCTCTGGAGGAATTTCACATCCCTGCAGAACCTCTTCAAGTATTGCCGGGAATCTGCAGCGGCTGCCCTGCCCGGCATGCCTGACCTGCGCTTCATTAGCCTGACAAGGATTCCCCGCCTCTCCCCAGCCCAGATGGGTTTAACTTGGGATGCTTTGGCACTGTTAGGATTCCCCTAGCAAATGGAGGGGAAACGTAATCTCCAGTGCTGGCCTTGTCCTCAGAGGGGCTAAGTACCATCCACGGCTCGCTCCGGTTGCAGAGGGACTCCTGCATCCACAGCACCTCTGAAAGTGGGGCCTGCCTGGTGGGGGTGCTGGTGTTTTCAGGCTCCCTCTGCTGGGGCAGGAGCTGGAGTGGTTTGACATTGAAGGACAGGTGAGGGTCCCTATGAGCCTTGGGGGGGGAAGGAAGTGGGGTCCGGGGAGGGAACACTGGGGAGCTATTTGATGTGGATGCACTGCTTCCAAATGAACCCCAAACCCTCTGGTCTTTGCGGCTGCACCTTGTTACCCCGAGTGCTGCTAGCTGTGGACATGCAGCGCCTCGCAGCACCCTGATCAGAACACCTGCCTCCTGGCATATGCTGTCTCTGCATCAGTCATTGGGTGCCTGCCGGCTTTGCTCCAGCCGGCATCCCATGCCCCAAACTGCACGCTCTGGGGGAGAACGTGACTACCCACCCCTGCTCCTGCTGACAGTCTGGACTGCATACGATTCCTGCATCCAATATAGTCAGTGGCATACTGTACCGTCTCCATGGCCCAGCTCCAACCTGCTGCTGGGGGAAGGGAGGGCAGAGAGAGAGAGACGTGAGCAAACAAGCTATTACCCTGATAAAGTGCCTCCTGCCAGCCGGCTGTATGTCCTCTCAGGCCCCAGATTGACTTTAACAGCTTCCTAGCCCAGCTCGCTCTAATGCACGTGGTGGTGTCCCAGCGATGGGTCTAGGGGAGCTCCTGCCTGGTTTAATTTATCAGGACTGTGCAGATTCTGCTGCAGTTTATCTTCTAGCAGAAAGCTGGTGTTTATAGCGGCTTCTTCAGGAGCCCCCAGAGAGCTGCAGAGCTGGGGCTTACGGGGCTAAGAAGAGGGCAAGCGGGGCACCTCCCCGTCCCTGGTACCAGGGCGAGGAGGCAGGTTGTGGGGAGGAGAACTGCACAGGAGGCAGGGCTGAGCTTCCTGGCTGTTGGCTCTTCGGCGCGAGGGGCAGCCCGTTAACCTGTTGGAGACCGATGCTCGGGCTGCTTTGTGCAGAGCTGGCAGAGCTCTTGGCGCCGTTTCCACTGGCCAGGCGTCGGCCAAAGTGTCTCCGTAGCTAGCGTTTAATTAATGGACGCATTATTTATTGTTTGCATCTCTCTTTTTCTGGCCTCTTGGTGTCCTTGCGACTAACAGGCCTCCCCAGCCAGGTGCATGCGCACGCTAGCTGGCCGAGTGGAGCCCTGCGGACAATGGAATATTCTCCGTCTCACTGCTCTGCTCCCACTTGGTTCCCAGCTTTGGTGAGTCAGATGGGCTGATGCTTTTGTTTTGTTTTGTGGGATCCAAACGATGACTCACAGGGACTTGGTCTAGTAGCTGAGATGCAGCCTGCCACTCTGGGATGTGCAGGGGCTGGGGGACGAGCTCGGAGCCCAAGCCAGCCCCGCACCTTCTCTGACAAGACATCTGAGGCGGCTTCACATCTCCGCAGAGATGGTGTCTCCTGGGCAGTTCCCCTCCTGGCAACCCTGCAGTTGCTGCTTGCATGGCAAATTACCCCGAGGACAGGCGTCAAAGGAGAGTGAAACCCAGGCGGGAGCTCTCACCGCGTAGATTGAGGAGGAAGAGGATGGGGGTTTGCGGCTCGCCCCAGCCCTGGAGAGGAGAGGGAATGTCACTCTGCTTTTAGTGGAGGAGGGAAAGATGTGCTTCCCCGTTCTCCCTTACTCAAATCCCAGCCATGAGAAAAGTGTTGATGCAATTGTAGCTGTGTGATGGGATATGCGGCATTTGCCCTTTATAATAAATATATCATAGAATCATAGAATATCAGGGTTGGAAGGGACCTCAGGAGGTATCTAGTCCAACCCCCTGCTCAGAGCAGGACCAAACCCAACTAAATCATCCCAGCCAGGGCTTTGTCAAGCCTGACCTTAAAAACCTCTAAGGAAGGAGATTCCACCACCTCCCTAGGGAACCCATTCCAGTGCTTCACCACCCTCCTCGTGAAAAAGTTTTTCCTAATATCCAACCTAGACCTCCCCCACTGCAACTTGAGACCATTGCTCCTTGTTCTGACATCAGGTACCACTGAGAACAGTCTAGATCTATCCTCTTTGGAACCCCCTTTCAGGTAGTTGAAAGCAGCTATCAAATCCCCCCTCGTTCTTCTCTTCTGCAGACTAAACAATCCCAGTTCCCTCAGCCTCTCCTCATAAGTCATGTGCTCCAGCCCACTAATCATTTTTGTTGCCCTCTGCTGGACTCTTTCCAATTTTTCCACATCCTTCTTGTAGTGTGGAACCCAAAACTGGACACACTACTACAGATGAGGCCTCACCAATGTTGAATAGAGGGGAATGATCACGTCCCTCGATCTGCTGGCAATGCTTCTACTTATACAGCCCAAAATCCTGTTAGCCTTCTTGGCAACAAGGGCACACTGCTGACTCATAATCAGCTTCTCGTCCACTGTAACCCCTAGGTCCTTTTCTTCATAACTGCTTCCTAGCCATTCGGTCCCCAGTCTGTAACAGTAAATGGGATTCTTCCATCCTAAGTGCAGGACTCTACACTTGTCCTTGTTGAAACCTCATCAGGTTTCTTTTGGCCCAGTCCTCTAATTTGTCTAGGTCCCTCTGTATCCTATCCCTACCATCCAGCATATCTACCACTCCGCCCAGTTTAGTGTCATCTGCAAACTTGCTGAGGGTGCAGTCCACGCCATCCTCCAGATCATTAATGAAGATATTGAACACAACCGGCCCCAGTACCGACCCTTGGGGCACTCCATTTGAAACCAGCTGTCAACTAGACATGGAGCCATTGATCACTACCCGTTGAGCCCGATGATCTAGCCAGCTTTCTATCCACCTGATAGTCCATTCATCCAGCCCATACTACTTTAACTTGCTGGCAAGAATACTGTGGGAGATATATATATATATATAATATCTCAGAATGGAGTCATGCGTATCCCTTCCTCTGCCTTTCCATTCCCCCCGGCACATTTCCTGGTTTTGGTGTCTTGCTCTCTGGGTGGCTCCTGACATGTGCTTTCCAGCTCTCTGGTCTTGGGCACGTGCTTACCAGTCACCTCATCTTCCTGCTTCTCTGGTGTCTTCTCCCCTGCTTGCTTCCCTATACATGTGTGGATACCTGGCCCGTTCTCCCCTGGAAATATTGCCCAGCCACCTGGTCCTCCTCTCCTCCTACCCCCCTCCCAAGTGCTAGATGCCACTGGACATTTCTCTCCTGCTCTGGGCTCTGTTCTCTGAGTGCAGCTCCTTGTAGCCTTGCCTCCCGCTCGCACCTATCAGCAGCCCATAGCGCAGGCAGCTTGGGTGGATTCACCTCCTGGCTTGCAAGGGCTCTTCCAAGCGCCCCTTCACTTTGCAGCTCGGAGGTCTGTAGACGAAGGTGAAACCAAGGAGGAGGAGCCAGCCCAAGATCACCAGCCTGCTGTCCGTGGGCCACCATCGGGTGCTGGACAGAGCTCCGTTGTTCCATGCTATACGGTGACTCTCAAACCTCTGGCCGTCGCCAGGGACATCTAGCCCTTCTGACACCTCAAAGCTACGGAGACCTAGCAAATCCACAGCCTGCCAAGGCCTAGGACGTTACGAATCGCCCCGAGAGTGCAGGCTCCTTGCTGGATCCGATCCGATCCTTGCCTGCTAGCCACACCCACCAATCAAATGGTTCACGCCGAGGCTGCGAACAGCAAGCGCCTAGGCCAGGCAGTCTCCCGGGTGCGTGGCCTGATCCGTTCTCAAGCCTCTCTGCGTTGCCGGTGCTTTGGTGTGGATATCAAGCCGCTTCCTCCTCCTCCTCCTCTACGTCGATTCTCTCCAACCTTCTGAGCCGAATGCCGCCTCCTCCTCGCCCGGCCCAGCAAACACACAAAGAATAATTAGAGGTGCAAACTGATAAGTGTTTCTTCCCATTTATGCAAATCAGTGAGGTAAGAGGCATATAATTAAATGTTTGTACTTTTAATACGCTGCGGTGTGAAGGAAGATGAATTTTAATTACCGGCTCTTAATTGTTTGGTCGGCCTGTTAATATCCTGTTTACACAGTATTAATGCAGTTTGCTCTCCGCCGGCAGGGCTCTCCCTCTCGGCACTAATGAGGCTCTTCTCCCTGGCCTGCCGCAGCATCGGGGTTCTGGCAGCCTGTTACAGGGCAAGCAGGGAGACGTGGGTCTCCCCTAAGCCCTACATAAGGGGTAGGGGTTGTGACTGCACCAATGCAGCCCCTTAGGGGAGATGCACTGGCCAATGGGAAAAGTGCCTTGTGGCGGTAAAACTGCAAATCACTTGTTACATGAGGTGCACACAAGCCCTCGGAGTGGGTGAATCCAGCGTGTTTCCACCTTCTCTCGCCCAAGCTGCGGGGATGCCAGGATTTGGAAGGCAGCCTTGTTTCTGGGTCGTTGGTTGACCTGCATTGCAGATGATACAAGCCCACACTTGCAGCCTTGTGTTCTCTGGCTCACTATGCTCATTTCAATGCTGCCATTAAAGCAAAGGACTGCGGAGTGGATGTGTCTGAGAGGGAGGCAAGGAAATATCATGCTCCCATGTGGAAGCTTGAGGCATGAGCAGGGAAGCGTATGCAGGGAGTCAGTGTGGAGGATGCTGCGGCCCGATGGAACTATGTGGTTTAGATACTGGCTGTGATGCTGGTTCACTGAATAGTTTAGGTGCCAATTTTCAAAAGTGGCCACCAAGGGTATATCTACCCTGCATACTAAACTCAGGCTCAGGATCAGGTTTTAGCCTAAGCCTCCCTACTGTCCACACACAAATCAGTCTGATTCAGAGAACAGTCAACATGGATTCACCAAGGGCAGGTCATGCCTGACCAACGTGATTGCCTTCTATGAGGAGATAACTGGCTCCGTGGATATGGGGAAAGTGGTGGACATGATATACCTTGACTTTAGCAAAGCTTTTGATACAGTGTCCCACAGTATTTTTGCCAGCAAGTTTAAAAAGTATGGATTGGATGAATGGACTATAAGGTGCGTAGAAAGCTGGTTAGATTGTCGGGCTCAATGGGTAGTGATCAATGGCTCCATGTCTAGTTGGCAGCAGGTATCAAACCGAGAGCCTCAGGGGTCGGTTCTGGGGCTGGTTTAGTTCAACATCTTTATCAATGATCTGGATGATGGGATGAATTGCATCCTCAGCAAGTTCGCAGATGATGCTAAACTTGGGGGGGAGAGGTAGATATGCTGAAGGGTAGAGGTAGGGTCCAGAGTGATTTAGACAAATTGGAGGATTGGGCCAAAAGAAATCTGATGAGATTCAACAAAGACAAGTGCTGAGTCCTGCACTTAGGATGGAAGAATCCCATCCACCGCTACAGGCTGGGGACCGACTGGCTAAGCAGCAGTTCTGCAGAAAAGGACCTGGGGATTACAGTGGACGAGAAGCTGGATATGAGTCAGCAGTGTGCCCTCATTGCCAAGAAGGCCAACAGCATATTGGGCAGCATTAGTAGGAGCATTGCCAGCAGATCGATGGAAGTGATTATTCCCCTCTCTTCGGCACTGGTGAGACCACACCTGGAGTATTGCATCCAGTTTTGGTCCCCCCACTACAGAAGAGATGTGGACAAATCAGAGAGAGTCCAGCAGAGGGCAACGAAAATGATTAGGGGGCTGGGGCACATGACTTATAAGGAGATGCTGAGGGAACTGGGCTTATTTAGTCTGCAGAAGGGGGGATTTGATTGCACCTTCAACTACCTGAAGGGGGTACCAAAGAGGGTGGAGCTTGGCTGTTCTCAGTGGTGGCAGATGACAGAACAAGGAGCAATGGTCTCAAGTTGCAGTGGGGGAGGTCTAGGTTGGATATTAGGAAACACTATTTCACTAGGAGGGTGGTGAAGAACTGGAATGGGCTCCCTAGGGAGGTGGTGGAATCTCCTTCCTTAGAGGTTTTTAAGGCCCGGCTTGACAAAGTCTTGGCTGGGATAATTTAGTTGGTGTTTTTTCCTGCTTTGAGCAGGGGATTGGACTAGATACCTCCTGAGGTCTCTTCCAATCCTAATCTTCTATGATTCTAAGGTCAGCTAGCACTCAGGACTTGAGTTCTAGGACCCTGCTAGGGGGGTGTGTCAGAGCCCGAGTCCTGTGGAGACTCGGATCCAAATCTTGTCTTTGCAGTGTGGCTGCAGCGCACACTGCAGCCCTGGGCCAGAAGGTCTGTATGGGGCAGTATGGACGTGGTAGCACGGCTGTGGGCCCCGGGCCCAGCAATTATAATTCAGGGTTTACAACACAGTGTGGACGTTCAAGCGTGGGGTTGGAAATGCCAAGTTGACCAGCCCAGATCACACAGACCCGATATTAGTGTATAGTGTTTGTGTACCCTGAGTCTGTGTATCACAGTTTTTGGATGCTCAGCTTGGGATACCTGAGACCTGCTTTTCACGAAGTGATGAGCATCTGCTACTCCCACGGACTTCAAATGAGAACCCAAGTCATCTCAAATCTGGTATCTGGAAGCAGAAGCCACCCCCAAATCAGTGGCCACTTTTGAAAACTTGGGGCTTAATCTCTCTGAACCTCAGATTCTCCAACTGGAAAGCTGGGGTAACGTTTACTTATCTAGCTCTTAAGTGTCATGTGGTTTAATTCAATAATGTTTGCAAAGCAAACTGTAATTGCCAAGCACAGCCACTGGTAGAGGTGGGATTAGAACTCAGGACCACTTAGCTCCTCTTCAACCTGTTAAAATATGGGAATAAATAACACTTGGCTGCTTTCACTTCAGTGAGACCCTTTGAGCGAAAGTGACTTTTCCACTTCACAACATGCAGTAAATAGTTCATGGGGAAATCTGGCTCAGGTTGGTTTTGATGTATGTATGCAGAAATGCTTCCATTTCACACAAGTTTTGCAAACTGTCAACCAGGCAGAGTTCTGTAAAAGTTTTTTTTGCAATGTATGTGTGACCCAGTTCTGGTTTAATTGGTTCACCAGCAGGGCCTTTAGCAAGGATCATCCTTGTTTTGTTGGAAAGGTTTTATATGCAGGATCCCAATGGTGGGAACTGGAGAAGCTCTGAAATTTGCCATAATAGCCAGAAAGTGGCTTGGCATAGTGTCTTTGGTATTGTATTTGCAATGCACAGCAGGCCGCTGGGAACACTAGATTCATAGATTCCAACACCAGAAGTGTGACCATTGTGATCATCTTGTCTGACCTTCTATGTAGAATACGCCATAGAACCTCCCCAAAATAACTCCTAGGGCATATCTTTTAGAAATGCATCCAATTTTGATTTGCAAATTGTCAGCAATGGAGAATCCTCCACAATCCTTGGTATGTTGTTCCCATGGTTAATTATCCTCACTGTTAAAAATGTACACCTTATTTCCAGTCTGAATTCGTCTAACTTCAACTTCCAGCCATTGGATCGTGCTAGACCTTTCTCTGCTAGATTGAAGAGCCCATTATTAAATATCTGTTCCCTGTGTAAGTACTTACAGACTGTAATCAAGTCACCCCTTCACCTTCTCTAAATTGCCTAGGGAGGTGGTGGAATCTCCATCATTGTAGATTTTTAAGAGCAGGTTAGACAAACACCTCAATAGAATAGTTAAAATCGATAATATTTAGTCCTGCCATGAGTACAGACTAGATGACCTCTCGAGGTCCCTTCCAGTCCTATGATTCTATTTGTTATGCTAGATAGACTCACGGAGCTCAATTACTATAAGGCATGTTTTCTCGTTCTTTAAATCCACTCTCATGGCTCTTCTGTGAACCTTCTCTCATTTTTCAACCACCTTCTTGAAACCTTGAGCCATCTCCTAGGAGAAGTCGTTCCCAGGTCCACTGACTGAGCTTCATGGAGCTTGGAATCTTGGTGGGGTCCTTAAACTCTGCTCTTTGGAACATTAAAGGTTTCTTGGCATTTCGCATCCAAGCAGGAGGATTGCTCCAGGATTGGCCAAAATTCTCCTTAGCCTCTACCCTCCCTGCTACAACCCTGTGCTGGTTGGTTGCTACCCGCCTGCACCCTAGAGATGGCTGCATCTCACTGGTCTGGTGTGTCCTGTGTATAGTTTATGAAGAGCTTTGGAATACCCTGAGGATAGGGGAAGGTTTCATGTGCATGGGAAATATGTAATATTAGGATAACTGTACTACTAAGTGATTATGAACTCTGTGTTCTGGTAGGACACAGAGACCCCCAGCTGAGATCAGGGCCCCAACGTGTTAAGCCCTGGGCAGCTGTATGGTACGAGAAGCTCACAGACCAGACGTAGGCATAGAAGGATGAAACGACAGGAACGAAGCCAGGGCTCTGCTGTCTTCATGGCCTGTGTCCTATCCAGTAGCCCGCACTGCCTTTACGTTACAGGATGAACACTGGAGGAGAGGCTGTGGGAGCAGGGAGGGCAGGGCTGGAAATGGAAGTGTGCTGGGGCTGCCATTCTAAGGAGCTTTCAGGTGGGAGGGATCCATGAGTTGGGCCCAATCCTGCCCCCATTACAGTTGATGCAAGTTTTGCCATCCGCTTCAATGGGCACAAGATCATCCTTTTAACCTGTTCCCTGCTGGGGGTGGCGTTTCCGCCTCCTTGCCTTTCGTGCAGCTGGGCACAAAGCCTGCCAAGCCACTCAATATTAATGAGGCAGACTTGCATGTATTCACCCTCCCGGCTAAAGTCTTTAGCAAACACACACACACACGTTTTCTTCCCCCACCTTCTTTTTTACAAAAGCAGCCGCTCATTTGGAAGTGTGAAGCCTGTTCTGTCTGCCACATCCGATTTCACTTGGCGTCATTTAACCTGCGTTAAAATATTTATTCCCCCGTTAAAAAGGTTACAGCTAGGAGTGTGCCAGCGCTTTGCTCACGATAATAAAGAGCAACGCGCCAAGAATAGACAGATCTGGCACTCCCAGAATCGGGTTTGGTTTTTTTTATTCCACCCCACATGCGTTCCTCCCCTCGCCCCCCAGTTAACAGTGAGAGGCAGTGACACATTTGAATTGTAAATTGCCTGTAAGATCATAAATAAGGCATTTCTGGAGCCAGGGACAGAGTAGGGGGGAGAGAGGAGTATTTTGCCATGCTCACAGGAAAGAGAACAATTGCTGGCATTTAATCTTTAATGAACAAGATGTTACAAAGCGTTGCAAGTCAAGATATGTTTACTTAACCATTTCTGCTCTCGTCTTGGTTTGGTTCAGTCGGTAGCAGTTGTGCCTCTTGGTCTCAGAAGGTTGTGGGGTCAAGTCCTGCACCCCACTTTGAGGCTTTGTGTTTATACAGTTGCAGTGTTGTGTTCTCATTGCCTTTACTTTCCCCCACCCGCTCGGTCATGTCCGGTATCGTGGTGTTGTCACGTCTCAGCCTAGATTCTCTTTTTGAGTCGCGCTTTATTCCCACCGGGTGAAATCTTGGCCCCACTGAAGTCCATAGCAAAATGTGCATGGACTTCAGTGGGGCCCGGATTTCACCCCCTGTGGGGCCTGATTCTCCTCATTTACATCCCTACACTTCATCTGAGTCACTTCTGGTTTAGCAACTCCTTAAGGCTTCACAGTGCAGGATTTGTCATTGGTTACCCGTTCCTGGATCAATAGCAGGTCACTAACGAGTATGCCTAGTCTGGATGACCTCTGGGTAGGAAGCTGGACTGAAGTCTTTGCTGGCCACTGCAGGTAGGAATTAATTATTGCAACAGCTCCATGTAATATAGGTACCTGGCCAGTGGTCCTCCCCTCTATAAATGTCCCAGATTGTTTATAGACAGTCCTGACATTCTGGGCTTTGTCTTATATAGAGGCCTGTTATCCTCCACCCCCATCCCAACTTTTCACATGTGCTAGCCGCTCATCCTATTCTCCTCCTAGGGGTTACACCCAGAGTCTCTTCCAAGAAGGTGGGGGAGGGATAGCTCAGTGGTTTGAGCATTGGCCTGCTAAACCCAGGGTTGTGAGTTCAATCCTTGAGGGGGCCATTTAGGGAACTGGGGTAAAAATCTGTCTGGTGATTGGTCCTGCTTTGAGCAGGGGGTTGGACTCGATACCTCCTGAGGTCTCTTCCAACCCTGATATTCTATGATTCTATGACACTCAGTTCCTGTGCAGGTTCTTCAGCTCCTAAAGGCCAGGTTCTCCTTCCCACCATAAAATACTCTGGGGGGAAAAAAAAGAGCCAGCACCCTGGGGCGCCTTGTGAACAAGAAGGCAACATCTTGGGTGGTCCCTTGCTCCCTCTTTCCTTCCTCTCTCATTCTTGTTGACATCAACTGCAGCCTAGTCATGTTGAGGAGTGAGCCCAGCCCGGTGCCGGTTGTGGTGCTCTCTCTTTGCCAGGCTGAGCCTGGCTGCCCTTGCTTGAGCATCTGGGGCACGGCGCAAGGACAGAAACGGAGGGAGCGGAATCCAGCCGAGCACGTGCTGTGCTGTCAGTTCTAAAAGAGAGTGACGGAAGCCAGCATATGAACTGGCGTGAATTATGCATGAGCCCTGCTAATCATGCACTGATTAAAATGATGATGTGTTAATATTATCTCTGGCACCTCAGCAGAGGGGAACTTGTGGACACCTGAGGGGCGGTGGCGCAGGGGAGAGGGGGATATGAACAGCCAGACTTATCCCAGCTCGTCCAGACTCTTCTCCCCTCGCTGGGTCTGATGCTAGAGCCGGAGGGGCCCATCTGCATTTACTCATGACAGGGACCCAAACTGTTGCTTGGATTCCTGTGTGCAGGGGACCGCAAGGATTGTCACCCATCCTGACCTGGAGGGGATTCAAACAGTCCCGCCGGACCAGTCAGATAAACCCGTGTCCCACGGCACCATCGTACCAATGTGGGGTGAGCGCCCCACAGCTGCAAGCATTAACCACCTGAAGCAGCAGGTGCTGATCCTAATCCAATCCAGTTCAGTCGCCTGTTGTTTCCATAAGCTGTAAGGGACCAAAGGGAGCTCAAGCCAAGGAAACAAGTGGGATAGGGAGCTAGCAAGCCCCCAGGCTGCACATAAATACCGCGCTGCCGGGTTGCCATGGTGATAGGCCCACTCCAGATAGATACGAGGAGCCCGCCGAGCAGGACACCTCTCTGGTGGGGAGGGTGACGACGTGGTTTTGGAAGTAGGAAGAAACCAGGTTGATATTGGCGTCCACCGCTTCTGTGCCCCGCCCCGGGCACAGCTCTGTGAATTCCTGGCAGATGTTTCACGCTCCGTGGATGACTTTAGTCGTGTCACCAAAACATGGCGAATGACAGGACTGTGCTGGTTTAGAGCCTTCTAGGGTGACCATGCAGCAAATGTGAAAAATCGGGACAGGGGGTGGGAGGTAATAGGAGTCTATATTTTAAAAAAGACCCCAAAATCGGGACTGTCCCTATAAAATCGGGAGATCTGGTCACTCTAGAGCCTTCTGTCCTGTCACAATAGTCAGCGCCAGGCGGGTGGGCAGAGCCCACCCGAACGAAAGGTCCGCCCCCTCAAATAGGGGAGGGGCCACAGAGCCAGCGATCAACTCAATACGGGGGTCAACAAATGAGCCAACAGGAACGGGAGTGGGGGGTCAGAGGTGCATTGTCAGTACCAGCCTGGGTGAATCCTAGGAGGAGATGGGCAGAGCCCAGAGGAACTAAGGGGACAGGCCACAGGATTTAGGAAACAACCGAGTATGAGGGACAACAAATGATAGGGGTGGGATTTGGAGGGTCAAAGGTGTCTAGTCAGGACGGCCCTGAAACTGCAGGTGCCTTTGAGCCACAGAACAGGTACAGTGTGATAAGCATCAGGACAACATTCCCTCATCTCATCCCACCATGTGCTTTAACCTGGAGGGGTCTCCCTGGGCTAAGAGATGAGCCCATCTCCAGGGCTGATTCAGTCCTTGGCTGCTAGCAGGGATCCCAGTCAGGGCCAATTAAGGTGGTGGTTTTTAAGGTGCAGCTCACCCGGGCCGCAAGGGGCTGGGCTGAGGAGGAGGTGGCAGTCTTGAGGGGGCACATTGCAAAGCCAATCGCGTATGCGGCCTTCGTGTGGGGAGGCTGCCAGCTTTGTCCCTGTTAGTACCAGGTAGCGGTCAGGGATGCTCAGTCAAACCCCTGAACGGAGGGAGTAAACACCGAAGGAGGTGGAAGGAAAGATGGGCTGGTGTGCGGTGAGGGAGGCGCAGAGACTGGCAGTGGCTGGGGATTCTGACTGGGACTAGATTTACCGTGCCCTGCTTGATGTGCTCTCCTGGCTTCACTTCTGGCCTTTCTGCCTTGCACTGGGTGTGCTGTGATGCTGTGGCCCCTGGAAACACGAATTCCTCCATTGTGGTGAATTCACTCCATGGCCACTAAAGCCACCGGCAGGTTGGACCATTGTTTTGGCTGGAGAGAAGGTGCAATCGTGGTTATGCAAGAGCCTCCTGTGACCAGCTTGGTCCACGTTGCCTTTCAACTGCACTCAGAGCGGCTCTCCTTACGTGCCACGATAAATGTTTTCATTCCCAACGTCTGCCGGTGCCCGGGTTCTGCACCACGCAGGCTAGAACGTGGTTCACACACAGCCAAGTGTGTTTGTGTCCTGCTCTGGGAGCTGACAAAGAGGCTATAATGCCAGTTACTACATAAGTCAACAGCCTGCTTCTCTAGCTTGGACAAGAACTCCCAGGAGGGGGGCGTGGGTGTGGATGTGCCTGCAAAGATAGAAAGGTGCTGAAGAATCGCTGTCCCCCTACAGCTGCCACAATAGGGACTTAGAAATCGGATCCCAGCCGCAAAACTACAATCCTCCATCCGGGAAGAAATCATACCTAGCTCTTACAAAATGCTTCGCAAAGGCAGCCAGTATCAATATCCCTGTTCTACAGACTGGAGAATGAAGGGGGAATGTCTTGTTCAAGGTCCCACAGCAAGTCTGTGGCAGAGCCAGGACTTGACGCTTGTCCAACGGCCCTACCTGATGGACCACACTGCCTATCCATAGGATTAGCCTGTTGCTCTAACCTGGGATGCTGGCTCTTTTGGGCAGGGAGATGAGGCAGGTGCAGGAGAGATTCCCAGCCTTACAAAGAGGCACAATGAATCCTGCTGTATTGTCTCCCTCCTCCTTTCAGAGCGAGAGGCCATGCATTAGCTACCCATGTCACCTGTTTGAAATTAGCCTTCAGAAACCTCCGACAGCTGAGGAGGAAAAGGAGTCAGCAAATAAATATTAATATTAGATTAACACTGTCTCTAGGTTTATTTAAAATAAAAAATCCCAACAGCAAATACTCTGGGAGTTGTGTGGAAGGGACCAGAGGCTGCCAGCCCATCTGTCACCATCTGTCCCACTCACACATCCCCTTCCTCTCTCTCCATCAGTCGGAGTGCAGGAATGTTTAAACGAGAGAGGTCTCTCGAAGGGCTGTCTGCTTTGTTGCCTGCTAGAGAAACATTGGTTTGGTCTCCGTCTTCTACAGACGCGGCTGCTCGGAGGGAGGTGTCTACGGCTCTCGTGGTCGAAGCAGGGTTGGGCATCATAATTGTTTGGGTGAGAGACTGCCGAGGAAAATGTGTGTGAGGCAAAAAGTGTTCCTGTTTAGTCAGGATGTGGTACTCTTCCCCGGAGCTGGCACTGAACCAATCCACCAGTTGGGTGCTTTGGGCCACTGTGCTTCTGGAGGATGGAGAAAAGTGACAGCCCAATCATTTGTAGAAAGAGCAGAGTTATTAATCATAGCCAGATGGAATCAGCCTGCCTTCCCAAATTCTCCTGGGGGCCTCAGTTGGATAGAATATTTTTTCTCACTTCCTGCAATAAAACTGTTTGGCGTGTTGCTGTTTAAACGGTTGCAACATCCCATCTGAGAGATGGCTGCATTTCGGTGGTGGGGAGGTCCTCTGTGCGTGTATCTCCTCAGGCCAAAATTTTCACAAGTAAACACTGATTTTGGGTGCCCCAGTGTCAGGCTGTCGAATCTGAGGCTGATTTTTTTTTCAGAGGTGCCCAGTACCTGCAGCTCCTCCTGACTTCCACTGGAATTGTGGGTGCTCAGCATCTTTAAAAATTAGGCCCAAGGTGCCTTCATCCGGCAATACCTAGTCCCACCCAAGACACTTGAGTGAGAGATGGACCTGAGCCAGGACATCCGGCTCTGAGTCCCTGCTCCCTCATCTCACTGAACAGAAAACAGCTACAAGGAAGGAGAGCTGCTAGGTCCATCAGCAGCGAAGGAGTTAAATGAAGAGTCCTCTGCCCTGGCTGCCATTGCTGGCGTCCCTGCCAGAGCTCCACATTGAGCATTGGGAAGCAAATGCCTTTGTTTACATGTCTGATCACGGAGGGTTCTGGCCATTCATCGATCAGGGCTTCCTCCGAGATCATGGAACCAGAGGCAATCTGGGTAATAAGACCGGAGGTTGCAGAGCAGCTCTTTTCTGGCTCGCCCAGCTTGGCCAGCCCCCCTTTGCATATGCCCCGGGGTTAAATTCCACCCAGGGCCATGCTCCACAGCTGGTCTCTCCCTATGGAAGCCCAGTGACTCACGGAATCAACACAGGTGCATGGGAGGACCATTAGTTCCCTCGATACAGACGTTATCAATGCAAGCGGTTGTCGAAGTCCTGTACGTGGCTAAGAAGGTGTGGCTGTGTGAGGGTGTGCATGGAGCCTGTATCCTTTCCCCCATAGATGCTTTGTAATTGAAAACACTGAGCATGTTGCTTTATGCTTCCTTTTATTAACGTGTCACTCCTGATTTAACAGGACATTCTATTTCTCTCTCTTATTTTCTTATGTGTCTAGCAAAAATTCCCACCGCTCGCTATCAAGAGAGAGTCTTATCCCCCTGGGATGCAGTCTAATCAGAGGACTGTATTTCCATGGGCCATGATCTAATCAGAGGGCTGTATTTCCATGGGCTGTAATCTAATCAGAAGTTTGCATTTCACGTGCAACATCTTGGCAGCGAAATGCGAGTTCCTTATAAAGAGCAAAAGGGTGGGGGCGGGGGAACACCAAGAACTTCTACAGCGTTTGCTTGTGATTCACGCTGATGAATTGAAGTCGCCAGTGGCGACTGACGGGGCTGCCTCTGAGAGAGATGAACCCACCCCCATTCCTGCTGTTCAGAACAACCTTTAACATTCAATTGTAGATTCAAACACTCGCTGCCACTTTTTTGTAATGGAACAAAATGTTGCAAACAAACTGGAGAGGGAACCACACTGTGAAGTCTGGATCTGTTTCCAAACTTCCCCCAAAGGTGTGATCTGGGGTTTGAGCTTGGTCTCGGTTCCACAGCCACTGCACGGGAAGACCGAGAGGGGCTTGTGTTGCGGATTTGAAAAAAAAAATCTGTTTTTTCTCTTTAAATCTGGCCACGTCTGTCCGCAGGGCCGGCTCCAGGCACCAGCAAAGGAAGCAGGTGCTTGGGGTGGCCAATGGAAAGGGGCAACGTGTCCGGGTCTTCGGCGGCAGGTCCCTCAGTCCCTCTCGGAGCGAAGGACCCGCTGCCGAATTGCCGCCAAAAAATGAATCGGTGCGGTAGAGCTGCCGCCGAAGTGCCGCCGATCGTGGCTTTTTCTTTTTCTTTCTTTTTTTTTTTTTCCCGCTTTGCCACTTGGGGCGGCAAAAAAGCCAGAGCTGTCCCTGTCTGTCAGAGATCTGAGAACTCAGCACACAGTCACCCTTTGAATAAGGTGAAAGAGGGCTCCAGGTATGTCTCGGGGTCCTTGTGGCCTCAGAATGCACCCACGTTTTGTGCTCATGGGCATCAGGATTTTTCTGGAACCCCTAAATACAGGGGTAGATGTTATCCTTGTGCTGCAAGGGGACCATCAAACTGCATGCTTCAGGGTGAAAGCCAGTTCCCAGGGGGTCAGGATGGGATTGTTTTCCTGCTCTTTAACGTTGACTGACCAGGTGCGGTAAGAGGTTTGTTTGCTTTAAGGCATTGGCAGGAGACTGGAGTCAATGGGCCAGTGGTCTGTGTTCGGCTCATACCTGAGCTTAGCTTCTGGGGTTCCGCTTGTACTTAGCTGAGCCGAGCCAGTGTCTGAAACAGTGTTTTGATTTTTGGTTTTTAAGAGGCGCCTGTCACTCTATTGTGGGGACCAGCCATAAAAATAAGACCATATAATATATATCCGTGTGGGTGGGGGTGGGGGGTGTTTCTCTCTATGGACCCCTTTACTGAAAGATTTGGGCAGCTCACAGTTTATAACGTACAGTAACCTGTGAGGCAGGGCAGTGGTACTGTCTTCCCTTTACAGATGGGGAACGGAGGTCTAGAGGAAGCATGTGACTTGCCCCAGGTCACCCAGGAAGTGAGCGAGTCCCATGATACCATCCCAACCCACGGGCGATCTTTCCTCGCCATTCAGCGTCCCATCCCCCTCCATTTACGCCACTCAGCCAGAAGCCACCTGCATCCCCCTAGTTGTGAGCATTCCCTGAGCATGGCGGATCCAGCGACTGTAGAATTGGTTAGGGTTTTTTTTTTTCCCCAGTGAAACTATTTTTAATGAAAAAAAGTTTTTAACCAAAATGAAATGGACGCAGAAAATGTTCGTTGCCATATCTGAGGTCCGCCCAGGGGTGAAAGTAAGTTCAAGGACTTACTGGTACGCTGGAGTCCTGAGCAGGGGTGGGGCCTCAACCAGAAGGGGTGGGGCTCCGGCTCTGGCTGGGAGCCTTGTGGCCTTTAAATCACCCCCCAAGCTACCAGCTGCAGAGGCGGCTGGGAGCCCCGGGGCTCAGGGGCGAATTAAAGGGCCCAGGGCTCTGGCCGCCTCTACCACAGCGGAGCTCTGGGCCCTTTAAATCGCCGATGGAGCCCTGCTGCCGCTACCCCAGGGCTCCGGCAGCTGGGCTAAGGCAGCGATTTAAAGGGCCCTGAGCTCCGGCTGCTGCAGGGAGCCCCGGGCCCTTTAAATCCCCAGCATGAGGAAGCCAGTTGGGTCCGGCACAGCGTACTGGCTCTTGCCCGTACACCGTACCATACCGTACTGGCTTACTTTCACCTCTGGGTTCTCTCCCCTCCACCCCCCTTAATTGCCCTCCCCAAGGGAAAAAAATTGGAAAGAAAGGGGTAAAAAAATGACCCCCTCCCCCAATGAAAAAAACCCATTCAGGTTTGGTTTTGTTGAAAAACCCAAAACTTTCTGCAAAAAAAAAAAATCTTTTGTTTTGTTTGCTATCTATTTTCAGTGACAAATTTTATTTTATCAAACAGCTGTACTCACACGTACCGCCCCTGCCCCCCCAGGGCACAGGGGGTGGGAGAAGAAGAAAGGGGGTGTGGCATGCACTATCCAGCCCTGGTTGGTAGATGGGTCCTTGAGGACCGTTGGCAGCTGGCACAAGTTAGAGCAGCTCTTGGGCTGCTGTAATCTGTGTCAGGCTGGAGCTGTGCACAGAATGAGGTGCCCTCTGGAAGAATACAGCTGTTGATCTCGCAATCACTGGGTTAAAAGCCTCGAACAGCTTTGCCAATAACCTACATGAATCCCAGCTGGAAATTCTTGTTGAGGAGAAAGGAAATGAGCTCTCAGGCAGAGGGAGAGACTAAGGGTGCATCTACACTGTGACCCCAAGGCGTGATTGCAGCCTGGGTGGACCTACGGCGCTAACTTTCCGCCAGCGAACATGGCTAAAAAGAGCAGTGGAGATAGGGCAGCGTGGACTAAATGTGCCTGGAACCTGGTTACCAACGGGTATTGCTTGGCGAAGCCCCGCTCTGCTGCCACCTTTAGCCAGGCTGAGCCACCTTTAGGGATGTCTGCCTGCGCTGGTGTCCCATCGCGGATTGCAGTTCAGACGTGAGCTACGGCATATAAAGAGCGAAGGGAGCTGGGGGGCGAGCCGATGGCGAGCACACGAATGCGGGTACTCTGCATTGGAAGAGAACACGCTTCCACTGGGGTCCAAATTTGGACTTTGCCCTAGGGAGGCCCTTACGACCCACGTGAGATGTGGCAGTGGGGGAAATCTTCCCTGGAGTATGGTGCCCATTGGCATGATCCCTTTCCAGCTCATCTAAAGCCCAGTGGCTTTGAGAAATCCCAGGGTCAAAACCCCAAAGCACCTGGGCCAGACTCCTGTGCCCAGCTGTCGTTCTGGTTGGCCAGTCTAACCCGTGGGGCATCCTGAGGAGGAAGCAAGAATGAACAAAGGCACATGCAATTCCAGGCTGCATAAAGAGGTGTCCAATATAAATCAAAAGAAAATTAGCCCGGCACCGTTTTGAGAGAGGAGAGAGGTTGCCGTTAGAACACTGTGTGCCGTTTGGGTCACCTGATTACAGAAAGGGTATTATGGGAATGGAAAGGGGGCAAGGAGGACACGAGAGAGGGGCCTCAGCTATTTAAAAAGGGGAGTGGAACTCTGTCTCCTCTTCTTTGCTTGAAGAAATTTACTGACTGGCTTCCTTGTGATAGCACAATGCAGCGTGGGATGGAGAGCACAGCTACTGCGGTCGTCATTAGGCAGGCACCGTTAGCCCACTTTGTGGCACCTGAGATACCAGAGGGATTTCCTGCTGTAAGCAGAGGGAAGAAGTTGCCGTGTGTCACAACCACAGTGGATTAACGGTGGCTTTTCAGTTGCAGCCGCCGTCTGAGAACGAGCAGGGCAGTGACTGAAGAAGGAGTAGGACCAGCATTTTCCCAAGAGGTCACTGATTTGGGGAGCCTAAATTCTTGGGAGCTCAATTTGAGGCACGTGTTGGCTCTGATTTTCAGAAGGTTCTCAGCACCCACAACTCCGGCTCAAAGCACTGGAGCTGCGGGAGCTCAGCAGCCTCTGGAAACTAGGCCCAAGCTGTCACTCCGAAAGGGGCCCACCCCCAAAATTGTGGCACCCAGAACTAGTTGAAAAAATTCATCCCTGGAGCCTTAATTCCCACAGGCAGCTCCGTTTGCGGCCTGTGAGAACTGTTGGTCCTCAGGACCCGGATGTCTCAAGTTGGAGACTCAAAATCAGTGGCCGCTTGGGTATGCCCATGGTGGGCAGACGCATTTCCTGGATCTCCCTGATACTGCGTCTGAGCCAGAGACCATTAAACTTCACAGCTGTTCATGGAAATAAGTCCCCTGTGGCCTGAGGCTAACAACATAGTAGCTGTGTTGGTCAAAAGCCTGCAAAGGTATCGATAAAATTGGATTCTGGTGCTGGAGGGTAAACATTGCTCTGTGTGTTCCCTTTGGCAAGGGTTGTCTGGTTTTTGTTCTCTGCGCCTATTAACAAACCTGGTGTAGCACAACAGTCTCTGCGCTGTGCTAGATCCAGGCCACTTGTTCTGCCCCAACCCCGGGGTCCTTCTGCGTGTGCATCACTCGCGGTTCTCAAAGATGGCCATGAAGGGGTGAAGCACTGGAATAAATTGCCTAGGGAGGTGGTGGAATCTCCATCATTGGGGATTTTTAAGAACAGGTTGGGCAAACACTTGCCAGGGATGGTCTAGATAATACTGAGTCCTGCCTTGAGTGCAGGGGACTGGACTAGACACCTCTCGAGGTCCCTTCCAGTCCTGATTCTATGATTCTTTGCTGTCTTGTGTGAGCAGAGATTGTCCCACCTCCCAGCAGCCCAGTGCCTGAATTCTGCATATAGTGGCCCTGCGAGAATTAACCCTCCACATCTGCTCACCTGGCAGAACAAGCTGAGCTGGGCCTGGGCTCGCTAGGAACACAGTTGGCTCCTAAGGAGTTTGAGACCCTTACGACTGCTCTGGGCCATCGTGACCCCCATGTCCTGTCTCATCCTGGGCACCATCTGGCCAAGGGCTCTGCCTACAGGCCCCTCACTCTGGAAATGGCCAGAAAGGCCACCAGGCTCTGTTCCTTCCTCTCTCCCGCACTGGTGCCTGGCTGCTGAGTACAGAACCCCCAGCAGCACCCGCTAGGCCGGGCCTCAGGAAGGAACCGTGGCAGTCCCAGACCCTGCATGGCACGTCCAGAATGACCCGTCCAGAGTTCAGCTTATTTCTTTACTTTTCAGTTGGAGAGGAGAGGGGTGGCCTTGGCTTGTTGTCTTCCCGCTTGGCAGTGAGGTCTTGCCATTGTCCTTGTTCCCTCGGCTGGTACATGCTCCTATCTGGGAGATTCCGGAGGTGTCCCGCCAGGCTACAAGCACCCTCCATGGCCATTGCTTCAGTGGCATCTGAGGGCACTCAGCATATCGCGGGATTGGACCCTGTCTCTGGGCGGGCGCCACTGCCCTGGGGAAGGGGCCCGGCTCTGGGAATGGTGTGTTACAGTGGGGCGGGATCAGGCATGAGGCTGCCGTGTGTCGATGGCCAGTGGGCATAAATCAGCGCCAGGCCAATGGGCCGGATCCCCAGCTGGTGTAAATCTGTGGAGGGGTGCTGGTGCTTCTTAGGGAGAACAGAGGACAGCAGGCAGTATGGCCACAGGGCCCTCCATGCGGGGGAGGAACAGGGACTGTCACAGGGAAGGGGGGGGATGTGGGGGGTCACTGCCATGGTGGGAGAGAGAGGGCAGTGAGGCCTGCCCTGTGGGGAGAGTGGTGGCGGTGAGGGTTGGTAAACTGAGGCAGGCAGGTGGCAGGAGGACCCCACCCAGTTAGGAGGGGCGAACTGGGCTGTGCAGCCCACCCGGGTGGGCAGTGAGCAGATGGGGGAGAGGGGTAGCCCGCAAGGGCCCCCCCCACGCTCACACCCCCTTTTCTGTCCACGTGTGCATAAAGCTCCCAGCCCCGCTGCCCTGAGCAGGGACAGCAAGCTGGCGCCGGCGGAACTGAGGCCAAAGCGAGGGTGCCCGAGCCACCCGGCTGAGAGTGGCTGTCGCTGCCGACGCAGGAGCAGGCAGGTTTAACGTTGCGGGGAGGGGGGGGGGTTACGGATTTGCTCTCCCACCGCCCCCCCCCTTCGTACAACATGATGATGTCTTTTTAAAGGCCCTTACCCTCTCCTGCAGCTGGGAAGCAGATGGGCCGTTGCCTTGGCTGCCTGCAGTAAAGCCACCTGCTGTATTTCGCTCTCCCCCACCCCGCATCCCCCCTTGCCCTGCTTATCCCTTTAATATCTAATACATCCTCTCTCTGGGGCCCGTCTCCTGCGTGGCCCCGGGGGCAGCTGGACTCACTGAGCTGATGGACCGTACCCAGCTCTACCGGCTGCGATGTACGATTCAGAGCCTGCATCGAGCTCCCCTCCCTGTCCCCCTGGCCAGGTGAGCTTAGGGCATGGGGAGGGGGTGAGGCACGTGGCGAGTGTGTGAGGATGTAGTGGGAAGGGGTGGGATGGCTCCTCCCACGTACACCCACCCCTCAGGGAACTACCCCGACCCCATAGCAACCGGGGAGACCGTCTGAGCCTGCTGAGTGGAACAGGCACTGTCAGCCCCCGATGCCATGGCTCTTCCCAGCTACCCCCCCCCCCTGTCCGGTCCAGCTCTGCCCTTGCTTGCTTGTGAGAGGGTTGCTATGGTGATGGAAAGTATCAGAGGGGGAGCCGTGTTAGTGATGGAGTCAACCTCCCCCCCCCCCACTTCGAGGGAAAAATTGTTTGTTAAAATAAAAGTATCCGATGAGGAAAGGAAACAACCCAACCAGACTCATTCCCTTCCCCATGGGCAGAGCTGTGGGGGAAGGGAATGGGGGCGATTTCCGGCCCGAAGTTGTCTGCGCTGAGAAGGAAGTGTTGCGGTGGGGGGGGGGGTGTGAAATGGCCACTCAGCCTAACTACCTGAGGGGCTGCATCTGTGTAACCTGCACGTCTAACTCTCTAGGCTTCAGTCCCGGATCCGCGGCATCCCCCAGCTGTTTCCCTTTCCCCTTCAAAAGTCCCCTGCAATGTCCTCCATCCCCTTATGCCCTGCACTCCCTCTTCCATGCGGAGGTGCTGGTCCAGTAGCCCCTTTTCCACCCCACCCCCCAGAGCACAGGGTTCCTCCACAAACTTTACTGCCAGAGGGGAGCAGGCATTGATTAGGATTCCCTGTGCCTGCTGCCTGCAGGGCTATGAATGAGTCTCTGATTGTCAAACTGACCCCCTTATCTTTCCATTGTCCTGCTGGGATTTTTGCCAGAGTCACATGGCAAAGTCTGATTCTATTAACTGGGGTTGGCAGAGGGAACGTTGCTGCAGCTGGTATTGTTCACAGATGGCCCAAGAGAAAAGTGTGACCCCAGCCCCCTTCCAACAAATGGGACTTTGTCCTAAGACTTTGAACCCTTTTTATTCCTTCGGCTTCGTCTGCCAAAATCCAGCCTCTCAGGCCTTCAGCTCAGTATCCCAACGGATTCGTCGGCGGGCATGTCGAGCCGAGGGTGCCTTTGCTGACACGAGTGTGAACACAGGCGCACTTTCCTGCTGAGACACAGATGCAAGCCCCTGCTAATCCATGTGTGTGCTCAGAAGCATGGGTGTGTACCCCCCCCCACACACACACCCACACACAGAGATGCAGAGGTGTGGATACATTGTCACATGCGCGTGCACACACACACACGCTCTCTCTCTGAGGATGCCTGTATGCATGCTGATGCACTGAAGAACACGCCCACTGGCGCATGTGTGTTCATTGCACTTGCATTGGGGTAAGTGTGCTCCTGGACACAAGTCAGCTGGCACAGCGTGCCCTTGTTCTGTAACAGGAGGCGGAGCTGGAGGGAAGCTGCCTTTCAAAGCAAACTGCCCCCCATTGGTTCAGCGCAGCGTTGTGCGAGTTCGCACAGTGCAACTCCCCCATCCCCGCTGTGCAGAAACCAGGACTTGTGCCGGAAGTTCACGTTTTTAATTAAAGTTGTTATTTCTCAGCCTCCTGGTGGCGGTGGCCATCTTGACAGGTGGCATCATTTGTGATGGGAGCTGTAATGGCTGGGGGGAAATCCCAGAGCTGGAGCCTGCAAAACCTCCTTTCTTCTTCGTGTGCCAGAGTAAGAGCAGATCTCCTGATAGCTACAAACAGGATAACCATATATACAGTATAAGAACAGAGGAGTGGCCCATTTTTCGACAGTGGCCATTGACACGTGCTTCAGAGGGAATGAACAGTGCATGGCAATTATCAGGTGATCCATCCGCTCTTGTTCAGTCCTGGCTTCTGGCAGTCAGAGGCTTAGGGACACCCAGGGCAGGGGTTGTGTCCCTGATTATCCTGGCTAATAGCCATTGATGGTTCTATCCTTCATGAACTTACTGAATTCTTGTTTTGAACCCAGTTATACAATATCCCCTGGCAAGGAATTCCACAGGTTGACTGTGCGTTGTGCATATGTTTGTTTTAAACCTGCTACCTAGTAGTTTCATTGGGTGACCCCTAGTTCTTGTGTTGTGTGAAGGGGTAAATAACACCTCCCTATTCACTTTCTCCACATCTTATGATATTATAGACCTCTATCGTATCACCCCTTAGTCGTCTCTTTTCCAAGCTGAACAATCCCAGTCTTTTTAATTCCCTCCTCACATGGAAGCTGCTCTGTGGATGATTTTTGTTGCCATTCGCTGAACTTTTTTCAGTTCTAATATCTCCATTTTTAAGATGGCACGACCAGTACTGCACCCAGTATTCAAGGTGTGAGCGTACCATGGACTTATACAGTGGCATCATGATATTTACTGTTTTATAGGATATTTACTCTCTTATCCATCTCTTAAGCCATTGTTTGTGTAAACATCCAAGCAGGACAGAGACTCCAGGTATGATCTCCGGGGCTCCCCCTATAGGAACGTGGCAACTGGCACACAGAATCAACCCAGTGTCCAGTCCCCAACAGTCACTGTCCCAGATGCCTTAGAAGAAGGTGCATGTAGGGAGCCCTGCAATAGAGAAATATGGAATAAACTGCCCTCAGGAAAAGTGTTTCCTAGGCCTCAGTAGAGGGTGGCATCAGCTCTGATGCCAGGGGTGTTGTGTCCCGTCTATAACTCTTTGGGTATTTTCAAATAGAGCAGGAGGGATCATTTCCAGCTCGGATAGATATACCCCGGCTAGCTCTGACTGAGCTAATGTGCTAGCAGTGGAGCATAGCCATGGCAGTGGGAGAGGTTAACCACCCTGCGTACATCCTGTTTGAAACCCTAGCCAAGTGCTCGGGCGGCTAGCCCTTTTCATCACTATGCCACTGCGGCTACACTTCTGTTTTTAGTGCGCTAGCTTGCTCAGAGCTAGCACAGGTATGTCGTCCCGAGCAGGAAACGACCCCTCCGGCTCCAGTGTAGATGTTCCCTTTGCACACACGAAAAAGTATGTTCTTAACTGGGATTAGCTATCTCAGGTTCATACTGTAGTAAAGCAACTAACTGGGTTAGCCAGAATATTATAGATGGAGACTATTCCACCTTCCCTTACTTCCTGATTTAGCCTATGGGAGTTTCCCCTGTCCCCAAACTCTGTTGTGATGCAGTTACATAAAGCAGAAAGTTCCCTGCCTGCAGACTGGTGAGTTGCACTGAGCGGTCCCTTTACCAGGAAAAAAAAATAATACTAGCAGTGTCTGTTGTGGACTTGTCCAGGGAGTCTAATAAAAGAGCCTAGACTTCAGACTCTAGCACCAAAATCTAGAATAAAGGTACCTAGACCAGAAGTATCTAGAATAAAGGAATCCAGATGTAAGAGTCTAGAATAAAATCCTAGGATAGGGGTGTTCAGATTTAGGGGGGGGGGGGGTCGGCTCTAGAATAAAATCCAGAATAAAGGAACCAGAGTTTGAGTCTAGATTAAGATCTAGAATTCAAGGGGTCAGATGTCGGTTTCTGGAGTAAACTGTAGGACAAAGCGGTCTATCCAGTAAAGGAGTCTAGGCTTGCGTGATGTCTGTTGCGGACGTGGCCAGAGAGTTCAATACCGTGCTGAGCTCTG
Organism: Mauremys mutica; assembly: GCF_020497125.1. Taxonomy (NCBI): domain Eukaryota; kingdom Metazoa; phylum Chordata; order Testudines; family Geoemydidae; genus Mauremys; species Mauremys mutica. The sequence goes on along the minus strand of NC_059092.1, from coordinate 15,756,579 downwards.
GAGCGAGTCGTTTCAGCCTCCTCCCTACCTGCAGGGGCGCAGGCTCTCCCGCTGTAGGTTGCAAACAGGAGAATACAGGGGAAGACCAAGATGCCGTGCAGCGATTTCAGGCAGCTCCGATGTCTTCCAGCAGGGCCTGAGCCAACCCCCGGCCCCGTCAGCATCAGGCCCTAAAGACCACGCTGAGCTTTGTCCTTCAACCGCTGTGCAACAAATGAAGCGGAGGGAAAAGTCAGCGAAAGGTCTGCGTGCGCAGCGAATGCTGCCAGGTCGCTGCCATGGCGCCTTTCTCCTCCTCTCCTTCCCCGCGCCATGTATATATTTTCCTAATCGCTCCGGCTGCTGATCGTTATCTGGCTTTGCGAGAGAGCAAAAGAGACTGTGTGTGTCAAACACTGAAAAATGACTTTTCCAGCAGCCGCTCTCCCCTCTGAAAGGAGGTGACGTGCTCGGAGCATACAAATCACTCAGCGCTCCGGCGCCTTGGCTTGGCCCGCCAGCGTGTGTTTGGATTGCAAAAAAGCCTCCCCAGCCCCCGCCAAGGTCACCCAACCGCAACCCTGCCTTAGCGAGGAGCCGGGAAGGCAAAGCAGCCCATTACGAGTAACACGGCCTCGGTGCGGCCCGGGAGCTGCCCGGGTCGGGGAGTGAGAGGGCTCATCTCCCCCAAGAACGTGCCTCTCTGCTGAGTTGCTTAGGAGCAGGCTGGAGGGTGAGACTGGGGTGCGGGATAGCCACCAGGAGAGTAGTGCTTTGAATCAGCTGGGGGCAAGCGCTGTTTAGTGATCAGAACTGGAAATTTAGTGGGGCTTGAATCTCCTTTTAAGCCTTGACTGCACTGGGGATATGCCCCGATTGCAGACACGTGTGTAGACGGACCAAACTACTATTGGCCCGAAGAGCTAAGGGCCTGATCTTCCCGTGTTCAGTACCCGCCGCTGGGGCTGGATTTTCAAAGGTCCCACCTCCCATGGAGGCACCTGAAGAAGGCCCGTGTTTGCAGAGGTGCCCTGCAGCATCCGCTCTGATGCTGAAGTCTGGAGGGCCAGCAGAAGCTCTTCTGAAGCTCAGCCCGTGAATGGGAGGCCCTATGCTGGCCTGTTTGCGGCGACGGGGCTAACCCCCGTTGAAACCAGGCGAGCTCAGGGGTGCAAATCCCGGCGTATTGAGGTGTAGCCTGTCCACTCTAGTAGTGGCTGAAATCAGAGCAAATCCACTGGTAATGCTGGAGAGGAAGGAGTGTCCATCGGTGAGGTGCTAGCCCAGGCTTTGGGCAGACTTGGGTTCCATTCCCTGCTCCGCCATAGACTTCCTACAAGACATGGGCAAGTCATTTAGTCTCCATGGGTGTGTCTACACTGCATCGTAAACCCAGGCCTGTGGGACCTGGGCTTGTGGACTCGGTGTATCCAAGCCTGTGCTTGAATGTCCACACCGCACTGTAAATCTGGGCTGACACTTGCTGAGTCCGGATCTCACAGCTGTGCTAACATATCCATACTGCACTGTGCAGACCTTCTGACTCAGGTGTGCGGCTTGACTTGTGTCTACACTGCAGAGTGGCAGGGCTTGGACCTGAGTCACAGCGGGACTTGGGCTCTGACCCACCGCCTAGCAGGATCTTTGGACCCGCGTCCTGAGTGCTTGCTGACCTGAGTGTGTGTGTGTGTTAACAGGGAATAGCACTGCCCTGCCTCACAGTGGTGTGGAGAAGCAGGTGCAAGACTGCTCAGCTAGACAGATGACTTATGCTGGGTTGTGGCCAGTGCAGTTTCTCTAGTTCTACAGTGGTGGAGATGAGAATCGGACTTGGCTTGTGTTTCCAATTGGCTCTGGAACATCGGGCAAAGCTGCGTATGCCTCCGCTTACTCGCTGGGGGTAAACACTGGTGACGACGCTCGCTTCCCAGAGCGCTGCTGAGAGTGAATTCATAAAGTGCTTTGAGATCTTTGGCTGAAAGGCACTCTAAATGCAAAGGCTGATTATTATTTTACAGGCAGGGATTGTCTTTTTGTTCCGTGTTTGTACAGAGCTTAGTACAATGGAGTCCTGGTCATGCCTGAAGCTCATGGGTGGAAAGAATAACAACTAATAAATAGCAAATCTTGTGATTTTTCTGCTGTTGTCAGAATCCAAACCAGGCCTCCTTGAGCGGGCAGCATGTTGATGGGTTTTTTTAAGCATTTGTTTCACCACCTGGCAATTCCAATTTCACCTCCTTTATTTAATCGCTCCTGTTATCTGTAACAAAAAAAAATGTGTAATCTCACCCAGTCGGCTCCCAACGTTTGTTAACAAATAGGCAAAGTTTTATCGTGCAGATCGGCACCGCTTGGCCCTCTGTCCCCTGCCGTTTTGTCAGCTCAGGCTGTAATGCTGTAGCTGTTTCGTTCTGGCATTGTGCCGCTGCACAGGATGGAATCCCGATATGCCAGTTTGATCAGAGGCGGATAGAAGGGCAGTCGCTGATGTTTGTCAATCGGAAGGTTAGCCGCAATCTGTGTCTGTGCGGCCCATTCAGAACGCTGCCTTTTTCTCTAGCAGTCTGTTTCTTTCAGGAACAATAACAGCAAAGTTGCGGGGAAAAGGTAAATCAACGAGACAGGCGGTCGGGGGAAAGAGCTGGCGCTAGGCAGCGCGGGCCTGTGGGTGGGGCGGCAGACTGGCACTCGGGAGATGGCCGTTCTGCGCCACGGTCTCCGCTCACCTGCTGTGTGACCTTGAGCCCGGCCCTGTCTCCCCTCCCCTCCTTTGTCTGTCTTGCCTAGTTAGACTCCAAGGAGGGGTGCACAAAGCTATTTGGGTGCCTAACTCCCCTTGGTTTCATGCTCTTTGTGCCTCCCACGCCAAGTTCCTCCAGGCTGGGACTGTCCCTTGCACCGCCTAGCACGGGGGGGTCCCATTCTCCATTGGGCCCTTTCGATGCCGCCCTCGTACAAATAACGACTAACCCGTCTCACTTAAGGGGACGTCCCCGCACTGCAGCGGGAGGGGTAATTCCCAGCTCAGGTTGACAGACCCGCACTCGCTCTGACCGAGCGAGCATGATAAAAATAGAAGCGTCGTCGCGGTGGTGTCCTGCGGATGTCCTGGCTAGATGTAGTCAGGCAGATAGTTCCTTCTGCCGCCTGTGCCACCGTTTTTAGCGTGCTAGCTGCTCAATCAGAGCGAGCGTGGGTATGTCTGCCCTAGCTGGAGATTACAGCTTCAGCTCCAGTATAGATGGACCCCGAGGCCTCGTCTACACTGGGGATTTTGGCAAACAATGGCCACCACTGGTTTAACTGTAGTGGTGCATATTCTTAGTGTAGACGGGGCGAACTGCAATTTGCAGCTAGCGCAGGGTGAACTGCACCAGATTGAGTGGCAACTTGTAGCAGCTTCGCCTGTATACGCTAGGTTGACAGTGCCGCTGCAGACGGCTGACATCAGTAGACAAGGCCTCATGCTAGGCTTGTAAAGGGGCATTGGTGAAATTTAATCTAAGACGTGGCCCAGAACATAATAATAATCCCTAGCTCATATATAACGCTCTTCATCAGTAGATGCCAAAGAGCTTTACAAAGGAGATCAATATTGTGACCTCCGTTTTACGGAAGGGGAAATCAAGGTACGGCGGGGCAAAGTGACTTGGCCAAGGTCACCCAGCAGGCTAGTGGCAGAGCTGAGAACAGAAGCCAGGTCTCCTGAGCCTTAGTCCCGTGCTGTAGCCGCTGAGGCCCACTGCTTCCCTTAGCATCCTCTCCTGCAAGGTAATGAAAACCTCTACTCCGGTTACTGCCAGTGGGAGATGAAGGAGGCGTCTCACTGGAGGTTAAAGCATCACAACTGAGCCTATCCATTCGTTTAGAGCTGGTCAGAAGTCACGTGTTGGATCATGTAGGCCACAGATTTTGCAGTCTTTTTCCAAAAAAGAATGATGGAGGCTCCGCTTGGTTGTGTGGTTGTTTCCTTTGTTGTTCATCCGGCTCTGCTCTGGGTTTCCCCTGCAAGTTGGGTGCGTTACAACTGAGAACGGCTGAGAGAGAGAGAGAGAGTGCGGCCTTGTAGCTGAGACAGCTCCTCGGCATCAGAGACCCACCCCACGTGCGTGCTGATTCATGCAGAGCCAAACGAGCGGATGATGAGGGTCTGTTTTGTCGGTGGAATTTTACAGAAGGCTTTTACAGTCGAGGCAGCTGGAAGAGCAAGGAAATGAATCTCGTCAGCTCTCCTCTCCGTTTCGCACTCCTGTGCCGCTGCTCTTGAAGAGACGTGTTTTACTTTGGTTTGTTGCAACAGATACAAACGGTGGGTCTGTTGTTGTTTGTTTCCCCCCATCGTCCAGCTGAGACGAAGCCAAAATGCCCGAAGGGGCCTGGGTAGGGCAGGGAACTTGGCGACTGTCTGCAAGGCCTGGGGTAGGAATTGTGTGTTCGTTACCTGCGTCCGCTTTCCGATCACTCTGCCTGTTGCTATCCATTCTTGTCTGTCACCAGACATTCCTATCCATCATTCTTGGGACTTACATGACCCTCACTGTGACAGTGGCTGAGACCACGTCCTGATATCTAAAGCATTACGAGCCTATTTCTGCAGAGCCGCCCAGAGGATTCAGGGCGCCCGGGGCAAAGCAATTTCAGGGGCCCCCTCCATTAAAAAAGTTGCAATACTATAGAATACTATATTCTCATGGGGGCCCCTGGGGCAAATTGCCCCACTTGCAGCTCCCCGGGCGGCCCTGTATTTCTGTAGCCCTGGAGTTTGCATCAGCTGCCTGCCTACACAACCTTCCCATGCCCTTCCCTTCTCTTAGCTTCCCTGCTTAAATATAATTAAAACTATTAGAAATAGAACGTCAAGCTGCTGCTCTTAATTAGAATGCGTAACTCACTCAAAATGTTTTGCATCTCCAAAGAGCTTTGCAAACTAGCTGGTCTATTTTAGGTATTTCTAAAGGGCCCATCACCTCCTTATCGAAAAGCCCAAGTTTATCAATCAGTCCTTGCAACACCCCTTTGAAGTGTTGTTTCCATTTTATAGAAGGGGAAACTGAGGCATGGGGAGGTTAATTTTCAGTCCCTTCGTTTTTCAGTCCCCAACTTCAGGCATCCAGGGATTGCAAGAACTCTGGCATCCCAGATCAGTCATTACTTGAACAAGTGGGCCTTGGTGGCTTGCCAAGGCCACGCCTGAGCCTGGATTCGGACTGAGGTCTGGCAAGGTTTACAGCTCCAGGCTGTAACCACTAGCCCACGCCGCCTCTCTTTTGCGGCATGAGTGTGTGTGCAGTATGCACCTGTGGGGTACAGTGTGGAAAGGTATAGGAACGCGTTTTGCAAATGCCATAAGCGTTGTGTTCTATTTCCGTGCTTTGCTAGTGACGAACACCTGCCAGGTATAAAGAATGAAATTGATTTTTCCAGTCAGTTCAGGTTTATCCTCTGCCCTGTGACTCGGGTCTCTACCACCCTGGTGTCTTTCTGGTCCTCTTCACGTTCTCCGCTTGACACTTCCATTTGCAGAGCGATTGCTGTTTTTCATAGCACATCTCTTGTGCTTTCTCAGTGTCGCATTCTCATGGCAATATAATGGCTGCAAACAGCCGTTTGCAATGGGGGCTTTTCCCCCCCAGTCTTCTGTGTGTGCTAAAGATGTGAGAGCTGCGTTCTGTGTCTGTCTAGTGGTAAATTGGTACCTATATACCCACCGGTTTGGCGGGAAGGCGGGATTGGAGTCCGTGTTCTGGTTCGCGCCCATCTCTAGCAGTGATGGCAGCTGTTTGGCTGTCTCTGTGAAATGAACTAGCCATCTCGCTCTAGAATCCACATCACAAACTCTCCTAGCGTTACTATTGCATAGATGATGGCAGCACCCAGAGGTGCCAGCTGAGATCAGGGCCCCATTACACTGGGTGCTGCAGATGCACGTAGTACCTGACAGTTGCTGCCCCAGAGAGCTGACCACCTCAACAGACGACACAGACAAGGGGATCAGCGTTTTACAGCTGGAGAGCTAAGATCCAGATGGACGGAAGCCCAGATCCACAAAGGCATTTAAGCACCCAACCCCCAACTTAACCCCCTCTAACTCCTAGCCCAAACCCACTGGGCGCCTACGTTTTCAGGGTAAAAGTCTCCTCGGTGCCTAAATTTCATCCTCGGGTCCCATTCAAAATCTGACCATGGTGGGGAGGGGGAGCGGTACCCACCTTACACATGTTAGTCCAGTGGTTAGTGCGCTCCCTTGGGAGTCCAAGGGGAGATGAAAAGATTTGAGGAGGGATCTCCCACCTCTCAGGAAAAGGCTTTAATCTCCAAGCTATGGGATATTCTGATGTGGGAGAGCTGCCCCAGTCTCTCCTGTCGAAGCTGCTCCAGGGTGGATAGATAATTCATCAGTGGAGCAGGCGGTTGCCCACCACCCGGCTAGAGAGCCATTCCCACCTCCCCTCTTTCTCTGGCCCTGTGACTCGATGTTCCTCCCTGGTACCAGGCGGGCGGCCTCACCACCTCCTCCTCCAGCTGTTTTGCATGAAGCGAGGTGGGCGACTAATTCATTCTTGTAACGAACAATTTGGGTGTCTGATTCGCCTGCCTCTGTGGGCAAAGTTCCTGCTCCTGGATTGCTCATCAGAGCTAGGCAGCCTGGATTTAGGAGCCTATCGCTGAGAGAGGGACGGGGCTCAGCTCACGCCCCTCCCGTTGGCTAGCATGCTGGCGCTGGCAACCGGTCGAAGGCGCCATCTCTCCCCATTCATTGCCTAGGGAGCCTTGGGGCCTATCTCAGGCTTCGTGGGTTCCTGTGATTTTCTAGGCGCTGTGACGCTGAGATCATCGTAATACCTACATACCTGTGTGAATCGGGGCCAAAGTGACTTGCCCAAGGGCCCACAAAGCCAGAAATTGAACCCAGACCTTCAATCTCACTCCTTTGCCCTCAGCAAGGCCCGGTGGATAGGCCGCTGGAATGGGGGCTCAGGAAACCATGGGTGAAATCCTGGCCCTATTAAAATCAATAGCAAAGCTCCCTTTGATTTCATTGGAGTGGGCGTTTCACCCTGGATTCTCTACCAACTCTGCCGCTGACCTCCGGCAAATAGCTTCCCCTCCCTGTGCCTCAGTTTCCCCACCTGTAAAATGGGAGGAATGATACTGACCTTCTTTGTAATGTGCTTTGAGATCCGTGGAGGAAAAGCCCATTACTAACCCTAGGTTTTCCTTCCTCCCACTGGACACCCTTGCTGTCTGCAGAGAGGCCAAAGATCGACACGACCATTTTCCCCTCCTCATCTCACTTCCAGATCATAGCCACGGGGAGGAGGCATGAGCTCAGTGGTTGGAACATTGGCTTGGAGGACCCACGTTCCCTTCCTTGCTTTGCCACAGACTTCCCGTGCGACCAAGTGACTCGGCCATGTCACTTAGCTGCTCTGTGCCTCAGTTTCCCACCTGTGAAACACACAGGGACATTGGGAGGATAAAGATTGTGAGCTGCTCAGAGACTATGTTGATGGGGCCAGACAAGTACCTAAGACAGATAGCCTTGCAGAGGGAAGCTGCCTCTCTTTAGCTAAATAAAGACTCTGGTTTCCAGAGCTGTCAATCTAACCTTTTTCACCAGCACTAGGAAATATACACACAAAAAATGAAATGAAATCAGGCGACCTCGTGACCCCTTCTCGGCAATGTTCCTGCAATCTGTTTGCAGCAATCGATGGGAGGAAGTTAGATGGGAAAACGAAACAGAATAAAATAGCCATCCAGTGACAAGCGAGCGTTTTATAACGGCTAGAATGCAGTGCTCTGATTCCTATCTCTGGCATGTGCTCATTTAATAAAGTATTAACAGGAAGCAGGGATTGTATCGCCCATCGAGTGAGCAGGGAGAGAGGCCCCCACCCGAATGCTGCTAGGGAGATGTTGGGGGCAACAAACATGGCTCATTGTCTTGTTGAACTTGAAGCCAAGGGGTTAGCAGGACTGCATAAGAACAGCCATACGGGGTCAGGCCAATGGTCCATCTAGCCCAGCGTCCTGTTGTCCGACAGTGGCCAAGGCCAGGTGCCCCAGAGGGAATGAACAGAGCAGGGAATCATCCAGTGATCCATCCCCTGTCGCCATCAGCCTGTGCTGGCTGCAGCAGGTGAGCCAGGGAGAGGGATTGCTTCGTTCCAGCACAGTTTAGTGCTCAGCAGTGGCGCTGGTCGCTCTGGTCCTGCAGGGGTGGTCCCAGCTCCCAGCTGTGGGCATGCAGCCTGAAGCCTGGGGCCACAGCACCGCTCAGGTTTGGCCCGGGCACCCTTCTCACCCCTCATGATGGAGGGGCTGCCGGGCCATCCCTGAGCGAGTGGTGTTGCAACCCCCCGCCGCGCAACACCCAGAGTGGGGACCTGGGCCAAGCCATGCCAGACGGGGGCCACAGGAGTGGCGGCTGTGGGTGTGTTTTGCATTTGATTGTGTTGTTTCACCTTTGCGAAAAACACGAGGCTCTAAGAATTGCCATAGGGGATCGGACCCACGGACCATCCTTTCTCTCATGGTGGCCAGTGCCAGATGCCCGGGAGGAACGTGTGAAAAAGAGACCCCCTCTTGTGTACTGACATGTCTCTTACGAAACTCCTGGCACTGCCTCTGCTCCCTAGCTGGCCCCATTCAAAGAGACTCTGCGCCCCCTCACGCAGACTAAGGGCTGGTCCACACTAAGAAGCGGGGTCGAACTAGGGTACGCAAATTCAGCTACGTGAATAGCGTAGCTGAATTCGAAGTACCCTAGTTCGAACTACTCACCCATCCAGACGCCACGGAATGGAAGTCCGTGGCTCCAAGGTCGATTCCGCCACCGCCGTTTGCAGTGGTGGAGTACCGGAGTCGACCGCGGCACTTCCGGAGTTCAAACTATTGTGTCCAGATTAGACGCGATAGTTCGAACTCCCAGAAGTCGAACTCACCGCGTCGACCCGGCTGGTAAGTGTAGACTAGCCCTAAGTGAAGGCTTCCCCCACCTCATGCAGCCACTCACGGCGTTGCCAGCAAGTCACCCAGGCTTAGGCGGCAAGAGCAGACCAAGGGAAATGGGATTGCCAGGGATGAGATGATTGCTTCGTGTAGCCATAATGTATTTTCCCCAAGGTGCACTTGCACAGCTGTTCGATCCACTCCCATCCTCTCCAGCACTCGCTTTCCAGGCAGCTTTCATTTTTTAAATGTCTCTGCTGGTCCTCTGCTTTTCCCCGCCCCGCAGCCTTCTGGGACCCGGAAATATTGCTCTTCTGGAGGCACATGCAATCAGCTCTGAGGGGGTGGGATAACTTTCCCTGCCATTTGTCTCAGGAAAGAGACCGATGGGAGACAGGGAGCCCATGGGTGAATGAATGGTCCATATCTCGGGTGTTTATATCTAAGCTTGGAAGTTGAGAAATTTCGGTACAGGTTGATTTCACCATACACAGACAAAGGAAAAAATATTTCCATTAGCCACCGGACTATGCGGCTTCTCCCTACTAAAAGGGCTTGATTTATGTTAAAATCTCTGTCCTGCTTCTTTCTCTTCTGTGCTCTCCTCCAGCCAGCAGAGGTGCCCCCACTGGCTTACCTGGGATGCTCGGGGAATGAAACGAGGGGGAGGGAGGGTGATCTGAGAGCCCAGTGAAAGGTTAGCCCAGTCTGTTTCTGCTGTGACTGATTCCGATTTCCCCAAAGTTCAGAGACTGTTCTGGCAGCGAGTGAAAGCTGGGTTTCAAAAGCACTTTCCTCCTCCGACCAGTATTGTAATAATAGGTATTACAGTAGCGTCTACCCCAGCATGGCGGGAACGTCGTCACCGCACGGGGGTGTTGGAATTTATCTCCAGGAGCTGGCGGTGACCCCTTCGCTCAGGACATGCGTGGCACGGAGCGCCCGTTATCAAGCACACGCAAATCCCACCTCGGCCGCCCATCTGATTTAGACAGTGGCTGATCGGCCAGGCTGGCCCTTGGATTTGAACGCCCCGCTCCTTTACCGTTCCTGGGCTCCAACAGGGCTGAACCAACTGCTGAACTCCGGGGCTGCTGGGAGGGGAGCGGAGAAAAGCCGCTCGACACATTGCTCATAAATGGCTATTAGCCAGGATGGGTAAGAATGGTGTCCCTAGCCTCTGTTCGTTAGACGATGGAGATGGATGGCAGGAGAGAGATCACTTGATCATTGCCTGTTAGGTTCACTCCCTCAGGGGCACCTGGCATTGGCCACTGTTGGTAGACAGATACTGGGCTAGATGGACCTTTGGTCTGACCCGGTACGGCCTTTCTTATGTTCTTATTTGCTCAGATAAAAATGTGCTTGCTGCACATGAATACCCACCGATTCGAAAGCCGGAAGGGGCTACGGGGAACATCTCATTTGACCTCAACTGTGGACTAACTGCGTGGTCGTGTGCAGTGCCTGGGCCTTCACAGCCTGAGTGCCGGGCCAGATTTTTAAAGCCATTTAGGAGCCGAAAGAAGCAGACCGGAATCTAGAGGGATTTTCAGCAGTGCCCAGGCACCTAATTTTCATTGAAATCAGTGCACCCACATTAGATCGCCTCCTAGTCTCTTGGTGGTATCTTAAAAGGTGGTGAATATCAGAAAACACCTGCCCTCTGAAAATCAGGACTCTTCAAGGGGGCTGCAAGTTGGGCACCCAAAATTTCTCTCCAGTCACTTTTGGAAATGTAGGCCCAACCGCTTAGCTAACAAGTCTGTAACGGGAACGAGAGGCAAAGCTGGGGCCAGATCCTGAGACTCGACTCCCAATCCCTTCCGGATAATGGCTGCCAATGAGGAAAGCGAGGATGGGATGGGAAAAGGGACTTAGGGAAGACCAGAGGTGCATGGGAGCAGGGAACGGCGGAGCGTCACTACCTGATCTGCAGTGTCGCTCAGCGTAAGGTTCCGGGAGCCTTTAACATCCGAGCAGAGATTTATCTCCCAGACTCTCCCCGTGTGTGTCTCTCTCATTCTTAAATATCGCTGGTTATTTTACTAAACGTCTCTTAATAGGAGCGCCGTAAATGTTGTCACAGATACAGGAGGGAGAGTGATGGAGGTATTCAGAATAAAGAAGCGTGGAGTTAAGAAGGATCAGCCGCTCGTCTGCTCGCCCAGCCTCCGGTTGCTGGGGGAGGGAGGTGGGGACCGCTCGTTGGAATGGATTGGCAGCGCAGGCAGAGCCGATAAAACAGGGGTTACATCTTTACACACCCTCTAATTAATCTGAGGGATTCACGCCCACGAGGACCGGAGTCAAGCAATTTAGAGGCCTTTAAAACAGGTCTGGAGTGATGGGGACGGGGCTAATCAGTACCGTTCCAACAGCTTTGCTGAGAGAAGTGAGTTACTGGTGGTAAGGCTGGGGCAGGGGGGAGAAACAGGCTTCATGCTTCTGGACGTGGGTTTAATGCTTGTGTTTGTGTGTGTGGTGGGAGGTCAGGGTGGAAGTTCCCCATTTCCCCCCCATGCCCCTGATTAAGACCCAGTGTTACAATGTCTGTGTGGGTGGGAGAGAGGCTACCGCCTTCCCCTGAGGCATCAGCAGCCGGTCAAGGGTTCCGCTCACAGTAGCGGGATTAGAGGAGAAGCAGCCGGGGGTGGTGCTAGGCTCCGGGTTGAGTTCGTGCTCCGATACAGGCTTCCTGTTGTGATCCCGGCTGAGTTACTTAGGCTTGTTTTCGCTACTAAACCCCTGGTGTTTCTTAGCTTGGTGTGAGTAGCATCCTGTGGGGAAAGCAGTGACTAGCAGGCTCTCTAGCTTCCCGGCGTGGTGACCTCAGCGAGGGCACAGAGCTGACCCTGGCGAGTTCACTAAGGGCTTTGTCCTCACGGTGTTTTTACCTCAGGGTCGCTCCCCAAGGTCAGACGAGCCCCGCGTCTCCCTGGGCCCCTGCACTGCAAAGCAAAACCCCTGGTGCCAAGTCTCAGAGCCCGCTTCAATTGACTCCAGCTCGTGGGGCTTGGGACTAACCATAGCAGTGTAGACGCTCGGGGTCTGAAACCCGGCCAGGGGGGAGGGTCTTGGACCCTGGGCTCTAGCCCGACCCAAACATCTCCACTGCTAATGTTAGCCCGGGAGCCTGAGTCAATTGACACCCCCCCACACGCACTCAGAGCCTCTTTGCGTGCAATCCGAGCCTGACCCAAAGCCCTTTGCGAAGAGCGGGGGGCGAGCAGGACCTGCGTGCTGAGAGCGCTGAGGTTCTTGTTCGGCTGAGCACTGACTACACGCAGGGCGGCTTTACCGCCCTGCCCCCGCCATGTAGCCGGGCCTCTTTCCAGAGATAAAGGTGACAGCACGCCACAGAAGTGTCAGCGTGTGTTGTCACTGCCTTGTGATGCAATCACACCCTCCGTCAGTGCACGGGCTGGGGTTGTTCAACCTACTGGGCAGCTCTTAACATTGTACCATGAGAACTCTTTGAAGTGAGAGCTCAAAGCACTTCACTCAGCCGAGTCACTATCCTTATCTCCGTTTTACAAATGGGGAAACTGAGGCACGGAGCGATAATGTGTGTCTACTCTATCTAAGTACTTAACGGGTGTTCCAGGTTGGGCAACCAAAACCGGAGGCACCCAAAATCAGCAATCACTTTTGGAAAAGTTGGCCAGACACCCATAGCGAATCCCTGGCAGAGTCAGGACATAGAACCCAAATCGGCTGGCTCCCAGGATATTTCATAAATCAAAGCAATGCATCCACTTAATCATGTTACACATTAAATGCTGGTGCAATGGGATGGAGGTGAACTGTGCCTCCTTCACAACTTCCTAACTACTTTAGACCCACAGACTTGGGAAACAACGTGACCCTTAATCCCATGACCTGAGCGTCTCCAGCGTTTGGTGGTGGTAGCTGCAGGAACTATTCCAAATATACTGCCTCTCCCAACTTCCAGTTTAAACCTCTCGACTTTATTCCCACTGCACATCACAATGGCGAGGAAACCCAGACGAGGCTAGTGTGAGTGCAACGCTTTGAAGTCCTGATAGCCGTGCAGTGGTTTTCAGTGACCCCTGTGTCACTGTTAATGGTCCTGAAAAATCCCAGGTGCTCTGCATTTTGAAAAGCCAGGAGACCTCTGTGTAACTGATGCACAATGCGCTCCCTAGCAAAGCGCTGGGATTGGGAGTCTCAGGAGCCCCTGGATTTTTTCCATCCCCGAGCAGATTGCTTGCTTGATCTGGAAGATTTCGCTGTCAGGGCCAATTAGAAGCAGCTGTTTAACACAGGCCTGCCTGCTCCCCGACCCCCACCAGCTTCACCACTCTTCCTCCCTGCATCCCGCTGGCTGGCGGGAAGGTATGGTTGCAGCGCTCAGAAGAAGCAAGCTCCTGTCTGGAGTTCCCAGGTGCAGATTAGTTTCGAAAGGCGGGCTTTTGTTTGTTTCATTGAGTGTTTTTTTTAACCCCTTCAGCATCTCCGTGGAAGGCTTTTGCGGATTGGCTCCTGCCTCCATTTCCCTTGCTTGGTTTTGTTGCTGAACCTTCAGCAATGCATTTTAATCTACATCTTGTGATGGGGTGTCTGCAGGTGGGTGCAGTCCCTCTCCTGATTAGAGCCATGGAGACCATATGGCAGTTCTCTCCCCTGATTGCGTTCTGGTGAGGATGCTCCTTTATGAGAGTGCCTGCGTGTTGTTCATTTGGTAGCTGTCAGTTTCATTTTGTAACTGTGGCATATGCAACCTGTGGAACTCACTGCTGCATGAGGTGAACAGCTCAGATTCAAGACTAAATGGAACAGAATCTGAGGTCCCATCAGTGAGGAAAAAATGGAAAGGTGCTCTCATTCCTCATGCTTTCACGGCACAAGTTGTTGTCAAAGGTCAGGAAGAATGGCTTTGTGTCTTGCAATCAGGTGTGCTGTTAATACCTCCCTCTACAGCAGACTGCAGTGGTCATTCCCAGAGGCAGGGCACCAGCCCAGGGAAACAAATAGCATATCCTGATGTATCTGGCTATGGGATTAGATGGATGATCGGTCTGCTCAGAAGTAACCATTCCTGATGGCTTCCCTGCCCTCCCTTGAAGCAGACAGCCCCCACCCAGCAGCTGAGCCTCCCCTTGCCTCTGTAACCAAAAAGCCTGGGTACCTTTATAAGCACCTGCTCCGCCAGCCAGACGCGGGCTGTGTAACCGATATGGGGTCACGTGTCACCTTTCCAAGCAATCACCTTCAGAGTCATTGTCTGGGGGGGTCATTAATCCTGAGATTGACCTTGAGAGAAGACAGTAGGTGTCATTCAGCGTGATCCTCCCACCTGAAGCCTGCCCCCATCGCACACTGGACCTGTTGGCCTTAAAGAGAGAGAACCCCCTTCTTTTATTTTTCTCTGTTGGCATCGAGAGTGATCCGGGGGCAGGGAAAGATGAACTGTTCAGGTTGCTGGACAATTCAAAACACTCCACATTGATCTCGTCCGCATTTCTGGTAAACCTCCCCTTGATGTCAGTGGGAGCAAAGCACAGCTTCTGAAATGCTCCATGTATTGCAGGAGCAGGTGTCATTCTGCTAGCCCTGCTGTAAATCCATTGAACTCGCTGCTGTTAAGGTGCAAGATCAGAATGGCCTGAGTCTTAGTGCGGTGATTGACACACCGGGGACCTCCTGCTCTTTAAGCTGGTGCAGCAGAAAGCGATATACATTTTTTAAATAATTGTGGTGGATAGTATCAATGATTATTTTTCTGGTTTTATTGATTGAAATGTTCACAGTTGCAGGAAATTGTGGGACGTCAGACAATGGGGGAGATCAGATAATTATTTAATGATAGTAGATGCTGAGATTCAAAAAGTTAAAGCTTTCTAACCACTAAAACACAAATATGGGCTGTCACATGTCAGACTATACAAAGTAAATATCCCTACCTCGAACTTTAGTAAGTTCTCGAGCAGCATTTTTCTTTCTTTTCCTTTCTGTATATTTCAGTTATTTCTGATGGAAATAATTTTTTTTCTGCTTTGCGTGTGTATGGTGAAATTGACATTTCTTGGCATTCACTGATTAAAAAATCTAATCCTTCCAAGTCTTCCTATAAACCTGACTCAGTTTGCACTACAGAGCCTGGATCTTAAGCTGAAAGCCGTAACAGTCCATAGTCCCTGTGAATGGAGCATAGCCAGGAACGTATAACAAACACACACTGATTGGGGATTATGTTTCCAACTTGTGTAGCCATTTAAACCAGTGCAAAGAGGTGTAAAATGCAGCGTCACCGACTCTCATGATTTGATCAGGAATCTTACGGTATCTAGTGTTTTACTTACGGGACCAGCTCGGGGAGTCATGTGATTACATGAGCCTCTCAGCTTTCAAGAAAAAAAAAAGTAGCTTGCTAGCCCTCCTGTTTGTGGAGGAAAGCTTGGGAATAGACCTGAGTGTAAGCCAATCTCATGATTTTGTGGGCCTGACTCGGGCTATTTTTTGAACATTTGGGGTTGGCGATGCTGAAAACGGTTACCCCCCCAGTGCGGGTGAGGGGCAAATCATTTATGATTATTATGTGCATAACCAGGCCCACATCGCACCAGGTGCTGCACAAACATGGAATGAAAAGAGGGCTGCTGCCTAAGAAGCTTGCAATCTAAAAAGGCAATGGATGGAGACCAATGGGGGAATACAAGGGAACAGTGAGACACTATTGGCCTGCATTGTAGGCCGTAGTCTCTGCACAGCAGCAGCAGTGATTTGCACCCTCGGTGCTGGTGTAAATGACTCCCTGAGGGCAGGACAGAGGGAAATCAGGCTCAATGACTTTTCCTTGAGGACGTGATCATGTCTGCAGGAGGAGGAGGGTGAGGAGTGACTAGAGAGTGGGCACGTGGTAGCCAATCTGCATTTCCATCCCCACTTGGGACCAGTTTTCCAGCTCACTTTAACCTGCGCCCACTTCTCAGTCCTGCCTTGGCTCACTTTGTGTTTCTCTTCCTCCGGTATTTCACAGGCTACCTGACTGTCAGCATTGAGCCGCTTCCACCTGTGGTGGTCGGGGATGCCGTGACTCTGAAATGTAACTTCAAGACGGATGGCAGGATGCGGGAGATAGTCTGGTACCGGGTAAGTGACCGTCGGTTAACCCTCCTGGGACAGGGTCAGGCTGTTCTTGCAGCGCGTGATGTGCGGCTGGAGGGATGTCAGAGGAAAATGTCAGGAGGTTTCTTGGTGATGGAAGCATCGGTTACCCAGCTATAGCCGCCTCGTCCGATCTAAAAGGGGATGAGACAGGAAGGCTTTGTTTTGCTTTTAAATGAATGGCAAAGAAGTAGTTGTGAGATCATCCCTAGGGTCCTTCTGACACTCGCTCCAGTAGTTTTGTGATGTTCCCTCAGTGGCTGTTGGCGCTTGGCACTTTAACTACCAGGGCCTTGCAAAGAATGGGAAAAAGTGGTGGCCGTTTACATCCGCTGGCCATGATGGTGTCTGGAAGATTATTGCTCGGGACGCCCTGTGCTTTCGGCTGTTTGGAGCTGGTGATCCCGGTAGCCCCACCGGAGAGAGGAGACTTCATTCCAAAGCATAGATTTGGCTCCCAGAGTTCAAGGGGTCTGGATCTGGCGTTATACAGCCAGGACCTACCTGCAAAGCTCTGATTTGGATCGGGACTTTCCCAGTGGTTGGAGCTGGGAGTTTCCTTCCCGCCATTCCGTAGTTTCCAATGCGCACAAGTGTGGCCTTATGTCCCAAAAGAGTCTTAAACCGGCCATTGCATGTTATTTCCATGCTAGGGTAGTCGCCTGCCAAAGTATGCATCTCCCTGCCCCCTAGGGAGCTGGAACTGCCCACCATAATGCCACGTCCAGGCCAGGCACAATGCCAGTGGGGTTAGAGGCAACTCAGAGTGATAGAGACAGACCTGCACTGTGCCCAGGGAACATGATCCTGCTCTCTTGTCGGGCCAAAGTGACCTCTCTGCATAAGCAGGTAGCAGACTCTCTTCAGGGAGCCGGGTCAGTGCTGGGCAGAATCATGGGTGAAGGCTGGGCTAGGGCTGAATTGGGAGTAAAAGGAAATCTGGGGCCTGTAACTCTACCCCGGCGAGCACCAGCCAGAACGGGGCGTTTTGCGTTTTCGACGGCTTCGCCCATCTCGCTTGGCCTGTGTTTGGACGGAAATCAGACTTGGCGTTTATCTGCCTTTCCCCTGCGAACGGGTGGGGTGACAGCGGCGAGCCTCTCTGGCCGGGGGATGGAACGGGTAGCTCGCACAAGCACGCAAAGCGCGGTGCATCGGCTCTATTTAAAACAGGAAATCAGGGCGTCGTGATGGCAGGTCAGAGGTGCCGCACGGCCCAGCGTGTGTTAAATGGACGGAGACGCATTTGAAGCCCGGGGTCAGGGATCTCGCCTGCACCGATTGCACAATGAACGGCAAGCCGCGTCCTCCGGATCGATGGACTAATCCGGTGCCCAGGGAAGTGAGAGGCAAAGTGCAAACTGGGGTAAACCAGGCGTTGTGCAGGGCAGGGTTGGCCAACTTATTTCACAGAGCTCTGCCAGCGCCGACCTGCTGTTCCAGTCACTGGTCCCTACCCAGCTCTGCTCCTCAGCCTCCACTCCGCTACGCTGGAATTCACAGCTCTGCTCCTTAATCTCAGCCCCCTGGATTGTACAGGCTGCAGCTTCCCTGGCTGTACAGGCTACTCATGTATAGGGTGACCAGACGTCCCAATTTTATAGGGACAGTCCCGATATTTGGAGCTTTTTATTATATAGGCGCCTATTACCCCCCACCTCTGTCACGATTTTTCACACTTGCTAACTGGTCACCCTACTCATGTATCTCAACCTGTTAACATGTAGTCTTGGGGGGGCTGTGCATTAATGGAGGGCCTGGGAGCCCCTCAAACAACCAGCCAGTTGTGCCAGATGACATCCGTGGTGGTGGTTCTGTGGTGACACCCCCCAGCCCAGGTGTATGGAGGTGAAAGGTGGATGCACTAGCCCTGGTGCTACTTAGCTCCCCAAACACTTAACAAACAAACCCGTTTAGGTTCGCCCGTGGGGCAGCAACATTGGCTTCAGTAGAGCTCCACCAGCCTTGAATTTAGCCCACAGTTCTTTAATCCCCAGACACTTTTCCCTAATGTGCATCCCTCCCTTCCCTACTTCTATCTTCAAAAAGCCCACGGTGGCTGCGTGCGAGGAAATCAGCCTGACAAGGATTTTCAGAGGTGCAGAGGAGATGGGGATAGGATTGCTGGTCTGTGTTTTGCATTCTGGCTGGGAGGATCCAGAGATGTAAGCAGGAAACATTGGAACAGACCCTGCCTTGTTCCTTCGAGGTCTGGGAAGGTGTTCTCCCTTTTCCAGGGTTGTTTGCACAGATGCACTCTACAGTGGAGAGAGAAATCATCAATCTGTGTGTCTGTGTGTGTGTGTGTGTGTGTGAGAGAGAGAGAGAGAGAGAGAGAGAAATCTACCTGTGGGTGTGGGGGCATGGATCAGATATGTAGATGTGGATGTGCTACTCCTGGGAGAATTCTGCACCACTGCGCATGTGGAGAATTCATGTCCCCTGCAGATTTCTTTGCTTCCCCGCAGCAAAATGACTTTCTCGGGAGACGCGAAGGGAAGCCACAAGAGCGGTCATGTGACCCTCCCCAGCAGTATGTTTTGAGTGCCCAGGGCAGCCGTCAGAGAGGTAAATCACTGTGGGGCAGGGGGTGGGACTGGGGAAGACCTGGCTGGTGGCTCCTACCTTGCGCCAGCCTCATCTGCTAATCCATCTGGGCTGGGGAGGATGAGATTCCTTTCCCCCTGCACAGTGGCGCAGAATGCCCTCAGGAGTAATGTTCTGATGATTCATGCATATGGGAGAGGGTGTGATTTGTGTGTGTGTGTGTGTGTGTGTGTGCGCACGCGCACACCCTGTGTATGACTGTTGGTGTGCAAGTGGATGTCATCTGTTTGTGTCTGGACGTGTGGGATCTGAGAGCGTGTACATTTGTGAGAAATGCAAGTGTGTGATCTCTGTGTTTATGTGCAGTTGTGTGGTCTGGGTGTGCGAGATCCATAATTGTCTGTATGAGAGATCCATGTCTGTATAATCTATGTAGATACACTTGTGATCCATGTGGGTGTATGGGTGCACCTGTTTGCCTATGTGTATGTGTGTGCGTAAGTGCATGCAGAAACTGTGTGTGTGTGTGAGAGAGAGAGAGAGAGAGAGAGGTCTGTGTCTCAGATAAAGACCAGCGCTTATTAGCAAACTGTCTGAGCTCATTTATCTCCAGGTCACTTGGACAGCAGAAAAGCCAAAAGGTCTGTTTATATTGCAGGAATGTATTAAACCTCTTCAGAGCATCATGGGAATGTATCTCCACCTGGCAATTTTGTCTGTCTTTTTCCGCACCTCACAAATTGTCCTCGGTGTTTTAGTAGCTGCTGCCCTGGGGTCACAGCAAGCCAGACGCCCCTGGAATGTAGAGAGATCTCTCTGGTGTGATAAACACGGCTGCTTCCCAGCATCCCCGGCTCCTTAGTGCTCCAGCCCCACGTGGTGCTCTGTGTGTGTGTGTGTGTGTGTGTGTGTGTGTGTGTGTGTGTACGTGCCCTCGCATGAGTGTCTAACATGGATTGGCACAAGGAAGCGACCAAGGTAGACTTCGGTTTGATAGCTAGTGTACTGCGCAGAACTGGAGGAGATGCGCATGGAGTACTAGGGATTTGCTTTCCAGGGGATATGTGAGGGACTGGGGCTTGGGACTAGGGACCGAAGATGGGATAGTGAAGACTGTTTCACCAGCCCCCAAGCTAAGGGGAAATGGGGCTGGAGAGCGGATACTGCTCCGGCAGAAGAAGCCAAATAGCGTATTGTGGCATTCGTTCCTTCACCTTGGCCTCCCGTGACACCGACTCGGAGCAGTGGGTTCAGTGTCCATCCCAAACCCACCGTAGTATGAACAGCCTAAGGCTTCCTTCGAGCTTTCTGGGCTCTGCCATTCACACTGCATCCCAATGGACATGACCACTAACACCAACTCCTAATGTGCTCTGCCATGAGCACCGTATCCTCTACCACAGCAGAAGGAGCGATATCAGGGACCGATCGTTATTGTGCTCTGTTATAACTGTTGATCCGTGTGATGGTTGCACTTAGAGAATCCACCAGAATCAGGGCCTCATTGTGTTAGGCGCTGTATGTACCCATACCCTGCTGAACTCTGCCATCAACTCCGTATCCCCTCGGACAGCAGAGGCTGGTACAGTCTCAACCGGTCACTATCCCTTGGGATAACAGGGTTAATACCATGGCCTCGGACAGACACGCTGCATCCAGGAAGGCCCCTGCTGATGATACTCAATCTGCTGGTCTCCTGAACTCTTGTTTGGCTGGTTATAGAATCGTAGGACTGGAAAGGACCTTGCAAGGTCATCTAGTCCAGTCCCCTGCACTCATGGCAGGACTAAGTATTATCTAGACCATCCCTGAGAGGTGTTTGTCCAACCTGCTGTTAAAAATCCCCAATGATGGAGATTCCACAACCTCCCTAGGCAATTTATTCCAGTGCTTCACCACCCTGACAGTTAGGAAGTTTTTCCTAATGTCCAACCTAAACTGCCCTTGCTGCAATTTAAGCCTGTTGCTTCTTGTCCTATCCCCAGAGGTTAAGGAGAACAATTTTTCTCTCTTCTCCTTGTAACAACTTTTTATGTACTTGAAACCTGTTATGTTCCCTTTGTCTTTTCTTCTCCAGACTAAACAAACCCAATGTTTTCAATCTTCCCTCACAGAGCTCATGTTTTCTAGACCTGTCATCATTTTTGTTGCTCTTCTTTGGACTTTCTCCAATTTGTTCACATCTTTCCTGAAATGTGGCGCCCAGAACTGGACACAGTACCCCAGCTGAGGCCCAGTCAGAGCAGAGCGGAAGAATCACGTCTCCTGTCTTGCTCACAACACTCCTGCTACCACATCCCAGAATGTTTGCAGCCATATTGCACCCTGCGCAGCATATGCCCGCACAAACCTGTGCGTTGATTCAGATCATCTGCGACTCCCTTTCCCCTCAGCACTGACCCTTGTTCATTCTGACTCCTGGCTGCTTCTGTAATCTCCTGTCTGTCCTCGGGGACGTGGGAGAGGACCAGACAGAATGGGTGACCGGGATTTGACTGTGTCGGAGGAAGTTTCTGAGCATCAGAGCCGCAGCTTAGTTTGCTGTTAGGCATGAGGACACAAAGATTGTCTTCAAATTCTGTCCGTGCCAGCCCGTCTCAGGTAGCTAAATTTAGCCCTGGAAGTGTGATTTCCAGCCGTCTCCGTCTGACTTAAGCCATGCTGTGTTTAACTGACAAGAGCACTGTTTTTTCCTCGCCGTGGAAAGATTAAAGGTGAACGTGCGCTCCGCTGAAAGGGAACTGCAACGACAGACTCATTCTGAAACTAAATCAAAGCGCTGGGATTTTTCTCCTTCCTGGCTTCTCCCCAGTTTATGGCACCATGGCCCGTGCTCTGTTCCAGCCAGGCCCAGTGATTTGATGGGAATCTTTCCAATAATTTCAAGGAGCTTTGGATCATGGCCTTGGAGAGCAGGTGTGAGCCGGAGGCAGATCAGGTCTCTTATTAGCGAATTTAGTGCCAATGAAAGATTGGTGGATGGACAGCCCTGAAAAGCCACGTCCTTGGTTTATCCACAGAACAGGGGCAGCATCAGCGGTCGTGACACATTCCCCCTCCACCCCCACGCCAATGTGCTTGGAGCCCGACCTGCAGAGACCACTTGGAAAAGGCAGAGATGGTTTCTCAGGTGTGAACTGAAGACAGTGGATTTACACCAGCTGAGGATCTGGCCCTGCAGATCTTTAATCCAATCTCTAGCTTAATTTTTGATGGTCCATTTACTGCAGTTCGGACACTCGGCAACGTAGGCGTGACCCCTCCTCTCCTTTCCTCCTCTTCTTTCGTTCCCTTCTTTTTTCTATGGATTTTTCCATGGCAGATGCTGAAAGCTCCAGTCGCAGTCTCCTGCTCACTTAAAAATGAATGATGCTCTTGAGTGAGCTGGTGCAGAGATGCAGGGGCTGTGGAGTTATATTTACACAATTTGTAAATCATTCTGACAAGGCTTTTCTGCAAGATGCTGGCACCAGTTGTGCAGGGCAGCTTCGTCCCTTGTGTGGTTTGTTTTAAAGAGGCGAGAAGGGCCCTTCCTTGTGGCAGCCCAGGTTGACGCCAGCCGAGGATCAGGCCCATTGCTGTGTATGTCTCCAATCAAACAAAGTTTGCGTTGCTTTCACCAGGTCAGAGTGGCCCAGAAACAAATTTGTTTCCTGCTTTCCAAGCATTTTGCACGGGTGGAAGATACCAGCCTGGGTTTCTTCGCCTTCCTGCCACAAAGGCTAAGGGACATGCCCAATGCCACAAAAGCGCAAGTGCCAAGATTAGAACTCAGAGCCCCGAGCCTCTTGCTCACTGCACTCAACCGAGCTGCCCTCCATACATCACAGCTGCTCGGCAGGAAAGTTATGTGGGGTAAAACATGCTCGGAAAGCCTGCATCCCTAGTCAAGAAAACACGTTTGATTTTAAGCATGTGCTGAAGTCCCACGGAAGTCAATGAGACTTGAACCTGTGTCTAAGTAACTCATCTAGAGCTGCCTCTTGTGTGTCCCAGCGGCACGGTGCATGGGTCCAAAAAGGGGGCTGGTAGGCTCCTATGCAGTGAAGTGGATAAGGGTCCCTCTACACTGTACCCTAAGTCTGGGTCTGTGGAACCCAGGCCCATAGACGCCGTGTTTCCAGGGATGGCTCCGCACTTGAGTGTCCACACTGCAGTGTAAACCTGGGTTTACAATTGCTAGCCTCGGGGCTTGCAGCTGTGCTAATGTCCACACTGCACTGTGCAGCCCTTCTAACTCGGGTCTCTGGCTTGACCTGTATCCACACTGCAAAATCACAGGGCTTGGACTCGGGCTCTGACCCACCCCCCGACCAGATCATAGGCCCCGGTTCCTGAGCGTTTGCTGACCCGAGTCAGACTGATTTGTGTGTGGACAGAAGTGGGGCTTGGGCTCAAACCTGAGTCAGAGCCCAGGCTTAGTGTGCGGTGTAGACATAACCCGAGAAACCGCAAACAGATGACAGACCAGAGGACTCCACTTTGATTGGCCTTTTCTCTGAGCTAGGAAAAAGCATCACAAGGGAGCAATGCAGCTTTGGAGGTCCAGGGATGCTCTTTACTCCCCGTATTTAAAATGACTGCCGGAACAGCAGCCGCCATCCTCGCGCACCCGGGAAAAGGGGGAACGTTCAGAGATAAAAATAAAAGCCGGGTTATTTCCTTCCACCTCCTCTCTCGATGGCTGTTCAAAATGAAGAGTGTAATTTGCTTGGCCGCCCCAGCACATCATCTTATCACCAAGGGCTGGAGCGCGTCTCCGAATGGGGAGGATTATGCAAATAGGAAATCCGCTTTGGAGAAAGTGGGCTAATCCAATATTACAGAGCAGGGCTGCGACTGAGCGGAAAAGGGAAACAAAATGAGAAAAAGAGAACGGAACGGGGGCGGGGGCGAGAACTCACCAAGGGCTAAATGCCCCCCCCTGTGCAAAAAGCCAGAACTGATGCAGCAGTAAAGCCCTCAAGCAATGCACAGGGCTTGTGCTGCACCCTTGGCACAGGGTGAATGTCACCCAAATGGGGTGGATGTGGTGGAATAATGGGGAGAGAGACTTGCTTGGCCAGCTGGACTTTTTGAATACCCTAATGCCGAGCCCCGTCCACGCCCCATGCTGGGCAATGGCTGCTCCGTAGCAATCCGCTGCAGAAAGGGATTTCAGCCAGCCGCTATCCCCAATGCAGGTGCTGGAGCCAGGGGCGGTTCCAGGCTCCAGCGCACCAAGCACATGCCGGGGGTGGCAAGCCACAGGGGGCAGCCTGCCGGTCGCCGTGAGGGCGGCAGTCAGACTGCCTTTGGTGGCATGCCTGTGGGAGGTCCGCTGGTCCCGCGGTTTTGGCGGAAATTTGGCGGCGGGTACGTCGAAGATGCGGGACCGGTGGACCTCCCGCAGGCGTGCTGCCGAATCGGCGTTACCAGCGGACCTCCCGCAGGCGTGCTGCCGAAAGCCGCCTGACTGCTGTGCCTGGGGCGGCAAAATACATAAAGTCACCCCTGGCTGGATCCCATCATATCTCATTGATTGAGATGAGTCAGTATTGGGAAAGAGTCCTCAGAAAGTGGGGGCGGGGGGCTGGGGTGCTCACTGGGGGTTCTGCCCTCTGTGTGAGATTCCCCCTGCAGATGGCTGTATATTTACAGAACGGGCTATGCTGACAATGCACCTTTTTACGGCTATAACTGAGCTGAAAAATAGGTGTATTTAACACCAGGTTTAACTACATCTGCTTTTGAAGAGACACAGCTAGAGCGGTGCAAAATCTGAGCACAAACAAGCGTGAATTCGGCTGCCCAGCAATGCTGTGGGCTGTTCAATAAATGCGACTTTGCACCCCAAAGGAGGCTGCATTCCAGGGGCTGATACAGGTTTGATGTCGCTTTCAGCTTGGGATGAAAGGTGCTCCAGCAGGGCAAGACAGAGCTATGTTATGATTGAAGGCTATTCACCATGCTTTGAAATCTCTCTTAAGGTTCATACGGACTTTAGAAACCCCTCTCACACTCTAACAATGCACCGTAGATCAATGCAAATGGTCTTACACACATACACAAAAGCCAGTATATATATATGAAAAAGGATGGGAAAGATCTTTGTACCAAACAGAATTATATGCTGGGTAAAGAATAGCTTAAAGGTACAGAGCCCATTATTAGTGGAGCTTTGAACAATAAGGAGGTATCAAGAAAAAAAAATCCTACAGGAAGAACTCCTATTTCATCAGAAGTCACCAGCCCAATTAGCCGTCTCTGTCCCCCGTCCCTCCTTTGCCGGCAAACATACAACTAAAGAGCTGGGCTTTCAGACCCAGGGAAACTTTTAGTTGGCCAAGCTTCCTCTGATGAAGCCACTTCCCCCACTGTGTTTTTCATGTTCAGTCAGAAACGCTGCCAAGTGCTACCTGCGGGAGTTGGAAGGATTCAAAGATTACGCGACAGCTGCAAAGTTTCTCAAAAAGTGGGTCAGGAGATGAATTGCATCCAGATCTCCGCGTCCTTCCTAGTCTTTCCTTTGTTATGAGCCATTTCATTTTGCCCTCAGCCAGTTTCCCAATAGGTGGTACCCGGGTTTAAGAGGGGGAGCTGCCCTGAATCTAAGC
Source organism: Mauremys mutica (assembly GCF_020497125.1). Lineage (NCBI taxonomy): Eukaryota > Metazoa > Chordata > Testudines > Geoemydidae > Mauremys > Mauremys mutica. The sequence continues at coordinate 15,731,368 of NC_059092.1, read as the reverse complement.
CACAATCAATACTGTCAACTTTCAGTCTCCAATGGGATAACAACATGCAGCTGTTAGGATAATCCCAGGGATGTATTTTCCTTGGACATTCCAGATGGGCAGAGGATTTATTTTGTTGCACAAGTATTCACTAGTGAAATCATTTTCACAAGCATTGGTGAATATCACTCTGGGCAACATTGTAGCAATTCTACTGTGGCCTTAGTGGTAAAAATGGAAGGAGAATCTGCATTCTAAGGGGGAAAGTTAGGAATATTTTACAAACGTTCCATGGTGGGAATTTGTGATTTGCTCAGAAAAACGGTGTCATCGTCACATTGAGAAAAGGGAAGTGTGGGTGGGTAGTGCGGCAGTTTTCTGTTTGCAGAAGCTGATTTTCTGCTTTACCAAAAACTCAGTCTGGGATTTTCATTTATGGGCGGTGAGAACCGTTTTTGGCTCCTAGTCTAGGGTGAAGCATGTTCAACAGTTGGCCAAATTACTTCTGCCTACCTAGGTCCCTTTGGAAATCCCAGAGAACGCATTTCCCTTCCTTCTCCTCGCTACGAAAAATACTTTCCAGTACCTGTTTAAAGAACCCTATTGGTTTTGTCCCGTGTGTATTTTCTAGGACTTTTCCATAAGGGCAGGGTTTGGCAATTACATGCAACTGCAGTCAGACCCCCAAGAACTGTAGCCTTTTCAGCTCTCAACCAAGCAGGCATGGGCTGTGTCAGTCCTTGGATGCTCCAGCGTAGGCTGTAGTTTGGTTGGCGGCACTTCTCGCTGTCCGGACTGAGCCAAGAGGAGATGGCTAGATTTGCATCTTAACCCGCTGTGGCCGTTACAGATCGCAGGGTTTCAGAAGAACAGTGTAACCCCAACGTCCTGGTCGGATTCCACCTTGGAATCTGCCTACTGGAAGCCTAATCCTGTGAGGTACTGAGGACCTCCAACTCCCACTGAACTTGCTTCTGCAGATAAGACTCCAAAACCCCTCCTGCAGCGTCAGCTGACATGTTCTTTGCTTCCTGTCTGAGGGTCCAACCTCGTAAACATTGTCCTGATGAATAGTAACTTGACTCACATGCATCAGTATTTGCAGGGCTGGGGCCTTCAACTGTAGCGTGGTCCTTAAAGAGCTGTGATGTTTCACCCCAGTGCTGCTTGCACCCTCCGCGGTGGAAGAAGCTGTATTTGCATGTCGTTGTAGGATGCAAGGGGCTACTGAAATATCGGCGAATCGACAGACAGCGTCAAGGTTGATAGGGACCATTCCGTTCCTTTCTGTATTTTGAAGCCAGAGTGCCCGCTTGCAAATCTGTTTGCAAAGTCTGTATAATTTTCTGAACTCCGAGAGAACACAGGGATGTGCCAGCAATAGAGCTGAGATCAGAAGAAATCATTATGGCACTGTACCAAAGGCTGGTGAGACTGCAGCTGGGATATTTGGGAACCGTACTACAGAGAGGATAATGAAGAATCGGAAGAGGTGCAGAAGAGGGTAATTGGGCTGATAAAGAGTCTCCGGGGTTAGCATTACGAGGAGAGGAGAGGGTAATTAAGTTTATATTCATTAAAAAGAGGAGATTAAGATGGGACATGATTCAGCTGTAAAAAATCTGGAGAACAATTGAGAGGGTGGATGGCACGGATCTATTGCAGAAGGAAGATGGGATCAGAGACAAGAGGGAGCATGAACTGAGTCGGAGGCGGGACGGCGCGTGAAGGGAGCTCAGGGCAGCATTCTGACACCCATGGAGTGATCACATCACGAAACATGCATCTCCCCAGTGAAAACGCAGGCACCTACCATGGCAGCGGTTAACGCTAGGTACATACGGTAGGTGCTGGTGCCTAGAATTGCAGATGGGCCTCACTAGAAGCATTTCAGTCTGGAAGGAGGAAACAGGAGGCTTAGAGGATGGGACTCAGAACAACGGACTCAAAGCTATTGTTCCTTTAAAAACAATAATTCTAGGGGCCCAGGTCTCAGGAGCGACCCTACAATAACAAAGCACAAGGACTGCAGCCCAACATTCATGGGCTGGCCTAGAGAAACAAACAAACAGAAAAGAGACTTTGTCTAGAACCTGTGAAAGACCCGACAATGCCAAGCCAGTGGGATGCAGCCAGAATTAATGGGCAGCCCTACAATAATAGATCATAGGGCGTAGCCTAGTCCTTATAAACAACCCTACAATAACAATACAGAAGATGCAATATAGCCCCCAAGAACACCCCTGCAATAATAACCCAGTGGGTGCATTCTTGGGCAGCCCTACAATGACAAACCATCGGACGTAGCTGAGACCCTACAATAACAAAACAGGGGACAGAGCACAGTATTCGTGCAATGCTGCGATTACAAACATCACCGTGCATGTGCAAAATTCTGTAGCAAATGAGTGAGTGCAACCCATTGCTCTGGAGAGACCCTACAATAACAAACCCATGGGCATGTGCAACGGAGCAGGAAAAAACATCCGTAATGAACAGATTTCAATCTCAAACTTCCAAAAATCCCTTCGCAGTCTCCCTTAATACTCAGCAATGCTAAGATTCCCTGGGCTAAGCAGATCAGTTCAGCAGCAACCTTAGCTGACCCCACAGGAGACGAGGGGGTTGGTAATGGAAAAGGCTGCGTTCTCATCACTGCGGTCTGATTTTCCATGGGACTAGCCAGGGCTGGACGTTTGGGGATTTTGGCATGTGGGCAGGTGGATGCGATGGTGACACCTGGTCCCTGAAAGCTGCCCCTGATCAGACCCTGGGCTGCGCAGGGTGCTAGGACGGTGCACCTATGACATTCTGACTCCCAATCCTGTGCTCTAGACACTAGGTCTTCCTCCTTCTTTAAACTGAGCTCACCCCGGCTTTGATCCTGACATCTCTCGCACGCTCAGTAACATCCCCATAGACGAACAAGCCAGATGGCTCCATGCAATTTTGACCTGTGTTTCTAGGAGTTTTTCCCTTTCCGCCGCCTTGTCGCTTGCCCTACAAATGTTCACGATAAAACAACAGCGACGGGACAGGGAGCATCTCACCTCCGCGTTGTTGGCCTGAATCCGGACCAGGAGGGGCACAACAAGAAAGCCATTAGGAACTGATGGCTCTCCGCAGCCCCGGGTAGAATAGTTTGGCGACTTCAGCTTAGTTGCTAGCAGATTTGTGCTGCCGCATTGGTTATCACTAGGGTGACCAGACAGCAAGTGTGAAAAACCGGGATGGGGGTGGGGGGTAATTGGAGCCTATATAAGAAAAAGCCCCAAAAATCAGGACGGTCCCTATAAAATTGGGACATCTGGTCACCCAGGGCAAACTTGGGCACCTGGATGCCATTACCCAGGCCCCCAGAATTATTTGAGGATCCTTTATTCTCCTGCAGATTGGGTTGGCGGAATTCGGCATTGTCTCGTCGAAATCAGCTCCCAGGGACAAATTGGGATTCTGAGCACCGGCACCATGAGCACTAATTGGCCTCCTTGCTAGGAGTGTCAGCAAAGAGGCCCGGGGCTGAGTGGACGATGCGATTCTGTGGGTAGTGAGACACCCGCAGGCTGTCTGGTGCCTTAGTTGACGCTGAAAGGGAACATGGGAGCTCGGAGTTGAAGGAGTGACGCCCGTTTGACTCGGAGGCTGGGAGGGGTGAACGCGTGTTGCAGGGAACTCTCTGTGCAGGAAACGAGTCTGCCACAGGCTTAGCTGGAGACCTTCGCTCAAGCCGTAGCAGGTCCTGCTTTTAGCTCCCCAGATCCCTGGTTCAGTGCTTGATGCTCCAGCCAAGATGGACATAGCAGGTGAGCGCGGTTTAGCTCTGCCCTGTAGGGGCCTGAATTTTAGACTTCAGATGAACACGTGGTGCATTCTGTGGAAGATGAATGCACACCTCTAAGGCCAAGCTTTGGCCCTGACTTAACTGATATCCATGTAGCAAAGGCTGAGCTCCTGCTGCAGCGACAGTGCTATTTTGAGAGGGGAAAATAAGCTGTCATCTTTCCTCGCTTGTGCCCGACCTTCCTCCGTCGTCAGCCTCCTGCTGGGCGCTATTGTCTGTAGAAGGCAGCATACACAGAAGCACCAAAGATCTCATTCCTTTCATCAGAGTGCCTGCGGTTCCCCGTTTCAAGGCAGGAGGAGATGCTAATAAATACTGAGCCAAGACAATGCATCTGGATCCAGAGCATTTTGATAAATCAAAAGTTAAAGAAAAGGAAATCAATGCAGGTACGCTGGGGTGAAATGGTCACAGCACATCTCCGTCCATGTGACGGGGGATAAACCAACCATCAGCATGGCCCATTGGCTCCTGCTTGCATCCTTTGGCAGTGCAGCTAGAGGTTCAAAATACACCGGGCCAGCTGGTATGAACTGATGCAGCGGGACTAGGTCAGTGACACCAGCTGAGAATTTGACCCAACGCTTGCCACTATAATGGCTGCTCCAGCTGGTAAACAGGCAGCGATCTGCCACTCTGCAGGCTGGCCGTAAATGAACGAGAGACTCGGCCTTCAAGCGAAAAGCCAGTGCCATAGAGATGCAAACTGACCGGTTAGGTGGCGCACCCAGAGGATGGGATTTAGAAATGCTGCAACCAAACTGAGCCACAGCAGAACCAGAGGCAGAGGTGGATAAACCACAACCTAACTAATGGTAACCCAGTTGGGTCTGGGAAGAGAACCGAAGAAAGGAGAGTGGTAATATAAAGGACACAGTGATTTTCAAGGATCACCAAGAGGTGCTGGAACAATTTTACAATTCACAGCCTTTTATTACAGAGCAAAAACATGCCAACCACGCAAGAGATTTGCAGCGGTGGAAGGAAAGCCGACAACTAAGCCAGGGGCTTGCTGTTTAGAAATGAGGGGTGGGACCAGAGCTGCAGAGGTTGGCTCTCCATGCACGCTGCTCCGGAATTCAAGCTAAGATGCAGAGCTTTGTTCCAGGCCTGTCTCTGTCAATAACACAAGCATAAAAACTATTCTGAGACCAAGAACTTTTTACTCGCCTTGCAGTTGGAACAATCAGACTTTTTTCCTTTCAGACAATGGGTCTGATTCTGGAGTTAGCATCCGTGATGCACAGCGAGCAGCTGCAATAGCTGTCGGAGGTAACAGAAACAACATCCTGCAGCATCTCTCGAAGGATCAGCTCAACCGAAAATACAAATGTCTTCAACTAGCTTTACTTCTTTGCCATTTAGATAAAACGACCCCCACCCACCACACATGTAAAATCTCCTTCTTAATTTCCCAGTAATCTAGGTCTCCTCCTGCACTACGTGTGCTGTAATAATCCTGCTCCTCCTCTCTCTCCGTGCTGGACTCTGTGTCCCAAGAGCCGCTGAGTTACATGGCTGCTAAGCCTTCCCTTGTGCTCCTCTGCACCACAATCCTGCACTCAAGTATCCGTCTAGCTCTTGGGGGCCCCCCCTTTTTCAGCCACTCACGTGTGCCTTGTGCACAAGCAGATGGGATCCTTGACCCCGGCTTTTGCAACATTTTACTGACCGTGCAAGCAAATAAATGTCTCCCTGGCCCTGGTGCCTGAGGGACGTGGCCAGCAAGAGGTGCTGGCATGAGGCAAACCTGAAGGCTCCTTTCCCGCCTCCGCTTTGGCTTCCTTCTCTGCCTGCTCAGGGATTTACCCAAAGCGCCTCAATTTGTTGGCCTATTGTACCGTGTCTGTAGAAGCCAGAACACCCTTTTTTCTCTTCTCAGCGGGCTTTCCCTGGAAGCCAGGCAGCTTAAGGGCTTGAAGAAAGTGCTGCTGCAGGAAGCAGAATGTACTTGGAGGCTCCTTGCTGTTGGGCGCTGAAGATAAAGCAGATTTCTGGCCCAGTGATTTTATGTTCCAAAGGCAGCAGGAGGTGTGTGGGCAAGAGATTGGACCAGAACACAGGGCTTCAGGGTGGGATTTATCTGTCTACTCTGGGGTATTTCTGGAGTGCTTATATACCCTGGTGACGTGTGTTGTAGAGGTAAATAGAGCCCGCCTTGAATCCTGGCTGGAAGGTATTCTGGTCCCATTTCTCTTGCCCGGGCCCTTAACAGCTCAATCAAGCCTTAAAGAAACGAACCCAAAGGCAAATTCTCAAAGCTGTGCATGCAACGCCCTCTATTCGTGCTCCTCCTTGGATAGCGAACACACCCGCTCATTTTCTCGGAGCAAGTTAGGTGGCCACTTTGGAAAACCGGACAATGACTCCTGAGCGGCTATAGCCATGTGGGGCCAACAGCTGAGCTGGAGGAACTGATTCATAGATTCTAGACTGGAAGGGACCTCGAGAGGTCATCGAGTCCAGTGCCCTGCCCTCATGGCAGGACCAAATACTGTCTAGACCATCCCTGATAGACATTTATCTAACCTACTCTTAAATATCTCCAGAGATGGAGATTCCACAACCTCCCTAGGCAGTTTATTCCAGTTTATTATGCAATTGGACGAATGACGGTGGTCCTGGGGGAAGCAGGAGCTGGGACTGCTCCTCGCACTGGACTGCAGCCTCAAGCAGCTCAGTGGAAGGAGGAGTGTGTGAGTGTCTAAAACCAGTGATGGATCTAAACTCCCTTCAGGGAAGTTTGGTCCCAGATCCAGGTCCGAACTTAGCCACTGGCCTATTCCTCCATAAGGAGCTGACCTGACAGCTCAGGTTCGAGTGCTCTCGATCCAAACTTCATGGCTCGGCTTCATCTCTAGCTAAACCAGAAGAATTGTCAATCAGCGCGTTGGGTGCTTCCTCATTGTTTGCTGCAAAGTTAATAATACTTAGTCCTTTAAATTAGCTAGATCCTTGTAGTGCTTAAGTCTCAAAGCCCTCAAGTGAGCTGTGCATTACCATCCTCGTTTGACAGATAGAGACACCGAGCCAGGTTGAGTGACTTGCCCATCGCCACGTGGCAGAGTAGGGATTAGGACGCAGGATTATGCAGCTTCTCGCTCGGCGTTCAGTTCGCTGGACCAGGCTGAAGCGAAAGCTTTGCTCCAAAGGATGCTGAGTCAGCCTTGTCGGAGCTGCTGTTCCTCGCCATTTTCTTTTCTTTTTTTAAAACCTGCTGCTGTTCACAAATGAATGCGGAAATCATTCCCAAAGTCTCCAGAGCCAGATCTCTGGACCAACTGAAACCTGTTTGGCATAGGACCTGAGGGAGGGGGACTCCCACCTTTATTCTCCCCCTTCCCCCATCCAGAGCCCAATTTGGTCCTCAGCCCAATTTAGAGTAGCCACGAGGCTGCTCTAACTTTCTCCTGACTGCAATGGTCTCTAAGGCTACACCCCTTCCCACCTTCCCTTGACCTTGTACCTGACAGAGGGGCCAGAAAAGGGTGATGGGAGCTGGCTACCCGGGGATTCCTAGGAAGCTGGTTAAGCCAGTATCGTGGCCACTTTTTGCCATTGTAGGGGCACAAAAAGGTTGTATCTGGCCCCTAATATTCCCCTGAGCCTGTATCTTGTTACTGATGTAAGAAATGGAGGGAATGGCACTGGGGCGGGGAGCTTTCTATCTCTCCATCGGCCATGTTTCCAAGCCATGAGGCAGCCATTTTCTCAGCTCCAATGATATTATCATCCCGGACAATAGGAAGGTGAAAGGACACAATTCTTACCATTTAAAAAAAAAATCCCCTGAGAGATGGGCCCCAGAGGTAGAGGTGGCTGCACGTTGCCATGGAGACCTCTTCCCGGCCCTGACCGCCCCAGCGGGTGGACGCGGTGCTCATACAATAAAACCCCCCCTTGAGAGATGATTTATACTCCTGCTGCACTTATCAGTGGTGGCCAGAGACGGGAGGGGGGCTGGATGCTGCTAGCTCTGCAGTGGCCCCCTGGCTGCGTCCGCGTGATAAAGAACAGAGGGAGCTCGCCGCCTCGGGACGCAGCCATGAAAGGGCCTTTCCACGGGCAGTCGCCGAAGTCGCAGGCACATGGGCCAGAGCGACATAGGGCAAAGGCTAGACCCAGCCTGCCCTTGGCCCTCTTCGCCCCATCCCCGCTTGACTGGGCACATGCAACCCTGATTCCCGGTCGGTTCTTCCCTGCGCTGAGCAAAGCTGCCTGGGGCTCACACGTCCTGTATTCTGGGGCTGGTGTGGCCTGAGATGTAGGTTAAAGCCTCCTCGGGGCTGCTCTAGCTTATCTTCTGCTTCCCGTGGCACCCCTGCAGGCTGTGGAAAGCAGAGAAAAGCCACCACCCAAGGTGTTCCAGCCAGGCCCCATTCCTACCTCCCCCTCACCCCACGTCTCCCTTTCACCAGGGGATGAGAGCAGAGCCAGGAGAATCGGCGCTGAAGTCTCTATAGCCGCTGAGAGACAGCGTTCTGTTACTTCCAATAGTCCCCTGCACCTTGCTCCTGGCCGGCCGCTCGCCAGGAGAAATGCGTTGCTTTCCGGGTTTGGGTACAAACTTCAGGCCTGGTTTTGCCCAACGGTCTAACCTTTTGGTGAGCCGGCCCCTGCGTGGGTCTCCAGCGAGCCAACCCCGCCCACGGTGCTGCTTTGGGTAGAAACAGAGACAAGCCCAAGTTGCTTGGGGCGATGGGTTGGAGGAATGGAGACTTCAGCTTTGCGAGCTGGGTTTTGGGCCAGTCCCTTCCTTGGCTTTGAGGCGATTTCCCCAGAGTTTTATAGTATTCGGCTACCTATCAGCTGGGCTCTGGGCTGATGTCCCAGGGGGTGAACCCCTGTCTTCCAGAACTATCCGCACGAATCTCTACAGCTTGAGCTAAAGAACCAGGCCGGCCAGTTGTGAGCTGCCTCTAACAGACTCCAATCCTCTGTGGATTGGGCACAATGCGGGCGCCGTAACCTGTGCTGATCACTGACTTAGACGTTCACCTAGGAAATCCAGCTCTGTGCCAAGGGCCTCAGGGGTTTACATGACACGTTAGTGGTGCATAGACTTTGGATGTAAATCAGTGCCCAGGGCTCCTGTCGGGTCTCTGAACTGGGCTGCATCGTCGCCTTAGAGAGCTTGGATTGGTGCATTGGGATGAAAATCCCAGGTACTTAGCCTGTCAGATCTACAGTGCTTTCCACTCTTCCTCGCTGCTTTTGCCATGCCCTGTATCGTGCAGGTGGGTGGGACAATGAATAATCCTCCAGCATCGGCTTGGCTTTAGCTTTTTCCACCTTGCGCCCACTTGCCTCGCATTTGGCCCACTGGCGGCTGGCCCTGTGCATGGGCTGTGACGTTGTACGAGTGAACCGGGCCTCTTTGACTGAGCAGCTCTGGTTGAAAGCCGCGTCTGGCTCCCTGGAGTGACGCTTCTGGTGCACGGTGTCCGCAGAACCCCCCCGCCTCTGGATTCCCTGACGCTGGCACTTGGCTTGTGTCCTGCAAATGACACCATCTCCTGTGCTGCGGGATGGTCTGTTGCCAGGCAGATCAGACAGGGATGTACACGGCTACTCCTCACCGCTTGCCTTCGGGCTGAGCAGCCGTTAACCAGACTTTAAAAGGAAATGGTGCAAAACAAACCTTCCTTTTAAAAGTAAAACCACCACGGTGAACCGAGCAAAGCGTGTGAACAACACGAACCGCTGGGGAGAGAGCGGGAGCGTGTGCAGCTCCAGGGAAGGGCCTTTTTCTCTGGGTCACAATGATACGCTGCAATACCCAAGAGCGGGTTGGGCCTTCGAAACGCTTGGCAGGCATGGAGGGGCCATTTAAGCCGAAGTCCCCTCCCCTGCTGGTCTGAGAGTTTGGCCTAGACGTTGATGGCACGGTGTGGCTCTTGGGTAACTAGATGAGGGGTGGGTGAGAGAGAGAGCGCACGCATGTCAGCACAGCTGTATGGGAGCGTGCAACATCTGTTGCATGGGACGTGCTTTTGAGTGCCTCCGTTGCACTGGGCATGCTCAAAGAGGCCATTTCCTGTGTGAGCGGGTGGCTGTGCCATTCGTGGGGCCCTCCAGTGCACAGGGTCGCGCCCGCTTCCTACGCACGCCTGGCACATTGGACATTGCTGGCGGCGGCAGCGCCCGGGTGCAGTGGTTGCGCTCAAGGTTTTTGTTTCCTGGAGCTCATTTTCCTGCTGGCTCAGGTGCCCGAGAGGAGCATGGAGCTTGTTCACGGAGCCGATGGGGATGCGCCAGAGATGCCATCCTGGTGCAATAGTCCTACTGGAGAAAGGAACTATGTGGCTGCGCCTGCGGTTGCTTCATCCAGCGTAGATGATGCTCATGCCACTGGGACTAATTTGCTAGCAGGGGGCATCTTAGCATCTGCAAACTTCCCCTGCAGCAAAGCAAGCTCCATAAACCGGGCTGTTACCTGCCTCACAGCAATGTGGTTACGTTCTCCATGCCAGGAACGCCTCTTTATGGATAGAGCAGGATGCCTCAGCTCTTTTCCCGAGGTCGTCATTGACTCTCTGTGTAACCTTAGGGTACGATTTTGCAGATGCGTCCACCTCCTTGTGGGCGTCTCAGTTCCTTGGCTGTCAAAGTTGAGCCTCGCGGGAGTCTGATTTTCAGAGCTGAGATTGACGTCATTTGGAGATGTGGGTGTTCAGCACCTCTGAAAATCAGCCTCTGCCGCCAGTTGGGCGTCCACTCTTGAGGATCCCCAAATTAACTGACGCCTTACAAAATGTTGCCTTACTGTCTTTGTGCCTCAGTTTCCCCATCTGTAAAAATGGGAGTCATCTCTGCTTACCCCAGGCTAAGGGAGGGAAATTTGGCTCTAACCTGAGGGATGGCTCAAGTTAGGAAGAGTCAAGGGGGCGGATCATGTGTAAACCTGAACCACAGTGGGCTCCACCCTCACACATTTCAGCAATCGCGGCAGGACACAGAAAGTGGGCTGGTGGTGCTGGGTCTACTGGGGTAAGCTCCATCTGTGCCGGGCGTGATGCGGCTAGCTTAGCTTCGGGGTGGGACAAATGAAAGAGATGCTGGGGCGCATATGATGGGGGCCAGGGCTCAAATACTTTTACATTCATAACATACAGCAAGCCCAGAAGTGCCGGGGCTCTGACCTGCCAGGCCCGGAGGTGCCGGGGCTCAGCCCTGGCACAAATTAAGCACTGTGACTATCCCAGAGTGAGCATAGCATGGCGAGGCCAGGATCCTGTATCCTTCTTCTCCATCAGCCGCCGTGAGGCTGCCAGTGGCCAATGGGAGCTGCAGAGCTGGTGCTCGGGGCTGTGCTGTCGGACTTTTAGCAGCCTAAAATCTCCCGGTTTGGCTTCAGTAGCCTCCGGGAGATAGAGCCCGACTCCAGGAGACTCCCAGTGAAACTGGGAGGGTTGGCAGCCCTACGGCCCAGTCCTCCCACAGCACTCCTGCCCAGAGCCAGCACAGCAGTAAAGCACAGTCACGCCCGCTCTACAGAGAGCGTGTGACCTGCTCCAGGCTGCCCATCCGCTCTGCTTCAAGGGAAGCAGCGGAGAGGCTAAGGGGCGACGGGCGGTCAGCGCCATCTCTGAAGCGCGGCATATTAGTGCCTCGGAGGGTGTGTTAGGTTTGTCTGTGCTGCCAGCGGAAGGTGCGTCTGGAACACAGGCAGGCCTGTGCTGGCTTTAATCCAGCTAGCGTGGGTAACAGTAGTGTTGGCATGGGCTGCCGTACGAGCTAGCAAGCCACGGGCATACCCAGGCTCCCCAGTGGGCTGGTACTCAGACAGGTAACCCAGGCCCCCGTCTAGGGTGACCAGACAGCAAATGTGAAAAATCAGGATGTGGGTGGGGGGTAATAGGAGTCTTTTTTTTTTTTAAATATAAACACCCAAAATCGGGACTGTCCCTATATAATCGGGACATCTGGTCACCGATGTCTTTGTGTCTTTGCTACTATTGTTACCTGTGCCAGCTAGATTAAAGCTACCTCAGGTACGCCTACCTGTGCTGCAGTCACACCTTCACTTGCAGTGTAGACACCCCCCTTCCCTCCCATGCACTATCCGACCCTGGGCAAGTCACTTAAGCCTCAGCTTCCCACCTGGAAATCATGCTTCTTCCTTCCTCTTTTTCCTTCGCACTGCATGCTCTTTGGGGCAGGGGCCGTCTATGTGCATCCAGTGCTGGCCACCAATCTCGGCTGAGGCCTTTAAGTGCTACTGTAATAATACCGAGGGAGAGAACTCACTAGGGGAGGGGTAGTGCTGTGTGGAGAGGGAGAGCCAAAGAGGAGGAGCAGAAAAATAAATTGGAGAAGGGCCAGGGTCCTGGAATTTTGGGCATGGCCAGCAGAGGATGCTGGGAACATGGATGGGACATGGGAATCCCGAGAGAAGGGCATCCCCACTTTTTGTCCATATTCCGACTCCTAATTTCAGCTAAATGCAGCCACCTCAGGGGTGGAACCCAGCAGCTGTGTAACAGTGCGCAGAACAGTAGACTAGGGAAGGAAGCGAAGGCGAACGCCAGCCTCAGTGCAGACCAGATGCACCTGGGTGAACCTCCATCGCCTTCCACAGACCCTCACCCACGTACGGTGAGTCTGACAATGATCCACTGCGGGGGGACCTTAGACGGGGATGATTCACCCCATGTGGAATGGGGCCGGGACACTGGACGCTGGCGCCTCAGCTCTGGCAGAAATCCAGCTGGATCTTTAATTATGGCCTGTAACTTGGATATGTGTCGCCCCCAAAAGCAAGGGGGTGTCATTCCATTAACGGAGGCATGAAGATCCCGGTAACGGATGGCCGGTGGAAATCTGCACACTTGACAACTCTTCCGTTTCCTAGCAACCCTGCCAAAGGTACTGCCCCCTACAGGCAGTGACAGCTCCCTGCGGCATGGGGAAGAGTGACTGTGCCAGCTACATGCGCTGTCTCTCACTCCCTCCTCTCAGCCTCGGACAAGGTCACCCCAGTACCCTCTTCTTTGCTGTTCTCTCTCAGGGGCGTGCAGGGGAGAACAGCGTGTCTTTGTCAGGCACGTAGAGATGAGAAACAGAGCTGCAGTCGCAAGACAAACTTCCAAGACTTGGAGTCCGCTGGTGCAGTGTTTGTGGTGCCAGAGCAGAGTGGCAGGAGGCAACTTGCTTTCCATCGTGATCCCAAGGGCCAGCTTGTCTTCCAGCAGCCAGTGGGGCGGGAGGGGGTTATTTTCCATGCTGTGATCTCCCTGTGACTGGTTTCTCATCTAAGTGAAAGTGCGTGAGGATGCTGCCAATGCCGAGTTTAGCAATAGCGGACACGGGGCGAGCTTCCCTACACGTCCGGGCCCAGGCACCATGCAGCAGCCCCGCCGCACTCAGTCTTCTGACCCCTTGTAACTGCCACCGCACCTGATCTCCTGCCCCTAATCCCTAAACTCATGCATCACTCTGCCCCTTCATCTCAGGCTGCCCTGCAGCTCCCTCTGCTGTCCTGTCTCCAGCCAATAGGAGCTGTGCTTCCTGTTCAGGCCCTGAAAATGCTGCTTCTTTTCCCTCTGAGCTTTGGGCGAATCCATCTAGGACCTGAGCCATGGCTGGACCTGGAGACTCATTCTCAATGAGCGATGCACAGATGGGTGAAACTGGATGGGGATTTTTTGTGTGCGTCGAACGGCCCTAAGACCAGCTGCCCAAACACAATAACGTCCCTCTTCTTTGATCTGGTCCGTGTTGCCCACTGCACCGTAGCCAGCCCAGGCTTTGGTGGGCTTGTGTTCATCTCCTCAGGTACTTCAGTGGCCTCTGTTCAGCACCAGAGTATCTGAGCACCTCTCAATCATGGATGCTTATTAGTTGTGCCTGGTGAGCAGCTAAAGCACAGGGTAGTGAAAGTGCTTTTCTACGTGGGCACGCTCAGGAACAAGAAGCCAAATTAAAAGGGGATTAGTTAAACCCCTGAATTCACTTTGGTGAATTAAACCAAATCAATTTAAGAGCACCTAAGTTCTGAATGGGAGCATCCACACGTGGTTTAATGTGGTTGAGCTAATCCTCTTTAAATTCACACCGTTAGCTGATTCAGATTAACTTTCCTGAGTGTCTCCATGTAGCCAAACTCTACTGATTTGCCCCAGAGCGCGCACACCACCTGTGTTTGACCCAGGAATTGAACACAGATTTCCTGATCTTAATCCAGAGTCCTAACCATTAGGCAGCCCTCCCTTTCATTCAGGAACCTTTTTGCTGCTTCATCCAAGTGCTGCATGCAGCAGGAGCAGGAGCTGAGCGTGAGAGAGGTTAGTGGCATCCCTGCAAGCTAGCCTGTAATGAGTCCTGAAAGCGACAAAGCCGTCAAGCTGTTAGCTGGCTCAGGATCCCGGCTGGCTCAGAAGTTGTGCTAGAGACCTTATTAGTGTGGTCACTGGCATGCCACAGCAAGTTACGGGGATGGAGAAATTACTTTTCGCAGCACTGAGAAACAAGGGGGAGGAAATAATCCAACCAAGTCTCTCTAGACACGTATCAATGGAGAGGAAGCCAGGCAGCTGGGAGCAATGAGTTTTTATGCACAGCCGGGGTTCGGACGACATTCTGGTAATCCAAGAGCATGCTGCACGGTTCAGCTGCGGTCGCATCACAGGCACGGTTCCTTGGTCGCGAGTTCTTTGCCGCGGGCAGTGTTTGTCAACCAGCCCCCTTTTGCCTTAAATAAATAGTCGTTGGGTTCCAGGTTCGTACAGCTCCTAGCGCGATGAGGTCCCAGCCCATGACTGGGGCTCCTATGGGCTACCGTGCTAAAAATAAATAATAATAGGAATAGTGGTCAGGGTGGAAAAAACAAGTTGCAGGGCTAAAGCAACCCTGGGTAGAGCTGGCTGGGTGCAGGCATGATGCCCTGCAACTCCAGGGGCTCTGACATCTGGTCCCAGTGAGAGCTGCGCAAACTTTTGGGTCCGGGGGCCACATCTGGGTATGGAAATTGTATGGTGGGCCATGAACACTCATGAAATTGGGGGTTGGGGTGCGAGCTCTGGCTCGGGGTGCGGGCTCTGGGGTGTGGCGAGAAATGAGGAGTTCAGGGTGCGGGAGGGGGCTATGGGCTGAGGCAGGAGGTTGGGATGCGGGGGGGGGATGAGGGCTCTGGCTGAGCTGGGGTGAGGGGTTGGGGGTGCAGGAGGGTTCTCCGGGCTGAGACCGAGGGGTTCGGAGGGTGGGAGGGGGATCAGGGCTGGGGCAGGGGGTTGGGGTGCAGAAGGGGATCAGGGTGCAGGCTGTGTGTGACGCTTACCTCAAGCAGCTCCCAGAAGTAGTGGGATGTCCCCCCTCCGGCTCCTACACGGAGACGTGGCCAGGGGGCTCTGTGCACTGCCCCATCCTCAGGCGCTGCTGTGGGTAGTGTGAATGCCCTTGTAAAAATACTGTGGGATTCTTCAGCTTCAACAGAACACTGTAGAGTTTGGTCTATCGCTAGAGAATCCTACAGCATTTTTTAACAAGGATGGTTGTTTGTACTAAGGGCGTGCATGTGTGTTTGTGTGTGTGCGTGCACATGCGTGCTGTGTTGTACTCTGTGTGTACTGAATGTGTGCATAGTGTGTTCTGTATGGCGTCTCTGGGGTACGTGTGCCATTCTCTGCATACGGGTGCTTCATGTGTGACTATGAAGGTGCTAAGCTCTCTATACCGGTCCTGTATGTACGGATACATGCCTTTTGAGCTCTGTGGGGGTGTTCTCTGGGGGTGGGGGTGAATGTTCTGTGCTGTGTGTATGTGAGTGTCTGACTGTCATTTGCTCTGGGTGCTTGTACCGTGTGTGCGTGAATGTACTGTGCTCTGTGTATACACGTGTGCAGGGGCGGCTCCAGGCCCCAGCACGCCAAGCGCGTGCTTGGGGCGGCAAGCCACGGGGGGCGCTCTGCCGGTCGCCGCGAGGGCGGCAGGCAGGCTGCCTTCGGCGGCATGGCTGCGGAGGGTCTGCTGGTCTCACGGCTTCGGCGGACCTCCCACATCTGCGGGAGGTTTGCCGAAGCCGCGGGACCAGCAGACCCTCCGCAGGCAAGCCGCCAAAGGCAGCCTGCCTGCCCTGCTTGGGGCGGCAAAATGCCTAGAGCCACCCCTGCACATGTGAATGAATGTACTATGCTGTGTGTGTGAATGTTCTGTGTGTGTGTGTTTGTGTACGCAGACATACACATTACTCTGCATGTGCATTCTGTCGGCAATTTTCCATACACTTAGTAAAACACTGCACATATTTTTAAACGACCCATCACAATATTGTAAAATGGAAAATGTGTTCTGTATATTTTTTTACCACGGTGCAATCCCCTCTCTTTCGATATAACTATGCCAAACGCTCAGCACGCTATGGGACAGCTTTCCGTCTGTATACGGAGAGCCCCGGGTCCTTGGCAGTACTGCCCCGCCGCCTCCCAACATCTGGAAGAGTCCTCTTCTCTCCGCATGCCCTATGAGAGCAGTGGGGACTGAAGCAGAGATTAATTAAAAGGCTCATGGATTAATTAAAAGGCATCATTGGCAACCATGCTGCTCTTTAGCTGCCTCTGACTCTGGGCTTCTCAGACTGGTCCGTGTTGGGGCAAGGCAGCCCTGCTCCAGTGAGTGAAAAGAAGCCTTCGCACAGGACAAGAGGGGATGGACAAGATGGCCTCACAGATGCCACCTGCACTCCTCCCCGCAGCCTGTGACACTCAGTTCCTGCAGGGAGGGGGTTGTCTGCCACAGCCCATTAAGAGAATGACCTATTCAAATCCTGCCCGGCTCCGTCCAAGACGTCTCAAGGCGAGAAGGGATGTCGGGGAGGATCATGCCAAGAGCCATCCCCTGCCTGTTTCGGGCACTGTTGGGATCCCTTTCCCCCAATCCCAGAAGAGAGTGCCCTTGAGATTGAGGAGCAGAGGGCGGGAGGAGTTGGCACCAGAGAGCTCTTGGCTACAGGAGTCGTCACTGGCTGCCTTCCAGCTGACATGGTCCTGTATGCCATGGCAGGCTCAGCAACCCGCCACCCAGTCTGCAAGCAGCTTTGAGATGCCAGCACAACGTCTGACTGTGCGGGGTTGAGTGAGGGCAGCACCGTGTGCCCAGGTAGATAAAGGATCTCTGCCAGAATGAGCCCCAAAGGAATGGCCTTAGCCTGTGTATGTGGCAACTGGGCATCCAATCTTTCTCCTTCCCATTATCCCATCTACTGAGGTCAGGTCCAAATGCAAGCAGCTGCCGTCTTCATCTGTCTGAGGTGGCACTAACAGCTATTTGTTCACCATCTTCTTTGATTCAATCCCTCCATCGCTTCCTTGGCTTTCCTAGGGGTCTCTTTCCTACTTCCCTGTGCTGCCATGTCCTTCTCCAGGTCCCCTTCGTTCATCTTCTGTATGGGTCCGAACCAGCAAGGTCACGCTTCCTGGATTTCGTCAGTCATATCATGGACTTTGACTTCCAGCCTAATGCTTCCATTTCAAAATCTCTCTCTTCACATAACTCATCATGAGGCCCTGTGGGCATGGGACCTGCCATCTCTTTATTGCACCATATGGCATTGCAGCGCACACCGTTGCTCTGTGTGGGCGGGCTTTCCATCTCTGTGGCATACGCTTATCAAACGCGTACCCCGAGATGTTGTTCCAGCACTCCCCAGCCTGGCCTGCATCTCCGGTTCAAGCTCGCCTTCTTCCGTGCCCAGCCACCCATCTGCTATCATCTCACTCCGTTGATCTCTATGGTCATTTTCCCTGTGGCACCTCAATTGACCCCAGTCATTGTCATGTTCATTTTCATCCCGCGCCTGCTTGGCTGGTCATACCACTGCTTTGCTGTTGCGTCTAGGCCTTCCTTTGAGGATGCCCTTCTTGTTGTCATCTGCATGTAGCAGCTTCTCCTCTTTTTCCCATAGAGATACGGTTCATCAACATGATAAACAGCAACGGACTGAGGGCCAGCCCTCGATGCAATCTGACTTTCGCCTCAAGGAGGCTTGTCGTTCCAAAGCGTGGTTGGATCGCTGTTTTACGTGTTCTGTACAGGGCATACGCCAGGGTTATTAAATCCTGAGACACTCCATATTTCTTCAGCACTAAGATCTGTCCACTCGATCCTAGTTCGAAGCTGTCCTGGTCGTGCTCCGGCCGTTTCTCTAACCCTCATCGAGTGATCAACGTTGGTGTCTGTGGTTCCTTGTCCTTTCCTAAAACCCGGCTGTTTTTGCTCAAGGAAGGATTCCCCCATTCCCCTAATCCTAGCATCAAATATGGGCCCAGTATCTTCATCCCATGCCCAACCGGGCATCCAATCCGGCTCCCATTTCAGTCAACGGGAACATGATCACTGTCTTCAGTGGGAGGAAGATCAGCCGCTCAGGTGCCTGATGTTTAGCCAAGCCTGTTGAAGCCTGGGTCCTTCTCGGCTCCGCCCCTGGTAGCTCCCTGTGCTTGCCCTGCATGGTGGGGAGAGGAGGTCGGGCTTGCTGGCAGTCTTTAGACAGAGCACTCCCCAGCTCTGCTGGTGCCTCTGCAATGCTGGCGGAGTGCTGATCAGGGCACTCAGCAGGAGCTCTGCCACTGACTCAGCCGGGGCAGGCTGTGCTGCAAATTGCTTTTCCGATCCTGAGCATCACAGAGACACCCACCAACGTCTCCGACATTCGGCTCAGTTCCCAGCCCTGATGCATTGCCCATCAGGCCATTCGCTGTTCCAGCAAACCCTTCTCCGGGAGGCTCGAGCCACCGGCTGGCACCCTGGAGTTTTTGACATTGGAGTAGAAAATACAACTTTACTTGTGACATTTGCTGGCCCAGCTCTCTCGCCCTGGCTGGATCTGGGGACCAACTCATCTGTCCCACTGTGCTGCTCCATTGACTCATCTGAGCTGCCCCCACTTCCACCAGGACTGAATGTTCATCCTGAGGTCCCCACTCCCTCTCTCACCCACTCTCCTTTGGGGAGGCCCACACTAGGTTTCAACAAGAGGCTGTTCCCCTAGTTGGACTGGATCTTCCCAGGTTCCTGCTGGGACAGTCGGAGCTGGTCCTGGTCTGGTGAGAGTTATGTAAACCTTGCAGCAAAGACTCTTCTGCCGAGTTATACCAGAGCCATGCCATTGACTTCATTGGACACTGGGGAGCTTTTTGAATCAGGGCTATATGGGGAGGTATCAGGTGACTCCTTTGGGTGTGACTCTTATTACGTCCAGTTATTTTATTGAAAGGAAGAGCTACAGAAGAATGACCCAAATCCCCCCACCCACACCCCTCATCCCACTGGAAATTCACTCCTGTGTCTACTGAGGACCAAGGAGAAGTGGAAATGTCCGCCCAGAAAACTGAGAGAATCAGGAGGTCCAGGGGAACGTGTAACTTCAGTACTGCTCAGCAAAATGTTTAATCCAAAACTTTTGTTCACCAAAAAGACGCAGGTTTGAGTTGACAGAAACAATTTGCAAATGGGTCCATTTCTTTGAATTGTTTCAGTCCAACACCCCCAATCAAATTGTTCCATTTTGACTTTTTTGAAATAAAACATTTTATTTTTTTCCATTTGAAACAACTTTGTTTCAAAATGTATTTCAATTGGATATTTTTAAAAAAAAAGAAGTTGGAGGAAAAAACCCTGAAATTGAAACAGAACATTTAGGTTAACTTAAAACTAATTTTTTTAAAACTTTTTGGTTGGCCAAAATTTTTTTTTTAAAATCATTATGTCAACCCAAAACATTTTTTTAAATTAAAAAATATAAATATTTTAACAATTTTTAAAAAATTGTTGCTGCAAGTGAATAAAAAATGTGGTTATTTGCACAGCTCTGCCTTTCAGAAGCATCAGATCAGACTGGCTACAAAGTCAATCAGCTCTCACATCTGTTGGGTCTGGAGTATGGCTCAGAAACAGCCCGTCTGTGCCATAGTCTGTACCAGCACTGCTCTTTCAAGCTGCTGCTTTGTTCGCCAGAATCTCAGCTTCCATTTAAAAACAAATTAAGTCTCTAGCTGCTCTGGTTGTAATCAAAACCTCAAAAATGTGAATGGAGCACGTAACAGATGCAGGATTGAGTCTGCAGGGAGCCTGGGACAGTCACTCGGAGAGGTGTGAACTCGGCTGTTCATCGCACGCAGGGGCTGGTTAGCTTCAGTGCCCAGCAATGATCATTCTAATGGTACCAGCGTTAAATATTTCATTCCTCATGTGAGAACGGAGAGGAAGCATCATGGATCTGCATGTCTACTGTGAGCAATGTTTCCTTTTGGTGCCAGTAGTGCGTGGCACTTGGAAGTCCAGGAAGGAGCCAGCAAAGCCTGTGGGCATAGCCAGACCCTGCCAGTGGAGCTCAGAGGAAATGCATGGTCCTGTTTTGGAGCAGCTGCCCAATCTGTGAGTGGTTCTCAGTCCAGTGACTCACATGGGCGGAGCTTATCTTTTGGGTGGGGCTTAGGAGTGTATTGCTCCTCCCTCTTGGGACTGGAGTAAAAGCCAATCAAGAGCCTCAAGGCAGGTTGCAAAACTAACAAGCCAGGGTGAGAGATTTAACTCAGCTGAACTAAGCTGCAGCTGCACAAGCTGGGAAAGGAAGAATGCTGGGTCTGGCTTCTTCCCCTCTATCTCCACCTGCCAGCGTTCACCAGCAGGGGATCAGGCTTTCACCAGGATCAGAGATGGGGCCAAGCTGAAAAATTCACATTCTGGACCAAACTGGCCTGGAGTCCGAGCGGAAGCTGAGGCTTGGCTTTGCACCCATCTCTGGTTGGCATAAATGGCCATTTGCTGATCCGCTCCCCCCCAGGGGACCAGACACGGTTGCTAACTGCTCAGGGATGCAGTCGCCTTCACAAATGATCCCTTTAGTGGGCGTAGCATAGGCCACCTATATCTTTCTTTCTAAATTCCTCTATCCGAGACTTCTTCAACCCTCACTTTTCTTCTTCTTCTCCTCTCTCCACTCACAGAAGATTGGCTAGAAACTCGCATCCGAACCCACCGATGGGTCTCCTAGATTGGCACCTCATAAAGGTGCCCCCTGTTCTGCCAGCCCGGCTCTTGGAATGATGCCAGGGCCTGGCATCCTGGGAGACGACACGAGGATCAAACCCAGGACTCCCACGGGGCAGCAGTAACTATACAGGGACAGTGAACCAGCTCTTCTCTTCCCCCTTCCACCCAAACTTATGGTTGCGTCAACCACGTTCATTGCTGTATCTGTCAAGGATTAAAAAACCGAAAAGAAGTGACTTGCGCAATGAAGGCTATCAATAATTTTTTTTTCCCGGGGAACTGATACGGGTGGATGATTTGATGCACTGGTAGCGGTTCTGAAAATTACACATCATTCTTCCAGCAAAGCTCGCACCTTTGACTGCTGTAATATCTATTTGACCATGCAAGTAATTTTCAGGCGTCACTTAGCAGGCAAGCAAAGCATGAACGCCAGGAGAAGGACCCAATCTGTACGGCAGCCCAATGATGAGCTGGGATGATGGAGGAGAGACGGAGTCATCTGTCGTCGCTCACTTATATTTATTGATATCTCCATTTAATTGAGAGGGGGGGAGGTGGGGAAGCAGGAGAGGAGGCGGGAGGAGCAAGAGCAGTGGTAATGATTTTAACGGCGGGATCAAACAGTCTGGGCTTGGACAAACAAATCAAATGCTCCATTTCTTTGCAAGCCACGTCTGCTGCTACCGGTGGGAGGTGAAAGGGTTTTTTTTTTTTCCTGTAGCATCAGCTGCTGCAGTCGGCGAATGTGTTTCTGCTCACGGCCTCGTTATACTCAATCTGCTTTGCTCTAAAGAGTCGCTGTCGAGGTAGTTAGGCCTCCGCGTGCACCTACTTTGGCAGCTGGCCCACACCAGCGCAGATGTTACCTGAAGCAGCCCAGCCATGAGTCGTCGGGGGTGTGTGTGTGTGGGGGGGTATTTCGAATTGGTCTTAGTGAGAGCAGCATGTTTAAAGAGGCGGAGTCTGAAGAGCAGGTTTCAGCTGAGCAAACTGGGCTGGAAGAGAGTTTAGCTCAGGGGCCAGATTCTGCCCAGCGGCATGATGTAACTGCAGAGCAACTCCACTGAAGCCAATGGTCTTGCTCTGGATTTACACCAGTGTCACTTAGCGGAAATTTTGGCCTCTGCGATGTTAGCTGGGCCCTTCTCTATTGCCGAAGAGGGTCAGAGGGTTCTCAGATACTATGGTGAGGAGAGCCATGTAAGGATGGACAGACAGATCCTCTTCCATGGGCGGCGGGTATCAGAGGCTGGGGGGGGGGCATGGAAAGGGTGGGGCCTTGGGTGGAAGGGGCAGGGCTGGGGGGGGGGCGAGTTTCCCCCAGCCAGCAGTTCACGCGTGACCCATAGCCTCTTCTCCAAGGAATCCTCCCCGAGGGCCTCCACAAAGCCCTCGTTCAGCATGGGCATGAGCCAGCCGGACCGTTTGGGCCGGGGCGCTGTTCCCACACAGGCGACTCGCTTGTCCCTGACCGAGCTGGTGTGACTGGATGAGCTTTCCTGGTACCTGGCCCAGGCTGGGGCTTGGCCGGGAGCGACCGTTTGAGGCTCAGTGCGGACGAGACGGGGGTAATGCTAGCGGAAGGGATTTGGTGGTAACGCTAGGGATGGTACTGATGGGGTTTGGTCTCCCTTTGTCCAAGAGGTTTGCCATTCGGGGCTGTTCTTGGATACCCCATCTCTGGAGTCCCAGACAGAGGTGACTGTCCAGGGCCCCACCCTCCATATGGCTTTGCAGTCTGGCCCCCAACCCGCCCCCACTGATCCTGCCTGAGTGCAAGGTACTGTTGTCATTGGGCTAGATCCACCATTGGTGTAAGTCAGCGTAGCTCCATTCAGCCACACTGATTTACGCCAGCTGAGGAATCCGGGCCACTCAAAGCAACCTACCTTCACTCTTCGAGCCGACCTCTGAGGCAGGCTGGCGGCCTTCGCCATTGTTGCCGGACAGGGCAGCGTGTGTGCCAGATCGCCCAGCCTGCTCCCCTGCAGCGGGGTGCCTAGAGCGAAGGGGGGGCGTCGCGGTGGATGTCAGGGAGTGGGAGGCCGTGGATCAGAGCGGAGAAGGAGGGTGCTGGGGGTGGCACGCAGCTCTGTGTCTCAGTAATCAGTGCTGATGGGAGAGGTGGGGAGGCGGGTTAAACCATTTGACAGTTTAATGGGGGGTTGTAGGATGAGCTGTTCTTTGGAGTCCCTCTTTAAGCCGATGCTAGGAAGCAGGATGGGAAACTGATCTGATGCGGGTTTGCTCAGCTACAGCGCAGGCGTGTTCATTGGCAGGGCCTGCGGAGCACGGCAGCTGGCGCCCTGGGGCACAGGTCAGATCCTGTTGATTGCAGTGGGCAGGGACGCTAGGGCACAGGTCCGGCCAGTGGGGCTGAACGGCCGCAGCGAGCACGGACAGTGGTGCAGATCTGTTCCCAGCCGCTGGCGGGCACTAGCGGATCGCGTCCAGTGGGCATATGGGTGCAGCTCATTGACAATACCTACTGATCCTCCAGGCAGCGTTCGTTGGCAGCCTCTTCTCATCACAGCAGATGGAGACAGTGGCAAAGGACAGTTCAGCCGCTGCAGGTACATCCTGGGCTGCTCATTGCTGGCTGAGTTTCTCTGGCTGGCTGGCTGTTTCCTGGGACTCCTGGGCACAGATGGGCTTGACTCCCCAGCTATCGGTGTCCAGGCACAGGGCCCTACTGTAGCAATGTCTCTGCCTACCCAGGCCGTTCAGGCCATTTATAGCCCAGAGTCACTGGAACCAAGCGTGTAGAACCGTAGCTGTCATCAAAGACAATTTCAGCCTGGCATAGTAGCAAGGAGCCCGACTGTACCAGAGACATGACAGCTGATCTCTGTTGCGACGCTTATCTTCACACAAGTGGAGATGGAATAACTCAGCTGTGGCTACGTCACTCGAGAGCTCTCCGTGCTCATGGAGATAAATGTCACGGCAGAGAGATCAGCCTCATCTTATCAAAGGCTCTTCAGCGCAGAATGCAGAGTGGTGTATTCGGAGTCAGGGTCGTGCTTGGTGTAACGTGACCGAGTTACACCCGAGACGGATTTGCTGCAGCGTGTTTGAGCCTCCTCTGCTCCCCAACATACCACTAGGAGTATGGGGCCGTGTCTGATCCTCCTCTGCTCCCCAACGTACCACTAGGAATATGGGGCCAGATCCTCAGCTGGTGTAAATGGGCATGGCGCATACACTGATTTATACCAGCTGGGATCTGGCCCATGGAGTTTCTTCTAGCAGATCCATTGCAGTGTCTTTGGTCCAGCAGTGGCCAGTGCTTGGCGCTTTATAAGAAGACAACTGTCCCTCTGTGTCCCCGTCCCCCCCCAATCAAGCCCCTGATCTTTAAGGGGGAGGTAGGAGGTGTGCTTGATTTCTGTAAAATCTCATTATCTGGGCTTTGCATTTTGCAAGTCCCCCCTCCCCCCAACCAGGGGTGCTTTAACCCAGTTTTCTCTGGATCCCTCCCCACCAGAGTTCATGGGGCTAGAGGTGGTCTGGATGGTTCCAGTCTTAGCCTCTCTCTAGCTGAGCCCTGCCGTGGAGGGTTCTGCACCCGGGCGCTCCGTCGGGTGAGCTGGGGATTTATTCACGTGCACTCCGGGAGGAACAGGTGAACGGGCGATGGAACACAGAACGCTTTTCCCATTGCTCTTGCTGCGGAGCCGGAGCCGGCTAGGGATGCAGCCTCTGCATGGCTCTCAGGCTGGCATTTGCCGCTGGCTTCAGCCAGGTGCTTTGGTGGCACGGCCCTGGGGTAACCGCGGGCTGACCAATAGACGGCTCGGCTCGGGCTGGATTGTTGCCATGGGAACCGTGGCAGTGAGAGTTTGCTGCGAAGCCATCAAACTTGCTGCATTGGGGGTGAGAGCGCAGGAGTCAGGTGGGCGCGGGGTCTCGGCTGAAGCCAGCTGGCCTGCCCTGGGGCTCCTTCAGGTTGAGCCTGCTACTCTCTTAGCTAACGGAGTGGCTTTTTTAGCTCCGGCAGTAACGGCTCATGCACAGAGATCCTTGGCACCATCCTTGCTGCCAAGAATCCACTTGGAGGAACTATGCAAGCCCCACAGACCTGACCACTCTAGGAAGCACGGGCATAAGGGAAAAGGATGCACAGGACCTAGAAGAAAGAGAGACTGATTAGCCCAAAGGAAAGCCGCCGGTGCAAGGAGTTCTTGCAGCCACAAGACAG
This sequence comes from Mauremys mutica, assembly GCF_020497125.1. Classification (NCBI taxonomy): domain Eukaryota; kingdom Metazoa; phylum Chordata; order Testudines; family Geoemydidae; genus Mauremys; species Mauremys mutica. The sequence goes on along the minus strand of NC_059092.1, from coordinate 15,706,355 downwards.
ATCCTCAGCCCTGGCTCCTGAGGTGGAATATGTAGCATCTCTTTCTTTTTGGCCATGCAGAACCCTTGGGTGACTGCCTCTCCTTTTGCAACAAAGGAAAAGTTCACGATGCTGGAGCTGCATCCTCCATGTTCACCCCAGCCCAGCAGGCAGCTGCATTTGTGCAAAGGCTGGGAAAGGGACCGGTCAGAGCCAACCACAGCTCATCTGGTGTGTGACAGGATGGTGGATTTTGCCACTTAAGCAGAAGTCACGGGGGATGCGTCGAAGCATGGAGCGACAAGAAACGCCGCCACCGGGTTGTGCCCAGGAGCGGCAGAACTCCGTGGAGCAGAACGGCCCATTTGATCAAAGTTCCTCAAAGCAGTGTGAGTTTTTTAACCCTACCCTGGTACTTGCTGGGGATCAGAGCCATTTCCAGCCTCCCAGGGAAAACACGGCTTAGTCTGGGTGTGCGAAAGCCAGGCAACCAGCTTAGCTGGCCATGCAGCATGGGCAGCCCAACAGGAGATGCTCCTCAGATGCAGGGGTAGATTTTGGCCTTGGCTTAGCCAGGGAGTAAGCCCCACCCCGCCCCCCAAACACATGTCCCTGATGAGCTGAGTAAGACCTACGCAGGCCTGGTGGCATGGAATGCAGCAGATGCTCAGGGCTGCAGGCAAGTGGGCAGAGAGTGGGGGGAATCTCTGCTCCCCTCTACACACTGGCCAGAGTAGCTGGCCAGGTGCACGGAGGAGAGTAAGCTGTCTCCTTTCCAGGAAGCCTGCTGGAGTTACTCCCCTGGATAGAGCAGTATATGCACCAGTCCTGGCTCAAGGTTTTGCATTAAAGGCACCATCTAGCCTGGAGTGACTAATCAGTGCATCAGCTCAGAGCGCACGTGTTGGGCGATTGTCCCGTCACCCTGCTGCACCCCAAAGCGCTGAACCCAGACGCGGCGACTCTGAAATTCTGCCCCCATGCCTGTGAAATGTAACGTGTTCCCCCCCCCCCCCCCCGGTGCAATTTGCCATTTTGCTCTTTGGCAATTGTCACTTTTCCATAAAAAATAAATACATAAAGACAACCGCACAAATGACTCCTGAGTGCGACTGCGAATTCTGTGTGGCTACTGCTTGCCATTCGCACCCGTCACCGGGCACGCAGCCCATGTAGCCTGCACAGCTACTGTGTGATGTGTATATAACACTCTAAGTGTCCTCCTCTAGTGACTGGTCAACATCAAGGGTAAGAGCCTACTACTGCTACCAGCGAGTGGAGTTACTCCTATAGCACAACTGATAGAGGCCCATACTTTTAGTGCTGAAAGTGATGAACCCTGCTGATGACCCTTGAGGGGTCTGTTATTTGTAGACTGCTCTTTGCTCTGTCTGGCCACCTCATGCTCTGTCCAGGTATTCCATGTAACCATGGGATGCTCCATACTCCTACCATGTGCACGGTGATCACTATACATCACTAGTGCACACTGCTACGCTGCTTGGTGCTCCGGACAGTCACTGCATGCTCTGTAATGCACCACATGCTCCCTGCAGCTGAGAATTGAGTGGCTCGTTGGTGTCTCTCCCTGTTTGTCTCCCGCCAGCCAATGCTACGTTGAGCAGAGGATTCAAAGCCACAAGCCCAGAGTGGCTTTGGACTAGTTGGGTCCTTCAGCCAAACCTCCTACAAAATGAGCTGTCAGGAGAGCTGCACACTGTGGGGATCTCATCACTGCGGGGCTTGGGGCGTGGTTTGCTCACCTGTCAGCATCCTGCTTTCTTAAACTCTCTCCGCTGGGATCCCGGAGATCCCGATCCACCCCTCGCAGGGGACCCAGAGGAGACACAGCGCCGGCTGTCTTTGCCAAGAGCAGACCTCCCTGACTGGCTCCCAGCATTGGTGGCACGAGTCGGGCAGAGTGAAAGCAAAATGCCAGGTCAATGGAGAAGCGAGAGTAACCGGAGGGGAGTCAGGAGGGGATCCTGCCTCTGGCAACGCGAAGGGGCAGGAGGTTAACGGCTTCTCGGCACAGTGGAAATAATTGTTTTTTTTTTTGTCAGAAATACAATTCTCACTCCGGTTTATAAATAATGCATGGTGCAGGCTCCAGCCCCGGGCAGTCCTTAGCTCAGTTCTGATTCCTTAAATGCTTCTTTCTCTTTCTCTCTCTCTTGTTATTGGTATTATTTCAGTTGTGTGTCAGCTCCTTTGTGTGTGTGTTTTGCTCGGCTGAGGGTGTACATTAAGGAGGGCCGGAGGGGTGTCTTTTGGTGACTTGAGGGATGTGGGCCTTGCTGTGTTCGTGCTTGGGTTGTTGAGGGATATTGTGGGAGGGATAATGGTGTGTGTGTGTGTGTGTGTGTGTGTGTGTGTGTGTTCGGTTTGTGAATATGATGGTGCTATGAGGGGCATGTGTATGTATACCTTGGGGGAGGTGTGTATTGTTGAGGCATGTCTGTGTGTGTTGTGGTTGTTAAGGCAGGAGGTTGTGAGTTGGGCATGTGCATTGTGTGTGCTGGGGTTATTTAGGGATGTTTGTGGAGGCTGCGTGTGTCTTTTTTCTGTTGGAGAATGTGTCCTGTGGGAGGCGCTTGTGTGATTTGGAATTGCTGAGGCCTGTGATGGGGTTAGTTGTGGCCTTTTTTGTGTGCGAGCTTGGGATGTGTGTGTCAAGGTGTGTGCTGGTGTTTAGAAGTGTGTGTGTGTGTGTGTGTGTGTTTTGGGACTGTTGGGGATGAGCGTGAGGGAGATCATTTGTGTGTGGCCGTGTGTGGGAGACGGGGTTGTTTAGTGATGTCGGGGGCTGTCGTGTGGTGGGGAACATGTGTGCTGTGGAGGATACATGGTGTTGTGGAATTACTGAAAGATGCGCATGGGTCTTTGTGCATGCAGATTGCGACTGTGTGGGGGGGGACACGTGCGTGTGTGTGTAGGGGTTGTGGACGGTTCTGTGTGTTGGCAGATGTATACGCTGGAGGAGATGAGTCTGTGATTTGGGCCCAAGCTAATCAGTTTTCCGCCGTAATGAAACAGCCCCGTCCTGGCCTCCAGTGCTGAGCCCCACCAGAGATGCTGAAGTCCCCGAATTATCTCCTCTCCCAAAGTGAGCGAGAGGCACCTGGGCTGGCAGTGTGGGAAGCAGAAGCTCCTGAGCCTGCAGACTTTAAATATATGTCGCTTCGCTCAGAAGCTGACCCCAGGGCTCAGATAAAGGTGTACAAATCGGGCTAATCCCTGGAGATAGACTGTTTTCTATGCACCTTTTCATAGGAACTTATTAGCTGGCTGTAATCCCCCGAGGAACAGGCCATTCCGAGGTGGGGTTCATCCCACTTTGCTTTCTTCTTCTTTTTTTTTTTAAGCTCCTTGTTCTCAGTGACTTTGGGGAGTTGCGCTGGGGAGTGAAGTGATGTTAATTGATGCTGGCCATGGGGGACCAGAGCACAGAAGTGCATATCCACCTCCATCCAAAACCGCAGCCTCCCCACATGCACCCAACTCTGCTCTGCCGCTCTTACCTGGCAGGAGGGGTAGCGGGCGGGATAGCTCAGTGGTTTGAGCATTGGGCTGCTAAACCCAGGGTTGAGAGTTCAATCCTTGAGGGGGCCATGTAGGGATTTGTGGCAAAAATCTGTCTGGGGATTGGTCCTGCTTTGAGCAGGGGGTTGGACTAGATACCTCCTGAGGTCCCTTCCAACCCTGAGATTCTGTGATACTGCCCGTGCAGTAGTAGTTCAAACTTCAGTCCCTGTCTGGCAGTACTTCTGTGCCTTGATCTAGACGGGCAGCATCACTTCCTGTTCCAGTCCCGTGCATCTGCTAAATGCCCCCCAGTGCAGACTGGCAGCACCCTCTGTTATCCCACACCTCACCCCTACCAGCTCTGCCCCTTTCTAATCAGCATCCTGGCACCTTCTTGGAATCTTAGCCCAAGGGGGGAGGATTAGCTAGGCCGTGGACACTGGACTCCCCACCTGGCCATGGGAGGGGACTGCTCCCGCTCAGGATTGAGGCACATTGGCTGGGCGGTTTGGAGTAATTTACACTGCCCCTGCCGTGGCCATTTCTACTCTGTGGGTAAGTAGGATCGACGGAGCGCAGGGAACGTGCAGGCAAGCAGCAGGCGGAAATCTATCAGTGGATGTTTGTCGCCCTGGTCTGCAGCTCCTCCCTGCCTGCAGTCTCCCGGGCTGTCTGGCTGTGCTCTTTCACAACTGAGATCTCCAGACTCACACCCCAGGTAACCAGCCGGCCAAAGCTCCCCTCGGGACCTGCAACCCAGCATAGCTGAGAGAGCAGAGTGCTGGACAGGGACTCAGGAGACTCGGCCCTATTCCCAGCTCTGCGATTGGCCTGCTGAGTGCCACTGGGCAAGTCCCTTCATCGCTCTGTGCCTCAGTTTCCCCATGTGTATAATAGGAATAGATTGCAAGCGCTTCCAGGCAGGGGCCATTTTGCACGTGCAGGGCCTAGCATAATGGGGACACAGCCTGAGGTTCTACCGCAGTACAACGGCCTATTCATACGACAAGCAGCCCTTTCGCTGCGATCTGGGACGGCAAAGGTCACTGTTTGAGCCTGTCTTTGAGGAAAGCATTTGCAAAGTCCTTTATTAATGTGAGTGAGGCGGTGCAACCCCCCCGCCCCAAACCCATTACCCCTAGAGCTAATGGCAGGGCCGCTCTGTTTTAATATGGAATTCAGAAGAGAGTCTAATCAGCTCAGTGAAATCCTCCCTGGAAAGGAATACGTCCAGCACGAGCTCTGGGGTGCGCGCCCGGCCTCTGCTAGTGGGATAGCGAGTGCGTTCCGAGATGGAATGGTGTGTAATAGAGGAATGTAATTTAAACAGCTCGAGCAAAACACGCAAGCTGTTTTCGCTCCCTGCCACTATTCCGCTTTGTAGCAGCCGCGGGATTGGGCCGTAAGTGGGATATCAAGTTTATTGCAGCTATTTCCAACCAGTAATTGGCTTTGTGGAACACAAAGAGAGAGAGAGAGAGAGAGGTGAGTGGCTTTGGAAGGCAGCTGCTGGGAGAACGTGAGGCTAGTGGTGTTTTGTTCTATTTGTTTGCACAGGCCAAGTGAAAATCAGCGTCCCGTTTGCTTGTTGCACCGACAGACCTAAGTACGTTTACCACGCTTCAGTTCTCCAACTTCAAACGCGGCGTCGGGAGGGAGCCTGGAAAGAATCAATAAGACGATTTGGGCAAAGCCCAGCCTGCATGGAAACGAGCAACAGAGGCACAATATATGGAGGCCACGAAAAAAGAGACGCTAAAGTAGAGTCCTGCTGGGATTGTGGGCATGGTACAGTGGCGGTGGGTGGGGAGGAAAGTTCCAACGCAGCAGCCTGCTGCCGCCGAGCCGCGAGGATGTGGCTTTTACTGGTTCACTGCAGCACAGTGCGTATACAGCAATATACTGCAGGGAGGCAGTGCAGTCGGAGGATGCAAATTACATTCCGCAGCAGCAGCGCAGTGCTGCATGCTGCAATACACTGCAGTGCAGTCGGAGGATGCAAATTACATTCCGCAGCAGCAGCGCAGTGCTGCATGCTGCAATACACTGCAGTGTAGTCGGAGGATGCAAATTACATTCCGCAGCAGCAGCGCAGTGCTGCATGCTGCAATACACTGCAGTGCAGTCGGAGGATGCAAATTACATTCCGCAGCAGCAGCGCAATGCTGCATGCTGCAATACACTGCAGTGCAGTCGGAGGATGCAAATTACATTTCACAGCAGCAGCGCAGTGCTGCATGCTGCAATACACTGCAGTGCAGTCAGAGGATGCAAATTACATTCAGCAGTAGCAGCGCAATGCTGCATGCTGCAATACACTGCAGTGCAGTCGGAGGATGCAAGTCATACTGATCGGCACTTGACTGTAGGCAGATGGTGGATTAGGAGTATATAGATTATATTGACTTGTTGCAGCGCATTTGTAGCTGCGGCCCCCTGCATCAGGGAGAAGATCGTGTACTGAGCATGCATGTATTGAGTATTTGCTGCAGGCTACCGCTGTATACAGTGGAGCTCCTGTGTTGGGGTTCACACACTGGGGGCTCACCGCCGCTGCAGCGTTGCAGCCTGGAAATGCTGGCCGGAGGATGCAGAATATACTGATTGGCCTGTCATGCGAATCACACAGGAGGTCAAGGGCCAGCTCCGGCTCTTAGACTGGTGTTTGCTTTCGTTGTCATATCCTGCATGACACCGTTCTGCTTGGAGAGTTCTCCAAAGGGAGATGAACTGCAGAATCAGATGTAGCTCCGCAAGCAGTGCTGTAGATCCCGGTGAATGGGAGATGCTGCAAGCTGCCGCCTTCCCCGCGGCCTGCAGTGCCCCCAAACACCTCATTACGTATGGGCACCAGGGGATCAGGGCTCCAGTGCTGTTTCCACAACTGGCATTTCCTCCTCCTCTTCCCAGTGTAACTAGGGGAGACAGCAACAGGAGATTTAGCTCCTGTACCCCATCCCTCTGTCCTCACTCCCGTATCCAATACAGCAGGGGAGGAGGAGGAAGATACTTGTCCTGCTCCCGCACCATGTGGCCCAGTGCTGGGAGAGAAGATAGAGCCACCTGTGGATGATACCAACTGGGATCACGATTGGTGCTGCACAGAGTCCTGCGGTTTGGGAAGCCGGGCTTCCGGCAGGCCTCGTTGGGGGGTGCGGGGGCCCCCTCCTGCCCTCTGTGAGTTTTGCTGAATTTGGCATTCACCGGAACCCCAAGTAGTAGCCCGGCCTAGTGAGTGGGACGCTGATGGAGGAGTCGAGAGACCTGGCTTCTATTCCTGGCTGCGGGTGACGTTGGGCGAGTCGTTTCACACCCCGCCCTTCGTCCGTCGTATCTATTTAGATTCTCAGCACCCAGTGGGACGCGCAGCGGCTCTGGGGCCATCGACAGCACACGCGTGTGGCCAAAGTTTGCCTGCCGGAAGGGGCAAGCGAGTGTATTAACGGCAAAGGATGCCACGGCCTCGTTCGGCAAACCGGATTCACGTCTCCTACAACCGGGCCTCTCCAAGCTGTGCGCATGCCCAGTGAGGTGGGGGTTGGCAGGGCGAGGCCACCGGAAGAACCAACAGCTGCTCTGATGTCTAAAGAGGGAACCAAGCGTCAAGGCGCAAGGGAAGGTGCCCAGGATTCGGCGCTAGCTTCCCGATCATCCCCCCCGGCGCGCAGTGTGACGTGCTGGAAAATCCAATGTTCCACCCGTTAACTGCACAACAGTGGGCAGCTAAAGCCATGGTAGAAACACTGCCAGCTCCCTTCTTGGCAAATACAACTGTATTAGGGGAGAATAAACAAGAGGAGAGTTCACTGCTGGCTGTGGGAGAGGTACTCAGCGCTCTGGCTGTACCGTCGCAGGGCTGGAGAGGGCTCCGGGTGCTCTCAGGGAGTCTCGTGCTTCATTCGGACTATATATTGCTCAATAGCACCTAGAGGCTTTAGCTGGGGATAGGCGCCAAATGTTGTGCTAGATGCTGTACAAACACAGGGTAAGACAGCCCCAGCCCCAAAGAGCTACCCAAGGAGACAAGAGGTGGGAGAAGGGAGGATAATTACCCCCATTGTACAGATGGGGGGGGACTGAGAGACTCAGGCCCAGGGCCACATAAGCTATTTAGGCTTCTAAGTTTCAGTAAGATCAATAGAAGTTTGCTGCCTCAATAGTTTTGCGGATCTGGACCGAAGGGACTAGCTCAGGGTCACCCAGGGAGCCTGTGGCAGAGCTGGGAATTGTATCGAGAGCTGCTCTAACCGAGAGCATTACCCGCAGGCTCAGAGTGGTGACTGCCGGCTGAGTGGCGGGAGGCTCCCATGGGTGCTTGGGCGCCTAGGTTGTGAGACTGCAATTCACCTCTGACGTCCTGCACTGTGCGCTGGAGGTGGCCAGCAGGGATGATCTTGCAGCATTGTACCTACAAGAAATCCTGCCCGAAGCGGACCCCGAGGCACATTCAGAAGAGAACCCGACGCAGGGAGCCCGAGCCTGGCTCGCAGGACTGGCACCAGGAGGCTGAATGTGGCTGTGTGGACGTTCCCGGTTGCAGCGTCTCAGAGCCTGGCTCCAGCCCGAGCAGGAACGTCTGCCTGGGCCCGAGTTGGCTGACCTGGGCTCTGAGACTCACTGCCCTGAGTCCCTTCCTCTCGGCTTCCCCAAGGAGACAAGCCGACAGTCCCCCACCCCCCGGGAGTCTGTAGCAGAGGCAGGAATTGAACCCGGGTCACCTGAGTCCCAGCCCAGCTAACTGTCTAGGTGTAAATCGACCCCCCCTCCCTTGGGTGTTTGTTACCCACAGTCCTTCTCGTGACGAGCTTTGCATATGTTGTAACTTGGAGCCAGAGCTGGGCTGGAAACTGCCCCCGCTCCCCCCATCTGAGCTGCCCCACACTTCGGGAAAGCCCGGAGCTGGCACTGCACTTCTGGGGCTACAGGGAGTTATGGGGAGAGTATTTCCAGCCCAGTTCTCCCCCACACCAGGCATTGCTGGGCATTGCTGTGAGTGTGGGTGACACCCCTTTCCTTGGGAGGGGGCTCTGGGGAGCGCAGGGGCAAACGCTGGCGGGGTTCCCAGCATTGGGCTTGACAGAAATAAAGGGGGTAAATACCCAGACAGAGCCTGCCGGCTACCCATGCTCCCCTGGCCTCCCCTCTTCTCCCACCCCCAGCCTGCCGGTTATCTGCCCGCAGCCCGCCTGCTACCCCCCCCCTCCACTCCACTCCCCTCCCACCCCCAGCCCGCCGGCTATTCACCCGCCAGCCCCCAGCCCACCTGCTCCCCACCCTCCCAGCCCCTCCCTTCCCCTGCTATCCCCTGCCCACTTGCTATGCACCCTCCCGTGCCCAGCCAGCCCCCAGCCCGCGGCTCTCTGCCCTCCCCTCTCTAGCCAGCTCCCAGCCCTATGAGGCTTCCAACCTGCTGCCCCCCCTCACCCTTCAGCCTCTGGCTCTCTCCTAGGTCTGCCCCACATCAGCCTCCCCTAACTCCTCCTCCTCCTCCTCTTCAGTCCTCTCCCACTTCATGCATGTCTTCTCCTATTTTATTACTGTGACCACCCCACCCCACCCCACCTGAAGACGTTAGGGCCGTGTAGGATTGTCTGGTTTGGGCTGGGCTGGGCTGGCAGCTTTGCCAACTTGTAAAATTGCACAAGTCCCGAATTCTCTTGGGGGTCCCGTGAAGCGTGCGTAGAGGAGCTGTACGTCACTGACCGCCCTGCACTCTGCATTGTCTGTTCCTTTAGGAACAGCAATACAGAATTAATTCCAGCCTCCGTTGCCTTGGCATGATGGAGCCCTCTACTGGCAGCTGGACAGGCTAGGTAACCTGTGCCCTCCACTGCCAGCCTAGATTGGTTGCCCGCAGCTGAGCCTGGGTGAAGGGACAGTCTCCACAATGGCGCCGGCTGGCTTGTTACGGTGCGTAAGCACGTGGCTAATTCCAAGCACATGGGTAGTTCCACTGAAGTCCAGGCCGCATTCTCCTGGGACTCACCTGTGGAAATCAATGGGATTATCCGTGTGCTGGTGCTTAAGTCGCTTGGTGAATCGGCGCATGGAAGCCCTGATCCAGAGCTCCCGGAAACCAAGTGGAAAGTTTCCCATTAATTTTAACAGGCCTCCGTGATGTCACTAGAGGACTCTGAGACATGCACAGCCCAACAGGGGAAGGGCAAAAGGGGCGGGCTGGGGGTGGATTTATGCCTGAAATAAGGCCTGCAGAGACGCGCATGTGCAGACACTGGTTTATCTCTGGTTTCAGAGTAGCAGCCGTGTTAGTCTGTATCCGCAAAATAATCCCAATGACTTGAAACCCCACAGTGATACTCAACGAAAGAGCTGCCACTAGCTTCTTGACTGTAAAACTTTATCGCTGGTCCAGAGCAGGTTCATTGGCTTGGTCCAAAAAAAGAAATGGGCAGGGTAAATGGCACGTATCCTTGAAAACATCCCCTCCAACCCCAAAGAGCCGGAGATTTATGGCTTGGATAATTCTTTTTGCAGTTCTTTATCTTGTGTATGTGTGAGTATGTATTTTCTTTGTAATAAAAGCCTCAGCCTAGGCAAATAAATTTGAAGAGACAGTTTTACTGACAGCTTTTTTCCTCCTCTGTGTAATAAAAAAAAAATGGAGTGAAATTTGAGATAGGAATGGTAGTGCAGGCTGCATTTTTAAGAGCAAGATAAAGGAGCCGTACCTGGCAGGAGGAGAAAGGCAGATGCAAGCGGAAAGCCCAACGTGCAAGTGCCTTCCTGTGTCGCTTTTTCCTCTTCGAAGCCTCTTTCCTGCCCCGAGCCCAAACACGGTGCACAGTGTAAAACGAAGAGAGGCTGTGTCGTTGATGGATGGAATTCACAGCCGCAGGATTTTGACTCAGCAAGCTGCAGCTGGAGTTAAAACAAAACCAAAAAGCAGGATATGGATTATTTTTAGGATGAACTTGAAATGTTTTATGAGCATTTAGTACCCAACCCTACAAGATAAGGACAATCAAATCTCAGGCTTCAGGGCACAGTCGATTGCCTGTAGGGGTCAGGTTTCCCCTCCGCTATAGCAATTGGGATTGCTAGCTGCATTATGGGAGATAGATGGGGCTGCCTTCTTCTGAAGCACCCAGGCATGTGCTTGGGCAGAGTCTAAAATGGAATTTTACTGCCGCTCTTCTGCACATTGATCGTAAGCATTATCGGTGCATTTATTGACATCCAGAGCATCCTGATCACCTCCTAGCCCCTTCCTCAAATTCCCAACAAGCGTCTCCCTGTGGTTTTAGTCTGTTGCTGCGATCTGTGGTTGGCGGCCCATACCCCGATTGGGGTGACGGGCATGGGTGAGTGAGAGTGAGTGCGGTGGTGTGGCCATCCCTTTGCTCTCATGTCTGTAAACTCCTTGTCTGGCGGTCTAGTCATTGCTCCTGCCATTAGGGGCACCAGCGCTTTCGACCCTGATCATTTTTATTCTCCCGTCCGAGCTGTGGGCTGGGAGAACAATCACAGGAAAGGGCTGGGAGCCTGGTGTGGGGCAGAGCTGTGTGAATAACTGATGGCTTTGTTCTGAAAAATCAAAACCAAAGATTCGTTTGGGGTTGACCCCCCACACACACAAAATTGTTTTGGAATTTTCAGTGAACCAAAAAGTTGTGGGGTGGGGAGGCGGGAGATTTCGTGTCAAAAGAAATGTTTCATTTGACCTAAAACAAAATGTTTCCTTATTTTTGAGCTTTTTCTTCCTCTCTCTCTCCCCTCTCTCCCTACTGAAAAGAAATGTTCCAAACTGAATTTTTTCAGGGGGGAGGTTCTGACAAACAATTTGACACAAATCTGCAAAATGTGTTGGTTGAACTAAATCTGCATTTTTGGTGTGTGTGTGTGTGTGCAGGGGGGGAAGTTCCGGCCAAAATAGGCTGCCCAGCTCCCGCGTTGGACTCTAAATCAACCTGAGCCACTGTCAATCCACTCCAGGAAGTCCTAACCCTCACTGCAAGGCAAACGCTGCCCGGCATCTGAGCTGAATTACAGACCGCAGACCTGCCGCTGTTTGCTATGCAGCCTTTGCACGATTAAGAGCGAAACATATTTGCCACGCAGGCAAAGCCCTTGCTGCAAAATGCCTTGAGGCAGCATAGCCGGACTCCCAACACTGCTCTGTGGCAGTAGCTTTGTATTGATAACGTCGTTCTCTGTAATGTACATGGCTGACTCCTTCTCCCGTGTATTTGCAAAGTGCTGCTCCTGGATTTTATTGGCTCCGTTTGTGCAAGCAGTTCCCATATACGCCGCTGAATGACTCTGAAATAGCTTCAAGGTGCCAGGAGCGCTTTATTCCCTTAGCACGTTTACTCCTTTGTTTTAAATAGATACGAGCCCGACATGCACAATTTGGATCCAGATCTTGAACAGCGCAGCATCCGGGAGCTGCGTGGTGATTGGGCCTGTTTCAGAGATGAACACCTGTTGTGAAATTCATATCGCCTCGGGGCTATGGATGCCAAATGGATCGGACCCGAAGCTGGATTCCTGATATTCACAAAGTGTTTGGATCTCGGGTCCTAATTTTCAGATGGGCTAGGTGAGAAATACAAGCTCTAAGGGGAAATGGAAGAGCTAGTGGAAACTTTAGTGGAATTTTAAAGTCTTGCAGTGGACACCCATTAGTGCATCTTGCTGAGATGTACAGAAAGGAGCCACATACGTGACAGACCCCCTTTGTGGTTAAAGGACATAGATCCACCTTTTATTCGCAGCAGCATTGGGTTCTTGCACCACAAATCTCTCCTTGCCTGTGGAGAGCTAGGGTCCCCATTGCTTGCTGAGCCACAGGACATATGGACTTTCTCTCCCCTACGTTTCATCCTTGCCCCTTCCCTCTCCTAACACAAGAACTAGGGGTCACCATATGAAATGAACAGGCAGCAGGTTTAAGACAAACAAAAGGAGATATTTCTTCGCACAATGCACAGACAACCTGTGGAACTCTTTGCCAGAGGCTGTTGTGAAGACCAAGACTATAACAGGGTTAAAAAAGAACTAGATAAATTCATGCTATTAGCCAAGCTGGGCAGGGATGGTGTCCCTAGCCTCTGTTTGCCAGAGGCTGGGAATGGGCAACAGGGGATGGATCACGTGATGATTCCCTGCTCTGGTCATTCCCTCTGGGGCACCTGGCACTAGCCACTGTCGGATGACAGGACACTGGGCTGGATGGACTATTGGTGTGACCCAGTACGGCCGTTCTTATGTTCTCATCGCAGCCGGTGATGTAGGTGGGGTGACAGCCAGTGGGGACAGTGGCTACAAGGTGAAGAGAAAATCAGGGAGCTCCTTTGTGATACCCCTCACTCAGGGTAGCATTTTGACCCAGGGCTGCTACTCAAGAGGCATCATCTCCGTCCGCACGCAGCCAGGTCCCTTGCAGAGTGTTCAGGGTTCGATTTTTATCAGGAAGCTGCTGAGACAAGCGGTAAAATGCAGCCACATGGCGGGCTAAGTCATTTCAGTGGCTCTAAGGCGTGTGCGCTTAAGAAGGCTTTGAAAGCCCTGGCCTGTTTCTTACGGTACCAGCACGGCGCAGGCGAGCTCCTGGACCCTCCAGCAGTCTGCAGGAATCACAGCCCCACTGCCAGACCTCAAAAGCCAACTGTGGGAATAGTGGATCAAAGTTTCTTTCTTTTATTTTATCCTTTCCGCTGGATTATTTTTTGTTCTCTCTCTCTCTCTCCCGTTTACTTTTTTAAAAATTTTGTGCTAATTTGTTTTTGAACAGCCTTAACCACAAAAAGTGTGTGTGTGTGTGTGTGTGTGTTGGGGGGGGCGTTATAAATCTGGAAGCTTTACAGAGAATGGAGTGGAGGTGGGGGAACGGAGATGACAGGGCAACTTAATCCCCACCCGCCTTATACAATAAGATTCCTTTAACGAGAAAATCCAGACCAGCTAGCTGGAGATAGGAGTCAGAGAAAATGAAGCCAGAGAAAAGGCCCCTGCTCTTATGATGGGATAGCAGGGAGCTTTGCAGAGATAACAGCCTAGCAGATGAGTGGGGCATTTTTTTTAATCATTTGTGGGGAAAGGAAATAAAAATTTAAAAGCGAACAGAAAAGATGAAGGGGGGGAGACACCTTCAAGGTTTTCACCTTTCCTGTCTTCTAGCTAAGGTCCTTATCTAGCTCCTATGGCAAGAGCATCTGAGCCCCTCACAATCTCTAACAGAGTCAGTGTCCCAGCACCCTTGGGTGGCAGAGAAGTGCAGTTATGCCCATACTATGGTGGGGTACTGAGGCCCAGAGAGACTTACCCACAGTCACGCAGGGAGTCTGTGGCTGTGCTGGCAATTGGACTTAGGTGTCCTAAAAGTGAGGCTACTATGCTAACCATTGGATCGTCCTTCCTTCTCTGGGAGGAGCTGGGCATTGGGTAGGGCTCAGTAATCGTGGTCTACGGTTTGGGGGATTGTGTGAGGAGGTAGATTAGTTTGTGTTACGTTTCTGTTCTTGCTAAGTGATTCCATTGGATCTTGGGGTAAGTGACGTGTCTGTCTGTCTGAGGGCACCTGGAGCATTGGATGGGCGCTCTTCTATTGTGATAAACAATTACTGGAGACAGGTCCGGTACCAACCTCCTGGATCTAAACACCCTCAAACTCGGGTCTCTGTCACTGTAACAGGTTGGCCAGCAACTTCTGGATTGGAACCCCTCTAAACTTGGCAGGAGAGTGTGGGTTTGCTGGCTGCTGTGCTTTATTATCAGCGAGGGATGCAGAGGCAGCATGGGGCAGATGGCGTGGGGCTCGCAAGCTATGGGAACCAGCCCCTGGTTGTCTATTTTCTATGTAACTCTCACTGACCAACAGAGGTCACTTCCATTCATTGTGAAGGAGGAGGCTCCAGGTCTTTCTTCACCACCTGGGAAAGCCCATGGCCCCATGCAGAGCGGTGTGCTGGGGAAACGTCTGTTTTTGTGATGCAGGGATTTGAGCTAGATTGGTCTCTTTGTCCCCAGAGGGATCATGATTAACAAATAAAAAAGCCACCCCTCCTTTAGCCTGAAAGCTTGTGCATCAAACGTAGAGACGGAGCCAAATGGAGATGCCAGATCTGAACCCCTCATAAATCCTGAGGGAGTTTGGCTCTGACCTCAGTAGCTTGGACCCATCTCTGAATCAAATGTAAGATGTACGATGCTGCTGCTCTGTCTGCCCATTTAGGGCAAGCCAAGCTATCAAATTCTTATACACGTGTGTGTCCTTGGCAGGTAACAGATGGTGGTACCATCAAACAGAAGATCTTCACCTTTGACGCCATGTTCTCCACCAACTACTCGCACATGGAGAATTATCGCAAGAGAGAGGACTTGGTGTACCAGTCCACAGTGCGGTAAGCCATTCCACCTCCACGGAAGAGGGTGCTCTGAACTTCCCTAAGTTATATGAGAGAGCAATTTCAGGGGAGTCTACTGGGTTAAAACATTTGGGGGTGGGGGGAGATTGTGTGTCTTCATCCTGGTCTGAACTGTGCAAACCTACCATGAGGCAAAGCATGCACAGACCACTCATTTTTGGGACAAGTGCGACATATATATTGTACTCTCTGTGATGTATTTACTCTCTCGGCCCAGGGCTGATACTGATACAGACAGCTAACGTCCAGCGAGTGTAGGCTATAATCCAGAGGTGTGGAACAGGAAATAGCTGAATCATTTCCAGAAATAGGTCCGAACTGCTGCCTTTGGACTGAGATCTGGAGAGAGAGGCCTCCAAAGTCTAGGGGGGTTCAGAACCCTAATTCCACCCTAGACAACCTAAAAGAGACCCAGCACCCCCAAATATTGATGCAATACCTGACGCACATTCAATAGAAGTACCAGAAGTGGGCATTGTCCCAGATACTCAGTACTTGGGTCTAAGTGATTGTCAGAGGTGGGGGCAGGAAGGAATTTTCCCCTAGGTCAGATTGGCAAGAGCCATGGTTTTGTTTTTTTTTTGCCTTCCTCTGCAATGTGGGGTGTGGGTCACTTGCTCAGATCATCTGGGTGTATCTCACTTCATAGAATATCAGGGTTGGAAGGGACCTCAGGAGGTATCTAGTCCAACCCCCTGCTCAAAGCAGGACCAATCCCCAATCAATGCTTCGTCATTGCAGGGACCTCAGGCACTGGTGCACCTCGGTCCCTCCTGTTCTCTGCCTGTGGCACACAACTGTTGAGTCTCCTGAGGGCTGCATACTTTGGTCTCATTCTGGTGGTGGGGCGTGAGGTGGGGGTGGCTGGGTGGTGAGGGCCTGTGATATGCTAGAGGTCAGACGAGAGGCTCTGGTGTGGTCCCTTCTGGCCTTCAGCTCTGTGACTCTGGCCTAGATTCACAAAAGTATTTACATATCTACACTTCAGACTTACACACCTATGTCCAGGCTTAGGCACCTAAGTGCCGGGTTTAGGCTCCCACTGCAATTCACAAAACGACCACCAAACCCTGTAGGCTCAGAAATTCACTCAGCGCCTGTGTGTTTGCAGTAAAAGTTCCCTCGGTGCCACTGTTTCTGCCTCTGACCACGTGCACTGCTGCCGCCTTCTAGGTGCCTATCTCCTGCCTTAGCCCCAGAGCGATTTGCACGCCAGGGAAGACAGGCCTAACGCACATGCAAGGTTCTGGGGCCCAATCAGGCAGCTGGGCAGAGGAGACAGGCAAGATCCTGATGGGCAGCAACCTCATCCACGTTGATGCAACCTCCGTGATCACCCGTGGGCCTCGCCTCTTCCTCACTGGGACACTATCCAGGAATCTAGCGCTCCCCCACCCCCTCCCCAAAAGATGAACTTTGAGCCCCGCTGCATCTGTGGTGACTCCCAGTGAAATTCTGCCTGCCGCAGAAAGCGGTGGGCTCTGGAGCATTCCAGGTACCATTTCAGAGCCCGAAGGAAGGCATCCAGGCCTGGTCTGGATGTACCTAGGCTTCAGCTCCATATTTTGAGGTTTGCAGGGCCATAGATGAATACTTGGATAGTTCAATGGGTGGGGCCCCCCATATACAGTTGTGGGCTTCCCATACTTCTAGAGTCAGCCACGGTCTGGGTCACCCTGAGGCAGCAGAGGGCCCTCCAGTACCTAAGAGGCCTCAGAGGCTGGGATCAAGGTTACGTAAAACATTCCTGTGTCTGTCTGAAGTCTGAGATGGGCCATTCCATTCTCCAGCAAAGTTCCGTTCTGTTTGTTGCTCGTCCCCAAGGCCATGACCACAGTGTGAACTCCACCCTCTGAGGCCCAGGGTGGAATCTCATGAGTTTGTGTTGGCCTCCTGGGGCCTGATTCTTCACTGACCAGCCCCTTGCACGGTCACTTACAGCAGTGCCCCGGGGCTGGAATGTTACTGGGTCAGAACGGTAGCATTCCGCACTCAGGCGGCCCTGGTGCTGGGAATTGGAGGCTCGTATCCAGGGGATCTCCTCTCTGGAGCCCATGTTGAGCATGTTAATGTCTCCAAGGACTGCAACTGAAATCAGGACGCTCAGTCACTCTGACCTTTTCTGTGCCCGTTCCACTGTCATCGCCTGGAGAACCCCGAAGGAAGAGGCGTACTGGAAGCCAATCAAAGCGCAAAGCATGGCCAACGAGCCAACCATGCGTTGTAAATCATGATGTTCATCCTCATGACAAAGACTGTGATGAGCGGGAGCGAGAATGTTGCCTGTTCTCTACCCCCTTGCCAGTTCCGTTGTGGCACCTCCCATCTTCCTCCCTTTCTCTGCATTGTCTCTCCTGACCCAGTTCTGAGAATCTGCCGATCTTTGCAAAGGCTGATTGGAAACGTGGATGCTAGGACTTTGTCTCACGACAGCTGAAAGTCTGCGAGGCTGCTTTTTAGCGAAACGAGAGCAGCTGCTTTTGAGGGACATGTCAAGACGTGATATGTTGGTACATTGGTTCTTTCCTACCTGCGCTCATCCAAAGAGCAGGGGGGAGGGAGGCGTTGGAGAGGAAGAAAGCTTTTAAACTAAAATTAAGAGAAGGGAGAGGGGGGAGGAAGCCAACAACCCAACCATTATACGAAGAGGAATCAAGTTGGAGGCAAGGGCTGCTGGTGCTTTTGCTAGATTGGCGGCAGGACGTCAGGGATAAGAACGCCACATTTACATATAAATGAAGATATTTACAAATTAATGCATTTCAAGCAAGAGAAAAATCCCGGCATCACAGCTGTCAACGCTTCATCCCCTCTTGCACTGGGAGAGGGAGAGAGCGAGGCGAGGAAGATTACCAGAACGCATGACAGCAGGAACGGTGCAATTTTCAGAGGCAAGATGTGGGGGAGAACGGTGCGTACTCTGATAGCTTCTCCCTGCCTGTAGCCCTTTGGGGCAGGAAAGCCAGGGCCATTTAAAGGCGGAGAAAGCATCCAGTATAGCCTGAGCATCTCCCTGGAAATTAGCAACGGCTTGAGGCGCTTGGGACCCTAACCACCTGTAATGTAGACAGAATCCCCATCCTTCCTGCATAAAATTGTCCAAAGAGCTCCACCTGATTGTTTCTCCTTTGCCTGTTTGTCCTGTATTTTCAGGTAGCCTTTTGTGTCTGGAGCTGCTGCTTGACTTAGTTATGATGACCTAGGCTAGATCCTCAGGGGCTGTCAATTGGCATAGCTCCATGGGCTTCCAAGGACAGCTGGTTGAACATGCTCAAAAGCACCTACGTGATTTAAGAGTCATGCCAGGTTTACATGACAAGGTTTTGTTGGCATAGCTGTGTTGGTCAGGGGTGTAAAAAGCTCACCCCCACCCCTAGCTGACAAGCTATGCTGGCAAAAAACAAACAGCGTATCTGCAGCTATGCCAGCAGAAGAGGGCTTCTGTTGGTGTTCCTGTGCCAGCAGAAAGTTCCTCTTGACATCAGCTGCGTCTACACTAGGGTCCTCCACCAGTGCAGCTATACCAGCAAGGCATTTGTACTGTCGACAAGGCCCAAGGCCCATTTTGAAAAGTGGCACAGGCACTTAGGAGCCTAAAAGACTCATTAAAAGTCAATGGGACTTAGTGCTCCTAAGTCACTTAGGTGCTTTTGGAAATTTTGCCCAGAATCTGTGTCAATGCCTAGAGAGCGGTAACTGTGATCAGGGCTACGTGCCACATGTACAGTCCCTGGTCTGAAGAGCTTTCAGGCTAAACAGACGAGATAGACAGGGAATAGGAGGGGGAAACTGAGGCAGGAAGTGACTTGCTCCGGGTCAGTGGCAGGTCAGGGATAGAACCCTGGGCATTCTGAGTCCAGGCCAGGACCCTACCCACTAGGCCATGCTGCCTTGTCAAACCATTTTTTAATTAGTCACAGCTAATTATTTTAATTACTCATTGTAGCATGAAACGCCCTGTTTTGTCTCCATCCCAAAATGCACCAGTGCCTTTTTTCCTAAGCCAGGGCAGCTACGTGGTAACCGATCCCTATTCATAACTCACCCCACATAGACCTGAATCATTTGGTCGGCCTGACCTGTCCCTTTGATTCTCACAAACGTTCTTCCGCTGATAAGGTGACTGCTGAATTGCTCACAGTACTGTACTTTCAATGTGATCCCATTAGGGCTTTATATAGAACTAGGGGCGCTGTGGCCATGTGGCTGATAGATTCTCCCCCCACCCCACCGCTCGTGCACGCACGCACGCGCGCTCAGCAGTTAGTGTTCCAGATAATGTTTCTGCACAGGTCTCCAAGGGAAGGTACCGCGCGACAGACTGTTGACAATTAAAGCCTCTTGCTCAGCAGTTTGTTAGGACACTAGCAGCCATTCAGCCATTCCCCGGAGAGAAAGGCACCTGCACGGGCCTCCCCGTTTAAAAAGAGCTTTGCTTTTCGATTTGTACGGCTCCTTGCTGGAGAATGGAAGTGGTTTTCCAGGAGGGAGAGGAAAGTGTTGGGAGGCCAGGCCACCTAATTGCCCACTGAATGGAAACAAAAATCACCTAAATTCGCCTGCTCTGGTTACATCAATTTCACATCAATTCCCCAAATACTGAAAAGAAATTTTCTTCCTAATGCGCCTCTTTCTTTTTGGCGTCCTTTTTCTCTCTCTCGTTTGGCCCCCTTTCCACCCGCCTTTACTTCTTCCTCGTTTCTTTCTTTCTCTCCCTTCACCTCTTTATATCTCCCCTTTAGCAGCCAACCTTTTCACTACGCTGTCTCCTCTTTCTTTCTTTTTCTCCTGCATCCCTTGCCCTTTCTTGTTCACTCCTTGCTGCGAGTCATTTTCTTTGTAACACACTCGTAAAAGGAGAGAGGAGCCGCTAATTAATTACCTCTCGCTTGTTTCCCTATTTTTAAAGCCTGGCCTTGGACTCCTAATCAGACACTATTGTGTTTTTCAGCTCTGCTTGATTTTTGTGCGCAGTGTTCTCTTCCAGGGGATTGTGGGTAATATAGACAAAATCCTGGGGCTCTGGAGCTGCTCCTTCCGCTCTGCCTTCGCCTGAGCGCGGGGGCTCTGGTCTGTCCATGCCATTAGTGCCCTTCCCCTGCAGGCCAGGACCCCCCTAGTTAAGCTGTTCTGGGGGTGCACTCTGATGTAGGACCCTTCCAAGTTCCAGCCTGGCGGATGGCAGGCACCAGGATGTCCTCCGCCTCTGTGACGAAGTGGGAATGTTCTTGCTGTGTGATGTGAATGCCGAGTGGGGAGTATTGACCTGGGAAGGTTGCAGGGGAGTTTGGGATGGCCTGCCTTGCGGAAGGGAGCGTACCTGAGCATGTAACCTGAGACCCCAGGAAGGGGGTTGGAGGCCAGGTGACACCTCTGCCCGGAAACTGGACAAAGGACACAAAGGCTGGGGGAGGAGCTAGGGGGAGGCTGAGTGAGAGGCTGGAGGGAGTTTCAGTCTGGAGCTGGCTGGGAAAGAGAGGGGTGACCCGACCAACAGGGCTGTGGCCTCCCTGAGGCCCCCAGATGGACCTAACTAAAGGGGGTCCTGTTGTCTGTACCAGCAAGACCTGTTCTGGACTGTGTTCCTGTCGTCTAAATAAACCTCTGTTTTACTGGCTGGCTCAGAATCAAAATCGCAGGAAGCCGGGGGTGCAGGGCCTTGACTCCCCCACACTCCATGGCAGCCTCCACCTCCCCCCATGGGCTCCAGGCTCAGCTGCAGCCTTGACATTTGGAATCTTTTCCTGTCCAAGGCTCCATGTGTGACCACCACCGTCTTGGCCCGCACCAGGGATCTGCAGAGCTAACCCCGTGAGTCTCTGTAGCTTGAGCTGAAGAGTCTGTAGCGGGGCTGGTGCAGACTCCCATCCTGTGCGGATCAGGCACAGATTAGGACACACAACACGCTCACTAATGAGTTGTGAGCTGTCTCTGGACAAGCCACTGCGTGTGTAACGGCCACTGCTACAGAGGGAACCAAGGACCGCCGGAGCGAGGAGCATGCAGCTGTCGCTTGAGCGAAAGAGCCGGGCACCTTTCCTGCAGCTGTAACAGACTCGCGTCCCTGGTTACTGGGCCCAAAGGGGGATGCACTGGCAGCACAGACTCCTGGCAAGCAGCCCCATTCTCGCACTGGCCTGTCTGCAGGTGACTCACCCTGCAAAGCAGCGTTGCTGGGGTTGACTCGGCTGTCACGTCCCAACAATGCGTTGAGCTCCAAACGCAAAGCCCTTAAGACTCAATAGGTGAGACTGAGCTTCCCTGCGCCTGTCAGCACTGCACCCCATCTGACTAAACTCCCCGAGTCCTGTCCCTGCATGAACGGGGCTCGGTGGGAAACCTGGTATGGATTCTCTGGGAACCCTGGTTCTTTAAAAGCTGGTGGCGTCTAGGGTGACCAGATGTCCCGATTGTATAGGGACAGTCCCGATTCTGGGGGCTTTTTCTTATATAGGCTCCTATTACTCTCCACCTCCTGTCCTGATTTTTTTTACAGTTGCTATTTGGCCACCCTAGTGGGGTCATTACCTGGATCACTGTTCTCCTTCCCAGTCAGGCAGGAGCTGCCAGGAGCAAAGGCTTCTGGGTACATAGGAGCATACATGGAAGGGGGAAGTAAAAGGAATATGCCCGGATTTCCAGTCCTAAAAAAAAATCCCTCCTGTGATATCAAATATAGCTCGCCTGGAGCAGGCGTCCATATCTCATACACCGAACAGAGCTGGGCTGGATGGCGGGGGGGTGGGAAAACCTGGACACTCTGCCTAGTGGTGCTGGTCATTCAGAGAGGAGGGAGAGGTGAACTTTGCCAAGCTACTGGGCTCCAGCTAGACTCCACTCAATGCAGCTGTGATAAGCCCTGGATCTAATTACCTGATCATTAACAACAAGAGGGCTCAGTCTTGTCCTTGGAGGCTGTGTCCATCCCATAATTTGGGGATGGAGCTGCGGGAGGTGAATTTACGTAAACTATTGTCAAAAATAGACTGAGGAAACGAGGCCAAAAATACATAAATAAATTAAATTAAATAAAGGCAGAAAAGCTCATCTTTGCTTCTCTTCCGAGCAAGAAATCACTTCGAGGCCTGTCACCTTTATTACTAATTACACGCTTGCTTTATGGCCAGCGTTATAAAAACAAAACCAGGGCCTGAAAAATGTCAGGGGGAGACTTAAATTAAGTTAAAAAGGCCAGGATAAAGTATTTAGTTGTTTTGCAATATTTCTTAAAATTAGAATTGGCTAAACATATTTCAACTCTTGTTTTCTGCACACTAGGTAATAAAACACTCCTGTATCCTCAGGAATGTATTGTTGCTTCCCCAAGGGTGATTGCTGCTGGTTACTTAAACATGTGATTTTATTTGCGTGTTTGTGTGGGGGGTGGGGGTGTAGACAAGGTGGGTGAGGTAATATTTTTTATTGGACCAACTTCTTAAGGTCAGGAGACAACCTTTTGAACTACACAGAGCTCTTCTCCAGGTCTGGGAAAGGTACTCCGAGTATCACAACAGATTGTTTAGCATGAGTAATTAGCACATATTCCAAGGGACCATTCAGGGTGAAGTGGCCCATTAACACTCCTGCAGTCATAGGACAAGAAACTGGGTTAGTGGGTTACAGATTATCCTAATAATCCATAAATCCAGTGTCTTGATTAAGACCATGATTTTGAGTGTTAGGAGCCTCCCGGGCTCGTCTTTTGGAGGTGCTGTGGAGGTTCCCATTGAGGACGAGGACTGAAAGGTCAGATATCGAGTGATTGTTTTGTGAAGAGTGTTCGCCCCAAAGTGATGCAGTGTTTTTGTCTTATCATTTTCCTGTGTGAGTTTGTTTGAGAGCGTAGTGATTGTCTGGTTTCATCCACATAGTTGCTGTTGGGGCATTGAGGTCTCTGGATAAGATACTCCACATGTTGTGATAGGCATGTGTCCATGTGATAGCCATGGAGCTTCAAAGGTGTGTTGTGGGGGGAGTTATCATCTCAGCAATGGAGATATGCCTGCAGGTTGAGCATCTAGTGTTCCAGCAGGGTCTGGTGCCACTTTGAGTTGGTGTGTCCTAGTCTGTGGGGAGTTTGCTTCCAATGATGACGTTGGGGGGTTGTTTGAAGGCCAGAAGAGGGGGTTCAGGAAAGATTGCTTTCAGGATCTGGTCCCCGTTGAGTTTGGGTTGTAATTATTCAATGATACCCTAGAGGGGCTCCAGTGTGGAGTGGTAGGTGACAACGAGGGGTGTGTGGTCTGCGGGGTTTCTTTCTACATTGAAGCAGGTTCTGTCAGGGTCTTTGGCTGGCCCGTTCCACAATGTGACATACTTCTCTGGTGGAGTGTCCTTGTTTGGTGAATAAAAGATATTCTCTCCTTCACCTTGTTTCTGTAATATCCTGGGACCAACTCGGCTACAACACCACTGCAGACAACAATGGAACATGTCTGCGGATGCATTCTTGTGCATCTGTGCTCATATGCAGAGCTGTGTTCATGTGTGTGGGCCTGTTTGTGTGGGCATTCTTGGGCGCATTGCTCGCACATGTATGTGTGAGCACCCATGTCGGTGCGGGTGCTTTTGTGAGTGCACGCACACGCACACATGGGCATTCTTGTGTGAATGCAGGCATGTGTGTGTGTGCCTATGCATGTATTCGTGTGCCCACACGTGTGCATACACACATGCCTTGTTTTCAGCTAGCTGCCCGGGGACCTGGTTAATACCCAGGAGCAGGTGTGCTGGAAGAGGGTGCTGCCTGGGGGCTAAACCTGTGTGTAGAGAAAGGAGTTGGCAGAATGAGAGGCACTCGGGGAGCTCCCTTTGGGACTGGCCTCAGGTTCTTGTTAGTTGTAACATGCTTGGGGTTGCTTCTCCCCAGCATGTCCGGGGGGTGCCAACCATCCCACAGCCGTGCTCCTTCTCCCTGCTCTGGCGGATTCACTATGCTAAAGGAAGGGGAAGCTGGGAGAGGAATGGTCTCTGGAGCAGAGCAGAGACGCTCAGCTTTGTTCACAAGGCAGGCCGATGGCCCCTGGCCACAGCTCAGCCCTCAGAACGTCGCAGAGCCAGGCCCCGTGGCTGGGAACATCTGCACAGCAGCCGCGATTCCAGCCCACCGGACGGAGTGGCACCCGTGGCAGCAGTGCCCGAGGACTGGGGCAGCTTCGGGTTTGTTTTTCCCAACCCATTCCTTGGGCTTTAAGTGGGACCTGAAAATCCCAGTGCTCAGCACAGGACTATTCGACGGTGTTCAGCAAACACTGGTCGGGAGGGACGACCGCAGCTTGCTTGGGTTGCCTGGCTGGCAAAGAGGCCAGTGAAAGACTCTTCACTGTGGAGGAGGCTGGGTGAGGCTCTCAAGGAAGGAATAGGGTTAAGGTTAGATCTGCACTGCGCTAGAGGCTGGCTGAGGGTCTGGAGTGGGTAGGTATCTATGTTAAAGAGCAAAAAGTATGCTAGGTCGGCCACCTCACCCAGGGGCGTGCCCCAGTCTGTATTCCCCTGTTTCCTGGATAGGGTGACCAGATGTCCCAATTTTATAGGGACCGTCCCGATTTTGGGGTCTTTTTCTTATATAGCCTATTACCCCCCCACCCTCTGTCCCGATTTTTCACATTTACTGACTGGTCACCCTAGTCCTGGATGCACAGTGCCAGATGCAAGCACTCCTCTACCTGGATCGCCTCCCACTTAAATACACTTACCACTGGCATTGACAAGCCGGCCAAGCCATGGGCAGAGCCGGCTCCAGGCACCAGCGGAGCAAGCTGGTGCTTGGGGCGGCTAAGGGCAAGGGGGTGTCACGTCCAGCTCTTCGGCGGCAATTCGGCAGTGGGTCCCTCGTGATCGCAGCTTTTTTTTTCGCAGCTTGGGGTGGCAAAAACCCTGGAGCCGGCCCTGCGCATGGGTCCCTGCCGGCAATACATTATGCCCAGCCCATGCGGCAGCAGTGAAGTGGTTAATATACCATGACAACTCCAGCATCGCCCTGGTTAATGTGGAAGTTGTGATCTCAAGAGAAATGCACCAAGAAATCTGTTTTTTCCTCCCATAGTTTAGGATTTTGGTTTCCTGAGTAGTGTGTGTTCTGCTCATCTGCTGGTTTGATTGCTGTAGAATTTTCTGACATGACTAATTATTGTTTTGAGAGTGTTTTTGAGGCTTTACTAATTGATTACACATTCCCTGACTTGACAGATTTTTTTTTCCTGAATGCAAATGGGGTTTGGTTACCAAACCATTGTCTTTTTGCTTTGCTCTATATTTAGTCCCTGTTTTACACAGCGATACAGGATAGAGAGAGCCAGCGGGAGCTAGCCATTAAAGCAGAATGCCTGGGTTTTTGTCCTGACTCTGCCACGGACTTGCTGTGTTGTCTGGGACAAATTGCTTACGTCCACATTTTCAGACCAATTCAGATTGAAAATAAGGCATGTATTTTTAACAGTGAGGCTGATTAACCCTTGGGATGCCTTACTAAGAGGTGTGGTGGGGTTTCCATCGCTGGCAGCGTGTAAATCAAGAGCAGAGGTTTTTCCAAAAGATCTGCTCTAGTTCAAACAGGTATTGATTCCAGGAAGTCCTATGGTCTGTGTTATACAGGTGAGACTAAGATGGTCAGAGGCGTTTCTTCTGGCTTTAGGATCTATGAAAGCGAAGCCGCTAAAGTTAGGCACAAATCTATATTTAGCCACCTCGGAAAGTGACGTGAAATTGATGCTGCGATAGGAGAGGCAGAGGCCCAGCGGCTCGGAAGTTATCTTGGAGTGGTGAACTGATCCCTCTGTGCGGAACTGAAGGAGTTGCAAAAATGCACTGAATTATCCTGTGCAAAACAGGCCGTGAGAGGTTCCAGTCCAGGGCACGTTGCAGCTCAGAGACAAGCTGGGGGCAGTGGATTCTGGCCAGTGCATCAGAGTTTGGAGGAAGAAGGGAAATGGCAGAGAGCAGTGACAGGCCAAGAGAGCTTTCTGAAATGCCTCACTAATTCTCCACCTCCCTTGTGGGCCTATTTTGCTAGGGGTGAGCACACAAATCCCCATCCCCAACCATCTATCCCTTCCTACCTAGGAAAATAGGAGATGCCAGCTAAGAGCTGCTTCTGGCAGTGACTGTCATGCCATCCTCTTAGCTAGCGGAGTAAAGCTTTATCATGGGCACTGCAGGAGGAAGAGTCCTGCTCATCCCAGCGTGTGCTCTCAGCTCATGCCCTCAAGCATAACTTCTCCTTCTATCCTAGTCTTTCAGGTACAGAGAGAGCCTGGGTGTTTCCCAAGCTGCCAGTTACAGAAAGGTACTTAAAAGCTTAGCCCGAGGGCGCCCGGGGCTAATTATACACTCTGGGCAGGGAACCCTCTTCACGGCCACACACGTTTCTCACGCAATGAAACAGGGTCCCTCATGGCTGAGATGCAGGCCATTTACCAAGCAGGCTGGGATGCTTTCAGCATCGTGTCGACAGTGGAACCAGTGGCCAAGAATCATAGAATCTCAGGGTTGGAAGGGACCTCAGGAGGTCATCTAGCCCAACCCCCTGCTCAAAGCAGGACCAATCCCCTGAGAAGAGGAGGGATGGAAAGTGCCTAGCACAGGCAGTTTTCATACTGGGGTCCTCTCTTGAACCCCACGCCCTGCATTTCCTCTAGACTGACATGCTGTCTCTCCAGTGACTCCTCCTGGCCCATCCACCCCAGCTCCCATCCAGAACTGGAACCACTGCAGCGCAAGGCTCCCTTTCCGCGCGCCCCCCTCCCCCCAGCCACAGCCACCAGAAAGCAAAGGAGTGAATTCAAGTCCCCGTTGCCGCCCATATTACATAGAAATACAAATTCCCCAGCTCCAGAGCTGTCAACGCAGCATCTCTCTCCACCAGAAGAAACTTCACTTGGCAATCTCTCTCTCCCGCTCTCTGTGTATATTGTAGAACTAATAGAATTTGCGGCCAGAAAATTCACTGGCTCAATACTAAGCACTTAAAAGCATCCGTAATTGTCAGCATGGCTTGTGCAAATTGTCTGAATTACCGTGGAACAGAGGTTGTTTGTGGGAAAACTAGTTTCACGCATTTGCCTTTTTCAGAGGCAAACAGCAACATTCCTCCTTCACAGTGAAGTTGTGTATTACCAGTTTTCGTAGGATGTTAAAGAGCCCATTTTCTGAATCACCGCCCCCCATAAAAACCTGGATCCTTCGGCTGCATGACAATTTTGGCAGGATCATTTGTCGGCCTGGCTCGAATGGATCACAGGAGTGCAAGGTTCCTGTATGGTGGTTATTATTTGTATGGTGCCTGCCCTGTGCTAGGTCCCTGCGCTGAGAAGCTTGTCAGGCTCAATAGACGAGGTACAGAAGAAGGATGGAGCATAGAATATATCCAAAGCCTTGTGGGGCGCGTGGCACAATAGATCTAAATGATGCAGCGGGGTCCTGTGATTTATGCGACAGAGCCGCGCTGAATTCTGCAGCACGTTTAGGTTTCGCAGCAAATGGCAACTGGTGGGGAGACGAGAATTCTGCATGGCACAAGAGCTGTGCCCATGGGAAAGGGCCCTGCTATACAGAGCTCAGAAGCCCGGCTGGAGTGGCTCCATGCTTTAATGTCTTAGGAGCTGTGCAGCGGAGAAAGGTGCCAGCCATGCAGAACTCTTAAGCCCTGCAGGGATAAACTCTTAAGTTCTGTGTGGCAGGGGGACGCACCAGCTATGCTGCATGGCCCAGCGAAGCCCCAAAGCCCCCTGGCACAGCTGTTGTGCGGTTTAGGAGCTACGCTACCATCTCCTCCTGACAGCCTCCACACAAATAGTTTTTTAGCCTCTTTTGCCACCCTTGCAGAAGTCTGCTCTTTGCAACCCACGCTCCCCCTGCCATAGTGCCCCCACCCCTGCAGAGCTCCCCCAGTGGCCGGTGGACAAGCTACGCTCGCAGGAGAAATAGTCACTTGTTTGGATTCATTCGGCCAAAGCAGAGATTTATGCTTCATCTTCACAAAAAAGGTAAACTAAACAGCCCATAATCGCATTGTGCACAGGCCTGCGGCTGCAACGGCATGCAAATGACTAAGCCGTGGCGCTCGGTACGTGCTTTGTTCGTTCCGTGGGTGTCTGTGTGACTGATGTTGCGTTTTTTTTTTTTTCAGGCGGGTTGTTTTGCAGGGTCCTGACGCCCTGTGAGTTTGCAAAGCCCGTACTGTGTTTACATCTGTTCTAAGGAAAGAACAAGCCAGCCTCAAATTAGAAAAGCTAATCACATTTTTGGTCCACGTTTTCCCTGCCTGTGTTGATGTTCAGGAGGGCGTGGGGGCTCCGTAGCATACTTCCGACACGCGCAGTTGTTAATACGTCAGTGAAGTGGCTTGAAATGAACGGCCACCAATCAGGTTGCTCCATCTGCCGTACTCCCCCCCACTGCACCCCCACCCCGATTCCCTTTAATAAGATGATGGTCTCTAGACCCGTTTGCAGTGGCTCTGCAATGGGGCACGCTTCCTGGTTGGCGATGCAAATGCCATTTGCAGCTGACTGATGTTATATTGGATTCTGAGCTCTTTGGGCCAGGGACCCTGGACTAGATTCTCTCCTGGTACAAGCTCAATCAGCATAGGACAGGGGGAAGCCTCGGCCCCAGTAGCTGGTCTAAGCTTAGCTCTCTCTCCAACATCCCTCCTATGCCGGGAGGGTTCGATGCTTCCAGCACAAGACCCAGCTGCAGCCAATATGGGCCTTCCCCTCCGATAGTGGAATCCTCTGCTGACCGCTTGCAGCCAGATTACGGCCCCTTTGCATCACCAGCATTCATGATCTTGTCCAGCATCTAGCAACAATGGGGCCTTGATCCTGCCTGAGGACGGGAAGGCGCTGACATCGTATACACAAATCCTAAACACAGCGGCAGTCATGTTACCGAACGGCAGTGCAACGCATAGCGAATGCTGCCACGGCGATGGTACGTCAGTCAGGCAAAAGGCCAAATGTAACCATTTTAATGACAGCCATGCTAACGCTGGTTTGGCGGTCTGATTCTAACGCCCGACAGCGGTAGCAGATAGCCATGGTTTCAAACAGCCATATGCACCGTCGGACAAGGCCGTAGAAACTGAGTCTAGTATGCCCCGAATAGACATTAAAGCTTTACCCCACTGGGCTGCGATGTTCCTGTGAGCTAGCTGTCTTCTGCACCCCAGAGCAGGCTGCAATATAGAGAGCTGCACGGGACAGGCGTGGAACTGTCAAAGCCTTGGTATGGATCACACGAAGGCTGCTTAGCCAGAGGAGATTGCCAAGGCTCTGAAGGGAGGTTTCTAAACCTCTTGCACCGGCGGTTAAAGATAAAAACGGCAGACGCGCGGTAGCCCGGGGCAGCTGCTCTGACTCCATCTGTGTTCCTTCATGCTGCCGCTCTGTTTTCTCGAATGGTAGTGTGATCGGAGGCGGTGGCGGCAGCAGCAGCAGCAGGTGACTTCTGAAGATGGGTAGAGCAAACCTGCAGGATTCAGGATCTGAGTGCGGGCGAGATCTGGGGGGGCAATTTGGTATGTGACTACGCAGAGCTGGCTGGTTTCTTAGGATGACCCTGGGGCACTTTGGGTTGCTTACTTTCAGTCCGGAGCTGGGAGAGGGTGGGTGGGAGAGGCAGGGGGGACAGAGAACAAGATCTAGATAGGGCCAGAAGCGGAAGCTGAGGTGCTATCAAAGCCACTGACTCCGCCAGGGACCTCTTGTAACGTGCCAAGCCTCCGACTGGCTTCGCGCAGCCGCCGTTTTCTTTTTTAATCAGCTTCTCTGAGAAATGTTCCCTCCTTTCTCCTCTGAGGGTGGAATTCCTCCTCAGATTATACTGGTCGGAGGCCCAGCTTGGACAATAGTCATTTCAGAACCAATGGTCGGTCTGAAGCCTGATCTCTTGTGACCCTGGCGAGCTAGACACAGGAAGGGGGAAGATAGATTCCTTGCTTTCAGGCGGGATGCACAGATTTTGCCTCTTGCCCGGGAAGGTCTAGAGATACTGCATTGTAAACTGCGACATTTTGCTCACTAAAAACCACTATTTTAATTAATTTTTGCGGGTTGCTATAATGTCCTATTGCCTCTGAGGTTTCTGCTGAGGCAGCCTGACTTTACAACTGCAGGAGCGCACTGAGGGACCGTAAAAGGCAGGATTCTCCCTGGCCTTGCATCCTGGCCTTGTCCGTAGAGGGGTCGGATGCGATGGGTAGCCACAGCCTGCTGACCGTTTTAAACACGCCTCTCCTTGTCCTCATGAGAGGCAGACTCGTCTTTAACAGGTGCTGGTTAAAAACAGCCAGGCAGCACGTTTTCTAACACGATGCGGTTTGCCGGTACAGACAAGCCACTTGCGGAGTCGTTTGCCCCACTGCAAAGCGGATGTAGGAGCCGGCTGGGCTGATCTGGTAGCGTTTCACAGCCACATTGCATAGGTGGGCGGAAGAAGAGGTGGAAAATGTTTACAAACGCTCAGCCTCGCTAAAGAAGTTTTCTCACTGAAACGAGAGGCATCTCCGGGATGCAGGATATCGTAACCGTTCTAGTGGTGCTCCTCTGGGCATTGTCTGTGTCGCCAGGCCCAGATCTGTATTCTAGAGAAGCCACTTGCTTAACAGAAAGACTGGCTCAGAAACGGGGCAGAACGGTTAGTTAGAAGCAGTATTGTTACCATAGTCTAGGAGCCTCAGTCATGACCCCGTACCCCATTGTGCTGGGCGTTGTACAGCCACAGGACAAAAGGACATTCCCTGGGTGCTCTGCCCTCTGGGTCAGTATTAGAGCTGAGCAAATCGTTAGGGCTGGTCGGGATTGTCCAGCTCATGGAAGATTACGCAATTTTGAATCTTTTTTTTCTGTTTCGAAATTGAATGAAAGCAAAAAAAAATTTTTGAAATGTCCTAGAAAACAAAATGGAAAAAAATCCTTTGGGGTTGATTGAACTATTTTATTTTGATGTCAACATTTAAAAACATTAAACGTGTAGAATATTAAAATATATTTTGAAAAGAAATGGTTCAGAATAAGAAATCAAAATGTTCTGTTCCAGATGATGTTAACGTGGACAATTTCAGGCTTATCAAAATGCTTTTTCTTCATTTTTTTCCCAATTCTTTTTTTAATTGACACATTTCCCTGAAGTGTTTCACGTTCGACCAATCAGCATTTTCCAATGGAAAAACTCTTTGTCTGAAAATTCCAACCAGCTCTACAAATGATGTGTTATGAGCTAAAGGCCTGTGCGGTAGCTAAGTTCCACTTAATTTAAAGGTGAGTTTGGATTGGGCTGGGCCTCTCTGCAGTGGCTTAGTTGCTTCTTTAAAAGAGCAGGAGCACTTGTGGCACCTTAGAGACTAACACATGTATTTGAGCATAAGCTTTCGTGGGCTACAGCCCACTTCATCGGATGCATAGAATGGAACATAGAAGAAGAGTGTGTGTGTGTGTGTGTGTGTGTGTGTGTATATATATACACACACACAGAGAAGATGCCATACCAGCTCTAAGAGGCTAATTAATTACGATGACCTGTTATCAGCAGGAAAAAAACTTTTGTAGTGATAATCAAGATGGTCAATTACAGACAGCTGACAAGAAGTATAAAGATAGTTATCATAAGGAAATAGATTCAAGCAGTGTAATGACTCAGCCATTCCCACTCTCTATTCAAGCCAGAGTTAATGGAATCTAATTTGCAAATCAATTCAAGCTCAGCAGTTTCTCGTTGCTTCTTGTTCTTCAGCATCTCAGCTTTCATTACAAAACCAAACAAATGTGTCTCTGGCTGTTATGGTTACTAAGGAAACCTTGAAAACATGAACTGAATTCAAACTGATGCAGTAACGCCTGCCTGAGTTTGCAGAGAGCCTGAAACAGTAGCAGTGAGATGTGTAAGCTCTCTGACCAATAGTTCTGAGAGGTGTGGGAGGAGGTTGGAAGAGTATTGCTGTCCTCTTTCTCCCCCTTCCCCCCCTCCGGTTTGAGCTCTATCATAACTCTTGTGCTGGCCCTCTGCAGAGGAGTGATTTTTACCCAAAGTGCTTTCGGGCTGGCTGAATAATGAAAGAAAGCTTCCACTAATAATTTATTGGATAAAGGATTGAGGGGAAAGTATGTTGACTAAACTGTTGGCTGAATAGTGTTTAACTGTCTGTAGGGCTGGCAAAAGAATGAAAAAGTAGTGCGCAGTAGATCAGGCTTGCGGGCTCTTGGCAGAGCTGCGAGAGGACCCAGGACTGCAACAGCAGGGATTGCAGTGGGTCGGGATTGAAGTGCTTTGGTAGAGCCGCTCCTGAAGCTGCCCTGTTTCTTGTACAAACCAGAGCTATTGCTGACTCACTTCCACAAACACCTTCGTTTTGACTTTAACAAGAAGGGAGCATGTGCCTTTGTTCTGGCAAGTCCACCTTTGGAATTCCTGCGTGGACCTTTTCCCCTCTGCTCCATTTTCTCTTTCTCTCCTTTCTTCCAGGCCGTGGCCGCTTTCCGCTTTACCTCACATTATAGCTCTATGTGCCAGCTGGCAAGCAAACAAACAACTCTCAGGGACAGCTTTGCCTTCTGCACCGTTGCTGTCCTGAAGAGAGAAATGGCAGGTGTGGAGGGGGGGGGTTGAGATTGAAATTAATAGCAGGGTATTCTAGCCAAAAGAATGGTTTTCCCTGGGATGCTTGTTTCTGACGTGCTGCCTTGCGTTACTTCACGTGACAGTATCTAGCCACGTCCAGTTACCTCACGGGCGAAGGCAGCACAGGGCGACGTCCCAGCCTAGGAATCAAGTAATAAATGCTGAATTCTGGTGGGTGGTCAACGCCGGTTTGGAAAGGGTGGGCTGGATGTGCCGCAGGACTCTCCCACCTGCCGCTAGCATGGACCCCAGAGCTCATTGCATCCTCAAGCCTTCGTGCCATGGGGAAGGTGGGGAGGAGAGTGCCTGGCAGTGAAGATGTCCCATCTCTGCGGGAGGCCAAGCAGAGAGAGCGCTCCGGGATACTCCGTTGAAGGCCGATGATGGGAACGAGAAGTGAAAGGTTTCGTCTTTCAGTTCTCATTACCGGAAAGGCCGTGTGACTGCTCAGCCATGACCGGCTCCATGCTGCTCACCGTACAGCTGGGGATGGTGAGTGGGGAGGGAACCTCCTGAGATGGAATAGACTCAGTGACAACAGCCTGATTCACCCAATGGAGGGGGATGAGGAGGATCCACGTTACTGTGAATAATAATAATCATCAGTAGAGCTCAAAGTGCATTACAGAGGAGGGCAGGATCCTGATCCCCATTTCACAGGTGGGGAAACTGAGGCACGGAAAAGGGAAGTGTCTTGCTCAAAGTCAAACGTGGAAGAGCTGGGACTAGAACCCAGGTCTCCGAAGTCCCAGGCCAGCGCTGTCATCACTAAAAGAGCTGAAACGCTGAGTGTTGCTTTACCCTACATGTATCCCTCAGAGGCTACGTGTGAGAGCAAAAGGGGAAGATGCAGGGTCAGAACTGTCTGTGCATCCATACCCAGCTGCTCCCCGAAGTGCCCTGTGAGGCAAACAGGGAAAGCATGGAGTGACAGCTGTAAGCGCGACCAAACACAACAGCTGTGTGTCCTGGCCCAGATATAGCCATGCACCGTGGGTGCCTTGTGGGAAGAGATCGGACGAACCAGAGAAGGCCTGAGGTTGCTGGGCCTGAGCACAGCAGTGACAGGCGCTGGGTAAATAGTGCAGTTTCAGCGCTGCCGACCCCAAGAGTTCCAAAATAAAGAGTCTCCCCTCCGCCCCAAAAAACAAATCATGAAATTGGCCTAAAAATCACAAGATTGTCAAACTATTAAAATATATTGAGTACTTTCCCATTGCCTTCTGCTTTCTGGGGTCACACTCAAGTCATGTTTTCCTGCAACTAGGAGAGCTACCATTTATTTTTAATGAAAGCAGAGATCCCCTTGTAGTCACAGAGCTGGGGCTTTAAACAAAACACCAAATATCGCGAGATTTGCAATAAAATGGCGGGAGTTGACAGCACTGCCATTTCGAGAAACCCTAAAAACGCAGTTGCTTCGCCAAGTCTTTTCCAACCTGTCTGATCTTCTTCTTCTTCATCATCATCCTCAAGGCAAATCCCAAAGGAAGACGGCGTCATTATAGATTGGGCACCACCCGGATCGTCCTCTGGCTAGGTCCTGAAGACTTTCTGTCTGGATGTCCAGTTGACACTGGTGCTCTTTATCGTACCACCAAAACTTTTGGCATCCACGTGATCCTCTTGGGGATGCAAAATGTGGCTGGAAAGCTTATGAGCGAAGGCCGTCCTGCGGCATTATGGCTCTTTGGCCACTGGTCGGGCTGGGAACGCTGGAAGAATTGGCCTTTTTGTGATATCTCCGCACTTCCCGTCCCAGCTGGGACAGGGAAGCGAGTACATCTGCGTGCAGGGCGAGGAAGTGAGTACACAAAGCTTGCTTAGGTTCAGCTAATCTCAGGGAAGGTTCTGAATGAGTTCTGGGCAAAGGTTGAGACCAGAGATGGTTTTATGTTAGTGAGTTTGATCAGTGCATTGTGTGCACAGAGGGAAGCCCAGGGTAGGAGCCAGCCCATGCTAAAGAACTACGGTGCACGGTTACAGCAGAGAAAATGAGTGTGGGAGCGCAGAGAGAATTGCTGTAGACACAAAGAGCTGAGCCAATAGCTAATTTTTTGATTCGCTGGTAATTCCAAACACTGTTTTAAAAATTAATTGTGGGTCGACCCAGCAACAAAGTATTTTGAAATTTTTGGCAAGTTGAAAAGTGAAGGGGAAAAAATGATGCTGGGTTGAATTAAACATTTCATTTTGATTGCAAGTGGGGGTTGATTATGGGGGGGTTATTTAAAAAAAATGAAGGAAATTTCTAAACAAAAAAGGCATTGAAAATTTTGAGTTTTGAATAGAAAACTTTGAAACATTTTGATTTTGTCTGAATCTTTTTGAGGCTTTTTTTTTCCAATTGCAACAATTCAGCAAATTCAACACAACTTTGCGAAACATGTAAGTCAACTCAAATCTGCATTTTTCACTGAAAAAGTTTTGGTCAAAAAATTTCACTCGGCTCAGGCCCAGATCTTCACCTTGATTGGTCCTTTGAAATGCGTTAACTACTTAGGTTCTGTTCCACCTTGTATTTAGCTGGGACGCTCTGAGTTAGTTTCTCAGACCTGAAGAAGAGCTCTGGGTAAGCTCGAAAGCTGGTCTCTCACCAACAGAAGTTGGTCCAGTAAAAGATATTCCCTCACCCACCTTGTCTCGCTGATATCCTGGGTCCAGCACGGCTGCAACAGCACTTCATACAGAGCATCAAAGGCATTTAGACTTCACTGCCATTGAAACCATTGAACCTACAGACCTCTGAGGATCAGGACTAAGGCAACCTACCCATGGAGAGGTGAAGAGAACAGGGCAAGATTGCCGACTTTATCCCAAGTCTCACGATATTTGGTGTATTTCTTAGAGTCCTCTCTCCCAGAAACAAGGGGTTAGAGGCGAATCTCAGCTTTCATTTAAAAAAAACCCCAAGTTTCTAGCCCTCTTGGTCGAGGAGAAAAACTCAAAAATGCAACCCAACCCGAGTGACCGACAGGCTCAGAAATCAGAAGGTAAAGGCAAAGATCCTGGTGTCTGGTCTTCAAAAAAACCCTCATGATTTTTAAGCCAATCTCATGATTTTTTTAGGACCTTACTTGTGATTTTTGCACGTTTGAGGCTGGCAATGCTGATACAGTGTGGGGAAGGTCAGAGGGGCTGGGCGCAGGGCAGGGATGATGCTCGGAAGCAGAACGCTGACCAGGGCTGGTCCATGGCGCAGTCAGCTCCAGCCGGTGCTCTCCTCTAGACCCGGTCTCCTTCGCGGCAGTGGCTGTAGTGGGCCCATGGCAGAGTGAGGCCCTGGCACGCTCAGAGGTCACCCCGAGCCAGTCCGCCTGCCAGCATTGTGCCGTCCCAAATCCTGCCAGCGGACCAGGACCTCTCTGTGCCCTGCTCCCATGTGTGCTTGGGCTCTTCTGCTTCCCCTGAGCCTTCCTGAAAGGCCTGTTAATCTGCCCAGGCCACCGCAGCCCAGGCGAAGGAGGGGAAGGCACGCGAGTAAATTGGAGATGCTGCTGCTTGAAGTGATCTTGTGATGGAAGCCGAGCGCCGTCTGGAAATCCCAGCTCTGCGCCGGCTAGCGGAGTAAAAGCCCGGGGCCTGCGTGCTCAGTGACTTAGGGCCTGCCGGGATTTTCCAGGCTTTTTGTTTGTTTAATTCAATATTATAAGGGCCAATTTTCAGTTCAGGGGTAACAAGGATCCTCCTCCTTCCTGGTCCAAGGGCCCTATCCTGCAAGGGGGGGTGAGCAGCATCGTGACAGCCAATGGGCTTGAAGCCAACGGGCCAGATTCTCAATCGCACCCTCGGGTCCCTTTACACCACTCTGGGTTCAGCCCTCTGAGAACCCTCCCCGGGCAAGGGGCCTACGTGGTGGGGAAGAGGCTTGACAAGCATGGCCCTGAGCCTGCTCTGATCCATGCCCTGGGCTGGGTTTAACATGCAGTAGTGGGAGACCTGGGGACTGGGAGCAGGGGGTGTGGAGGGTGCTCAGCCCTGTACAGAATTGGGCCCCGAATGATGAGCTTCTGGGCAGCATCTTGGAGCTCTACCGCTGCCCTCTCCCGTGCGCTGGTGCCCTTTCCAGCATGCTGCAAAGCTGGAGCGGCTCCGGACCCCGGCCCTGAAGGTCGCCAGGCTCTGGGGTTCTGACAGCCTGAGAGCTGTTATGCGTTCAAGTCATGCACCTCTGAATGGGAGACGGGGATGCAGGCAGGTGTCGGCCTGAGATCCAGCATAAGGGGTAGACCCAGAGATCCCTGTAAGCGGGGGGAGGCCAGGGGATGGCTGCCCTCCCAGACAGGGGAGGTGAGGAGCCATTGCTGCTTGCTACTGGGGAGGTCACAAGCTCTGGACGGATGGTCTGGACTGTGTAAATGAAATAGTTTCCTCCATAGGTTATATTCCCCTGAGCCCCACAAGGGGAGCCGTAACCACAGGTCTAAGCACTGGCAGCTGCAGCCAAAAGCATCAGCCTGGCAAGACGGTAACGTCCCCCACCCAGAAAGATCCGTGTCCTCAAGCCACCTGCAAAATCCACACTCCCGTGGGCCCTTTGAAATCCAGCCTGGCCGGCCGCACCGCTCCACCATCCCAGCGGGAGGAGCGTGTGCGTGTGACACGCCTGGACAGCCCGGTTCACTCCCCAGGGCCAGCGCGAGATTCTTCTCCGCTCTTTGTGCTCCACTCGGGTGAGGCTGAGGGAGGGGAGCGGGGAGATCTGCACAATGAGCCTGAACTGCCCCTGCCTTCTGCTGGGTAAATGCGTCTCCCTGAAGGGTGCTGGAAAGCGAGTCCTCCATCACACACGGGAGAAGAAGCCCCTGCAGCTTGGCTCAGCCTCTGTTGTTAAGGGGCACGGTCCACGGCTTCCTTTGCTGGCAGCACGGGGCTTCAGCGCCCTTTGTAAGGGGAGGCCCAGTGGGAGTTTTAACTGAGGAAATACTGAGTGGCGACCGCAGGATTTGGCCTAGTACAGAGAAGAAGCATCCCCTAGTCGTGTCTCTCCTGGATCAGAGGGACGCAGTTGGAACAAAGATGCGGTGGACGTGGCCAGAGTGATAACCGTGTCTCACTTCTGCCTTCCTCTCTGGAGTGACAATATCTGTCACCTGAAGGCTGGATGGCTCCGGGGCTGAGGAATACAACACAGTGCCTTCTGCTGCTGGATCAGCTATTCAAATCCAGCCCTGGCTGACAGTGATTGACACATGACTCATTTCTCTCCCATGGCAGCGGGTAATGAGCCTTGGTTCAGATTGCAAAGGACAGGTGTCAAAACATCCTCCCCCGGCGCTATCTCATTGGTAATGGCAGCGGGAGCCAGAGATGACACCGGCATGGAGACTGACCTACCTGTTCCTCCAAAGAGGAAGTGGCGGAGTTGCTATGGCTGCTGGGCAGAGTTCAGAGAGAAAGCTGACGTTACAGCTTGCTTTTTTGCCTAGCAAGTTCCAGGTCACTCGCACTAAGCTAATAACAGAACCTGCGTGTGAGTCAGTAGCCAGGGCCTTCAGCTGATTGCCTGTGTCATGTGCTGGCTGTTTTCTGGCACCACGGCTCTGCCAGTGCAGGTGACTCTGTACCTCAAAGCCTGCGCTTCCCATCCCTATAAATCCTTCCCACTGTGGTCAACTCCCGCAGGCAGATTCTTCTCATTCCGGTGGAGGAGAATTGTTTGCGTTTATGACAGTAGTGCCCAGAACCCAGGGCGGCTCTAGCTTTTTTGCCACCCCAAGCACGGCAGGCAGGCTGCCTTCGGCGGCTTGCCTGTGGGAGGTCCCCGGTCCCACGGATTCGGCGGCTTGCCTGTGGGAGGTCCCCGGTCCCACGGATTCGGCGGCTTGCCTGTGGGAGGTCCCCGGTCCCACGGATTCGGCGGCTTGCCTGTGGGAGGTCCCCGGTCCCACGGATTCGGCGGCTTGCCTGTGGGAGGTCCGCCGGTCCCGCGGCTTTGGCGTACCCGCCGCCAAATTGCCACCGAATCTGTAGGACCGGTGGACCTCCCGCAGGTGCGCCGCCAAAGGCAGCCTGCCTGCCGCCCTCGCAGGGACCGGCAGGGCGCCCCCCGCAGCTTGCCGCCCCAGGCACGCGCTTGGTGCGCTGGTGCCTGGACCCGCTGCTGCCAGAACCTAAATCCTAACACGGTAGCTCCAAGTGCCCCCATTCACAGGCACCATTCTTCCCCTTGCAAAAGGGCCGGCCACAGAATCTCTCCCCACAGGACTGTCTTGTCGTTCCCAGACACCAACTGAACCGCTTCCAGTGCCTGGATTCACTGTCTGTAACTGAGATTTTAAACAGAACCCTGGAGGCCTTTAGCCAACAGACCTATCGGGTGAGACGTCTCTCTGTCCTAGGTAGGTGAAGCTTGTCTCAGCTGCAAGTCACTCTCTCTGCATCTGGAATTCACAGGGCTTCACTGCATTAGATGCACGTCATGGGGCACCAGCTGAGTTTCAAATTGGGGCTCAAATCCATAGGGTCTTATAGTTGGAAGGAAAATCGCTTTTGCCCTCTCCACCCCTAGACGGCACGTGGATGTGAGCGATGCATGCTTTGTCGTGTCTCTGTTTGCTGGGGGCTCCTTAAATCCAGGCTCTGAGACTCATTCATGAACCGTGGGCTTTACCGGTCACGTCTGTACTGCATGGGGATCCGATCAACACAGACGAAACTCTCCATGCCCTGCTCAGGAATGTGGAGGGGTGTCCCCAGGTCGTTACTCTCTCCATGAGGATTACCTGGCCTCTGTGGGTGCAGCAAAGGGGTTCTCCAGCTCAGAAGAGGATGGGAGCCATTCCTATGCTTTCTGGGGAAGGACCCTGGTTAGGATCAGTGCAGATGGACCTTAGGCTAGGATAGCTGAGCCAGCATGAGCATCTGCTCTGTGTACTGGAACTGCCGCCCACTCGCCTCCCCAGCAAGCTGCTCTTGCAACAGCCAGCAGCCTGTGTGCATCAAAGCAAGAGGGGTGCTCCTACTACAAGGAGGGCATTTAAAAATGGGATTAAGTCACACCCATGATGGCTCCTGGGTGCTGTGGAGATACCAGTGCTTCCACAAGGCCAGAGCCGTCCATCTGCCAGGTCCTCTGGGAGCCGCTCACATCTGGTGCTGCATGCCTGCCCGACGGACCATCTAGGCAACTGGAGTCCAGTGGGCCATCCGGGAACTGACCAGCGGTAGCAAAAGCCACGGTGGTGGTGGTGGTGGTGGTCATCCCCCAAGTGGAAGGGGCTTGTTGCTCGGTTGTGACAGCAGCTTCATGCAGAGGTGGACGGGCTCTTTCAGCTCTTCTTTGGCAGAGGAGCCGCCCGTGGCTGCCCAGATCTAAGCTGCAGCTCCTCCTTTACCTAGTCCGGAGCCAATGTTTGACACTGATGGATGGAGAGGGGGGAAGAAACATCCATCCCGCGCAGCAGATGAGCAAAGCAGAAGCTGCGGCAAGTGGATGGATTGAGAGAGCAGAGACTTTATGCAGCCTGAAGCCGGCTGCAGAGAAACTTCTCGAGCCCAGAAGTATCAGTATCATCCAGTCTCCCAGCAGCCAGGAGGTGCATGGGTGGAGGTGGAGAGACGCCATGCAAAGGTCTGCAAGGGGAAAAGCAGGCATAGAGAGGCTGCAGGATGAAGAGGATTTGGGCTGTATGTTGTTTCTTTGCAAAGACAGACTGGAAAATTGAAATGGTTGTAAACCGTGTGCTTGGGCCGAAATCAACAAGCCTGGGACGATCCTAAAAGTACCTCCATGTTTTATTTCAAATTAGGTGGTTAAGTTTGAGGCATCTCCCAAAGAAATGCCCCATTAACTGGTCCCTGAATCCTCGGCTCAGGCCAGTACCTGCCGGGGTGATAATGGTGACAAGA
The DNA here is from genome assembly GCF_020497125.1 of Mauremys mutica. Taxonomy (NCBI): domain Eukaryota; kingdom Metazoa; phylum Chordata; order Testudines; family Geoemydidae; genus Mauremys; species Mauremys mutica. The sequence continues at coordinate 15,665,997 of NC_059092.1, read as the reverse complement.
GTCAATTACACGCGGAAGGGTGGCAAATGGACAAAAGCTTTTCTTATAGGCCTGCTCAAAAATGCGACAGCAGAGTCTGGCTTCCGGGGCGGAGAATGAAGCCTAAACAGTTGCTCCTGGGTGCAAATGGTGCCATCCCGCCACCTCCAGGAGAGTAATGGCAGCCACTGAGCTCTGCGCCTCATCACCTGCAGTCTCTGGTATTACAGAGGCGTGATTGTGACACTGTGGTTGTTATTGTCATCACCTGGCTTTCCATTTTAAAGCCAGGGCCAGATCCGCAGCTGGCGAAACTTGGCGTAGCTCCATTGAAGCCGGTGCTGATTTACGCCAGCTCTTTACTTGGTACAGTCCTCTAATTTTCTTGGAAAACACCTGAAATTGGGTGATCTTGGGCCCCAGCAGAATTTGTGGGTCATGTCGATGTTAGTTGGATACTGCAAATTTCCTTTGTGAGAACTCGAATAGCCCAGGATAAGAAGTAGTGCAGAGACGTTCCCCCTCTGTAGAATGACGACGGCTACCACGCTTTTCATCAGTAGATCTCAAAGCCCTTTACCAAGGAGAGCACCATCATTATCCCCATTTTACAGAGCGGGAAACTGAGGCACAGCGCGGGCAAGGGACTGGCCCTAGGTCACCCAGCAGGCCCGTGGCAGAACCAGGCTGGATCACAGTCCAATGTGCTAGCTACGCGCCACCAGCTGACTCTCCTGTGCGCAGAATGGCTAAAAGCCACATTTGCATCATATGTAAATAGACACACGGAAGGTAGATATTAATCCGGGGTCGGGGTTAACATTATCTGTGGAATTTTAATTATTCATTTCCTAACGTTCAAACTTCTTTCTTTCTTTCTTTTTATCTCTAACTTTGACCTTCCAGACTTTCCGACTTCTTTTTTTTATGACATTGTAATTTAACTGATAGCCGTTTACACAACTTTAACTGTGTCTTAATGAAGTGTTATCATGCATATCCGGGAAGACTCATCAAGGCTGTTATCTGAACTGTACAGAGGGTATTGAGAGAGTTTTTTTTTTTCAAACAGGCTTTGAAATGTATAGGATCAGATGTTAAATTAGAAGCAAAACGAAGTTAGAAGATATTCCGGCCTGGATTTTACTTTTTTCTTCTTAAAAACTTTGTCATTGTTTTGTAAGTCACAGACAGCCTGGGATAATGGTGACTGTTTATTATTACAAGTCCGGCTCTAGGACACAAAGGAAAACGTGGTCCTTGTTCTGAGGACCTTCTGTAATCCATGCTAACACAGTGTGACACTTTGTCCCCTCCTGGTGGTAAGAACAGGTATGAAAATTCCAGTCTGCTACAAGGTTTTTAAGAAGAAAAAATCCAGGCCTGAATATCTTCTACTTTTAACTTTATTTTGCTTCTAATTTAACATTGAACAAACCAAGGCTTTCTAAGCTAGCATGACCTGTGTTCCAACCTGTAGTGCCTTGCCATAAGCCTTGACTCTGAGTTCTCCGGGGCATGACTTTGGTTTACATGTTTGTGCAGCACCTAGCACACCGCCCCGATCCCTGATTGGGGTCCGTCAGCACTACTTTTAGCTATTTAAATAAAGAGCAGAACACTATTCTCTGGGTCTCCCAGTGCGTTTCTGTATCGGATCTTGTCAAGTAGGGAGGGTCTTTGGTAACTTCTTCAGTGGGAGCTGAGGGTGCTTAACTCCGAGGCTGGAGGCGCTTAGCACAAGAGCTGGTTCAGACTTTCTTGAGAAACCGCATTTCAATAAAATATTCTGATTCTTAAAAGCAAAAAGCATCCATGGTTGGTTTAACTGAATCTCCCAACTTCGGGGGGGGAGTTTCAAAATTGTCACAACGTCCCGTTTTGGTTCTTCAAGTCAAAATGACTTTTCTTTGAAACATTAGTAAATTTAGATTTTAAAAAAGAAGGAAAAAAGGTTGAAATGGAAATAAAAATGTGAAAATTCTCAAAAATGTGAAAATTTTCAGGACATCAACTTTTCATCCTGACTCAGGCAAGGAAATTTGTTTGAGATCTTGAAAATATTTACACAGAAACTGTTTCCCACCCAGCTATCCGCAGCAATTCTCAGCATATGGCCCTTAGATTTTAAATATAACGATACCCCGGATTGGGTCATTGGTGGAAAGCGAACCCGGGATCTTTGAGCATGAGTTGCTGCAGTTTGAGCCAGAGAAGCAGGTCTGCTATCGAACTGGGCTGCCCCTGATTCATTACCTAGCGCGGCTGGTGGAGAGCAGCAACCCCGAGGCCTGGGTGGTGAGTGGAGGAGAAGAGCAGTGGGGAGGGAGGAGAGATGCGGCCACTCTCCCTATATCTGCCCCCGCTTCCTCCCTCCCTGGGATTCCTCTGGCTGCCGTTTTTTGCGGGGGGCAGAGGGGATGCGATGTGCTGTGTGCTGATGAGCATCTTAATGATGCTACGTAGTTACGCAGCCCCTTTCACCTGGAGATTGCCAAGTCATCTATATAGAGCAGCCCGTCCTCCCAGCTTGTGAGGCCACGCCATCAGCGGGATGGAGATGGGGGGAAGCCCTAAATAGCGGGACTGTCCCTATAAAATCGGGACATCTGGTCATCCTAACCATAGTCCCCCTAGGTTTAACACTTAGACTGTCTTTCTGATCCCTGTGCTTTAGTCTCTAGGGGGAAGATCCTTCCCCTTCTTCTCTGGCACTGCTGGTAGACCTGGTGGAGAGGAAGGTGGGAGAATTTGGGGAGCTGGTATGGGGGTCAACCCTCCCTGAGGGACCACTTCCAGGGGGCACTACTGCACTCGGTTGGCTTTTCAGGGTGAGTAGGGGCCAGTGGGCACCCATCTTTTGAGCCGTGCAGAGTGGGAGTGCAGGAGCTATTGCAGGGTCCAGGTTTTAGCAGCACCTGCAAAGCAGTGTTGCTACCGCTTCACAGTCCGGGAAGCACCGGGGTGGGGTGGGGTGGGGAGAGCTGAAGATTCCTTTCCCCCAGCCCCTGCAGAGACACCCTCTCCCCCAAGCTTGTCCATATGGGCTCAGCACCAAGGAGAAGACAAGATTCATCCTTGTGACCACTCCAGCTTCCTTCCTCTGGAGACTCTTTGGTGCAGGGAGAGAACCAGGCTGGTACTTAGCACGGTCCCTGACCAGCCCTGCAGTGAATTCCTCCAGGCCATAAGAAAATCAAAAGAAAACCTGTCCCGGGACCTGGGGCTCCATCAGGTGAGGCCTGGGAGAGGATCCACGCACCTGACCCGCCACCTCACCTGCAAAGCTCAGACATTTCAATCACTTACTCTGCATCTCGCTTTTCTATTGTGTTGTAAAGTGATGCAGTTGTGAATTGTTTTCCTTTTTATGCATGGGTAATTAGAAGGTGGAACAGATGGCTGAGGCTTAGTTTAAAGTGATGTGTCCATTAAAATAAGATGCCAAGTGACTGTTCACTCTAACAGGGGGCTTGTTTACTCTAACAGGGTTTTGGCTCTGCTAAAATCCACAATAAACAATCCAGGGGCTTTGGGGGAGGATTTGAGAAAGAAGGTTCCACTTAGGACTGCTTGAATATTTTCCATCTAACGTGAGGTTTTTTTTACGGGAAAATTGGGTTTTTGACCGAACATTTTTCATTAAAAATATCTGCTCCTTGTGGAATTTTTAACTTTTCATCAAAATAATGAATGCCTGAAAACGGAAATATTTCAGTTAGAAATGCCACTGCAGTGCCTCATGGGAGTTGTAGTTCAGTTGGCTCATGTCCCCATTCTCCTCTATGAAGGCTGAACTTCACAGCTGGACTTCATCTCCCAGGATGCCTCCCCTCACCGCGAGGGTGGTGCATCATGGGAATTGTAGTCTGAACAGGGAGCCCAGGCTATACAGAAGGATGGGAGCGTGAGGCACCTGAACTACCATTCCCATGGGGTGCCATGGGGGCATTTCCAAATTGAAATATTTTTATTTTCATCCAAAATATTTGGGGTTTTAATTTTTTGCCAAAACAGCAAAGTTTTTCTATGGGAAAAAATCCTTCATTTTCTGACCAGCACTAGTTCCACAGCCTCTCAGGGCTGGCTGCTCCAACAGGGAAAATGGAAGTATCACCCCTCATCATACTGTATACCAAGATGCAAAGACCTTGCTCTGGGCAGAAGCCAACTCCTGTGACCTTTTCCTTCCATCCAGCCATGAGGTGCTCAGTGAGGTGCACAGTGCAGTACAAAATAATTGCTCCTGTCCTACTTTGAGACAAGTAGAGGTTGGAGGGAGATTTATGAGTGACTGCTTTTGAATAACACACATAGAAACCCCTCTTCCCCCCCAGCTTCTGCTGTGTTTTCCAGTAGTTTTGTTTTTAGCAGTGCTTGCAAGTACCTTTGGAGTCGGTTTCCCTGTGCAGTACCAGGGGTTGGCAATCAGCCATATGCAGAGCGGTAGAGAGAAGATTCTCGAACACAATTTGAACTTGGAGCTTTGGTCTCCCCAGCCCAATTGCAGTGCCCAAGCCAGCTGATTGCACGCCACTAGTTATTGATGGGAGCTGCTTTCATCTGCGGATCTCAAAGAGCTTTAATTACATCTCCCGACACCCAGTTAACAGACACTGGGATTAATTCACGGCTGAGTCCCACTCCCTCCTGCCAGCATAACCCAGAGTGCAGAGCACCAGCCACTGGAAAGTCTGCCCAGCGTGGGGCACACAGCCGGCCAGCAGTGCTAGCCAGAGCAGGGAGGTGTGGAGGATGGGCCGTGTGCTGGCCAGAGGGAATCACAGCTGATTCAGAGCTCCTAAGCCCTGGCTCCACTGTAACGCTGTCATCCTGTGGCAGAGAGCAGCAATGCAAAATGCCACCTATCGACGAGGTTGGGGTTAGAGATTATCTACTTGCCCGCATGCTCAGGAGTTAATTCTATATTCCTGACTCTGACTCTCCTGTTCTAACCAGTAGACCACACTCCTCTCCCAAATGTACCCCGCAGGTCCCACTCCTAATTCCTTGGTCTACCCACAAGGCCAGGCTCCCTTTCCAAAACTGAGAACGGACTCCAGAAGCCCTGGCACTTAATCTCCTGCTGTTGCTTCCAGACCACGTTCCTCCCCAGAGCTAGGAATAGAACCCAGGAGTCCTGACAGCCAGCCTCCCACTCTCAGCACGAAAGCTTTCAGGCGTGGCCTTGGCGTATGCTGGAAGATGCTCTCTAGCATCGCCAGCTGACCCCAGTTCTAAACCAGGGGTGACCCAGCACGCTGTTGCCCTGTTTCAGAAGTCACACCCAGTCACTTTCTAATGGCTGCAAAATTCAGCTCCTCTTCAGCCATCGTTTTTCTGTTCTGATCCTGCGTGCCAGACGCTCTTTTCCCTCGGCCAGGGCTGCTCTTCTCTGCAGCATGAACACGAGGTCCCCTAAGCACCAAAACCTTGCTGCTGAAACAGCCAGCCTTCTGTTAGCAAGGAAGGGAAAGGTATACAGCCCCTCTACTGGGGGAAATTTGATGACAAACGCAATGTCACACAAGCGGTAACAATGCTGTGTGAACAGCCAGCCTTCTGTTACCAGGCAAAAGCCTAGCTCAGCCATCCAGGGAGGTTTTAAACAGGACGTTGTTTCTGGATTTACACACACCCGCGCAGCTCTTTCTTCAGCCTGCTGTGCGATAAGTTATGCGTGCAACCCTCATTACACACACACGGTTCCAGTTACCAGCGAGCGCCCTCGCACGCAGCGCTGACAATATCCCCCTTGGTGCCATTGAGAGAAAGTGCCCCAGGCTTTCCTCTAATGAAATGACTGCATGAAAACGGTGCTTTCTGAAGCTTTTTCCTCCTAACAAATCACGCCAGGAAAGGTAAAACTTTGACGAGCTAACAGCTGTATGAGCCGGGCTTTTTCTGTTCCCTCCAGCCGCTCGGAAAGGCTTGGCGATGTAACGTGCTGGAACGGACAAAGTGTCACCCACGCTGACCGCAGTGCAGTCAGATGGGGTGTCACCTGGTGTTTGCTGTTCCAGGAGACCAGGCTGTAAGTGACGATGATCAGGTAAAGTACAGTATCGGAGAAGTGTCACCCCCTGATGATCCCAAAAATGCTTTGATCACTATCAGAGCGATGTCAGCCTCTGATGGTGCCATACGCAAGGATTCATTAAGGATTGGATTGCAGAGCCCAGTCACGGGCAAGGAGGACACTGTGATGCACTGTCAGAGATGTGTCGCACGAGGGTGTTACGCTGCGCTGGCGGAGAGGTGGCCACCTAGACTCACGTAGCACATGAGGGTGCGATGTTGCACCGTTGGAGCGACGTCTAGCAATAATGACATCACGCCTGAAAATCGTCCACCGTGCCGTCAAAGAGAGGTCACTCTGATGATGCCACACGTGAGACTATTACGCTGCACTATCAGAGCGGTGATGATGTCACCCACGTGGATACTACGATGCGTTGTGAGTAGACACTGAGCTATAAAACCAAATGAATCCAGCCCTTTATTTTAAATAATCCCACAAAGTTCACTGAGTTGGCTTAACACAGCCACCCGCGGGGGGATTTAAAAATCATCCCTACCAAACAAAGTTGTGAAACGTGTCCAGCAGCCTCGTGACGGGCTGTTGAGCCTGCTCAGAGCGGCAGGGAGCAGGCCCCCAGGTGAAGGTGACATGCCGGCTGACTCGAATGCATCCTGAGGGGTGCGACTCGTTACTGTGGTGCACGCGGCCACCCACACCATCCACGGGGAGGTGGCGCCCTTTAGTGGGGTGGCACCCAGGCCTACCCTGGGATATCGCCAACCGCGGTCGCCCCCAACCCTGTCGCAGCCCGGGGAGACAACTCAGGCAGAGGGATGCTGGGATTGCTCCCAGGAAACGGGGACAGTGATATGCTGGAGTTCCTGGGCCAGATTCGTAGTGATGCTAAGGGGGGGAGTAAAGTGAGCACAGACAGCCCCCGGAGAATAGCTTTGCACACGGAGTCACCGTGGCCCATGTAGAGGAGGGTGTAAGGCCTTTACAGAGGCCCTGTTCCCAGTGCAGGGGGCAGGGCGTATACAGGGCTGCCGTACGCTTTGCTGCAGCTGCATCCTGCGTCCCAGGGACCATAAGGGCCCACGGGAAACGGAGGCCAGTGTAAATCACACCGAGAGCCAGGCAGGCCGCTGCACTGCCCCGAGCAAGGAGAGAGGCTAACTGGGCGGCCTGCTCCTTTAAGGCCCTGTTCGGTGCTCCCCGCCCTGCTGCACCTGTGCAGGGAGGCGGAGGAAGAGGAAGGAAGCCCAGCAGCTGGCGCCTGGCAGAAGAGGAGAGCAGCGGAGCGGTGCTGTGCCCCGGAGCGGAGCTAGCTCCCGGGTGGGCTCTGGATTGAGGGCCGGGCTCCAGAGAGGCAGGCCTGGGGCGCCGTTCTGGCGGAGGAATGGGGAGCTCTCCAGGTGAGCGGCTCCAGCCCAGAGAGGGGCAGAAGTTTGACACTTCAGAGCTCTACAGAGAGGCCCAGGGAGAAGCTCTGGCTCCTGCTGCTCTGGAAGGAAAAGTGCAATTTTGGTGAGTTCTGTGGTGATGTGGAAGGACTTTGCTGTCAGGCCAGGGGAGCCGGCAAAGGGACTCTGAAGAGTCCAGCTGGGAGAAGCCAGCTTGGGGCCTGACCAGTTACAACTGGGCTTGGATATTCCCGGAAGGGGTGAAACTCGCAGAAGTGGCTTGTTGGAAGGGCCAAGTCGTCCCTCTGGTGGGAATAGGCTGAAGATTGACATTGGGGAAACTGAGGCAGAGCACTGCAATACCCGGTCTTGCCATGAGGGGGCGCCCTGAGATGGTGAGTCTTGTAACAGAGAGCCCATACATTAGTGCCCCATCCTGCTCTAAGCACAGGGGCGGAGTAAACGAGAATCAGGCCCTTCCCACCGTGCCGAACTCTGGGGAATCCTTATAATCTCCACAACCCTCAGCGGGGAAGGGCCATTTTCCCAGCTTCAACAACTTCTGAGTCAGCAAAGAGAGAGCAAGAGCGAGGGAAAGAACGACTCTAGTGCTGCTTTGATTGTAAGTTCCTCAGGGCAGAGAGTGTTACGTGTGTCCAGAGACCAACAGGGGCCGATGGGGATAACAGTGGAGATGTGGAGTAGGGGTAAGACCACCAGCCACTCAGAAACCCAGGCTCAGGACCCCAGTGGGCCAGGCGACGGGCAGCAAAGTAACAAAGAAGGCAGCCCCTTCCCCAGAGAGCTTGCAGCCCAGGATGTGACAGGAGGGCAGGACAAATAGACCCGTGGGTGGGGTAATCAAACAAAGAGAGTTGAGCAGAAAAGCAGGAGTCTCGTTGGAGATCTGTATGTGTGTGCATTGTGCGGCTAATACAGTATCCATGTATGTTTAGTTGTGCATAGGTGTATTCCGTGTCTTTCTCTCCCCAAAATTAGAATCACCCCCACCGGCTTGTAAGGTTCCCCATCGCAGGCAGACAGCTGGGCCCTACCATTTGTGTCAAGGCCTCCGGGCTGGCAGGAAAGGCAGAGCAGGTTTTGGGCTCTGCATTCAGCTCACCCACCATCCACCAATCCAATCCACCCCCCCAGTCTCTGCCGAGACGCTAGCGAATTCTCCTGTAAGCGGTGGCAATGCTCCGATGCCCTCTTCCCCGGGGGAGACAGGCTGGCAAACCCACATGAGCAGATCAGGCGTACTGGGGAGAAGGCAGACCCTCGGCCCCACAGCCACATCCCCGCAGGAGCTGCTTTATCTGCTGCTCCTTTCATTCCTCTCCTGCTGGGATGGAATTCCTCTCCCAAACTGTGCCTCTTATGTTGTTCTTGTTCTGCCTGGTGCATTGTGGGAGAGAAACCCAGCCACTTCCATCTTCTTTCATGGCAGAGTGGGACAAATCTGTACAAATATACATACACACACACACACTTCTGATGGACCTATACACAAGCACATGAAACACATACCTCAGCACACAACTATATGCACAATGAATACACATACACAATATTACATATGCTCATACACACCATTAAATATACACCGTACATATACCTGATGAATAGATGTACACAAAACTAGGTATAGACACAGAATACACCTATGCACAACTAAACATACATGGATACTGTATTAGCCGCACAATGCACACAAATACGTATATATGACAATATATGCACTCACCTATATATAAACATATACACACATTTGGTACACACACATGCAGTATCCATACCAACATGCATTAAATTCTACATATACAGCATATACACAAACACACAAGTACATATTCTGCAATTTCACAACACATATGCCTACACACAACTCTGTATACACAATGCATACACCGACACACAATGGAACATACACACAGATTGCATAGTCCTCAGAAATATACACATCCGATGTATATACACGACATGCACCGTACACTCACCCACCCGTATATTAAATCATACATACACACAATTTAAGATCATAAGCTCTTCCAGGCCCGGACCTTGTGTGATTGTATTTGTCCGCAAAGCGCTCTGAACTCTTACAGAGAGGCAGGGATAACACTATGTTATAAACTATACACACACACTGATGCTACAAATAAACACACACACGCATACCACAAAGAAACACAACACACACAAACGCCATGCGTACACAGTGCATGGATTCGGAGCGAGACATGCACGCATATGATACGCACACACACTCAGATTGCGTGCCACACGCAGAGGCCCGAAATGACCCCTGACGGGTTGGGGGGAGAGGCAGGAAGAGAAGAGCAGCAGGAGGGTATATGGGTACAGAAAGAGAGAGACGTGGCCAATCCTCAGCTGGCTTAAATCAGCGTAGCTCCATTGGGATCCGTGGCGCTCCAAGGTTTTACACCCAGCCCTGAAGCTTTATGGACGTGATGGAGCTGCATTGATTTCCACCAGCTGAGGATCTGGCCCGCTGACATCAATGAAGTTGCCCTGATTTATGCCAGCTGAGGATCTGGACCCTAGAGAGGGAAGGGAGCTAAAGACGGGGGAAGACAGGAAGGGAGAGATGCAGAGGAAGGAGCTGTTGGAGGAGAACCAGAACAAAGAGGCAACGTTTGGTAGAAACTCATGTCTTCATCCCAAAACACCCCCCCTGGAGCGAGGGAAAGAAAGAAGAAAAGAAAACTCTGTCTCATTAAGAAAGCAAGTGAGCAAGCGAGCTCCTGAGAGAGCTTCGGTGGAATGAACCCTTTGGTGCAAAGCCGGCGAGAGCCTGAATCTGTTTCCAATGGGTCATTGGAGCTCTGCTATCGGCATAATGAGATGTCGGTAATGGAACAGCAGCAATAGCACTGCTAATTATAACAACATTAGCTCTGAAGTGCTGTAATTGCCAATCGAAAATGCCGTCGGTTCTGGGAGCTGGGCACTATTACGGAGACACGGCTCCATTTGCGGGGTGCATTAGTGTTTCAATCTCCGGCAACACTGCCCCATTTCCACTTCTATCACCCACCACACGTATACACGCGCTCTCTCCCCCCCCACCCCCTCTGGCCTCCTCGGCGGGCTGTCTGGTTGTTTTAACAGCCCTTGGTTTGATCCTACGCTCTGGTTCCGTTTCACCCACTGAGTGGTTTTATTACCGTCACACTTGCGAAGTTTCAAAGGATTTAAGGGAAGAGTTCTGCACCCTCCGAAAGGAGTAATAAAGATGCTTGACTCCACCACGCTCTGATTGCAACATCCTGAAGCTCTTTTCTCTCGCTCCTTTCCCCTGGCTCGGTGACTGCTCCGTTCTGTGTTCTCATCGCCAACTAGCTGGCAATGCTTAAATAGGCTCAGCTAAACCAAACAGGTTAAAATCAGCCACATCCCGGGGATCTGGGAGAAGTTGCCGAGCAGACAGTGGGTTTATTTTACTTTTTTTAGCTTGCAACAAATCACCGAGACTGGGAAACAGGTGGCTTTAGGGGATCCCTGGATCCTATGCAAGGGGTGGGGGGAGTTAGCAAGATATCAAGCCAGCATCCCAAGGTGCAGGATGCCACGAGGATACATTATGCCATCTGGGGGGTCCTTTGTGCTGACTCTCGGGTTGCTTGGTGCCGCTGGAGGAGGGACTGGGTGGGTTTGGCTCCATAAGGCCTGATTTTCAAAAGAGCTCCGGATCCACATTCAGTTTTTATCTCTGTGCTGGGTCAGACTAAATCATCCTGATCTGGACCCACCCCCTCCCTCCCCCATTGAAATGTCCTACAGAATTCAAAGGGAACAATCCATTTTCTATCGAATATATGAGCCAGGCTGTAAAATTTGACGGTAGAGGCCTCATTCGCTACTAAACCCCATTCCTATAGGATGCAATTGGTTTTCTCACCATTTATTTCTATAAAATGTTCCCGTTAGGGCAGAACTTTGGGAGCGTTCAGATACAGCTCTGAACTTTGTCTCTGGCTCTACTCTCAACAATGTGCCCCATTCAAAATCCCAGTGCAACTGGGCATCGGGGGATTCCACCCTGCACAGAGGTGCAGGGCCATTCCGCAGACTTACCCCGGAATGTCAGATCAGATGTGCCTCATCAGCTCCAGAGTATAAGTGGGTTGAGAGTCTCTCTCCAAAGCCTGTCAGGGCTCGGATAAGAGGTGTGATGTCACAAGGTGTTGGCTAACAGTCTAACACACCTCTAGTGTAGACAAGGCAGTATAGACCAGTGCCTCTCAAACTTTTTTTACTGGTGACCCCTTTCACACAGCAAGTCTCTGAGTGCAACCCCCCCAATAAATTAAAAACACTTTTTTTATATATAAAACACCATTGTAAATGCTGGAGGCAAAGCGAGGTTTGGGGTGGAGGCTGACAGCTCACGACCCCCCCGTGTAATAACCTCACGACCCACTCAGGGTCCCGACTCCCAGTTTGAGAACCCCTGGGGTACACATGGGCTACGTGGGTCAAGTAGATGCCTGCTCCTAGCTTAGCATCTGTTAAAGCCAGTGGGCTTTGCCTGTTAGTTAGCACGTGTTAGCTAACGAGAGGTAACATCACCCCTTGTCTCCTCGGCTAGACGAGCCCTGAGGCAGGAGAGGGGTTGAGGGACAAAGGGAAATAGCCCGGGGAACAGCAAAGCTCAGGTGTTTGTTGTTACTTAACAAAGGCAAATGCCAGGAATGGGGGTGAGCCTGGACAATCTCTGGGTGTGGGTTCATGCTCGGGGTGTTAGTTCACTTTGGAGCTGGAGGACTCGGTTCCAGATTTGAATTTTACCATGTGGACCCACCTCTGCTCCCTCGGTTCAGTGCTGGGAGTGAGGCTCGGGTTGATCTGTCCCAGTGGTTCTCAAGCAGGAGCACACGTACCCCTGAGGATACGCAGAGGGTCTTCCAGGGGGTACGGCGACGCCTCTCGGTATTTGCCGAGTTTTACAACAGGCGACGCAGAACGCACTAGCGAGGTCAGTACAAACTAAAACTTCACGCAGACAATGACTTGTGTGATAAACTCAGGACAGCCAGCTGCAAGGGAGGGGTCGGAATCCGTCCCAGAGGGTTAAAAGGCCCCTCCTCCCTCTCAACTGGGAGGCAACTCTGGGTCAATCAGGTTCCGCTGAGAAAGGGTTACCAAGGGAGCAATTAGAATCAGCTGAGGGGGAGCTACCTGAGGTTAATTAGGATCAGCTGATTCCAACTTAGGGCTGTCTGAGACCTTTTTAAACTCTTCCCTGGGAGGAAGGAAGTGGGGGAGAGCAGAGAGAGAAGGAGTCCTGCTGCCAGGAGTGTAGGAGGAGAGGCAGTACTTTCTCCCACAAGGGAGAAAAATACTCTAAACAGGACTGGTGGAGATACAGGGAGCAGACTTCCCCTGTGTCCCAAGCCTGCCTCACCAGGGCTAAAAGCAGCAGAGGCTGGGGAGACTGAGAAGGTGCCTTGCCACACTTGTTTATGCTGCTCTTTATACCATACACTGAAATGTCAGTACAATATTTACATTCCAGTTGATTTATTTTATAATTATAGGGTCAAGCCGAGAAAGTCAGCGATTTGTCAGTAATAGCGCGCTGTGCCACGTTTGTTTTTTTTACGTCTGATTTCATCAGCGAGTTGTTTTTAAATGAGGTGAAACTTGGGGGTACGCAGGACAAATCAGCCTCCTGAAAGGGGTCCAGTTGTCTGGAAAGGTTGAGAGCAACTATTCTATCCCAGGCACTTTACTCTGCAGCTCACTGGTGCCTGGGAGGTGCTGTTCTGATGCACCAGCATCGGAGAGTGTGCTTTCGTAGAGAGACTGCTTTGCTTAGAGTTGAACTCAACCAGTATCAGTGTGTGAGCTGTCTTTGCTGTTCTGACAGTGCCCTAGCTTTTCATGTACTTTTCTTTTCAATAACACAATTACTTACCCTTCTGAGGAGCTGTCAGCGTTGGTAAACTCCAGCTGCTAAACTGCATTACACAGATCTCTCCTTAAATCTTTGCAGTTATTAATAGTTTATTGATCCTGGTCCCATTGCTGGTGAAAAGAATCTCCATCCCAGGCTCCTGTTATCTGAATACTGACTGCTAACCAGCTGGCCGATCAATCCCACTCAAGCCCCTGGGGAAAAGCTCTCCTGCCTCCTTAATCCACTTTAGGAAGAAGGCACTGGCAGCTCAGGGGGGAGTTTGGATTAGGTGGTGAAAATATGAAGCCAAGGAGAGTCGTGACCTGGGTGCAACTGGGTTCAACAAAGAAAGTGCCAACAGGCAAAGTCAGGACTCTGATCTTCTCCATCAGGATTTCGCTGCCGGTCCTGCTCTGCTAAGCACACTTCAGGTGTGATGTAAGTTTGTTTTGTCCAGGGGAGAGCCAGGATTCTTGGAGCCTGATCTCAGATCTGCTGCTGAACTGAAGCAAATCTCTTCGCCTCAGTTTCCTCATCTGTACAATGGGTAATTACACATGCAACAACACCCCCAGAGATTGAAACTGGGAAACCTTGGGAGCTGGAAAGCAGAGGAGTCCACTGCCTGAGCTAACAGATCAGGGCTGTTAGAACAGGGGCAGTCGGCAACTCACACACTTCTCTGCGTAGTCTGGCCAATAGATGGGCGCAAAGAGCGGCATTGCATCAGTGTGGCTTACCGGGGAATCCTGAGACTTGGTTAATGTTTAGAGGACACTGGGAAACCCTCAGACCAAAGGTGTCATAGGAGCACCACCTATAAATGCCCATTATTTGATTTTTTTCCCCCCATGCACACCCTTCCACAATGTGCGCGCAGAAGTGTGCGAGGCAACTGTAAGGTATTGACACCGGACCTCAGGGTGGGCCCAAAGCTCAGATCCAAATACCCCCGGAACCTGGGAACGTTTGGAGGCAGATGGGATCACTGCAGCAGGGTGGCAGAGAAGTCCATGGTAGGCAGAACTGGCCAGACAACAGAATTTCCCTCTTGTGAAAAATTGCTGAGCGGGGGGGTAGGAGGGAGGGAATCGACTCAAATTGGGACAAGAAGTCAAAAAATTGAATTTTTGTGTGGAAGGAAAATTTATCAAAAAAATTCTATTTCAGGAGAATCCAAATGGAATGTTTTGCCTCGGTGGGTTAAGAACCTGGGTTCCATACATTGCCCAGGTGAAAGGAAGAGCTCGAGCCTGTAGGGACTCCCTTAAAAGTTTTATTAAGATGATGATAAGAAAAAGTGAACGGTACAGAGTTAAGCCTGGACGTCTCTGGTTATCAGGGACTAACCTACAGATTATCGAGGGTGCAAAGTTTGGTTTAAGATCGGGTGGCGTAAGGAATCTGCAGTGTCCCCGATTGGAGGTAAAAGGTTGATGGGTCGAAGTACAGACATTGAGACGTGAGGGTATTCAGTTGATAAAGTGGCTCCGTTCGGGTGTGGCGTATGATGAGTGGCTATGATGATGAGGCTGGATTGACCCTCATGCGGTGAGATGTAATGCTCCTCGACCCTACCATACTGCAGGGGCAGGCAATAAAGGTGCGAGAGATTTTCACAGACAAAACTGGCTGAGAGATTTTTGCGAAGATGATCTGGAGCGAGGGCTTTAAGGCCAAGCAAAATGAGACAGCAAACCTCTGGCTAAAGCAGACTAAACAGAGAGAGGCAGTAAGCAGGCTGTCCCCACCGCTCTGCTGATGCCCCTGAATCCTGACCTACAATACCCCCCTACTTCCCAGTCCTGGCTCCCCACCCTGCCTGCCAATGCACCTCAATCCTGATCTCCAGCCCCCGCTATTCCCGTCCTGCCTCTCTGGTGAGCAGAGTTCGCCGCCCGCCCATTCTGGTTGCTTTGCGCCGACTCCCAGGGGGCTCGATTTTCCAAGGAGCTCAGCTCCTGTTTTAGGCACCCAAGTACCTGCTTTCAGAACCGCTCGGCAAGCGGGGAGCAGGTTGGGGGCAGGGCTCTTCTGAAAACCTGGCCCCAATTTTAGGTACCGGCCCTTGAGCTCTTTGGGGATCTGGCCTGTTCCCCACCATGACCCCGTGTGCAAAATGGGTGCAAGATGCTATGGCTCTGATCTGATTTTACACCTCTCTGCACGGGGTGTAACCGACAACGCAAGGCAGGGGAGAACTGGTTGACGCTGATGGGCTCATCTCGCTGATGAGGTCAGGACTCACTTCCCGTCCCCTTATCTCTCTGGTCCTGAGCTCCGGAGGTGACATATCAGATCTGCGGCTCCCTGTCGCCCCTCCTGCCGCTGAGTCTCCCTGGGGCATTTGTTTGATTAACTCACAGTCACATGCCCCCGTGGCCAGTTCAATCGATCCCTCTTACCAATAAACCTTCATCCTTGCTCTCAGCTGAGCTTCACGGTTATTTTCCTTCTCTGTTGCCTGCTGAGATGCGTAAGGGGCACTTTGATTTTTCTACTTCACCTTCTCGGGGCCTTCTGGGCTGGGATAAGGCCATGTCACCGGATCAATTTAATCCCAGAGTAGACAAGTGTCAGGATCTGGCTTGGAGGAGCTGCTGGAATCAATAGTGCCCTGGCTGGACCTTGTCAGAAGTTTCTCTCTCTCTCCCCTCTGTTAATGCACCGTATCTGGCCGACGCCCCTTCCTGCAGCGCGAGGGATGTGGCCTGCTGCTTCCCGTTACACCTGCACCCACTTTATCCCTCTGAACTGTACCGAAGATGTTCAACGTAGACAGGTGCATTGGAAGGAAAAGTTGAAACCGTTTGAGCATGTTGTTGGGAAAAGACCTTGCTCTTCACAAGCACCTCCTATCCCAGATCTCTCCGAGCTTTGCAGCCTGTGTGTGTTAAGAAATCAAGAGGTGATGTATTCAGAAAAGAGACACAATAAATAATCCTCTAAAGAACATACAGTTAACCTATGGAACTCCCTGCTGCTGGACACAATTGAGGCAAATGTCTCGGTGTAAGGCAGAAGAGGATCACACTGTTCTAAGAGTAGCAATGGTAACAAGTATAAGCATCATCAACCCTAGGGCTTCCAGCCCTAATGCTGATTGTTGTCCGGTCAGGAAGAAACATCCACCTCCCTATGGTATAGTGCTGTGCAATTGTCCTCATGCACTATGGGACAGGTTTGCCTTCTGCTCAAATCCTGCTGGAGAGTTTAGGGGGCAGAGTTCTAGGAAATGCCAGCCCCTTCCCTTCTGTTCACGCAGTTAAAAAAAGCTCGGCTGTGTTTCTAATATGCCCATGGACTGATCTACGTGACTAGTTGCACAAGGCTCAGTGATGAGAGGTGACAGACTAGAACCCCAGCTGCAAACTAGAACAGAGAGGCGATCGCCAGAGCCCTGCGTGGATACGAAATGCGTATGCGCATCCCATCCGGGATCCGCAAACGTGGTGCACAGCTGTAAAAGCGGCTCTCCGCAGATTTGCAGGCCTCTAGTGATCGCTGCCAGCTTCTCTCCTGAAGGAACGCCTTCCTATGCTGCTAGCTTCTCCACTCACGCCAATGGGGAGAGACTGGTGTCGCCTGTTACCATGGACTCTGCATTGTAGCTTTGTGGGTCACTAACTGGGACTGAGCTGTACCACCTTGTGCTGGGATCCCATCGAGCACCGAGAGGTAGGGGGAAGGGAGATAGTCCGGTGGTTACAGCACTAGCTTAGGATCTGGAGGACCTGGGTTTAAGTCCTTGTTGCACTATAGATATCTGTGACCTGGGCCTCAGTTTCTCTTCCGTAAAATGGGGATAATGGCTCTTCCCTGCCTCTCAGGGCTGTCATTTAGGATTGCAAGGCTGCCTGATGTTCTTGAGATAGGGGCCATAAGTACCTGTGGTAGATGCTTCAAGAAGTGCTGCTAGTGCCTCAGTAGGCAGCATGATTCCTCCTAGAGCAGGGGTCGGCAACCTTTCAGAACTGCTGTGCCGAGTCTTCCTTCGTTCACTCTAATTTAAGGTTTCGGTGCCAGTGATACATTTTAACATTCTTAGAAGGTCTCTTTCTATAAGTCTATAATAACTAAACTATTGGTGTATGTAAAGTAAATAAGGTTTTTAAAATGTTTAAGAAGCTTCATTTAAAATTAAATAAAATGCTGAGCCCCCCCAGACCGGCGAGTGCCACTGAAAATCAGCTCACGTGCCGCCTTTGGCACACGTGCCATAGGTTGCCTACCCCTGTCCTAGAGCGACCAGAGCCTTTTGGTGCTAGGGGGAGCTGGGTTGATTGCTGGTGATTAGGTGGGATGTTTAGTATCACTCACAGCCGGCCTCATTTTGTACCCATTTAAGATGACACGTGTTTTACTCTTCACCCCAGCAGGAGTAGCAATTGGCCACTACTGAGCGCTTTTGAAACTCCCACACTTGGTCGTGGGTGTTACGTCTACACTGCAGCTAGGAGTGAGCCTCCCAACCCGGGTCGATAGACTCGGGCTAGTCGGGCTTCAGCTTGCACGCCCTGAGGAAGTGTGGAAGGGTTAGCCCCGGTGCCCTGGCCACATGACAATGTGCATAACAGTTACTTTCTGTCTCCTTGCAACCCTAAAGTTTCAGGTGACTGTAATGGTCACCAGGAGAGCTGGCTGAAAAACATTTCAGCCAAACAGAAAAATGCAGTTTCATCAGAATCAAAACATTTCTCGGGGATGTGTCGATTTCAGCTTCAACGGGAGACAGTAATAAAGAGCCGTTTTGGCTTCCTCATTTCACTTTGATAATGCCAAAACATTTTGTTTTGATGAGGTCAAAATGTTCCGGCTCCACTTTCTTGTTTCATTTCATTTCATTTTGAGTTGGTATTATATTAAAATATATGTGTGTGTGTTATATTCTACAATAACATTCCAGCATTGTTGAAAAGAAATATTTTTTATCTTATTGAAGTGAAATAATTCATTGTTTCCAAAACTTTTTTTCCCCAGAATGTCCGTCCCATGGTGCGTTTTTTTTTAAATTTTAACTTTCCATTCAGAATGAAAACAAATTTAGAGATGTCAGTATTTCCCATGGAGATTGTTTTCCAACCATCTCTAGTTACTACCTTCTGTTACAAGCTGCCGTGTACAGAGGTGGTCCCAACCAGTGACACCGGATCTGAGCAGAACCTCAGGTTCTGATGAAGTTCGGGGCTGGACTTCCATTCTGGGACTTGCCCTCATTTCTAGCCATGTAGCGCACTCTTAGAAAGCTGCAGGCGTGGGTGCAAGTCAGTGGTGGATGTTGTGGCTGCTGTGTAAGAAATGTGTTTGATTTGTAAAGCAGAGGAGAATCCTAAAGAATTACTGATGTCATGTGAGCGTAAGATATCAGTTATGTTACCCTAACGTTTCCTTTTCCCTCTCCCTTCCCAGTCTTCCAGAGGTTCGGATCTCAGACAACGGCCCATACGAGTGTCATGTGGGCATTTACGACAGAGCTACCCGGGAGAAGGTGGTCCTGGCATCTGGCAACATATTCCTCAACGTGATGTGTAAGTGCAGCGCCTCTTCCCTGGCTGGGGGCGGCAGGGATGGGAGCTATGGGTGGTAGTGGGTAAAGAATCAGTCCTGCTCTGAAATCTCTACACAAACCAGACCGAAAGCCAGCAGCTGGATTGCTCTGCTGTAACCCCTGGCCAGGATGCAGGGATCATTAACCTGCTCCCAGCATGCAGTGTGCATCCCAAGCATGAACATGGCCAAAACAGTGCATAACGGAAATGGAGCATTAAACTGCATGAGAAAGTCCCAGTGGAGGGTGACTCGCCCCACAGATGGCCATTCCCTGCAAGTTGTACTTCCCGAGGGAAAACAAAGTCCTGCGTTAACGCAGTCAGAGCACCAGATACGCAGAGAGAGCATCTGCTCTGCAGCACCCTCTGCTGTTGCTGCCAGCACATCCCCAGATGGTTTGAAGCTCATGTCTCCCAGGTAGCCTGGTGCAATCTAGCATCATGCCAGCCACTGAGTACAGAGCAAAGGAGAAAGGAGCTGGGCTGGGGATGGTTGAAGTGGCCAGGTATGTCCTGCTTGACGGATGCGGTCTCTCCGGATATGTTATTTTAAAGGAGCAGGGAAAAGTCCCACTCTTTTCAGGGGTAGTCAGAAGGGGAGCCGACTGCACTGGTATTTACTCGGCAGTGCTCAGCGCGCCATGGAGAAATAGGGAGCTGAGGAATGGGCATCAGCTAGGGCTGGGGTTTGTGGTTCCTGGGACTTCCTCTGCGATGGCAGTAGTGGCTGCTCCGAGCAGATAGGAGACGGCCGGCGGAAGGCAGCTCCTGTCCAGCATGTCATTAGGAAGGGCACCAGGCAGAAGGAGAAAGTTCGCAGAGGGATTTTTATGGGGGGAATTGCTGCACACACCCCCACACACATGCACTTCCTCTAACGGCAGGATTTTGCTAAAGCGATCTATTCCATGCGGCAGGAGAAGCTGCTGTGAGCCTGGTAGACCCCAGGAGCTAAGCAGGGTCAGGCGAGGTCACTGCTTTAGATGCCACGCCCTCGGAGGAGCAACGAAGTGATGGGGCTGATTTAGAAGGGGACACTCTTCCCTCTGAGTGAGGGCAGAACTAAGGCCCTTGCCAGGCGTTAGGGGGCTGCCGCGGAGGAGCTGCCTTTTGACCAGCATGTAAATCCTGACCAGCTGTGGGTATCGGAGCTTCCGTGGCAGCACTCGTGTCTTAGATTCCATGCTGAGTAATTTCCTGCTGCCAGCCTCACCGCCCCTGCCATCTGAGAGCGATGCAGCCTCTTCCCTCTCTGTCTGTAGTGTGTCTGCCCGTCACGCGGCATCATTATTTGTATCACAGTCACCCCCAAAGGCCCCAGCTAAAATCAGGGCCCCATTGTGCCAGGTGCTGTACAGACACCTAGTGAGAGACAGTCCCTGCCCTGGAGAACTTACAATCTAAATACAGGGAAAGGGAGGGGAGGAGAAACTGAGGCAAAGTGACTTGCCTAGGGTGGCTCGCCGAGGCTAAGCCTAATTGCAGTCGCTGGACCAAGAGGGGTCCCACCCGGCAGGTGGGTGAAGCCAGTCCTGCCTCGCCCAGCCCTGTGGGGAGAAGGGTGCAGTGGAACCTCAGAGTTACAAGCTGACTGGTCAACCACATGCCTCATTTGGAGCGGGAAATACGCAGTCAGGCAGCAGCAGAGACCAAACAAAAACAAAAAACCAATCCAGTACAGTGCTGTGTTAAACGTAAACTACTAGACAAAAATAAAGCGGAAATTAAAAAAATAAAAGATTTGACAAGGTAAGGAAATTGGTTCTGTGCTTGTTTCATTTGAATTGAGATGGTTAAAAGCTGCGTTTTCCTTCTGCAGAGTAAAGTTTCAAAGCTGTGTTAAGTCAATGTTCAGTTGTAAACTTTTGAAAGAACAACGATGACGTTTTGTTCAGAGTTCCCAACACCCTCCAGTCCCGAGCTGTCCTAACGCTGAGGTTCTACTCTAGTTCCTGCTGGTGGGTGGTGATCTGGGAAAACGTGCTTGGGATGCTGACCACAGTTCTCTAGTCGTAATCACATCCTGCATGTCTGGGCTATAGCAGGTACAAAAGCTGAGTCCTCTTGTCTCCTGCCTGAAAGGTGCTAGCTAATCCAGCTGGGGCCAAAGAGAAAACAGGTTCCCTCCCGGATCCTGGGCTTGAATGTCTGTGCCTGCCTGGAATGGGTGTGAGCTATGGACATGCAGAAGTCTCTTTGCTTGGCAACATTTTGGGATGGTTCCGTTTATAGATATCAGCAGGCACAGCTTTACCCATGGTGCTTTGTGGTCGGTAGTGACCTGCATATGTGTATCCTACATAAGCTCTAGGGCGATTGAAGTACCTGTACATGTCTCAAATAAGACAGTAATGACCAGTGGGGAACGACATTTCTTGGCCGTTAATGAGCAACTGGAGGAATTTGACCAGAGATCGTTATGATGTAATGATAGAAAAAGAAAAAAAATAACTTCTTAACACATCAGGGAATTATTAGTCCGACGGCTTGTTGCTATGGAGACGACCGTCTGTTCCACGCACAGCAGTGGCTGTTCTTAGCAGTTACAGACGGGCACGGTAGGCATCAGCAGAGATCGCCCCCAGACGCGCCATGTTCGGAGCTAGATCGGCAGGCCCGGGGGGGGAGGAGGTTGGCTTTTTGCCTCACCCTGGTAGAGAGGGAGCCGCGCCTTAGAAAGCTGGGCTCTGAGTCTGAACTTTCGCAAAGCTCCGGGCTGCTGGGGTCTATCCGTGATAGAGGTCGTGGCCGCTTGCAAAGCTGGGATCTGGGTGTTGTGACGCGGCCCAGCTGGGAGTCCACAGTGGACAAGGAGCTGCCTGCACAGTCTCTGTTGGATTCAGGGCCGGGCTTGCTTGGCTGGGCAGGTGCGTGTTGCTCTTCCAAGGGTTAAGGACACTGTATTGCAGCAGCAATGGGGAAGGCTGATTTATCCTGCAGATTTACCAGCGGGGCCGGTCCATGGGGCAGGGAGAGGGGACTCCTCACATAACATCCTCTAGTGTCCAGAGCAGGGACTCACCCTGCAGTTCTATCCCTGGCTCTGCCACTGACTGCTTTGCATGCCCCAAGGTGAGTCACTTAACCTCCCTGTGGCTCGTGTGATTCTGGCATGAAAAGGGCTATAGAAATGCAAAGCCATTGAGCTTGGGGCAGGGGGTTATTTTGCTCCATTCTACCCACCTGCTCCCTCTGGGCCAGGTGCCACCTTTCCTGTCCTGACTGGGGTTCCTTCTCTTGGCTGTCAGACCTCAGAAGGGTCCGAGATGCCTCCGCAGAGGGCTTTGGGAAGGCAGGCAGTGGCCCTGCGAGGAAGGGAAGCAGCCCGGAGACGGGTTAGCTGTAGCAGAGCGTAACAAAACCGCTCGTCACCACAGGCTCTTTGCTTTTCCAAGGGCCTAATGCTCGGCTGGTATCGACTGGCTTCCCCTTGACTGAATCCTTCCTGCTAGGACAGCTTGTTCAGATAAAGAGCCCATTTAAACAATGAAAGCTCGTGCTGTCCTTCATGCCAGCAAGAATGCAGCCGGAGAGCAAGAGTCACAGGAGGTATTTCTAGTGACTAGAGGAAATGGGAGAGTCGGGGTTAACACCCTGGAAGCCTTCCATGGGAACTGCTTGGTTGAAACACCTGCCTGCTGCTCACAATCTAGCCCATAGGATGCTTCACAATTAACCTGGTTGTTTTTCGCCTTCCTCCGACGCGCCAAGTGTCGGAGGCAGGACACGGGGGCCTGGGTGGGCCAATGTTCTGATGCAGTCTGACAACTGCAGTGCACCCAAGGGCCAAATTCAGCCTGAGCAGAAGAGGGCACCTCCGTGCGAGTGGTGTCAACATAGGCAAAGGCTGGAATCTGCTCCTGTTGCACTGAGGATCATGCCCGTGAATGCGGGACTCCTCGCTGCTGAGTCATCCTAAACCCAGGCTCTGTCTCCTGGCATAAAGATGCAGTGCTGTCTGCTGATTCATGCTCGCGGGTGCCACTACTCTATAAGAGGGATTGGGCGTGCCACTGTGGGGTAGCGGGAACAGCCGAGCTGTGGGGAGATGTTGTCAGAAGTTTGCTATGTTGTGTCCGTTACTTGGCCGCGAGTTACTCTGTTCAGGTTCGAATAGGGCTGGCAGCTTTTGACGTGTGCTGGGAGTGCTGAGTGAATAGCCAAATGCAGAATTGCTCTTGCATCTGAATCAGAAACGCTCCTCAAAAACTCAAGGCCGCTTCAAAGGCATCAGTGCTGGGAATGAATAATAATGCCGAGTTCTTTTCAGCGGTAGCTCTCGAAGCAGCGCGGTATCGTTGTCTCAGGCACAGAGAGGGGAAGTGAAGTGCATGAGGCCACACAACGGTAAAACTGAGACCAGCACCCACGTCTTCCAGTACCCTGGCCACTAGGCCACCTTGTCTCCAGCGTCTTAGCGCTCAGCCCTCATCTCTAGCTCAGATCTCAAGAGGGACAATTTTGGAGGTTGGCGTCTTGCCCATTGTGGAAGTTTGTCTAATGGGCAAAACCGACCATGCGTTTCGTCCCCCGGCTGGCAGGGGGCGCTGCTTGTCAGTTCCAAGGGGCACTGAGACGTCTTGGGGGACCCCTGGATTGGCACAGCAGGGGGTGCTGCCAGTCAGAACTGAGGTCTGGCTCCCAGGCGCGAAGGTGCTGCAGGTCGGGAGTGGAGCTAGGTGGCCAGAGGTGTTTCCCTCGTGCAGGAACTGTCAATATTTCGACTTTTGTTTCTGTCCCCAGTTGGGACAGCACGTCACAACAGTGAAATTTGGGGTGGGAGGGCTGAAAAGTTTTGCAAACGTCGATTCAGAACCATCGGCACGAAACACGTCCAAGCATTGCTTTGGCAAATGGAAACCTCACCCTGAAATGGGCGTTTTCCCCAGGGAGAGTGGGGATAGAACGACGTTCCCATTAAAAAACTGCTCATTGGAGGAGTTGTAAGCAGGTCTAGTCACGGGGCGTTGGTGTCGCAGGGTAGCTGCTGCCTGCCCCGTGCCTGGCGGCAGTGGGATAGTAACCAGTGTTGGCTGACACGCTCGGGATCTCCAGAGGTCAAAACTTGAGCAGCTACCGCCTGAACTAAGGAGGGGGGGCCTCTACCATCCCCATCACCTCTGTGGATTGGGCGCAAAGGGGCGCCGGTAGCACACACTCACCACAGGGCTACCCTAGCATTGTCAGTTCATGCGCCCATAAAGCAGGCCTGGTCTCTGTCAGGGAGGAGGAGTCTGAAAGAGCCAGATACCAAGGATAAACTGTACGAGAAACCATCAGAGAAGAGTAAAAGCCCTGTTCCCGGACAGCTTGCCATATTCGACCTGTTTTATAGCAGCGAAGATGGGCAGTACATGAGGTCAGGCTCTCTGGGACACCTTGTTCCTCGGAGGCTGCTGGGCTTATAAATTGGCCTTAAAAGCAACAAGGATGCGCGAGCAGGGCAGCTAGATGTAACCTTCAGAGCAGCCGTGGAGAACAGCCTTGCCATAAAGCATGTCTCTCTGTTCCTGGCCGTGCCCGGTGCTCCGAGCCCCTGGAGCCTAATGAATGGAGCGCCCTGCGTCTGTTAATACGCTGATCCATAGTGCTTAATCGCTTGGAAATTCCCGGTGTGCCAGCCGAGATGGCCCTGCTAACAGCACACTCTGCTCCGAGACTCTGAATGATCCTCTGCTCTCCTCTGGCACGTTCTGCTCGCGGATCTCAAAGCACTTCCTAAACATTATTAGTGAATTAGGGCGTATCCCCCTCTCCTGGGAGCATGATCTGGATTATTATCCCCTCCTTATAGGTGGGGAAACTGAGGCACGGAGTGGGACTGTGACTTGCTCAAGGTCACGAAGTGAGTCACAGGTTGGACCCAGGAGTCCTGTCTCTCCCTCTGCTGCCCTTCCTGCTACAGAATCCTTTCGCTCCAGAAGTTAGAGATGAAAACCAGCTCCCACCACTTTGTTTCCCATTTTATAGCCTCCAGTGCCAGGCTGAGGTGACATTATTGTTAGCTATACAACGGTAGCACAAGAGGCTGGAGCAAAGATCACCCCCGCCCCTCCGATCACATAGGGCTTATCTACCCAAACACTGAGTGTGCAGCAGGCTGGGTGGTACATCTACCCTGCCTCAAACTAAGGCTATGTTAACACGTGTGGTGACATGTGGCATACAGGCACTAGATGTGTAGCTACACGCTGCAGTGAAAGGCTCTGGCTGGGCTGAGTGGGAGGCAGCGGGGAAAGACTCCGGCTGCATAGATGTGGGAGGTACTGCTTGGGTGTGAAGAGAGCAGTGTATATTCCCTGGGGTTCAGGCATGTAGGGCTGTCTGCCCTTTCTACCCTCCCGTGCATCACCAATTCCACTGCTATTGATTACTATGCTAGCTGGGCGTGCAGTATGTATTCTACACGCTGCTGTAAGTGGAGATGCACCCTAACTGTCTGCGTGGACCCTGCTGACATGCACTAACAGTTCCTAAGGAGCTGTTAGTGCACATCAGCTGTGTCCACCCAGCCAGTTAGTGCACTCCTGTGGGGTAGATTGACAGCCTGGCTTGTCACAAACTAAATGTTCATATAGATGAGCGCCTGGTGAGAGACACCCAGACTCCATGGAGATTATAATTAAGGCTGCAGTTCTTTCACGGAGGTCGCGGAAGGTCACAGATCCCGTGACTTTCCGCAACCTCTGTGACTTCCGCAGTGGCGGGGGAGGCCCAAGCAGCCACTGCTGGAGCGACCTGGGGCCAGCTGCTCTGTCAGTCCCCGGGGCTAGCTGCACCAGCCACTGCTTGGGAGGCCTGAGCAGCGGCCGGTGCGGCTAGTCCTGGGAACTGCCCAAGCAGCAGTTCCGGTGTCTGCCATGGGAGCAACTGCACTAGCTTGGGCAGCCAACCGCCGGCACTGGAGCAGGGCCCCCGCAGAGGGAGCCCCTGGAGTAGAGATTTAGTCACGGCTATTTTTGGTCAAAGTCATGGACAGGTTACAGGCTGGGAATTTTTATTTATTGCTCATAACCTGTCCATGACTTTGACCAAAAAACCCCATGTGCCTAAATCTTGCCTTAATTATAATCAGCGTAGTCAAAGGAAAGATTATATCCCCCGGGTGTGGACGGGGAATTGACGCACAAGGAGAGATGAAGTGAGGT
This sequence comes from Mauremys mutica, assembly GCF_020497125.1. Taxonomy (NCBI): domain Eukaryota; kingdom Metazoa; phylum Chordata; order Testudines; family Geoemydidae; genus Mauremys; species Mauremys mutica. Next base: position 15,639,970 of record NC_059092.1, on the reverse strand, counting down.
GGCTGCAGGCACCCGGGGTGTGTTCACACTGCAATATATAACCGGCAGCCCCAAGGCTTGGCACCTGGGTCAAGTGATTCAGGCTGCTGGGCCCAAAGACGCAGTGTAGCTGTTCCGGCTCTGAGACTCTCCATCTCGTGGGGATTCACAATCCAGGCTCCAGCCCAAGCTTGAATGTCGACACTGCTGTTTAGCCCATGAGCCCGAATCAGCTGCCCTGGACCAGGCGCGGGTCTTTTACTGCACAGTAGATGGGCCCCCAGGGAGTCTGATGCTGATCTCCTGAGTCCTAGCCCCGTATCTCAACCCCAAGCGCCAACTTGCCGTTACTTCTCTTGGGACTGGAGAGCACCGAGGTCGTTTGCATGCTCCCCTTCTCTGGTATGAACACGTCCCTGCCTCCTCTCCCTCCTTCCAGCCTCATGCCAGGTGAGCAGGGACCGGCACTGCGCTGACAGCATTTGTGCTGCTGCTGGCTCTGAGTTAGACAGGTCCAGGGGCTCCTAGGGGACGTGCTGTTTTCCACAGCTCTGCCCTTGTCAGGATCTCCCGTTCGGACAGACACTCTCGAAATTATCCTATGGCGCGATTTGGAGCGGGGGATTTGCTCCAGAGGGTTCCCCACTCTCCTGCCAGGAGCTGGTGGTTTCAGCGGGAGCTGCAGCAAGAGACAGGGGGTAGAGAACAAACATGGGACTGAGTCAGGTGAGACTGGAATTAACCTCTTCATCACTGAGCACTGCCCAAGGCACCCACGAGGCAACGTGCCCTTCAGCTCAGCCGCTCTGGGGGGGAACTGCTGGCAGCGTGGGGGTTGAGCTGAAGGGCATGAGGGAACAGCTCTGGAGTTAGGAAAACGGGAATACTGAGCTCGTCCCTAGCAGGCGTCAACCCAGCGATCTCAACGTGCTCTAAAGATCCAGGTGAGTCTCGTTCCCCCAACGTTAGTAACAGGGAAACTGAGTCACAAAGAGCGGAAGTGGCTGGCTCAGGCAGAGTCAGGGGCAGAGCAGGGGCTGGCTGGCCAACCGCAGCGGTCATTTGCGAGAGACTGAACTTCATTTTTGTTCCAAGTCGGATATAGCTAAATCTTGGCTCTCCGGTGTCCCGAGCGAATGAGCTAACTGCCAGGCTCTTGGCTGTTGTAGGGTTCGCGGCTCCTGGCCGCGTTTCAGCCCGGACAAGATAGGTTTCTGCGGAACACGGTGGCTATGACGAAAGGGCATTTTTCAGTGAAAAAATGTTTAGTCCAAAATGTTTTGACTGGTGCTCGCTGGAACCCAGGTTTCCTGACGCCCTGCACCACAACAGAGACAGAGCCCGCCACTGGGTATGTCTGGGGTCTTCACCTTTCCAGACGACTGGACCCCTTGCAGGAGGCTGACTTGTCCTGCGTACCCCCAAGTTTCACCTCACTTAAAAACAACTTGCTGATGGAATCGGACCTCAGAATACAAAAGTGGCACAGTGCCCTGTTACTGACAAATCGCTGACTTTCTCATTTTTGCCCTATAGTTGTAAAATAAATCCATTGGAATACAACTGTTGCACTTACGTTTCAGTGTCTAGCATATCGAGCAGTACAAACAAGTCGCTGTTTGAAATTTCAGCTTGTACTGACTTGGCGAGTGCGTTTTATGTAGCCTGTTGTAAAACTCAGCAAATATCTAAATGAGCTGGTGTATCCCCTGGAAGATCTCTGCGTACCCCCACGGCTTGAGAACCACCGGTGCAGACGCTCAGGTCCTCCCCACTGGCTGGGTTTCAGAGCCTCGGCGCCAGCCTGAGCCCAAACGTCTACACTGCTGTTTTTAGCCCCGCAAGCCCGAGTCAGCTGACCCGGGCTCTTAGACTTGCGGCTCTGGGTCGTTTGTTGCAGTGTAAAAGGACCCGTAGTCTCTCGCTCCTACCTGTGAAGGCTGCAGGCCTCAGACATGGCTCCCTTCAGCACAGCCCCCTCCGCGCGCTCTCTGGTGACTGATTGTTTCTGCCGCTTGTGCAGAGGTGTCAGGGCGCCGGAAGCGCGGGATTGAAGCAGGCACCTCAATGAGCGTGCGAGGTGCCAAACACGGGCTTTACAGACGGGTGGCAGTGGCCTCGGTGGAGTTCTGTCATTTCCAAAGCCCGTCCAGGAGGTGTAATTGAGAATTACTGCTGATAATGAGTCACATCACTTGAGAGAGGCCCCCCGAGGTATCTCGGGGAATCGCTCACCGTGAGTGACAGGACAAGGCTGTAGCAAGCCAAGCTCATGCCAAGAAGAGATGGGTTTTTTTATTGAGGCGGTTGCTGCGTCTCCCTCTGATAGCAAGGGTAGAACCTAATCCCCTGGGACTGGTGCTAGTGGCTCCCTGTCTCCCATTTCTCCAGCCCTGGGAGCAACTCTTTCACCAGGTGAACTGGAAGAACAAGTCTTATCATCAGGGCTGCAGTCTGCTCAAATGTGCAGGCAGCCTGAAACAGCAGCTCGAGGACAAGTCAGGACTGCCATGTGCTGCCAACTCTGAAGCCTACTAATGCCAACCTAAGTGCCAGCACTGTTCAGTTTCACTCCCGAGCAAAGCACGCAAGATGCCGTCTACTGAATGGCATCTCGTTTGGGTGTCCCAAGTGGGAGGAGCCTGGATTGTGGGAGGAGTTTGAGAGCGCCGGCGCTTATTTTGTTCTCCACGCTGACCCCTGTTTTCAGATAAGCTTAGCGGAGAGAGCCCAGTGGCTCAAAGGCGTGATCTGTAAGACGATAGCAAAGGCAGATTGCTCTGTACCTCTCTTGCCAGGGGCAGCATGAATCAGAACCTCCCGTTGTTCCATCATACCCGGTGAATCACAACCACAGCCCGTGTTATGCATCATCCTCTGTTCCCAATCTACACAGGGCATGTGTCTGTTACAGCCAATCCTGGGGAGTCTGCCTCTTTAGTTCAAGTTACAGGGACTTGTGCTTTCGGCTCTTGGGGTCTCCACTTCAATCCCAGTGGATGACTAAGCATACGGACGAGACACACAACCTAAAATGTGTTGGTGGGGTGACTAGAAGCCACACTAAAGTAGGGACCCCAAAGGCCTTCTAAACAACCTGGGACAAGAAGTGTCCTCACCATCTCCCGTCCCCAAATGGTCGCAGCTCGTTCAGATACAAAAAGTATCCACCGCTGGAGCCTGCTAGCTTACAACCAAGCTGGGCTGGAGGAGTTAAGGGCGACAGGGACTCCCACAGCCAAAGACACTTTGAAAACATGGCTGCAAACCTTTGAGTTTTGATGCAAAAGGCCCATTGGAGTCTATGCAGAGACTCTCTGATCTCCCAGGACCATTAACTAAAAAGCGCCTACTCCCAGCAGTTTCTTTGTGTTCAGTTCACACACCGGAGGCAAACGTCATTGGCAATTAAAGCCGCAAAAATACAACGAAAAATGATACTGCATTAGCATCAGAGGGACTGCAGCGCTAAGTGAAAGGAACCCATCACGCAAGCAGGGACTGGGAAACTTTTCCCGCCCAGCTGTGCAATCTTGACCTGCAGCACCTTCTGCTGTTGTCCCACAGGGCCCCTTGCACAGTTCTGCCAATGTATCTCGGCTAGGTCTGCTGCATGAGCCCCCGCCCTTGCCAGCAAACGCAGCTGAGCAGGAGCTTTTCAGCGAAACGACTTTGGTCAGAAAAAGCTGATTAAGGGAAACTGAAACTTCTCGCGGGAAAGGGTCGGTTTGGAGCAATTTTTCAACTTGACGTTTGTTTGAAAAAAGTTTTGAAATGATCAAACTGCTTCGTCTGGGCATTTTCGAAATGAAAAAGCCCAGTTTTCGGGTTTGAAATGACATTTTGCTTCAATTTTTAAGTTAATTGTAGAGAGAGAGAGTGTGTGTGTGTGTGTGTGTGTGTGTGTGTGTGTGTGTGTGTAATATTTAAAAAAAGGTCTAAATCTAAATGAAACATTTTGATTGACCTGAACTGAAATTTGGGGGGGCGGTATTGGAATTTCCGTTTGTGAAAAATTTTGAGATTTAAACTTTTTGTCCCACTTTGGGATGGGAAAATTTTGTCAGTATCTCAACAATTTTTGCAGGCTGGAAACACCGTTTCCCATTCAGCTCTGCTGACAAATGCACCAGCTCTGTAAAGATTAGGTTCAGAACCCCATGCTTACGTCACCATATTTGAACCCACGAGACGTTTCCTACAATCCAAATCCTAGTGCTCTCTCCCGCTGCCATGCAGGAGGCCAGCCTGCAGCTTTAGACAAATCTAATTGTGTCTGGTTCTTCCAGCAAACCCTCCAACCTGGGCAAATAGCAACTTAATCTGCAATTTCTTGCAACCTGTGTCCAGCTGAGGGCCCAGTCAAACATGTCTCCAAATCCATTTCATCTGGATCAAAGCTGCCTTTCACTGAATCAGCTACAAGAGTGGCTGCTTTCCACCTCCCTCCCTCTCCAGGTGGCCCTGCTCAGAGCCTGTGCCTTTCTCATTGCCATCTCCCAGGGTGCTTAGAGCCAGCCTGCTTTGCATGTACAAATTAAGTCTACGCAGCCGGCTAGTTAACCTTCCTAGTGAAATTACAAAGACAGCTCATGCTGGAAACACAGGGGAGCTGGGCCGGAGTTGTCTGCAGGGAAGGGTGTTTAGTGATTAAGTGAAGGCCCGTCTCTGGAAAAGCGCTTTATTAATTTCATCCGTGTGCGGCGATTCAGGGCCTGTGACCGACCTCCGTGGAGAAGGGAGGCAGCGGATGGAAAAGGAGCTGGTGCATTTCGGCGGGAGATACGTTCATTGATGGGGAAGAGATGTATGTTCAAATGACGTGATATGATCATCAGCAAAATAAACCCAACGCATATTTGCGCCCCATCCTCCACCCCACGGAAGAGTTGTGTTGTTCTGAGATAATTCCTAACTATCCATAGTCTATGGGGATGGTATTCTATACGATGTGGCATTGGGTTTCCAAAGAACCGGCACCCAGGAGCATTGTGATTGCAGGGTTTGCCAGGGCTCAGTACCACGTCTCCAGGATTTAGATATTGAGACCACCTGGGCTTGGCATTCGGTCTTCAGCTCCCCACCCACAGAACCCAGCGGCATGTTTCCAACCTACCTGGATTTAGCATTAGATCTCCATCCTTTTGGCCAACTTCTGCCCTCAGGACACCAGGAAGCGTAGCTTCGGTGGAGTGACTCTGGATCAGAATCTAGCCAGCTCTGTGATGTAGCCCAACCTTTGGAGGTGGACGGGCTGTGCTGGACCCAGAGGAAAGCCGTGCTTCTGGCACAGGCATCTGCAGCCAGCGCTGATCAAATCGAGCACGAAGTTTCCAAGCCATCATCAGAGCGCCTGCAATTTCTCTACAAAGGAGGACGGAGCAATAATGAATATGGAGCCAAGAAAGTTCATCTGTGTCCTAGAGCACTTCAATTAGTAATAAAAAGTTGTATAAAGAGTGGAGGGAAATCAGCGCAGACTCGGCCGCATCCACTCTGGCTGCCTCTTGCCTTTTTGCTTTCAGAGAGAAAAATCCATTAATGGCAGCCCCGAGGCCTGGGAGCGGTGACCCTGTCACACAGCAGCTCCCAGCCTTTATAGCCAACTCTGCCAATTTGTCTGATGAAGACCCTGGGTGTACCAGCCCGGGCCTCTCGCCTCTCAGTCTATTCTTAGTCGTTATGGATGACGGCTTGGCCTTGTGTCGCTGAGTGACTGGTGCTGCCCTCTCGTGGCTGGGCCCACAGAGCCAGTAAGGGAACGGTTGGTACAGCTGAAGTCAAATGCCAGAGGCTGGTCTTTCTGGAGCAAAAAATCTGGGCTCTACTCCCAGCTCCCTGTGTGCACGGGATTCATAAAGCAAGGGTGGCTGCTGCTGTAGATTCGTTACGCTCTCAGCTGTCGTGGTGTATGGGACGCCCTCTTTGTCAATTTTGAACTCTTTGGACGGAAACTTTCCAAGCTGGGTGTCTGACGTGGGCTGAACGGTTTTGGAAGATTTCAGGCAAAGTGGTTCAGCTGTTTGCGAGAACGGGTGGGGTGGGGAGAGTGGGTATTTCAGGCTGAGACGAGCAGCGAAACCAAACAGAAGGCTGATCCCGTGGTTAGAGGTGCTAGCCGGGGACTTGAGACCACGGTTCCATTCTTCGCCATGCTGCAGACTTCCTGTGCGCCCTTGGGAAGCTCCCCGAATCTCTCTCGGCCTCAGCTCCTTGGCTCTAATAGCACCTCCCTGACCCAGAGGGGGGGGTGTCATTCAGACTGCAGCTGCATTACATTACTGTTCAGGATGCACCAGAGCTGCGCAAGGTGCTGTCCACAGTGATAAGGAGGAATGGACCCTGCTCCGAAGGAGCTAAAGCTAAAGCCGTCCTTGATGCCACCAAGGAGATCAGCCCCCAAAGGTGACCCGTTGGCCCGCAGTCGCCTCCTCAGGAGGAATATCCCCTCTCTTGCAGGGATGTTGAGGACACCAGGCACCTAGACCAACCCGCAAAAGAGAAGCAAGAGTGAACCCCTCCACTTGTGAGGAGAGGAGACCCCTCCCTGCAGGCTGCGAAGGGGCCTGGGAACCACAAGAAGGGGATTTTTGGTGGTCACTTGAGGGGCTTCCTCAGCTCCCAGCAGGGCACTGAAGCGACTTGCTGAATAATTAACTCCTAGTCGCCGGAGCTGCAGCTCAGCACGGTGCCACGGGAGCCTCTGTGACCCGCCTGAATTCAGAGGAATGGCACAGAAGCCAGAGGCCAGCAGGGAATGTCCCTCGTTCCCTCCCTCCCTTCTCTCGCTCTCCTGGAGGCCAGGCTGCCCGTTCGGAGAGGCTGCAGTGTGGGGTTCCTGGGAGGTGAAGGGCCTGCAATTCCCAGCTGTTTGTCAGCTTTGAGGCCGACTCCGCGGCTGAGCATGGGCCGCAGGGCGTTGGCTTGTTCTTTGCGGGTTTTTAAGTGAGGAGATCGGGTGCATTTCATCGCTCAGGATGGGGCAGGGGGGGTTGGGAACAGCTGCTGGTATTTTGAGTGCAGTGCCAGGCGAGCTCCCTGCGCACAGCTCTGCCGAAGCCCCTCGCTCCTGTCCCGCAGCACCCGGGGCTGTTCCAGCCCTGCCAGTGCCCCCTTCCTAAAGTTTTGCCAAAGCACCTCAATCCCACCCTGCACCGGCCCCTACAACTGCTGGTCGCCGCTAGGGCGGCAGGCAGGGTGCCTTTGGCAGCTTGCCTGCAGAGGGTCCGCTGGTTCCGCGGCTTCGGTGGACCTCCCACAGGCGTCCGCCGAAGCCGCAGGACCAGCGGACCCTCCGTGCTTGGGGCGGCAAAATGTCTAGAGCCGCCCCTGCTAGGGGCTACCACAACGCAAGGAATGAGCAATAATCGGCTTCTTACTAAGCCAATCCTGCGCCTTTCACAAAGCTCAGCCAATGCACGTTCACAGCGATTGCCTGTGAAACCTCCACTACTGCAGTACTTGCTCTGCTGAGCAGCATCTGCCAATCATTCTGTGCTGGGCAAGTCAATTCCCACCCGTAGATCCTAGGTCTCAGCCACTTCCATTTTGATCTGTACAACAAGGGAGATTTCGTGCCATGAGGGTCTAGTCTATTGTATGTAGTTCTTCCGCTGCACGCGTCATCGTAGCAATGCATTAAGAAACGTGACTAACCTCTGCTAGGTTTGTTCTCTTTTCCACTCCCCAGAGGGTGAGGCAGGGACTGTCTTGGTTTGGTAGGATCCTATTTATTTATTGAAAATGTCCATGTTGCTCTGTCTTTGTGTTGGAGAAGCCAAGGTGCAGTGGGAAAGGCAGGCGTGTCAAGCCCAACCTGGCCGTGACGGGTGCATGTTATGTGAGCAAAGACAGCTCACGTATGGCTGAGTCACTTCTGACTCAGAAACCAGATCCTGGTGTAAACAGCTGGCCCGGCCCCCTGCTCCACCTTCCGAAATAAAAGACAACCTGTGGATGGTCTCTGCAACCTCACCCCATCTCCTGGCACAGCGGCGGCAGCTGCTCCACACAGCATGGACATATGCTAATAGAGCTCCCTAGCTGCCTGTCTGCAGCTGAGCGCTAAGTCGGTCTGTGTGCAGCTACAGGAGGGGAAGGCAGATGCGGCGTGGTCTGGCAGCACCGGCTCCTCAGGACAGAGCAGCCGCTTGGGGTGCAGGGAAGCGTGGCATACGTGTTGGATGATGCTGTTTGGTGGTTGCATTGCCCTGCAGTGTTAGGTGCTGTACGGACACGCAGCAAAAGACGGTCCCTGCCCTGAAGAGCACCCTCTCTAGGGCCTGTCACTCTCAGGGTGCAGCGCTCTGAGGGTCTCTGGAGTGCCAGAGCACGCACCTCACCTTGCCCTCTCGAAAGCCAGGCCGGGGCGAGGGTGCGGGTGGGCACTGCCTGGACCCTTATGAGAATAATAAAGGTTAGGGTTAGGGTCTCCTCCGTGTCGCCTGATCTTTACTAAAGCCTTTGGCCTTGTCTGTGCTGGGGGGTGCCCCGATTCCAGCCACCACTGTCGCTGCAGTGATGCACAGGCCGGATTTAAGCTGCCATTTGCCCCACTGCCCCTGGTTTCACTCACGGCAAAGGCCCAGCGGGCCAAGCCGCAGATGTGCCGGCCTGCAGCAGGAGTTTGCACTGAAACCGCTACCCCCATGCCTGAGATTGGGGTGAAGCACTGGCCCCTCTCAGCTCCCCCGTGGAGTAAGGGATCTACATTTCCTCCAACTTGCTTGTAGGAGTCTCCCTCTTCCTCCCCCTCCCCCACCCTTTTCCTTTCTCCCCTGGATCTTTCTCCTTCCCCTTTTCTCCTGTCTCCCCCTCCTTAGTTCTACCCCTCTTTCTCTCTTCCCCCACCCCCTGGCAAATCGCCAGTCGAAAAGCCTCCCAGCATGTAGATTAGCCAGAGAGCCCCTATTAAAGTGGAAAAAAAACCCACTGCCACCAACCCTGGAGGCCCTGCCTCTTGTTCCATTTTTGCAGCTTTAACCGTCCAAGCCTCTCTGTAATGAAGTAAGACGCCCTGCTGGGAAAATGATCTTCTGCAGCGGAGAGAGAAGCGGGACGCTGGTACGGAACGGCTGGGTTTTTCAGTGCGGCGTTTAGACGTCAGCCAACATCTTAAAAGTTGCTTCCTCATGTGTATCGACAGCAGGGGCTTCGAGCTCCTACTGGAGCCGCCTGGGGGGGGGGCTATGCAGACAGGTATCTGGGGGGGGCATGTGCCAGTGGCACTAAATCATTAGGGTGCGTAACAGGGTCTGAGTTTCAGAGACGCCAAGCGCTCTCCTCTACAGCTGCATCAATGGGAGCTGTGGCTGCTCTGGCTCAGCATCTTGAAAGGAGGAGGATCCGGTACTCAGCGCCTCTGAAAATCAGGCGCATGGTAACGATAGGACCAGGGCCGGCTCCAGAGCCCAGCGGGGCAAGCACCCGCGTGGGGCGGCCCTTTCCCAGGGGGGCGGCAGGCTGGGCCGGCGGACCTGCCGCAGGCATGACTGCGGAGGGGACGCTCAGCCCGCGGCTCCAGTGGACCTCCCGCAGGCATGACTGCGGACGGTTCGCTGGTCCCGCGGCTCGGCTGGACCTCCCGCAGGCATGCCTGCGGCAGCTCAACCGGAGCCGCCGGACCAGCGAACCGCCCGCAGCTGCGGGAGGTCCAGCCGAGCGACCAGCGGACCCTCTGCAGTCATGCCCGCGGGAGGTCCGCTGCTCCCGCGGCTCAGGCGCGCCTCCCCGGCATGACTGCTTGGGGCGGCCAAATTTGTAGAGCCGCCCCTGGATAGGACATTGCCCGTCTCTGGCCCCGTCCGTCGGAGGTTCTCAAATAACTTTACAAACAGTAAGTGCTGCATGCTGCTCTCATTACCCCAGGTGTGACTCCGAAGTGAGTCCATCAGTGTATGATAATGGAGTGACACCTGATTGATGCCAGCAAGTGGAGAGCCACATTTGGCTAATTAACTGGTTAGGCACCAGACAACCCCCCTGCAAGGCAGGTATTGCCATCCCCAGATTACAGATGGGTAAACTGAGGCATGCCGCAGTTAAGGGCCTGATCCTGCCATGCCTACATTGCGGAGCATCATGCTAGGTGAACAGTCCCATTGAGAGCTTGTGTCAAGATGCTCCTCAGTGTAAGGGGGATGGAGTCAGGCATGGGAGCGCATGGCGAGTTGGTCACTGAGCTGGGAATAGTTAATTACCCGCGTGGTTAACGATTTGTGCCTTCTTTATAATCAGAACGTTTCTAGCTTCAGTTTCCAGCCATTGGATCTTGTTGTACCTTTGTCTGCAGGGCTGAAGATCCCTGTGTTGTGAGATTTCTGTTCCCCGTGTAGGTCCCTGTCGACTGTGAACAAGTCAGCCCTTAACCTTCTTTGTGTTAAGCTAAGCTGATCAGGCTCCTTGCGTCTCTCACTATAAAGCATGTTTTCCAATCATTTAATCATTCTCCTGGCTCTCCTGCGAACCCCCTCCTGTTTATCAACAAGTCTATGGCGGTTGGGCACCTAAGTGCCATAGACTGAAAGAGAAAGGGTGGCCCAATGGTTGGAGCATCAGCCTGGGTCTTGAACAATGAGGGTTCAATGTCCTACTCTGCCTCAGACTCCTTGGGCGAGTCACCTCGCCTCAACATGCCTCAGTTTCCCGTCTCTATAATGGGGATAACAGCACTGCCCTGCCTCACAGGTTGTTTGTAAGGATACACGCATTAAAGATTATGAGATGCTCAGATACTACGCCAGGGGTAGGCAACCTCTGGCACGGCACGCGAGCTGATTTTCAGTGGCACTCACACTGCCCAGGTCCTGGCCACCAGTCACGGGGGGCTCTGCATTTTAATTTAATTTTAAATGAAGCTTCTTAAACATCTTTAAAACTTTATTTACTTTACATACAACAATCGTTTAGTTCTATATTATAGACGTATAGCAAGAGACCTGCTAAAAACGTTAAAATGTATGACCGGCACGCGAAACCGTAAATTAGAGTGAATAAATGAAGACTCGGCACAAGCCCTTCTGCCGGCCCCTGTACTATGCCAATGGGGACCATAGCTGTATCGTGGATAGGGAAGTGCTTCTGAAAATCTCAGCCGAAAAACGCGGTCTAATTTTTCAGAGATTCTGAGCACTCGTAGTCTGAAGCCCCTCTGAATATGAAGCTGATTACGTCGACCCTTGGATTCGGGTGCCTAACTTTGGGCACCTTCAGTTGAAAAAAGAATTGGACCCAAGATTATTGAGCAGGAGAAGAACTCGAGCCGGGCCCTTAGAGTTACGAAGCGCGTGGTGAAAACTGATCCCCGCCGGCTTTTCCCTCGTATCTGCCCCGTGAGCTGAAGAGCAGGTGGAGGCTGACATGAAATTAAAGAGCAGAACATTTAGACCCAATAAAAGGAACTACTTCTTTAATGCCGGGTGCGGTGAACCTGAAGGATTCGCTGCCAGAAGAGGGCAATGAGACAAATACCGTGGCTGGATTCGGAAAAGGCCAGGATAATTTTATGACTGCTAATAACGTTTGCAGCTATGCAAGCCAGGATAATAGGGGCAATCAAATCTTGTGCTTCAGGGCATAAAATGATCACTCACGGGGATACAGGAGGAATTTTGCTTCCATCTACAATGTTGCAACATTGAGTAAGTACATTGTGGTTTCAAATTTCCTTCCTTTGCTGAGTCAGGTGCTGGCCTCCCCTAGACTAGGCCATCACATCACATCAGGGCCCTGGTCCTGCATGGAGATCTGCTAACCTGGACCAATACACCTCTGCAAAGTGCCCAGGTGAGACATTTTTGGTGGCAGAGCCAGGAATAGACCCTGTTCGCTAGACTACTCAATGGGTAGTGATCAATGGCTCCCTGTCTAATTGGCAGCTGGTATCAAGCAGAGTGCCCCAAGGGTCGGTCCTGGGGCTGGTTTTATTCAGTATTTTCATTAATGATCTGCGGATGGCATGGACTGCACCCTCAGCAAGTTTACAGATGACACTAAACTTGGAGGAGTGGTAGATACGCTGGAGGGTAGGGATAGGATACAGAGGGACCAAACAAATTAGAGGACTGGGCCAAAAGAAATGTGATGAGGTTTAACAAGGACAAGTGCAGAGTCCTGCACTTAGGAAGGAAGAATCCCATGCACTGCTACAGACTAGGGACTGAGTGGCTAGGCAGCAGTTCTGCAGAAAAGGACCTAAGGGTTACAGTGCATGAGAAGCTGGATATGAGTCAACAGTGTGTCCTTGTTGCCAAGAAGGCTAACAGCATTTTGGGCTGTATAAGTTGGGGCATTGCCAGCAGATCAAGGGACGTGATCATTCCCCTCTATTCGACATTGGTGAGGCCTCATCTGGAGTTCTGTGTCCAGTTTTGGGCCCCACACTACAAGAAGGATGTGGAAACATTGGAAAGAGTCCAGCGGAGGGCAACAAAAATGATTAGGGGGCTGGAGCACATGACTTCTGAGGAGAGGCTGAGGGAACTGGGATTGTTTAGTCTGCAGAAGAGAAGAATGAGGGGGGATTGGATAGCTGCTTTCAACTGCTTTCAAGAGTATGGATCTAGACTGTTCTCAGTGGTAGCATATGACAGAACAAGGAACAATGGTCTCAATTTGCAGTGGGGGAGGTTTAGGTTGGATATTGGGGAAAAACTTTTTCACTAGGAGGGTGGTGAAGCACTGGAATGGGTTACTTAGGGAGGTGGTGGAATCTCCTTCCTTAGAGGTTTTTTAAGGTCAGGCTTGACAAAGCCCTGGCTGGGATGATTTAGCTGGCGATTGGTCCTGCTTTGAGCAGGGGGTTGGACTAGATACCTCCTGAGGTCCCTTCCAACCCTAATATTCTATGATTCTATCTCAACCATCTTTTCTCCATGAACACAGTCTTCTCTCAGTGGAGTCAATAGTGTCTGAAGTCATGAATTCTGCTGAATCCAAGAGAAACTCTCCTTCCTTTTTTCAGTCCTCCCTTCAGATATCCCTTGGTGGTAGAAACAAACTCAGGGCAAAATTTCTCCTCTCTAATCAGCGCTGCTCCCACAGAGAGACAAAAGGTAGAACCTCCTCAAGAGGTGGGACTGGCTTTTATTCTCCGCTCACTTTCTCTCCGAGTTCATCCCGGGCCAGGCCGATGGCGACATCATTAAATTCTGACAATCCTTAGGTCAGCAGAGATGCTTTACAACTCCCTGCCGGCTGGCTCTAAATTTAGAGGTCTCAGCATTAGGTAAAGTTTCCTTCCTCCGGATGGCACCTTTAATTGCATGTGATAAGTGACTCTGGTCTGCGGGGGCTGGGGGAGAGGGAGGGTGATTTAAGGAAGAGAAGGGGAAGGTTACAAGGGACACGGCAGCAAGGAGATGGAGAGACGCAGGCAGAGGCAGACAGTGAGAAAGCACTTTGCCACTCCTAAATGGCCAGTGAAGCTAAGCAGCCTGGCATTTCTCTTATTAGAATCTGTCTGGCTGCCGCAGAGATGCCACTTTTGACAACACTCAGGGCACTTGATCCGCTAGCTGATGTAAAGGAAGGCAGTTCCGTCGACGTCAGTGGTGTGATGTGGTTTCACGACAGCTGAGGAGCCTGGCCTGGGTTTATTTTTATGTTGGGTTCCTGAAAATCAAAGGCCAGAAAGGCCTCGTGGGTCACCCATTCCTCTCCAATTACCCGCTGTCTCCTTTATCTGAGTGAAGACAGAGCGTGGCTGCACAAGGACTCATTAAATCCTCCCACTTGACGGAGAGCCTCTTTGCACAGGCTGTCTCAGCTGTTGCTCTGGGTGGTTTTAGCTAAGCTGTGAGGGTGCATATTTCACCGTGTTAATGAGCGGCTTTTCACATGGGTCCCAGGGTCCCGCTTAGGGGGCACTGGTTTGGCATTGATGGCTGGGGAATCTAGGAGTAACTAGTGTGGCACGTAATCAGACGGTGGAACTGACTGCCACAAGAGACTGTCAACCCAAGACAAATGCCAGGCTAGTCTCTACCGGCTGGGGATTTCTCTTGCCTTTGGACTCTTGTGGAAGCCCTACCAAGGTTCACTGTGCTCCCTTCACTCTTACCAGGCACTGAGCACTGCCTGCCCCTGCGATGGGCTTAGCACCTCAACTCCCCCCAAATCGGTGGGAGTTGGCTGGCAGGAGCAGGTCCTTATCCTGCCACTGGCAATGGAAAGAGCATCTGGGTCCGGAGAGGCAGCTGGATCCTGCACTTGCTTTTCTTACTCGCTGGGTGGAAGGATGGGCTTGGGGTGAAAGTGCTGGGCTTGAGCTCAGGAAATGGGAGTTCATTTCCTGGCTCTGCCACAGGTTTCCTAATTCAGCTTGGGCAAGTCACTTCATCTGTCTGGGACTCATCTCCCCATCTGTTAAAATAGGGGTGGGAGTATTGCTCTTCTTCCCAAGTGTGTTCTCTGTTACCTGTATTTAAATTGTCAGCTCTTTGGGGCAGGAACCCTTTCTTACCATGTGCGCGTACAGCACCTCATGTGATGGGCCCCTGATCTCCTTCAGGTCCTGTAGGTGCTACCAAACTCTGAACAATAATCCCCGGTGCTCATGTGAGTGGAGAGGCTTGGCAGCAACTGTCTGATGGTGCAGTGCTTCTCTTTTATTATCCCTTGAACTGACACAACAAAATCAGATCTGGCTGCTTAAACCAGCACAAATCTTCCATGGGGTGGCTACTCAGCAGCTGTCACGTTCCATGGCAGGGCCAGGATTAGGCTGGGGGAGTTCAATTATTTAAAACTCTCACATCTCCTCTGTCTTGGTGTCTATATTTCCTGCATGTTGCCGTAATTTGCTCTCCGTATATCCATCTCCCATCTTTCTCCTTTGCTATCTGGAGCGATTTCTCTCCTGGCTCGCCACGTCCATCTTTCTCCCGCCGTGACACAGATCTATGGATTTTACTCTGGAGCCTCCACCGGGCTGGAATCGGGGGAGGAGGGAGCCGGTTATTTGTTACCGAAGGTTCCGGAGAAGAAGGTTTTGACATGACGGAATGTCTCATCTTGAGCAGCAAGCTCCTGTCATCTGTCATAAGACACAAGAGTGGCTTCTTCCTTTATTCCACTGCCAGCGCTCTCCCCTACAGCGTTAGCATGGCCAGCAATGTCCCTGGGATATATGTGAGGTGAACAGGTGTCTGCTCTGCTCCCCACCCAACCGGCTGTCACTAGGAGAGAGCTCTTCATTTTCCCCAGGTTTGGTATCTCTGACCACCAGGAGCCTGGAACGAATGCTCCTAAGGGTCATGATTCGCCAAAAGAATCAGCTGCCTTACTGAGTGTGATTCCATGTCTGCATGGCAGTGTCCAGGTCCCACAGCATCCTGAAATGGATTCTTAGGGGATGGTCGCTGGTTTGGTTGTTCCAAAGTGGAGAGGATATTTCCAGGCGCGTAAGAACACGAACATAAGAAGTACTGCATGAGACCACCAGTTGCTTGTCCACTTTGGTATTCTCCCACCAACAATGGCTAGTCCCCCATGTTTCCAAGGAAAGTGCAAGAAACCCCACCTTACATGACACTGGGGTCTGTACTTTGCAAAATCTGTTGCTCAGATGCTTCCATTGACGTCTATATTACATGGGTCACCAGATCAGCTGTAGGAGCTGAACCCATCTCTTTCCCTGCCTTCCAACTCCAAATGTGACTGGGCCAGGACTCTGCTTTTTTGCTCTGGTCCACATGGTCCTTCCACATTGTAAAGACTCCATGGCCAGCCATGAGCCCCTGTTGCCTGAGCTAGAAGAGTACTGCAGCCTTAAGTGTGAGCAAATAGAAAGCTCTTATCCTGGGTGCCATCTGACCACTAGAGGGCGACATAATCATACTTAGCCAGGGCATCACATTAGCACCTGCTGGTGACATCGATTTCCTAGTCTCAATTACATGTCCAACTAGCAACTGGGGCCAGGTATGTTCCCTGCTTGCATTAGCGCTGATACCAGTAAAGTCTCTGCTCCAGGCAGAACATGTGAGGTTCTCCATGGAATTCCTTTTTCATCTGCTGCTTTTTTCCAAGAGCTGCTTTGCTGGAAAGATGATTTCCCCATAGGAGTCGCCCCGAGACAGACAAGCCTCTTCTCTGCTGTTGGGAACGTGGATGGACTCTCCTTTCTCCCTGCAGGAGCTCAAATACGGACAGACAAGCGAGGAGAAGGCAAAACTCTTTTGTGACCTCTGGTGCTGTTCCATTGTGAGAGCAGGTTGTGTTGCTTCCAGCTCCCACCCAGCACAGACTCCTCCGGTCTGTGTTTCCAATGGCATTTGGATGGATTCTGCCGCCCCCAAGGAAAGCCAGACAGGGGTCTCTGGAGGTGTCGAGCCTCAGCTGGCCAGTGGGTTCTAGGTGAGTGACTCTGGTCCACATTCTGTGCTCAGAGGCATTAGTGTGAGTTTCGAATGTCTCCGACAGTGGAGTTGCTTAGAGTGAAACTGGTGTACCTGAGAGTAGAATCTGGCCCCGACGGCTCACCTTCTGGGTCCAGGCCTGAGTCCGGACCACCAGTGTAACGCTAACCATCCCCAGAAACTCAGAGAGGCCTGCAAAACAAACCTGAGTTTGCCACTACCCCGGACCAAGCGAGGCTCTTCCTTGGGGAGGCTTTTCAGAGCCGAATGAAACTTCAGGCATCAGTGGAGACAAAGAACCAAAAATCCCTTAGCAGCTTCCCCTGCCTTTTCCTATTCTCCCTCTGCCAGAAACGAGCACTCAGTGAAACTTTCCCTCCTGTCTCTGCTGTGACAGAAGTGCCTGGGTGAGTTTTTGTCGGCTGTGGCGAATTCGGCTTAGGGACATCAATGCAGGTGCGGCATCGGGAATATCTGACGGATTTGTACTCGCAGAGGGAAGCGCTTGGAGGGGAATGTCGCCAGGAGAGGAAAGGAAATGTGCTTCCCGCTGTTTGTGTGGAGGTGGGCAAGACGCCCCGGGAGGTTCGTGTGAGCGGGAGATAACGCGCTTCCCCGGGTGGCTGACGGCATGAGGAAAAAGCACCTCCCCAGACACATGCACTATCTCCCAGCAGCACAAACACACACCTTGGGGCATCGCTTAATTAGCGCAGGCACAAGACACGCAGCTGCCGGAATGAATTCTCTTCCATTGAGGTTCTTATGCCGCGCCCACGACCGTCGTATCTGAGGGCACGTCCACATTGCAGCCAGAGGGTGTGTACTCTCGCTAGCTCTCTCAAAATAGCAGTGAGGATGCTGCGACACGCGGGCTTCGCTGCGGGCTGCACAGGTGAGTTCCTAGCGGGTGACGTGTGCTTGTGCAGTCCTCCCCGAAGCCCGCACCACAGCGACCGCCCTTCTGTTTGGAGCGTGGGTACGTCTACACGAGCCATTCCCGGCCCCCCGGCTGCAGGGGAGATGGACCCTGAGTGGCTCCTGGTAGCGGGCTAGGCGGCACAATCAGCATCTGTCGTGCCCGTGTCACCGGGAAGAAAGATGGGGGTGATGCTTGAGGTTCATTCCCGTCCTCAGGAGGTGAGGCCCTGCCGTGGGCACCTCTCCCAGTTCTCATTTGCTTCTTTGCAGAGGCCTCTAACCTGCCAGACACCCCGGGAAGACGGAGGATGGGAGCACGGCACGTAGCAAAGGCGGACTGAGGCCATTCACGCCACGCATGCTGCTCCATCAAAGAATCTGGGAGGGAAGGCGAACGGCGTCTCCCTGCTCTGAAGCCAGAGGCAAGGGGGAGAGACGGGCCCAAGGAAGCTCAGCCTCACACCTCAAAGTGGAAGATACCAACTCAGAGGCATTTTATCAATGGATACGCCCAGCTCCTGTAACCTGACAGTGCCGGGGTTCCATTCCATCCCCCCTAGACACAGGAAACCCTGAGTCACCCTGGCCTGACTCCTGTGGTACAATTATTATTATTGTTGTTGTTAACTACAGGATCGCCCAGTGCTAGGTGCTGTATACACACATAGGAACGTAGGACGGGAAAGGGGCCTCCTGGGTCAACGTGTCCAGACCCTGCTCTTGCAGGGAACTTCGTCATATAATCCCATTCCTCAGCTGATCAAGCTCCATCGGTTTCCTTCTACTGCTCCTAGTGGGAGGTTGCTCCAGAACCTCCTAATGGTTAGAAACCTGCTTCTAATTTCTGCCTCCGTTGACTCCTGGCCAGTTTATCCCCATCTATTCTGGGGCCAGTGTTGTCCTTTAGCAGGGGTTCCCTCCCTGATGTGTTTATGGAGAGCGATCAGCCTTCGCTTTGCTGGGTGAGACAGCCCAAGCTATTTCAGTCCCCTCCGGTGAGACAGGCTCTCCATCCCCCTGATCATCCGAGAGACAGCGCCTGCCCCAAAGAGCCTGCACTCGAAAAGGACAAAATGCAGGCGTGGAAACAGGCACCAGGTGGTGGAAGTGCCATGCACAAAGGTCCTGACTCCCTAGTCGGTGCCCTGCCACCAGACAGCATTGCCTCCCCGGTATGCTGGAGTGACTGCACGGGGGATGTTCACAGGGGTAACTCGGCGACCAGCAGGGCAGCATAGGGCACTTATTAAAACGAAAGCTTAAGCCCCACAGGAGGAGCTGAAGGGGGTTCTTGCCCCAGGCAACAGCAGTTCAGCTGGGCCTCCATCAACACTAATGGATCTTTGCTGGTATCAGGCAGTGGAAGGGCAGCCTCAGTCTAGGTGGTCTGGGTGAATGGTGGTAACCCCAAGAGAGGCATTCACTGCTAGCACTGACTTGCAAGCCAACAGGAATGAATGGTGCAGAACAGCTTGTAGAAACTGGCAGTGTAACCTAGTGGCTAGGGCACTCAGCTGCGACTCAGGAGAGCTGGCTTCCGCTCCTGGCTGTGCCAGTGGCCACTGGGCAAGTTGTTTCCCTTCTCTGATCCCCCTTCCTGCCCCTTGTCTTATCTATTTAGGCTGTAAGCTCTTTGGGGCAGGGACTGTCTCTCTCACTACATGTGTGTACAGCGCCTAGCGCAGTGGAGCCTTGTTCTCAGTCCGGGCCTCTAGGCACTCCTGTGCTATAAATAATCATAACTGGGCCATTTGTTTTCCTGGCATAGTCAGAAAAACGTCCCAAGCGAAACAGAACGACTCCATAATGTTCCCAGCTAACCGCCGGGGAGAGGCGCTACTCTGGGAAATCATACGTTTGTCGGGAGACAAGTGGAGCAGAAAATCTTTTTGGTAAGAACCGAAGGGCCTTCCCAAAATGTAACTGCCTGGTATGGAAGAGAAACATTGAATCACTATCAGAGGGGTAGCTGTGTTAGTCCGTATCCACAAAAACAATGAGGAGTCCAGTGGCACCTTAAAGCCTAACAGATTTATTTGAGCATAAGCTTTTGTGTCGAAGTGGGTTTTTTACCCACAGAAGTTCATGCCCAAATAAATCTGTTAGTCTTTAAAGTGCCACCGGCCTCCTCGTTGTTTTTATTGAATCACTGGGAAGTCAGCACCCAGCCGAGGGTAAACAGATTAATGCTCCTTGCGCTCAGAAGACAATGGCAGTCGTGCTGACTGCTCTTTCAAACCAGAACGCTCCAAACTAAAGCCCAGGAGATGCCTTTCAGGAGACTGCCGAGCAGAACAATCTGCTTGTTTTGTGGTTGCTAATTTATTTTATTGGGGGGGGGGAACCTTTAAAATCAAGCGTGTTTGTCAAACGGAACTGTTCCATCTCTGGAAATCCAGCTAGCAATTCTCACCGCGGGTAAAACACCAGGCCAAATCCCCAGCTGGTGTAAATTGACGTGGCTTCTTGGATTTCACGGGCACTACACGGATTTACACCAGCTGGGACTAGCCCGTGGCAACCCCACCTGTTGTAAGGCCTCTACAAGCGGGGATGACTATTAATGGGGACTGTTCTGCCTTATGAGCAAAAGCCGAGAGACGTTTTCCAGGGGCTGATCCTACGCCGAATATAGCGCCTGGCAAATTAAGCATAGGGGTCAGGCCCCACTTCTGTCTGTAGATGCGGCCCAGCGGAGGTATTGGGTCAGTACGGACAGAGGGGGAAGAGCGCCCCCTACTGAGTCATCGCCTGCACTGCCTGCAACAGCGGCTGGGATTTCCCTGGGGCATCTCCCATCCCGCTGCTGAACAAACACCCCGATCAGGGTGTGGTATCTGGTGAAAGCACAGCCCGAGGCTGACGTGCTAGTCGCAGGAATGCTGTGATACCAGTCAGAGGGCCCCGGCGGTCCCGAGCCGCCCATCAGCGGGCACCGGCGGTCTCATGACTCCAGAGAGCGCCACCATTTCCCTGCCACCGATCAGAGTGTGAGCCCAGAGAGCGCCGATGGTCTCACCCCGCTAATGAGAGAGCTAGCTAGTTCTGCTACCGCCAATCCCTGAGACCAGCACCCTAGAAACGAGGGCCCTGGAGCTCGCATTTAAAGAGCCACTCGCTCACAAGAGAAGGAGTCTCTGGGCGTTGTTTCTATTTTGCTCTAAGCAGTGGTCAGGCTTCCCCTCCCGCTGCCCAGAGGGGATGGAAGCGGCATGTGAACAGGCTCTCACAGGCCGGGGAAAGAGGCGAGTGTGCTGATTTACTGGCCCATAAAGGACGGGGGCCACCAGGGACACACCAGGGGAACGGATGAAGGCGCAGGGGGGCTGACGATGCGTTCCGAGATGTGTCTCTCTCCCCCAAGCGAGCGAATGGCCTGGGAGAGGCAACCCACGGGTGGGGGTGGAGAGAGAGGAGAAATTTACGAGCCCTCGTAAAAAGTTTTCTGCGCGGCTGTAATTAATGGGCGGGAGGGGCCGGCTTGCGCGGGAAGGTGGAAGCCTGCAGCAGAGGGGCTGCACATGCCACGGAGCAGCTGCCACATAAAAGGAGCCGTTGCTACAGATGCGGCAGTTTGCGTTTATCTCTCCTGTCAGTTGGGGCCCCGGCTCGGCTGCTGTTATTGCTCAGTTCAATAGTTAATTTTCACATAAACCAGAGGGTTGGCGCTTTCTTTTTTCTTACCCCCTTTTGTTTTTTGGTTTGTTTTTTTTTAATTCTCTCTGGCGACGCCTCCGATCTGCCTAAAAGCTTTAAATGTACAGCTTGCCGCACGGCGTGGCCTTTCTTTCCCAGGCCTCAGAGACTAGCCCCCTGCCTTTCACTGCAGCATCATCCCACTTCTCCTCCCCTCCGGTAGCAGGCCCCACTGCGCTCCCCCTGCACCGGGAGGATGCCGCAGTGGGAAGGGAGGGTGTTGTCGGTGCTGCGGAGCTAGATTAACGGGATTGTGTGAACGTAATGAGGGGGAATGGAGAGGTGGAGGTGCAGGAGAGTGAATGCATGAGCAGCAGAGGAAGGCGATGGGTGTGGGATCCGGGCAGCACCTCACTCGTGAAGTTTCTGCGTGGCTAGAAGCCACAAAAACACGCTGGGGCTGTCACCATTACCCAAGCTGTGGGCTTTGGCTCCGGAATCGGATCTGAGGCCAGACTTTTTCCACGTCCCATCGCGCTGGGATCTGGTTCAGCCCTTCCGGAGGCAGAGCCATGCTGCAAAACTCCCCGCCCATCCGGAGGCAGAGTCAAGAACAAGAGGGCAAGGGAGTGTGTGGGCACCTGGGTATAGATGTACCGTGGCTGGTGTTGTAGAAGGCATGCATGTCTGGGGAGGTTCTGCAGTGCGTTTTGTACATGTGTGGGGGTGTGAGGGGTGGGGCATGGGTGATCTGGTGTGATGTATGCATGTATATTGGTGCACGGTGGGTTCCCATGGGTTTGTATGCGGTGCTGTATATGTGTGCCTGTGTTGTGTGCACAGGTGTGGGGGTGTGTCTACACAGACTTGTGTGGGATGCATTAGGTGGAGCCTGACCTTGTTGTGCGTGCATGCGTGTGGACACAGTATGTACACACGTGTGAGTACAGGTTGCGTGGGGGGAAGTGGGTCTGGGCCCGTGTTAGCGGGGTGTTTGGAAGTGTGTGTCAGCAGGAGTGTGTGTGTGTGCACTAGTGTGGTACGTGTGAGGTGCATATACGGGGTGCTTGTGTATTTGGGGAGCGGGGCACATTGAGTCTCCACATGCTCTCTGAGGGTAGCCCTATCCCAACCCACTTCCCCTGTGCCAGTGCCCTGTAGGACAAGCTCCTTGTACAATCTCTGGCCGGTGCAGCTCGGGGCACGATAGCAGGTCATTGGGAATAACCCTGGTCTTTCTCCCCAACAGCTCCTCCCATCTCCATCTCAGTCATTGCTGCAGACACGCCCGCCCCCTTCAGCCGCTACCAAGCGCAGAACTTCACCTTGGTCTGCATAGTCTCGGGAGGGAAGCCTGCCCCGACGGTGAGTACAGCAAGCGCACAGGAGACCCCGTGGTGCTTTGGTTCCTGCCCCGCATATGTGGCGCTGCCTGCCTGCCGAGCCGTCCATCTCTCCAGCCCTGCAAGCCATGCTCACGCAATGCAAGCCATGCTCACGCAGTGCAGGCACTCATGCAATGACTGCAGGGCTCGTACAGTGAGCGCAGGAGCAGCAGCGCAACCTGCCCTGCCAGGATGGCGGGGTGGCATCTGCAGAGCCTGCAGCAGGCACGATATGAAATCAGGAGCAGTGGAGTTATCTACAGGCCATAGGGACAGTCCCATGTGTCTGCATCGCTACAGTCCAAGCTGAAAGCATGCAGGCTGGTGGACCAATGGGCCTGATGCTTTGTTTGGAGCACACCCTGGAGTAGACGTGCTTCCCCAGCCCTCCAGGGACCCTTCTCCCCAGTGCAAATAGTAACCCCCCACTCCGGCCTCCTTCCCAGGACTGATCTCCCTTGTAGGATTCCCCAGCTGCCACCACCCTCAGTGCCCTCGTTCCCTACCATCTTCAGTTCTGGTCCCAGCAGCTCCACTCCGTGCTGAGCCTGGTGCTGAGACGCTGCTCTGAACTCTGAAGCTAAGTGTCTCATTGTCAGTAGTGACGCTGCAGAGGAATCTACTGGGGTCAGACAGGGTAACCGGCCTGTATGTTACCTGGCCGGGCAAAGGTTTGTGCCTCACCAAGTAAAAATACAAATCCAGGAACCAGGATGTTTTTCAGCCTCTTGAGCATCCTGGGTTGGTGAGACCCTGACTCAAACTGGCCTGGTGTGGAGGAGATGGAGATGAATGGGTTTCACCCTTTGCATGCCAGGCAGCAGCCGGCCCCACGATTGGAATCAGGTTCCGTTTTCTTCCAGTCAACAAAGAAATCTGCCCCAGTCAGTCCGGTTGGGACTGGGACTCCGTCCCGCTGGCAGTGGCCTCGGCTTGGGCTAGCCATCCAGCCCAGCTGGGGTCAAATCTAGTTTGAAACCACGAGGGAAACGCTAGTTCCTGATTTTACAGACTCATCCCGCCACACAGTCTGAAGGGAGTTGCCTGGGACTGGACTAACGGGGGGCAGGGGAGGTCAGGTGTGAGGTTTATCGGCAGAGCTGACAGGTGGACTCCTGCTCGCTCCACTGGTGGAATCCACTCCTGATCACCCGCAAACTGCCAACAAACCAAACCAATGTCATTGCCCGCCATGCACGAATTCTGCGGCAAAGGCAAAGGCTTCCATGGAGGAGACCAGGTGGAGCTGCTGCCCCCTACTGGTGGCGGTTGAAGGCTGTGATATTCCCCCCCGCCCAGTCTACACCAGCCAGCTGTGAGTGGGAACACTAGTGTCCAGGCACTGAGTCATCTACACCTGCTGTGGGATGGGTGGTAAAAATGGCCAGGCCCGGTCTCTGCTAGCGCTGCTGCCCTTGGAGACACGCTGGTGAGTGTGTGTTGTGGGGAGGTTCAGGTGGGATGTAGTGCGGCCACAGGCTCTTGGGAGAATTGCCTTTGCCTTGGGGAGGGAGGAGAAAGGCAGCGCCATGTTGTCAGTTCCCAAGAAGGATGGGAGGGACAGCAGTGGGGGTGGCGATGGGGATAGGCCAGGGAGTGGGTGTGAGTGCAGGTGGTGGGGACAGTAGGTATGGATGGAGCATGGGTGATGCTAGGTATAGGTGGAGTTGGGGTAGCGGTGGAGGGAGTGGGGGGTGGCAGAGGCTACAGGCAGCGCTGACGGGCACAGGTGGGGAGGTAGGCGTGGATGGAGTGGGGGTAGCGGTGGGTATAGGTGGAGTGGGGCAGTGGTGGAGGGAGTGGGGGTGGCAGAGGCTATGTGTGGGGGTAGCAGGCACAGGTGGGATGGTGGTGGGCACCAGTGAGGATGGTGGGGGTAGCTGTGAGGAGGTGGAGGAGGGTCCTGGGAGGCGCTCGGAGTTCCTCCAGGCAAAGCAGGGATTGTTTTTGTTGTGTATTTGGTTGTCATGGGTTTTGTTACTATGGCAACTGAGTTAGACTATTAAGGGATAGCTCAGCCGGTTTCAACCGGCTGAGTGAGCTCTCTGTATATCTGTAAATAAAATGGAGGTTTTGGTTAGCTGCCTGCTCTCTGGCCTCAAGTGATTGCTTCCTACACCGGCTGCCCCAAGGATATAACACTGGCGACGAGGGTGAGACTCCGGTGCTGCTCCAGTAACAGAAGGAAGTAGAAGTTAAGGTAAAGAACAAACAAACAAAAAAAGCTGCTTGTTTGCACTGACTGTGAAAGTGAAACTAAAAATCATGTCTACTCTGACCAGGCCCCTGGAGCCTTTTGATGAGAATACAGAGCAGTGGCATGTGTATACTGAGCGTTTTGAGCTTTTTGGTATTGCAAATGACATTACAGAAGCGAAGAAGGTGCCAATATTCTTAACTGTTGTAGGGGCTAAAACCTACTCTCTGCTACGCAGCTTACTACACCCTGTTAAGCCTGAGACTAAATCTTACAGTGACATTGTGGAAATCCTGGGGTCTCATTTCTCCCCAAAACCACTGGTAATTGCTGAAAGATATAGGTTCCACAAAAGAGACCAAAAGGAAGATGAAACAGTTGTACAATTTGTAGCCATTTTAAAAAAGCTAGCAGAACACTGTGAATTTAAAGAGATGTTAAATGATGCCCTGCGTGACAGGTTAGTGTGTGGCCTCTGCAGTGAAGCTATACGGAAGCGCCTACTGACAGAGGCTCAGCTTACATTACAGAAGGCTGTTGATATTGCTGTCTCCATGGAACTGGCTACAAGGGAGGCACAATACATCGGTGCATCCCCTAGGGTGCAAAAAGTGTCACAAGAACTGACCCACAAAACGGTGCAGAGTCAAGAATGTTACCGCTGTGGTAAGCTGGGTCACCAGGCATCAGAATGCTGGTGTAAGGACCTGGTGTGTCGACACTGTGGCAAAAAGGGACACATTGAGTATGCCTGTAAACAAAAGAAAAAGAGGCCTGTGGTCTGGCCAACAAAAAGAGGAACCTTGCATACCCTAGAGCAGACCCAGGATGATCAATGTGACACCTCCTCACAAGAGGAAGTGCCACTGCATGTTTTGTCTTTGGCAGCGGGCTCACATGAATACTGGGTAACCCCCTTATTGGAGGGCAAACCTATACGCATGGAACTAGACACCGGTGCAGCTGTCTCGCTGGTTCCTGAGACTGTGTATAAGGAAAAGCTACAGCATCTTCCGCTTAAGACAACAAAAACTGTTCTGAAGACGTATACAGGTGAAGCTGTGCCCATGTTGGGCACTATTGATGTTAAGGTGGAGCTCAATGGACAGGCGGCTAAATTGCCACTGTTTGTGGTGAGAGGTGACTACCCAGCCTTAATGGGTAGGTCTTGGCTTGGGAAGATTCAGCTGAACTGGGCAGAAGTGCACCGAATGACTAAAGAAGAAACCAGTCTAACCCCTATACTAAGGAAACATGCTGCTGTTTTTGGAGATGATTTGGGAAGTATGAAGGGAATCACTGTGACATTGAACATTAAACCTGGCAGTCCACCAAAATATCTGAAAGCCCGAACTGTGCCATATGCCATCAGGCCAAAAGTTGAAGCAGACCTGGAGCGCCTGGTCACCAATGGAGTCCTAATACCAGTTACCCATAGCTCATGGGCCACTCCTATCGTTCCAATAGTGAAGAAAGATGGCTCTCTCCGGATTTGCGGTGATTTTAAAGTCACTGTCAACCCAGTGTTGTGTGCAGAGCAATACCCGCTTCCCCGCATCGATGACCTCTTCGCAGGCCTGGCTGGGGGACAAAAGTTCAGTAAGATTGATCTGAGTCAAGCATATTTACAGATGCACGTCGATGAAAAGTCCCAAGAGCTGTTGACTATTGTGACTCATAAGGGGCTTTATCAATACTGTCGCCTACCCTTCGGAATCACATCGGCTCCCGCCCTGTTCCAGAGGGCTATGGACAAGATCTTGTGTGGCTTGTCAGGAGTTCAGTGCTATCTGGATGATATCCTGGTCACTGGAAGAAATGAAGAGGATCACTTAAAGAATTTAGAGGCTACCCTACAAAGACTGGAAGAGTATGGCCTACGAGTTCGCAAAGACAAGTGTGAATTCTTCAAGCCCTCTGTTGAATATTTGGGACACATCATCGATTCTGCAGGTCTTCATGAGGCCCCTGCAAAAGTTAAAGCTATTGTGGAGGCTCCCCAACCTCGAAATGTAAGCCAGCTGCGCTCATTTCTAGGACTACTCAACTATTACGGGAAGTTCATCTCACAGTTAGCCACACTGCTAAAACCACTTCATGAGCTCCTTGGGCAGAACAAGGCCTGGAAGTGGACTGAAGCCTGTGATGTTGCATTTAACAAAGCTAAGGATGCATTGTTAAATTCTGAAGTTCTAACGCACTTTGATCCATCCTTACCCCTGCAATTGGCCTGCGATGCTTCCCCTTATGGAGTGGGAGCGGTCGTGTCACACATTATGCCTTCGGGAGAAGAAAGACCTATTGCTTTTGCTTCACGCACTCTAAGCAAAGCAGAAACTAACTACGCCCAAATCGAACGTGAGGCATTAGGAATTGTTTTTGGAATTCGGAAGTTTCATCAGTACCTGTTTGGGCGAAAGTTTACTCTTCTTACAGACCATCGACCTCTGACATCAATTTTTGGACCCTACACAGGCATTCCCCCATTAGCTGCTAGTCGTATGCAACGTTGGGCATTGATACTTTCTGCACACACACATGAAATCAAATATCAGAAATCCACTCTGCATGGCAATGCAGATGGCCTCTCAAGGTTGCCTTTACCGGTCAAACATCAAGATAGTGCCCAAAAGGAAATCTTCTACTTTGAACAGGTAGAGAATACACCCATCACTGCTACTCAGATAAAGAAGGCAACCCGCGTTGACCCAGTATTATCCCAAGTTATGGACCTGGTGATGCATGGAAAATCTCGACAAACCTCTCCGGTCTCACCCGACCTTGTTCCCTACATGTCCAGGCGGACGGAGTTATCGGTCCAATCTGGTTGTTTGTTGTGGGGGAGGCGTGTCATTATTCCACCACCCCTGAGATCACAGATGTTAGAACAGCTACATTCCGGTCACTGTGGAATAGTGTGCATGAAGGAAATTGCACGAAGCTATTTTTGGTGGCCTAGATTGGACAGTGCTATTGAAGAGAAGGCAAAAGCTTGTATGTCATGTCAGGGTGTAAGAAATGCACCCCAGTGGGCACCCCTACACCCATGGGACTGGCCTGAAAACCCGTGGCAACGTATTCACGTTGACTTTGCTGGCCCCCTTGAAGGAAGCATGTTCTTGGTGGCAGTAGATGCCCATTCTAAATGGCCAGAAGTCTCTATAATGCAGTCCACTACTGCAGAGAGTACTATCCAAAAACTACGAGGACTCTTTAGTCGTTTTGGTCTGCCAGAACAACTTGTGAGCGACAACGGACCGCAGTTCGTCTCTCAGGAGTTTCAAAATTTTATGAAGGCAAATGGGATACACCACATCACGTCAGCACCATATCATCCGTCCACCAACGGATTAGCTGAAAGATTTGTGCAGACAATGAAAAACGCTTTGAAATAAGCAAAGGGACAACACTCCATTCAAAAGCGTCTGGATACCTTCTTACTTTCCTATAGAAACACACCTCATGCTACGACCCAGGCTTCCCCAGCCTTTCTAATGATGGGACGACAGCTGCGCACTTGCTTTGATCTGCTGAAACCTTCTGAACCCAGACAAACTGTGCAACGTCAGCAGCAATATCAAGTCATCAGACGGGCACCCAGAGCAAAAGACCGAACCTTTAGCCCAGGACAGCCAGTTTTGGCTCGGAATTATACTTCCAGAGCTAAATGGGTCCCGGCCACAGTCATCACTCAAACAGGACCTGTTTCCTATACAGTCCGGACTGCAGAGAATCTTACCTGGCGGCGACATGTAGATCAGCTGTTGCCAGGTCATGCCAGTCCTCAGGACCCATCTGCAGTTGAGGGGTCTGACTTCACCCCTCCTGGTGAGACACCGAATCATGAGTCACCTGTTCCTGACTGTTCTCCTCCATTACTGCCGGCAGCTGAGATACCCCTTTGCCCAGCACGAGCTGATACCACCTCCTCACCTATTCGTGCTGCGGACCTTGAACCCCTAGTACTTTCGGGTGCAACAACACCAGAAGTTCGCCGTAATCCACCTAGAGACAGAAGGCCTCCTCATCGGCTGGATTTTTAGTTAGGGCGAACCCACGGGTATGGGGCAAAATAATCCCCAGGGTTTAGCCAGGAATGGAGGCAGTCTACCCTCCTTCTCTAGTTTAGTGTGTGTTTTATTTAGGGGATGTTCTTATTGGGGGGGAGGGATATGTTGTGTATTTGGTTGTCATGGGTTTTGTTACTATGGCAACTGAGTTAGACTATTAAGGGATAGCTCAGCCAGTTTCAACCGGCTGAGTGAGCTCTCTGTATATCTGTAAATAAAATGGAGGTTTTGATTAGCTGCCTGCTCTCTGGCCTCAAGTGATTGCTTCCTACACCAGCTGCCCCAAGGATATAACAGTTTTCAGCTGAGTGGAGCTCTGGGGAAAGGTGCCAGACTGACAAGAGCCCTCTGGGTGGCCCAGAGTAGGCCCAGCCTAGACAGTAGCAGGGGATGTTTCTCCCAAACCTGGGCCCACCTGTAAAGGTGACTAGTCCCTGGGTGTGCACCACAGTCGCTCAAATCATGATTGAGATTTTACTGATGTTCAAACCTGCCCACGGGAATGAGGCTGAGATCCACCAAACTCATCTCACATGTGCTACGTGCTCATTGCCAATTCGGGCTAGATTCTAAGTGGAACCTACAAGTGAACAGTTGTTTGCGTCTTCCCAGCCTCCGGGCCCCCCGTTTCCCCAGGGAAATGTTGTTGGATGCTCTGGTTTGCTCTGCGCTCACACCAATGTACAGACTCACAGCAAAGGCCGTGTTCCATTGCATCAGGTGATGTCTTCAGCAGGTTTTATTGTCTAAGCTTCCTTGAAGGCAGGTTCTGAACTTATTTTGTGAATGATTTTCCTTTAAATAAACACATGGAGGAGACCAGGGGGTTCTCTGCTCTCTCAAAGGATCAGGAGTTATTCCAGCCTCTGCATTCCGATGTTCAAGGCATTTAAATAAAAATATTGTGTCATTTTTCAAACGCTTATCTCCAAAGCATCCTGCAGCCTTTACATTACGCTGAGACTTCAGAGACTTCGAAGGAGCGCTTTGAAACGGAATACAGTTCCGCTGTAGAGAGGCTTTCAAAATCCCTGTGCAGGCGTTGTTGTGTCTGTGAGGGACACTCACCCTGAGGTCCTAACGCACGCGCCCACAGCTGCTGCCTTCGTGAGCACTCTGACATACGCACGCACCCTGCTCACACACCAGCTCCTCACACGCTCACCTCAGACACACCCACACCCTTGCGCACACTCACCTTCTCAGGTGTCTAGCGGCACGCACCCCTCTCTCTCTCTCTCACGTGCACCCTCCCCTCTGCCTTGCCCACACATTCTGTGTCCCAGGATCGGTGAGGAGGCTGGGCTCAGAGAAGCGGTGGGCAGAGGACAGTGCTGGATGAAAAATGTCTCGTGCAGGCAGTGGGTGATATAGCGCAGCATCTCCTGTGGCTATTACTGGCAGGGCTGTTTCTTTAGCTCAGCGGCCAGGTGCAGGCTTAGAAAGTTAGCGGGGCCCAGGTTGTCGTCCCAGCTCAGCTCTGCCAGAGGGGAAGGCTGGTTTTCTAGCCTCATGGAGAAGCACCAGAAAAGACCAAGAAGGGATACAAAGGTAGACACTAATGTAGGCCCCCCACCCACCATGTTGACTTGCCCATTCTCCTGGCTCCTTGGTGTGATACCAACTTAGGTCCCCGTATGCATGAGCAGGTCGGGTGTCTGGGGTCTCAGGGAGTCTGAAGGTGGGAGAGTCCATCTCATGGCACCTCTCAGTGCGACCCAGAGTCCTTCACACCCAGGTTGCTGGTTGAAATCCAGCCAGGGCAGGTCTCAGCTAGAAGTTGCTGGCCTGGATGGGACGGGTGGTGTTTGCTGCGATCCCTAGCGGACAAGTGTCTGTCCAACGGGCAGCCCCAGCAAAGGCCAACAGCTGGGTGGAGCTACCCTCTGGTCCCAGGGACAGACGGCTCATGGGGGTCAGAATGGAGCAGGCTCATTGGCGCAGAAAGGAGCTGCCAATGCGGCACCATTGGGTCCCCCTGTCTCTGGGACGGTGGCTGCCCCTGCGAATCCTGTGTGCTTCCTGGCAGGTGAGGGGGGGATCTTTTGGGACCTGGGCTGGGTGGCCAGCAGTAACCCAGGCCCTCCTTCTTTCCCTCCCCAGGTGTATTTTAAGAGAGACGGGGAGCTCATTGAGGTGGTGCCCCTCCTGGAGCCTCCATCCAGCGCCGCCGGGTTACAGGACAGCCGAGCCGCTCGGAACCTGCTGAACCGTGACCTGGACGACACCAAGATGCAGAAGTCCCTATCCCTGCTGGACGTGGAGGACCGGGGCGGGCGGCCCTACACGGAGGACCCCCTCAAGAGCCTCACCCCTGACCCGGGACTTCTGTTCAGCCCGGCCACGGAGATCATCCCAGAGACTGTGGTGAGCCGGGAGTTCCCGAGGTGGGTCCACAACATGGAGCCCGTCTACTTCTTCCACCATACGCACATCCCCCTCAGCGACGGCACCGTGGAGGTGCGGGCCATGCTCATGTGGACGCTTAACCCGCAGATAGACAATGAGGCGCTCTTCAGCTGTGAGGTCAAGCACCCCGCCCTCTCCATGCCCATGCAGGCCGAGGTCACGCTAGGTAAGGCGCGCGTGGGAGGGCGGGGTGGTTTAAAGGGGCACGGCGTCGTGTCGTTCGCTGTGCTCTCGGCTTTTGTCTGTCTGGTTTATGGTGACAAAGACCCCTCCGGCCCCACACGCCTTCTCTCTCCTCCTCCCATCCCACCTCTTCCAGCTCCCCCCCACCCGTTCTTTCCTACCCTTTGCTTTGCTTTCCAAGTCCTTCCACTCCTGCCTGGGCCTGGGAGGAGGCCTGCCGACCGTGGGCTGAGGGGCTTCTTTGGGTCTCTGTGTCCGCTGGTTACGGGAGGGGGTGGCAGTCAGGACCCTTGGGGTGTGTCTCCCTGCCCGGGTAGAAGATTCCTGCTAGTGGGGCTCGAGCTTGCGTGCTAAAAAGAGCAGTGTGGTCATCAGGGCTCTAGCTGGAGCCTGGCCACTCAAGCTTAGAGGGTTGGGTTCCTGGGTTCTATCAGACAAGGTTCTATGGGGTTCTTGGGTTCTGTGATCGGGGGGGCAAGCGCCCCCCCCCTGCACCCCTGTGCCCGCTGCAACAGAGAATGGCCTAGTGGAGAAACCATTGGACTAGGATTTGAGAAACTGGTTCTATTCCCAGGTGACCTTGAGCAAGACACTTACCTGCCTCAGTGTCCCCATCTGTCAAATGGGGACAATGATTCTGCCCTCCATTGTAAAGCACTTTGGGATCCCCGGACGGAGAGAGAAGAGCTAGCTAAGAGCTACTTACGATGAGGTGCAGTTCATCATCGAGCTGTGATTCTGTTCGCTCTCAGGAGCTGAGCCAAGTTGGGCCTAGTCAGCTCTTGGAAGGGTGACCCCCAAGGCACACACCTGGGGTGCACGGAGCAGTAATGTCAGATACACATCAGAGGATGCTCCTCCCTCTGAGCCAGGACTGGGCTAATGGGTCAGCAGTGGGGGTGCTGGGAGAGGCTGTCCTGCTAGAGGGGCCGTGTCCTGCATGAGACGTAAAACCAAGCTTCTGACCGTTTGCAATCGTGAAAGATGCTCTGGCGCTTTTTGCCGCAGAGGGCATTGCCCCGGTGGTGCTGCCCACGTTCCTCGTTTCTCCTACAGCGTTGTGTGGTGTAGCTGCACTGTCACGCTCCCCAGAGGGGGTTGCATTTAACCATGGCTGCGTGATGAGTGGCTATACACCTGTGTGGGCTGCTCCAGGAGTCAATCTCCCTTTCTTCTGGCTGCCTGTTTGCTCTGAGCACCCGCTTCGTTTAGTCCCTTGGTTAACCCTCCGCTAAGCCTGGGGAACGTTTGAGACCTGAAATCGCTCGGTTCCCGTCCTGCCCTGCGCCTCATTCACGTCTCTCTCTCAGTGCCTTGGCCACACACCAGTTCTGCTACGCCCGGGGGGCGCTCTCCCGCACTGGGCAGAGGGGCCAAGGCGGGGCCCTTTGAACTCCTCTGACCTGGCTTTCTGTGCCGGGGGGGATTTCAGCCGTCTCCCCCGGCGACGCAGCCCGGGTGCTGAACG
Organism: Mauremys mutica; assembly: GCF_020497125.1. Classification (NCBI taxonomy): domain Eukaryota; kingdom Metazoa; phylum Chordata; order Testudines; family Geoemydidae; genus Mauremys; species Mauremys mutica. Next base: position 15,607,364 of record NC_059092.1, on the reverse strand, counting down.
GCGCTGGCTCCTGGGCCTGGTCCCATGGCAGCCACCAGCAATGGGGCAACCACCATGTCTGCAAGGGCTGACTTGCCCTCAGTGGCCTCCGTTGCCAGTGCTGCACCTGGAGCCGGCATCTTTCCATGCCCTCCTTGACCCACAGGGTCTGAGTGTCTCTCCCGGAGGAGGGGGAGGGTTGGCACTGCCCCGAGCGCCTTTCGCTGTGGCACACAGTCGGAGGGAGCAGAGCTCACTGTTACACCCACAGCCCGAACCGCCACGCTGGCTCCTTTAGACAAAAAAAAGCGGGGGGGGGGGGCTGGGGCACCCTTTCCTTGTCCCCAGAGAAATGCTGCCCGGCTGAGCAAAGAGTGGAGGAAGGGCAACACCTTGTGGTCAGAGGCAAGGCTGAGTCGGCAGCTGGCTCTGCCCTGCTGGTGCTCCTCAGTCTGGGCCCACAGCACCATCTGCTCTTCCAAAGCTTACGGTGCCTTTGTGGGGTGGCCCTGGGAGGTTTTGACTCTCCTCTGCCTTGCTCCTCATGTTCTATCCCCACCACAGAGACCCACTGAGCTGGTCACACCCAGATCTTGGCGTCTATGGGCCAAGCACCTCATGGCAGGGGGTGTTTTTGGCAAGGGATCCTCCCATCTAGATCTGCCCTTGCTGTGACGGATGCAGCAGCGGCTCCAGGCACCAGCGCACCAAGCGCGTGCCTGGGGCGGGAAGCTGCGAGGGGCGCCCTGCCGGTCCCTGCGAGGGTGGCAGTCAGGCAGCCTTCGGCGGCGCGCCTGCGGATTTGGCGGCGGGTACACCGAAGCCGCAGGACCGGCGGACCTCCCACAGGCAAGCCGCTGAATCCGCGCCGCCGAAGGCAGCCTGCCTGCCGTGCTTGGGGCAGCAAAAAAGCTAGAGCCGCCCCTGGACGGACGGAGCCAGTTGCTGACCTGTTTCCCAGAGCACCTCTGTCTGGGGGCGGTTCAAGGCTCTTTGCTTCATGGGCAAGAATCCATTGACCTTTTAAACGCTGCTGAGTCCATTAGTTACTTGTTTATTTCAGTTCATGGACACTCCTCTGCCCTGGGTACCAAAACAGCCCTTATCCAATAGGAGCCAAAGCAAATCCTCCCCTCGCACCCAGCTGCACTCCAGGGTTATAAACAAGCAAGCCCTGGGAGGCTGGGAAGGGATCCCGGCCATGCGTGCAAGGGAAGAGTGGGATTGGCACTGAGAGTGCTGCCCAGATTCATCAGTGTAGCCACATCCTCCAGCCTTTCCACTCAAGGCATCCTCTCCGGCATGGACTTCACCCTTCGGCATGGCGGCTGTGTCAGCCCCGGAGTCCCCGCTCGGTCCCTAGAGTGGGCATAGCATGGCCAGCAACAACCCCCCTCTGTGCTAACCCCACAATTGCACCCCACCCTGGGGCAGAAGGCCACCCTGAGTCCATATCTGCTGAGGGAGCCAACGGGCAGATCCATTCCTGCCGGCCAGCTAGAGAGGAATGTTTGTTTTTTTGTGATGTGGCCTTCTACCAATCAGAAAGAGAGCCCCCTACCCGCACACCCATCCCGAAACTCACTGGACCCATCACAGCCATCAGAGGGTAACAATGTTCCTTCAGCGCTATCTGGGCTGGATTCAAATCAGCCGCTGCAGAATCAAACGGCTTCCTAGCGCACGACCATTCAGCTGAGCCGTCCATTCCCCATTGCCCACCCCCTGGCTGACCGTACCCCTCACTCCTGACCGTTATCATCACACCCTCCTGTCTCCATCGCAGGGAACTCAGTATAGCAAGGAAATTATGGGAGGGAGGCGGGGAACCTTCTGCTCTCCGTCGTCTTTAGCAACTAACGCTGGAGCTAACAAAGCTTGATGGGCTCCAAATCGTGCTGACTATAGGAAGGTGGCTCCTTCGCCCGCCCCCTGCTTCTAAAGCAACTCCCCCTTCAATGAGAGCCCCTTCAAGACAGCCCCAGCACTTCAAAAGGAAGAAGACGGGAAGCATCTTGCATCCTTGCTGTTTCCTCCAAGCATATCAGACGGCAAAAGCTGCTCCTCTCAGCCCATCATTTTTCAGCCCAGATTGGATTAAAGCCACTCTCGTTAATTTTTCAGGTTCCAGCACCCAAGATTAATTATCTCTCTCCTCTCGCTGGTGCAAAAAAATATAGAAAATCCCATTCAGCAGACACGCTGCACAATAAAAAGGTCACTATATGATCATTAAATGAAGTAGCTTAGAGGGGAGTCAGGACTTGATCTGGTCTCCCTGCATGCTGAGAGTATTTGATACTACGCAACCCTCACTGCAAGTCTCAACCCCCCCCCCCTTGGGTAATGAGACTCCCAAATCCACGGCAGACCCCGGATCTGTAGAAGGGGTGGATATCCCTGGTGCTGAGGACAAGGCCTGATTGGACCAGTTCATCCAGGAGAGATGCATGTGTAAGAATTCTGGGAGATAACCAGCCATGTGGTTTGTAGGCCAGAGCGGAACCCGTGTTCAGGTGACTCGGGTGCTGAGAGAAGCAGATTGTTCGTCTGAGCTTTCAGTGCTGAGCTTTTTCCAGCTGGGAGTCCGAGTTATGGTGAGAATTAGTCTCAGTAGAACTGGCCAAAAAAGGTGAACTGCTTTTCCTGGGAACATTTACGGCATTTTATCCTGAACATTTTCAGATTTTTTTCAAGAGAAAAATGAACCAATGAACAACAACAACAAAACAGCTAGTTTTTGAAAACTTGAAAACCAAATATATTTTCAGTAAAAATATTTTGCTTTTGGTTAAAAATGCTCAGTTTTAGAAAATCAAAAACGTTTACCCCCCAAAAAAGTTTGGATTTTGATTTTTTTTGTGGAAAAAATTGGATATTTTTCCAATGACTGAGATGACAGCCATTCCATAAACCCCCGGACTGTTTGCAGGCCTCGCAAAGCAAATGTTGCCAAACGGGTGAAAAAGAGGAAGTGGGACCTGCCAGCTGGAGCTCCCTTCACTTCAATAAGAGGTGCTAGATGCTGGCTCATTGGATCTCTGCCAGCACGGCGGGACGGGCAATACTTCCCAACATCCCGTAAGAATGTCCACCAGGCACGGTGAGCTGCTCCATCAAAAGCAGGGAAAGCTCAAGCCGACACCTGCATGGCTGACTTTCCAACGTGTTCTGTCAGCCCAGGGTGCCGAGAACCAGAGATGGACAAGGAGAGGCTTTCATAGTTCCCCTGAATAATGAACAAGGGAGTGAATAATTAACAGGGGAGATGCTCCCCAGGGAGATCTGATTGGTGGCAATACGTGCAACCTCTGCCTGACTGGCGGTGTATGGGGTAAGACTGTATTTGTAATGATGTTGTGTAAAGGAGAGTCCTGATTTGAAGTCTTAATTTCTTCCCTTCTAACTGTGGGAGGGAGTGAATTTCCGTGGTGCTCTCAAAAGCAAACAGCTGTGGTTGAATGGGCAAACTCCCTCTATGCTGCTTTGCCAGTGCACCTTTCTCCTGTTCTTCCAGCACTTACCATGCATGTACATTAGCCCCGGTAATGTTGGTGCTGGGGTGAAATTCTTAAACTGGGATTGTGGAGGAGCAGGATCTGTGGATTCCCTAAGCACTGAACAGAGGGCACCAAACTCATTGAGTTATCAGATGGTAACAGCTTTCTGTGCCTGCGAAATCCTGGATTAGATTCAAACCAGTGAGTGGCCCTGGAGGGATCCCAAACTCCCTGAAGTCAGTGCTTTCCATTAACTTCAGTGGGCTTTGGATCAGGCACTTCCCAACTCTGTATCTCCCCAAACCTTGGGCCTCTAACTCATCACTAGTTCCCTGAGAAGTGCTGGGTGTCTGCCTTTCTCCTCCAAGATTTGTTCTGCTCTGAGTACCTAGGTCCTGTAGGTGCCTCTTCTCCCCTACATATACCTAGAGGCATTTCCCCTCAGCCCAAGGGCAGGGGTAACATGGCCAGATTTGCATTGCAACAGGTGGGTAAAGTCAGCATGAGTTAATGCAGAGCAAGATTAGAAGCAGCAGGAAAGAGGGAGGACTTGCTGAAGGTACCCCTGTTCTACCGCTCTGCTGGGACACCAGTCCAGGGACCTATCCCGATGAACTATTAACAAAGGGAGAGACAGGTATAGCCACTGGAATCCATGTAGGATGGACTGACCCAAATCTGCTCCCAGACACAAAAGCTTTAGAGTTCCTCACCAGCCTGAAATCCAGATCTTGTGTCAGGAAGTTCCTGTAGAGCCAGGTTCCGTTGCTCTTCTTGTCCCAACCTCCGAGACCGATTGTCCTCAAAGGGCCCAGAAGAAGGAAACGATGGAGCTCTCCTCCTATCTGAAACTGTCCGGCTAGCAGCTTGAAGAGGCCTGGCAGAGGAGCATCCCCCTCAAACAGCAAGTGGAGCCAATGGGCTTGATCATTCTGTTGACGGCGGCTGCCTTCAGATCAGGAAGTGGCATTGTGATGAGCGAGAGAGACCAGGCAGACAGCTGTTGCTGAGGAGGTTGTTTGCATCTGTGGAGAATGAATCTCAGCAAAATGAAAGCTTGGAAGCAGATTCCATCCCATGCCTAGCCCACCGCTCCACTGGTCAGTGCACAATGGGATTTGTCAGGGCAGCTGCGCTGTGCTCCTGCTACAGATCCAGACCCTGCCAAGGGGGAGCTGTGTTCATGAGTGTGAGCTTGGGACATGTAAAAGCATCCGCTGGTGCTCTCCGTTCCTCCCACCCCATCTTCCCACCCACAGAGATCCCAGGCCTGCTGCTGTCACCCGGTCTCCAGTAGTGAGCCCAGCACTCCCCAAAGGAGTCAGGCCTGCAGCTAAACTAGAACCAGAACCTCCAATCTCTGAACATCGGGGACACTTGGCTCCAGATTTGAGTTTTGCAGCTCAGACCCGTCTTTGGGTAGGGCACCCATAAACCATCCAGCAACACGTACAGCTGCCACAGGGGGGTCAGGGTCTCGGCCCCTGGCCACCTATGAGCCAAAAGTCAGGATCTGAGACTCAAACCTAGCTCAATGGTTTGAGCACTGGCCTGCTAAACCCAGGGTTGTGAGTTCAAGCCTTGAGGGGGCCATTTGGGGATTTAGTTGGTCCTGCTTTGAGCAGGGGGTTGGACTAGATGACCTCCTGAGGTCCCTTCCAACCCTAATAATCTATGAACCTACATCTCCAAATGGTAGCATCTATCTACTAATCTGCTGGCGCAAGTGACAAACCTGTGCTTTGCCTTGTATCTGTCCCCCTCCCAGGGCTGGCGCAACCCATTTGCCTAGGGCACTAACATTTGGGGGCGGCGGCCGGATCTTCAGCCGCCCCAGTCGTCAGCAGTATTTTGGGGGTGGGACCTTCTGCCGCCTCTGTCGGGGGCGGGACCGTCCACCGCCTAGGGCGCCAAAAAAGCTGGCGGCGCTCCTGCCCCCTCCTGTAAACAGCCGACAAGAGAAAGGCAGCCTATGAGGATGGCTCTTCCGGTGCTGTTACCTACAGCATTATAAGAACACTGGGCTAAGCTCATATACATCAGCTAAGCACCTGGCCTGCTCTATGGAAGATGTGTCTTTCTCTGCAGGGTCAGAGTGGAGAGCAGGGGGTGAGCGCGTTGGATGGGCTGTGGCTGGGGCCTGTGTCGGGACTGGCACTATCTGACCTTGTGCTGGCAACAGATCAAAGATCCAGCTTGATTTTACAGCTGTCCGCTCCAGAGCAACTAGCCGAACGGTGCAGTACTGGGAGCTTGGCGGCTGCTGCCCGTGTGGCCACCCTGTGCTGATAGAGCAGGCAGAGAGATTGAAGGATAGATTTTTCCCAACTGTTGCATCTTGCAGGTGACCAACGTCTCCATGCATGGAGGCGGCAGTTGGCTATTTCCCCTCACCAGGTGTTTCCTGGACAGTCGACGTGCTGGAAATCCCAGTAGACTCCATTAGACTCCTCCAGTTGGAGTTCCCATCACCCCAGTAGCTCCATTGCTCGCTTCCTAATTCAAGCTGCCAGTTGGAACCGATGTGAGAACGTCCATCTGGAAATTCCCCTGGAGCCCTTTCCCAGGCATACAGCGTGTGCCCTCACCACACTAGGCCAGCCTTGATCCTCAGGTAGACGGGCTTTGCCTGGGGAGCTGACATTGATCCTTTGTAGCCGGGTTGCTGGTGGCATCCTGTCTTTGAACTGCTGGCAGGTCCCCCAGCCAGGCAACCTCCTGTCTTCAGCAGGGGTAGGAGCGTTAACAGCCTCCCCTTCCTGAGCACAGCTGGGCCAATAACGGAGTTTTTAGTTTGCTGATAATGTTGAAAAATCTGAAAAAACAAAATCCATTTGGGTGGAACTGAAAAAAAGATTTTTTAAAAACATTTTTAGAATATGGAAAAGAAAAAAAAATATTTTTGTTCCAATGCTGAGTGGTTTTTAACGCTTTTCTTTAAACCATTCATTAAAATTGAAAGACACTTCAAAACAAAGCATCATTTCGAACCCCCAAAAATCACAACCATTTGAGGGTGGTTTTTCCAGTACGAGCAATTTGTCAAAACCAACCCAAATTCGAGAACCAGTTTGGTGTCGCCGATTCTTCATTTTACCCCGAAAAACATTTCAGCAGACAAATTTTCCCTCGCTCCAGGCTTAAGTGCTCCCCCAGCTCCATGTCAGAAGCCCATGCCAAGCCAAGCAAGCTCAGGAGACAGGCGGTGAGCTAAAGAGATGAGACAGTTGTGCCAAGCACCGGGGCGGCTGCGGCACAGAGCGTGCCAGGGCCCTCACCTGGGGAGCGTGGCCAGATGGCTGCCGTGCATTCTTTCCTGCCACTGCACGTGTACCTGGCAGGGAGCCCTCCTGCTGCTGGGCCTTAAGGAACCCTGGCTCACATCACAGCCCCGGGGGAGTGTGGAGGATGGAGCCAGAGGGGTGTTTCTAAGCAGTGGGGACTCAAGGGACACAGGTGGATTCTGGGAAGATGGATGAGGAGGCAAATATCCCACCGCCGCCTTTCCCTGTTACCGGAGGACATCATGTCAGGCCGTCACAGGCGATTAACCACCCGTCAGGCTGTGGCCGGGGTGGGAGTCTCTGCCTCATTAGCTCACCAACGCCCGCTGTCTCTGAAGGCCAGAGCTGGCTAATGAGTGACTCGCTCTCATGCTTATTAATAGGGGAGCAGGTTTCAGGAAGCACTGATGATATCTCAGTGATTCATGGTTTCTGGCTCTCGTGTCCCGGCTGATGTCTGCCCAGGCCCGGAAGCTGCCCCTGGCACCCTGGAGAAATCCCAGCTCCTCTTGCGTTTGGCCGCATGGCAAACACACAGGCCCTGCAAGGGGAGATCACCCATCCTGCCACCGCCTGACCCACCTATATTAACGGGCGTGTCACCCACTGGCTGGTGTGTGTGCAGCAGCGCCCTCTGCTGGCTGGCATCTGAGCCACGCAATGGTGTGTCATAGGCTCTCGACGGTTAACAGCTGAGGAGGAATCTGCTTCCAGTCAAGGGGAAGGGGCTCGCGCTGTAGCAGCTAAAGGATCCAATCCATCCAACAGCGCTCAGGAACAGGTGGATTGGTAAAGAACTATCTGGTCATCTAGTCTCTCTCCATGGGGGTGCACCTACGCTCCCTACACCCGGCCAGCTGGGCAGTTCAGGAGATATGGGGTGTCTAGGCCTCCGTGTCCTTCCTCAGCCCCACACATGATCTGCTCGCACCCTGAAGCGTAAAATCGGATTAGCTCTTTATTAACATGCATAACGACTGCACCAGTATTTATTAATGCTCGTCAAAATTAGCCAGCTTCTTTTTTATACCCAGCCACAGTCTCTGACTCTACTGAGCATCCCACCGGTGTGAAGAAACTTTTTGCTTTTATCTGCCTGCCATCACTGTCACAACTGGCCCCTTGTGTTTATCTGATGGGACTGGGGGAAAGGAGGAGGGAGGCACTGAGCACTTTTTTCACTTATCATCTGGAAACAGACCAATCCCCTCCAACCATTTTGTTCCCGGGCTCCACGGTCCTGGGTTCTGAAAGCTGCCATCGCAGACCAGCACGGCTGTACCCAGGGTTAAATGTAGGGCCCTGTCAAATTCACGTGAAAAACGCATCAGGGACTGTGAAATCTGGTCTCCCCGCGTGAAATCTGGTCTTTTGTGTGCTTTTACCTTATACGACAGAGATTTCACAGGGGGAGACCAGCGTTTCTCAAACTGGGGGTCCTGACCCAAAGGGAGTTGCAGGGGGGTTGCAAGGTTATTTTAGGGGGGTTGCAGTATTGCCACCCTTACTGCTGCGCTGCCTTCAGAGCTGGGTGGCTGGAGAGCAGCAGCTGGTGGCCAGGCACCCAGCTCTGAAGATGGTGCCCCGCCAGCAGCAGCGCAGCAGTAAGGGTGGCAATACCACACCATGCCCCTCTTACTTCTGCGCCGCTGCTGGCAGCAGCTCTGCCTTCAGAGCTGGGCTCCCGGCCAGCAGCAGCCACCACCCTTCAGCTGCCCAGCACCGACGCCAGCAGCAGTAGCAGCGCAGAAGAAAGGGTAGCAATACCGCAAACCCTGCCCTACCATAACTTTGCAACACCCCCCCACACACTCCCTTTTGGGTCAGGACCCTACAGTTACAACACTGTGACATTTCAGATTTAAATAGCTGAAATCATGACATTTAACATTTTAAAAAGCCTATGACCGTGAAATTGACCAAAATGGACCATGAGTTTGGTAGGGCTCTAGTTGTGTGACACAGCTGAGGGACGATGGCCCAGTGATTAGGACACATGCTTGGGATGGGGGTGGGATGAAGGCTGTATTCAAGTCTCTGCTTCACCACAGGCCGCCAGTGTGACCCAGTCACTCAGTCTGGCCGTGCCTCAGTTCCCCATCTATAACGTGGGGTGACTAGCCCTGCCCTGCACGCAGATACTGCCGTGATGGGGCTGTGATAAGTATGCAGTGAGCTGGGGGTACAACACAGCCTCACACCAAAAGAACCATGGGCCAGTGGAGAGAGAAGGGCTTGGGAGCCCAAGGGAGTGAAATCGCCATTGGGCCCAAGGGGGGGAAGGGGGTCGTATCTCAGGACTGGCCCCTGGGGAATCTCTGCATGGCGATGCTCAGTGTGCCGTCCCCTATGGCCGTGTGCCTGCTGAGGGGAATTATGGGGAGGGGTAGAAGGAGCACTGCCAATCCCGGGTGCTGTGCCCCCTCCTGGGGAGTGGAGCCAGCAGAGCTGTGCCAGGAAAAGGGAGCAGGAAACGGAGGGTGGTTTGGATTCAAAACCCTTGAGGCAGTCTGACCGTGCGTTGCCCCTTACTCAGGGCAGACGGCAAGGTGCCAATCCAGCCCTATATAAGGGAAAGGAAGAATTCAGCTCTTTAAAAGACCCAGTCTGAAGGCACTGGGTTGAATTGGTATGTGTTGTACAACCTGAGGCCAACAATGAGCTCCTGCCATGCCAAGGCTGGTTTGGAGCTCCTGTGTTACTGGGGCATCTCAGAAGGAGCAGAGAACCCCAAGCCAGGGATTGTTATGCTAATGGAGCAATTGCTGCCGCCCTGCTGGCTGAAATGCAGAGTGGCGGATTCGGAGCAAATGTATCGGGCCCATTTGTTTTTCTCATTTTTATACTGTGTAGCTCTTGCGAGAATGATGGCCCTAACCCTGCTTTGTATGGCTGGAAGTGAGAGGGAAGCCATCCTAGTGTTCATATATATATATATGTATTCAAATAACATAGATACCGGGGGACTGCTGCTTCTTCTCTCATTCACACTGGTTTCAGTCTGGAGTCCTGTATTGAATTCAAAGAGTTACAGCAGTATCAGAGTGGTGCGTAAGAGAGATCAGAATCCGGCAGATACATTTCCCCAAATTGATCCCATCTACAAGGGGAACAAAGATCTCTCTGTGGTCTGACTCAGTGGAGAAGGAATTGTTTAGTTAATTATTAGTATGGATACGATTTTGTCATGGTAAAATTAGGCAAAATTCAAGGAGCAGTCATGGTAAAAATGTACAAATTCAGGATATGTTCGCGGTGGGGCTGACGCCGAAGCCCGAGCCCTGCCGTGTGGGGCTGACGCAGAAGAAGTCACGGAGATCTGTTCAAGTCACGGAATCTGACCTCCATGACCAGATCGTATCCTCATTTAGTTTCTATAACGATCTTTGTAAATGTTGCGGTGCTTTACTGAGGTGAAAGGGACGGGCTGTCGTTTCAAAAATGGACTTGTAAACTGCACACGGAAACTTGTGTGCGCAACCACTGGGCTGCACGTTTGTTTGTGCAACAGGGCACCCAAAATGAAGGACTGCAGACAGAGCTGTCGGTGCCCATTGACATGCACAAATGCAAATGGGGGGCGAGGTTAGGCAGGCGCTTTAGAATGTGTGGCTTTATACCACGCACATACAGGGATCCCCTCAAACCCACACCCACCTTCACTGAACTGCAGCTAGCTCTGGGGTGTGGCATGGCAGCCATAACAACACAGTAGCCAACACCAGACTTTCCTGGACAGGGGTAGAATGTGCCATTGCAGCCACAGTGCAAATCAGGGGCCAGGGGCGGATTGTAGGATGCGGCCACACCGGGAGCATTAGAGGCTTTTGTAGTTGGGACTACAGCTCCTGGAAGCTTGAGATCCTCTCCCCCATCCCCCGAAAAGAAACCACTTAGTGGTTGTTAGAAGGGACGAAATCTGGCAGCGCTTCCTGGCAGGTAACAAGAGTAAAAGCAGGAACGGGAGGCACAGCAGAGCAGAGTCAGAGAGGGTCAGATCCTAGGGCAAGGAGGGATAGGAGCCAAAATTAAATCCCTTCACCTGTCCTGGGTAGGAATGGAATGAAAATCCTTGCCTGTGATTGACTCCAGTTGAAATCCGTGGCAGGCGCAGGCGCTCGGCGCCTTTGAAAGCACCATGGTGGCTATGTAGGCATGCCAGAACCGAGCGGCAGAGAGTACGCAGACCCCCAAAAGCAGGGAGGCAAGAAACGTGGCCGGCTGGTTAAATGGCAAGAGGCAAGAAATGATTCGAGCCATACTGGGGGTCCTTCCGAAAGGGGAAACGCTGCCCCAGTGAAGCGAATAGAAAAGAGCTGCACAGGTGAAAATGTCAGCTGGGGAACGGGAAGGGCAAATCGCCAGACATCAAAACATGCAACATGAAAATGGTTGAAGTATATCTAATGTGGGAACCCTGCAGGGCAGGAGAGGAGTAAGATGTGACAGAGCAATGTCAAATAATGAACGGCATGGCCAAGGTAAACTGGGTGCACTTATTCCCCCTTCCTCATGCTACAAGTGAGAATTGAAAAGCAACACATTTCATACCAATTGAGGACATATATTTTTAAACCGCCAGTTATTAACCTGTGGAACTCATTGCCACAAGGTGCCACTGAGGCTAAGAGCTTACTATTAGTGCTTGATAGGGATACTGAGGACATCCAAAATCATGGTAGATGGTGTAAAACAATGGGATAAAATCCACATGCTTCAGGGCATCACCCAGCACTAAGTGACGGGGTTAGAAAGAAACTTCCCCTATGGAGCAGGTCATTGTGTGTCCCCCACCATCGTTCTTGCACCGTCCTCAGACACACTTAGCACTGGCCGCCATCAGAGACCACTGGTCTGATCCAGTGTGGTGATTACAGTGTTCCTAGGTGTGGCGTGCTGGTGACTCAGCTAGCAGCGGTGAGCAATATATAGTCCCGTGCGCACTGGGGCACTCCAGTGTCGCACTCCTCACAATCCCCGTGCAGTCAGGGGGCTGCACCGGGTCTACACTGGGGCAGAATGTGTCCCTGCCCCCCATTCGAGCTGCTGCTCCCTTCCACCCCCTACCATGTTCTCCAGCCTGCAGTCCTTATTCCCCTGCTCCCTCCACCTCTCCACATCTTGTATCTCTCTGCAGCGCCTCCATACGTATGTCCTGTATTTCCAGCAAGGAGGGACGGGAAGGTCTCACCAGAAGCCTTGCAGAGAGGCAGGGTTCACTGGTCTCGAGGGTCAGTACGTCCCACAGGCTCAGGATGTTACGCCTGAAGCGCCTGTGGTTTTCCAGCTGTGGAGCCGGGGGGTGGACAATGAGCCAGTTCATACACCTGGCATCTGTGTCTGTGCAGCAGCTGAAGGGGCCAATACACTACCAGGCACCGCAAGTTGGACTTAAAGGGGCAGCCACCACCCGGGTTCCATCCGCAGCGTCAGAGAGACGAGGTTCCCCCGTCCTGGTGAACTGCCTGTGGACACGCACCAGGTCCCCTTCAGCAGAGGCGCACTGGGTCCCCTCCCCGCCTCGCCCGCTGACGAAGCCCTGCGGTCCCCAGGCAGCCCCCTCGTGGTGCCATTTATATTTAAAGGCCACGTTTAAAATAAATTTGCTGCCAGAAGCGATCAGAGGGAACAGGCCAGGCAGGGCGCGCGCCACTCCCCAGCTCTGATTTATTCAGAGCGATGCCTTGTAGAGTGCTACCCTGTTGTCTCCTGGAAGGGATTTGATTTGGGCTCTGCAGACGTGGGGACGCAGTGCTGGAAATCCCAGCCCTGCTAGTGACAAGGACAGAAAAGTTACTTCATGAACTTGGCAAACCTGTGGCTTCAAGAGAACAAGGAGGACTGGCTCAGAGCTCTGTGCAAATCCAACTGCCAAACAGCACCGGAATCTGGAACTGGGGGGACCTGAACTGGAGAGGAGGTCGGAGAAGGGGGTGGCTGAGGTTCTGCAGGGTGGAGAACACCTTCCTTGGGCAAGAGAGGTATTTGCACTGGGGAAGGGGCATGGTCCTCATCACCTGGGCTTGAGGCATAGTGCTGTGACCTGGCCAGCCCTGTTTGGGTGGATGGTCAGCTTGAGAAATGCAACACAGTTGGCCACGGTGGGCCCTGGCACCTACTTCCCAAGGCAAATGGAGTTGTCAGGACAAGCGCTTCCGTTGGCCTCACTCTCTCTCAGCACCGTGTGCATTGTCACTGGATGACTGGCCGCTGAGTTGTCTCTCCTATGGATTCAATTGGACGTGCCCAACAGGTGCAGCCATCCTAGCTGTTGCGATGTATTATTTTTCTTGATGCACATACAGACACACAGATGTTTTCCCATCGGTGTTCCATGCATTTCTCAGGAGCGACTCTGAGGCACCCAGGGATGACGTCCTTGCTCCAGAGTGTCTCAGAGGCCACGTGGGACCCTGCCAGTGAAAGATCAGAACAATGGCTAGTTTGAGGTGCTGCATGTCAAATGCCATTCTGGAGTTCCAGCCGGGTGGGTGTATCATATCCGCCAAGTGGGAGAGCCTTGTTCAAATCCCAGGCTCAGGCCCTAGATGAAGAGTGTCCCACTCCCACCCTCCAGGGCCCACCTATCGCCGCTGTCCTTCCAAAACAAGAGGCAGGAATGTTCCTCACTGGGGGAAGGGAGCTATCGATGTGGCACACGCTAGCCCCCTCCTCTACAGATGGCCGTGTGCATTTCCCACCCCCACCCACCCAGGGAGCAAGAGGCCAGAAGACGTGGCCACTTCTCCAAGCGTCTCTCACCCCCATCCTCCTGAGCGTGGCACTGACAAGGCGAGCTGTCCGAGTGAGCGAACGGGCCGGGCAGGCGGGCAACAGGCGACGAAGGTAGAACAAAGCACCAGTGTCATCTGCTCCCTCCGCCAGCCAGTTCCCCAGCTAAGTGGTAGCACAGCTCAACCGAGGCCGCCGCTCGGCTGCTTCATCTTGACCTGAAAACGCCCCGGCCAGTACGATCCGGGAGGAGGAGGCGAAGTTGTCATGGCGTTGCCATGGCAATGGCACAGGCAACCTTTCCAGCTGAACCTTTGGCTTCATCCCTTCTCGTTTCCGGCACATCGCCTCATGCCACGCACCGGGCGCCGTCCGCCGTCCGGCACTAACAAGCAGGCAAAGCCCATTACCTCCGCCGAGCGACAGTCCCCGTGTGCACGGGGTCACGGCTTCCCTTCAGCGGCCAACTACCTGGCACTTGGTTATTTTAATAACTCACCAGCATTTTAGAGCCGCTACAAATGAAAAGCAGACAACTTTGGAAGGGGGGGTGCCCTTCGGGCTGACCCACGGGCGGGGGCACTGTGCCAATTTTCTTCAGAGCCTCCTGCAGCAGAATCTGACACCTATGCAAACAAAGGGCTCCAGAAGGAGGAATTAAACATGGGAGGGGGGCTGCTGGCAGCATTCTCAGGGGCGGCATGAGGGGGTGGGGTGGCATGGGGCAGCTTGCAGAGAGCCTCCTGTCTAAAACGCTGCAGTCTGCCTGGCCTCCCTCTGAACAGAGCAGCGTGAGAGCGATTGTACAGGGGAATTCATGGGATGCCACGCCAATAGGCAGAGGGGGAGGAGGAAGGAAAAGTCAGACGAGAGAAGAGAAAGAAAAGGTGCCAGAGGAAAGAACAATAAACAGTGGGGCCAGATAGCGGTTGGGATTGTTTATCTGTGGAATTGTTTAAGGGCCCAATCCTCCCCCTGTTGCAGTCAGTGGGAGTTTTTCCATTGATTTCAATGGGAACCCTGCAGAGCCATTCTTACTGGGTCTCTTTTCTACCTTAAATGCCTCATGGACTTGACTGTAGGAGTGAACGGGGGACTCCTCCTATGTTGGGCTTTGGTATCAAAATATGGAGGTTTTCCTTTTAAAAAAAATGAATTAAAAGGTTTTTGGTATTGACCTCTAATGCTGTAGGAAACATTTGATTTGCTTTAGTAAGAATCTAATTTAAATAAATACGTTATTTAAAAAAATCATTGCTCACCAAGCGGTCCTGAGCGGGAGGCTGAGCATTTGAGTACCTGTCTGTCTATATCTCACTCATGCAGGCATCTGTCTGTCTAGCAGTCTTGAAGGCATCTATCTGTTCATCTGTCGTTCATGAAGCTATCTGTCTATCCGTCATCTTGACAACTGTCTATCCATCTATCAGTCATGAAGGTAGCTGTCTATCAATCATGTAGACAGCTGTCTATCCCTCTATCACTCATGTAGGCATTTTTTTTATAGCTACTATATCATCTGGGCATTGATCCCACACTTTTCTTTGTGGTACTGCACCACCTAAATGACTATTCAAGGTTTGACTATTAACCGATATGGGCTACTCACTATGGCAGGGTTTGTCTAAGTTGGCGAGTCAATGCTGTGCTGACATCCATTCTCTTCCCCCCTCCTGTTTCTCTGCAGTTGCTCCCAAGGGCCCCAAAATCATGATGACCCCAACGAGAGCCCGCGTTGGAGACACAGTTCGGATCTTGGTGCACAGCTTTCAGGTCTGCAGGTTTTTTATCCTCATAGCGCAACAGGGCCTGGTTTCGGTTGCACTGACAGATGGTTACACGTCTTCCTGTGCAGCAGATTTATGAAGACTGGCAAAGGAGCAGATTGGGGGTGGGGGGAGGGGTTTAGTTTAGTTTGACTTTAGGATTTGATTTCCCCCCTCCCCAGCAGTCAGGCCCTCAACTGAGCTGCTAATTTTGTTTGCAGAGTCTGCAATTGCACACGCAAAGCAGGGAATTGTGCATACAGATGGATAACAATGGCAGTTGGCTTGCGGCGTTCCTTGAGCTGCATGTCCACTCATACTAACTACACACATAAATAAGGCGTGCAATTCCTCATGGATTTTGCATGCTCAATTACACCCTCAACTCTTGAAAATTGGCTCTTTTGTCTCCCAGTTCAAAATTGATTTGTTGTCACTTGGAGTTTTCTCTAATAGAAATCACTTCACTCAACAAAGGCCCACGCTTCTCTATACCTTTGGCCTGGCGTATTTATTCTGTAAATGAATAATGCAGTAATTATGAACCTAGCTTGCGACTTAATGGCACAGAGGTGGGTGCTCTCCTTATAGACTAAATATGTGGCTTTTACATCTATGGGATATCTTAACTAGGAACCAAGTTGTGTTCTTAACTCCTCTTGGCTAACACAAGGGAAAGGCCTAGTGAAGAGAAGGCAGTTTGTAGTTTTAACACAGGGGTAGGCAACCCATGGCACGCGTGCCGAAGGCAGCACGCGAGCTGATTTTCAGTGGCACTCCCACTGCCCGGGTCCTGGCCACCGGTCCGGGGGGGCTCTGAATTTTAATTTAATTTTAAATGAAGCTTCTTAAACATTTTTTAAAACCTTGTTTACTTTACATACAACAATAGTTTAGTTCTGTATTATAGACTTATAGAAAGAGACCTTCTAAAAACGTTAAAATCTATTACCGGCACATGAAACCTTAAATCAGAGTGAATAAATGAAGACTCGGCACAGCACTTCTGAAAGGTTGCCGACCCCTGTTTTAACACATGTTGGCAGGTCGGGGCAATGCATTGACCTGCTAACGCCTACAATAATTACCGTCTGCCTTGCCTTCGCTAGGATTCTAGCTTCTTAGTTACCACATGTTAGATGATCCGAGTTAAGAACACAGCTTTTTTTTCCTGGAGCAGACAGGCGTTATGCTCTAGTATTTTGTTATTATGGGACAGATTCTCTATGGCCTGACACCTGGTGCAGCCCTTCTCATTTGTGCAAAGGAGTTGTGAAGTGCCCCCCCTCCCCCAAATCTTTCTCTCGTGGGTGGTAGCATTTCATACCCACCCGTCACGCATTCTGCACAGACTCAAGATGCAAAGCACTGTAGAACCAGCCGCTGTCTGTGCATCCAGCCTGCTGCCGGTTGAGTTTTTAATCTCATGCCTTTAACTGTAAATGACTTGTGGAGGATTTGAGATCTGCTTCGTGCCTTTGTATCTGCGCCTGCCTGTGTTGTTCTTACAAGGCTAACCCAGCTAAGCAAGCTAAAATCTAACCATGCCAATTAATGTGTTCGTGCCACAGAGCCTTTAAGGGTCCATCTACACTGCAATAAAAGACCCGTGGCATGGCCACGGCTGGCCCAGGTCAGCTGACTTGGGCTTGCAGGGATAAAAACTGCAGTGCAGACATTTAGGCTCGGGCGTGGGCTGGAGCCCAGGCTCTGAAACCCTGTGAATGGGGTGGGTCTCCTAGCCTGGACTCCAGCCTGAGCCCAGATGTCTACACTGCATCATCCCAGCCAGGGCTTTGTCAAGCCAGGCCTTAAACCTCTAAGGAAGGCGATTCCACCACCTCCCCAGGTAACCCATTCCAGTGCTTCACCACCCGCCTAGTGAAAAAGTTTTTCCTAATATCCAACCTAAACCTCCCCCACTGCAATTTGAGACCATTACTCCTTGTTGTGTCATCTGGTACCACCGAGAACAGTCTAGATCCATCCTCTTTGGAACCCCCTTTCAGGTAGTTGAAAGCAGCTATCAAATCCCCCCTCAGTCTTCTCTTCTGCAGACTAAACAATCCCAGTTCCCTCAGCCTTTCCTCATAAGTCATGTGCTCCAGCCCCCTAATCATTTTTGTTGCCCTTCACTGGACTCTTTCCAATTTTTCCACATCCTTCTTGTAGTGTGGGGCCCAAAACTGGACACAGTACTCCAAATGAGGCCTCACCAACGTTGAATAGAGGGGAATGATCACGTCCCTCGATCTGCTGGCAATGCCCCTACTTATACAGTCCAAAATGCCGTTAGCTTTCTTGGCAACAAGGGCACACTGTCAACTCATATCCAGCTTCTCATCCACTGTAACCCCTAAGTCCTTTCTGCAGAACTGCTGCCCAGCCATTCGGTCCCTAGTCTGTAGCAGTGCATGGGATTTGTCCGTCCTAAATGCAGGACTCTGCACTTGTCCTTGTTGAACCTCATCAGGTTTCTTTTGGCCCAATCCTCTAATTTGTCGACGTCACTCTGGACCCTGTCCCTACCCTCCAGCGTATCTACCTCTCCTCCCAGTTTAGTGTCATCTGTTTAGCCCCCATTCCCCCTCCCGCACCCACCGCCCAGCCTGAGCCCCACAAGACCAAGTCAATTGACCTGGGTTCTGAGACTTGGTGCTACAGGGTTTTTTTATTGCAGTGTAGACATACCCTAAGTGCTGAGCACTAGCATTTCAGGGGTGGCTCAGGGTGATCCATGCCATCACCTGGAGGATCTGTGAAGTTCTCTGGGATCTTTGAGGTCAGACTATCAATGGTTCCCAAACTTTCCTGGTCCACTTAGCTCCTCCTTAAAAATTATTGTGAGGTGACTGGCTGGAACGTCAAGCTCAGATATCACCAGGGGTACTCGTACCACGGTTTGGGAACCCTTGGATTAAAAGATCTAACGGTCCCTTCTGGCCTTACTGGCTGACTCCGTGGATCTCTGGGAGGAGGAAAGGTGCTATCTGCAATGCCAATGATTAGCTCTGTGTTAGTATCAGGCTGGTCAGCAGTGGTTGCAGTAATGAAAATGACTCTGTTTTATTAAAATGACCCATCTAAGTTGGTTTCCCCATCTTGGCTGCAGAATGAAGTCTTCCCTGAGCCCTTGTTCACCTGGACCCGTGTTGGGAGCAGGCTCCTGGATGGCAGCGCTGAGCATGATGGGAAGGAGTTGGTCCTGGAAAGAGTGCCGGCTGAGTTAAACGGCTCCATGTACCGCTGCACTGCTCAGAACCCACTGGGCTCCACAGACACCCACACCAGGCTTATAGTGTTTGGTACGGTATATACCCTTGGGAAGAATCCTCCTCTGTCCCACATTACTCCAGCTTGTTCACAATGTCCTCACTACCCCTGACCAAATAGAAACTGGCTTTCCCTTTGGCCTGGCCATGCTGCCTTGTCATTTGCTGTTTGCGACTCCATGTGTGACTGGCATTTTGATTGTACGGACGTTTGCCAGCGGCACGTTTCAGGCCCTTAGCTGAGAATAATCATTAATATTATTTATTTTACAGCTCAAATGACTAGCCCAGGGTCCCTGTCCTGAAAAATTTATGATCAAGAAATGACATTGGTGGGAGTTTGTTTATAATGCATATGGGGCAATAATTCATTATTTTGGTTCTCTGCCAGTTCTGGGCAAAAAAATTTCATTTAAGATCAACTGAAAACACATTTTTTGAAATTTTTGCAGAGAGGGACAGGGCTAACTTTTTCATATATTGGGCTGCTGAGAGACCACGAATAGAGAATCAATGGTAACCATTGTCCTCCCCACGGTATGGAGACTAGAAAGGGTCTAGAAATGAGAAAGAGACACAAAATCTTGAGTAAAAAATCCAACCTCACATTCCTCTCTGACTTGCAGTCAGGAGCAGCTAGAGAGATGAGATTCTGTTCCTGCTGACGAAACTCGGCAATGAAAGAAAATCCAAAGAGTCAGAGCTGCCCAAGATCACCCTTTTTAGGGTTTCTCACTTCGCTGGGCACCGATCAATGATTGACCCTTGTTATCGAGAAAGGCAGAGTGCAACAGTGGTGTGAAAGAGACATTAGCTTTCTGTATCCCACGAGATATATGTGCACTTGAAAGGTCCTTTTGATGTTATCCCATCTGAAATTAGCATCTAATTCTAATTAGTATCTGTGTATATTTTGTTTTAATTAGAAAACCCAAATATTCCAAGAGGAACAGAGGACTCAAATGGTAAGTTGGGATCTTATGTTGCATTTCATCATAAATTATAGCTAATTTCTGAGTTGCCTCTGGGGTGGATGGAGAGCACTGAACACCTCATGATAAAACTGTGTGTTTAGTCTGCGGAATCTTCCATGCCTCAAGGAACCAAACATTTTCTGACAGTTTATAACCCAGGAGTTATAACCTAGGGGTGTGAGATGCCCTTTCTGGGGGCGCGAGACAGGCCAGATTTTTTTAGAAGGTAAATCATCGAAAACACAAATTAAGCACAGGCACGTAAGTACAACTGCTTTGTTTCATCAAACCTATGGATTTATTAACATCATACGCTTTTTAACAATTACCGTAATATACAAACAAAAATATATCTATGTTTAAGGGGTGTGAGAACATACTTTGAGAACCAAAGGGGTGCAGGCTGCAGTAAAGGTTAAGAACCACTGGTTTATATTATGATCCGTAGTGTTACTAATCAGCTGGTGAACCACTAGCGGTCAATAAGCAGCAAGACAACCTATGCTGACTATGATGGTTGTTCCTTTGTATAGACAAAGAAGTTTCTTTTCACCATCATCACTTGAGCTGGTCAAAAAAAAATTCATCTAAACTTTTTTCCCAATGAAAAAAAAGTAATTTTTGACAGCACGGAAGTTTCCACGAAAAACCGAATTCCATTTTGTCAATTACTTTTTCAGGTTCTCGTTGAAAAAACAAGATCCAAAAATTGAGGGCGGGAGGGGGGAATCAATTCTGGAGTTTGTTTCTTGATGAAAAGCCGTAAAATTTCTCAGAAAATGAAAATTTTGGGTTTCCATCCAGATTTTTCACAAGGGGGGGAAAAATCATTCCTGAATCAGCTCTCCTCCATTCTCACTGCAATCTGCGGTATTCCAGCCCCCAGCCTGCCTTTTCTAGCACAAATTACACTGCTTCCTGCAGTAGTGTTCACTCCATTGTGGGAACTCCCCACAACAGCAGGCGGGGAGTTTTCTGACAAAACATTTTTTTCGTCAGAAAACGTTGGTGCGTCAAAGCCAAAACTGTTGGCAGTACAGGCTGGGTTTCATCAAAACTCTTGCTTTGAAAAAAAATTTGGGGGGGAAGAAGGGGTTGAAATTGTCAAAATGGGATGTGTTTTGACATTTTCTAAACAAGAAGTTTTGTTTTCCAGTTCAAAACTACTTTATTTTTCTGCTATAAATTTCATTTTGAAATTTTTAGCAGAAAAATAAACCAAAAAGAAAAGTGAAAACTGAAATGGAACATTTCAAATTTATCTACAGAAGACGCTTTGATTGATCTGACCCGAAAACCATTTTGGATTTTTGGTTTGGAAACATGTTTAAGATTTTTGACTTTTTATCCCAGTTCAGGATGGGACATTTTTTTTTTTTTTGAAAACTCTCATGAGTCGAGAAAAGCATTTCCCGGCCAGCTGTACGTGGAGCAGAGAATTTGCCCCAGTAAGGGTTGTGCCTAGTTCTGACACTGCTAAATTTGGCCCTGGTAGCCCTGGGGATGGTGCAGGGTATGTTCAAATGTTGGTAGGGATTCTGCATTACCTTATACCCTCCACTTACTTGGTTTTCCTATAGCACAGACACCTCCTCTTCCCCAGTGTTTAAGCTGCACTGGTTTTGCACACCCAGTGAATGCCAGATCAGTAAAGCAGCGCAAGTTACGGCTGTGTATCACTTACAGCCGTTTTGCAACTATTATATCTTAGCATGTCAGCACCTCAGGGCAGGGCTCTGGGCCAGATTCTGATCTTGAACCAACCACTGTGAGAAGGGCTGATCTTGTGGTTAAGGGACGTGACTGGGATTTGGGAGAGCTAGGCTCTGTTCCTGGCTCCGTCGCACACTCCCTGTGTGACCTCAGTTTCACCGTCCCCAAAATGGGGATACCAGCGCCTCCATTCTCCCACCCTTTGTCTTGGCTACTCAGACTGTGGGCTCTTTGGGGGCCAAGAGTGTGTCTTGCTATGTGATTGGAAAGCCAATGGGACCCTGATCTCAGTTGGGGGCTCCCAGCTACTAACATGATACAAGTCATGACTATTAAACGCCAGTAGCATTGGTGGGAATCCAGATTAAAGTCGCTGCAATCAGTGGAGTTGCTCCAGATTTACAGCGGCACGACTGTGATCGGAATCTGGTCCGTTGGTCTGTAAGGCGCCATGCCTGGCGCTATATAGAGAGATATAGAAACAGTCTCTTTGTTTGCTACAGGACACCATTGGTCACCACGTTGCTAACCCGAACCCTTCCTTGCTTTGTCTAGGTTCAGCGACCAGCCACAGCAGCTTCAGGCTAATTTTGATGCTCACCCTAACAGTGATCCTGGAGCTGACGTGAAGGCTTGCCTCATCCTCCTCCCTTGAGCAGCTCCACCCAGCATTTACATCTCCGTCAATTGGTTTTCTTTTCTTTTCTTTTTTTCTTTTTCTTTTTCTAAACTATTTACAGTCTTGTCCTCGGTCTCTTTCTGTCTGTGTCTTGGCTTCCTCGGTCGATTTAATTAAAATGAAAAAAAAATGTCCCCCTGGTAAAAGGCAGCGCGTATTATTTGCCATGTGCAATCCTTGGCCTATAGAAAGGGCAGTCTGGTCCTTGCACATGCAAAAACAAGAGCCGGTAATTACACACAAAAGCACATACAGGGAATGCAGCCAGGCGCATATTTCGCAGATGCAATTTAGGCACCGATGTTGGCAAAAGTCACCCCGTCTAGCCATACGGAGGCAGAAAGTCTAACAGAAGATGGGGCTGGGAGCGAGGACAGCTGGGTTCTAGCCCCAGTTCTGTCACCAATTCTGTGACCCCTTGGACAAGTCGTTTTGGTCGAAATTTTCAGGGGTAGCCACTGATTTTGGGTTCACACCCCACCGCTCCAGATGGGCTGAGCTCCCATTGATTGCAGCTGGAGGTAAAGGTGCTCAGCCCCGGGGACAATCAGACACCGGGTGCCTTACGTTATTTACTCAAAAGCTGGGGCCGCTTTGGAAAACGTGCAAACCTCTCTGCCTCCGTTTCCCTCACTGCAGATCGGGCCAGATCCGCCTGTGCCATAACCCCGTGGCTTTCAGTGGAGTTACCCCAGGCATGATATACTTGGCTCGAAATCAGAATCTGTTTGCTGCCCTTAATGCTTGGCCTTTGGGCTCTTGCGAGCAGAGGAGAACAAACGAATGGTAAGCAAGTGTTTGTTTAGTACAAAACAGAGGCCAATTCTGAGGCCAAGGGCAGATTCTTTAACCCTCGGTTGCTGAGTGCCCAAGTTTGTACATATTGCATGTGCGTTTGTTGTTGTTCTTTATTACATTTGCGATGTTCGCCCCTGCAGAGGGAGAGCTGCATGGGAACCTGTTTTCCTGTCTCCAGGGCCGCCCAGAGGATTCAGGGGCCCTGGGGCAAAGCGGGGGAGCTGCAGCGCTTGTACTCACCCGGCGGCGGTCCTGGTCTTCGGCAGCATTTCGGCGGCAGGGGGCCCTTCGGTCGCTCCGTGTCTTTGGCAACACTGAAGGGCCCGCCGCCAAAATGCCGCCGAAGACGCGGAGTGACTGAAGAGCCCCCCCACCACTGAAATGCTGCCAAAGACCCGGATCGCCGCTGGGCCAGGGCTTGCGAGGCCTGGGGCATATTGCCCCAATTCCCATCCACCCCCGGGCAGCCCTGCCTGTCTCATGAACATTTCTAATGTATAGAAAAGTGTTCCCGAGGCAGGGTGACTAACCAACATCCTGAAAACATTTGCAAACCAAAAAGGACCATTTTATTTTATTTATTTATTGGTTCTGGGCAATCAAAACATTTTGTTTTCAATTGCACCCATTTATTTGTATATTTTGATTTGTTTGCTTTGTTTTCCACAGTTAGCTTAAGGCTCTAAACAAAATGTCCTTTTGAGCCAGAAATCCGGACGTGGTTTAGAAAAACGGCAAAACAAAATATTGATAGTCAAAAAGCTTTGGTTTCAACTTTGTTTCAGTCAAAAATAAAGTGTCACACATGGCCCTTTCCCACAAACAATTTCAGTTGCAATGAAACGGCAGGTTCTGATCCAAAAAAAAGCGAACATCATTCTGGGATGTATTAGCAGCAGCGTTGTGAGCAAGACACGAGACGTAATTCTTCTGCTCTACTCTGCGCTGATTCGGCCTCAGCTGGAGTATTGTGTCCGGTTCTGGGCGCCACGTTTCAGGAAAGATGGGGACAAATTGGAGAATGACCAGATAAGAGCAACAAAAATGATTAAAGCTCTAGAAAACATGAGCTAGGAGGGAAGATTGAAAAAATTGGGTTTGTTCAGTCTGGAAAAGAGAAGACTGAGAGGGGACATAACAGTTTTCAAGTACTGTATGTAAAAGATTGTTACAAGGAGGAGGAAGAAAAATAATTTTTCTTAATCTCTGAGAATAGGACAAGAAGCAATGGGCTTAAATTGCAGCAAGGGTGGTTTAGGTTGGACATTAGAAAAAAACTTTCTAACTGTTGGGGTGGCTAAGCACTGGAATAAATTGCCTAGGGAGGTTGTGGACTCTCCATCATTGGAGATTTTTTAAGAGCAGGTTAGACAAACAGTGGTGGCAGATGACAGAACAAGGAGCAATGGTCTCAAGTTGCAGAGGGGGAGGTCCAGGTTGGATATTAGGAAACACTATTTCACTAGAAGGGTGGCGAAGCACTGGAATGGGTTCCCTGGGGAGGTGGTGGAATCTCCTTCCTTAGAGGTTTTTAAGGTCAGGCTTGACAAAGCCCTAGCAGGGGACTGGACTAGATGACCTCGCGACTTCCCTTCCAGAGTCTATGGAAAAACATTCCCAACCAGGTCCACCTGACAGCCCTGACTAAGCTCAAGGTCCCATGGTGCCAGGCAGCGTACACAGCCAGCCACTGCCCTAAAGAGCTTACAAACTAAATAGTCAAGACAGACAAAGAAGGGGCGAGCCCAGGTATTATTAGCCCCATCATAGCTGAGAGCCGAGATTGAGTGGCTGGCCCAAGGTCCATGCCAGGCATGGCAATCCCCTGAGTCCCAGCCCAGAGACTTAACCACAGACCCACCCCTTCACTCAGCTCCTCCGCCACTGGAGACAATGGCCGATGCCAGCACCGTAGCCAGGCGTGAGTGCTGACTTCATTAAATAGCTCCAGGTAGGGTGACCAGATGGCCCGACTTTATAGGGACAGGCCTGATTTGGGGGGCTTTTTTCTTATATAGGCTCCTATTACCTCCCCACACATACCCCACATCCTGATTTTTCACACTTGCTGTCTGGTCACCCTAGATCCAGGACAGCTGGAGGTAAAGCCTGGGCTGGGGCTTAGTGGAGTGGCACCTGCAGGCTGGTGCCAACGAACCAGATTGAGGCGCTAACACATGCTTAGCAGGATAATAAAATAAAAAGCAGCCGCTAGTCAAAAGGGAGGGGGGAGGGGAGCACCAACAAAGGTCACTTCCTGAAAACTCATTTTAATAGACAAACAAAATGCCTTAATTATGCTCCAGCATCATTTATTCATGATGCCTCATTCGGGTCCATGAAGAAACCCTGCTCGGAAATGAATATTTAATTTCCTTGTTCTGACACCTGCGATTTTTTTTTCTCCCCCTTGGTTTTGTTTAACTGGGATTTGGTGCTTACTCGCAGGGCTGTTTCAGCGCCGGGGGAGTGGGATTTAGTGTTTGCCTCGTGCAGCCGCGGTTAGGCGCTAGCAATAACACTGTGCAAACATGCCGCGCTTGGGGAAAAGCAGTGAGGCCTGTAAGATTTTTTTCCCTTGTTCTGCTCAAACACAAACTGAATATTTATTATTGTCGCAGCAACAAACAACGCCTGGCTTTTTGCTCGCCGGCGGCAATGAGTTTGGGGTTCCCCGGAATCTCTAGTGCACCCCGGCGGGGGGGGGGGGGAAATAGCTTTTTGTCCAGCTACAAATATCAAGAGCCCCACTCAATGCAGTGCTCATCTTCTAGCTTGCAGTACGGTGGACTGATGAATGGACACGCACCCATTTCCTCCCTTGGGCACTGGAATAAGGCCTCAGCACAGTCATGCTAGACCTCATGTAGCTGCGGCAATGCCAAGGGGGTGAATCCTCAGTTCTGCCTAGTAAATGCTGGATGCTGCTTAGCTGGCATGCCAAAGACAAGATGCTTATGACGCCATTGCCCTGGGGTTCGGGTTATGTTGTTCCCATTCCAAGCCTGGTTTGGAGCAGCCCAGGGACTGCTCTAAACTACACTGGCTTGAAATTATAACAACAGGGATCACAAAAGCCCAATATGGTGCCCATGGGGCCACCTATGTTGGCCCAGGACGGGGGGAGGCATATAAGGCTGGCTATGCTGGCCGTGGCTTAACCAGGGAGTCTCCCACTCCAGAGGACTCCTCGGCAGCCCATGGATGGCAGCTCTCAGTCCCCTTTTCAATAGTGGTGTGGCAGAAAAGACCTGGGCATGGAGCAGAATCTAGTCCCATATATACAGAGGGCACCAATCTGCCCGTTAGAGTCAGCCGTCCCCTCAGCTATGTCTTGCTGGGATTTCCTCACCCCATAGTGATAAGGTGAGGGGCTCAGAGGGTGATGGGCTCACTGGAACAGCTTGACTGGAATGGAATAGAACAAGGGGGGCAGCTGAGAGTAATTAGATGCCTTGTAATGTTTGTCTGGAATGTAGCCCGCTGCACAGCATCATACAGAGCAAAGACACCCACTGTTACATTGTGGCGAGGGTGGTCAAGCGATTAAAAAAAATAATTGTGCGATTAATCACACTGTTAATAATAGAATATCATTTATTTAACTATTTTTGGCTGTTGTCCACATTTTCAAATGTATTGATTTCAATTGCAACACAGAATACAAAGGGTCCAGTGCTCACTCAATATTCATTGTTGAGTACAAATGTTTGTTTGTAAAAAACCCAAAGAACGCGTATTTTTCAAGTCACCTCATACACGGCCTGTAGTGCAAGCTCTTTATAATGAAAGTTGACCATCCAAATGTAGAATTATGTACAAAACCTAACTGCATTCCGAACTAAAACAGTGTAAAACTTTAGCACCTACAAGTCCACTCGGTGGACAATCCCTCAGACCAAAAAGTTTGGTTACAATTTGCAGGAGATAATGCTGCCTGCTTCTTGTTTACGTCGTCACCTGAAAGTGCAAACACGGCCCTGTTGTAGCCGGCATCGCAAGATGCGTTGAAGATTCATCTGTCCCTTCATGCGTCAACCACCATTCCAGGGGACGTGCGTCCATGCTGATGACAGGTTCCGCTTGATAACAATTCAAAGCAGAGCGGCCCGACGCAGTTTCATTTTCATCATCTGAGTCAGCTGCCATCAGCAGAAGGTTGATTTTCTTTTTTGGTGGTTCGGGTTCTGTAGTTTCCGCATCAGAGGGCTGCTCTCTTAAGACGACTGAAAGTATGCTCCACACCTTACCCCTCTCAGATTTCAGAAGGCACTTCAGCTTCTTAAACCTTGGCTCGTGTGCTGTAGCTCTCCTTAGAAATCTCACATTGGTACCGTCTTTGTGTTTTGGCAAATCTGCTGTGAAAGTGTTCTTAAAATGAACACCATGTGCTGGGTCATCATCCGCAGAAATATATGGCAGAATGCAGGTAAAACAGCGCAGAAGACATACAATGCTCCCCCAAGGAGTTCAGTCACAAATTTAATTAATGCTTTTTTTTAATGCGCCTCATCAGCATGGAAGCATGTCCTCTGGAATGGTGGCTGAAACATGAAGGGGCATATGAATGTTTAGCGCATCTGGCACATAACTACCTTGCAACGCCGGCTACCAAAGTGCCATGCGAATGCCTGTTCTCACTGTCAGGTGACATTGTAAATAAGAAGCAGGCAGCGGTAGCTCCCGTATATCTAAACCAACTTGTTTGTCTTAGCAATTGGCTGAACAAGGAGGCCTGAGTCGACTTGTAGGCGCTAAAGTTTTACATTGTTTTGTTTTTGAGTGCAAAAAAATCTACGTTTGTAAGTTACACTTTCAGGATAAAGAGATTGTACTTGCATGAGGCGAATTGAAAAAATACTATTTAGCATGTTTACAGTGCAAATATTTGTAATAAAAATAATAATATAAAGTGAGCACCATATACTTTGTATTCTGTGTTGTAATAGAAATCAATATATTTGAAAATGTAGAAAAAAATTAAATACATTTCAATTAGTAGTCTATTGTTTAACAGTGCAATTAATTTTTTAATCGCAGTTAATTTTTTTGAGTTAATCACCTGAGTTAACTGTGATTAATCGAGAGCCCTAATTGTGGTCATTCAAGTCTTCTTAGCCAGAGAACCTCCTGCGCCAAAACCCACAGGCCCCCTGTGAGCTAAAGGAGCTTTGGCATCAGCTGCTTGCACTATAGGGCCTGTGACACACAGTTGGCAGGTGTGTTTCTGCTCAGTAGCAGGTAGGGCTGTGCACGTCAGCCCAGCCCTTTGACAGCTCCTCAGGGATGTCCAGCCATCCGCTGCCTCAGAACCTAACCCAATCTTCTGCTTTCGCCCCATAAAGCCCTCCCCTGGCTCCCCCACGAAGAAGGCCACCAGCACCATCCTGCTTGTAACGCAGCGGAAGCTCTGCCCTGGCCCACTCTTTTGACCCACCCAGCCCAGCTGTGGCTGAGTCTGGCCACTTCGTACTGCACAACAGCTCCCCAGCCTCTTGACCGACATCACGGGGTGGCCAATGCACGCGCCCCTTCGCTGGCTTCAACGCCTGTCCCCAGGCCAGGCCATTCACAACGCTGAGAACGTGTTTAGCAACCCGGCTCAGTGCTCTGAGTGCATGACATCCCCTCAAGGGTGCCCACTGGCTCCCTCTGCTGTACCCCCTCAGCCACAAACCCCTAGCCCGCCCCTGTCACCCACCCCACGCTTGGTAGCCAGGCTGTGCCTCAAACTGGGGATCCTGACGCAAAAGGGGGTTGCAAGGCTATTGCGGAGGCAGGGGGAAGAGGCGCAAGATCACAAAAAATATTGCTGGGGGAGCTGCAGGGGGCTACAGAAAGGACAGCAGAGCCTGCCCAAAAGTGGGGGTGCAGGGGCCCCTGTTCCCCAAGGCCCCGCCCCCTTGGTTGAGGCCCTCCCCCGCCCCCAAGCCCATGCCCTCACCCCTCCTCTTCCCCCCAGAGGCCCTGCCCCCAACCACGCCAGAAGCTGAAGCAGGGGTGGGGGCCGAAAGCAGCCCCCTGCCCATGTCCCCACCCGGGGCAGGTGGACAGACCCCAGGCTCCTCACAGCTTCCCATGTGGCTCTTCCCCTGGGACCGGCTCTGGTCGGGGGGGCAGGGGGGGTCCTCGGAGCCGCTGCCTGGCCATGGTACGAGCTGCACGGGCAGCTGTGGGGAGCCCGGCGTGGAGCCTCCACCTGCGCTGGGCAGGACACACTGGGGGTGGGGCCACGGGCTGCTCTCGGGCATCCTGCACTGCGGACAGGTGGAGGGTCCACTGCGTCTCCCC
Source organism: Mauremys mutica (assembly GCF_020497125.1). NCBI lineage: Eukaryota > Metazoa > Chordata > Testudines > Geoemydidae > Mauremys > Mauremys mutica. The sequence goes on along the minus strand of NC_059092.1, from coordinate 15,578,376 downwards.
ACAGCTGCCTGCATGGCTCTTACCCCCGCCACCTCCACCTGCCCTGGGTGGGGAGCCCAGGGGGTGGGGACTTGGGGGGGATGGGGCAGGGTCCACCATGGCCCCCTGGCCCCCCCTTCTGGCACCAGTGGGGTACAGCAGCCGCCGCTCTCCAGCTGCCCAGCTCTGACGGCAGCGCTGCCGCCAGCAGCAGCACAGAAGGAAGGGAGGTGATACCCTGAGTACTCACTGCTGTACAGTAATTTGCTATCACTTTGGTGGGGGGAGGAGGTCATTAGAGCCTGAAATATTTTGGGGGGGAGCACCAAAAAAAGTTTGAGACATCCTCTCTCCCCCCCCCCCGATGTAATCTGATCTCCTGCACATTGCAGGCCACAGAACCTCCCCCACCGACTCCTGTATAAATCAGAATAAAGCCGACACCTCCCAGTTCCCCCCGCTGACGTGCTGCACACAGAAACCTGCCAGCTCATAGCAGCTAAGCAGATGGGGAGCTGTGCTCAGTGCTCCTGATTGGCTAAGAAATGCAGACGCAGCCCGACTGTGCTAAAGGACCCTGTTATTTTGGTTACTCCAGCCTCCCTCCCCTAGCCCCACCACACCCACTGGTGCCTCTGCCACCTGTCATGGCTTATCCTTGAGATTGCGGCCTGGGCTCTCATTTACAATATGTTTTTTTTCAGTGCCTCGTACAATGGAGCCCTAAGCTGGGAGCTGCTACTGCAGTATAAATGGCCCATAGGTCCCTTTGCAAATCCCAGCCGGCATTACCTAGGGCGACCAGATGTCCCAATTTTATAGGGACAGTCCCGATATTTGGGGCTGTTCCTTATATAGGCTCCTATTACCCCCCCCCACCCCTGTCCTGATTTTTCACACTTGCTGTCTGGTCACCCTAGCATTACCACACAGCCAGCCAGTTCAGTCCATTCTGCATGAAGCTGGACTTGTCAATAATATGCACGGGTCTCAAATGCTCTCCTGTGGCAAGAGAGAGATTCCCCCCAATTTAGAGCCACAGGGGCTCCCACAAAGGGGTCTAACTGCAGACCCAAGCAACGGGTGGGGGAGGACCAGCAAGAGAAACAAAGTCACACGTGGCTAAGGTGACCAGATGTCCAGATTTTATAGGAACAGTTCCAATATTTGGGGCTTTATAGGCGCCTATTACCCCTCCACCCCCATCCCGATTTTTCACATTTGCTGTCTGGTCACCCTACACCAGACGCATTAGAAAAAAAAAACCCACCCCCCAGCCGGAGCTAACCGTCCCCCCGACATGGCCTCTATTTCAGGGAGGGGTATGGACATGAGTGTGCCTGAGGGGGCTGCTGAATGCTGCTTCATACCCCAATCGCTCATGGGCCCAGAAAGGCCCGGCACTAAATCACGCCCCACTGATTGAGCCCTTGTGAGCTCTCACGCTGCTCACAATAGTTCATTTGTTACCTTGTGCTGAGGCGCTGGGGTATAACACAGCCTTGCTGGGACAATAGCTCACGGCTTCACAAAGGGCTCGGCCTATGCCTGCCGAGCAGGGCCTGCAAGGCTTCCTTATTTATGAGCATCCTCGGCTCCAGGTTTTGCATTTAAATGCACTGCCTGTGAAACCGGCTGTCTAAAGGCTACTGACCTCCTTCGTATGGATTTCGCACAAAGAACCCCAGCGAAGGCAGACAACACAGTGCGAGACAAGACTGGAACTGGTTGGAAAATACATCGGGACAGGAAGGCACAAGAGCGAAAATGTCTGTGCACCAGAAAGTTTTAATACGAAAGGTCAGAATGAAATGTTGATGTTTTCAGTGTCAACAAAACATCGATTTGAACCGGAACGGTTTGTTTCCCGGTGGCATTTTAGCTTCAAGTGACATGGCAAAAGTAAATGGCATGTTGGAAATATCAACATGTTTTGGTGATAAATATTTTCCTGTGGATAATTCTGATTTTGCCCAAACCACATTTTCAGATTTAAAAAAAAACCACACATTTTTTGGCAGAGAATGTTGAACCAGCCCTGGAAAATATCTATTGCTCACTGAGCACCCCAGTGATCGCACATTTTAAACTGGCCGTATCCCACAAGCCCCATGGCCGTTTGTAATCCATCCTAACACAGAGTGGCTCTTTGTCCCCCTCTAGTGGGGAGGCCACACGTAGAGATTTTTGAGTTTGCTACTGCCTGACGACTAACAGACCTGGTTCTCTAAGTCATGCTGCACAGGCTAAAGTTTTTACATCCAGAAGTCACGGGTTCAATCCCCATAGCTGACTCCAGCTAGGGACGTTGTTACATTTCCAGGGAGGCTTGCAACAAGCACAGTGATCAGGTCTCTGATCTTAGCCAAAACTAGAACCCCAAGCCCTTCCAAAGTGGGCGAGGAGAAATTCAAGTTCGAAGCCATAGATCTGAACGTGCCACCATTCACTTCTGGGTCAGATACCAAAGTAGAAGGTGCCTGGACACCTCTTTTTTTATTGTTTAATCCAGTTGGGATGCAGTCAAAAAAAATCACTGTCATGAGATTTCAGCCCCAAATGGTACAAGATTTCCACCATTCTGGGTCTCCTGAGCTCACTAAACCTCTGCCCTTTGGGCAACAGAATGTTAACAGCTAGTTTGTAGAATGTCTGCACCATGAGCATTGGCCTGCTAAACCCAGGGTTGTGAGTTCAATCCTTGAGGGGGTCATTTAGGGAACTGGGGCAAAAATCTGTCTGGTGATTGGTCCTGCTTTGAGCAGGGGGTTGGACTAGAGACCTCCTGAGGTCCCTTCCAACCCTGATATTCTATGAGTCTATGATTAACTCTGAACCCCGGCCTCACACTGGACCCCAGCCGCCCGCACCCCCTAGGTTTAAACCAGGAGCCTGGAAGCCCTGGCATGCTTTGCACCAGAGCTGCAGACACTGGAAGACACAGGGTCCTTAGCAGCCCAGCAAGCTGGCAGGATTCCCATGGAAACCTGTGTTTGATCTGTCAAATCTGCTAAACATCTTGGGTTCGAAGAATTGGCATTTTCTGACAAAACTCTGCTTTGCTGGAAAATTTCCAACTGGTTCTAATTCCCAGACGACACAGCAGAGCTGGCAGAATGGTTTAATGGTCCGAGTCAAGGATTCTCCAGCTCTAATCCTGTGTGAGCTTAGACAGGTCATTTAACTGCTCTACACCTGAGTTTTTCCATCTGCAAAGCGGGAGGGGGGGTTAATATTGTCCACTGCATGGGGGTGTTGGGATTTTTAAAGCCCTACGTGCTAGTTATCCCTGGCAGACTATGTGGGGACAGGATGATAGGTACAGAGCAAAGGAAGGAAAGGGAGGAGGCAGAAACAGAGAGACAGAAAGAATCGAAGGGGAGTTTTAGGGATTTCAGTGGAGCTACGCCAATTGACAAAAGCTGAGGATCTGGCCCATTAACTTTAATGAAGCTACACTGATTTCCACTGCTGGGGAATCTAGTCCATAATGTAATTAAAATACACACACACACACACAGGCCAGATCATGGAAGTCAGTGGATCTAGCCACCTGGGGATCCAGCTCACAGAGCCTCACCCTCTATCCCAATGGATTTGTTTGCGCCATTAGAAAGTGAAACAAATCTTCATACAAAACACGGCTACAGCAGGAGACAAAAAGAAAGCTGTTGGGAGCTGCAATGTTTCACCCCAGGATGGCAAAGCCCTGGCACATTAAGAGTTTCACTGGAAAGGAAGCTGCCTTCCTATGAAGTACACTTTTGTTTTTTCCTTGCCTCTGCATTATGGGGTCCAGTGCCAGAAAGGGACTGTGTTCCCTTTTTATAATAAATAGGTTGCCTGGGATGCATCGCTGTTAAACCGTCTGTCTGTCTGTTGCAACGGTACCGTTCTGGCTAGGAAACGCCTTTCTATACATACACGGCTAGGGTGGAATGGTGACAACAAACCCCCAAACCCCCAGCTCATCCATTTTCACCCTGATTAGTGGCAGAGTCAGATAGCTCCGACATCCCTTCTCCCCACGACACAACTGGAGTTGCCAGTGATTTACTGACAACATGGTTCCATTGTGTAGAAGCGATTTCACATGGCCCTGGCTTTTGCCTGGTTTGGGGATGTGGTTCTGTTCTGTCCACACTGCAGAGCCCAACTATGTCTTAGCCGTGTAGAGAAACAACCATGTAACCAGATTCCCCATCAAGGCTGCTGTCATATATAGAGGGTAGGGTGACCAGACAGCAAGTGTGAAAAATGGGGATGGGAGGGGGAGGGGGTAATAGGCACCTATATAAGACAAAGCCCCCCAAAATCGGGACTGTCCCTATAAAATCGGGACATCTGGTCACCCTAGTGGAGAGGGACCACAGACAGAGAAGGAAATGATCCATCCGTGCCAAGCCACTCTGGCACACCCCTTTCCTGGCGTTATCCAATGACCCCCCCCAGAGGAAGAAATGGACTTTCCCCCAGCAGGATCTGTGCTAGCTGGCTGGACAATGGCTGGAGATGCAGCCTGTCCAGTATGTTCAGAACAGCTTCTCCTGTGCAGCCACCGAATGAGGAAAATTGCAGCGCACGAGGTTTCCGTAAAACCCATCAACCTTCTGACACAAACAGCTGAAACCCAGGCAACGGGTCCCAGCGCTCCACTCTCCAGCCACCTCAACATGCCCAGGTCCTGCGGGCTGAGTGGTGCAAAAGAGAACGGTGCTATGGAGAGCCCCCAGTTTCACTCAGAACCGGTTGGTTCCCTTTGATTTGCCACATACCCATAAATCCTCCCTTCCAAGGCCCTGCCTGAAAATCACTGCGTAGGTCAATCTGGGCTTGAGCTTGGGCTGTGGGTCCCCTTTGCACCCCTGGTCCCCAAGTTGAAATATTCATTTAATAAACCCCTATTTAAAAACTGTCCTTCTCTTGAACTCATTCATCGACGGATTCTTTATTTTACAGATCCATAAAATGTACATATATATATACACACACACACACATACACCTTAGTTGTTCTCCAGGGGCTATTATCTAAGAATAATTTATCCTAGAAATTTGTTATGTTCGAATTACCAATTAGATATGATTATAACTTACATGGCGAACACTGCACTACTGTTGGAAAATGTGAATCCCATTAAAATCAAATTAGCATATGTTAGAGGAAGGAAGCTTTTACTGCACTGCACCAGGAGTTTATTGCAGAGCTCTGCCAACCAAGGGATGAAAAAAGGTCTTCCCATTTGTCTGTAGCTGATGGGCGAGCACCCATGAGTGGGCGCGCAGTTCTCAGGCACGTGTGCAGGGCTGGCATTGAGGTGTGTCAGCCCTCACGCAATGTGTGGTGGGAGGTTAGGGCTGGCGTTTCTTCTCTTTCCAGGGGGAAAAAAGAGCCCAAACGAAAATCCCTTGCTCCTGGAGGACTTTGTCAACTTTTTGCTGCCAGTGACGAGAGCAAAACTGGCTTTGATTTTGGATGAAGAGAGAGAATCAAAGTAACGTTTCCATGGGAAAGTGACCTGTACCTTGTGTATGCCAGGGAAAAGCACAGACGTTTGCGCAAGGCTCAAAGCAACAGAGAATCTGCCCCAGAGAGAGAGAGAGAGAGAGAGAGAGAGAGCGTACCTCCTCAGCCGAACTGAGCACAGAATGGCTACCCCTTCTCTCTGGAATTCACAGATTAACCGTGCAGTACACAGAAACGGGGTCCTCAGAGTTCCCTCGCTATGAATGCCACACCAATCGGCTTGGAAGGATTCGAGTTTTGTCAGTAAACGTCAATTCCACCACACACGAATCAGCAAAAAATATTTCCAGCGATGATAACGGAACTTTCCAGATGAGCAAAATAAGAAAAAAGCAGTTTGGGAACTTGCTAGGATTCGACGTAAGGATATTTACTTTGCCTGTTCTGGCAGGTGATGTTGGAGACTTGTCTCGTGCACCAACAGAAGTTGGCCCAAGAGGAGCGCTCAACCTTTTTCTTTCTGGGCCGCAGCAACGTGCTATAAAGACTCCACAGCACACTGGTGCCACAACCACTGCTTTTCTGCAGAGCCAGTAGATGAAAAGCCAGGGCCGGCACTGGCTGGGGACAAGCAGGACAGCTGCCTGGGGACCCACCCCACAGCAGGCGCTATGAAGGTAAGTTGCTCAGGCTTTGGCTTGAGCCCTGGACTGTGGGGCTCGGGCTTCGGTTTTCTGCCCTGGGCCCCAGTGAGTCTAGCACCGGCCCTGCCCTCTGGATTGTTTTGGCAGCTCCCCTAAAACCTGCTTGCGGCCCCACACCCGGTTGAGAACCACTGTATTACCTTACCCACCTTCGCTTTTTGAACCTCAGCATCTACTGCCATTAAAGAATGATTGTCTCACCCTCCCCGTTACCTGATTCCCGCATAATTTCCTGCAGCTGTGACAGTTTAAATCAATAAAAACGGAAAAAAGCATAAAAATAAACATCGATATTATCCATCACAATTATTTAAAAAAAAAAATTTAAATTGAATTCTGCCAAGCCTTCACAGGAGGCATCTGGGGCAATGGAGAGATTGTTCTCTGCACGTCTGGACATGTCCCCAGAGCATCCCGCAGAACAAATGTTACGTAAATAAAGCCCCCACGTTGGGGCTGTTTACATCGGCTCGTGTATGGACCCAGATCAAACCAGGAGCTGAACAGCCCCCGAGTTTGACTCCACATCCAAACTTTATAGGCCAGGCCCATCAGTGGACAGAAACCGGTTCCTCACTTCTTAGATCTGTGGCCTTGTAGAAATTAGAGGTGGCCAGTGGTGTGTATTTGGTTGTCATGGTTTTTGTTGCTATGGCAACTGATTTAGATTATTATGGGTTAGCTCAACCGGTTTCAACCGGCTGAGTGAGCTCTCTGTATATCTGTAAATAAAATGGAGGTTTTGGTTAGCTGCCTGCTCTCTGGCCTCAAGTGATTGCTTCCTACACCGGCTGCCCCAAGGATATAACAGCCAGTCCCAGAGGTTCACAAACCCTGCGATGGATCATCTTCGCATCTCCACACCCGGCCCCTCCACTGCTTGGTTCTCAGGACACCATTAGGGATGTGAGCTGCATTTCGAGTCCCCCTCCCATCTTACCTCCCCAGTTCAACGAGGGCTCATTTCCTTCTGTGTATCTTCCAGGGCTTTGTGCAATGGCTCTTCCACTACCATGCAGGAGGCTCTCCCACAAGCCAGTTGATCTCACCCAGCGAATTTCCTTTTCTGAATCTTGGCCCATGACTCCTGCCTATAACACAAGAAGCAGAGAGGGCTTGTGAATAAGGCCCAGACTCATGAGATGGGGTTATATTCCCAGCAGGGCCATTAACCTGCTTATGACCTTAGCCAGTCACTTCACCTCCAATTTCCTTCCCCTGCTCTGTCTGTGACGTCCATTTAGCCGGTAAGCGCTCGATTGTCTCTTACGATATATTTGCATAGTACCTAGCACAACTGGCACCCAATCTCATTGAGGTGCTACTGTAACACAAAGAACGAAACTGAAACGATTCGCCTCCATCCTCGGTGTTCGCGCCTTTCAGACAGTCGTGTGGTACATGATCCAAACAACGGGCCTGACTCACTGAGCTTTGGATCGTGTCCTGCACAGTAGAACTTCGTGCCCAAGACATGGAGAACTTCATCAGGGGAAAGTACATATGTGCCATAAAAATTTTATATGGTTCGTAAAAAGTCTTGACGTTTATATTCAAATGATACATTTAATAGTGTATAAAACACATTTTAAAAAGTTAAAACACTGGCCTCATTCTCCTGAAATGTAAAATAATCCTGGCACCGTAATAAGCTAGGAGATGGAAGGTGTGAGGCCAAGGACTTTAAATTACAGCCTGTGTGACCCAGTTTCTATTATTTTAACTGTGCTTGCCGCGTGTGTGCAGTCCTTCTGAGGGAAAAGTTCACTCCTCGTAAGTGGAACAGCGGAGGGTGGAAAGATGGGCTAGACAGAGTGTAATGAGGTCTCATTTTAGGTCCCCCAGAATAAGAGCTATTCAATAAGGTGATAAAATGTACCGAGAATGAGGAATTGGGGGTCGTTCTGCCAACATAGCAAGTTCAGAATGAAGTGACGGGCATTCTGGGTGAAATCCTGCTGCCATGAAAACCAAGGGCAAAACTCCCATTCGCTTCCATCGGGCCAGGACTTCACCCCATAGGGAGGCAAAGCCCAGCTGACTCCTTCACTCAAATTCAGTCTTGAGACGCATAAGCAGGGCTGCCAGCGTGGAGAGTTTCTCCAATGGGATAAACGTGTCACCATCATGCCAGGATGCGCCCCAAGGCCGAGACAGCGTGCGAGCCCGTGGCGATGGTGTCCCAGGGCAGACTCCTCACTTGACATCCAAACACCATGCCCCGGAAGTTATTTCACACCACTCTGCATGCATCGAACGGAGGACAGTCCCGGGAAACGAAGCAGGATGGGTGGCAACACTGCAACGGGGCTAGGGATGCAAATCAAGAAAAAGGCAAATACCGAACATTCAATTGCTACTTAACGCCAAAAGTGAGAGGGAGAAAAATCAGACAGACTATGCTGGGTGCCTCTCCAAACCCCTCTGGATAACACCAGTGGCAAGGAGGGGGAAACAATCGAGTCAGATCCATTTTGAACTTTATTCAGGTCACCTTATTATAAACGGGACGTTACAGATACAGAGCCCGCACAGCGGAAGGCAAAGAGAAGGAGACGGGGAGTCATAGATTAGAGCGATGTCGTCTGCGGCTTTTAGAAAGGGGCGACTGAATGACCTCCGGGAGGATGGCACCATTCAGAGGGAAGCAGAGCGGAGCCACTCAAGGACAGAGTCAGATGCAAGGGGCCAGGCACTTCAGACACAGTGGGGCTTAGGCACTCGAGGAATTTCAGAGGAGTTGGCTAGAAGCCGCAGACACAATAGGAGAAACTGATCTGGAAAGGAAGGAGGCTCCTCCCTCACTTCCAAACAGATTGCCAAGGGCCTGGTTCTCATTTCCGCTAAGCCCCCTTTGCCCTGCCAGAGCGGTGTAACGGGGCCTTAGCGGAAATGAGAACCTGGCCTGAAGCCTTGGTCTATAAAACCCTGAATGGATAGAAATTCCAAGCGTTTACCCTGTGTGTCTCAGCCAGAGATCACAGCACTTTCCAGAGGAGGGCAGTATCACCAGCTCCATTTTACAGATGGGGAAACCGAGGCACAAAGAAGGGAACTGACTTATCCAAGATCATCCAGTAGCAGAGCTGGGAACAGGACCAAGGTCTCCTGGGTGCTAGTCCATTGCCTGCTCCATGGCAGCTGGGGATCATGCTGCCTCAGAGCCTGCATGATGCTGTACAACACATACAATCCACAGTGATATAAAGCCAGAGCAACCCTGGTTTAGATAGTCAGGCACTAGGGCCTGGCTCCCCACTGTCCTGCACCTTGCATCATCATTTACACCTGTGCCAGGGGGAATGCAAGGCTCCTTTTTACACCTACTGTGCATTGACCTTCCAGGGTGTAATACCTACTCAAGGTGCAAGGCAGCAGGGAATCCACCCCAGGGCCCGCCCAGGCGCAGGACCCTTGCTGGAAAGGGTCCGACTTAGCCCAGGCCTAGCTGCATCTAGATCCGGTATCAGACGTCTTTCTGAGGTAAGCCGTTCCCCGTGAACAGTGACGGTAAACAAGCCAGACACAAGGCACGTTAAACATTCCCAGTGGAGGGGAGAACAGCGAGGAAATAGCCCCCCGCTTTGGGTTAGGGTCAGTGATCTGTCTTCATTTTGTACAGTGCTTCTATACCACAGGGCTCTAGAAATGCAGCAGACAGACAGATCCTCTCTAACTGAACTGGGGCTAGAGGCCTCTCCCGCCACTGCCTTCCGTTATGGAACAACGACGATTCCCTCTAAATGTGGTCGACTGTAGATTTCATCAAATGGATTGCACAGAACCCTGCAGCCGTAGCACTGCATGCTGGGAGCTCCTCCGCCTTGTAGCACTGAACTGGTTCAGGCCTGGCTGGGAGACCACCCAGGGAAAAGCCAGCTGCAGATTACCAGAACTACAGGATTTCTTAAAGCTCTTACGATAATGGTCGTAGAACATGGAAGTCATGATATTTGTTCTGGCAAGAGGAGAGGACTGAACTAAGAGCTTTCTGTCCCCTGGAGATTGCTTGTTTCGGGGGGCACCACCATGTTCCCCCACTCCCAAGAGAAAACTGTTCTGCGAGCAGGGGCAGGTGAAATTGTACCCAGGACGCCTGGACAGTTACACAAAAGCTTTACAGAGGCCAGCTGTCTGACTGCGTCGTCACGCTTTGCTGGTCTCCCACCGGGCCGGACATTGCTCTCCTAGAATAAGTGACGGCCACATAAACACCACCCTATACCAGAAACCTACTGACTGCTGTTCTTAACTACATGCCTCCAGCTTCCAGCCAGGACATGTCGCACGATCCATTGTCTACAGCCAAGCCCTCAGTCTTCTACAAATCCCTCCTCAAGAGCCCACGTCTCCTGTGAATCCTTCCTGCACTGTCTTCACTTGAACCATTGACCCCTATTTTGCCTTGGCTCTGTTAGGTTGGAAGCTTGGGGGCCGGGACCCAACCTTGTTCTGAACAAACCTCAGTCATCTGGGGTGTGACACCAAATAATAAGCAATAGAACAGCAACGGTTATCGATGGGGGACTGGTAAAGCTTACGAGTTAATTGGGGTGAATCTCAGAAGAGTAAGTCCGTTCTTCCAACCAGCTAGGGTGAAATCCCGGCCCCGCTGAAGTCAATGACAAAATCTCCCTAAGATACTTATATGGCCCCCGTTCCGATAGCATGTGAACATCCCCTGTGAAATAGCACAGGGTTATTATAACAGAGAGGTGAAGGACCATGTATTTAATGGTAGTTCAATGTTGCTCCACTCAGCGCTGCAAGGCCTATTTTCCAAAGTGACTTAGATACATAGGAGTCTAAATCCCTTTGACTTTCAATGAGATGTAGCCTCTAGGTCATTTAGGTGTTGCACTGCTGAATGGCGCAATGCCTAAATACCTTTAAACAGGCCCAAATGAGTTGCCTAAGATGAGCAAGGAAACCAGGGCAGGGAATTGAATGCAGCACACCCAAGTTGGCACCCTGACCACTGGGCCATCCTTCCCTCACAGTGGGGCTAGATTTCACCCAATGTCTTTACCATCTGTGTAAAGCCCGCCTATGGCATCATCTACCAATGTTACACTGTAGTAATCATCCCTGGGAAATAGCAAAGGACCAACCCTGTCCCGCTGAGGGTATTTCAGCCTTTCTCTCCCTAACGGGAACACATAAGCACTGAAGCAAGCGTCACAATTCAAGAGCAGTTCCATGAAAGTGACCCCCCCCCCGATTCAATCCAAGTCAGAGATGGGCGATCTCAGAGGAAGACGGCTCTGCTTTTCTCCAAACCTTCTTGTTTACCTGTCAAAGCCATGGATTCCCTAAAGTCATCTGATCATTCTGTTAAGACTTTGTTAGCATACACCTCGTTTTGGAATTTCATACACAGAGCTGCCTATTGGACACAAAGGTGGGTAATTGGTTAACTGTATATTTTAAATGAATGAGATCTACCAAAGAAGCCAAGTTGGAGCAAGATTGGTTCAGCCGCTTTTGAGTTGCCAGCACACAAAATGTTTGATCAGAACAAGTGAGGAAGGATGAAGGGTTTTTTATTTATGCTGGGTTTGAGCAAAAGTTTTGCAAAAAAAAAAAAAAATTGCAACCTCTCCTCCCGCCCCCGCAACAAAAATCTCCTGGTTGAGACAAAGCATAGAAAATATCAGCCCCAAAACAATTTGAGAACCTTAGAAGCAACTGAGAATGTGTATTGGGGGGCAGAGAGCGCAGGGATGCAGAATGGAAGCTGGAATTCAGCTGTAACTAGAGATTGAGCTACTCGTGTGGCAGGCACCTCGACTCTCATCAAATATTTATTGCAGATGATCTTGCCTTTCGCTGTGTTTGCACAACTGTTTAGTCAATGGAAAGTAGGCTTTGTTTGATCCACAAAGACTGAGAAATATTTGACACGAGAAAGATTAATAAAATAATCCCGCTGGCTCCCTGTCAATCCGAGTCCCAGGCCTCTGATCTAGGAGCGCTTCTGAGTCAGAGAACGGAACAGGATTTGATAAAACTCCTGGGCTGCTCAGACCACACAGAATTTACAGGCTTCCTGTGTGCTTCAGGTGATTATTCAGGGATCCCAAAGAGCACCACTCAGGTCACAGAGTTTAAGGCCAGAAAGGGGCCCCCCAGATCAGCTAGTTGGACTTTTGCCTTGGGCTGAACCCAAAATTCCAAAGAAGGCTCAGGAAACCTGGGGGTGCCTGGCAGGATACTCAGGAGCCTGCAGAGATGAGCCAAAAATTCAGGAGACTCCTGGAGAGTCCATAGGCCGGGTCCTCAGCTAGTATAAATCGACATCGCTCCGTTGCGGTCAGTGGTGAGGATCCTGCCTTGTCATGTTCAGTCCCCTGATCAAAGGAAGAATGAAATGAAACTGTGCCTCTGCTAACCTGTAACTTTTCCAAAGTGTTTGAAAGTTTACGGAATAGCAACAAGAGAAAGTATAGGGTGAAAGGACCCACAAACCTGGACATTGCTCGTTTTGTGGCCCTCGGTGGGGGAAAAAGGGGCAGGGTGTGGACTGGAGCGGGGGACTCCCTGGGATCCAGCAACTTGCTTGAATAGAACCGCAGGATCTCAAGGGAACCCCTGGAATGAAGTTAACGCCTGATTGAGTCACAAAGCCAGAGTTTAACCGGCTGGATCCGCTCCTGCAGGAGGAATCTGGTGAGGAGTTAAAAGGACCACGCAGGCGGGACACAGCACAGCTCTGGGCTGTGCTGTATCAACTGGCTTGGAGCCAGGCTTCCTATCTGCTGAGTTCCATTTTTGAGTCATTATGAAAATATCCCATCCTGGGCTATGCAAAGCAGGAACAGCGCTCCCCCTTCGCTCCTGGGGCTCAGCAGGCGGAGAGGCAGATTGGAGATTAGCACGGCTCACTTGGGAAAGGCACAATTAATTGGGTTTGGGGGCGTTTTGTTTGGTTTTGAAGAGGCAAAGCAGAAAGGTTGGGTAGGCGGAGTGCAAGGGGCTGCTTCTGAGACACAGGCCCAGCCTATTCAGACACCCTCTGACCCACCAAAAGAAGGGGGAGCTGCACGCCGTCCAGAAAACACCGGGATTGCTGGTGGGAGCTGCCAAACTGACCCATCCTAAGGGGATTAGGGAAGTTAGTGGTGGAGTGAGGCACAGAGCCACTGTGAACATTATGCAAGATCCAGCGTTCCGCGTGGTCAACGGAATGACCATCCCCTTGGTCGAGACCTCGATCTTATCGGTCCCTGTGCGATGGGTGACGTGCTCAATGGCAGGCGCCAGCCGTGGTGAAAGTGAGGGCAGGGGCTGGGCACAGTCCTCTGCACGGAGGGGGAGTGGCAAGGCCCCTGCACACCCATGTGCAAGGGCACAGGGTGCAGGATGTGGGCAGAGAATGGGCACGTCTAGGAGATGTGGGCAGATGATTTTCAGCATGCAAACCAGGGATTCGAGACAGTACTCCCCCCCTCTTAGATCTCAGGCCTGCTACCAGGCAGGGGCGTCTTGCAGCCTGCTGAGTCATGTGAGAATGGCACTGCCTCTCTTGTTCAGCATTTTGAGGGTCAGCTCCCCGGCAGGTGTGCAAACACAAGCCACACACAGGCTGACCCCCTTATCTTATCCCTTGGGGGATATTAAACTCCTAGGATTAGCGAGTGTTTGTACTTCGCTTTGAAAAGATAAAGCCCTATGCAAGAGCTCAGCATTATTAATTCGCGTTGTTCACCGTAGTCATTCCCAACCCTGACATCCACTAGTGATTGTCAAAGGACGGGATAAACATTTGCCAGTTTAGATGCTCCTTGAATCCAGCGGAACCTTTTTGGCCTGTGATTTGGGTCCGGGAATTGCACGAGAACGAGATTTCTCCAGAGATTTACAGTGGCTGGTATTTAAGGGGAGGAGGTACCCCTCTTCTATTGAAAGCCAATGGGATTGGAGTGCCTAAATCCCATAGGTCTCCTGGAAATCCCAGCCAGTTAAATTATTTGTTGTATTTATTGATCGTTGACTGCTTCTGGCTGCCTCTCACAATTCAGAGCTGGCGAAGGAACAGAAAAGTAATTTTGAGAAAATGTTCAAAGTTGTTTCCATATTGCAAAGTTTGAAACAGAACAATTCTCTCCCACCCCTCCTCAAAAAATTGTGACTTTTTGGAGGAGGGGGGAGGATTTTAAATTTTTAATTCTTTCCCCGCCCCAGTCCACACCTCACCCCCACTGAGGGCCACAAAAAGCAGTGTCCAGGTTTGTGGGTCCTTTCACCCTATATTTTCTCTTGCTGCTATTCTGTAACCTTTCAAACACTTTGGAAAAGTTACCGGTTAGCAGAGGCACAGTTTCATTTCATTCTTCCTTTGATCATATCTTTTTCCATTCGTGAATGCTCCAGAAAACAAGCTGCATTTTTCTCCCGCTTAGTCACAAAATAGTTTCTGGAAAGAATTCTTGGTCTGCCTTGCTCATCTGCATGCAGTGCCGTGTAAGAAGTTCAGGCTGTTTTGATTGGCTACTTTAGTCACATGGTACTTTTCTATTCCTCAGTTGGGTTAGTGTAACTCTTAGAATGATGGTTCCAATGTAAATACTAGAGAATATAATTTTCTTGCAGTGGATCTCCTGGTACTGAACCACCAAGTTCTCTCTTACCCATTGTACAAAACGGAGACCAGAGACATCGCAGTCATTCCTTTAGCAGGACCATTGCTACCTTAACCCCGTCCTCCAGCCAATTCATTCCTCCTAACGGCATTGTTGTTCCATTCAGTATTTAGTGGCAGGAGGGTTCATGGAACCCAGGAGCCCCAACCACCCTACTCTAACCACTAGACCCCACATACCCCTCCCATATCCAGGAATAGAACCCAGGAGTTCCAACTCCCACTCTCCCATATACATGCTTCATACTCAGAGTAAGAGACAATCTTTGCCCCCAGAAGCAGATGAAGCGAGCATTTATACCCCCATTTTGCAGATGGGACAACAGAGGGAGACAATGTTGTCTAGGGTGACCAGACAGCAAATGTGAAAAATCGGCATGGGGTGGGGGTGGGGGTAATAGGAGCCTATATAAGAAAAAGACCCAAAAATTAGAACTGTCTCCATAAAATCGGGACATCTGGTCACCCTAATGTTGTCTGAGGTCACATAAGTCCTTGACAGAGCCAGAAATTGAGGCCAGGCTCCAGACTGAACGACAAGGCCATCCTTCCTCATTTCACAGTCTGCGCCTTCTCTTGTTCACAGCAGGCCAGATAGAGCCAGGCCGAGGCTGAGCCCGGACCTGTTCCCTCAGCAAGTTGGCTATTTCTCGCCCTTTTTGCTGGGTTAACATTGCACCAACCCATTGCCGGATTCATGCTCCAGGGGTTCATCTAAACATGATTAAACAACCATTAGCCCACTCGCTAGGAAAATGGAGATTTACAGACTCCCAGACCTCCATTTAAATGCAAATGTGACGTTTTAGCCTGGAACCATGGAAATGAAGCGCTTTAAAGACACAGTGGCACCAGCACCGGCTCCACTTCACTGAGGCGACCTCAGAGATGGAGTTTAATCTCGCCATCTAAGTACCGAAGTGATGTGACAGACAGATCCGCTGGGGAGGCTGGGCTGCCAGAGGAGGACTGATGAGTTGGTTGGTGCAAAGCTCTATATCTGGGTCTCAAATCCACCCCCTTTGCCGATGGAGATGTGTGTCTGTGAAAGGGAACTTTCTCCATGATGTAACCTGTGGGGTTGGGCTTGGAAGTCCGTTGCTGTGAATGGGAGGTATGTAAAGCCACACGACGGGCACGCTGACCCACCCTGGCACTGCATGCCTGGAAACGTTCAGAAGATGACAAAGGATGTGCCAAGGTTCGGTGCTGAAGGCAGCGAGGCCACCTGCTTTTATGCAGTTCTGGATGCCAGCTGGGAGGGGGATTCTTTTCTCCGGCAGGGTTTGCAAGCTACTGCCATTGAAAGGGCAGCGGAGGATGTGCTGAGCATCTGACCAGGAATCCAATTGTCACATGGCAATTTCCATGCAAGGCTCCTGTAAATACATGGGCCAGTCCTGTTCTCTTTCATCCACAGGGCAGGGAGAGACACGCTTGGTTTCTCACCTCGAAGCCTGTTCCACCCCAGCCCGGGTCTCACTAACCAAAGCCAAGATTTCTTAAAAGCGGTTTCCTTCCCCCCAAATTGGCACGCTCGGTGCCCCCAGCCAGCTGAGGGTGTGGCATGCCAGCCGTGGCATATGCTCTTGGCTCGAGACTGGCAATCTAAAGCTATTCATAGCTAGGCATCTCTATGCACTCGCAGGCAATACCAACTGCTGATTGCAATCAAGCCTGGAAAATGCCCCCCTCTTAGCAAAGGGAGATGCCAATTTAGAAGGTGGCTTTTGGATATTGGCCTACAGTTAATTCCAAGAACTGCTCCCTTACATCAGCTTCCTTTCTTCTGCGAGGCCTCCTGAGATACAGGCCAGCTGCACTCCCCACACCCACAAGGAAGGGATAAGCCCGTGGTTTGGTTCAGCCACAGCCACAGAACAGGCCACTCTGGAGCCTGCCCCGCATCAGCCTCGCTCCCCCGGGCTCTCCACCCCGGCCCTGCCTGCTCATGGAAACAGCACCAGTTTAGCTGAGCGGGTGCTGACTGGAAGTGCAGACCAGGGCACAGCACGTCCCCAGCCTCCCTTAGTGGAATGAATGTAATTGCTAACAGCTGGCCAAGCCCTGCCCCAGGAAATCCTGCACTCAAGGTAAGCAACTGTTCTCCTTCCTCTAAGCAGAGGGAGAGGGTTAACCCCTTCCTTGCTAACCTCTGTTCAGTATCTCTAGCGCCTAGCTCAGGTGTGGCTGGTGGCACTCGATATCACGCATCTTGCTATCTGCCATTGTGTGCATCTAGGATACGTGTGACACCCACTGTCCAGCCAGGCAGCAAACAGCTGATTTGCCTGTCCCGGTGAGGCAGAATGATCCCTGAAGAAGTCCAAGTGATCACATGGCCTGATCTTCCGCGCCCAACATCTTCATTCCCTGGCAAACCGAATTAAGGAGAGCATCAGAGTCCAGCGGGACTCGGGAGGGTGAACCTCTGGCCTGCCACAGGACGGTGGGGCCTGGATTTCTTTCCCTCTGCACCTTGACTTGGACCCTGGGAGCCGTAACCCTGACTTGAGTCGCCTGGCATGCTTTGGCGTCCCTGTGAAAGGAATTCAGGGAGGAACGGGAAAAGAAAGGGAGACCAAAAAAAGAGTGAGCGCACAAGAAAGAAAGATATAGGAAGGGAGAGACAGATGCGCTAGCTGCAAATCATAAATCAATTTCCCAACCACCATCCCTGCCTCTCCCCTCCCATCCAACTTTTGGTGGGTAATTACAAAGGACATCAATTAAAGCACCAGGGCTCCCCCCTCCCCTTTGTTTGAAGACCTGGTGGTGAATAATGCAGGAAGCTGCTCAGATTGTTCCATTATTGATGAGAGATGACAGATCCTCCGCTGACAATCTGCCTAAGAGATATGATTAGCTTGTAAAAAATTAATCGCGGCTCTCCGGGAGGACGCGGGATGAAAACCCCGAGGAGCAGCGTTATCAATGTTCCCTCATTTCAGGGGACTTTGAAAAGGCTGTAGAGAAACTTGGAGGAGACCGTTACGTTCAATTAGCAGCTCAAGCGCTGAAATGTCCCTGCCCTTAGGAGACGGAGGGGTGCAGGACACCCGCCGAGGCACCGATCCGGAGAAGGACAAGCCTGGGGCAAATGGATCCTCTCCCCAGAAACCGCCTTGCAGGGGAAGCAGCATCATCCCCCCCAACCCTTCTTTGTCGCTTGCAGCTCAGTTCCGAGTGCTCCCAGCTCTCACAAGCGATGGGCGGGGAGGAGAACGGTCACACACCCGGAGGCAAAACCTGCCTGACATCAGACGTTGGGATCTGCCTAACAGGGCCTGCCCGAGGGGACCAGTCACCTGCAGTGCTGCTTGATTCGCACGGCCCATGGGACAGATCCAGCCAATAGGTGCCCGCAGGGCCCAAGGAGACGGCCATTCCCACTAGACGCTAGGGAGCGCCATATGGAGTGAGGCACCCAACTCCCATTGACTTTCCAGTGGGGCCTGGGTGCCTAATTCCCTTAAGCCCTTCCAAGAATCTCACCCGTCACTCTTTAGCTCCCATGCAGCACGCTGGGGTCCAGCGTTCTCCAGCCTGCTGCAACCGATTCCCTTCATGGGCCCATCTGTAGCTCAGCCTGCCTTTACTCCGCCCCCAGGTCTCCTTCTTCACGGGAAAGATAGTCCCACCCCAGAACCCACAGATATTAGAGCGAGGGCGGGCCTTGGCACAGCCCTGAGCAAGGGGCAGTGGGTAAGCTCCACTACGCCAATGATCAGCCCAGGAAGTGCTGAGCCATAGAGACAGGCCTCTCACTCGCATCCCACCCAGCCCTGGCATCCTCCTAGGGAGCCATCATTGTCCGCTGGCCTATCCCAGCAGGAAGGTACCACCCCCCCACACACATCTCCCTTCATGCTGCATGGCTCAGCTACCCTGCTCTGTGAGTGGAGGCCATGGGGCCAAGTTTCCGCCTATTCCCCGCCCACCTCTTGCTCCCGGGAGGGAGGACGCTGCAAACAGCCTGGCCTTGGCCTGGCCAGGGTCCAACGTAAGGGGCATTCTGACTCCCACTTGCCCCTTTGCACAGGGTGGCGTTCAAATCACCGCCCAGCCCTTTGTTTTATCCCACTCCTGCCGGTTACACTTGCACTGACCCGGAACAAGAATCCCCTCTCCTTGCTTTTGATTAAAGTCTCGCAAGTCCTTATAGACCATCAGACCATCCACAGTGTGACCTTTAGAGTAGATATTTAATTTTATATTCTTTTCTTGGAATCCTCAAACTCTTCCCAATCCTCTCTGGCTCATCTCCCCCCCCCCCCACACACACACAGAAAAATCACTTCCCCTACCATTGAAATGCAGCCAGGTCTGGGGTAGGATGCAGCAGCTGTCTACCAGCTCACAGAAACATCAGGCAACAGTTTAGAGTAAGAAGAAGGGAAGAGATCCTTTCTGTTTAGGTCATGTTGTCTGCACTTGCTTTGCTGGATTCTCTCCAGTTCAGCGATATGTTTTATTTACGTTACAGCAGCTCATACTTGAGATGTGGGCTCAACACAGCAAGGGGGGAAAAAGTCTCCTCTTTCTCTATTGTGCATCCAAAACATACAATAGCTAGGACAGCAGGTGTGCTCTGACCACGGCTTATCAGAGTCCCACTCTTGCCTTGTGTGCTCCCCACTCTCTGTCTGCTGGAGCCACCTGTTGTCTCTTGCATTATGCATAGCTAATAAGCTCTTTGTGGCCAGAAAACCTCTTTTTGCTATATGGATGTACAGCACCTAGCACAATGGGACTCCAGTCCCCGATTGGTACCTCTACCGCAACGCCAACAATACATAATCGGCTCACCTCAACTCTCTTTG
The DNA here is from genome assembly GCF_020497125.1 of Mauremys mutica. NCBI lineage: Eukaryota > Metazoa > Chordata > Testudines > Geoemydidae > Mauremys > Mauremys mutica. Next base: position 15,558,763 of record NC_059092.1, on the reverse strand, counting down.
GAGTCACTGGAAGTCTTTCCGGGAGCTGGATTGAGCCCATGGAGAGATTGCTCTTGAATTATGACTTCCCTTAGGGTTTGCCAGAGATCATATATTGTACCCACTGTCTTTCACCCACCTGACCCTTCCTAGTCACATAAAATGCACACAGAAAGAGGACATGAATAACCACTCTAATCCTTGGCATATACCCAGATAGTAATTCCAAGGTGGTCAGATCTTTTGGAACATGGTTCTCCATCCTCCTCCCCGCCCACCTCTTTCACTGGTGCAGGTGGAGTGACGTCACTCAAGGACATGTGGCGGAACTGCAGCAGCATGCTAAAAGGATTAGCGGTTCTCCTAACAGGCTCAGTTGTTTCTCCATAGCATAGTCTTCAACCCAACCAAAGCCAGGCAGGGGATTCTGGGAATGATGCCAGTCTTTGAATATGGAATTGGAAATGCCCATCCAGTGAAGAGAGGATACTGAGATTCTCTAGTGTGCGGAATGCACAAGTCACCTCAAAATATTCAGGGATGAGACAAAAGGAAGTATGTCTTCACACGACGCACAGTCAACACGTGGAACTCTTTGCCAGAGGATGTTGTGAAGGCCAAGAATACAACAGGGTTCAAAAAAAAGAACTAGATACTAATCGATGGACCTATCCTCCATGAATGTATTAGCCAGGATGGGCAGGGACGGTGTCCCTAGCCTCTGTTTGCCAGAAGCTGGGAATGGGCAACAGGGGATGGATCACTTGATGAGTCCTGTTCTGTTCGTTCCCTCTGGGGCACTTGGCATTGGCCACTATCAGAAGACAGGACATTGGGCTAGATGGACCTTTGGTCTGACCCAGTATGGCCGTTCTTATGTTTCATGGTTGTTATATTCATCATCCTGCCATTACGTCTTCTCCTGCTGGGAGATGGCCTCTTCTTGCTGCATCCAGTTCTCCTACGGACCATCCCATTCACCAGTTTCCATTAAATCTCTCTCTCCATCATTCCCCTCTGTTTTGCAGTGTGACTGCCTTTCCCAAGAGCTCCATTCTGCAGGCTCTCTGTTCCCTCTTGTGTTGTCTCTTCTTCATATATGGTCTGCTGATCCCTGCTTCCTTCATGCCATTTTCTGAAGGACATTAGAACTTCTTTCTTTTTTTTCTGGGCCATACCTTAGATTGGTGTAAATCTCCATAGCCTCAGTGGAGCTCCAAATTGTGATGTTTCATGGCATACCCACAAAGGATTTAAGTAACAACATCCAATAATCAGTTGGAAGGTTGCAACACTACTTTTATTCTTAGAATCCAGAATTATTACACACAATAATCAAAACCAAAGAGAAACAAAACAGGCTGCTCCCTTGTTCTAAGATGGTTCTTTCCAGACTGACTTTGATTGTGTTTCACACTTCCTCCAAAGCCCCTTAGCCTGCAACAGGACCAGGAACCCGCACCCTGCCACACATACCCACACACTCCTAAAGCAATAGCTTGCAATCCCAACATGTTTAATATACTACACAAATATGACTTCAATGGAGCTACACTAATTTATGCCAGTTGTTCCTATACCAATCTACATCAATTAAACACCTGGTTCTCTGTCTCATTCTTAACACCTGCAGGTGAATCTGATGCCCATAAAAGGGAGGAAGTGGCAGCCCCAGAGACAACAAAGTCTATTGGGCTGGGTATTGAGCTGGAAGCTGTTAACTCCCAAGGCCTAACCCCAGCTCTGCCACTGACTCGCTGGATAGCCTTGGGCAAGTCGCTACCACTCTGTCCCAGTTTCCCGAGCTGTAAAAATCACTGGAGATGGCCCCAAATGGTGCAGTTCAGATCTGGATGCAAAGCCAAGTGGAGGAGAGTCAGTGCCAGGGGCGTCTCTACTAGCATATACAATAATAAGAGTTATTGGCCTATTTTGCAGGGGGTGAGGCGCACACAAGTTTTGAAGAGAGCTTTGCACGATACGAAGCCCATAAATATTGTAATCACGGTGCAGCTTCCCTCCCGTTACCGACTGAGTGACCCTGGAAGACTCGTGTACTCCTCAAGCTGGGCTTTGCTGTCTGCTGCTCACTGAGTGCCCCTCTCAAGGGAAGGGGGCTGCTTCCTTATACTGCTGCTCTTAGAAGCCCCAGAATACCCTACGTCCCCCTGACCCCTCCCCGGTGCAGCCGTCAGGCTTAACACCACACCGAGGCTTTTGGAGAACCCCTGTTCACGCAGGGGTGAAGGCCGAGATCCTTAATTAGTTTTCACGCTCACTGAGAGTTTGCCTGATTACGGGCAGTAAAAACTGTGTAAGAAATCCAGGGCCTGGGCCACAGGCAGGAAAAGGACAAGCCACAAGTATCTACTAACGTTGAGTGGCTTGGTGTTTGGGTCCCTGATCTGACACACACGAGGCCTGATTTTCCAAGGTGCTGAGCATCCGTTGATTGACCCCCCTGGAGCTATGGGTGCTCAGGGTGGAAATCAGCCCCCCCGAGAACTGAGCCACTCAAACTCAGTGGAGACTTTTGCAATTGCCGGCTTTAGCGCCTTGGGGAAGGCTTGGTCTCACCTCAGTCCTGACCTGCTGCAGCACCTCTGCTATTCCGGTCCTGAGCCCCAGGGTAGCTCAGCTGATGCACCTCAATCCTTCCCAGCAACATTCTCTGCTGTTCTGCGCCTCCCCCGCATCTCAGCTCTGCCAATGCCCCTCGCTCCTGTTGTACAAGAGCTAATCGGCTTGTTCTGAATTGTACCAAGCAGTGCTGTGATTCTGTGATAGGGGCCTTTGTTCTCTGGTTCTCGTGCTTTTCTTTCTCTCTCCACCATGTAATTACCAAGCACAGTTAATGCCTGACTGAGTTCATGGGGCCGCTAACAATTTTATGCATAATTCATGGTTCTCGAATCACGAGAGCTCGGAGCCTTCTATTCAGGTCTGCGTGTAGATTAAAAAACATGATCGCAACCAGGGGTTGTGTCTGCCAACTGGTGGCCAGGCCCTCCAGGCCGGCAGCCAATTAGCAGAGTCCCAAAACATGTGTCTGGACTTGATGTGTGTGCAAACATGACACTGACCACAGCCCAGACTCAGAGCAGGACCCCCCCCCCCCCTCGTGCTCTGAAGCCAGCAAAGCTCCTCATTAAGCAAGTCTCCTGTCTGTCAGGAGCTGCTTTAGAGACGGGTCTGAGCAGCTGAGGGAGTTTGGATCCAGTGGCTGGCTGTGAATCCACCTCCTAGGGATGGACTTGAGGATCCAGATCTGAACGGGGACCAAATTGTTCCCACCTCAGCTCATCCCCAACTGTTTTCACCTGGAATTCCTTTTCACGTACATCATCTGTACAGTCTTCATGCCACCACCAGCCATGCCACCTCTCCTTCTTAGACCAGCCCCCTGCCCTTCCCAGAGGCCCGAAAACCCAGGCCTTCCTTGTAACACTTTTCCTGCATGGAGCCTTTCAGTCACGGTCTCGGCTGGCTCCTCACACATCCTCCAAATCAGCTCATGCTTGTGCCCCATGTTTTCTCGTGTCTGATTTAGAAATGGGCACGAGTCAGCATTTAGATCTAGGTTCATAGCCCTCCTGCCCTCCACACAGGTATTGGTGGTCCCACCCATTACATTGCTAAGGGCCCTCTGAAAAGTTTAGATCAGGATGGGAGAGTCTTATATGACCTCACTAGTGTAGTATATGAGCACCTCCTAATCTTTAACTCATTTATCCTCACCACACCCCTGTCAGGTACGGAAGCACTGTTTTGCCCATGGGGAACCAAAGCAGGGAGAGAGAGACTAAGTGACTTGCTAAAGGTCATATAGGAAGTCTGTGGCACAGCAGACAATTAAATCTGGGTTTTCCAAGTCCTAGGTTAGCATCCTAACCATGGGACCATCCACTCGTCCTCTCTCTTGAATTCTCTTTGTGATGTTGCCACAGAAGCACTGTGTGACGACCTCAGGCAAGTCTGTCATCTCTCCCTCACTTTGCCACCTGTAGAATGGGGGTAAGGATTCTTCCCCTCCTTTGCAATGTGCTTTGAGATCCACAGAGGGGAAGTGCTAAATATCAAGACTATCCAAGATGGCATCCAGCAGTATCAGAGTCTTTATCTGCTGACTTCCAACAATGGTCCTCCATCTGCAATCCTGTCCTTAGGAGGGCTAGCCTTCTCCAGAGGCACACAGAAGCCCAGTTTTGGGGAAGGGAAGTCATTGAAAAGGAAAAATTGAAGACGTGATTTTAAAAAAAAATCTCCATTTTCACGGCTGAGCTACCGCCGTCCTCTCCCACTGCTTTGCATCTCCTCACACGCACCTTCCTCAGAGAGCTGCTATCTTCTCAGCAGCGACTTCCCCAGCAGTTCACGTCATCCAAGCCCGTCATCAACACTAGCCAGTGTTTCTCAATCTCTTCTTCGCTTCCTGGAACGCTTGTCAGCAAAAGCCTGGCTAATCCCATCCAGCACTTCAAAGCCACGGCCCCACACATCAAGAGACTCAATATGTGCTCCCATGAAAAGCAGCTCTCAAGCCTTTGATGTCACCCACTCTTTCAAGCTGAAGCACAGCCTGGCCTTCTAATGCAAAAAAAGAGACTTCTTCCACCTTAGCTGGAAGGGTTTCTTTTCTCCTTGCATGGTGAACTTAGCCCTTCTTTTACTTCAATAGCGGAAGACCTGCTCTCTTACAGATGTAGGCTGGGTAGGTGACAGAATGCTAGATGGCCGAGTAAGAGCTAAGGCAGGAGCTCAGAAGAGATTACAGAGGATTCCGAGGAGTCTTGCTGCTGATAAGGAGACCGACTTGGCCGCTTCAAAGACAGGAGCCATTCTTTCTATTAGGGAGGTTGTGTTATTCTCTTGTGTTGCGCGGCCCAATGACTTTCCTGGCCCTGAACTTTTGCAAGATGGCGGGACCCGTTCAGCCTTTCCCCTCCCAGCGTGTAAATGGGAGTTGTGTCGAAGAGCACACGGCACCTTGGAAAAGGCCCCGTCGCATCTATGCACTGCAACTATTTAACACAGCAAGAGTCACCCGCTTTGTGACGTTCTGGCATTTTTGCTGCCAGGCCCAAATGACAGGGGGAAGAGGTTGACCAGATGTCCCGATTTTATAGGGGCAGTGCCAATTTTGGGGGCTTTTTCTTATATAGGCTCCTATTTCCCCCCCCACTCCCTGTCCTGATTTTTCACACTTGCTGTCTGGTCACCCTAAGGGGGAAGCACGGAAAAAGCATGAAAATTTAAACTAGAGAGGAGGGGAACATTATGGAGAGAGAACTGAAAGGCTCAACGTGGCGTTGGGCACCCAGCATGCATTGGCTTTCTTTGGGATTTAACCCTTTGTGCCTTCGAATAACTCCCCACTCCTCGCATTTGAACCTCTTCACGGTACGGATGAAGAGTTGGGTTTTTGGAGACATTGAGAAGCTCAGGGGGACATACTGTGGCCATTAAGAGAGCCCAAGTTTCAGATCTTGTTGCCTAGGTGCCCATTTTCATAATTGGATGGCCAAACTGGGAGCCTAACACAGATGTTTTGGGCTTCTCGATACTGATTTGGGTGCTATTGTTTGATAGCTGAGCCCTGCAGCATTTAAATTCAAGCACCTCCGTGGTTGCTTGGCAGGAAATAGGGTGTGTGAGAGAGAAATAGAAACTAGATTTGTCAAGCTTCAGGAAAAGCAATGGAACGCCTATAAGGCATCCACAATAGGGGAACCTCAAACAGTTTGATTCTGCTAAATACCCCCAAAGTTTGGATGCGTCTCCAAACCTTAGCAGAATTACCCTGGCGCTGGCAAAGACAGGCTGGAAATCTCTTGAGTACAGGAGTTTTCACAAGATCTTGAGTATTTCCTCTTCCCAGTAGAGCTGAATTTACCATGAAAACAGATTTTCTTGGGAGAGCTTGGCTCCCTCTTCCGCACCACCTCCAGAGTCAGCACGAGTGGAAAATTACGGGGAGAAAGCAAGGCCAACTTCTTCAAACCTCCGGAAACTTTCAGTCCTTTCTAGCTGAGCCTTCGGGGGTCACTTCTCTGCAGCCATAAAGACTAGAAACGTTCTCCTTTAAACAAAAGCGGAACTTCTGAGGCAAGTAACCGACTCTAGCAGCGCGGGCTTTAAGAAAAATACCAAATATGAGTCAGACTCCCGTTAAAATGGTGAGATTCAGCTACACTCTCATTCATCTCTGGGCTTTATTACACAGGAGATAAAAACGCACAGGTGTTTAGACACAGCTAGGTTAACTGATTCCCAGGTGCTTGCTTCCTTATTTACAAGCCGCAGTGCTGAGAGTGAATTGCTGGTGGCAGTGTGTATAATGTTCTCCTGGGGATCTTTGCATTTTTTTTTTCATATAACCAGCTACCGCCCAGGAAGCCAAGAGATACTTGGACGGCGTTGTGTGCAATTCCTGGCTTTATTTTTCCTTTTAATACAGAAAAACTCCGGTTATGGTTCAAGGAAAATGCTGAGATTTCCCTGAGAGTTCGGGGGAAGATCTCAAGCTACCTTGTTTCCAGAAACACAAGGGTACAAAGGGATCAGGACCGAGGTTGATTGTTATGCTACAGTTTTATTTCTTATGGCTCCTGATTAGCTGAAAAGCCATGTAATCAGCAGTTTAGTGATTATAGAACTATGCTGGAAACAAACTGAAAAGCAGGAACAGAAGCTGAGCAGGCATATGGAAGGTAGAGTCATTATGTTCTGGAGCAGGGAGTTATGCACCATGGAGTCCTGATCCTTTGATCGGGCCCTGGAGGTGCTACCACGATGCAAACCGCAAATGGTAATAAGGACAGTGCTGTTCTGAAGACACATCTAGCACAAATACCTGCAAGATTTCATTCCGTTACAGGCAACTTATTACCAGAAACGGAGAGACCTGATTGACTAAGCATTGACACTGGTGGATGGAGGAGGTGGGCTGTGCTAAGGGTTGGTCTTGTAGCTAAACTGGATTGGGACTTGGCAGCCCAAGGTTCAGTTCCTGGCTCTGACCCTGGGCAAAATCACAACTTGCACATGTAAAGGGTTGTAAGTCACAGTGCACCAGCGACAGCAGGCTCTGTGAAGTCATTATACGTATTTTAAAGGCTGGGCTCCTTCAACATTTACATCCAGGCTGAAGACCTTACCGAACACTGAGTGATGGGCAAACCTCAAGAGGTTCAGGTCAGGGAAGTCCCCAAAATCTTGGGCACTCATATGACCCTTATCAGAGCTCTTCAAACCAGGGAAGGGCCAAGAGACAGATCAGGGGTTGGATCCCCAAGCCCTCCCCCCTTGAAGGTGTGGTGGACAGAAGGCAGCCAGATCCCAGGTGGGATTGGGTTCGGGTCCATCTCGACAGCCCATCTCATGACTCTGCAGAAGTAGCCTGGCTATCTCACTGGCGCAGGCTCCCTGATGAAATTTTCATGTTTCAGGATGGCAGCCTCTCTTGAGAGAGAGTTTGACTCATCCCACCAGCCAGAGCCTAGAGGTGCATAATACCCCACAATTCCACCTATTTTCTGTTCCCCCCTTCTAGGGAATAGGTTGTGACTGAATTTGCCTGTGGGTCGCTCACAACCAGCAAAACATAGAATCATAGAAGATCAGGGTTGGAAGGGACCTCAGGAGGTATCTAGTCCAACCCCCTGCTCAAAGCAGGACCAATCCTCAGCTATATCATCCCAGTCTGCATTCCTGCTCTCCTTCTCCAAGCCATGAAGAGCAGCCAGGAGAGCCATCTATCTGTGCAGCACTGAAATCTCTACAGGAAGCTTCCAGCTCCTGCGGGGCACAAGAATTGTTCATTTGCTGTAATCTCAGACTCTGCGCAGCAGCTATAAAACCAGGTTTCAATGAGCTGCGGGTAAACACGTAACCTGGCTCAGGTTCCCAGGAGGAGCTGGAGCACAATTCGGCGTGCAGTTTTATGTAACCCTATTCCGCTAAGCGTCAGAGCTGTGCTGAGAACACAGCCCATGGGTACTGTACATGCAACAGGCTTAGTGAGGTCAAACTCATCAACTCAGGAAAGCCATTAGTCAAATATAACAGGTGGGAGTGAGACAGACCCAAGCCATGGCCAGGCGCCAGAACCAGGGTTTTCACCTATAGTCCCGGGCCCTCACACCAGGTCGTCAGTCGTGCTCTGAGCCCAGTAGCCCTGCTGGTCCCTTGTGTCTGGGGTCTTCCAGCTAGTTGTCTCACTGCGGCTGTTGGGGAACTCCAGCCCTCCCTTTCTACCCTGGCTTCCAGCCCAGAGATCATTGTGGCAAGTGGTTAAGGTCTATGGGGTCAGACCTCTTGCTTCTTCCCTGGGCTACATCCCACTGTGTGTTCACCTTCTCAGGTGGCATCTGCCCTGGGGTCACACCCCTAGCCTCAGTCCTCAACGTCACAAAGGAAAAGAAACGGATAGAAATAAAGAGCTTCTCTGTCCTATCTGGATCCTCCAGCCATTCTGCACTCACAGGCAGCCGCAGGCAGTTTGGGTCTCTGCTGTGCTACTCTCTGGGAGCTGAGGATGAAAGGGTCCATCCCTCTCCCCCGGCTGGGCCCTTCTGAGCGGAGCATCTCCCTTTTTAAGGCTTCTCCTCCAAGATTGGCATGGTCCATGGGAGTGACTGGGTGGAGCTGCCTGCGCCCAGACCTGCTCCTTAACCCGTCCTCGCCCAGTGCAGGGATTGTATGTCCCATCACGTCTTGCCTACCGACACAGTAGCACAGCTGTGAGACCTGCGTCCAGCAACTGCAAGCCCAGGTTTACAATGCTGTGTAGGCAGACCCCCGAGGCACAAAGTGACTTGCCCAAAGTCACTCAACAGGCCCGTGGCAGAGCTAGAAATTGAGGCCAGGTCTCCTGAGTCCCAGTCTAGTGCTCTAGCCACTAGGCTGCACTGCCTCCAGTCCCAGCTGGTGAGCTGAGTTCTCTAGGGAGATGTTCAGAGTCGGTCTATATCCTGATAGCTGGTGGCATCCAGATGTAACGCTTCACCTGGCAGGTCTTGTTGTGTGTTTGGGTCCCCACCTGCTGAAGCTGTTGATTTGCAATTAACGCAGCAGAGCAGAATGACTAATGGCGCCGGTGGAGTTCCCCACACCGCACCCCATTGTTTTTGTGTCCTTTGCATATTTGACGTTTGTCCCCTCTGACTCGGAGCAGCGGGCTGGCTCCCAGGCGCTCGCTCATTAGACAAAGACAGTGACAAAGGAATGGTGGAGTCTCTCCAGCCACACACCTCGCCTCCCACACTCGTCACACACTGAACCAGTCCACCGCAGAGGCACATCACATACACAAATACCTGCTCCAGCACAGCCTCCACCATCTACACACCTCCCACCTCTTCACTCGCATACACAGGCCCCCTCCCCCTCACACCACACACCCACACACCAAACACCTATCCCCCTACATCTCCTGGACACACACACCACATACCCCCCCACACACCAAACACCTATCCCCCTACATCTCCTGGACACACACACCACATACCCCCCCACACACCAAACACCTATCCCCTTACATCTCCTGGACATACACACCACATACCCCCCCACACACCAAACACCTATCCCCTTACATCTCCTGGACATACACACCACATACCCCCCCACACACACACCGAACACCTATCCCCCTGGACATACACACCACATACCACACACACCCCAAACACCTATCCCCCTACGTCTCCTGGACACACACACACACCACATACCCCCACCCACACACCAAACACCTATCCCCCTACATCTCCTGGACATACACACAGACACACCACATGCACACACCCCTATACTTATTCACGCACATCGCAAAGATCTCACACACACTCAGCAAATATCTATCCAGCCATGTCTCATCGACACACATACCAAATATCTTCCGCTATACACACTTATCCACAAACATCTCCCCCCCATCCCCCAAACACCTCCGCACGCATATACCGGTGCACCCCTCATCCACATATACCACAACAACTACAGCCCCAACCTTTCACCTCACAACCACACAGTGCTCACCTGCTTCACTACATACACACTCACTCACACCCAGCTCTACATCAGCTGTAACACACACACACACGCGCCTCCCAAACTTATCCTCTCACATCACAAGTGCATACACTGCTTACAGATTGGCCACACACAATACACACTTCCCACAGATTTCCAGCACAAATAGATCCCGTGCAACACAACCATACAGTCACACACACCTCCACCCCTTTCAGCCTTACCCACCCATATCACAAGTGCACAGGATGTACCCTACGCTACTCACCCACTTCACGCACCAGTCACTTACTTCACACGTGTTTACGTGTGCACACACACACCACAGCTACCCACCCATCTCCCCAGAGCTACATCCTACACCGCCACACATACCACACGCCCCAAGTCCCTATCCACCCACGTTCCACACACCAACAACCGCCCACCATCCACACCTACCGCAGCACACACAGACCTCCCCGCTCCAGTCACACCACACGTCCCGCCCTCACCCAGCCCCAAAAAATAGAATAAAAATCATCCCGCTCAGGGAAGAGAAAAAACAAACAGCCAGGAAACATTCTCCGGATTAAATGAGAAGCTAATCCCATTTAAGATAGGCCTGTTTGTTTGCATTGCATTAGATTGTTTTATCCTCCCCCTGAGCAAACTGAGGAGCTCCCTGGTTACTCTCACATGACACGGCGCGCGAGGCTTGGCACACACACACGGCCTAATATAGACTTCCAATTATCTTTTAATTTCGCTCCTGTCTTCATTTGTTCATTTCACTCCCCCTTTTTTTTTTTTTAAAGCAATAAGTTCTTTCATTCCAAGTCGGCTATGGCTGCTCCGGAGACTGGCTGCGCCTGCCATGCTCAGCCCACTGTAGCAAGAGGACTTTGTGACTTTCCAAGCGGCTCCCTTCACTCGCCATTACTGAACTTCAGGTCCCCACGTCTCCCTGGGAAGGAGGACGACTGGGAATGTCTCCCTGCCCGTTCCTGCCGCTGCCTCCTTCCCTGGCCCAGGGCACTCAAATTCATGGCAACTTACTCACATGACCGACGGAGCCTCGGCGCAGAGAGGGGTGACACAGTGGTCCCACCACCTGTTCCGCCTGACAGGAACGGGTTGCGGTACATCCCTCCACCCCCCAACAAGTGCTTTGGGGAGGGAGGATGAGGAGCAGGGAGAGGAGGGGCTGTGAACCACATCTGGAAACGAGCACCCCAGGCCGGATCCTCCGCTGGTGTAAATCAGCATCGCTCCATTGACGTCACTGGAGTTTTACATCAATTGACGCCAGCCAGGGATCTGGCTCTACGATGTTATTTGCAAGGTTAGAAAGGCAGCCAGTCTGCTCCCAGAGCTGCTCCGGCTGCAAGAGGCGGAGGCCTCCCACAAGGAAGCTAGAGGATGCAGGACTGTGGTACATGGCCAGTCGTGAATCTGCCCCTGACCTTTGGGGTGCTTAGCCAATCCTCGCCCACTGCAGGGCAGAGCCCGCTGTGCTGTTATCCCCCTAGAAGCGAGGGAATGATTTGAAGGTTTGTAAGCAGCTGGCATTCCCACCCTGCTCCTAAAGCAGCACATGCACACGCTGGCCCAAACTTTCCCCTCCCCTGGGCATTTGCCTTTATGGTTCATTTAAACACCAGCACCACATAAACCTCAGCTCATGGTTTGCCCTGAGCATGGCTATTCTTCGGGATTTTCCAAGATGGATGGACGGATGGATTGACACAGACCCTGCCTCAAAGAAAGAGGTATAAAGGGTCCAATCTAAGTTGGAAGTAAGAGGATCTCCCCGTCAGCCCAGTTTTCAGCAGGCAGACGTCCACCGCATGAGACCGCCGCCCCAGCTGGCACCCTTGCTGTCAGCAGATAAGGACTAGCCAGGCCACGAAGCTGGGCTGTCCTCTCACCAGGACAGGGCATGCCTCTAAGGCCAGGAGTGCGGTTCTCTGGCAGGGCCGTATGCAGGGAAGCTTTGCCAAGTGATCTGTTCTGGGTGGGTAAACAGGGGACTTCACGCTCCAGGACTGTCAATCCTGCCCCTGTTCCTCTACTCACTCCCCATCCACGGGCCCACCAAGCCCCGAGAGGGCCTCATCACCTCCTCCTGGCAGTGGCCAAGCTGGCCGTCCATCAGTACAGGAGGTGGGGGATGGATGGGGGGTCAGTCCTCTTCGACTGTGTGGCTTTTTTCCAGCCCCTTGTCCAGGCATGTGTCCTGTAGGTGGTATCCCACCTCCTTGGACTCCTCCTCACATCGGTGGGCTGTCTATGGTTCTCTTCTTGGCATCCCTCAATTTGACCCGGTCACCCTCCCTCCCCACCCACCCCCAGCAACACGCACACAGTTTGCTCATTCTTTGTCCCCGGTCATCAGTTAAATTCTCAGTTCCTGGCCCCTCCCTCACCTGAGATGGGGGCGGGGGCTTTCATTCTTTTCATGGGCTCCTCCCACCATCCCAGGATTTAAAGAGGCCGGCCCTTTTCCCCAGCGACTATATTCGTGATAAGCTGAAAACAAACGGGCCCTTTAAAAAAAAAATTGTTGAAAGGCACAGAGAAAAGTCTATGGGCTGGCTTGGGAAGCTATTTTCACCTTTCCTTTGCCTTTCTACTTATTTGTATTTTTTCTAAGCCTCTCTGTTTACCTGGGTAATATAGCCAGCCCCATGTCACTCGCTGTCTGTTGCCTGGCATGCACATTTGCACCTGAGCCCAGCCCAACCCACCTTGCTCAAATATGCAAAGCTGCTATGGAAAGCAGACACTGCATGCTCCAGCCGTCAGCTGGAAGCCTGTGCCAGTCTACCTGCCGCAGGTGAAAGTCACCTTGCCCCCAAACGCCTCGGGGAGCTCAGAGAGAGAGGCCTGCTTCGCCTTGAGCTTGTCCCAGCTTGGCAATCATTAATCAGATTCTTCACATTCCTGACTGCTGGCCTGTTATGGAAGAATGACCAACGGGGCTCGAGTCAGCCGGGACTGGCTGCCAGACATGCAGCTCGCTGGGAAGCTGGCACTTTCCGCCGCGGCTCTGCTCCTACTGACTCTGGCTTATAGATTCTATAAGTCCCGACCAGCCAGCAGCGGGATCAGAAACGCTGAGCATGTGACGGAGCAGAGAGAAAAGGCTGGATCCGGAAGGGGAGGCGCAGAAGAAACACCACGGGGACTCAGGTGCAGGCAAGTCAACAGCAATGGGGTGAGGCCAAGCACCAGCAAAGGGAATCAAAGTGCGCACCTGGGTGGGACGGTGGCGGCGGGCCCGCGGGGCCCACAAAGCACACCGCCCAGGGAAGATCAAAGGCTGCCAAAGGGGGAGGAGGAGGAGAAAAAGGGAAAAAAGGCTTGTCAGCTGGTCGCCGAATCACAGCCAGACAAAAAGCAGCCTGTTTCTGAGGGACAGGGGCAGAGTCCAGGTGTGGTCCCGAACGTGGCGACAGCAGACGGTGCAGAGCAGGAGGCGCCGGTGGCGGGAACAGAAGCCGGGGGTAAGCGTAACGTTTGCAGTCTGACACGCAAACCGGACAGCTCTGTCGATGACAGCAGGGGGGGCAGCTGGGACGTAGCCTCGCAGCAGTCTGGGTGTAGCGTCAGCCTCAGGCACAATCCTTGCAGCACCCAAGCAGGAAATGCTGCTGAGCTCACAGCAGCTGACAGATCCACCCCGGACACTGAGGAGGAGGAAGCGGGAGACATGAGTGAGAGTTTGGCCTGGAACCAGGAGGCCTCGGCTGGCCAGGAGAGGATTCAGACCCTCAATGCTACATCGGACATGGGCTTAGCCATCAACCAAAGCGATCAGAGGTCTGATGCCTCCTACACTTTCTCCTCCGTTGCAAAGATACAGGTGGAGGAAAACTATATTAAAGAGTCCACATCCTCCGTTACTAGCCTGCGAGGCAAGGTCTATGACTACTACGTCCAGTCCACCTCGCAGTCTGTGTCGAAGGAGCGGCCCTGCTCGTACACCGACTCACTCTACGACCCAGACAAAATCCACGAAGAGCTAAGTGAACGTGAGACTTGGCTGCGCCTGTCTACGCCCCAAGAACCAGCCAGTGAGTCGGCAGTGGGAGATGAAGACCGATCTTCACCAACAGCAAACATCCCACCCCTCTCTCCCAGTCTCCTGCCTTTCAGACATCCCGCAGAGAGCGTGGAGCCTGCAGACTGCGGTGATGCATCTGATCCGGCCAGCTCCTTCTCACCCGCCCACAAGACAGCTGAACCGGAACGCAGGTTTGGCAGGAAAGAGAGTTTCCATCAAATTGCAGATAACCCCGAACTTCAGGTGCAGATGGAAGGGTTTGGGGCTTTAACACCAGCTGGCAGAAGATCTGACTCAAGCACTCCCCCCGCCAGTCCCCTCCACTCCAGCTCCATCGTTTCCCTGGTGGAATCATTTCACAGCCTCCAGCCTCATGCAGGCAACGAACCCAGAGTGGAACTTGTTGCTGGTGCCAACTTCTTCAAAGTCCCATTAAGCTTGCAGCCGGATGTGGACATCCACCTGGATTTGGGGAACTGCTATGATGTCCTGTGCATGGCCAAGAAGCAGAAACTGGACAGTCTCCAGGAGGCAGCGTATAAGGTCATGAGCGACAATTACCTCCAGGTCCTGAAGAACCCGTCTATCTTCGGGCGCCTCAATGCCAGGGAGAGGGAGCTGATCCTCCTGAGGAGGATGAAGGGCAGGAAGTACGTCACCGTGGCAGACGTCAGCACGCAGGAGCAGAGCTTGCACACCAGCAGGCTCTGTTACTACGATAACGAAGGCGACGTCTGGCATCCCCTGTCCTATATGCCGGTGGAGGCGGTTTCTAGGGGCTGCGCCGTCTGCAGCATGTTCAATTACCTCTTTGTGGTGGCTGGCTGCGAAGGGCTGGGCCAGCGCCAGAAGCCTTCCAACAGGGTTTTCTGCTACAACCCCCTGACCAGTATTTGGCAGGAGATCTGCCCACTGAACCAAGCCAGGCCTCACTGCAAGCTTGTCGCCTTGGATGGATACCTGTATGCGATCGGGGGAGAGTGCCTCTATACGGTGGAAAAGTATGACCCCCGCCAGGACCGGTGGACCTTCGCCGCGCCGCTGCCCAATGACACCTTCGCCGTCGCCCACACCGCGACGGCGTGCGGCGGGGAGATTTACGTGACCGGGGGCACGCTGCGCTACATGTTGCTCCGGTACGTCAGCCGGTCGGACAGCTGGAAGGTCAGCATCACCAGCGGGAGCAAGGACCGGACCACCGAAATGGTCACCGCCGGTGGCTTCATCTACCGCTTTGACCTCAACCGCAGCATGGGCATCAGCGTCTACCGCTGCAGCCCGAAAGCCAAGCTGTGGTACGAGTGTGCCACCAAACGCATGCCCTTCCCACCCTGCTTCCAGTGTGCCGTGGTGGAGAACCTGGTCTATTGCATCAGCCGCCAGTTCAACATCAGGTTCCTGGCGGACCACATCTCGCCACGCTTCGGAGTCAAGGAGTTACAGCTGTTCCCTTCCCCCCGAGGGACCCTCCTCCCCGTCGTCCTGGCACTGCCAGACAGAGGCACGGTGCAAACAAGGGTCTGATGGGAAGCTAAAAAAAACCCTGATTCTTCTCTTTTCTTTTGTCCTGGGCTCAAGGACCAAAGGCAGCTCCCAGAGCCTGAACCACAGAACTCAGCACCTGGTCAAATCCAGACTTCCCTGAAGTCCAGGGATATTCACTTCCACGGTTCTAATTCAGCCCATTATAGAGATGATCCAACTGTGGCATTAGGATCTAGACTTGGGGGGAGGGCTTCTATCCTTGGTTCTAGCCCTTCTCTAACTAAAAAGCAGGAGGAACAAAACTGGCTAACTGTATATTTCCATTGCTGGCAAACGCCTCCCACTAGCAGTTCCAGTTCAGCGGCCACAGAAAATGCAAACAGTGGGTTGGGTGGGTGCATTTTTGGGGGGGGGATATTTAAATGCCTGTAAACGTTGGTGCAAATTAAATGCAAGCCTCAGGCTCCTGGGAAGTTGCCAAAGTGGCCGTGGGTGGAGCAAAGTTTGGGACACCGCTGTAAAGTAATTTCCCACTGTGCCTGGTGCGATGCATCGCTACGTCTTACAGGCAAGGGGTGTTTCTTAGGTACCAGAAAGACAGCTGCAAGGGGAAGCTCCCTGGAGGTTTTTCGAGTGTGCGGGTGGAGATGGGGAATCTGAAAGGGTCAGGATCCAGACTGCATCCTTTACACCAGTGCCATGCCAAGGACTTCAGCTGCCTGGGAGGGCTAGAACTGAGGCAGGGTCCAGCCATTGGCATCATCACCTAAAGCAAGCAGCTGAGCTGCGACCCCCAAGCCCCCGTGTGGGCAGCCCCAGTGGGGAGGTCAGGAGCTGAATGCAGAGCCAGCTCAGGGCCATGGCACAAGGGGGGGAGCGAGCCTTGTGTATGCCCAGGCCATGATCATTGAGAGAGTAAAGAGACAACTTCAGCCTCCGCCGGGCCTGCCGAGCCAGCGCTTTCCAACAGCACGATACGTTTTTCAAAGGCTAGAGAGCTGGGCCGCTTCCAAAACTAGCCCCAAGGCCCAGCCCACACTGGAGGCAGTTGCGGTTTCCATGGCAAATGCCAGTGAGGAGAACTTTGCCCCAGCGACTGAGCCAAGCATGGAGATCAGCTCCCTGCTCTGGGCCCGGTTCACCGCTGTCCCGCAGGCCCTTTGCACTGGCTGTGAAAAGCAGCGGCGTGGCCCAGCCCCCCCGGCGCACAAGGCTTTCCTTACAGCTGTCTGTGCTCCCCGCTCCTCCTCCTCAGCCAGAGCTCCAGGTACAAGGGGCAGTCTGGGCACGTCGGGCGCGGCTGGGGGAAGGAGGGGCATGTGGCTGGGGTGGGTTTCTGTCCTGGTGATTCCCTGCCCACCATAACGGGCATAAGGCAACTGGGAGAAGTTAAGAATTCATCAGCAGGCACCTGAGGCCAAACCAACCCCTGGTAGTCACAGAATCTGGGGGGACGTATGGCCCTCAACTAGGGTGACCAGACAGCAAGTGTGAAAAATCGGGACGGGGGTGGGGGGTAATAGGAGCCTATATAAGACAAAGACCCCAAAATCGGGACAGTCCCTATAAAATCAGGACACCTGGTCACTCTACCTCTCTTTAGCCCTTACCCCCAATGCCTTCATATCTCAAACAGCCCTCTGCTGCATAGGTTATTATCGCAATATCTCTATATTACAGTAGCACCCTAGAGTCTCCAGTCTGGATCAGCCCCCATGGATGTACAGCCACATAAGGCTAACTGTTGTGCTTTGGTCAAGTCATTTAACCTCTTTGTGCCTCAGTTTTCCCCAGCTGTAAAAGCAGGATAACGATACTTAGCTACCTTACAGAGCATTGCTAAGCTAAGTCAAGTCAGGGAAGAACATGAAAGCCCTTCTGTGCAAGATACTATCTCTTTATTGATTTTAGGGATGTCCAAAGCACCTCTTGCCTAGTTATCTAACTGCTATAGAAGTACAAATGCTTGGTATTAAATAAAACTAACCAAGATTGGGTTGTGCATCTTTTAAAATCTGTAATGGAAGCTACAAGAAAGGAAAAGAACAGTAACAATATTCTGAAGTGAGGTAGCAAATTGAAACAAGAATGTCTTTGCAAAAAGTTTAATAGGCACAACTGCCTTAATATCTGATCCTGCAAATGGAGCCAGTGCAGCTGTCTATCGGTCAAGCAGGTGCTGTGGTATAAGTGTGCCAATTATCTCAGCTCTGATTGGCTCGGGGCAAAAGGGATTGCACAAGTCTGCATCTGCTTTTGAAGGAGGCACTGCAAGGTAAAATCCTTTAACAAGAGCAAAGGAGCCCCTTAATCTGATGGCTGGGACCAAAGTGTAACCTTGCACCCCATAATACTTTATAGAAATATGCTTATGAATGTAAATATGACATAACTGGAATATGTTTTATGCTAGATATGCCATGTAACATATCTTTGCAAAGGTTATGGTCTACTGAATGTATTCATCCTATTCGTATGCATGTATCATTTTTATATCTGAAGTTATGAATGTTGGCTCTATGCTTGTATTTAAAGTGTTTGCTGTAGCAAGCACCTAAGGCAGATTTGATCAACATAGCGTGA
This sequence comes from Mauremys mutica, assembly GCF_020497125.1. NCBI lineage: Eukaryota > Metazoa > Chordata > Testudines > Geoemydidae > Mauremys > Mauremys mutica. Next base: position 15,540,630 of record NC_059092.1, on the reverse strand, counting down.
AGGGGTTATTCAAGTAAATGGAAGTACTTGGGAAACAATGGACCTTGGTGGATGCCAATCCACATCTGAGCTTTCCTGGGAACGTCCCTATAGGGAACTAAGTCATGTATGGACATGTCACTTGCCCATGTGACTCCAAAACGCCATCTTGTAGAGGGGATTTGACATGGGGGAGGGAGATGTTTAGACCCACAAGGGAAAACTATATAAAGCCTTGGGAGGCCTCTCCATTTGGTCTTCAGCTGGCTCAAGAAATAGCCTCTTCACCCCCAAAGGATACCTGAAAGAAACTGGAACAACGGACAGTAACCAGAGGGGTGGGCATGATTGCTGGACCCAGACTAGAAGGAGGCTAGTCTGTAAAAGAAGCTTATTGGAACTCCTCTGAGGGTGAGATTTTATCTGTATTCAGTTTTCTTACTGTATTAGGTTCAGACTTGCGTGTTTTATTTTATTTTGCTTGGTAATTCACTTTGTTCTGTCTGTTATTACTTGGAATCACTTAAATCCTACTTTTTGTATTTCATAAAATCACTTTTTATTTGTTAATTAACCCAGAGAATGTATTAATACCTGGTGGGGGGGAGAAACAGCTGTGCATATCTCTCTATCAGTATTATAGAGGGTGAACAATTTATGAGTTTACCCTGTATACGCTTTATACAGAGTAAAACGGATTTATTTGGGGTTTGGGAGTTGGGTATCTCAATGCTGGAAACAGGAGCGCTTCTTAAGCTGTTTTCAGTTAAGCCTGCAGCTTGTGGGAGATGTGGTTCTAGGGTGACCAGACAGCAAATGTGAAAAATCTGGACAGGGGGTGGGGGTAATAGGAGCCTATACAAGAAAAAGACCCAAAATCGGGACTGTCCCTATAAAATCGGGATATCTGGTCACCCTAAGTGGTTCAGACCTGGGTCTGTGTTTGTAGCAGGCAAGTGGGTCGGGCTCAAACAAGGCAAGGCACTGAAGTCCCAAGCCGGCAGGGAAAGCAGGGGCAGAGGTAGTCTAAAGACACCAGGTGGCAGTCCTAAGCGGGGTTCTGTGATCCAACACAAGGAAAAGAAACTTTAGGAGTAAAGGTCAAAGTGTGAATTTTATCACCGTCCTAAAGGAGGAGAACCAGGGAATGGTGATATTCAAGATATCAAGGTCTGATCCAAAGCCCACTGAAATTAATCAAGAAAGTGTGTCTCCCAGCAGAGGTAGACAGACTTGTGCTGGCTTCACTCAAGCTATTGGGCTAAAAATAGCAGTGTGGACGATGCAGCTCCTGTTGAGGTTTGGACTAACCCCTAAGGTCCAAGGTTGCCTGCCCCAGATGGTGGCTAGCCTGAGCCGCTGCTGGAGCTGGCAATTCTGAAAAAAAAAATCAAGGGCAATTTGAAAACAATTTTTTTTAAATTTTCCTCAAATCAAAAAGAAAAAAAATTATTGGGGGGGGGTGTCATTCAGCCCCAAATTAAATCTTTCCATTTTGAACCTTTAAAAAACCTTTTTGAAAAAAAAGTAATTAATTAAATTGAAGGAAATTTCTAAATAAAAAGTTGCTTCGATTAAAAAAAAATCAAAATTGTTTGATTTTGAAAATAGCCAAACAAAATAGTTGTACTTTTCAGGGGGTTCAGCCGAAACAATTCAGCAAAATCAACACGAGTTTGAAACGTGTTTTGGCATTGCTGAATCTGCCTTTTTTTTTTTTTTTTTTGAAAAAAAAAATTAAAAAAGAAAACGTTTGGCCAACAATGTCACCCAGCTCTCATCAATGGTTCACAACCCTGAACTAATGCTAGCAAACATGATAGAGTCAGTATGGGTTCTTGATTGTGCATAGAGTTTTGTGGGTCCTACAGCGTGGTTCACTCAGCCCTAGTGTGAACCCAGGTGTCCTGACCAAAATTCCAAGCTGGGTTATACAATTATGTCTCTCTAAACTTTCCCCTATCCTTTCAGTTGTATAAATCATTCTTCATTAATTCTCCTTCTGAAACTACTACACAGCATTGCTTTGGGCTGTCAAACAGCTGCCATGCTCAATCTCTGAGGTGGCTGCATTTCCATGGTGGGGGAGGGATCTCCAGTATATGCCTTACCTGGCTCACAAAGGACAGAGTGCTGAGGATTAATGAAACCTTATAAAGTGCTTAGTGATTAAAAAAAAAAGATGGTGCTGCGGAGTATGATTATGTATTACTCGCTTTTGATATCAGTATATTTGACCCAAGGTTAATGTTCTTTAAAGGTACATTTTGCGGGTGTGAATGTGGAAATAGCCTCGATGCAGTTTTTTAATTTTTAAATTCATGCATCTCAATTTTACAAAGATTAGTACTGTGTAATCACATGCCCTATTACGGTATCCTTATTACTGTAAATGCCCCAAATTGCATAATTAAGATCCATAACCTGCCATAATCATTAATGCGCTTTCCATCCCAGGTGTTTCAAAATACAGATTTGTCAAAGCACCAAAAGCAATTAATCAGGCGTGCGCAGTAAGTGATCACAAGTTTTTAATTTGCAGGGAGGTCTTGTGTTTTTTGAGCATGCATGAGGCCAGACTGTTCCAAAGGCCATTGAAATCAGGGGGGGGAAGGATTCCATTGACTGCAGTAGGTTTTGGATTGGCCCCTAAAAGAGGATAGCAAAGTGCCCTCCAGGGCCTTGATCCTGCCAACTTTTATGCACGTGCTCAGTTTTACACATGCGAGTAGCCCCCTTGATTTGAAAGGAGCTGCTCACGTGCGTAAAGTTAAGAACACGTATAAGTGTTAGGAAGAGCAAGGCCCATATGGCTGCGGTGGTGTAAATGCAAAGAAGGACGACTATCGACAATGCAGTGGAAACAACTAAGGGTGATAGGATGAAACCAAGTAAAGAACCGTTTAGGATGAAATGTCGGGTTTAAGCCAACCTTCAACTCTTGGGGGTTGGGCGGAGATTTCACCAGGGGCAGGTTATCCCAAAACTGCCTAAATTGGCATTTCACGCACATTCCTCTAAAGCATCTCGTAGCAGCCTTTCTCTCAGGGTCATTATGGAAAATCCGATCAAAAACCAGCCTAACCAGGAGATCTATTATGCGGTAGAAGAACCTCCTAAGAGATAATCCAGCGGCTTGGGCACTAGCTTGGGACATGGAGACCTGGATCCAAGTCCCTGCTCTGCCACAAACTTCCTGTGTGACCCTGGACATGTCACTTAGCCTCTCTGTGCCTCAGTTCCCCAAGCTGTGCAATGGGGTTAATAGCCCTGCCCTACCTCAGAGTGGTCATGTGAGGATAGATACAGTAATGGTCGCGGGTGCTCAGATGCTGTGGTAATGAGACACAGACAGATTTAGTTTAGAACAATAGAACAGCTTTGGAGACCATAGCTGAGAGAACAATAGTTCACTGGATTATATAGACCGGGGTAGCCAATCTGTGGCTCTGAAGCTACATGCGACTCTTCAGAAGTTAATATGCGGCTCCTTGCATAGGCACCAACTCTGGGGCTGGAGCTACAGGCGCCAACTTTCCAATGTGCTGGGGGGGAGGGCTCACTGCTCAACCCCTGGCTCTGCCACAGGCCCTGCCCCCACTCCACCCCTCCCCTGAGCCTGCCGTGCCCTCGCTCCTCCCCACCCCCCAGAGCCTCCTGCATACCACGAAACAGCTGATCGGGAGGTGTGGGGAGGGAGCGGGAGGTGCTGATCAGTGGGGCTGCCAGTAGGCGAGAGGCACTGGGAGTGGGGTGGAGCTGATGGGGGGCTGCTGATGTATTACTGTGGCTCTTAGGCAATGTTCACTGGTAAATTCTGGCTCCTTCTCAGGCTCAGGTTGGCCACCCCCGGTACAGACTATGTGAGACGAATGGATTGTTCCCATCTCCAGTTCGTATGAGAGTGTGGGACTAATAGCTTTGACTAGACGCCAGGCACATGATGGGAAAATCTCCCCTCCTCCCACCCATGCACTCTCCCAATTATTAGTCATTCCGTTTAGCTTGAGGTGACATTTGTAAGATTAGGAGCATGAGGGACGTTCTGTGTCTGAGTACGGGCTGTTCTTGTTGTTAGCAACAAGAAGAAAGTCAAGGAAAGTGTGGGCCCCTTGCTGAATGAGGGAGGGAACCTAGTGACAGAGGATGTGGAGAAAGCTAGTGTACTCAATGCTTTTTTTGCCTCTGTCTTCACAGACAAGGTCAGCTCCCAGACAGCTGCACTCTGCAGCATGGTGTGGGGAGGAGGTGACCAGCTCTCTGTGGAGAAAGAAGTAGTTCGGGGCTATTTAGGAAAGCTGGATGAGCACAAGTCCATGGGGCCGGATGCGCTGCATCCGAGGGTGCTAAAGGAGTTGGCCGATGAGATTGCAGAGCCATTGGCCATTATCTTTTAAAAATCATGGCGATCGGGGGAGGTCCCGGATGACTGGAAAAAAGCTAATGTAGTGCCCATCTTTAAAAAAGGGAAGAAGGAAAATCCAGGGAACTACAGGCCAGTCAGTCTCACCTCAGTCCCTGGAAAAATCATGGAACAGGTCCTCAAGGAATCAATCCTGAACCACTTAAAGGAGGGGAAAGTGATCAGGAACAGTCAGCATGGATTCACCAAGGGCAAGTCATGCCTGACTAACCTAATTGCCTTCTAATGAGATAACCGGCTCTGTGGATGAGGGGAAAGCAGTGGATGTGCTATTTCTGGACTTTAGCAAAGCTTTTGATACAGTCTCCCACAGTATTCTTGCCAGCAAGTTAAAGAAGTCTGGGCTGGATGAATGGACGGTAAGGTGGATAGAAAACTGGCTAGATGGTCGGGCTCAACGGGTAGTGATCAATGGTTCCATGTCTAGTTGGCAGCCGGTATCAAGTGGAGTGCCCCAAGGATCGGTGCTGGGGCCGGTTTTGTTCAATATCTTCATTAACGATCTGGAGGATGGTGTGGACTGCACCCTTAGCAAGTTTGCAGATGACACTAAACTGGGAGGAGTGGTTGATACGCTGGAGGGTAGGGCTAGGATACAGAGGGACCTAGACAAATTGGAGGATTGGGCCAAAAGAAATATGATGAGGTTCAACAAGGACAAGTGCAGAGTCCTGCACTTAGGATGGAAGAATCCCATGCACTGCTACAGACTAGGGACCGAATGGCTGGGCAGCAGTTCTGCAGAAAGGGACCTAGGGGTTACAGTGGATGAAAAGCTGAATATGAGTCAACAGTGTGCCCTTGTTGCCAAGAAGGCTAATGGCATTTTGGGTTGTATAAGTAGGGGCATTTCCAGCAGATCGAGGGATGTGATCATTCCCCTCTATTCAGCACTAGTGAGGCCTCATCTGGAGTACTGTGTCCAGTTTTGGGCCCCACACTACAAGAAGGATGTGGATAAATTGGAGAGAGTCCATCAGAGGGCAACAAAAATGATTAGGGGGCTGGAGCACATGACTTACGAGGAGAGGCTGAGGGAACTGACATTGTTTAGCCTGCAGAAGAGAAGAATGAGGGGGGGATTTGATAGCTGCTTTCAACTACCTGAAAGGGGGTTCCAAAGAGGATGGATCTAGACTGTTCTCAGTGGTAGAAGATGACAGAACAAGGAGTAATGGTCTCAAGTTGCAGAGGGGGAGGTTTAGGTTGGACATTAGGAAAAACTTTTTCACTAGGAGAGTGGTGAAGCACTGGAATGGGTTACCTAGGGAGACGGTGGAATCTCCTTCCTTAGAGGTTTTTAAGGTCAGGCTTGACAAAGCCCTGGCTGGGATGATTTAGTTGGGTTTGGTCCTGCTTTGAGCAGGGGGTTGGTCTAGATGACCTCCTGAGGTCCCTTCCAACCCTGAGGTTCTATGAAGGCACCTGGATGCTGGGCAGATGTCAGGAAACCATGGTGAGTTAGCCCTGCTCGACGTGTGTGTGTGTGTGTCCGTCCGTCCGTCCCTTGCTACAGGCTGTGTCAGAACCAGAGGTGAAAGTAAGCCGGTATGGGTCCCGGCAAGAGCCAGTACGCCGTGCCGGACCGCACCGGCTTCATCGGCGGAGATTTAAAGGGCTCAGAGCTCCCCTCAGCGGCGGGAGCTCCAGGCCCTTTAAATCCCGGCCCCAGCCCGGCAAGGCTAGGGCTCCCGCAGCCGCAGGAGCTCCGGGCCCTTTAAATCCACGCTGGAGCCCGGCTGCCGGAGCTGTGGTGGGGATTTAAAGGGCCCGGAGCGCCGCAGTGGCCGGAGCTCTGGGACCTTTAATTTGCCCCTGAGCCTCCCAGCCACCTCTGCAACTGGGAGCCCCAGGTTGATTTAGAGGCCCTGGGGCTCCCAGCCACAGCCGGTGCCCCAGGACCTTTAAATCTTGAGGCCCCGCCTCATCTGGTTGAGGCCACGCCCCCTCAGGACTCCCAGCAGTACCAGTAAGTCCCGTAAGTTACTTTCACCCCTGGTCAGAACCGAACACAAAACAGCAGCTGCCTCCAGCAGAGAGGGAGAGGCCTGGAAATTGACAGGCACAGAAAACAAATGTCATATGGAAACAAATAATTCTCAGGTACCACAGTGCGTCCTGCACTAACAGCCACATGGAGCCTTCTGAAAAGGAGATGAAAAGCTGGTACCCATAACCTGATGGCTTTTAGCAGCACATCAGTTGACACGAAGGAGGAAGCCATGACTCCTGGGCAGGCAACGCAGCAGCACTGGTGACACATGGAGGGGACCTCAGTTACAAGGTGTAACGGGCAGCAAGCGGGGTGGGATTCTGGGGTCTGATCTTCAGGGGTGCTGAGCATCCACAACTGTCACTGAAATCAACAGGAGCAGCTGGTGCTCAGCACCTTTGCACATCAGGCCCCAGGCTCCCGAGACGATATTGTTGGTGCTCAGAAGTTCATTGGGGTTTGCAACATGGGAGTTGTCTTCTTACTGATGGTTTTTCACTCACACTGATTAGATTCCCACTAGCAGAACAATCTCACCAACACATGTGAAAAGAGTCAGAAGAGAAAGAGTCAAGGGAGACCATGTATCAAAGTGCAGAGGCTTGCAAATATACAGTTCTACGCCCATAGCTGAATGACTTAATGAAATTCCAATGTGTGCATCGCAGAGTGACAAAACACCCCAAACAAGTTTAAATAACAATAAATAGTGAAACAACACAATAAACCCAGCCAGGCTGAGAGAGCAGATCACATTAAAATGTCAGGCCGATTACAAGAGGAAAATCAATCCCTCCTATCTGCGCAAGGAAAACATTATGTGATTTGAGAGAGATTTCCACTTCAATAATACACATAATTGTATTCCTCAGCCGCCCTGTCCATCAAAGCTGCAGCCGGCTCTTTTCAGCTGGCCAGTCTCAAGGTGATGCCCAGTGTGGAGGGAGCTCATTTCTGCTTGCTCCTGCCTCTAGCCATCAAACAGGATTTTTAGCAAGTCCCCACTGTGCACTTAGAGATACACACAGTCGACCAAGACCATGGGTGCCGACTCCGCGGGTGCTCTGGGACTGGAGTATCCACAGAGGGAAGAGGGGGAAATGGTGGGTGCTGAGCACCCTCCAGCAGCCCCCCTATAAAAACCTCCCCCCCAGCACCTCCTGCCCACCAGCGGGCCCCGCCAATCAGCACCTCCCCCTTCCTCCCACACCTCCCACCCACCGCAATCGGCTGTTTTGCAGCATGCAGGAGGCTCCGGGGGGGGGGGAGGAGCGAGGATGTGGTGTGCTCGAGGGAGGGACAGAACGGTGAGGAAGAGGAGGGGTGGTGGTAGAACGGGGGTGGGAAGAGGCTGGTGGGGGTGGGGTCTTGGGGGAAGTGGGCAGGGCCTGGGGCAGAGCCCGCAGCACATTGGAAGTCGGCGCCTGTGGCCAAGACGGCCATAAAATCAGGTCCCAGGGTCACATTGGCAATACTGAAGGCTCAGTAAAAGCGACAGGCCGCTCAGAGAAAATGGAGACCGCTCCGTAACTTTGCCCAGAACTCAATCCAAACCTTTGAGGTTAGAATCAATGAGAGATTGATTCTTTCGGCTGCCTGTGGCTGCCACTCACAGGCATCAATGGGTGAGTGCACGCTGGAATTCTCCATTGTTCTCAGTGGGAGTTGCTGGGAGCTGAGCTCCTTTGAACATCTGAGCCTAAAAGTGTCACGTCTGCCCACCCTTAGTCACGTGCAGATCTGGGCCGGCTACAGAGTTTGCTTTTTATCCACCAGATACGCTCGTCATAGGATCCTTTCGTGCTCTGCCAGGTACGCCTGAAGTTAGTATAAATAAGGTATTTTGCCACACCGTGCCACCTAGTGACGGTTAATGGAGCATTCCATTGCAGCTCTCCTGTAAGTTCTACGTTCCTACCATTTACAATAGCACATTGTCTCAAGTTCAGTACGTATCAGTCTGTTACGTGTCCCTGACTGGACATGCGGCTTTTTGCACACCTTGTGCACGTAGGCTGGAATAGGAGAGAGAGCTCTCCTGCTGACGAAAAACTTCCATCCCCGCCCCGAGCAGCAGCGGCTTTGTTGGCAGGAGAGCGCTCCTGCCGACAAATCACTGTTCACACCAGTGCTTTTCGTCAGTAAAACTTTTGTCATACGGGGGTGTGTTTTCTTAACACCCCTGAAGGACAAAAGTTTTTGCAGCCGAAGTGCCAGTGTAAACAAAGCCTTAGCGTGGGAATTTTCTTTTCTGGCCTCAGGACTTTTATGACAACAACTTTTAACACTCAAGTGTCTGTTTGCCGTTTCTAAGCTAATTTCAAGTTTTTCAAGTTGCTCTAGGTTAGTGGTTTTCAGCGTGTGGTCCCCAGATCCCTGGGGGTCCACAGACTATGTCTGAGGGGTCTGCAAAAAGTTGTCTATCAACTTAGGCTTGAATAGAGACTGGGAATGGCTGAGCCATTACACACATTGAATCTATTTCCCCATATTCCACACCTCTGTCAAACTCTCTGTAATGGGCCATCTTGATTATCACTACAGAAGTTTTTTCTCTTAATTAATTAGCCTCTTAGAGGTGGTAGGACAACTCCCATCTTTTCATGTTCTCTGTATGTGTATCTATATCTCCTCACTATATGTTCCATTCTATGCATCTGATGAAGTGGGCTGTAGCCCACGAAAGCTTATGCTCAAATAAATTTGTTAGTCTCTAAGGTGCTACAAGGACTCCTGTTCTTTTTGCGGATACAAACTAACACGGCTGCTACTTTGAAACCTACCATAGAACAGTGGTTTTCAACTATGTTTAAGATTTCCAGAGGGGTCCACGTCTCCATTTGAAATTTTTTAGAGGTCTGCAAATGAAAAAAGGTTGTAAACCGCTGCTCTGGGTTTTGCTATTTCACCAGTTCAGACTGTTTTGCTATTTGAATAACTGTGTGTAGGGTTAAGTCTCTTTTTAATTTGAGCTGCCGAGGAAGGTTTTTATCTGGTAACCAGCCTGTCTCTGATATTTGCATGTTTTACATTCGCAAAAATGAGTTTTCAGGCAGTGTATGCACCATTCTTATAAAACATTCAATGGTTTTCCCTGGTCCTTGAAATCTCTGGTGAAACCATGCTCTTTCATAAATCACATTTCTCTGAGGTATAAAGTATGCCTCAAATATAGCCAGGATCCTTTCATAGTCATTTGTGACTATCTTCAGTCAAGTCAAAGGGTTTAAAGATATGCCCTGCTTGTTTCTCCACAGCATACATTAAAAGATATATCTGTATATCTCCAGTTTCTAAGTGGAGCTTAGTAGCAATGTGAAATCTTGCAAAAATATCATTCCCAGTCTGTCCATTCGGAAGGTTTGTCAAAGCAGAAGATCTCTGGGGCATGTTGATGACCTCCTGCAACCTTTGTTGGTTTGTTCCTTCTGTTTCTGTACTTAGTTTACTTCTGACAAGGTCATGTAAATAAATAATAATAAAATAATAATTGGAGATATACCAATCTCCTAGAACTGGAAGGGACCTCGAAAGGTCATCGAGTCCAGCCCCCTGCCTTCACTAGCAGGACCATTTTTTGCCCCAAATCCCTAAGTGGCCCCCTCAAGGATTGAACTCACAACCCTGTACTACTGTACCAGATATGGACTGGCTACAGAGCTTGCTTATACACACCGGATGCACTCATCATAAGATGCTTTCCCAGGCATGGCTGAAGTTAGCTGAAATAAGGTATTTTATACACAGTGCCACCTAATGGCTGAACAGTGTAATACAATTTAGCATGCCATTACATAAGAACAGGGAGAAATAACACTCGCCTTCATCCCTTGTGGTTTACGCCAATTGCTCAGGGAGAAGGGAGACCATTAGGGTGACCAGACAGCAAATGTGAAAAATCGGGATGCGGGTGGGGGGTAATAGGAGCCTATATAAGAAAAAGACCCAACAAACCGGACGGTCCCTATAAAATTGGGACATCTGGTCACCCTAGAGACCGTCCACTGAGCCCTAACACTGTTCTAGGCAGAGTTAGACTCAATCAAGGAAACATTTTCTGGAAAATCTTTTTCCTCTCATGACTGCCAGATGTCCCCCCTTGTTTAATGATGCCTTAAGCCTTCTCCCATCATTTGCGTGGATTAATCCATTGCAGGTTAAGGTAACGTCCTCATTATTTTGCATGTTCACATGCCTTTGATCTTCCAGGTGATGACCATAACAAGATGCAGCAATGTCTTGAGAAAAGCCTGTTATTACAGGATTTGCAGATGGATACTGCAAATCCTACAGCTTTAGATTAGTATTCGCTTTTTCGGGTACATCTGGGAACCAGACTTCTGAGGTTTGCCTGTTACCAATCAGTGCCTTGCTGCAAAAGAACCCCCGAGCACTCCTCAGTTCCCCAGCATACACAAGTGGCTCATGAGCCTCTGTCACTTGGTTAAGTATGATGCTCCATTTCAGATCTGTGGATATGGATAAAATGATGGTTTTTGTAAACATAGTGCCACTGTAAGAGGCACTTGGGAGAGAGACTGAAAAGCCCTTCAGTGAAAGAAATACAAATCCTGGAATGGCTTCAGAATCGAGTTTCCTTTAAAAGGCAACTATAGGATAGATTCTCCTTTTAACCTTTGTGCAACTTCCATTAACAATAACGATGGGAGCTACATGCGCTCATGGAAAGGGGAAAGTGAACATACATGATGGTCCAAGGGACAGAAAGCCCTGGGAATAATTTTTCAGCCTTAGCTAAATGGAAGTGGATTAGAACTAGACATGAGCACAAACTTCAACATTTGGGCTTAGTTCCATAGGCCTGTCAACCCCAGGCTTTCCAAAAGCCAGGAGTCAGCCCCCCCTCCACCCGATCAAAAGATTGTCTTAAAAACCATGAGATTTAATACATGTTGAGTTCTTTTTATGTAGCTGCTGTTTTTTAAATCTTTAGGGTGCACTTGAATCATATTTTTACCCTGCAGTCATGAGGATTAGGAGCTTACTTTTTTAAAAAATTGAAAGCTGAGGTTCTCACATATCACGTGACTCCAGGAGGTGGGGGTGCAAGGAACCTTCCAAATAGCACAAGACCCACAATAAACATCAAGAGATTTGGCATCTTTATTTCCATAAGGCTCTATACATTCAGCAGCGTGTAGAAGGTATCTGAGTCTGCAAAACAGAGCTGGGAATGCCATTAGAAAAGATTTTCTGATGGATTCCTCCGGCCTTACTGCTACAGCGTTTGTCTACACAGCAATCAGGACGGCATGCGTTGGCAAACCCGAGCTAGCTCAGTCAAAGCAGCAGCGTCGCTGTGGTGGTATAGAGTAGCCACTCAGGTAAGTACCTCTCCCATGACACCCCCCAGGCTATCGTCACTTCATTGTTATTGTTAGTGAGTTGGCACGGGGTCATAGCTAGCGCAGGCCTGACTACCATGCTGCCAGTCACGGCAGGTTAAATGCCACAGGCCAGAGCTAGCCCAGAAATGCTCTGGGAACGTCAGGCAGCTCCTTGCATGCGTGGAGAGGTCAGTGTTAATGAAAGATGCTATCGGGGAGCCGGCTTGCAGCCAGCCAAACATAATTAGCAGTATTTGCAGAAGATGAACCTTGGCAGGCGACGGGTGGGGGACGGAATCGGTGGGGGGAGGGCAACATGTCCCCTCGTGATAGTTTTGGAACAAACAGAGCCATTTGGAGGGCTTCCAAGCCAGAATAACAGCCTTGTGAATGACTATTTAATTAAAATCTGCACCACGTTTGAAGGGAGAAGGGCTCGGAGTGAATAAGCACAGCAATGAAATATGCCCAGACTCCGGCATAAGTTCCCCTTTTTATGCTCTGGCCTTTGCTTAAGCCATTGATGGCTTTTGATTCACTAGCGACAGGGAAGAGAGAGCATTCGCCAAACACTATTTCAATCCCGTCGGGAGTTTTTCGAGGGGTTATAGCCATGAGATAGTTTAGAATGTGTCAGTGGTGGCATCATAAACACATATCAGAAATGCTATTAAAAAAAAAATTCCACCCCTGGCTGGAGTTTGCGATCTGAGGGCTCAGACCAAAGGAGAATTTTCTTCCCCGCCAAATAAAATCAATACAGTCATTTTTAACTCACAGGAAACTCAGAAAGAAACAGCTCCAGAGAGTGTTGTCTTTTTCTCTTCTTTTGCATGACTCAAAAATGGCTTTAGCAACAGGGCAGATGTGGAATCCCATTGCACGCTCCAGAAATACCGTCCTTCCCCCGTACAGCTGACCGCAGGACCTGAGCGTGAGGTTCATCGACATGGGGCAGGACATGTTTCTCCCCATAGCCTAACCTCCCATCAACGGTCTCCCTGGCCCAGAGTCCTGCCGTGGGTTAAACTCTTGCCATCAGCAGCATGGCTGAGGGGTGCAGTCTGGGGCCCACCGTGCGTTAGAACCTCCTGCCCAGGCTCGAACCCAGCAGGGGGCAGCGATGCTCAGCTGAGTGAATGTACAGCCCCCCTGCAGCTTAGCCCGTCGGACAACTCTGCAGTGTTTTGCAGTCTCTGCAAAAGCTTCCCATTAATCTCTGCAGCTTTACAATTCAATCTCCTTTCGGGTGCTTAGCCAAATCATCTTGTCATCTCTTTCCACCATTGCAAAAGGCTTCTGCTTAAATCCCTTCCTTCCCTGTCCATTCTCCTCCCTGTTCTGGATTGGCAGGAGCCAGTTTTAAATATATGCCTCAAGCACCAAGGTGATGGAATAGGGTGAGGGGTAGAGAACACACCAGGCAGGAGGACTGGGTGACTCAGGGGAAGGGTCATGGGGGAGAGAGCTGAGGTTGTAGGTCCAAAGACAGTAACAGCTCATCACTTCAGAGCAGGAGCTATCTGATCGTGCACCAAGCTGGGTCCCACTGAGGAGGCGTCCATGAGGCAGGGTCACAACTGGCCCCTTTGTTGTCACAGTCTCAGACAAGTTCTGAATGGACCATGGCACCTCAACGCCCTTCTCAGCCCAGTGCAGGTTCCTCCCGGTCAGCGCTGAGGCCTATGGGGCAGCCCACACGGCAGCTGCCCGTTCTGGGGCTAGATAGCCTGGGAGAGGAAAGTCCCCTGTCAAGCAAGCACCAAATCCCGATGCCCTGCGCATGAAGGCGAGGCCTGTTGTTCCCAGCGGAGCCAGCGCTGCGCTTCCTTGCCAGGAAATATAAAGCAGAGAAGGGAAGAGAAGAAGCAATCGCCTAATTGGAGCAGTTTGTAGCCTAAATGGGACCCCTTCATCATGGCCCCCAGTGGGAGAACACGAACAGAGCCTTCTCCAGGCCACTGGGAAGGCCTAGCAGTTAACATTTAGGAAGACGAGCTTGCAATGAGCACGCACGGCCTAAATGAGCTCCCGGGAGAGCCACACATGTCAGAGCCAGAACGCTTGATTTCCCTGCCACAGCCCTAGCGAGAATGCTTAAGCAAGAGGAGTGGAGGCCCAGGCAAGCCATTCATTATGGCTGCGGCCATTAGGAAGAAGCTACCGGAGCAGCCCGGCTACTCCCACACGCCAGGGAGACCATACGCCATAATGGCATGAGGGAGGTTGAAGGGGAAGACGTGCTCTCGCTGCTGCTGCCCTTGGCGTCCCAGCAGTAGAGAAGGAGGAAGACAAATGATTCCCAGTTACAGCTGCAGAGCTTCTGTAACCTCCGCCCTGCCCCTCTCAAACGCACACTTAAGCGGATATTGCTCTGTCGGGTCCTGCTCCCCCCCCCCACACACACACCTTCAACCCTCCCCTCGGCACCAACACTTAAGCTTCCTCTCCGCAGAAATGCTCGTTCAATGCGGATGAAAGGGATTGTGGGTAAAATACAAGCCGCTCTCACTTAGAGTGAGGTAACAAGAGCTTCTCTGTGCGCTCCACTAGTTCACCAGAGTGAACCTAGCAATGGCATTCCATAACCCTTCTACTTCTTACTCTGCCAGGGAAAGCCCGATCCTATCACACCCAGGCAGCGCTTCCTGCCTGATCCCGGCCCCAGACCCCCTCTGCGATCCTGCTCCCTCTCTCCTCAGGAGCCGACCAGTCATCCCTCCCCTCACACCGAATATCCAAATGGGCCGTCTGGGTGGACGTTCCATCCAAGAGTCCAAGTTTCTGTGACGCTCTACATTCACCGGCAAACCATCTTCCTGGTCTTCATCCCACACCATGTCCCACTACAAAATCCAATGGCGTCTCCTATCACACCATTCCATGTTAACATAGTGCCTTCTCCACACGTCCCCATCCTGACCATCGGCACCTTCTGCTGTCCTACTCCTGGGCTCCCTGAACAACTCAGCCAATGTACCCTAATCCCGTCCGATGGCGCTAAGGTCCCATGGTGATGGATGAGGTACAAGAATCCCTATAGATTAGATCGTTTTACAGTAATCCCTTCTGTTCCAGGGCTGGGCTCTCGGGTGCCCCAATCCAGTTCCCACCTACCTTCCAAAACCAACCCCATCAAGACTATACTATGGACTCTGGATTCCCCTCACCCCCATTACAGCAGGGAACTTTGCAACAGACAACCTGAATCCCAGTGGAGAGATAGCCAGCCCTGCAAGATCCCCAATAGATCTTCATAGACTGATGGGAGGGAGCACCTATGACTGTGTGGATTTAATCCAGGACAGGTATATTAATTGAAGAGGAGTCAGAGAGCTTGCAGAGATGGGGCAGAGACCGTGAACTGCATTCCAAAGAGCCAGGGGTCAGGCGAGGAAACAGAGTAAGAACCAGAGCACATGGCGGCATATCCAAACTGCCTCTTACTTTAAGATTCCTGGATTGCCTGTTGGTTTAGAGGTGAGAGACAGGAGGAGGGCTGGTTAACTCAGGGGGCAGACAACAGGATGCAGGGCCTTTCAAGTCTACGGTTCACCACTCCAACAGAATTGGGTGAAATTTTCTCATCAAAACTATTTTTAAACCACACAAAACAAACTAACCAACCAACCAACCCCAAAATTATTTTCAGCCAAAATAATTTTCTTCATTTCAGTCAACGTTTTCCAGAATTCAACAACAACAGACACCCCAAATTTTTGGAGGACAAAATGTTCTGTTTTCAGAAACAAAATATCTGATACTGAAAACTGATTTTTTTTAAACCAAAAATGGTTTTTAATCCCCAGCTCCCCCAAACTATGTCAGGTATCAATGTTTAGATTTTAAAAAACCAAACCAATATTTTTGCAAGTCGTTTAGAAAAAAAGTAGAGATTTCCCATAGAAAAAATAATTCGCATTTTTCTATTAGGTCGGCTTTCAACACTGACAGCAGTAAGGAATGGAAATAATCTTTGCTTCCCGTGTAAAAAACTTTTTATGTTTTTGTTTAGAGGAAAATATCCAGTTTGACTGGGAATCATTCTAACTGGAACCACCAGCCCAGACATACTGAACCCGGACGTGTGAGCAGATGTCTCGGGAGGCAGTAACTAGCTTCAGCCTCTACAGCCCTTTGGAGTCGGGAGAAAAATCCATTAACATCCTGTGAATGGTTTAAGACAGATTGAAGCAGGTCATGAAAAATAACAGGCAGGACCTGGAACGGCCAAGGACTATTATTTTCCATTATGATCTCGTTAAACGCCTCTGCCAAAGAGTGAAGATTCCAGGACTAGCCCCGGGGCAGACATTTACCTGATCGGCAGACGACTCGCTTGGGCAGTTAGCTTCACGCACAATTACTACTGATTGCTTGCCAGGCCTGTGCATCTTCACTACTGCACAATTATCCTTGAGCCTCTCTGATCAGTCATGGGGAGTGCCAGCTGCTTGGAAAGCGGCCAACCCAGAGAAGCCCAGTCTGGGATACTCCGACTGCTACCTAGGTTAGGAGAGAGGAATGCCTACGAGGGGAAGAGGCTGGCTAACAGGAAGAGAGAGCTGGCTGCACGGGGAAAGTCTATGGTCTGGGATCCCATCCTGGCTGCATGAGTAGCAGGTCCAGGACCCCATCGCCACAGCATGGGGAAGAAGAGAGGGCTGACTACTTGAGAAAGCAGACAGGCAAGGAGAATTCAATCAAAGACCTCATCCCCAGAGTCTGGGGACGAGGAGAGACCTGGCTGCATGAGAAAGTGACCCAAGAACAATCCGATTTTGGATCCTCTCTCAAAAAGACAAACAGAAGAAGAGGCTGAGTTCTTGCTTTCCTAAATGTGGTTTGAAGCAGAAGCTGAAGTCCCACCTCTCTGAGCATGCCCACCTACTACATGCATCCGACGAAGTGGGTATTCACCCACGAAAGCTCATGCTCCAATACGTCAGTTAGTCTATGAGGTGCCCCAGGACTCTTTGCCACTTTTACAGATCCGACTAACACAGCTCCCCCTCGGATACTCCACTACCCACCATAACTCACATGCATGTCCCTTGTGATGGGGCCTGTGCAAAGGGGAAGGCCTCAAGGTGGGGGGGGTGAATGAAGATACAGGCTGAGCATCTGACTTTGGCTTCCACTGGCACCCTAAGAAAGCAGAGTGTTTGGGCATTTCTGCTTAGGTCTCTCCTTGGCCTTATGGAGCTCTTGATGGGACCAAGGGAGTACAAGATCTAGTCTTCCCGCATCCATCTTAAGCAACACATGAAAAGAAGATCTCATGCTATTACACCCTCTTCCCTGGCTCCACTAAAAAGAAGCCCCTGAAAGAGGCAAACACAAATACAAACTCTCACTACCACACGCACCCCTAAGATGCAGCTAGTCTAGGAGATGTACAAACATTCCCACGGGGACCTACAGCCCCTCTGTGTTCCCTTAGGGCTGCAACACCACAGAACATGTCCCTGTAGCACCCCCCTCTGGAACACAGCCCCCACCCCCCAGAGTTTGGTTTCATTCCAACACAGTCCCCAGGAGAAATCAAACAGCAGGAGAGAATTAGCCTAAAGCTCCCTTTAATCTCCGAAGCGCTCCGGACCATGCAGCCAGGTCATTAATGGCTGACTTCGCAGAAACCCCTTCCCTTCACACAATTCCCAGTCTGCCTGCAGAAATAAAGACTTTTGCTGACATCTGGACTTGGAGAAGCTGGTGAAACCCATAGGACCGAGGATCTGAGTTGATCTCTATGGCGACCTGCTTAGTTAGGAGCAACCGGCTGCTTGGTGGGACTAGAGTTATGAGGGAACTAGGGTGGTGTTCTGACTCAACAGCCTAGCATAACACGAGCCGTCTAACAAAAGGACTGGCTCCAAGTGGCTCATGGCCTCTTAAAGGTACAGTTCCCCACACTAGCTTTCTGGTCTGTCACTTGATTTGGTGTGATCTTTTTCTAAGAACATCGGATGGCCAGGCTGGACTAAATCAGGGGCCCATCTAGCCCCATGCCCAGTCTCTGACAGCGGCCAGCACCAACGGCACTAGAGGAAGGTGCAAGAAGCCCTGCAGTAGACAGTCTCCAAATAACCAATTTGCAATGAAACAACTTCTATCTGCCATGAAAGCAGAGACCCAGACTGGAAAGAACGACAATCCATAATACTGCTACTTGCGCCAATGTATTTCTTAACAGAGGGGTGAACCCTATCGAGTAGATGTAACCGGGGGTGGGGCCCATTGGTGACTTGACCCAGGAATTAGACACACCAGCCAATAGATCTGCCTGTGAAGTCACATATGAGACTCCTTAGCATGATCCAGAGGTGAGGCACGCCAGCCCAGAGACCAGGGTGACATGCAAAACCCAGCACACCTGTATTCAGCCGGTCACATACAAGACCCAGCGTCCCATCAATTCTCTCTTCCTCTAACTATTCCACTTTTGCTCATCTGGCCACCTCATTCTTCTCAGGTAACTGTTCCTCCACCTGCCTGACCCACTCACCTTCCCTAGTCAAGATGAAGACATCCCTCAGAAGTCAGCTGGTGGGACTACATGTGTCCCGCATCACACACACACACCTGGAGGCATCAGGAAAGAAGACCTTCCCGCGCCTGCCTCCGTGTAATGGCTGGATATTTCTGGTGATCCCAAACAGTGCTTGTCCATACCAGTCTGGATCTTCTCTGAAGGATTCAGCAAACCTTCACCCCAGGTCTAGCACCCAGCCTGGCACCTTTGTCTTGTGTATATGAGCAGTTTCCAGCTGAGAGAAACTTCTCACATCCAGGGCCAGATAAATCCATCTCTGAGCCCATGGCAAACATGCACAGACGTTGCTTAGTTAACCCTCTCCTATCCAGGTCAGTCCATGACTGGCTTCTGCTACATGGACACTGCCCTATTAACCCTCTCTTGACCACCTTCCCAAGGGATGCTCTCCTAGCCTGTTCCCCCACGTTGGCACTCCCCACAGCTACAATCCAGTGCCTAGGTGACGGCAGTGAAGCTCCAGCTGGGCTGGTTTAAGGAGCTGGTGCTGGCCCCATCGCAGCGGCAAGGAGGAGCAACACTGGCCGGCCCACTGCCCACTCACGATTGGCCCCCCCCAGCTCTCTGTCATGACAGGGGATGGCAAGGCCAAATCCGAGTGAGTGGCATTGTGACCTGGCACACAGGCTCGCAGCAGAACTCAGGTTGTCCCCTGCCCCAACCCCAGGCATGCACCTAGGTTACCTATGCCTTAATCCAGCCCTGCTCACAGCCCAGGAGAGGGTCAGCAGGATGCGGTCTCCTTTAGCTCTGCTGTCCACACACCACAAGAGCCCCAGCTGCAGTAATACACGCATAACGCAGCAGGGCCGCCCAGTGGGTTCAGGGGGCCTGGGGCAGGGCTGGGTCTTCGGCGGCAATTCAGCGGCGGGTCCCTCTAGGAGGGAAGGACCTGCCACCGAATGCAGCTGAAGAATGAAGCAGCAGCGGTAGAGCAGCCTAAGTGCCGCCGATGGCAGCTTTTTTTCCCACTTCTCTGTCGCTTGCAGCGCTTGCACTCACCGGGCGGCGCTCCGAGGCATCGGCAGCACTTCAGCGGCGGGTCCTTCACTCGCTCCGAGGCTTCCGCTGCACTGAAGGACCCATCGCCAAAGACCCAGAGTGAGTGAAAGGCCCGCTGCCGAAGTGCCGCCAAAAACCTGGAGAGGCTCGCGGGGGCCCTGCGGGGCCCGGGGCCAATCGCCCCACTCCCCCCGTAATGCAGACACCATTCGTCCCTGTACCACAGAGGTTGATTGAGTTACATCAGGGATTGTTTTGGCCCAGTAATCCCAGCCACCAGAGCATGGCAGCCAGGGGAGAAGGGGAGGGAGAGAAGTCTGCAAAATGGGCCCATTGGGTTAGAGCAATCGAAGGTGGTCAGACGTGATGCTGGCCACACCACTCCCTTGTGTGCCGTTGGCTATGAAGCTGGCATGCCTTAACCGCATCAGCCCCATGAGCCATTGGCTCAAGGCCTCTTTGACTTTACCCAGCAGCGGATGCAACAGCTTAGGGAGCTGCCTTGTAGAAAGAGAATCATTAAGGGCAAAAATTCGATATTCCAGATCTTGGATTCCGCAGACGCTGGTTGTCCAAGCTGGCGGGACCCCTCCCTTTGTGTGACTTGTTCCTTTCTAGCTCTGTGCCGGCAGCCAGGGCTCGAGCCAGCAGGTTTCATGCCCAGTCTCCGGCTGCAGGCACCTCACCTCTCAGGGGACTACAGATGGAGCTCTGCCCACATCAAACATGAGTTTGGCTAATGTCCACTTGGTATCAAGGCATCACTGCCCTCTGACCCAGGCCATGTGATGCGGGATTATTGACCATAGGCAGCCTGGCCCCGGTCACGTGGCTGGAGCCAGGGAAACACGTCCAGTTTCTCACCAGCGCTGCCGTGTGCCAGGCTGTTGCCACACGCGCTGCTTCCCGGAGCTAGGACAGAGGGAGTCACTATGTACAGAGGATTTCCGACCCCGGACATCTTCTCTTACTGGGTGTTCCCACTGGTCCTGCTGGCTCTTTACAAAAACTTTAGCCCACCTGTTTCCCAGCTGTGATTAGCCCTTCCAGAGGTCACTCGCCACTGACTGAGTCTCAGTCACAGCCTCCATTCCTCCCTGCGTTCTTGCTCCAAGGGAGACGCAAGCTTGAAAAACAGGAGGGAGCTGCTGAGCCGAGATGAGCGGCAGACAGGAGGCTTCAAGCTGCTGCTTCTCTGTGTCCCGCTGCTCCTCCGCAGCTTGTTTCACTGTCCATGCGGAGTGGCAGCTGTGACGCTGCAAAGTGCCCACCGGCTCGCCCCTGGGAACGCAGCCCTGGGTACTGTGGCCGATTCCCCTCTACCTCTGATCAGACAAGGTCCTGGGCACCTTGGCCGCGAGGTAGCCTGATCCCAGTTCTGCTCACTCCTGATGCAGGACGTGGGGCAGGGGAACGGGGAGGCCTCATGCTTCACAAACACATACACAGCTGGTTCTTTGACTTCAGTAGAGCTACACTGATTTACACCAGCTGAGGATCTGGCCCACGGTGCTTTATGCCTGATATTATCCGTGCATGTGTAATACCACAATGGGCTTTATATAGACTAAGAACGTAGTTCACCCCTGGGAACCAGATAGCCAAGGAAACCCATTGTATTATTCTCTTAAGCAAACTAAGCAGTCATGAGATAAAAGGGAAGATCCTCTGATGGATCAGTAACTGGTTAAAAGACAGGAAACAGAGGGTAGGAATAAATGGTCAGTTTTCAGGATGGAGAGAAATAAATAGTGGTGTTCCCCAGGGGTCTGTACTGGGGCCAGTCCTATTCAACATATTCATAAATGATCTGGAAAAAAGAGTAAACAGTGAGGTGGCAAAATTTGCAGATGATACAAAAAATTACTCCAAAGAGTTAAGTCCAAAGCAGACTGTGCAGAGTTACAAAGGGATCTCACAAAATTGGGTGACTGGGCAACAAAATGGCAGCTGAAACTGAATGTTGATAAATGCAAAATGATGCACATTGGGAAACATAATCCCAACTATACATACCAAATGATGGGGTCTAAACTAGCTATTACCATTCAAGAAAAAGATGGTGGAGTCATTGTGGATAGTTCTCTGAAAACATCCACTCAAAGTGCAGCAGCAGGCAAAAAAGCGAACAATGTAAGGAACCATTTGAAAAGGGATAGATAATAAGACAGTAAATATCATAATACCACTATATAAATCCATGGTACGCCCACACCTTGAATACGATGTGCAGTTCTGGTCACCCCATCTCAAAAAGGATCTATTAGAACTGGAAAAGGTACAGAGAAGGACAACATGATTAAGGGTCTGGAACAGCTTCCACGTGAGGAGAGATTCGAAAGTCTGGGAGTGTTTAGCTTGGAAAAGAGACGCCTAAGAGGGGATATGATAGAGGTGTATAAAATCATGACCAGTTTGGAGAAAGTGAAAGTGTTATTTACCCCCATCTCGTATCACAAGAATCAGGGGTCACCCAGTGACATGAACAGGCAGTAGATTTAAAACAAACATAAGGAAGTACTTTTTCACACAACACACAGTCATCCAGTGGAGCTCATTGGCAGAGGATGTTGTGAAGGCCAAATGTATAACTAGGTGCAAAAAAGAATTAGATAAGCCCATGCAGGATAGGTCCATCAATGGCTATTAGCCAAGATGGTCATGGACACAACCCAGTGCTCTGAGAGTCTGCCTGCTAGATGCTGTGACTGGACAACAGGGGATGGATCATTTGATAATCGCCTTTTCTGTTCACTCCCTCTGAAGCACCTGGCACTGGCCACTGTCGGAAGACGGGATACTGAGCTAGACGGACCATTGGTCTGACCCCTCATGGCCATTCTCTCAGGGGTGCTCCGCTAGACAAGAAACTCTCAGCCTGCCTGATTCCCTATTCCTGGCATCACCCGCAGAGAGAGCACTTTCCTACTGGCAGCCTCTTGGGTGCACAGCCTAGCAGTAGCTGAAAGCAGGATACAGGCACATGGCTGTGATTCCTTACAGGACTAGAGTTCATTACAGTGAGTCACTGCAGCCATTAACCTCTTGTTCAACGTCAACCTGTAGGAGCCTCCGTATTCCAAGACAACCCGGCCCGTGCCTCCTTTACACCTCTGTTTTCAAAGAACCAACATGCAAAGCCCTTGGCTCTGGGCAAATTAGGATTCCTCCACCTCCCACCCTTCTTTGCGTTATCTGCAGAAGGGAAGTGTCAATCCAATCAGAACGTAAACTGACAATGCAGCCAGGCCCTCAGTGTGCAGCAGAGTGGAGAAACGTACTTGGACTGGCCACTGCTGA
Organism: Mauremys mutica; assembly: GCF_020497125.1. Taxonomy (NCBI): domain Eukaryota; kingdom Metazoa; phylum Chordata; order Testudines; family Geoemydidae; genus Mauremys; species Mauremys mutica. Next base: position 15,518,029 of record NC_059092.1, on the reverse strand, counting down.
TAAAGGGTTTAGAGCCGGTGCCAAAAGTGATAGAGGCTCAGAGAAAAATACCAGGAGGCTGGAAAACTGGATCCGGCCCAGTTCAAACCCCCTCATGCTGGAGAGTTAAACAAATCCAATAATAATAATTATAGAGAGAGAATAAATGGCCACAGCAAAATCCTATCATGTTCCTGTCAGATTCCCAAAGAACTCAAACACTGCCAGGAGCAGCAAGAGGGGCCAGCAGCAATCTCCTTGCTGCAGATAGGACAACCCAGCAACACCCACCCTCTGTGCCCCTTGGCAATCTGTTTGGAAAATGCTTGTAGCAAGCTGTGCCAGCACCGAACCCTGCTCTGTGTATCTGTGCAGTGCCTGCGTGCTGCCAGCGCTCTGCCCAGTTCCGCCTTCTGCATCAGACCTACAGGAACCAGGACGTGCCCAGCAAGAGAAATGATGATTGAAAGGATTCATGCTGGAGAGACAAGGCTGCAATGCAGGTGGCAGGGTGCAAGCGGGGGCACTCCTGCACTCACACAGAGACCATGTTTCACCTCAGAGGTGGCTGCATTTCAGTGATGGGTAAAGCAACACGTACATATCTATAGCCTGTTTGCAAGGTTTTAAAAGTGCTCTGAGATCCCAGGTCAGCCGTTCTCTTTGCCCTGCATTCATCCCACCCAGTTTACAGGAGCTTGTAGTGAGGAAAGTGGCCTCCCTCCGAACCGGACATGGAGGGTCCACTCGCACTCTTCATGGTGGGCGGAGCCAAGCCAGCCCCACCCCTCCATGGTGGGCGGAGCCAAGCCAGCCCCACCCATTGTGCCGGAAGCAGAGGGGAGAGACAAGTATAAGAAGCAGGTCCTTCCGCTCAGTTGGGCCAGAGTCAGCGAAGGAGGCAGACATCTTTAGCCCGCTGCAGAACTCCAGACCAGACCCCAAGCCATGCAGCACCCTGCCCCCAGAGAGTAGGGAAGAGTTGCTGGGACTGCCGTCCGCCACTTACCCCGAGGAGACAGAGAATCCGCAGGCTATGGAGCCGCACCAATGGACTGGGGGAGGGAGTAGCCCAGGGGAGTCAGACCTTGGTCAGGTTGTGCTGTCCTGGTACAAGCCAGCGTGTTTCGGGAGGATCCCCTCCACTGTTAGGGTCTTGGGCTGGGACACAGTGGAGTAGGGTGGGCCCAGGTCCCCCGACCTCCCTGCTACCAACCCCAACCCTGGGGTGGCTGCCTACTCCCCCTAGGCCAAAAGGCCTGTGCCTTGTTTGTGGCTTGCCGCAGCCAGAAGACTGCTAGCCCCTAGGCTGGGATTACTGTCTGCCCATGCCAGGTGGCTCAGGCTAGAGCCTGCTAATTCACTTTCGTTTGTTGCCTGATGCAGCATGTCAGAATGGCCCCCCTCTGAGTCTGACATGGAGGATCCACTACACAGCCCAAGGTTAGAGACCAAGTCCCACTCAGTATCAAAATGCGGTTACCTCCAGGCACATTCTGCTCCAGCCATTCCTCCCCTGCTGCCAGAACTCCAGGGCCTGACACTTACGGCCTCTCACAGAATCCAGAATGAAAACCAGCCGACCAGAAACAATGTAGGGGGGAGCTACTACCAGGAGCAGAGTCATAAGTGGTTGGAGAACTTTGGGGTGTGACTGAGGACAGGTGCTAATCAGGGGGATTGTTAGTAACAAGGGGTCTTATTTGCTGATGGAAATACTAGTGACATGGAGGGCCAATCAGTGGCGGCTAATCTGGGTCTTGGGTTCCCCTTCTCAAGCCAGCTGCAGATTTTGGCAAGTGTTCAATTTGAGAGCTGTTCGCCTCTTTCCCAGAGAAGGAGAAGATCCCGAGGTGGAGAAGGCGAGTGAGTTGTATTGACTATGATAGTAACTGAAAAGCAAAGGCAGTGGCAGCCATGTTGTCACATCAATACCTAATTGCTGTTCAGAAAGCCTCTGGAAAGCCGGGTGCCCAGTCAATGGGGAGGGAGGGAGGGAACGTTAATATAGCCAAGAATCAATAGAGAGAGCATTCCCAGTGTCAAGTACAATTAACGGAGCTGAACAACGGGAAACTGCAGAGAATTAGCTTTTGGGCTGATGCTGCTTGAAAGCTACAAGCCGGTAGACCAAGAAGCGAGGGAGAGTTTGCTAGATTCCCGTCGGTTCACAAAAAACAACTGGAGTCAGCACAGCCTGCAAATATTTTCTGAGGTGTCCTTCGTTAAATGGCGACCCAGGGGTCAGACTATCCAAACCTCGGGCCAGATCCAGACACCCAACTCGGGCCCCTTTTTGCCACCAGAGCTGCTCCGGATAACCACATTTTAATCCTGAGTATCTCCAGCACATTTTATGTTATTTCCCTAGAGATTCATCCCCTGCAGTCAGGACTCCAGTTCCGGACGCTTGCGGCCTCTCTGGGCAGCCGGGTAGCGTTCTCCAGCCTAAAAGAGTGAAAACCGGTCAATTTGGCAGGAATCCCTGAGTGGCGCAGAGCTAGAATAGAGCTCTTGCCACTCAATGCCTGACCCCTAGTAAAGGGGGCATTCCCGGGTGCAGTGGGAGAGAGTGGAGCCAGAATTTGCTGTGCTCCAGCAATCCTCAGCCCGCAGGGTGGCACAAGGGGCCCTAATTATGCCAGGCCATAGCTCAGGCCAAGCACCAGAGGAGCAGAAAGGTGGTTTAGAATCTGGCCTAAGATTATAAACTCTTTGGGGCAGGGACTGTCTCTTACTGTGTTTGTACAGAGCCCGCCACAATGGGGCCTGATCTTTGTCGCATCTTCCTCTTGTAAGAGAGGAGGATGGTCCAGTGGTTAGGGCGCTAGTCTGGCTTTGGGAGACCCAGGCTCGATTCCCTGCTCGGCCACAGACGAATCATTTAACCTCTCTGTGCGTCAGCTGCCAAATGGAGGTGATAGCCCCGTCCTACCTCCTGCACGTGCTGTGAGAATAAATCCATTAATGGCTGTGAGATGCTCAGACGCTGGGGTGATGGGGGCCACTACCGCTTTCAATAGATGGTACTGGTTATTAGAGCCGGGTGGGGGCAGAGTCACTGGATAATGCCAGTTTGTCAGAACCAAAACTTTCAATGGGAAAGTTTCACTAGGAAGGTTTCTCAGGTCCAGGATGGAATTGCCAGTCAGAGACACCACCCAATAGCCTGGTGGGTAGGATCCTCTGTCTGATTCAGACCAAGGACTTGAACCAGCATCTCTCATCTCACATGAACACCTTAACCACCAGGCTCCTGGATATTCCGGGGTGGTGTTGGAGGTTCTCTCCCTCAGCTTTTTCACCAACACTTTTAAAAGGTTTCTGTTTCATGGGAAAAAAAGTTTGAAATCCTGCAAATTTTCCAGGGACGTGAAAAACGTTTCCTGCCCAGCTCTGTTAATTGGATGTCTGCCCTGGCAGCCTTTCTGCAGCCCCGTATGGTACCCACTAGCATAAACGACAAGGGTTTCCAAGGCAGTGTTTCAGTTTGGTCGTGGCGGTGACAGTGTTAACTGGATTCAGAAACAGGCTTTTTGTGCTCACTGTCGATAAAACAGGGCAGCAATTATGTTCCATTCCTCTGTCGGCAGCAGATCTTTAGAAAACAAATACAATAGAAGTTCACTGAGTAACAGTGACACGAAAGTCTAGTCTATCACTTCTCTCCTGCCTGATTCTTCTTAACGCTGATTCTTTTTTATCCCCTACAACTGTAGCCCAAAGGGCAAGCTTAGCCTTTATTATATCCAGTTGTAATGCAAGGAACCTACAGGCCTGTATCCTGTAAGACATTAGCTTAAGCAAGTTAGCATAAGTATAGTAGGCCTGCAACCATGGATGGATTTGGGGGCAGGCAACACAGGTGACCCACCTGGGGTGCCAGACTTGGGGGGTGTCGGGCTCAGGGTGCTATTTTTGTTGTTAGCGAAAAAAGGGAAAAGAGAATGTTTGAAGTAAAATGTGTCGGGTATTCCATATGTGGATTCATTTTTCACTAACCTCCTAGAATGTTCTGGACCTTTGTAGAATTCCGTGGAACCTTCCAGACTTCCTGAGAACCACATTTTCCTTGAACCTCCTAGAATGTTGTCAGCCATGCCCTCGTGGGTATATAAGGGGTGGGATGCCAGCAGCCAGTCAGCCAGAGATAAGAATGAAGTGAGAGCCCAGCTGTGATATTGTGAACCTTCTTTTATTGTGCAATTGTGACAGTGTACTTGTGTTTTAAGACTTGAAGAGTGTAAGTAGCGACTAATAAAGGACATATTTAATGAGATGCCAGAGAGATCTATTGAAGTCCTATCTACGCCATAATATAAAAGAAATACTGTTACATCTTTTGCCATGCTTAACACGTAATGTTTGACTTCCTAAGACTGCAGAACATAGACTTTTGCTCTCCCTAATACTGTCTGTTTTCCTCTGTAGAAAATAAAAGATGCTCCTGAAGAAGCCCACAGGAGTTTAGTAGGAATGCAAAACGCTCAATTGCAATCTAGTTTGCAGCAAGGGGAAAATTTGATGGGAAAATATCTGAAACAGCACAACTTAGACCGTTTTTTAGGCAGTAGCAATCGTCCCAGTGCAGAAGAAATTGAAGGAGTTTAGCACAAATGATGGCAGTCCTATTCCTAAGGAATTAGCAGATTTACCTGAAGATAAGGAATGGAAATGTGAGGAAAGTGATCAGGAATCATCCAGTTTTCCTGGTGGTGTAAAAGAGAGATGATCTTGCTCACATGAAAAGGAGAGAAATGATAAAGAAGAATCAACCTCACATGACAACAGAAACAGCAGTAAGAAAAACTGCATGCTACAGATCGATACATCAGATCCTGCTTTATGGCCGGCGGTCCTAAACTCTGCCGATATTGATCATACCGTTTTGAACGGGCCAGGAAAAAATCGAGGATACGGCATTTCCAGTAAATGAACAGAAGCGACATTTCTCTACGTCGCCCTGCGAAAGGGTGCTCAAGAATGGTGAGAAACTGAATCGGCATTGGCTAGTTTATTCAAAATCAACTGACAAAGCGTTCTGGTTTTGCTGCAAAATATTTTACAAGAGTGCCAAGTCATTGCATGCACTTTCCGGGTACAATTACTGGCACATATTAGCTAATGCTCTGAAGCAACATGAAAAGTCATCCAGCCATTTTGCAGTCTACTCCAACTGCACGGAGGTCGAGTCCAGACTCACGCTGAATAAATGCACAGATGCAGAAAACCAGTGCATTATTAATGTAGAAACCCAGCGTTGGAAGAACGTGCTCGAGCGTCTGATCTCAATTACCCTCTTCCTTGAAAAGAATAATTTGGCTTTCTGGGGCTCGCGGGATAAGTTGTTCACTGAACATAATGGTAATTTCCTCGGTTTGGTAGAGCTCCTTAGGAAATGCGACTATGTCATGCGTGAGCACTTACGTCAAGTAGTTCATAAAAAAGCTAGGGCCCATTACTGCAGCAAAACAATTCAAAATTAATTGATTGCCCTTATGGCAAGGAAGGTGCTTGATAACGTATTGATGTGGCTCAGCAAAGTGAAGAACTACGCCGCAATAATGGCCTGCACTCCTGACATTAGTTACAGTGAAAAGATGTCATTTACAGTAAGATTTCTTGATTACAAGGATGGCTGTATCCAAGTAAAGGAACATTTTATCTGTTTCCAGTCTGTGGACGACTCTACTAGAAAAGGCCTGACAGAACTATTCATGAATGTTACCACGTCCTGATGGAACTGGCGCAATGGAATAAAGCCGAGGCTGGAATCTGAGATGAGGTGCAAAGCCTGGAAAACCAGATCACTGATTTCCAATTTCCGGTCTCAATTATGGTTTGGCATGATATCCTGTAACCTTTCAAGTAGAGTATCACAAACTCAGCTGATGGACATCGTAACCACTACTACTTTGATGAGAAGCTGCCTTGATTTCGTTGTGGCCTAAACAGATTTGAAGGTGCCATCACTGCTGCCAAAGAAATGGAGGAAAACTTAGAAGTTGAGCTTGTCTTCAAGGAAACTCGTATTCATTGGAAGAAGAGACAGGTAACAAGGACAGAGATGAGGTAATGGGAAGCTCGGAAGAAAAATTCAAGAGGGAGGTTTTTGCTCAAGTGTCCATCGAAGAAAGGTTTGGACAAATGAAGCACTACAAAAAGACCTGGGGTTTTTTATATGACCTAAGTAAGCATCCAGTGGACAGGAAAACACTCCTGAACAATTGTATTGACCTTTACCGGACACTGACACATGGGGAATGTTCGGACAAAAATGATAAAAACCTCTACGTCGAATTGGATAACATCCAGCACATTTTGCAACATGGGAAGCACTCTTCACTTCAGATTCTCCACTTCATTCACAATGCAAAGCTGAAAAACACTTTTCATAACGTGTGGATAGCTTAGAGAATTCTACTCACACTGCCGGTCACAGTCACGAGTGGTGAGCTCAGCTCTCCAAAGCTGAGGCTCTTTAAAACACATCTTGGATCGACGATGGCTGATGGGGGACTGACACCACTTGCAATTTCATCACTTGAAAATACCATTGGCCAGTCTCTGGATCTCTCAGACGCTGTGCTTCAGTTTGCGAGGGCAAAGGCGAAAAAGGCGACCTTTTGAACTAAAGGACAAAGGTTATCATGTTAAGGCGGTCACCTACTGTAGCTCTATTTAATAATGGCCCACCCAATGTTGGTGCACTGTACAATTCCTTGATATTAGTATGTTTCAGTTACTCTTAAAATTAAAAAGAGTCTATAGGCTTAGAGGAAGTGCATTTTTTTATTGGTTTATATATGGCATGTATAAATACAGATTTACAGATCCTAGCGTGCAAACTGGTCGTCTTATATGACCAGGATAAATCATGCATCGAAATCATAAAATGGGCTACAAATGCAAGACAGCATAAGGTATTCAAAAGTTTAACAAATAGAGGGAGGGCGCCAAAGACACTCCTCACCTGGGGTGCCATTTGGTCTAAGGCCAGCCCTGCTTGCGACCTTTGGCGTAGATAAATGGCCTAACGGTTCCTCTTAGATTTGGGGAACAAGGAATAGCTTGCTCAGTGGCAAGAGTTGAAAACTAACGGTAAACGACAACCGCAGGAACATGGAGGTAATAACTGCAAATCTGCTTAAGCAAGAAGCGATGGGTATGGTAATGAATTACGTGGCATTGATAGGTATTAATGTGGTACCCTGCTGGAGAAGTGCTCCCCAATATTATGTGGGTGAGGAAGTTAGATTTGGGCATGGCAGGCTGAGTATTAGCACGAATAGGCATAATGGTGCTCAGGCCCTATAACAGCGCAAACCACCATGTAGAGAGGAGCTTTTCGATCATTGTTAGCCTGCCACCATTTGACCCTTCTGCTCTGTGTTCATCTACCATCAGTCCTGGTCGTTGAGGAACCTCATTTGGCATGCCAGAGACAGTGCCTTTGTCTCTTACCATCAGGTCCTCAAGGAAGGGTGGAAGTATGCAAATCTAAGAGCGTATGCAAAGAACAATACCACAGATATCCCCAATGCTGTATTATTCCTCTCTGTTCATGTGGCTTGGCGCTTTCCTGGCTTTATTACTGATCCTAATAAAAGTCTCAAAGGCTTTACTTCACCCTCGGTGTGTGTCTTTGCCATACCTACAAGATATTGAACTGATTGGTTTTAGTTCTGCATAGCCTGATTCAGGGACAAGAACCTTATCACCTTCTGACCAACCGGCAATCAATCTGAGTATTATTAACCATTAAAAGGATCGGACAACACAATAAAGGTTTGAGATTCCTCTCACTTAGGCCAGTTTCACACTAGTGTAACGCCATTGATTTCGAGGGCCTGCATCCTGATTTACACCCTTCTACGTAAGATCAGAATTAGGCCCTAGATATACAGCTTCTTTACAGGTCACATTAGAGGAAGGCTGAGCCCTGAGTGAAATATTAGTAGTGACATTTGAAAGCATCACCGTAGCAGAGATTTGTGTTTTGTTGTTGTTTAAAAAAAAAAAAAAACCACCACATTTCTCTCCCAGTAGAAAATCAGACCATCCTTGTCTCTCATTTTCACTCCCCAAAAGAGGCCTGTTTTTGTACAAAACCCACCACATTTTTTTTTAATTTGAAATTTCATTTGGCTGGAGATCAAATTTGGTGTCAAACCATGTGAACTTGTGACTTTTTCCATTTTCATGAGAAAACACCGGTGCGGGGGGAGAGGGGAGAGGAATGGGCAAAACCAAACAAGATTGCGACACATTTTTGCATATAACCTTCCTGACTATGCACAGCTCTAGTCATGATGGATTCATCCAAAATGATTTTGAATAGGAATAGAATCGAGGGACCAAATTTTCTGCTGGTGCAAATTGACAATTATGTATTAACTTCAATGGACCAGTCCCAATTTACATCAGCAAAGAATTTGTCTCAAGCCCTCCATTCACTTGCATAGAAAGGCAAACTCTCCGTGCCTGGGTTGAGATGCTGGACGGTGGCCCGTTGAAAAGGGAATTTACCAGTTTTCCTGCTGTAAATATTTCCTGATTCTCTTGCACTGTGTCTCAGCAGCTCATCTTTTCACTGATCATCTCAAGAACCTCCCCTAGGCAGGCTTGGGAAAACCTGCATCTTCTGCAGTATAAATAGCCCTTTCCACAGTAAAATTGAGTCACGCCTGAATTTCATGTATGAGAATCACAGGGAACAATTCAATCCATGTTTCTTTTGGTGGCTGGTACTCTTGGGAGTTGGACAGATGAACGTCTAATCTGAATCTCAAGTGTCATCTGTTGTTCCTAAAATTATTTCCCCCTGCAGTCTGGGCTAACGTTGCACGTTCCAGCACAAAAAAGTGTCTCCACAATCTGCAACAGGGTAGCTGCTTTTACATCCCAGCCAGAAGAAGAATCCAGCTGGTTTCCAACATATCTAATTTTTCTGAGATCTTCCCTGTTTTGCCGTGAGAGAGGCAAGAGTATTTTACATCTTATCCCTATGGTGCATCAGTATTTCCAACATCACCCTAATACAGTGGTTTCAACCTGCAATCCATGAATCCCTGGAGGTCCACAGACTATGTCTAAGGCAGGGTAGGCAATCTATGGCACGGGTGCCAAAGGCGGCACGCGAGCTGGTTTTCAGTGACACTCGCATTGCCCAGGTCCTCTGCATTTTAATTTAATTTTAAATGAAGTGTCTCAAACATTTTAAAAACCTTATTTACTTTACATACAACAATAGTTTAGTTACATATTATAGACTTATAGAAAGAGACCTTCTAAAAATGTTAAAATGTATGACTGGCACATGAAACCTTAAATTAGAGTGAATAAATGAAGACTCGGCACGCCACTTCTGAAAGGTTGCTGACCCCTGGCCTAATGGGTCTGCGAAAGGTTGTCATTACCAAAGAACAGTGGTTTTCAACCTGGAGTCCGCAGACTCTATCCAAGATTTCCAAAGATGTCCACACCTCCATTTGAATATTTTTAGGGGTCCGCAAATGAAAAAAAAAGTTTGAAAACCACTGCCCTAATTTATTGTTCTGAAGTTGGGGATGATAGAAGAGGTAGGGATGCTGTAAACTGGTGAGATGCCACCAGCTATAGAGAAGATAACTGCCAGCAGAAGACCTTTCCCACCATAATTTTATTTTGACCCCCTCTGTCATCTATGCAGATGTGGCCCATGACCTTTTTCTTAATCTGCAGCAGGGTGACTAAAACAAACTCAAAGTCTCCAAAAGATGGCTTCTTGAGTGCACTTTCAGTTCTCCCTAGACTTCTCGTTTGACCCGAGAATATCAATAATAAATCCTAGCCTGGACTTTTGTGCCTAATTGGAATGCACTCAGAGGATGTGGGGCAAAAGAAGATGGAGCTAGTCAGAAGGAACACCAGGGACCTATTACCCTGGGTAACCCATCCTAGCAATGGCCCATGTTTCATTTCCCACTGTTCTCCCTCTCTGCCTTCCTTTTTCCTTTGCAAGTATTTTGGATCTGAGCTGCCGAGGGGAGGCGTTGATTTAGGAAGCACCAGCTGTGCACCTCCTTTCCCCATGAACTGAGCAATTAGTAGAGTCGGTTGTCTCCAGCTAATGGCCAGAGACATCACTCAAGGGAAATATGAAATTCCATCCCCATATGCATCATGTTCAGAGAGGTGGCTTCACACAAATGCCCCGCCAAGGCGGGAGCCGAGAAATGGCAGACAATGCTCACCTTTAGCTGTCCTCCAGCTTCCCCCAGTGCCTGCAGATTTCACACCTACCCTGCAAATCCACTAATTGGCACTTCCTTGTTAAAAGTAATTTCACGGCGTTAGAAAAGGAACCTACGTAATGATAATCCTGGAAGCCTGAAATGCCAAATTAAAGCTGCCGGCTTCTAAAGGAAACTGTGAAATGGAAGGCATTAAGGGAAGGAGGAGAGACAGGAGGGAGCCTGTTACTGATTGCGGGGTCTCTTCTCATGTGTGCATCGCAGCTCGTGCCAGGCACGACAAAGCCAGGTGTCCCCAGGGGTAACAGGATTCAATGCGAGGCTTTTTGTTCCTGGGCCAATTCCCATGGCTGAAGATGAGCCTTCGCAGGAGGAAATAAAGGAACATGGGATCTGGAAATCCAGGCTGATGGGGTGGGGAGGAGAGGGATATTTGTTCTCTGAGTCACTTAGGAAGGGCAGACATAGATGTCGGCCTAGTCTGTGCTGGGAGAATTTCACCTTGCAGACAACAGGCATCAGCAGTGGGGTGCACCACGCTCGGCTGCACCCATTGCCAACAACGCCTGTTGTCAGCAAGGTGTAATTTTCCTAGTGTACGTGAGACCCGAAGGAGCAACCCAAGTGGCTGACAAGCCACGCCGCACAGGCACCCAGCCGGCATGCATTCCGGCTGACACGGCCGTTCGCAGGGCGTCTCAGAATTAATGCATCCCGTCAGGCCCGGCGTCTCCTCGGATAAGACTTTGCCACCTCCTAAGTGGTCTAGGTGTGAGAGCCATGAAACTAAGTGCTCCTGACACCCAGGCTGCAAAAGCGATGATGCTCTTACACCATAAGTGATGCACACAACGCTACCCGTGGTTTCCTTAGAAAACCATTTGACATTTAGACTTGATGCTGCACTTAAGGCCGCAACGGAAGGCATGCGCCCCGTGGATTTTTAAATCTAGCCTTGAATGTTAATCTTCACTTCCACCCTAATCTCAGTCTGTGTCTCTGATCCTGCTTGGACGTTCCTCCTTGTGTTTGTGTTTGTACAGGGCCTGGCACCATGGGGGCCTGGTCCATGGTTGGGGTCCTAGGTTCTACCCCAATATAAATAATCAATCATGATAATAGATAATCGAACGCAGAGCGGGCGCTACCACAAATACAAGGATTGCAGTCATTTACTACCTACGTGCAGGTGAGGATGGTCGTGTTTCCCATACCACGGAGGGCCTCAGCAGCTGCCAAGATTTGTTTAGTCTGGAGAAGAGAAGACTGAGGGGCCATGAGAACAGTTTTCAAGCACAGAAAAGGTTGTTACAAGGAGGAGAAAAATCGTTCTCCTGAACCTCTGAGGCTAGGACAAGAAGCAACGGGCTTAAATTGCAGCAGGGGAGGTTTAGGTTGGACTTTAGGAAAATAGTCCTGTCAGGGTGGTGAAGCACTGGACTAAATTGCCTAGGGAGGTTGTGGAATCTCTGTCATCGGAGATTTTTAGACAAACACCTGCCAGGGATGGTCTAGATAATACTTAGTCCTGCCATGAGTGCAGGGGACTGGACTCGATGACCTCTCGAGGTCCCTTCCAGTCCTACGATTGCACTGAGGTAGCTGGACCCACTGGGGAATCACATGATGCCCTATCAGCATCTCTCCCCCCTACCGCCATAACTGAAGAGAGGGACGATTCTTGTGCATCTCCCAAGCCGTAGTGAAGATGATGAGCAGAGACAGCACAAGCCACTGTTGCCCAGCCCACTCCTTCCTGGGAGTCCGATGCTGCCTGCACAGGTCAGACACAGCAGGAGAAGAGCTAATGGTTTGCCATGGGGCTGAGGATTTCAGAAGGGCTCTTGCTTTAGGGGCAAAAAGTCTGAGCTGGTTTCAGAGGCAGCACTTGGATTAATCACTCTGTACACAGGCCACGTTCTCACTGGTTTCTCCTCCACTAACATCACTGGTTCTCTCTCAGGTCACAAGTGACATGAGTTTGCTGGTCTCAGTGCAGTGGACATTCCTCACCTCACGCCAACCACCGCATGACTGAACAGCATCTGCTCAGGAGAAAGAACTTGGTATAGCTAATAAGGGCTGAGGCAACAGAGGGTGTTGCAGCTGAGGATAGGGGTGCCCTGATTAGTCTGCAGGGGACCCCAGAAACTGAACAGCAGGGAGGACTTCCAGTCAAGAATCAGAGGCATTAGCAGAGCGACAGGGCGGGGGAAATTTGCCCATCATCTCCCCTCTTCAGCCTCAGGTGAGCTCCCCCTCCACGTCATGAGCACTAAAATCACCCCCCATTAAAGAATCAATCTGTCCTGTCTTGACTCTTACTCCTGCGTGGACAGCCCCACGGACACCCTGAACCCGGCCCCGGCAGTGCTTACAACGCAGCCTCCGAGCGGAGAGCCTTTTAAGCAAGAACTCCAGCTGCACAGTGCCGTGATAATAGCGGCGGCCGTGTAAGCGCTGCTGTTTGTTTGCTGAAGCAGATAGGTTTTCCCCGACCAGTTGTTCTGACGGAAATCAATTTATATTTAACAGAACCAGGCCATGTTTGCTCAGTGAGAGATCTGAACTGGAGCCCAAGATTCTTAACCTAAAGTAATAAAATACACACTGCTGTTAGGAGCGAGCCCTGCTCCCCACCCTCGCGCTTCTGCTTTGCTTTCTATTTCTCAGGCGCAGGACGCAGCCAGCAAGCCACACAGATTTCACCGCCCTGCTGCCGGGAGCCCTGCCCATGCATTGCACTGAAATCAACGGGGCATCGCGGCACTGATGGCATGCGGAGTTGCACAGTGGGTGTGTTCCACGGGGCGTGTCTGGAACACAGCTGCAGAAGCCAAGCAGATTAAAAAGCCCCCCTGCCATGCTCAGGGAAACTATCAGAGTCAGAGATGGGCAGGAACCAGCCTGCTACATCCAAAGCCCCACTTGAAGTTTGGGGACATGTGGATATGGATGCAGATGCAGATCCAAACTTCATTATAATGGTCCAACTGGAACACAGAAATTGCCACTCTGGGTCAGACCCAAGGTCCAGCTAGCCTAGCGTCCTGTCTCTGACAGTGGCCGACAGCAGCTGCATCAGAGGAAAGTGCAAGAACCCCCACATCAAGCAGTTAGGGTATAACCTACCTTCAGGGAAAGTTTCTTCCTGATCCCCAATAGTGGCTGGTTTATGCCCTGAAGCATGAGGGTTGATGACCCTATGAAAGAGCTGGGCTGTTTTGGATCTGGAATCATGATCTCAAACTCTTTGGTGGAAGTTCAGCTTTAGATCCAAACTGTGCCCCACAAGAGATTTCTCCCATGCCCCTACCCATTCCAAAGTGCCTAAAAGCTCAACCCGACTGCAGGAGGCTTTTCAGGGCATTAGCCAGTCTGAGATGCCTGTGCCTTGGAAAAAAACCAGTCACTGGGCTTGGTGTCAAAATACACCAGATCCCTTATCTTAAGAAGTCTAATGAAGGATAGAAGAAGTTGGGATTGTCTCTGGCTATGGGAACAGGCAGCAGGCCGGAGCAGAGTATCCTGTTTACGTGTGTCTGTGCTATGTTGGTATGAAATCACTTGGATGCTCTCCCTCTCGGGACTCTCCTAAAGGCGAGACATGAATCTCAAAAATCTGAAACGCCGCCTGTGTTTTAGACCCTGACACATATCGGCGCTGTATATTTCGTCAGTATTGCCGATTCTTGAGACATTTGAGTGTGAACAGGGCAACCTTCTCCTCTCTCTCCAGCCTTCCCTCCCCTCTTCCACCCCCTAACTCTACCAGCAATGTCCCAGCCCCGTGCCTGAGCGAGCATAGATGACAGGAGCTCTGGAAGGTGAGGATCTCTGAAGGGATCCGCCTGATTTGGTATCATCCTCCATTTCCATAGGGCAGAATGGCTTCAATACTGCATTAGGGATGCTGACCCGAGCAGAAATACCAGAGGGGAGTTTGAACCCAGGCCTGAGCTTTCCCCACATTCAGGGCCGTTTGGATCCAGGCTTCCAATTCAAACCCATGGGAGAGGTAACGCCTGCTCCAGGGAGCATGAATCTAAAACATCCCAGGGTTGGGTTTGGGGCCCATCTTTAGCACTTCCCTACATCTGCTTGTGTGTAGACATCGATGGCTCTGGAGGAGACCATTGGCATGGGCTGGGGACTTTTCCCTCTCAACAATAATAATTATTTATTTGCTTTACGCCAATGCTCAAGGCTGCACCTGAGACCAGGGCCCTATTGAGCTAGGTGCTGTACAAACACATAGTAGGAGACAGTCCCTGACCTGAAGCGCTTGTCATCTAAACAGACACAACAGATGAGCGGTAGGAGGGAAAACAGGCACGGAGAGGGGACATGACCTACCCCGGTTCCCACAGAACCCAGAGCTCCTAATCCTAAGGTCAGTGGCCCTACCCAATAGACCGCATTGCTTCTGCAAGTGCCTTGTTTCTTGCGCTCTGACAATCAATACAAGCTGCTCAACGACCGTATCAGATTGCCCCCACACAGGCCTTGTCTATCAGTGACAGAGCCAGTCTGGTGACAGATGTACAAGGCAACAAGAGATCGCCAAGTCTGACAGGCAGCTGGTTGGGTGGGTTGTGTTTTTTTTTTTTTCCTTCCCACAACAAATAAACAGAGAGATGAAGTGGTAACACCCATTTGCACATAGAAAAGCATCTGCACCTAGCCAAGCATCAGAAATTCGTTATCTCTGCATGATAGGCCTATCTGGAGAGGAGCTTTTTATTTGGAATTCAAACGCAGCCATTACAAGGATTGCATTTTCCGCTAATTGTTTTTCTCCCATTCCCATTTGGGAAGATATATGATGGCTGAAACAGCGGGTCAGGATGGCTGAAAAAACAATGGCAATAAAAATAACATTTAATACACAGAATCTGTGTCCTTATTAAACATGGGATAACAACATAAGAACGTATTGGGTCAGGCCAAAGGTCCATCCAGCCCAGTATCCTGTCTACCAACAGTGGCCAATGCCAGGTGCCCCAGAGAAGTGAGCCTAACAGGTAATGATCAAGTGATCTCTCTCCTGCCATCCATCTCCACCCTCTGACAAACAGAGGCTAGGGGACACCATTCCTTACCCATCCTGGCTAATAGCCATTAATGGACTTAACCACCATGAATTTATCCAGTTCTCTTTTAAACCCTGTTATAGTATAGTGGGGGATGGTTTCCCCCACTGCCTATTTTCCGGATTTCACATACTGGCTTGTTATTGTAGGGTAGCTCATTAGTGCTGGACTGAACCCATTAATTTTTTTATGGGTGACTCACGAGAGCTGGTCTGTGCCATTAGTGTAGCCGAGAGCAAAGACCTTGCTCCAAAGACAGTCTATACACAGTGTATACGCTCCAAAGTTACCCCCTTAATGAGAACAACTTCAAACAACAGGAACAAAACATAAACCTTAGCCCAAGTTCAGCCACTCCTAAGATTTCCCCGCAGCGCATCCGATGTCCTAGATCCCTCTGCCCCAGCCAGCCTCCACCATCATCTGCCCACTGGCTGGAGGTAACAAGACCCCACCATGAGCAGGAGTCAGCCGCAGTAATTACTCAGGGCCTGGCATCTGAGCTTAAGCTGGTTCAACAAAAGAACCCAGTATTCATAAACTGGGCCCCAGAGGCGGCCATTTTATTACAGGTGCTGGACTGTAAATATTGGTTTATTATTGTAGGGTAGCCTAGGAGTACTGGATTGCTCACTGTTTGTGTGCTGAAGATAAAGAGCCTGTGTTTTGAGGAAATACAACTACCTGAATCACATTGTGGCGTTTGTAAACCGATGCCAGAGGTTTTCAGAAGGCAGCTCAAATTTTGGTCCCACCAGCCTCGACGCTGTTCCTTTGAGCTCACTTTCCCAGGGATGCCAAAAAGCCAACCTCGCATGATCCTGTGAGGCGAGAGATTTGCAGCAGGCCTTAATGAATGCGCCGAGTTGCTTATCAGCTCGTAACCACCCCGTCGCCCTGTGTATTGTGAAGTGAAAGTATCCACAGTGACCTGGCAAAGGTGGAGTGCGAGCGCTCAGCTCATGCCATATCGGATTAAGAATAAAATCTTGTTACGATAAATGCTCTCGGCTGGTTAGAAGTTTCAGATACACTTTGGCTCCAGCCTCCCTAAAATTAGCCATATGTTTTCATACTGGATGGAAGCAACTGCCTGGGAGGATTACAACTTTCGCTGCTCCAGTTTACAACACTTCAGGGCCTCTTTCCAAGCCCATCTAGCTCAAAAAGGGGTCAGCAAGCTAAAATGTCGCATTGCAGAGTCCAGCTGCTTGGGGAGGGAATGATTACTTGGATGATTTCTTCTGTTTGCACACCGGTAAGCATTTACAGCAGGCTGGCAGGGGACGGGCCTAGAAAGATTCAGAACAGTGCTTCCCTACTTTCCCAGACAACTCTGCCAGGATTAAGCCCCACTTATCTGCAATCCCTTCCACGAATGGTGAATGGAGGCCAGGATTTAGGGGACGGGCTGGGTTAGGCAGGCTGGGACCCAAAGAAAACCCCAAGGTCTGTCTGCAGCCAGCAGCCTCAGAATTGATCACGGTTAAGCCCTTGCTACAGAGATAAACCTGAGCTACAAAAACTTTTGAATCTCGGGGGTTCTCAAACTGCGGTCAGGGGGTCTCACAGTGGTTACATGGGGCTGCTAGCTGTTAGCTCCATGGGGCTGACAGCCCCGAGCCCCCATTAAATTTACCCCCCCATTTTTAATTTATACGGGGGGGGGTGTCACACTCAGAGGCTTGCTGTGTGAAAGGAGTCACCCATACAAAAAGTTGGAAAACCACTGCTTCAGATCAACCCCCTTGGGGGACCCAATCTTGGATTTTGGTTTGGCCTCGTCTAGAAATAGGGGCCAGTTGTGGAACTGGACTCCAGGTTCAGATTTTGGGCTGGGCCTATCGCTAATTTCCAGACAATTCTCTTCTATTTCCCCCAGCCTAAGAGCTCACGTGGACCAGCTAGTGCCAGCCGCCACCTCCACTAATTCTACCTGTGTACATCTAGGACCCTCCACACTGTAGGATCTGAACCCTGAGCTGCTGCATCTAAGTCCCATGATGGATTATGGCACGCGCAGCTGGACGGGAGGTTGGCAGCGGCGACCCGCTGGAGCCCAAAACAGGAGCTCAGCATTAAAAGGTCTGATCCTGATCCCATTCAGGTCAACAGAAGCTGGTCCACTGTCTTCAGTGGGGCTCTCCAGCTGGCACAAGGGGCTGGAAACTAAAAATCTGAGCTACCGGGACCGCTGCATGCACCACTGATTGGGAACAATTGGAGTAGAAGCTGCTTTGCCATTCCAGCTGTTGAAGCAGACAAGTGACCCATGGTAATGTACCCTGCCTCTCACTGTACCAGAGGCGGTGACAGATGGATGCATCCTAGCAGAAGGAGACATAGTTCGATTTCTGTTCTCGCTCCTCTGCCTACTCTCCACCCTGCCCTTCCCCCCACCACACCCCTACGTACGACTGGAGAGCTCTATCCTCAGCGTACGCCTCGGCCTGGAAGCTCGGTGCTATGTGGTCACAGCTGAAGTATCTCACCCTAGGCCAGCGGTTCTCAAGCTGGGGTCTGTGGACCCCTGGACTCCACGAGGATACTCCAGGGGGTCCATGAGTCATGTCCGGGGCCGCCGGCCCCGCTGATCAACTCCTCCCCCTCCCTCCCTGTGCCTCCCGCATGCCGTGGAACAGCTGATCAGTGGAAGAGGCAGAAAGAGGCGAGGAAGAGATGGGGCAGGGGCAGAGCACCCCCGGGGAAATTAGCAGCTGCCTTGGGGGCTTCCATGAAAAATTTTAAATCAAAATGGGGGTCCTCGGATTGCCAAAGTTTGAGAACCGCTGCCCTAGACCAGTGGTCTCCATACTTTTTTATCACGCACCCCAGCAGTAAAAAAATATGTTGAGCATGCATCCCCTGCTCCCGGCTGAACTGTCGCAGGGGAGGGAAGGCGGTGCTGCTCCGGCAGCGCTCCTCCTGCCACGCACCCCAAAGAATCCTCTTGCGCACCCCACTTTGGAGACCACGGCCCTAGACAAAATTGTCATTGACCTTGTGTAAACCCTCATCCAGGCTGGATTAACTGCTCTGTAACTACAGGAGTCAGGGACAGATTTGCCCCATGTTCTGGGTGCTTGTTAGCAGGCTCAGAATGAGGCCATTGGAGCAGGGAAGGCGCAGGCCGTTTCTATGTACCAGGATCCGGCGTTGGCTTCCATCCCACCCACACCTTGTGACCCAGAGTCAGTCGGTTGCCTGGGGCAGGTGCTCAGGGTGGATTCTTGGCTCCATGTGATCCCTTGAAGTGAAATTCATCCATCAGCACAAGGATTCTGCATCACATGGGCCCTCAAAGGAAGGTGGATGTGGTGCCTAGACCCTGCACAGAGGTGCCTTTCGCTCTGCACAAGAGCATGGACGAGACACCAAGAGAAGCAGCTGAATTGGGGATCCCACATCCCTGGCGAGGGCAGGGCGCCGGACGGATTATCTGTAACGTTCACTTCCCACTCCATCACCGGAGCACCTCACAGGCGTTAGCCCGTTTGTGCTCACAGCAGCCCTGGGAGGCAAGGAGGAGTTACCCCACTTTACAGACGGGGAATTTAGAAACCGGGCACATCCCCGCTGCAAAACCAAACCAAGCAAACCCAGAAAAGCCATTGCCGCATATCTCGGAGCGTGGGTCTACAGACGGGGGCCCACCCTAAGAACGGCTGTGCAGACATTCCCACTTGGACTGGAGCACGGGCTCTGAGACCCGCCCGCCCCCAGCTTTCAGAGCCCAAGTAGAACCATCTCCACCGCTATTTCAGACGCCGTAGCCCAGGGGCCCAAGTCTGTAGACCCAGACTCTGAGACTTGCTGCTGCAGGGGTTTTTTTTGGTAACACAGACATACCCAAAAAGGCTAAAGGACATGCCAAAGGTCCCTCAGGAAGTCTGTAGCTAAGCTAGGAATCAAACCCCAATCTCCTCACTAGCAGGCCAGTGCACTATTCCCTGGACCACAGGGGTGCTGGAAAAATGTGTGTCATGGGGGGTGCTGACTGCCATTAAACCAAACTGTAAACCCTGTGTAGGATGGAAACCACGTCAAGACACCTGGCTAACAATATCCCAACATTGACCCTTCGTGCCACACTGGTAATTAGTACAAAGGGTCAATGTTGGGATATTGTTAGCCTCTTCCAGAGGGTCTGGCTGGAGAGTCTTGCCCGCATGCTCGGGGTTCAGCTGATCGCCATATTTGGGGTCGGGAAGGAATTTTTCTCCAGGGTAGATTGGCAGTGGCCCTGGAGGTTTTTCGCCTTCCTCCGAAGCATGGGGCAGGGCTCGCTTGCTGGTGGATTATCTGCTACTAGAAGTCTTTAAATCATGATTTGGAGCATTCAACAGCAGAGTCAAGGGAGAGAATTAGTTCAGGAGTGGGTGGATCGGCTTATGTGGCCTGCATCTTGCAGGAGGTCAGACTAGATGATCATAATGGTCCCTTCTGATCTTGAATTCTATGATTCTATGTGTTGGCCATCTGGCCACCTATGCTGGCCCATCTGGCCACCATGCACCGCTTGCTCCTGGGAACCCCCCAAAGCCAGGAACTACGCAGACCCTGGGGGACAGAGAGAACAAGGATTCTTGTTAAAATTGCTGGCTGGGAGCGGAGCTCTACAACGCTCCTTTCAGCGTGGTTTCCCTCTCAGCTTTAGTACTGGGGGCCTAAGTAGGTGAGAAAAGCATCAGCGCTCCCTCCACTGTCCAAATCCATTAGGCGCTTACTTCATTTCACTTACAGCTCACCAAGCTGCAGCAACACATAATCAAAGCTGCCTCAGCACTCTTGTCACTTCGGCTTGACACACTTTTCCTTGTTTGGCTTTCCTGGCACTGGGAAGCCAACAATGGGAAGGGGTTTGAAGAAGGCCGGACTGACGTTTCCTCTTTCAGGACGTCAGCGGATCGAAAGCCAAGCAGTAGAACAGCGGAGTCTGTTGCAGGTTAGCCTCAGACATTCTGGCAGGGGGAGTTTTTTCTTCAAACTGTCCCCGGTAGAACAGGCCAATTCATTCTGCACTAACATCCAGCCCACAAAGAACTCTCTTACTGTGATGGGAAATGGAGAGAAACCCCACAGCAGGATTCCTGTGCCCAGCTACTAAACCCCAGAGGTACAAGAACTTGAACTGGATTTCTGCGTCACTTCTAGTGTAGCGCAAGGGAGGAGGAGAACAGGAAATGAATTACTGTCCCTGCTTAGAATGGGCTCTGGGATAGACTGGGCTACTCCCCAGAGAAAGCGAGAACCTAAACTGAATAGTTGTGTCCACTCTAAATGGCGCAGCCCACAGGAGAAGTAGAACTTCATCTAGATTTCTAGGCCCTACTTTGGATGGAGATTGGACAGAGCGCCTGGGAAGAGAAGAACATGGACTGGACTTGTCTGCACACCTGCAATGGATTATGCATGGACAGAAGACAGGAAACTGTTGGCACTTGGACTAGTCACCTAATCAAAGGGAAGGTTTGCGATCTCCTTCCGCTGGTAGCATCTCCAAGCCTACCACTCACTCAATCTCACTGAGAAAATTCTCCTCCCTCCATCTCTGTCAACCTCAGTGTCTCTCCAGCTTGATAACAGACTTTAGAGCTTTATGGTCTCTATCTCCAGTGCTAGTAATTCCCCTGGAACATGTGTCTTTCAAGGCTCGGGGAAGAATACAAATAGGCCAGAAGGGCCAGAGAGTTATCTTCTCGCTCTCCTCTCATCCAATCTGTCTTGCCATCAAGGATGGTTGCTGGGCAGCCTTGTCTACTCCATCTGTCATTCTTGTAGGGACGTGTTATTAAAAATATAGAAAAGTTCTGGACTGCTCATTGCTGGCTCCTAGCTGGTGTCAGCCAGAGACAAGGGATCTTCGCCTTCCCTTTGTTAGATACTTGGAACCAATGCATCAGAGAGTTCCAGGGTGTTTGTTCCTTGCTTCCTTTGTCTGAGGTTGAAGGATCCCAGCCTTACTTCCGGATTTAAAAGAGGGAATGTAGAAGTTAAGGATAGGGGTTTTCAAAGGTGCCTCATGGATTTAGCGCCCAAGTCCCATGGAATTGTAATGGCAGGTGGGTGTCCAATTACTTCACCGCCTTTGAAAACCCCCATCACAAAACTCCTTGTCCTTGACTAGTCGTTCTTCTTTCAAGAGCCAAAAGTGCTGCCGATGCTACGTCTTCCTGTCCCTGCTGCACACCCTGTGAGGATCCCAGCCAGGGCCAGGTCAGAGCAGGGCCAAACCTGAGGCTGAGAGTCGCAGAGGAGTTCGTAGTCAGGGTCCAAGTCCAGATCAAGGAGAGGTCAAAGCCAGGAATTCAGGAGCAAGGAGCAAGCACAGTCGTGACAGCAACAGGAAATCCACACTGTTGCCTGGGTACTTCCTGGAACACCCTTCCGGTTGATAGAGGTCAAGGGGCCAATCAGGAGCCATGGGGCTGGTGTCGGTCAAACTCTTGAGGTGGAACTGCCCATGGTCTGTGTCCACAGCAGGTCATGGAAAGTGGACTGAAAGCTGGTTACAGCTGTTGCTGGATGCCAGGCCTGGGGTCTAGCCCCATGGGGCCATACGGACTCCTTGTGTTGCCTCTCTGCCCACAGCACCAGACAGATACTCTGGATGGGGTTTTGAAAGGCCCTTGGCATTGGCCTCATTCAGCTCTGGTAGAAATCAATGGAAGTTTGATCACCAAATATAGAAACTGACTTACGTAACAACCCCCATCCTGTGACATTAGCTGGGTTTGAACCATGGATCTGCAGCACTGCGGCCCAGGCCTCCACCACTTGAGCTAAAGGAATAAATCAACCAATGCCCCTAGGTGGGTATCTTCTAGGTGAAATAGCCACTAAAGGGGAATGTGAGAGACACTTTACCAGGGAGACGAAAGTTTCAATCTACTCCCAGGTACGTCTACACTGCAATCAGAGGGGTGACGGCAGCATGTGACTACAGCAAGTCTAGACAAAGCTCTAGATTCCAAGGCCAGAAGGGACCACCTTGATCATCTATTCCAGAGATGGAGAAAACTATGACCCATGGACTGCAACCGGCCCGCCAGATGAGCCTGCACAAACAGACCTGCATGGGAGGAGCTCAGACCAGCAATAGCCAGGGGATGCTGCAGGAGGTTAGCACCGAGATGCATCGGCAAAGCTGGTGCAGGAAAAGCTTGAAGAAATACTTGCCTGATCTATACAGACTCAAGCCAGTGCTACCAGCCCTTCGCGCTCGTTAAACTCTTCCAAAGATTTCCAGCTAATGAAAGAGGAAGAGCATGCAGGCAAGGGGCCATGCTCTGTGCAGCTGGCTGGTTGCACTGGGTAGCTAGAGTGGATTGAATGGCTGCAGTTCAGGAAATGGGTGAGGGGGGTTGGGACTAGAAGTGGGTACATAGGATAGCCCAGATTTATATCATTAAAGCAAATTGCCAGCACTGCTCTGTGTCCTCCTGGGCTTTTCCCGTCCCTAGGATGCTGCCTGTTTGTCCCTCCACCTGTCTCTCCGTCATCTGGCCCGGTCTCCTGCTTTTCCACAGTTCACTGCTTAATTACTAGTTAGCAACTGGTTCGTGTTGCTCCCTCCCGCCCGGGAATCGCAATCCCCTGCCAGCGCGAAGGTTTGGCAAGTGCAGCGCCATCTGCTCCGGGCCCCCGACTTGGCACCAGAGCGGCCAATTTCTGTGCATGAAATCAGCCTTCACCATCCAAGCATTGTTCAAAGCGGCGGCTCGCCAGAAGGCCGGATCAGGGCCAGGGCATAGAGAGCTGGTCCGGAGCGGCTGTTGTTGTTACAGCGCTAGGCTGTATGCACCATGATGTCAGTGCTGACAAATACCTGCCCCTTTAAGACCTGGCAAACAGCGAGAAGGACTAACCGACCGAGGAATACAGCCCAGTGCTGGGGATAAGCTTGTGGCTAAGGCACCTGACTAGGAGTCAGGAGTTCAGGCCCCTGTTCCTGACTCTGCCACAGATGGGTGTATTACGTCACTTACCCACCTCTGTGGCTAACCCAAACCATCCCTCGCTGAGGCTCAGCTCACTCTGGGCGTGTCTAGGCAGCAATCGGAGGTGCGAGTGCAGCATGTGCAGACACCGCCGAGCGAGGGTTGGTCTAGCCAGCACGGATACCAAAGCCAGGGACGCTGCAGCAGCCCGGGCTGCATAAGCACGTCTGGGACCCTGGCCGACGAGTCGGGGTTGAAGTCTCTGCTGCCGCGGAATCCCTGTTAGTGGCACTCACGCAGTGCTGCCGGAACAGCTTTTAGAGTGGGGGGGCTGAGCTGCACCCGCCCTTCCCCCTGTCCGTGCCCCTCAGCGCCCCCTAGAGCTGGGGCCGGGAGCAGGGCCGTGGCTTCGGAAGGGGTGGGGGGAAAACATGGACAGGGTAAGGGGGCCGAGGCTGGGGCCACAGCTGGGGGTGGGTGCAGAGCCCCGGCTGCAAGGCTGGCAGCCTGGACCCTAGGCACAGGGCCAGCAGCGGAGCCCCCGGGCCGGGGCCGGCAGCTGGGACCTCGCATGCAGGCTGAAAGCAGAGTCCCAGGTGCAGAAGCAGCAGCGGAGCCCTCCGGCACGGGGCCGGCAGCTGGGACCCCATGCAAAACCTGGGGGTGCTGCACCCCCACCCCCCACAGCCCTAGTTCGCTGACTTTGCATTCATGTTAGCTAGATTAAAGCTAGCTGGGGTAAGTCCACAGCCCGACTGCAGTATAGACACACCCTAAATGTCTGCAAAGCACTTTGAGATCTTCGAGGGTCAGAGAAAGGCAGGGAATTATTACACAAGGCTCTTTTTGCCACTGCCACTATAACCCACGAGAGCTCAAGTCATCGCTATCCTGAAGTTACAAACCCTCCCTATCTTTAACACCTGCACACCGGGTGGCCTCGATTTTCTTTTGTAATTATATTCAGGTACCAACCAGTAAATACCTCGGGAGGGTCAGAGGCCACTGACATTAATCAGCACCTTTGGTGACCAAGGACCAAGTGGACTTGGAAACTGAACTTCTCTCTAACATCTATAGGGACGGACGTTCCTCTGCCGCGGGACACTCGTATTGCTCCTACCCTGCTGTGCCTTCTCTGGGGATAACAGGAGTCCTCAGCACTGTCCACCCAGTTCCCTGCATCAGTGCACAGATCGTTACAAATTTCTCTTTTAAATAGTAGGACCGTACAAAGCAGGGACGTCTTATGGCCATAAGACAAGAGAGAACTACGCACTCCTAGGACCATGACCAGGCAGCAGTCCCTGCAATAGCATGCAACCATACAATCCAAGGAGCCAGGCTGGCAGGGCCTCTTCCCAATCTTTTGGTTCTGCTGACCCCTAGTGGTTTAGGGCCTTTAAACACACACACAATTCAGGTTCTCTCCTTCCCAGTCTCACTCACTGCTAGTAACTGCAGAATTAATCCCTGCTCTGTTCTAGAGAGTTGGGAAGTTGGGGACCCTCCCCTATAAACAGCAGATCCAGGGACTGCACTGCCTATAGGCTGCAACCCACAATATAGTATTTTTCAGCCTAGATGCTCCCTGTTCAAATGACTGGCTTGGAAATGAAATACGTTCTGCACCTAGTGTCCCAAGTCAGGTTGGAGGCCAGCTTCTCAGAAGCCTCCAGGAGACGGGGAAGAAAGGGTAGTTTGTCCACTGACAGAGACTGGAAACTAAAGAGACAACAGTGTGTGTCAGATACTGTTCGGTAGGGATGGCTTGTTCCATTCACCCTCCCATCACCTCCCAGGAATAATGTACACTGCAAAAGCAATAGCCATACCTGGGATGATGCCACAAGACTTACAAGAATCCTCAATATCCAGTGGGCTATGTAGATTTTGACAGGCAAAGTTCCTAGATACTAGGGTGATTGGCGCTGTAGCCAGACAGACAGACACTGAGGTGGACATCCAGAAGGAGAGTTTTCATTCCCTAAGAACCACCACAGCACAAGTTCAGTTAATGACTGACATAGGGTCAGGCAATGTTGCCTAGTGGCTTGAACAGTGAACTAGCACTCAGGAGACCTGGGTTCTGTTCCTGGCTCTGCTAGTGGCCTTACTGGGTGAGCTGGGGTAAATCACTTTGCCGCTCTGTGCCTCAGTTTCCCCATCTGTAAAAACGGGGATAACGCTCCTGAGCGCCTTTATAAAATGCTTTGAGACCTAAGCACAGAAAGCGCTGCAGGAGAGTGCTTAATTAGTGAATACAAGAACTAATGAGCATTTAACTCCTGAAAACCAGTGATGCCAGAGCACCATTAGCCAGTAGGATGACAATGAGGCTTTGAAGTTCATCCGCAGCGTCTGCCAAGCAAATTCATTTTAAAAAAATTCGGGGGGGGGGGGGGATCATTTTCAGAGGGCGACGGTCACCAAACAGTCTGCAACGGTTTGCTCAACTCTGTTCCCTCCACAGCTTGGCTAGCTGCCTTTATTCCTGACCGACAGCGCCTTTGCTAGCCCAGTGCTCAGCCTGCCACCAACCCTGCCCCGTACCATGCCTGCTAGCCCAGTTCTAGGACTGCCAGCTCTTCCTAGGCACCGCATGGCTGCTCTGCTACTGCAGTCCGGGAGCTCCCTCACACAACGCTTCCAGGGGCCCTTGCTCTGGAGAACAGCACCTCCACCTATTCCAGTCCTGGGGCCCTCCCACAGTTATGCTCCGGACCTGCAGTACCGTCTCCCGGGCTCCCCCCAGCCGAGAAGAATTGTCAAGTATCAGAGGGGGAGCCGTGTTAGTCTGGATCTGTAAAAGCAGCAAAAAAGTCCTGTGGCACCTTATAGGCTAACAGACATATTGGAGCATGAGCTTTCGTGGGTGAATACCCACTTCGTCCGATGCATGTAGTGGAAATTCCCAGAGGCAGATATATATATATATATATATATATATATATATATATATATGCAAGCAAGAATCAGGCTGGAGATAACAAGGTTAGTTGGATGAGGCCCTCTTCTAGCAGTTGAGGTGTGACCACCAAGGCTAGCCATTCGCAGTCTTTGTAGTTGTAGTTGGCTAGCCATTCGCAGGCTTTGTTTAATCCTGGGCCACGCGGACCGTTATCACCCCTGGCTCAGACAGGAAGCACCCACCTCATTTCCTTTGCAAAGTAAGCCAGGATCCGCATCTACATCTGTGGAGGTGATGCCCATCCTCCAAGGGCTTTCGGTTTTAAAGCGTTGGACCACAGGCCTCCAACGAGCCCGGCACCCCCATTTCCGTTCTTGGAAGATGCATAAAAGGACAAGCGCCGAGAAATACAGCATTTTAAGGGTTGTAAAAGGGGCAGCCACCTGTCTGCTTATGGTGCAATAAAGTGCTGCTGTAACGTGGATTTATGGCCAATAAAATCGCAAAGCACAGATCGGCGATGTCTTCAGTAGTTTATAAACACATAAAACCGCAACATTCCCTTCCACACATCAGCGCTTCCTTTAGTGGAAAATGAATGTGCCGACTGGAGGAACGGTCTGAAAATTCAGTCGCTCTTCCCAGGTCCTACGACAAGCACTAGGGAGCTCGGCCTTCTCAGGCTTCCTGCCGTCCCGGGGCTAGGGCTGCTGGGAAGAGAAGAGGAGGAGTGACCTGTGCTCGTCTGGGAGAGACTCTCGGTAGAGAGTCCTAGGCGCGCTGGGAGAAGATGACAAACTGCTGGCATGGATTACCTGGGACAAGCAGCTAAAATGAAGCCCCACATCCCACTGGATTGAGAAAATCCTAAAAGGGCCCTGAAATGAACTTTGGATACAACCTCTGGCTAAAGAACCTCAACTAGATTCCCCTAAGCCACATAAGTCTGTCTTTATACGGACCTATAAGGTCAAACCATCCAGCTACTGGAGTCAGTGTCCAAATTCCCACTGGCTGAACTGGGTGCAGAATTCATCCCAGTCCCTTTCTGAACAACCAAGCAGCACATTGTTTGACAGGAACATCAGCGACCCTGGGGACAAGGGAACAAAAACGCAGCCCTTGGGAAGACCACGAGGAAGCGGAGTAGAATCTAGGGGCCAGATCCTGGGTGGTGTAAATCTGCATGGCTCCACTGTAGTTGGTGGAGCAACATTGATTTACAGCAGCTAAGAATCTGGCCCTAGCGGAATCACAGGAGAGGAGAACATATTTAGAGCCGTTGACGCAGCGGGAAGGCCCCTCGCTGATGTGGCAAGCCCTTCGGACCTCCTCACGACTAGCGTTTGCCAGAATATTCAGTCTCTGGGCTGTCTGCAGACTTCACTTCATTTCTGTCATGCAGTCGGCCAGCTAAATCATGTGGCATTTTTTCTGCTCCTTGACTGGACGACAACCATTTTAAACAGGAGAGTAACATGACGTGCTTTCCCGGGGGGGCTTCCAGATTCACATTAGCAGCTGAGGGGTCACTGGGGATTCATAGCTGTTTTCTCCAGTTCCCAGCAGCCATCTAAATACTTGTGGAGAATGAATGATACCGCCCCAGGAATCATCACGCCCCGAAACTCGGTGTAACAACATCCCTGGGTGAGTTATCTGCAGGCATTAAAGCTGGGACCTCAGGACCGAAAAACATGCACCACTACTGCCCAAACTAAGACCAGGTCCATTAGCTCAGAGGCAGTAGGAGACTTAAAAATGTCCATCCATAGCTTCTTAGTTATTATGTTACTGCCATAGGCCCAGAGCCTCAGAAGTATTTAGGTGCCTATGTAACCCACACACCACCTGGGTGCGATGTTCTGTCCCATCTAGTGGCACCGAGATCACTTAGAGAGAGATTAATGAGTCTGCTACAGCCTTAGCTAAGGGCCATGTGGCTTTTAGCTCATGCAGTAGAAGCTCATGCATTAAGCTCCAGAGATCCCAGGTTCGATCTCACCCGCCGACGCCCAGGATCTGGTGCTGTTACACTCATCTCCCAGGTGTCACTCAGGCCTGGTCTCAACTACATAGTCAATGGACGTTGGCCTAATGATGTCAGTGTCCAAACTCCAGCCGTGCTCCTGCTGATGTATCTGTATACATAACTCCACCTCCACGAGAGGCCCGGGGCTTATGTCAGTGTAGTTAGGGCAAAGCGGTGCCTGCGTTGACACTGCGTTACTTACATCGGCTCTTGGCGATCTTGTCAATTTCCCAGCTGGCATAGGTGCTGGAACTAGGGGTGCTGTCACACCCCCTGGCTTGAAGTGGCTTCCATCATAGCCAGGGTTTACATTTTGGTTCAGTGGCCCTCAGCACCCCCACTATACAAATTGTTCCAGCGCCCCTGCCAGCCAGGCTGCTGCCTGGAGGCTCTCAGCCCCCCCAAACTGCCCCTCTTCAGTCAGTGGAAGCGCACCTGGTGAGGACACGCACCACCGGCAGGAGGAGGGTAGCGTGGACATCAGCCACCACAGTAATTCCTGCAGTGGCTGTAAGTTGACCTAACAGGTCAAGTTAGGGCTGTAGTGGAGACGTACCCTCAGTTGCATGCTGCAGGCAGAGTTCACAGAAATATAAAGGTGCAGCTACTTGTAGGTCTCCAGAAAATCCAGCCCTCCTGTCACGCCTTTCAGCTGAACTCCAATGTCTTTAACTGGATCAGAATAATGGAGAAAAATCAAGTAACAGCAGAACAACCATGTTCATGGATTTTAAGGCCAGCAGGGAGCAGTAGACCATCTAATCTGACTTCCTGAATAGCCCAGGCCACAGAATTTCACACAGTGACTCCTGTATTGAGCCCAAAAACTTGTGTTTGTGTAGCACTCATAGGGAATATCAGGGTTAATTTACCCATGCCCTGTTCCTTTAAGGGTTGGAACACAGCTGAAGAGGGAAAAAAAAAAGATAGTGGGAGCAAGGTGTGGTCCCCGTGGCGTATGGGGTTTATGGCAGCTGCAATTGCGGGGGAGGAGAGCCTTTGGGGGGGCATATTAAGTTTAATAAACTCCAGTTTTAAAACCATCCCTGGCCTGGGAGTACAACATGTGTCTGAAGCACATCTCCCACTCCCACATTCGCCCAGGGAACTTGCTTGCAAGCTGCATCCAGCCCCACTTCACTCTTAGGTTCAATCCCCCATCAACTCCAACAGCGTCAGCTCTTACAGGTGCCCTGACCCACTCAAAGTCAAGGTGGTTCTTCAAGCTGCATACCCCACACACCCTGGCTTTGGAACCCAGCAGCGATGGGGCATCGAACGGAGGGCTTCTGGGGTCGAGGTACCTAAGGGAGGGAGCTTTGAAAGGGCCAGTCTGCATCTCAGATCCGGGTGATAAGGCCTGATCTTTCCAAGCTCCCATTGACTTCAGCTGGAGCGGTGGGTGCCCAGCACTTCTGAAAAGCTGGGCCTCCCTGTTACTCTCTTGTGCCTCCGGTCAGTGACCGGCTTTGCACAAGAGCTGCATGCACTAGCTGGAACCGGCCTGGTCTTGTTCCCCCTTGTGAATCTTGAGCCAGATCCGATGACCGGGTGGCAGCGATTGGCGCGTTTTCCAAGGAAGCCTGGGCTGGGATCGATCATCTGAAACTGAACTCAAGCAAAACGGGGCCGCTCTAAGCTAAGCTTCGCTCTGAGGCTTTGGGTGTGTTCAGATCAGATATTCCATGGGGAGGGGAGAGGGAATATCAAGGAGGGGAAAGACCTCAGGAGACAACTGTCACTGTGTTTTCTATATGGCCCTCTCTGGTGGGGGCGGGGGGATTTCCCTGATGCTGCCCCTGTAAAGTGCTAATCGTTGAGAAGGACAGAATACTGGTGCCATCTAGTGGCCATTTGTTTAATTGCAGGCTGCACTAAAGGGAAAAACAAAACAAACTTACTTCCTCCACTTGATCTTTTCTTTAAGTAGCAGCAAAGGGTTTCGTTCAGCCGGGACTAGCATTGTCTGGGCTCTTTTGTAACTCGAGCTCTTCCAGCTCTGACCAGCTGCTACATTTGTCATTATTTCTACCTAAAAAGAACAGGAGTATGTGTGGCAGCTGAGAGACTAAAATTTATTTGAGCATCAGATGTCGTGGGCTACAGTCCACTTCATGGGATGCATAGAATGGAACATATAGTAAGAACCCTGGGCCAGGAGCAGAGCCCTGGGCATGGGGCCGGCCCCTGGGACCTCGCGTGCAGGCTGAAAGCAGAGTCCCAGGCGCTGGGCCAGCAGCAGAGCCCCCCGGCGCGGGGCCGTTCTTATGTTCTGAATTCAAAGCGCTGCTCACGTTGCGAGGCCGCTGGACCCATGTTGTGTGGCACTAGGGGACTGGAAACAGGGGACCCGGCTATTTCGATAAAGCTAGACTCAAAATGGGACTTTGAGGCACCCAGTTATTCTCCCCCTCCCCCCCCCATATTACATAGTCTGGGGGGAGTACAGGGTTAGTGTTGCTTTGAGTTAGGCACCCGAGGCTCCTTGGAATTCAACAGAAATCCCAGCTTTAACCTTCCGCACACCCTGTCATGCCAGGGAATTCTGAATATCTTCGTGGAGCAGATGCTCCATGATTCCTCCCTCATCTAAGGCTTTTCCTATTCTTCCCACTACCATCATATTGTATCGGGTTCCACCCTCTTCCATCTTCTTATAGCCCTTCTCTCTCTCTCTCTTTCTTCCTTCTGCCCATCTTAGCCAACCAGGGCAGCCGTAACCTCGCAGCACTTTGCTGTAACCAGTTGGACAGAGAGAGTGATTCCTGAGCAGCCTGATCGTAGTAAAATTGTGTCTTTCCACAGCCTGGCCAGAGGGAAGTAAGAAGAGTATGGCCAAGAGTTTTCCAGGCCAAGCTCAGAGGAGAGGCTACTTTGATCATGAGCCCTGGTCTCCCAGCAGCTGACCTGCAGGCATCAGAGAATGAGGACACAGCCTCTCTTTTAAGAAACAGGATGAGTCTTTTACAAGAGTGTCTGAGAACTACTCCCAAGCCCCTCCTGCTGAAACCAGATCCACATGGTCACACTGCACGGATCATCTTGCAGGATCCGGATGGAAAAGTGACTCCCCCACTCCTCAATACAAGGACATTTAAAGCAATAGAACAAGGGATCTTCCTCATTTAAAAGTTCTAAGAAGGTGGGGAAGTGAGGGAGTTTGTTACAGTGAAGACCTCCTTGCGGTTTGAGCTTTACATGGTTTTGAGTGGCTGTATCACCCCCCCCACACACACACACTTCGTCTTTACCTTTTATGAGTTTAATAAATGTTTAAAGACCATCCCAGCTGGGGACGAACAACAAAGCAAAGATAAGCCCCTGACAAACGAACCCCAGTTCCAAAAGGCTGCAGAAGCTGTGTCAGCAAGAAGAGTGGGGTTACAGACAGAGCAGCTTAGAACCCCTCAACAATCCTCACAACCCAGGGGATGCTTCACCACCCAGCCTCTGTCTCCAACTCTTACAATAGGCTCATGGCTCTTGCAATATCTGGTGTTTTCTTAAAGCCCCAGCTTCCAGGGTCGCCCGGGGGGGGGGGCAAGTGGGGCAATTTACCCCAGGCCCTGCAGGGGCCCCCACGGGAATATAGTATTCTAGAGTATTGCAACTTTTTTTTTTTATGGAAGGGGGCCCTGAATCCTCTGGGCGGCTCTTCCAGCTTCCGTAGTCAGGTGATTGTGGGAGAATCTAAGCTTACAGGGTTTGGGGGGGAGGTGCAGGGGGAGGAAAGAAGGTGAAGGAAAGAAGTCTCTAGGCCTCATTTTCAACAACATTGGGGGGGGGGAATGTTTTGAAAATGCCACATTTCAACAGTTATGCAATGAAAAAAACTTCCAATTTTTCCACTTCAAAACAACTTGTCATTTCAAAAAATTTATACTTAAAAACATTAAGAGTCCAAATAAAAACAAAACCATTTTGATTGACCCAAAACAAATCAAATTCAGGATATTCTCTCCCCTCACCCCTTTTTGTCCCAGTTTGCAAGAAAAACAAAATTCAAAATCTTGAAAGTTTGTGCAGGCTGGAAAACCCCATTTTCCAATCAGCTCTGCCTCTGACACACATGCTGGGGAGGTGCCTGTCCCACTGAGGAAGGGTGAGATCTTCCCCATTAATCCTTTTCTCTACCCAGAGAAAGTTGGGGTAGCCTGGCTGTTTCCAGGAAGGGCTCCGCATGCCTAGTGGTCATTTAAACACTTTGGAGTAGTGGTTCTCAACCAGGGGATCCAGGGCCCCCTGGAGGACCACGAGTAGGTTTCAGGGGGTCCACCAAGTATGGCCAGCTTTTCCAGCTCTTTCAGGACATCATCTTCACCAGCTAATGCTCAGACCCTCCAAAGGGAATTAAGTCAAACGGAGGGGTCTCCCATCCTGTAGCTGAATGGATAGAAGGCGTGGTAGATACACTGGAGGGTAGGGATAGGATACAGAGGGACACAGACAAAGTAGAGGATTGGGCCAAAAGAAACCTGATGAGGTTCAACAAGGACAAGTGCAGAGTCCTGCACTTAGGACAGAAGAATCCCATGCACTGCTACAGAATGGAGACCGAATGGCTAAGCAGCAGTTCTGCAGAAAAGGACCTAGGGGTTACAGTGGACAAGAAACTGGATAGGAGTCAACAGTGTGCCCTTGTTGTCAAGAAGGCGAACGGCATTTTGGGCTCTATAAGTAGGGGCATTGCCAGCAGATCGAGGGACATGATCATTCCCCTCAATTCGAGATTGGTGAGGCCTCATCTGGAGTACTGTGTCCAGTTTTGGGCCCCACACTACAGGAAGGATGTGGAAAAATTGGAAAAAAGAGTCCAATGGAGGGCAACAAAAATGATTAGGGGGCTGGAGCATATGACTTATGAGGAGAGGCTGAAGGGACTGGGATTGTTTAGCCTGCAGAAAAGAAGAATGAGGGGGGATTTGATAGCTGCTTTCAACTACCTGAAAGGGGGTGTCAAAGAGGATGGATCTAGACTGTTCTCAGTGGTACCAGATGACAGAACAGGGAGTAATGGTCTCAAGTTGCAGTGGGGGGAGGTTTAGGTTGGACATTGGGGAAAAACTTTTTCACTAGGAGAGTGGTGAAGCACTGGAATGGATTCCCTAGGGAGGTGGTGGAATCTC
Organism: Mauremys mutica; assembly: GCF_020497125.1. Taxonomy (NCBI): domain Eukaryota; kingdom Metazoa; phylum Chordata; order Testudines; family Geoemydidae; genus Mauremys; species Mauremys mutica. The sequence goes on along the minus strand of NC_059092.1, from coordinate 15,484,713 downwards.
CTTCCTTAGAGGTTTTTAAGGTCAGGCTTGACAAAGCCCCGGCTGGGATGATTTAGCTGGGGATTGATCCTGCTTTGAGCAGAGGGCTGGACTAGATACCTCCTGAGGTCCCTTCCAACCCTGATATTCTATGAATTCACCTCATCAGTGCCACACCAGTGCACATGGGTGTCAGATCGAGATCCTCAAGGTAAAGTCTTTTCCTCCCTAAGCTAGCAGCCTCCTAAGCTGGAAGTTGCTCACACCACAGAAGAGCCTCAGTATTGCGTCACCGAGCCTGTAAGGTCCTTCTGATCTCTTGCTGTAGCCACAGAGGGAAAAAAATCCCAATGAACTTTTAATTGGTGCCCTCCCCAGTCAATTGCACTGCAACAGAGCCCTCAGTGGGTTGGTCTTGGGGTCTGATCCAGTAGGAAATTCCTGTGCAAGGTGACCAAATGCCGCCAATAGGCTGGAAGAGTCTGACCCAGGGACTGCTCTGAAACCAGTGAAACTCATAAGAACGGCCATATTGGGTCAGACTAATGGTCCATCGAGCCCAGAATCCTGACCGGGCCAATGCCAGCTGCTTCAGAGGAAATGAACAGCAGAGGCAATCAAGTGATCCATCCCAGCTTCTGACAGAGGCTGGTGTTGCATCCCTGACCATCCTGGCCAATTGCCATTGATGGACCTATTCTCCATGAACTTATCTAGTTCTGTTTTGAACCCTTTTTTAGTTTTGCCCTTCAAAACAGCCCCTGGCAATGAGTTCCACAGCTTGACTGTGCATTGTGTGAAGACATTTCCTTTTGTTTGTTTTAAACCGGCTGCCTATTAATTTCATCGGGTGGCCCCTAGGTCTTGTGTTATGTGAAGGCGTAAACTACATTTCCTTATTCACTTTCTCCACACCAGTCAAGATTGTATAGACCTCTATCATATCCCCCCTTTAGTCGGCTCTTTTCCCAGACTGAAAAGCCCCAGTCTTTTTAATCTCTCTTCACATGGAAGCTGTTCCAGACTCTTAATCAGTTTTTATTGCCCTTCTCTGCACTTTGTCCAATTCCAAAATATCCTTTTAGAGAAGGGATGACCAGATCTGCATGCAGTATTCCAGGAGCAGGTGTGCCATGGGTTTATATAGAGGCATAGGAGGACTGAAGGAGCCACCTTCTGGCTCCAACTCCCACTCACTACCAAGCTAGTTTGGCTCCAGAACAACTGCCTCAAGGTCACTCTGGCTTTACCCCACTGTCAATCCTTGATCACTTGATGCTTATTACTCAGCATGAGGCAGGAAGCAGTGCCAAGAGACTGCTTACATCCTGTGTGGAGACTAGATGGAGCATGGAGGCAGATGCGGGGAGGGAGTTATAACCCACGGCATCCAGTGGGGAGTTTGCTGCTAAAGGTATTGGAGACCCTTCTGGCAGTCGTTGCAGGTGGGTTTATGGTGCAGTGAATTCGGTTTTATTAGTTAATAAATTGCTCCAGATTGTATTTATTGACCCTTCCTGCTCATAAAGACGTCGCCAGCGAAGTGGATGCAGCACACAATTGATTTGCTGAATGACGAATGGCACAGCACATTGTATTTGGGGAGACAGACAAGGGCATGTAGGAGTGAAGGGCTATAACGGAGTCTGGTGGAGGAGACAAGATTCTGCCCAAGTTTAAAGGAATTTATCTCCAAAGCAGCGATTAATAGCTGGATTATAGTGCGTGATCCAGCACCTATCAGTGTCAATGGGAAGACGTCTTTTGACTTTATAGAGGGCATGATTCCACATCCATTGCCTCTTCATGCTAAGGGCCGAGTGCCTCTCCGGATCTGGCCCACAGCCTCTCCAACGATCATCAGTGGACAGGCAGTTCTTGAGCATAGAAGCAGCATGACCCCCTGCAGATCTGGATTCTATTCCTGCCTCGATCCCTGACCTGCTCTGCCCCTGACCTGGGACAAAGTACTTCACCTCAGGTTGGGCCTCTACTTGCTACCGTAACAACAGCAAGGGCTGATGCAAATGTAACATTATTTAAACTTCCAGTGTGAATAAACAACCCTGTAATCCATGTCATGATATAGGGAATCACAGTTCATTTTAAACAGGAGATGTTTTTTTACAACTAACAAACCAGCTTCCACACAACTTGAGACCCAGCTTTATCTCCCTTGTTTACCAAGATCCACACCCTCCCTAGAACTCTATATAGCATACAGACATCCAGTGATTGAATAATACACTACAAATAAACCTATCATTACAGTTAGAGCTAGCTGGAAATTTTCCAGTGGAACAGAACTGGAAGGACATAGCTAGTGGAGTCCTGCAGAGGTCAGTCCTGAGTCCAGTACTATTCAATATTTTCAGCAACAAGTTGGATGATGGAGCAGAAAGTATGATGATTAAATTTGTGGATGACACCCAACTGGGAGGGGGATGCAAGCACTTTGGAGCATAGGATTAGAATTCAAAATGATCTTGATAAATTGGAGAGTGAGTCTGAAATCAGCAAGATGAAATTCAATAAAGACAAATGCAAAGTACTACACATAGGAAGAAAAAATTAAATATACCCATAGAAAATGGGGAATAACTGGCTAGGCACTAGTACTACAGAAAAGGAATCTAGGGGTTACAGTGGATCACAAATTGAATATGAGCCAACACTGTGATGCAGTTGTGAAAAAGGTTAATATTCTGGAGGTGTATTAACAGGAGTGTTGGATGTAAGACATGGGTGGGAATTGTTCCACTCTGCTTGGCACTGGTGAGGTCTCAGCCAGAGTACTGCGTCCTGTTTGGGGTGCCACACTTAAAGAAAGAAACTGGAGAACGTACAGAAGAGAGCAACAAAAGATAATGGTTTTAGAAACCCTGACCTCTGAGGAAAGGTTAAGAAAACTGGATGCGGTTAGTCTTCAGAACACAAAGCGGGGAGATCTGATAAGAAAAGTCTTTAGCTTTGTTAAAAGCGGTTAAAAAAAATGGTCATCAGCTGTTCTCCACATCCACTGAAGGTAGGACAAGATTAATGGGCTTAATCTGCAGCAAGGGAGATTTAGGTTAGACCTTAGGAAAAACTTTCTAACTCGAAGGGCAGTTAAGCTCTGGGACAGGTTTCCAAGCGAGGTTGTGGAATCCCTGTCACTGGAGGTTTAAGAACAGGTTAGACAAAAAACACTAGTCAGGGCTGGTCAAGGCAGGGCTGGCTTTAGGCCTATTCCACCAATTCCCTCGAATCGGGCCCCGCACCCAGTGAGAATCCCTTCCCTGGCTAGAGGTGCCTTTTAAATTTTTACTTACCTGGCGGCGCTTCGGGTCTTTAGCTGCACTTCGGTGGTGGGTCCTTCAGTGCTGCTGAAGACCTGGAGCGAGTGAAGGACCCACCGCCGAAGTGCCGCTGAAGACTCGGAGCACCGCCCGGTGAGTACACGCCCCATGTGTTTTTTACATGTGTGGGGGGGGTTGGTTTTTTTTAAAGTCATCCCTGCCAGGGCCCTGTCGAAACTGTCTGAATTGGGCCCCGCACCTCCTAAAGCCGGCCCCGGGTCTAGGTATCGCTGATCGCGCTCAGTGCAGGGGGCTGGATTAGGTGCAACTCTTAAGGTCCCTCCCAGCCCTACATTTCGATGAGCCCAGGATTTCGGGGTGGGGGAATATGTCTATTTTGCCAAAATTCTAATGGAAACCAGGCAGAGTTCAGACAGAATCCTGCCTGCTAGGCACATTTCAAAACATGCAGGCCCGGCAGGTTTCTGGCAGTTTCCTGCCAGCTTGCCCACACAGCTCCTCGGTAGCCCTCGTGGTGGGCGGATGGGGAGCCAACAGCCTGGGAACAGTGGCTCCCAGGGTCACAGCTTCTTGGCAGCCAAGGTTCCTAGGGCTTCTCCAGTCCCTGGCTCCATGGCAGTCCACCAGGCAGGATGCCAAGGAGCCTGGGAGCTCCGTATCTTTGACTGCGGAACAGCCCCCTGAGCAAGTCCTGGCTCCAAGGCTCTTTGGAAGATTTCCTGCTGGCCTCCAGCAGGACTGGGGCTCCCCGGGAAAGTCGGGCAGCTGGTCCCCACCTCGCTGCTACAAAAAAATTATTCTGCTAGGGAATAATTTCTCCCCCCCCCCTCCTCCCAACTCTTGCAGTACTTGCCAGATGGAAACACCCACTCAGCTCACGTGCCACTCAGTGATATCTTCCCTACTCTGACATTGTTGCATGCATGCAACTAGCTTCGAAACGGAGAATTAAGCTCCCGGCATGTAGAACCTGAGCCTCCGCTTCCATTACTACTACAGGGAAAACGTCATTTTGTGACCAGTAACAAACCTTTATACCGGTGTTACAGCTGCTAGCAGAGATATGGCCAAACGCTTCAGGTCTGATCTTGATTGTCTGGTGGGAAATTCCTTCCTGAGCCCACCTCTCAACCCCATCATCCAGGTACATTGGGGGGAGGTGGGTTTCAGGATATTCTGCAGCATCAGGTACTGGATACTGCCAGAGGCTAGACTAGATGAACCAATTATATGGTCCATTCCACCCCCTACATGCCCCAAGAAATTTTAGAAACAGGAACACACCCAAATAGCCTCAAACACCTGCTTTTTATAGACTGAGGCTAGTCTGATTTTCCTGCATTTTCACCAAGTCCTACACTTCAGAAAGAAGCGTATGGACCTGGTTCCCCGCTGAAACCGATGGAGTTATACCAGTGTCAAATGAGGTAACATTGCAATAGAGCTCATCCTGGGTCTCTTGAACTTATTTATACCCTTTGCTTTCATTGTGTTCTTTAGTCACTGACTCTGGTTACATTTACCATGAAAGAACATTTTTCTGCCCATCACAGGGAGTTATTGTATGTGCTGTCGTAGCCTCTGGAGGCCCAAATGGTGATCAAAGCCCCCTTGTGCTAGATGATGTACAGACATGTTGTAAGAGACAGCCCCTTTCATGAAACTAGGGAGGTGGTGGAATCTCCATCCTTAAAAACCTCTAAGGTCAGGCTTGACAAAGCCCTGTCTGGGATGATTTAGTTGGGGATTGGGTCCTGCTTTGAGCAGGGGGGGTGGACTAGATACCTCCTGAGGTCCCTTCCAACCCTGAGATTCTATGATTCTCTTAATGATTCTTCTTTAAATTGTTTATCTCCATTTTACAGATGGGGAATGGAGGCCAAGAGAGAAGTGGCTTGCCCTGGGTCACCCAGCTGATCAGTAGCAGAGCGGAGACTTGAACCCCGGTCTCCCAATCCAGTGCTGTGACCGCACCAAAAGGTAACTCACATTGCTAACTCCCCTCTCTCCAGTTTTGAAAGGTCACAGGAATATAAGGGGGCAGCTGTTTTCTCCTGAAGCTCTTGGCCAGGGAAAACAAACTTGATTTTTCTGCTGCAGATGATGTTTTGATTCTCTAGAAAGATGAAATAAAAAATGAAATAAAATGAATGGGAGGTTTAACAGAGGAAATGCAGCTTAGCAAATTGATGAGGCACAGCCAGGCAGGCAAAAATCAAAGAGGATCTGTGTGACAGATAAAAGGAGAGATGGTATCGCTCGGGAGATTCGGGAAGACAGTCATACAATGTACTTGAGGAGACCAGGGTGGGAGGGACAGGGGACTCCACCCAAGGTCTCGGGTGTCTCAATAGTCCACTGTCTCCACAGCAATATTCCCCATGTCAACAGCAAGGCTAGGGGCTACACCAAATATTAAGATGCTGGCCCACTTGAAGACAAGAGGTGGTGTTGGCTTTCCTTACACCCAGTTGGCATCACTGATGGTCAAACGAGCAGCATTGGGAATCTCTGTGCCAAAACAGAGAGATCATAATGCAAATTATTCAGGCCCCATCACGGATCTTCTCTTTGTAAGTCTGCTTTGCTTGCACGCCTTCTTCTCCCCGCCTATGCCTGAGAGGTCAAGACACAAGAGGAGAGGTTTCTCCTGGAAGAGATGAAACTAAATCATTTTGGGGGCACTTGAGAGGCGAGTAAGATTCATAGCATGTATGTTCTTATCCAGAAGGATCACCATGGAGCTGATTCCGTGGGTTGATGTCATGAAAGCCATGCTGAAGAAGGAGCAAAAGATGCATAAGGAGCGAAGGCATTGTGTCCGGCTGCTCCAGTGAGAAAAAAAGAGGAAGAGCGGATGTAGCCCCGGGACGGCCAAGGTGGAGGGCAAGATTCTCATCCCCACACTGGCCCCCGTACAATGATCAGCATACATGAGTTGCAGAGGCCTTGGCTCCAGTCAAGGGAGAATTCCCTTGAGGAAGATAAATTGTTGTGTTGAAAATTTGTTAGCTCGCAGTTACAACATTAATCTGGCTCATGTGGTCTGGGGTTTCACATCAAGTCATCGCTGATGACTCCCATTGTAACACAACTGCCATGGGGGGGGTGTCTTAAACCTTTTAGTGAAGACACAGAGGAAAGAACTGCAGTCTTTGAAATGTAAAGTCAGGCTTTCATTTTAACGCTATTCCTCCTTCCCTTTAGCTAGAGAGGTTTTTTCCCTAAGGAACCAACCAACCCCACCTCCTGCCCCATTTGACAGTCTTTTGGTTTATATTAAAGACAGGAGGAAGTAGTAGTGAGAGTTGAGATGGTCTGGAGCTGCTGCTAAAGTCTCATCCTGTTGCCTCAAAGATAACACACACACACACACACACACACACACCCCCACCCACCCAGAGCCAGAGCCAGAACAGAATAGAGATTGTCCAGCTTCCATCTCTGATGTGGACTCTTCCTTGCAACAAGGGTCTTGTGCATGGTCCAATCAGCCCCTCCAACACCTGACAAACTCGTACCAGTTTCAGTGTATTGCTTTTAGCTGCCTCACTAATCATGGGCTCACACCTGTGTTGCAAGAGATGCACTCCTGGCCAGCTAAGCGAGACTGACAAAACAGAAGACAAAAGGAAAGACAGAAAAATAAATGAGGTGGTGGAGGAAAAGGACATGAGGGACCCACATCTCACATTCCAGGTGCTGTTCCAGATTTAGCTGAAGCCAGTGGAGGTGGTGAGGTCACAAGTTCCCTCTCCCTGGATGCCTCCTGATCAGGATGATGAAGGCCCCGTGGTGACATGGTGGACCCAGAAATGGTAGGGGTGGCAGCCATAATGGTGAAGCTCTTTGTCCACCCATCCCGCTCCCCCATTTAGTGACCCCCAGATAAACAGCGGCCAACAAGGGGTGGCAACCTCATCCCATTAACATTCACAGTGAGTTCGCCCTCCCATTTCTAGAATCTCTCGGCTTGTCGTCATGCCAACCTGCAACTCTTCTAGGAGCCTTGCAGGCCTCGGAGCACAGTTCTTTTAAGCTAAACAATCCAGTTTTTCCCAGTCTATTGGCCTTCAACTTCTGCTGACTTTTATAAATAATTTCATGTAACAGGCTAAGTTGGACTTTTGTTACCTTGGACAACTAAGAGTCCTGCACAACAGGCTGTCTTCTGGGGGTCCCCTGGCAAACCCTTTATAGGGACGGAGCTCAGAGGTGAGGAGTGGGCAGGGTCTCAGTGCCTCAATTAATAGGCAACACTTCTGCCTGTTGGCAGCTGGGGACAGGCAACGGTAACTTAGGCAGGCTCCAGGGCGAGGCAGTAGAACTTTGATGCCAGTCCTGATGGGCTTCAAAGGCTCACAGATCTGAGCGTCAGGAGCAGAAGGGAATGTCTTATGTTCCTCCTGCAGACTGGCTCCTTGGTGCCACTCTGGTGGTACATATGGGACCAGAAAGCAGCCAGATCAGGCCAAGTGAGACTTCCCAGGGTATGAGCGGGCCAGTGCCCAATAGAATCAGTTCCTAGGCCGGTGCCCCTCATCCACCCCTCCCAAAGGGGATGGGGAAGTGCAGCTCTTTCCCAGGGCAGGCTGGGTCCCTGCTTCATCTGAGATCAGAGGCAAGGTCCAGCTGTTGGAGGAGCGGACTCCTCACTCCTCTCTCACACAGTGGTAAGGGCCAGTGGAGAGGGCATCAGATGAGCAGCCAAAGACCAGATCTATGACCATGTGGGTTGCACTGTTACACTCCAAAATAGCACGACGTGAGGTTCTATGAGATTCACACCTATTAGGCACATAAAACTTGGGGTGGGAAATAAGGAAAAGCCAGGGAAAGACCAGATAGACAGTGAGCAAACAAAACCAAACCCACTAAAAGCAAAGACCCCACACACCCCTGGCTCCTCCCCTCCACCCCGTACTGGGTGGCTCAGGGTTTTGGTCTCTCTCAACCCATTGAAGGCTGCCCAGGCTGTGGTAGCGGCAAGTGTTTTCCTGAAGGTTTCAATCCAATCTTAGCTAATAAAAAAGTGCAACCTTAGCTCTGAAAGAGTTTCAGGAGGTGTCAACAGAGTCCAGTTCTCAAAGCAAAAGGTTCCCAGCATAGATCAGGTTTCTCTTTGGCATGACTGTGGTGAAACATAAGGTGAGCAACAAGCCTTTGTAAAAATCCCTGGGTAGCCACTGTTCATGCACTGGCGTTAAGCCTGTTTCTCTTCTCCAGGCAAAGTAGGCTTTTCATTTCCACTCTCTCAACCAACTGAGCACTGATCATTCCCCAAAAACAGCAGATGTTCCCTTTGGGCTGATAGGAATGAAGCACAAGCTGAGACCTAGACAACTCCATGCATGAAACCAAGGACGGCCGTGGCTCCAAACCCCACTGGCAACAAGAGAAGCATGGGAGTATCCACTAGCAATCTGCTTCAAGGAACCTAGAATCAAAGAAACCCAATCTGCTGACCCCCTCCCATCACAAGGCTCTTTTGGCATTGAAGGGCATTTGGATCCGTGGCGGTTGTGCTTTCTTTGCTATCAGCTCTGTGCACTGGATTCATCTCCTCAAAAATCATCTCACTTCAGCAAAACAGTATTCTCAGGACTCCAATCTGAGCTTCTAAACCCATGTGCTGGTCTCTTTCAGGTGAGTTGATCACAGTCTACAACAGAACCTCAGAATTATGAGCACCTGAGTTACGAACTGACCTGTCAGCCACACCCCTCATTGTGTATTTCCAGTTCCAAATCAGGCAGCAGCAGAGACAAAGAAAGCAGATATAGTACAGTGCTGTGTTAAACAAACTACTAAAAAAGGGGGAAAGTGTTAAAAAAAGGGATTTGACAAGATAAGAAAACTGTGTTTGTTTAAATTAAGATCATTAAAAGCAGCATTTTTCTTCTGCATAGGGCTTGGCTACACTTACAAATTTGCAGCGCTGCAGCAGGGTGTGAAAACACACCCTCTGCAGCGCTGCAAATTGCGGCGCTACAAAGCGCCAGTGTAGTCAAAGCCCCAGCGCTGGGAGCCGCGCTCCCAGCGCTGTCCGTTATTCCCCACAGGGAAGTGGAGTACGGACAGCGCTGGGAGAGTTTTCTCCCAGCGCTGGTGCTTTGATTACACTTAGCGCTTCAAAGCGCTGCCGCGGCAGCGCTTTGAAATGCAAGTGTAGCCAAAGCCATAGTAAAGTTTCAAAGCTGGATTAAGTCAATGATCAGTTGCAAACTTTTGAAAGAACCACCATAATATTTTGTTCAGATTTACAAACAACCTCCATTCCCAAGGTGTTTGTAACCCTAAGGTACTACTGTATATGTACCTGCAAGGGGGCGGGGGTGAACATTTAATAATGGCCTTGACAAAACTATAGCAAGATCCAATAGCTGGAAGTAGGTCGATAATTTCAGACTGGAAATAAGGCACACATTTTTAACAGTGATGGTAAATTCTGCCAATGGATCAATTAACCAAGGGCTGTGGTAGATTCTTTATCTCAGGCAATTTTTTCTAAAAGATACGCTCTAGTTCAAACCAGACTTAACTCAGGGAAGTGATGTGGAGCAGGTTCTCCAAGAGGTCAGACTAGACAATCACAGTGGTCGCTTCTGGCCTTATATAGTCTATGAACCTAGGCACTTGGGTTCCAAGTCTGTAGGAGCAGAAGTTAGAGATCTGGAGTGGGCCTTTAGAACCTTCTCCCTCAGGAACAAAGATTTAGCAGCCTACTTCCCTCTTAGTTTCAGAGCCAACACAAGAAGCTTTCAGAAACTAAGCCAAGTATGCCCTTGTCTGAGGCATCTTGGAGACTGGGTATACTGCTCCAAATTGACAGATATGTTGCTCTGACCTTGTACAAAATACTGGAAGCCCAGTTTCTTGTCTGAATCAGCCAGTTCCATCAGCCCAGATTCTCAGCTCCACTGTAGCTGCTTTGTCCCAATCTACCATCACTAAGGGTACGTCTATGCTACCCGCCGGATCGGCTGGTCATGTTCGATGTATCAGGGATCGATGTATCACATCTCATCTGGACGCAATAAATCGATGTGCTAATCGACACCTGTACTCCACCTCGGCAGGAGGAGTAAGCGGTGTCGACGGGGGAGCCGTGCCAGTCGACTCGCTGCCGTGAGGACGGCCAGGTAAGTCAAACTAAGATACTTTGACTTCAGCTACGCGAATAGTGTAGCTGAAGTTGCGTATCTTAGTTCGAACACTGCCCCCACAGCTAGTATAGCCCAGGCCTAAGGAGCCATACATCTGGAAATTCTGGATAGCGATGGATTCTCCCTACCTAGGGAAATCCTCCAGATGTGTTCGGTCTCCACAGAACCCTATCCCAATACGTCTACCCAGGTAGGGGTGGGGCTGGAGCTGATGAAAAGAAGCAGTGCCAGGGAATTCCCTATGATTTCTGGCTGCCAAAAGAGCCTTTGCGAGCCATCAGTAGTGATGTAAAGTAGAACAACTTTGAGATTTACTCGGGGGACTGGTTTGGTGGCTGGGCAACCCCAAGCAAACTATTTGTCCCAGCTCAGGTTCAGCCTAATGGCCAGGCCCATTGAATTCAATGGGATTACATAGGGTGTAAATCAATGCAGGATTAGGCCCCCAGGATCTGAATTTAGGAAGGACAGACTATTGGCAAAACTTTGACACAATATCTTTGTCCCATCAAAGGGCACATCTGTTTCAGCCTTGCAGAAGTTTGTTCACCTGAGGTCATTGTTTTTAAACGTGCACGTGAAATATCGAGATCGATGGCTGTAGCATTAGCTAAGTCAATGGGAGCTTTGCCATGGACTCCAAATGGGTTCCTCCCCATCATCGTGTTTCTTCCTTGTCATGGTGAGGGCTGGCTAGTAGAGGTTATACCTGGACTGGCATATGTTTTTCAACAATTTGCGTGGCAAGTGTATATCACTAAACTTAAGAAGGAAAAAGAAAAAATATCAAATGCACAAGTACGAAACAGAGGAATAACCTGGTTAGACAATCATACTACAGCAGTGGTTCCCAAACTTTAACAACCTGTGAACCCCTTTCACTAAAACATCAAGTCTCACGAACCCCCTCCTAAAAACAAATATTTCCAGGGATTTTCTCCTTTACCTGAGTATAAATTATAAAAAGCAGTGATCTTGGAAATATAAAATTTGTTTTTATGACATGCTTATTACACATGATTATTAATCATTACAGTATTACTGTATGAAAACAGCAACACTCTTCCAAGATCTCACTTTCGTAGCTTGTATCACTTTGAATAAGCCTGTTATAAGACAAGGCTCCTAGGTTTCATCAAGGAGCATCAGATGTGAAACAGCAGGAAGGTATTTAAGAAGCCAACGCAAAGAGTTCCTCCTACACAAGCATTCAGGTCTTGAACAAGTTTAAAGATTTGTTGTAACTTGCGTTGTTTACCTGGACTGCTCTTCATAATAATTTAAAAAACAATACTAGCTGCCAATTTTAAAACAGCAACAAATATCCACCTCCCTTTCCATTTCTTACGAGCCTTGAAGTTTAAATCTCCCCAGTGTGATAAATATGCTTGCTTTGATCTGCTTAGCTCTTGGAAGTCCAGGGGCCCCGGGCTGCTGGTCCCATCCTGTCTGGGGTCCCTAGGGACATCTGTTTGCCATTAGGGAATTCTTCCCCACCCTGAGAAGCCCCTGTAACATTTAGTGAACCCCAGTTTGGAAACTACTGTACTACAGAAAGGGATCTGAGGATTATTAGTGGATCACAAATTGTTGACTCAAATTTAATGTGATGTTATTGTGAAAAATTAAAGAAAAATATTTTTATCAATTTCAAAACCTAATGATGATTGAGATGCAGATTAGCTTGGGGAGGAAGCAGTGGTAGGGGAATATAGAATCATAGACTTTAAGGTCAGAAGGGACCATTATTATCTAGTCTGACTTCCTGCACAATGCAGGCCACAGAATCTCTCCCACCCACTCCTGTATCAAACTCCTCATTTCTGTCTGAGCTACTGAAGTCCTCAAATCATGGTTTAAAGACTTCAAGGTGCAGAGAATCCATCAGCAAGTGACCCATGCCCCACGCTTCAGAGGAAGGCGAAAAAAATCTCACTGGCTTGTATGTGCTATTCATCTATGAAGTTTGGCTACGTACGTGTTACTGAAACACGCGAGGTTGAAAACACCCACAAGCAGCCTTTCAGGTACAACAGTAAAAAGGCCAAACAATGTTAATGGCTCACTGAGGAAATGCACACGAGCACCAGGATTACCCCAGGAACTGTGTACAATAGAAATCTCTCAGAGATGGCTCTACACAATGGGAACTGTTTGACCCAGGTCACAGCAAAAGAGCTTTCCAGCAAGGGGAAGAAAAAAAAAGATATAGGGGGGGGAGAGGAAATGACATCATGGGAGGACCGCACTCTCCCTATAACACCACACCTGGAAACACCAGAGGAACAAAGACTGAACAGGGGGAAGTGATGGTCCCAGGCTAGAGGGATTTCTAGCCTGTGTATGAAAACCTGGGAAACCCAAGGCTGCAAAGCAAAGGCAGCTTGTGCCTTAAGAATCTGCCAGCCTGTTTATCACTCAGGGGGAGAATTTGCTAATTCATATCCTACCTATCTAGTATGTTAGTAAATAAACTAAACCACAAACTGAGCCTAAGTAATCCGCCTTGACCTGTTTGCTATCACTTATAATCACCTAATCTAACCTTTTGTAGTTAATACATTTATTTTATGTTTTAATCCAAACCAGTGAGCATGTCTGGGGAAAATCTCAGCTTGGTTACCACAAGTGTCCACGGTCATCTTCACAGTGAGGGAGACGCGGACCAGGTGTTAAACCCATATACTGGCCAAATTTGACCAAGGCAGGACGGTACTGCTCTGGGGTCCTAGGCTGGTGGTTAGAGCCAGCATGTGACTGCAGCTGGGTGTCCCCCTACCTGTGTGAACGCTGGTGAAAGTGCAGGCTTGGAGGGCTTTGCAGCTTGTCGCAGCAGCACAGTATGAGAAGGAGCCCAGGTTGGCAGATCAGAGAGCTTAGTGGTACCCCCAGTTCCGCACACCAGTGTCACATTCTACAGTCAAGGTTGTAGTTGCACAATCACAGGGAACAGAGCAGGGCTCCAGTAATGCAAATTCTCTCCATAGGTCTCACAACATGCAAGCGTCGCTAACCAACAGAGCCAGAGAAGGCAGAGTGCTGCGGCAAAAGACCATTAGCAAAGGTCCCGAAGCCTCTCAGAGCAGTTTGAAAAGCCTGCCCAGCATCCAAAGCTCACAGAGAAGCAGGAAGTTAGAGTGTTTATCTTGTGCTATTTGGGATTGTGAGTTTTTTGTGGCAGGGACTTGATTTATCTGGGTTCTCTAAAGTACAAATACAATGCATATTTACAGAGCTAGATACAGTATTTTTACCAGCATTGTAGTTCACAGAACATGGATAACCTACTTCTCTGCCCTTAGGAATGCAGAGAGTAAATAGGACAAACCCACAAACATTCCCCAGGGACAATACAATCTTCCCCCATCCCTCTCCTTCCTCTATCCCCCATGTCCACACCTTATTTTTCTCCACACAATGTTCACATTTGTATCCACATTGGTAAGATAATTAGGGGAATCCAGTTTCATGCTTCAGCTGATTTTCTGCTGGGATCAGGAAGGATTTCCCCCCCTCCCAATTCACAACTGGCTGAATGAACTATCTGGGTTCCCCCCCCCCTTTCCTCTGAAGCATCAGATCCTAGTCACAGCAGAAGAGCTCTTTTCTTTCAAGTGGGAATGGTGAGCAAAATGCAAATCCTGGTTTATATTTGTGTAATGAGATCCCATAACCTTCGTAATATGTAACTTTAGCTAACAAAAACCAACAACATTGTTTGATTAATCCCTTTTCCAGCTCGTAATTCTTCCTCTCTACTCTGTGCTGATACTGCCTCAGCTGGAGTGTTGTGTCCAGTTCTGGGTGCCATGTTTCAGGAAAGATGTGAACAAATTGGAGAAAGTCAAGGAGAGTAACAAAAATTATTAAAGGTCTAGAAAACATGACCTATGAGGGAAGATTGAAAAAAATTGTGTTTGTTTAGTTTGGAGAAGAGAAGCCGGTAACAGTTTCAAGTACATAAAATGTTGTTACAAGGAGGAGGGAGAAAAATTCTCTTTAACCTCTGAGGCTAGGACAAGAAGCTGTGGGCTTAAGTTGCAGCAAGGGTGGGTAAGCTGGATATTAGGAAAAAGCTTTCTAACTGGCAGGGCTGTAAAGCACTGGAATAAATTGCCCAGAAAGAATGTGGAATCACCATCACCGTAGATTTTTTTAAGAGCGGGTAACACAAACACCTGTGAGGGATGGTCTAGATAGTACTTATTCCATCAGTGCTAGCCCAGAAACGGTGTTCACATAGAACTGGAAGGGACCTTGAGAGGTCATCTAGTCCAGTCCTCTACACTCATAGGAGGACTGGACTAGATGACCTCTCAAGGTCTCTTCCAGTTCTATGTGAACACTGTTTCTGGGCTAGCACTGATGGAATAAGGGGAAAATGTAGAACCATCACCTATGCTTGGTTCTGGAGCCAGACCCAAAGCTGCTCGAAGTCAATGGGAGTCTTTCCACTGACTTCAGCGTGCTTGGGCCCAGGCCCTTGGAGCTTAGCTATCATGGTGATATATTTGACCTAGGTAGATAGTTCATGCCGGAAATGCAAATCCCAGGAGGGAAGAGAACCTGAAACAGCTTTCAGTACTCATTTTGGAATGAAGTTTCGGTGCCGCCACTGAGAAGAAACTGAAGATGACCTTGTGCCTACCTGGAATAGTTTCTGCCTACAGCCTCCTCCACATCTCCTTACATTCCCACATGTTGAGCAGGTCAGTCACTGAAAACCCCAGCTACCTCCAGAAGGCCTGAGTTCCTGTTTCCCTTACTGCAGCATGTTAGATAACAGCCAGAGGGCTCTCTTTTTATTATTTATCTTGGATATTTAAGGCTTTCCTCCCTCGGCCTGATAAGACTCATTTAATGCGGCAGTCCACAAAGGGCTCTTTGCAAAGAAGGTCACCCTGTGTAAAGCTGGCTTTGATGATGCTTTGACATCTTTTATCATGTGTCTCCTCAGTTACAGAAAACTTCATTGTGACCAAGCTACTACAGTAATGGGTCTGTCCAGTAATGAGACTGGGTCACATGCATAGCTTGAGGGGGAGAAGTGAGAAGGGCATTATACATCTTTGGATGTCTAGTGGTGTTCCATATATTGATGTATATTTAAGCTTCAATTGTCCTAACCAAGAAAATGCTAGAGGAGAAATGCAAGAGGAACGCATATCAGATCAACCACCTATATAGCACCCCAAGTAACCACAAAGTAAGGGAAATTACTTAACGTGTGCAGTGATTGCCCCATGCGGTAAACAGAAAGGAATTCTCATGAAAGTCATGGTTTATTGCAGACAGGGCAGCCGACACACAAATGGGTCAGATCTTCAGCTGGTGCAAATCTGGAGTTCAATGGAGCTTCACTGATTGACACCAGCTGAGGGTCTGTCCTACAGTTGAGTAAGAGATAAGAAACAGTCTCATATTGTAGCTTGTAAACTTAAGAATCCCCAGCAGCTAAGTGCCGATGTGTTTTTATAATGCTCAGACTATTTCTGTAACACTTGCTCAAGCTTAGTAGACCCACTAATATCAGGAGCTACTTGCATTAGTGTTACTCATCATGAGGGTTAGAACATTAGGCCTGTTATGTCTCTCTTCTTATTCCATAACTTTTAGTATTCCAGTAGTGCCTAGTCTGTATCATGGCCCAATTGTACAAGCGGGGTGGGGGACGTCAGATACATTTCCTGCCCCAAAGAGAGTTTATAATCTGAAGGCCCCTCAATCCTGCAAACTTTTTAAACAGGTGCAGAAGAGTTAAGTCCATGATCTGTCCCACTTGTGACTACAGGGAAGTCGCATCTTACGCAGGGGTTAGGTTCTGAAGTCAGCGTGTAAGGGGGAAATTGCGTATAGTCAAATGCTCATTGAGTGGAATGGCAGGCAGAATCACCCGCACTACAGGTACAGTATTTAAATTATTTTTCTCTTTTTTTGTTTTGCCGAGTGCATACACTTAAAATCACGCAAGTTAAATGCGCCTATGATGCAACTCCACTGTATCAACACAATGAAGTGCGTGCAATAGAATTGCAGAACCAGGCTAGCTACCATTTATTTGACAGACAAACAACTACATGTAGAATTGTTTTCCTTGATATGAACCCTACTTAAGGCTTCTCAGCAAGAACACAAATGGTTAAATCAGCTTCTTTCCTTAGCTTTCTGCAACATAACCACAGACTAGAGGCAGGCAAGTAATTTGCAACAGTTGATTTATTCAACACATTTTTACTTTTCTGTTCATAACTTGTCCATGAAAAGACTGATTTTCTCAAGTCCATTTATCATTCAAAATTACCGGTCATCAAGTCTGTGTGGCTAACCCTTGGGTCTGAAGCTTGGTCAGTCAGTTTGCCGCAAGCATTTGATATTAAAAATTAAAGCTGTTCTGTCTGGACACATAGGACCACATTCCCAGCTGATGTAAATTGACACGCTCCATTGACGGTACTGGTCACGTGCCATGTTTCCATTCCTTGATGGGATGGGTGTAACTTTTATAATCCCATTTCCAGTGCAAGTTCCTATTATTAGGAGTTTTAAATTTGCTTCTCTAGAAATTTTCAAATTTGGCTTAAAATTCACTATTGCAGCCAGCCAGTAAACTCTTTTTCTAGAGTAACCACGGGCAGGGGCGGCTCTAGGAATTTCGCTGCCCCAAGCATGGCGGCAGGCCGCGGGGGTCACGCTGGCGGTCGCGGTCCCACGGCTCCGGTGGACCTCCTGCAGACGTGCCTGCAGAGGGTCCGCTGGTCCTGTGGCTCTGGTGGACCCTCCACAGGCATGCCTGCGGGAGGTCCACCAGAGCCACCTCCGCAGGCATGCCTGCGGGAGGTCCACCAGAGCCGCCTCCGCAGGCATGCCTGCGGGAGGTCCACCAGAGCCGCCTGCCGCCCTCCCGGCAAAATGCCACCCCAAGCACGCGCTTGGCGCGCTGGGGTCTGGAGCCGGCCCTGCCCATGGGCGTGCATGTATTATAAGAGAATTGAGTCAAAAGAATATAATGGACTTTTCTTTAGAGTACTTGCTAATTTCCACTATAGATTCTTTAGAAATTCACAGCATTTTCTATAGCTAGTGACCTAAGGCCTATTGGTCATATACTTGAAAGACTTGCTCCATCCAAAAGCTAGAGATCCATTCTGTGCCAAGTTAATCAAGGATTCCTGGCAAATGCTCAGGCTCATCTTCAACACTGAAATTGGGGGCTGGGGGGGAAAACACACCTCTCCCTTCCCATTTAATGGACCATTCTGGCATCCATCAGCCTGACACTTCAGAAATCTGCAAATCTGTGTAGCACCGGTGACATTTATTTTAGACAGACCATTTGATGGAAGAAAAAAAAAAATGCAGTTTTGGGTTGACCAAACTATTCACAAATTCTGGTTGAGTTTGTCTTGAAGATATTTATCATCATCATCAAGAGGCCAAATGTGTTTCAAACTTTTTCATTTCAAAATGATGATTTCTCAATTTAGCTAGATTTTTTTTTTGGTGGTGGTGGTGTATTGTAATTTTGTGTTTTGGCAAGAAAAACTTTTTTAAAAAAATCAGTTTTTTCCTTCAGTTCACCCACTTACCAAAAAAACCACACCCCACACCATTTATTCACTCAGCTCTAGTCCAGTGAATACAGTCTTCAAAGTTTTCCGCCCCCCACCCCCACCCCCACCCAATGGCAAACATGGACTTCCTACCCATGGAACTCGGATGCCTTGGGCTAGCCTACAGGTCACCTTCAGGCTGGACAGCCTCAACTCATTGTTTTAGATACAGGATAGTTTACAAAAAGGTTGAGTACAAATGTGACACTTCCATGCTAACCATTACGTGTTCCCTAATAAGTGAAGTCACCCCACACCGAAAACCTTTTCATTCATTCAGCAAACAAGTAATGTTGTGATCGGGGACGATTCTTCATCACCCAAGAAAAGGAGCGTAAATAAATCCCCCATTCATGAAACCAAAATGCGTATTACCCAAGTCTTCGGGGACAGAACAACGCTCCCAGTAGGTGTTGTGTAGGAGAATGAGCAGCTATCAGGAGACCTGGGGTTTATTCCCTATTCTGCCACCGATTTAGTCTATGGACCTAGGCCAGACAGACGCTTAACTGCTCTGGGTCCAGGTTTCCGACCCCCATCAGTTCCAGGGAGCTAATAATTCTTTCCTGCTCTACAAGAGAGTCTAGTTAATGTTTACAACACATGCTAGACACTCCGCTGAAAGGTGGGACAGGAGAGCAGTGTATTATTATTTTCCAAGAATGCCCATGTTTTGAGGGATTAAACTAGGCCACTCAGATTATAAAATAAGTGGTAGTCACATGGCACTTCCCCTCCTGCCTCCCCTCCTTCCCCCAGAGCAAAAACACACACATCCACAAAATGCAATTCCACATCCTCCTGGACTGGATGCCACTGGAGCCAATGCAAGATTTCTGAAGCAAGCTGTCACTTTTATCAATCGGCCTCTTTTCAGTCCATCTGGAACTCTCCAGTTTCTTTAAGTCCTGTTTTAACATGTTCTGCCACTCAAGCATCTAGGCATGCCGGCTCACAAATGGCTGTTTGTTCAATGGGCAGCATGCTAATTAGACATCAGGACTTCCCAGAGGCTTTTGTGGTCCAATAAAACAGAGGGGAGGAAAGAAAAATATATATATATATACTGCCAATATCATGATCTTTGTATACAGTCTAGTCTCAGCCAGCTTAACTGCCCTATTCTAGCTTCTCTCTGCGCCTACTTATTTAAGGCCTGTTTGAACTAGCGTTTGAGGTTTATACTTAACGCCAACCAATTTTAGGTCCCTTTGCTCTTTTAGGTCTGGAAATACCATCAGGGTTCTGAACTGCTATTGATGGTCAAAGCAGCCAGTGGGAAGATACCAACATTTGCTTCCCAAGTAGATAGAGGCTGGTCTATCAGCAGCTAAGAGATCCAAAAGGCAAGAATTTGGGGGTTAGATTTTGGGGTACCCCAAATTGCAGTACAATCATGTGTAAGGATATTCAGTCTGCTCATCCTGATCTCTACTTTTACAGGACACAAAAGGTGAGACAGACACAGATGTCCATGGCTTGATTCTCCATTCGCTTGCACTGAGAGAGATCATCTATGCCTGAGTAGAGTAGGTTCAAAATGCGGCCACTCTGGGTCCAGATGCAAGACACCATTTAACTTCAAAGATCTGCTGGATTTATATTAGCGGAGGCTCTGGCTCCTGCTTTGCTAGCACAGTACTTCCATTTTGCACCGATACAGATTACTCCACAAGATGGATATCAGTGGAGTGGAGAACCAAACCCCAATAAAGTTACATCTGGTCTGGACCACCAGTGACTTTATCGGCCTCCCACTAAGCTCACATAGACCAGCCAGAAGACTGGAGACAAGGGAGTATTTTCTTAAAACGCTTCCTGGGGGGCGGGGGGAGGGGGGAGGAGAGAGAGAGAGAAAAAAAATCTGAGAAGTGCATCCTAATAAGGGAGTTAGAGCAGAACAAACAAACAAAAACCAAGGAAAACACAGGCCAGATCCTCAGCTGGTGTAAAGCATGGTAGCCCCATTGACTTTGACCAAGATATGCTTATCGCCACCAGCTACAGCTCTGGCCCCCACCTCTCTAGCCCAGCCATTCAGGAGGTGCTTATGAGCCTCCCTTTCCCTATGGAGAAGCATCTTTGAAGCAGCTGAGGGCCTGACCCTGTACTCATGGGGGTCTGTGGGAGTTTCTCCAGTAACTCCTACAGGCTTTGGGGGTGGGACTAATTATCCTGGGTCACGTAGCCCTGACAGCTAGACACAGCCTCCTGTGATCAGGTCCCACCTCACTGGGCCAGTGGGCTCTTAAGCGTCCCTTGCTCTAAATAGGCCACAGCACTGTCTTTCTTCAGCCTCTCTGGGCCCACCTCCGGGCACCAGCCCTCTTACCCCATCACAGAAATGGGACCACCTTCGTCAGCCCCCTAGGCCGCCAGGACCAGTGCCAAGCCCTCCCAGACTCCCCAAGTAGCTCAAGTACATCCTTTTGCAGGCCTCCAACCTTGTGGGCACTCTGCATTACAGTTCATCTCTTCAGGGGTATGTGCTAGTTGAACCAAAGAGACACCCAGGCTTTAAAGGGTTTCAAAAAAAAGATCACTTACTGCTTCAGCTAGCACAAGAAATATCTAAATCTAGAGCAAATGATAGATGCCTACGCACAGATCCCTGCTTCAGTTTCCTCACCACTCTGGTGCGTTCTTTGGATCAATGTCTCTGCTGTAATAAAAAAAACCCAGAGCACCTAGTCTCAGAGCCTGGGTCAGCTGACTCGAGCTGACGGAGCTTGGGGGCTGCAGGGCTATGGCATTGCCGTGGAGACATTCAGGTTTGGGCTGGAACCTGGGCTCTGAGACCCTTCCTCCTCATGGGGTCTCAGAGTCAAGACTCCAGCCCACGTCTGAATGCCTACACTGCAGTGTTATAACCCACAGCATGAGCCCTAGGAGCATGAGTCAGCTGACCCAGGCCAGCTGCAGCCATGCCACGGGTCTTTCATTGCAATGTAGACATCCTCTACTGAGTCCAGGATCACCCTCCTGCAAATGGCTTCGTCTCCAAATCATGGAGGGCCTCGCTCCTCTGTGGCCACTTTCCTTCTTCCTCAGTTGGTCCTACAGTTAAGCAGGATCCCACTTGGGAAAGCATGCCCCTCCCTCCCTCTCAAGCTTCCTATGACTCAGTACCTCTGAGTCTCTTAGGCTATATCCACACCACCTGTGGCAGTGAGCCTCCCAGCCTGGGCTGACAGACCCGGGGGACATGGGAGCGCATCCTGGTACTCCAAAAATAGCTGTGTAAACAGTGCTTTGAAGTTGCAGCTAGGCTGGAGCTCAGGCTCTGAAGCCTAGAGATGAGGGGTGGAAATTCCACTGCTCCAAACACCAACCAAGTTGGTCAGCAAGGAGAACTGGTTTCCCTAGGCGTCAGCCATCCCATTGCCCTATGGAGCTCTCACTTGAATGGAAGCCATCAAGCTTCAACCACCTACCATGGTCTCCGGTCTTGGCCGGGGGGAGAAATACATGAGACAGTCCTGACAGCCTCCACATTCACCAAGGCAGACAATGATTCAGCAATTTCATAAGATCAAGCGGAATTCATAAGTCAGACAGATTTTTCCAAAGCCTCTCATCCTTTGCCACGGCTTTAAAAAAAAGTTAAAAATTATAACATTAGCTGTGAGTAAGAGGTAGGTTGGAGTTAGCGATTGAGGAAGAAGCAGACACTTCTGATCTTTGAAGACTTAAAAAGTCCCCCGTTGATAGAGTTGAAGGTTGATTTCTGGCCCCCCGAGCAGTCATTATGTTTTCTAATGCCAGCTACCGACCACCACGTGGCACTGAGAACACATGGAAAATAAGCAGAAGAGTGGAGCTGCTAAAAAGCTCAAACTCTGGAAATATGGACGACAACTGGGAGAGGTTTAAATAGCATTTCACTCTATAGCTGCCAGTAGTGGGTGCCTTTGAAAAGATAGACAGTTCAGAGGTAAGCAGCCTTATTTCTGAAGGTTCTGGTGCACTTGATGTGTTTAGCAGTTTTCAGTTAACTCAGCAAGAAGGGGCTCACTATGAAGCAGCACACAGATCGGGGACGTACTGCACTCCACGGAACAATGAAACAGGAGAGAAGTTTTTAACCTGAGGGTACAAAAAGAAGGTGAAAAGGTTTTGACTGATCAAAGGCTGAAGAGGCAATCTTGCCATTTGCCAGGGCTAACTGAGGCCCAAAGAGAAGAAATCAGATTGTCCTTGGGATCTGGAAGAAAAAGAAGCAGACCACTGGAAAGCCCAAAATTTAGGTGCCTATAGGGTTAAGCAGCAGCTGCCAAGCGAGTTTTATGGACCACAGTGGTACCTAAAAATGGGATTTAGGTGCCTAAGTTTCTTTGTGAGTCCAAGTGACTTGCCCAAAGTTGCACTGGAAGTTTGGGTTAGAGTCAGGAACCCTGAGTCCTTGTGGCTAAGTCACTGAATTCAATCATCTCTCTTCTCATAACTAGATTCATCTCTCCCAATAAAATAAGCCAAATCTCTGCCATTGGCTGTTTGACTCTCAATGGCCCATCTACCAACCCAAGTTTCTGAACTAGGATTCCAGTTTAAAATGCTGTGTCCTTTTCACTGGGCACAGAGACCAAAAATACCACAGACATTAGCAGAAAAGTAGCAATGAAAATAAGTCATCTACTCAAAACAACCCAACCATAACCAAGGAATGTGCAATTTATTAGAGAGCCTAAACACGCATACACAGGCATTTCAGATCTCAGGAGGTTTCTCCTAGCCTCAATAAACTTTGTCCCAAAAAAAATCATCACAGATTTGTATGGTTCTGGAACACAAGGCCTCACAGTCATCGGTCGTCGTGCTAAACAAGGCAAAAACCACATAAGTGAAAGTTACTGTTGTTACGTTGGTACATCTTGCCAATTTCTCAATAGCTTGGTTTTGATCAATTTTATAGTGAGTTCATGGATTTACTCTGCTTGTTGATGCTGTTGAACCAAAAAGGAGGAGTTTCCCCAAATCATGGAAATTCATTGTCTGGTCTCCACACCCTGGAATAGATGGGCACGGGCCATCTGCTCACGGGCCATAAAGGGAGGAGTAACTAGAGAAGCACAGCAAATATACGAGCAGTCTGGTGAGAATCCAGGGTTGGGAATGTGGAGGAGATGGGGAGAAAGGGAAGAAATGAAAAGAGAGCAGTTATTGTTGCAGTACTGGAGAGGACCACAGAGTGAGATTAAGCAGCCTTGGGCAGTACCCAGTGGTAACAGATTCTATCCATTGGAGCCTCTTGGATCGCTGGAGCCCAAAGGTAACACACAGTGTGAATGTAACTGATCTGCTCAGGTGGAAGGGGATTTCTCTGCATTTTCAGAGAGTCAAGACCTGGGGTAAAATCCTGGCCTCCCTAAAATTAGTGGCAAAACTGCTATTGCTTTCAGTGCAGCCCAGATTTCTCTCGCGCTCACACAACACGCCCCCCCCCCCCGAGCATTGCAGGGACTGAGAGCTTGTCCGTACTGGGGCAAAGGGGGAAAAAAGGAGGAGTGCATCAGTTTAGCTACACTGATGAACCTCAGTGCAAAGCCCTAGGTTAGCGGTGCTGTACCAGCGTACAAAGTGGTTTCAGTCTGAGGCTAGCTGCAAGTCATTTTTACACCAGTGCAGCACGTCCACTTGAGGGGTATGATTTGGTGCAAGAAACCCCACTGACCTGAGAGAGGAAGAGTGGAGAAAGTCTGGGCCGCAGTTAGATGCTGTAGGATGCTTAAAGTCCCCAGGCCAGCTAGTGTAGATCGTAGGCCATTCACTGCAGAGGAGTGAGGCTGATTTACCCCTGCTGAGGCTCTTGGGCTAAATTCGGCCCGGAGTTTGGGTGCTGAGCATTTCAAACACGAAGCCCCAGCAGATGGAACTCTCCATACACTCTCTAGAGGGGGTCCCTCCACGCTGGAGCGGAGGCACCTAGCTAGGATGGCATTAGGGAAACTTGTTCTGCGACAGCCTGTGCTGTGGACAGATGAAAGGATTATTTCACCCGTGTTGCCCATCGGGCAGCAGAGCTTCCTCAGGGCAGGCAGCAAGTACCCCGTTCAGATTGCAGAGTGCAGGCTTTACACACTACCGTAAGCTGGCTCCGAGCATCCCCTGCACCAGGTTTTCCTACCTGCTATCAGAGGTCACCAGCCTTTGCTGCACTAGGGAATTTGCACCTGCATTGCATTCCCTCCAAACAGTGCCACGGTTACAGGGCTGGCTGCCCCTCTGTCCCCTTTCTGGTCTCTCTGAGCACACACACACACACACACACCCTCAGGCGTAGGGCCTCATGCCTAGGGTGGAATCCTGCAGTTCTCCCATTCATATGCCTCGTCTACACTGGGGGTGGCATGTAGGGCACATGTAGCGACACCACAGAAGAGAGTACACGACCTTTACAGGGGGATAAATGTATCAAATTCTCAGCTGGTGTGATCAAACTACAATGGAGCTGAGCTGATTGGCACCAGCTGAGGATCTGATCCAGGATCTGTTGGCACATGCATACTCACCAGGTCTCAGGAATGGTGGAAAGGGTTAACATCTGCATTTTTTTCTTTCCCTAAGTAGCTTGCAATTTCAATATCTATTCACACTAATGTATTTTCTGCCTCTTGACATTAACATGACAGCACAGGTGAGGGCTCTGCTCTCCCACTCCCCCTCTCTCTGTCTCCCCCCCTCCCCACTTTGACATAATCTTGGCAAAGGAGGCCTTGTCTGCACTCCTGGAAAAACAAATGATGCTTCGCCCTCCCCCCGAGGAGGCTAAGCGCTAAGAATGGAGAGGGGATATTTTTAGGGCAGCCCAGTAGCACCCATTTCCCTGGGGTGAATGAGAACAGAGGGAAAGGAAAAGCCTGGTTTCCCCCCACCCCCCCTTGCTAAATATCTGCTAGCAGAAGATGTTGCAGGTGATAAATGGAGACGGGGCAGGAAAGAAAAAGCAGGAGGAAGAGAGCGAGAGTCAGCGTGCTGGGAGGGAGTCTGCTTTGCATTACTCACTCGTTTGTTACAGCTAGCGAGCAGACCCCGCCCTCAGCTGGCATTGCCCGTCTCCAGACCCCATCCTTCCAGCCAGTGATAAATGGGGGCAGAGGGCATTCCCCAGCACTGCAATTTCACACACCTGACGGAATCCAGTGAGCCCTGCCAGCCACATCTTCTGGCCATTCAGTTGGGGATTTGCGGGGGGGGGGGCCACACAACACACACTAGGGGAGAGACAGCTTCATCCAGGGGCTGGGGCACTGAACTAGAACTCAGAAGAACTGAGCTCTGCCACTGACCTGCTATGTGACCATGGCCAAGACACTTCACCTCTCTGTGCCTTGGTTTACCCTTCCACCCTTTGTCTCTTGTCTATTTAGACTGTCAATTCTTCAAAGCACAGATTGTCTCCTATGGGTCTATCGGGCACCTAGCACCATGATCTTACCTGGGGCCTCTGTGTGCTACTGTAGTAGCAACAACCACCTCAGTCTCTAGGGGCAAGAATACAGACCTCTCAGATTCTGTACGATTGGCATCCTGAGGCATTAATGGGTAATAGATGCGGGGGGCCCCCCCTTCATTCAGAAGGATCCCAAAGCACTTTATAAACTCCACCAACAGACTATATGGGAATCGATTTGCCCACCACTGGAATGCAGCCACCTCTAGGGTAGAACGGTTTTAACCATGCCTAACAACTCTATACAGATGATTAAAGCCAGAGATCTAAGAGTATTGGAGCCAACAGAAACCACAGCGGGAACTGTAGTTAGGCACACCCAGAGCCAGAGGGAGTGCGGTTTGCAGTCCGACAACGAGGATCCCACACAGCCGGGGTCAAAGTCCTTACACTTTATCAGCAGCAGAGCTGGCAGGATGCTCACCAATGGCCATTTTAATTAACCCTTGACTCGTGACCAGAATTCACAGCACATAAGGGGTAACGCAAGCTTCTGACCTGGTCAACACACACGGCATCGCACCGCATGATCCTAAGGCAGCCAGCTCTTGAGGTGCTGAATAATGAACGCTTGTTCGGTACTCTGAATAGCTACACCATTAAGTGTAACCCACATATACACTCCTGGGTGCGGAGTTCTGGCCCATCTAGCGGCACCGAGACCTCTTAGAGAGCAACTAATGAGTCTGCTCTACAGCCTTAGCCAACAGCCAGTTGGCTTTTGACTCATGCACAAAGCTACAGAGGTCCCCAGTTCAATCCTGCCCACCAGCAACCAGTATCTGTTGGCATTACATAAGCTCTCCCTATGGTTGAAGAGCAATTGCGGCTTTACATATTTCAGTGACTGTTTAGCCACCTGGATAATGGGCTGTCTGTTCTTCCCATCACTCTCCAGATCATCTCTCTAAAGGCTCCAGTAACTTGGTGCAGTATCTATGCCTTGCATTGCTATATAAAGAACTGGATATTTGGGCTAGCAAATGCTTGGTCTATGGAAGGGTCTGCTGCAATGGCGTCTCTTTATAGCCCATTGCAAATGGTGAGTTTAATCCATTGGCACCCCTTATGACCTATTGCAATTGACAGTCCACTGGCATCTCACACCCAATTGAGATTGGTGGATCTGACCCACCTGCCCCTCCTTATCTTCCGGCCTGCTACAGATGGTCCTTTCATGCTTTCCTCTTCAAGGTGTCACCACAATATCCTTTATCTCAGCCTCACAAATTGCTGTTCTAACCTCCACCCCACCTCCATCCCTGGGGGTGAAAGACTGTCTTGTGGATGATAAGTCAGCTGGGTAGCAGCTTTCTTTTAGGGGTGCAGAGGCATCTGCTCCTTCCTCCATTGGTACCCCAGTGCACTCCTCTCCCCGCTTGCATCCTACATTTAATTATGGTGGCTGATTTAATATCAAAATCAGCGCATGTGATTATTTAGCTGTTGGTAGCATTTCCCACTGCCTGTTCTTAGTTACGTGTGCCTTTCTTGGATCCGCTTAAGATCATCTAAGAAACGGCGCTGCAACAGAAATAGTGGGGCAAGAAAAATGAAACCTTGTGAAGATGAAGAGTCTTATTCTAAGCACACCAGGTCAAATGCATCTGTTCTGTAATTGCACTGAAGTCAACAGCAACAGACCAGGGACCAATTTATCTAAAGAGGCCTCTCAAACCAAGCCTGGCCTTTCATGCTAGCGAGGGTAAATGTGAGGAGTGTGTCGGGGTGTGGGCGTGGGCATGTGATGAGAGAGATTTCACATGAGGAATCATGATTTGGCTTTCACTGAAAGGCCAAGTGGGAAGGAAGGGTTTAATTTAATTATCATCTTGTGACTGGTCAGCAGAAATGTCTCCACTGAAATCTTGGGGGAAGGGGTGCAGAGCAAGACTCTTACTGTGCTTTTGGGCCCGGTGGAAAAAACAACAACTGCTTCAACACACGGGCACAAACCCTAGAAGCCATTTTGCCAGCAGATCAGGCCCGGAGAGAACTGGAGGGGCACGCTCACACACGGACATACGACCTTCCACTAGTTTTGTACTTGACAGTAGTAATAATTGGCATGAATACTTGATATCGTAGGATTCTAATGGAGTCTACCCTGGGCCCAGCACGTGGTGGGATAGGAGAACACTGGGCATTTGCAAGCATCGCATAGCGGCCTTCACAGCAACAATTTATAGAACTGAAGCTGATCAACAATTAACTTTATTGCTGAGTTTTAATGCCAACTATAGAAGCTGAGCTGGCAGGAACCTGGAGCCCTACAAGGGAGCACACTTTTGTTTCCTTTCAATACTCTGCCTTGAACGTTGCCCCAGGGGTATATAGATGGATAATAAATGCTATGATTTTAGCACCTTTGGCTGGGTCATAAAACCGTTAACATCCCCACACACACATACCCCACCAAGCCCCTCAGAGACAGGTTACCATGGAGAGAAGCCATGCATTATGGGTAGGTCTCGCTGACTACAAGGAGGTGCACTGACCCCACAGAAGAGGCCAAAGCCCCACAACCAAACAAGCAGCGGCCCCTGTGCTCTGCTCACCAGGCCAGAGCCTCCCTGAAGGAACGCTAAGGAGCCTATGGCAGCAGGTTGCTTGAGGAGCAGCTTCTGTGTCCAGCTAAGATGCTGCAGTCTCAGCGTTCCCACTTCTGCAGCTTAATCAATAACAGACCAAAAATGTTAAATACAGCAGCTGCCTGCCCACCAACACACAGGTGTGAGAGAGGGTTTGAGCCACACGAGAGGGAAGAGACGTACAATGTTTTCTCTCTCTCTGGGTACTATAAACAGCTGTTGAAGGGGGGCTGAAGAGTTGTCTGGTAGGTGGGGCTGCAGCACGCTTGCCTTGTGTGGGGCAGGTGCCAGTTTTTCTGCATTTCAAAGGTGGTCACCCTAGCTGTATCCCAGGGACCAGCACCAGGTGGGACAAGCCAGCACGGTGCCCATAACAGGAAGGGTTTTTTAATTTTGGTTAAAAGCTCAGGCCTTTTCCATCCAGCTGCATCACCCACCCCTAGAACGACACCACTCTCATTCTGCTCCTGCGTTACAGCAGCGACGGGGAGGCATGCCAGTGCTTTTGAAGGGAGCGGCACTGGGCTCATACTGAACAAAGAGCAGCCGCACTCCTGCCTGAATGCCAAGAGCCTGCACCAAATACCCACTGTGACAAAGTTACTCACCAGTCAGCAGGCACAGCCTTGCAAGGTGGTCTCTCTGATGCTCCAGCCACATGGCCCTTCAGGTCTGCTGGTGGTCTAGACGCTACTTCATCTTGTGACTCGGTTCTCCAGCCAGGTCACATTTTGTCCCTGCTCTTCCAGGATAAGCCAAGAATCCAACAGCAGGAGAGGTTGAAGACAGAGTGAAGCCATTGCACTGACTCTTAGCCTGGTAGTCCTTCCCGCTTGTTTCAGGGGAGGTTTCAATAGCCCTGATTGTGGGCCCATAGGGGAATCCAGACCCTCTCTTTTATCTGGGTTCCAGTTCACAGACCCTGTAGCAAGCAGCCAAGGTGCATCACCCTGGACCACTTCCTGCCTTGCACAATCTCCTGTCTCCCTGGGCTCAGCCTGTGTCTGAGTCTCTCTCTCTCAGTCTGTTCTCTCTGGCCCACTGCAGGGAGCTTCCCAGACTTACTGCCACACAACTTGCTGTACTGCAGGCAAGTTTTCATAGGTCACTCCCTGACCCTGCCAAAGCCTCCTCTACCAGAAATCCCTAGAGCCCATTTCCCTTCCTCAGCTTTTCTGCCTCTTGTGACCACCCAGCTCCTCCCCAGCTGGGCCTAATACTAAACTGGGCCTCGCCCTCCCTCCAGGTGCCAGCCACTGGGCTAATTGGCCCACAGGCAGTGTTCCCTCTACGTTCTGATGTGCATGTGTGTATTGAATTTTGTTATGTGCCACAGTATGGAGGTGATGTGTAGGGGAGGTGGGGCTGAGGGGTTTGGGAGGAGGCCCAGAGCTGGGGCAGAGGGTTGGGGTTCAGGGGGTGACGGCTCTAGCTGGGGGTGCAGGCTCTGGGGTGGGGCTGGGGATGAGGAATTTGGGGTGCAGGCTGCCCCAGGGCCAGAGGACTCCCCCCAGCCCTCTCCCCACCGGCAGCAGGGAGCTCTGGGGGAGGGGCCCGTAGCAGCTCTGCATGCCCCAAATTGCTCCTCTCCCCAGTCCCCACCTCTGCCCTACCTGTCTCCTATCCAGGCCCTGTGGCTGCATGGCCCTTTACAGCCTGCTGCAGGGCCGCGCCGCTTACAGGGATCTTAGGCCACAGGCTCCTAGTAACACATTGTTTCCTACAGTGCTTAGTTTGTAATGAAACAGATGTCAGGGCTCAAGCAATTTTTTTACATTCATAACTGCCACAGCAAGCCCAGCGGCGCCGGGGCTCTGAAGTGCCAGGCCCAGCGGTGCCGGGCCTCTGAACTGCCAGGCCTAGAGCTCCTGGGGCTCAGCCCTGGCACAGATTCAGCCCTGGTTTGCTAGTGTGGGGTTTATACACCCCATCGTGCCAATACACTATTCTACAAACATCTGATTGGCAACTTATATGTACATAAGGTATTTGCACCCACACTCCTGTGTGGGGCACCATGTGCCTGTGCATGGTCTTATGCAGACTATATAGCACCAAGTACCTGTGTACTCACCTCTGTGTGATAATTCCATGCCTGAAACCTCTACGCCTGTTTTCACTTACACTTAGAATCGTAGGACTGGAAGGGACCTCGAGAGATCATCTAGTCCAGTCCCCTGCACTCATGGCAGGACTATATTATCTAGAAAATCCCTGGCAGGTGTTTGTCCAACCTGCTCTTAAAAAATCCCCAATGATGGAGATTCCACAACCTGCCTAGGCAATTTATTCCAGTGCTTCACCACCCTGGCAATTAGGAAGTTTTTCCTAATGTCCAGTCTAAACTGCCCTTGCTTCAATTTAAGCCCGTTGCTTCTTGTCCTAGCCTCAGAGGTTAAGAAGAACCATTTTTCTCCTTCCTCCTTGTAACAACCTTTTACATACTTGAAAACTGTTCTCATGTCCCCTCTCAGTCTTCTCTTCTCCAGACTAAACAAACCCAATTTTTTCAATCTTCCCTCCTAGGTCATGGTTTCTAGCCCTTTCATCACTTTTGTTGCTCTTCTCCGGACTTTCTCCAATTTGTCCACATCTTTCCTGAAATGTGGCGCCCAGAACTGGACACAATACCCCAGCTGAGGCCCAGTCAGCGCGGAGTAGAGCGGAAGAATCACATCTCGTGTCTTACTCACAACACTCCTGCTAATACATCCCAGAATGATGTTTGCAACAGCGTTACACTGTTGACTCATATTTAGCTAGTGATCCACTATGACCCCCAGATCCCTTTCTGCAGTGCTCCTTCCCAGGCAGTCATTTCCCATTGTGTACGTGTGCAACTGATTGTTCCTTCCTAAGTGCAGCACTTTGCATTTGTCCTTATTGGATTTCATCCTATTTTCTCCCAATTATTTCTCCAATTTGTCCAGATCATTTTGAATTTTAATCCTATCCTCCAAAGCACTTGCAACCCCTCCCAGCTTGTTATTGTCCGCAAACTTTATAAGTGGACTCTCTATGCCATTCTCTAAATCACTGATGAAGATATTGAACAGAACCGGACCCAGAACCGATCCCTGCGGGACCCCACTCATTATGCCCTTCTAGCATGACTGTGAACCACTGATAACTACTCTCTCAGAATGATTTTCCAACCAGTTATGCACCCACCTTATAGTAGCGCCATCTAAGTTGTATTTCCCTAGTTTGTTTATGAGAAGGTCACGCAAGACAGTATCAAAAGCCTTACTAAAGTCAAGATATTAAAGTCAAGATATCCCCATTTACATAGGTTCCTAGCTGTAAATTTCCTATAGGAATCACAAATGCCAGTATCAAATCTATAAAATGGGGGGTAATAGTATTTCCCTGCCTCACAGGAGTGTTGTGAGAATAAAGACATTAAAAATCACGTGGTGCTCCGATACTGGGGGCTCTCTGTCTGTACGGTGTGCATAGTATATATCAAGCATTTATAATTGGAACCTTAATATAAAGCAGGATCCAGATTTGTAGCATCCCAGCTGCAGAGTAGGCAGAGCCCATGAGATCGGCCGGAGATCACACATTAAGGGCCAGATACTCCCAGGTGCTTCACTGGGAGTTGACGGTGCTCAGAGCCTCATCAGGGGTGACCAGCATTTTGCAGGAGAGCATCTCCATGGGAGCGAAGGGCACCCAGCAAGGGCAGACGTCACAGCCAGGGGTTCGACCCCGGGTGTGCTGACTCTCATCCTGGGCCCTGCCGCCTCCCAAAAGCCAAAAGGGTGGGATCAACATCAAAATAAATCTGGGGTCCCCAGAAATATTTGGGGCAGATCCTCATCTGTAGTGACCGAGTGAAGCTCCACTGACTTCAGAGGAACTTGGCTGATTTATGCCAGCAGAGGAGCCAGCCCATGGCTCCAGACAGTATTCCTATAAATCGGCACAAACCAGGGGGCGAGCCCGGGGAGGGGCCGGGCAACCGCAGCTCCTGCCAAGCACCGTGGTGGGAGCTGGGTGCGCTCCGGCTCAGGCCCTGAGACGGAGTGCGAGGCCTGCGCTGAGGGAGCCGGGCCTGGCACAGTGGCAGCTCTCTGGAATTCTTCCCTGCCACGTCTGCTCCTCAGCCGGGGTTCCCCACTCCCCTCCACACACCCCAATGGCTAATTCCACAGGCAGAGCTGAGAACAGGTGCTGGGCCCGATCCCTACGAGATGTCAAGCTGGCGTGTAACGACTCCTCACCCCCCCGCCCCCCACAGCTGTGGAAAGTAAACCCCCTGCTTCACTCCCCATAAAACCAGAGCTATCTTCTGGAGCCGATTCCTTTTACCGCTCCGGTCACGCTTTCATGTAAAGGCAGACGGGGCTAAGGTTTCAGCACGGACAGAAGTGCCCTGGCTTCCTTATAAATCTGCAGGGGAGTGGGGGCTCACGCTCCAGGGACTGACTTGTCGGTGCGTCTGGCCGATGATGTCATGCCGTCAGGGGGGCTCTCAGAAATGCAATTAGACGCGCTTTCTCCACCCGCCTTTTCTCACACGTCTGCTCAACCGCCGCTCCCCCCTTTGACACGTGTTCCCTGCCTCGCCCCGCTGCCCTCTGCCCCGTTCCCAACACTCGCACCACCCCAAGGGAGAGGGTTATCCCATTCGTTCAGTTTGGGGCTCCTGCTGCGAGAGCCAAATAAACCCTGCCGGACAAGTGCCTCGCCGCCTTCTCTCTGGAACACACGGGAGCTGCGTGGCAAGGCTGAGACAAATGATCACACTTGTCGCTGCCCCGTGCGCCAAGCTGATCGTATCACAGGTGGAGTTCTGCAAAAAAGGGCCCCAGATTCTGATCTCACTTGCACCAGTGAAAATTCAGAGTAACTAGGCCCAGACAGCACTGAACTGTAAGCACCCGCTTCAGTCCCTTTGACTTCAAGGGGACATAAGCATAAGCAATTAGACAGATGGATAGATTAGATTAGATGATAATCAGAACTCTGGGTGGTTAGCCAAAACCAAAGCTTGTCTGAGTTGATCAAGTCGGCGTTTCCAGATAGTTTCTGCACCGGATCCAAACTCAGCAGAGCCCAGGGAGTTGTGGAAATAAAGCAGAGAAGTGGAAGCAGTGGTGTAGCTAGGAGAGGAAATTTGGGTGGGCCCCGACTTTTGGGTGGACGGGCAATGCCAGACTGTGCTGTTCACTGGCCATGCCAGCTGGCTGTGCAGCCTGGCCGGGGTGGGGAGTGCTGATCCCCTTGGCTGCACCCTGATTCTGCAGCGGGGGAAGAGCCGGATCCATTGCCTCATTTCAGGGTCTGGGCTGCTGCCTTTCAGCTAGGGGCTCACGTCTCCTGTGGGCCAAACGGCCCCTGTACAGGGTCAGCTCCGGGTGCGCTGCAGGGGCATGAACAGGGGCTTGCCTCTGCATGCAACTTGTCATGGACTTTGTACTAAGTTGCCCAGCAAAGGGCATCCTCTCCTGGGAGCACTGCAGAGAGACTGGCCTTGCCGCTGCCTCCGGCCGTGCAGGGGTGAGCCACGTGGTGAGCACTGCTGGCCAACGGGCAGCCCCCGAGCACCTGCTAGCTCAGCATCTCCCCTGATACCACGCCCTCTTCCTAAGCCTGGTGCCCCCAGACAAAGGGCTTCACCTGCCATGGGGCGGCTCCGAAAACAGCCGGGCAGAGCTGCCGGAGCTTTGCTCTCTGAAGGACAGGCGAATAGCTCCCTCCTGGATTTCAGGTGCCCGAGTGATGCTTCGGCAGCACTACACCCCTGCTCAGATTTGGGTGGGCCGGGCTGCTAAGTAAGGGCCCGCGTCCCACCCAGGTCCATCCCTGGCTATGCCCCTAAGTGGAATAACCTTATTTGACCCTAACTGGTCCCTCTTCCCTTATTGTCAGTGGTGGGCGAAGTCCTCGCTGTGTCTTGGGTCCTGCAATCTGAAAAAGCACCGAGAGGGTCAGTTCTCCTCCCTGCCAGGTGCTGTATAAATGTGCCAGATGATGATGACGATTCCTGTCAGTCCCATCAGTTAAGAGCGGAGCTGCTTTTCCTTTGGCCACTTTTTGCCACTGGAGGTCACTGCAGAGCTAGAGACGCCCGTGAGTTTGTCCTGAATGAGGCAGGAATGTCCAGGTGAGGCAAAGGGACACGGCAAAGCAGTTGATCAGTCTCACTGAAATCCAGCGGGGTGGGAGGTGGACGCTACAGCTGAAGAGCTGGAGAGACAATCTGCAAGGGGGGAAGATGCAGACCTAGTACGAACTGGTAGGATGGATTAGGTAGCATCTCGGAGAGACGATGGACCGAAGCACAGAGTACTGCCTGGAAGAGGAAGATGTAGAGAGAGAGACGTGCACTTAAGTACATGCATACATCCTGGGTTCCCAAGCCCACCTATGCACCAGTCACTCAGGCCTGGATCCTCAAAGCTGCCCTTGAAATCAATGGGAGTTAGGTACCTAGATACCTCTCAGGGTCCGGACCTTAGCCCTTAGCTCTCCCGTAGTCTCTGCAGAACATCTTCGCACTTGCATGGCACCACAGATCTCAAAACACTTTTATGTGACATGAATTAATTAAGTCAGCTTCCCAACCACCCCGAGAAGTAAGTCTGTATTGTCACCTCCTTCCCACCGCTGGGGAAACTGAGGCACGGAGGACCGCAGTGACTTGGCAATCAGTTGAGCTGCTTTTAGGCTGCACCGCAGAACATGCCCACGTTTTGTGTGATGGGCACATCACAAACCAAGGATGCGACACGGCAAATCAGTGGCAAAGCTGGGAATATAACCTAGGAGTCCTGATGCTCATACCTTGTTCTAACCACTAAACCACTCTCCCTTCGCAACCTGGGCTGCCCACAATGGCCTCTAAGGCCAGGGTGATATTGACTAAAACGACAGCCAACTAATTGTGTGTTCAGTTCGCCTTACATAGAAGTTGTGCGTCCCAAATGCCCCCTTAAACTAGCCATCACAGCATGGCAGCTTACAAGTTACACAACGCTGTTCAAGTCACTTAATGTTGAAGTTTAACTAGCCAGCTTGTGCCAGCTTTTCCTTTGGTACCTTCCTGTGCCTTCTCCATCTTTTGTTTTGAATGCTGGAAATTCCAAATGTTACGGGGCGTGAACATAGTCCCTAATACATAGCATCTTACATTCTCGCCTTGCACCTTTGTTTCGTGACACTCATCCATCTAACTTTTGACCGTTTCCGGATCTGCCTGCGTCTAATGCTGAGCTATGTTTCTCCCAGGGCATCGTGGGATATGTGTGGTAGCATCAGAGAGCAAGAATAAGCGTAGTACAATTTAGCACAATTAGCCAACACACACATGTATATCAGAGGTTCACAAACTTTTGTCCTGGTGACCCCTTTCACATCGCAAGCCTCTGAGTGCAACCCCCTTATAAATTAAGAACACTTTTTAATATATTTAACACCATTATAAATGCTGAAGGCAAAGCGGGGTTTGGGGTGGAGACTGACAGCTCATGACCCCCCAATAATAACCTCATGACCCCCTTAGGGGTCCCGACCCCCAGTTTGAGAACCCCTGATGTATATGTTATTCCAATACCATGTGCATAACACCTATTAGTGTGGCGGGGGTGGTCTATATAATCTATATGCGCTGATTAACAGTGACCATTGAACGAATATCAGAACTATGGCAACAGACCTGCACATATCAGTGCCGGTGAGCGAACACGTCTACCTTTGTGTGGTCCCAGAAAAGCCAAAGGGGAAACTCCGTGTGGGTTTAGGAGGCCATGTGGGACCCTGTCATGGGGAGACAGGTCCTTTAAGGGGAGCCCCACCTGTGACACAGTGAGCTCACCTCCCCGGTTGGGGAAAATGAAGAAGGTCAAGTGAGAGGAGGATCCTGTGACCCAGTCAGGCCTCTGGGGTAGATCAGGGAGAGGCCTGGAATGAGGGAGTGAGCTGGCCGAGAGGAGCTGAGAGCAGGAAGGCCCCTGCAGGAGACAGCCCAGGGGAGAGGGGACTGGGGTGGTGCAATCTGGTTTCCAAGGCTGTGGAGGAAGGCTGGAAGACTTCTCCCAATGTTGTAATGAAGGTTTAGGTTTGAGTTTTCTTTCCTGAAAGACTTTGTTGCCAACCCTGGGTGGAACCGGTGGAGGGCAATTCAGAGGCACCAGGGAGAAGCACTGCCCCATATGCGCCTTGGAAGTTGGCTATGTAATCTCTTAGCCGAGAGGGAAGGATTTGGGCCTGGAGGATCCCTGGAAACTGTGCAAAGACTCAATGAATTATTCCACAGACGGGGAATCTTGGGTTAAATACCTTGGACTATGGAAAGTTACTGAGAGACCCAGGAGGGAACAGAGGGTGGAGTACCTG
This sequence comes from Mauremys mutica, assembly GCF_020497125.1. NCBI lineage: Eukaryota > Metazoa > Chordata > Testudines > Geoemydidae > Mauremys > Mauremys mutica. The sequence goes on along the minus strand of NC_059092.1, from coordinate 15,448,272 downwards.
CGTGGCCACCCCTTGCCATGTTAGGGTGCTCTAGAGGCAGTGGTCCTACTACAGCCTCTTTGCAGGATCAGGGTCTACGAGCTTCCTCCCGTTTTGACCATGCAGCAAGTACTGAGAAGTTCCAGGAAATCGCTTTTGAGCAAAGTTTGAAAAGGAAGGTCACAGAGTCTGCAGGGGGCCCTGGTGGTAGGATTGAAAGAGGGGAAGGGTCACCAAATTTTGGGTTGATCCAGGCTCTCTGAGACACTAGTCCACTCCCGTCTATCTCAGCAATTCTCTGGACTGGATTCCCTGGTCCGCTATGCTCACTTTGCATCCCGTAAATGGCTTTAAAGAAGCCTTAAAGTGGCTGGCAGAGAATTTCCCCTGAGCAGAACTCTCTGCCAGCAGAAAGCTGGTGGCAACAGGTCTGTTGCCTCTGAGTAAAGAGAGAGGGGGAGATGCCAGAGTCATCCTGGGGGTCTGGCATGGGCTGGGGGATGCCTCACTTGCCACTGGCATAAATTAAAGCGGCTGCTACACATCTTTAATATATGCCAAGGCTGAGCAGCTGAGGATCTAACAGCCACAGCGGGCTCCCTGCTGCCTCTTCTCCAGTAGGTCTGAGTGGGGCCCATATCAAGCCCTCTATCTCCAAAATAAGGGTAATACCTACCTCCCAGGCAGCTTGGATGAGATTTAAACAGTCCGTTGGCCAAGTCCTCTGCTAGTATAAATCCATTTAGCTTCAATGGAGCAATGCCAGGTTATACCAGCTGAGGATCAGGCCCAGTGTCTTTAAGGCCCTTCAAGACGCCTTTCTTGTTTGAGCTTGTCAATATGTTTTGGTCACAAACAGAAGCTACTGGCGCCCTAGCTACTTCGAAGTCCCCTTGCTACAGTTCCTTGCAGTGCTCTCTGTCAGCATGTCCTCGCTGCAAAGCACCTGACGAGGTCTTTCCCAGTTAACAAGTATGTCTGCAGATTCCTTATCCCTTTTCTGCAGCCCGGGTGGTGTTTCGCACCAGGCCAGCTGAACTACAGCTTTCAACTTCGGTGGTCTCTGTCTGCCTCCATTGGATTCTCCCGCCCACCGAGTCCAAATTCTGGAGCTTGTGAGGCGTGCCTGTCACCCACGCGTAGGGAGGAAGAGTCATGCAAACTCCGAGCTCTGTGGAAACACATGACAGACAGGCCTGAACTTTAGTTCCAGTAGCTGGGCTGGAGTCTTTATTCCACAAGAATCGAACGCAGCCTGGCACCACCTCCTAAGCCACAGGTGCTTAGGAGGGATATGTTTTTAAAGCTGTTTAGAGAGAGACCCTTTCTCTTCCTTTCCTGGGGGTATTCACGCTTTGAAAATCATTATCAACAGGGGGAAAAAATTCCTCCTTTCATTCTCTAAAATTAACATGAGTTTCTCTAAACGCTCATTGTACTGTTTCAATTTTTCACACCCCCTAGAGTCTAACCATGACAAGAGGAGACACAGCAGTGGTTATGACCCAACTTTCTGGCTAATTAAGAGTCTTGTCAAAGAGAAGTCTCTCTCCCCAGAGAGCCCAGGGCAGGAAATGAGTGACTTCCCATGACATGTGAGCGAAGCTTGAGGCTCATCTGTTTCCTTCGGAACTCGCTGTGCAATCAGCGCCTGATTTACGAGCGAACCCGGGGGAAAGAGCGACTGCCCTGCCGGTAAGCACGTGCCACAGCAGAAGAAAGGACTCTGGCACCGTGGCCAGGTCCAGGGCAGCTTGTGGGGTGCACACGAAGAGGTGTCTGGGATGGGTGGGATGCCAGAATTCTGCAGGCCACCGCCCATCGCTTGCTCTTCTTTCTTCTAAGGAGTCTGGTTGGTTTAGTAAAACAAATCTACCCCCTGCCCCCACTGCATAAAATCAAGAAACCTCATTACAAAATATTCAATCCCCATTTCTGGATTTTGGGTCCAGTTCAGCAAAGTAGTTAAGCACATGACAAAAAGTACCTTGGGCCTTAAGTACGTGCTTTGATGAATCGGGGACTTAGACAAGGAATGGTCCTGAGCAAACACCCCAGATCAACCACCCTTGGACATCAGGGGGTTCCCAGGACACAGCCATATTCCAGTCGGGATTTTGCTGCTTGTGACTGTCTTACAATAAAGGCCATTCCCCCACCGCTATCTCCTCTTCTGCGGCTCCCTGAAATGGCAAAGCAGTTTGACAGTAACGTCCCTGGGGCTGACTGTGCTGTGCTGACTCCACTGAAATCAGCGGAGTTACCTCTGGAAATCAAACCAACAGGAGACCAGTCCGGCCCCTTGTTATTATATTACTTTTAGCATTTGTGCTACCATAGCACGCAAAGGCCCGGGTCAGGGTCCCACTGTGATAAGTGCTATACAAACAGATAATAAGAATCAGTGGGTGAGATTTTTTCAAAAGTACTTATGTGACTTAAGAACCTAAATGCGTGTCTACATGGGAACACTCAGGAAAGTTAATCTGCATTAACTTTCAAAGTGGATCAGTTAAGAGGTTAATTACAGTTTAACAAATCTACTTTAAATTCACACACAGATTAACTTTCCTGAATGTTCCCGTGTAGACAAGCCTTGGCTCCCAATTAAAGTCAAGGGGACTTGGGCTCCTAAGTCACTTAGGCACTTCTGAAAATTGACCCAGTCTCTCCCATGAAAAGCTACAACATAAGGTCCAGATCCAACACCCTTCAAAATCAATAGAAAGAGCCTCATTGAGTGGCACTGGCTGGGACCTGGAGTAGAGAAGACAGTCACGGGTGAGGGGAAGAGTTGTGCCAGGAGAGTGAGCAGAACCGTGGGTGCCTTCCTGGACCCCCAGGACCATGCTTTAATTACAATAAATGGTTCCACTAGTTTATAATTAGGGGTGGACAAGAAGATTGAAATAAAATAAGAGCCCTCCAGATCTATCCAACAAAAACTCAAACCAAACCTTTAAGGAAATTTGAAAAAATTGGTTAACTTCCTTTCCTGTTTTGTTTGGGTTTTTCTTTTCTTTCTTTCGTTCTCCTGGTTGCCTCTTCTCTTCTACATTCTGGGCCAGAAGCAGAAAGGCTCTTAGCCTGGCATTTCCATCCCACACAAGCAGGAGTCCTGGAAATCTCATGATTCCCCACCTAATGTTGCAGACTCAGGGATTCCAGATAATCTGGAGAAGCAACGGGTTCTAGACACACACCAAACCCAAACTCCCAAGGGTTTGAGCTGCACTCACCACAAGACAATCATAACTCTTAGGCTGGAATAATGGCCAGTATCATATGACTCTTAGGGGAACATGTTATATACTGACTGGAGAAAAAAATATTTTTTACGGGAGCTTTAAAATGGCTTGAGGTATGTGAGGAAATGCGGGTTGGTGTCTTTTGCTCTTCACAGAACAAAACAATATGAAGAAACCACACAGGCATGGTTGGGTCTCAAAGAACCGTGTTTACAGAATATACACAAATCGTGCCAGGCCTTCATACACAGCTGCCTGGCTGGTGCTGGCAGCTTCTGAAAAATAGAACACAGTGAGCGTCACTCGAGGGCTCACAAGCTATTTAAAGGGATAACTACCCTATTCTGTTAGTCTTTAAGGGGCCACCGGACTCCTTGTTGTTTTTGTGGATACAGACTAACACGGCTACCTCCTGATTCCCTATTCTTGTTCACTCAGCTGGCGTTCTCCTACGATCAGCGATGGGGACAGGACAACTCTGTGCTAAAGATCCTCCTTGCCAATTTCCTCATTCCATCTGAAAGCCTGTCTCCTCCCCCACACACACACACCCCTTCTTAACTATTCCCTCCATGAACCATGGAAGGCAAATGTTGGCAGGTTATGTGACTGGCACTCGTCCCCAGAACACCCTTGCTTTTAAATATACAGGCAAGCCAGAGCATTGGTGGGGCTATTGTGGGCAAAGGTTGGCAGGCATAGACAACTTTAACTTCCAATCCGGAGGCAGTATATGTTATGGTGACTGGCTCTTTCTTCCGGGTCTTCCTCTTTGTATTATTCCATAGCTCCAGCTGTGTGCTAGGTGATGTGCAGACACACATGGGGACAAGAGAGAAAAGATTCTCTGCCAACTTATTAATTAACAAATTACCAGGTGTTTCTACTAACACGGGTCAAAAATTTTAGAAACTCAAAATTTCAGTGAAACTTCGAAAGTGATTCAAATTTTGTGGGGAAAATGGGTCTTTTTTTTTTCACAAAAAAAGTCATCCCTTTTCAAGTGAAAAAAAATGAAATTTGACACAAAAAAAAGGGATGACATTTTTTGTGAAAACTTTAGCAGCTGTAATCTCTACTTTCTGGAAATGTGTTGGGATCATTTTACTTTAGGAGGCTGTAGCTATGAGGCCAGACTCTGATGTCAGCTATGCTGATGTAAATCTGAAGTAAACGCTGAAAGATTTCCAGGGGCAAAACTTATTCAGACTCTAGTCCATAGTGTTAATCTGATGGAAGTGACAATTCAGACCGACAGACCGCAGTGGCAACCAAGCCTAGACAACATCCGCTCTGCCATGGAGTCTGAAATCTGGATCACAGCTGGGAGGAACAACTGCAGTTGGTCTGGGATGGAGGTATCTGGCACAGAGATGACACACGCCAAGCAACAAGAAACAGTTTAAAATCTGGATCAGAGCTGGGAGGAACAACTGCACTTGGTCTGGAATGGAGGTATCTGGCACAGAGATGACACACGCCAAGCAACAAGTAACAGTTTAAAATATTTCTAGTCCCCGTTTCACCTCTTCTATTGCAGTGGGGTCTCTTCGGAACCCTTCACCATAATGAATTACCTTGATGGCCAAGCAGTTGGAACTAGGGTCTGCCAAGAAGATATTTCTCTCTCCCTCTTTGCACTGGTCTGCGCACAAAGTTTTACTGATCTGAGGCCAGGTCTACATGGGGCCGCTCAGGAAAGTTAAGCCAAAATCAACTAAAGGTGTAAAGTTAAAGTGCATTAAACATCTGTGGGGATGCTCTCATCCAGGAGTAAAAGTGACCTGAGTTCGCTGTAATGGAAGACGCTTAAGGGCTAATCTGACCGCACAGGTTTTGATGCTACAGCTGTAGGAGTATAGCTGTACTAGCAGAGCCCACTAGCTGTACTAGCAGAGCCCACTAGTGAAGGAGCATATGCTGCCAGTATAGTAACACCACCTCCCCAAATGACACTAGATATGCTGCCAGAAGCACTGTTCTATTGACTACACTGGAGGTTTTGCCGGCGTAACTGTCGGCTAGGAGGTGTGGGTTTTAGTTGAGTCGCCTCAACTTTCCTGAGTGGCCCCATGTAGCCATGCCCTGTAGCCACGCCCTAACCAAAGGTGTGGTGTTAAACCGATATAACTAAACCAATGCAACTTCTGTGCGTTCATTTGCCCTATCAAAGTGGTCCCCAGAGCGATACTGGCTGGTCCTTTCTCTGAAAAACACTTGCTAACCTTGGCCTTTAGGTGGCAGCAACCTTCTGCTGTTGCAACATGAACGGTTTGATTTCAGAGAACAGGCAGCTGTGCAACTAAGTTTTGTGCAGATAAAGAGAAGGGTCAACATTTCTGGGAGAGCCAGGGAAGAGCCTAGCCTCTCTGGAATGAAGGTTTCCCGACTGCCACCACTCTGGCCTCCACAGCTTTAAAACAGTGGGCCTGGGGAATACGACTGCAGGTTGTAAATAACCCAAGCATTGTTCTGCAGCAGAGCAGAGTGGAGGTGAAGGCTCAGAGAACAGCAGGAGGTTCTGAGTGGATGATGACTGCATTGAACATGTCTCCAATGGTGCACTGGGGAAGCCAGGACAGCTTTGGATAAGAAAATAAGATCTGCAGATCAGCGTCTTGTCGTCAGCTGCCAACAGAGCGGGGGGAAGGGAGGTCATTTTCCTGGTGTTATAAACCCCTTAGACGTTATAAAATTCCATAGCACCTAACATTCAGAGTACAGTGATTCCTTTAGGCCTCAATTCAGCAGCCCATCCTTATTTAGCAAAGCACTTAAGCACATGCTTAACTTTCCATTGTCTTCTCATGTGTGTTTAAGCATGTGCATAAACTAGAACTTATCGGAAAACTTTAATCAACGCAATTTTCCATTGGAAAATGCTGTCTTGTCGAAACCAACCCCCCCACTTTTTCCCCCAAAAAGTATCAATTTTAACAATTTAATTTTGAAGAAAAAAATGTTTTCAAAATGCCCTGTGTTGACATTTTCAGCGTGAAACGTTTTGATTGTTTTTGTTTTGAAAAGACTTTATTTTATATTTTAAAATGAAAATGGTTCAAAGCTGAAACAATGTTTTGATAGACCTGAAATAAAAAAAAAATCATGAATAATTTCAGCATTTTGGCTTTTTGTCCCAACTCAGAACTATTTTTTTAAGTCAACCTTTTGCAGGACAGAATCAGTTTTCTGACCAGCTTATCTCTAATGACTACTTAAGAACCTTGCTGAATAGGGATGGACTTAAGCACATTTTGAAATGCTTTGTTGACCTGGGACCATAGACATATTTAATTGAAGATTCATTTCTTCAGCAAGGTGATCAGAAGCCACCTGAAGGTCTTCAAGCAGCCAGAGATTTCAGCGAGATTTCTGTAGGCAGGACAGTCAAACGCTGGCCCTCAGGGAGAGGCAGAATAAATGAGTGTAAAATAAAACTATCATAGAATCATAGAATATCAGGGTTGGAAGGGACCTCAGGAGGTATCTAGTCCAACTCCCTGCTCAAAGCAGGACCAATTCCCAACTAAATCATCCCAGCCAGGGCTTTGTCAAGCCTGACCTTAAAAAACCTCTAAGGAAGGAGATTCCACCACCTCCCTAGGGAACCCATTCCAGTGCTTCACCACCCTCCTAGTGAAAAAGTTTTTCCTAATATCCAACCTAAACCTCCCCCACTGCAACTTGAGACCATTACTCCTTGTTCTGTCATCTGGTACCACTGAGAACAGTCTAGATCCATCCTCTTTGGAACCCCCTTTCAGGTAGTTGAAAGTATCCTCCCATTACAAAATGTATCTCTGTGAAGAAGAAACATTTTCCTTCTTGATAAAAGTTTTATTATTTGCAGAGAGTTACTGTATAACAGCACGGGCAAACATCACTTATTGAATGACGAACATAAGCATCAATGCATTGTGTACATAATAATACATGAATGTAACAAAGCAATTTGGATAAAAGAATCAATGAGACAAACTCGTTTGAGCAAATGTAAACTAAATCTTCTCAAAGCCTACTAATAATAGTATTGGATCAGGGTCCCATAGTGTTGGGAGCTGTAGAAACACCTATACCCTGATCCTCCAATAATTTACATACATGCTTAACTTTACTTCCATTGGAACTGCCTGCTATGCAGAAAGTTGAAAGTACGTGTAAGGGCAGGTCTACACTAAGGGCAGGGGTCGAACTAGGGTACGCAAGTGAATAGCGTAGCTGAACTCGAAGTACCCTAGTTCGAACTACTTACCCGTCCAGACGCCGCGGGATCGAAGTCCGCGGCTCCAAGGTCGACTCCGCCACCGCTGTTTGCAGTGTTGGAGTTCCGGAGTCGACCGGAGCGCGCGGGGAGTTCGAACTATCGCGTCCAGATTAGACGGGATAGTTCGAACTCCGAGAAGTCGAACTCACCGTGTCGACCCGGCAGGTAAGTGTAGACTAGCCCTAAGTCTTTGTAGAATAGGGGACTGAATAAGAAGCAATCCCTGTCCCAAAGAGGTTACATTCTCTCTTATGTATCAATATCTTTGGTTATAATTTGCATTTGTTGTGTTATATAGTCTTGTGTCTTAATTCCTGCTGTTTATCTTTGTTCTTTCCTGGACATCCTTGATTGTGCTGAACAAGCCCTGATCATTCATGTCAATCGCCTGCCAGTTGTTAGTATTTTCAGAACATCTGGGGTACCCTCTGTTTTTGGCCCTGTGGATTATTTGGAGGTTGAGACACTGCTCACGGTGCAAAACTGCATCATCATCATCATCATCAACATCATCATCATCATCCCAGCCTGAGAGATGACTCTTAACATTGCTCATGGCTCAATAATTTCAAAGCCTTGTACAAACTCTTAAACCGACATGAGACGTGAGTGCTGTTATCCTCATTTTACAGATAATTCACCTACAGTCACAAAGAGTCAGGAGTAGAGCTGAATCCCCTAGAGTTTCAAAACTAATCCTCCTTTATAGGGGTAGGGACTTGGCAGGTGAGATCCAGGAGGGGTGCTAGCGGAGCTGGGCGAATTTCATTGTCTGAAACGTTTTTTGGCAAAAAATACAGATGTGGCAATATTGAAGCTTTGCCTGACTTCATGTTACTTTCACCACATTGTTTTGGACCAAAATAAACCTTAAAAAAAATCGAGGTTTTGATTTGACCATTTCAAAAGCAAATGTTTCGATTGTTTTAATCAAAACTACTGTATGTTTCAAATTTTCCTTTCGGTTTTATTTTTAAAAAATGTCAAAAATGCAGAACACTTGTAATTGAAACGTTTCCTTTTGGGTTGAACAAAGCAATTGCCTGACCCGAAACAAATGTATGTTTTGTTTCACTGAACAGCGGGGAAAATGTTGGGCTTTTTGGATCGACCCCCAAGTTTGTTTGTTTTTCTTTCAATTTTGCTTTCAAAATCAGTTGTCTGCACCATTCTAGAAGCAAGTGGGGACAGGAGAGGTTGTTGCAAGGAAGAATCGGGGCCCAACTTCGATGCACTCAAAGAATCAGAACCTGTGGAGGTTCAAGGACGGCAAACTATGGCTCTTGCCTGGCACCGCCCCTCACACCTGGATCCACCCTTCAAGTTTGAATTGAGGGGGTTCAGCAGAGTCAGATGGGAGCAGAGGACACTCCTGCCTCCTCTTTCCCAGACACCTCGGCAAGAATCCACCGGTTCTGGCTCTTTGCACCTGCGGACCGGCGCAGGGATCTCAGTGCCGGCTACAATACTGGATTTGTTTCACAACTGAGACTTTTAAACATCAAGGAGACATGAAACTTGGCAAGGAAATCACCTAATAAAGACATCTGAGCTTACTCATTCCACTCCTGTCCAAAATGTACCGTAACTTACAACCAAGTATAAAATCTGGGCCCAATCCTCTGCTCATGTAAATCGCTGTAGTGCTATTAAAGTCAATGGGCTGGTGCAAATCAGTGTATCGCCATTAAAATCAATGGAACAGAAGCCCAGTTTGTGTAAATCAGAGCTACACCCATTTAAACCAGCAGATGACCCAGCCCGTATCCTTTAAACACGTCCACTCATTCTTATAGTTGCCCTTATATTTTGTAATGTATTTAATTTTTTTCCCCCTCCACTCAGTGGATTGGTTACAAAATGGTATCTTTTAACCTAGTTTAGGGGACTTTTCTTAACCATGTTGTGGAAAACATGTATCATTTCAGAGTTCCGCTTTTATTATTTATAGAACTCAATCATTTTGATTTTAAAATAACCCAAACCAACAAACGATGCTATTCCAAATATGGGATTATTGATTGTCACAGTAGTTGGCAGATCATCTCATGAATGGCTTGTGCCTAAGAATATTCCAAAAATAAAAATTCCCCTTAAAATTAAAAATACTTTAACCATATTTGTAGCTTTTTCTAGTGGCTGGTTTTTACCTCCTGTCCCCACCCCACAATATTTTGCTATTTAGGACAGCATCCTTAGTTAAAACGGGCATTAAAGCACACAGTGGTACATACAAACACGAATCAAGGTCTGCGGCGGGGCGGCGACTCACCTGCGGGGCGCCTCCTGCTGGCCGTCTCAGGAATTAGCTCTTTCTACCCCGGAGCGCCCTCTGCAGGCCGGTGTCCTGCCTGCCGCTGGCCCATGTGTCCCTCCCAGACTCCAGTGCCCCTCTAGGTCAGGGTTTTTCCCCCCAGCAGTAACCCACAAGCTGGGTTTCCCCTCCCAGGGGAACCCCCAAACCCTTCAAAACCACCTGGCCTCAGTGGCTACTGCCAGTCCCCATCTAGCCCCTGCTCCCTGGGGCAGACAGCAGCCTGTAAACCACTCGTCATCGGCAAGGGGGTTAGGACCTGCTGCCTTTGCCTATCTCTGGGCTGCCCCCCTGCAGCCCCAGTACCCTTTTGTAGGCCTTTAACTAGGCCTGCAGCCTGGGGCTTTGCTAGGCTGGAGCTCCCCAGCACTGCTCTACCCTAGGTAACCTTCTCAGCTCCCAGGCAGCCAGGTCCTTCTCTCTCAGAAAGCTAGAGAGAGAGAGTGTCTCAGTCTCCAGCCCTCAGCCCTCTTATAGGGCCAGCCGTGGCCTGATCGGGGCGTGGCCCCACCTGTGGCTGCTTTCCCCCAATCAGCCCAGCTTTCCCCCTGCCCCAGCCCTCTCCCAGGGCTGTTTTAAGCCCTTCAGAGCATGAGCAGGGTGACCACCCCGCTACAAGGCCCTAATTGGTTTTAAGAGGGGGAAATGGTTCATGTCTTCAGCTGGTGTCCGTCAGCTTCTGACTTCAGTGCAGCTTCGACACCAGCTGAAGGTGTGGCCCAATCCATGTAAAGGAGCTACGGTCCACAAAATATTTCAATAGAATTATGCTGGGGAGAGATTAGCTGTCTTCACCAAGCCTGGTCAGCCTCCGCACACACAACACACTTTGTCACACACGCTGCACGGCACCTCTCCCTTTCTGCGTCCTGCCAGGGGTCAAGCCGAAACATCCTGCCGTCTCGACTGGGAGTTCCGTGCGTTTAGGCTGCGATTCGTGAGAAGCGTTTAAACACATGCTTAAAGTTAAGCAGGTGCTTAAGCCCCATTGATGTCAGTGGGACCACTCACGTGCTTTAATTGTTCTTGGCTGAACGGCAATAGCTGTAAATGTTTTCCTGAATCGGCACCTATAGAACCCGGGGAAGTTTTTACAAAAGCTGGGGCGGGGGGGTGTTGCCTGGTCCAACTCCAGTTTGGGTGATTAGACTGCAGGGACGCTGGAACTATTTTTATAGTCGGGGGGCTGAGAGAAATTGAACCAAAGTGTAAACCCTGGATATAATGGAAACCACTTCAAGCCAGAGGATACTGGAGCACCCTTAGTTCCAGCACGTCTGTTAGACTGTGCCCCCTAGACCCACACACAGAGCGGTCATATAAGAACATAAGAATGGTCCTCCTTGGTCAGACCAAAGGTCTATCTAGCCCAGTATCCCGTCTTCTGACAGTGGCCAGTGCCAGGTGCCCCAGAGGGAATGAACAGAACAGGTAATCATCAAGTGATCCATCCCCTGTCACTCATTCCCAGCTTCTGGCAAACAAAGGCTAGGGCCACCATCCCTGCCCATCCTGGCTAATAGCCATTGATGGACCTAGCCTACATGAATTTATCTAGTTCTTTTTTGAACCCTGTTATGGTCTTTGCCTTTACAAAATCCTCTGGCAAGGAGTTCCACGGGTTGAATGTTGAGCCCTAGTTTGGTGAGCCCTAGTTCTTGTGTTATGAGAAGGAGTAAATAACACTTCTTTATTTACTTTCTCCACACCAGTCATGATTTTATAGACCTCTATCATATCTCCTCTTAGCTGTCTCTTTTCCAAGCTGAAAAGTCCCAGTCTTATTAATCTCTCCTCATACGGAAGCCGTTCCATAGCCCTAATCATTTTTGTTGCCCTTTTCTGAACCTTTTCCAATTCCAATATATCTTTTTTGAGATGGGGCCACCACATCTGCACACAGTATTCAAGGTGTGGGCGTACCATGGATTTATTTAGAGGCAACATGATATTTTCTGTCTATTATCTATCCCTCTCTTAATTATTTGCAGCATTCTGTTCGCTTTTTTGACGCTGCTGCACATTGAGTGGATGTTTTCAGAGAACTATCCACAATGATTCCAAGATCTCTTTCTTGAGTGATAACAGCTAATTTAGACCCCATCCTTTTATATGTATAGTTGGGATGATGTTTCCCAATGTGCATTACTTTGCATTTATCAACATTAAATTTTATCTGCCATTTTGTTGCCCAGTCACCCAGTTTTGTGAGATCCTTTTGTAGCTCTTCACATCTGCCTGGGTCTTAACTATCTTTAATCATTTTGTATCATCTGCAAATTTTGCCACCTCAATGTTTATCCCTTTTCCCAGATCATTTATGAATATGTTGACTAGGACTGGTCCCAGAACAGACCCCTGGGGGACACCACTATTTACCTCACTCCATTCTGAAAACTGATCATTTATACCTACCCTTTGTTTCCTATCTTTTAACCAGTTACCAACCCATGAGAGCACCTTCCCTCCTATCCCATGGCAGCTTACTTTGTGTAAGAGCCTTTGGTGAGGGACCTTGTCAAAGGCTTTCTGAAAATCTAAGTACACTATATCCACTGGATCCCCTTGGTCCACATGCTTGTTGACCTCCCTCAAAGAATTCTAGTAGCTTGGTGAGGCATGATTTCCCTTTACGAAAACCATGTTGACTCTTCCCCAACAAATTATGTTCATCTATATGTCTGACAATATTGTTCTTTATTATAGTTTCAACCAGTTACCCCAATACTGAAGTCAGGCTTACTGGCCTGTAATTGCCAGGATCACCTCTGGAGCCCTTTTTAAAAATTGGTGTCACATTAGCTAGCCTCCAGTCATCTGGTACAGAAGCTGATTTAAATGATAGGTTACAGACTACAGTTAGCAGTTCAGCAATTTCACCTATGAGTTCCTTCAGAACTCTTGGGTAAATAACATCTGGTCCTGGTGACTTCTTGCTGTTTAATTTATCAATTTGTTCCAAAACCTCCCTCTAATGACACCTCAATCTGGGACAATTCCTCAGATTTGTCACCTAAAAAGACTGGCTCAGGTTTGGGAATCTCCCTCACATCCTCAGCTGTGAAGACCGATGCAAAGAATTCACTGAGTTTCTCCGCAATGGCCTTATCGTCCTTGAGTGCTGCTTTAGTACCTCAATCGTCCAGTGGCCCCACTGGTTGTTTAGCAGGCTTCCTGCTTCTGATGTACTTTTTATAAAAAAATGCTATTACTTTTTGAGTCTTTGGCTAACTTCCTCCAATTCTGTTTTGGACATCCTAATTGTATTTTTACACTTCATTTGCCAGCGTTTAAGCTCCTTTCTATTTTCCTCACTGGGATTTAACTTCCACTTTTTAAAGGATGCCTTTTTGCCTCTCACTGCTTCTTCTACTTTGTTGTTTAGCCACGGAGGGAAGTTCAGCTGCCTCTGAGAGCACCATTCCCCACCACTCCTACCCAAGGTCGAAATCCTCGCTGGCTTGAGGATTATTCATCTGACAGCAGGACCAAGGCCAAGGCCCTGGCTCCTGCAGGTTCATTCACACAGGCCTCAGGGATCTGCTTGCATGACTGAGCTTTCAGGGATGGGGCCCCCAGTACTGTGGGATATTCAGATCCTTCAGGAGCAAGGACAGAGCCTATACGATGAGGAGCACTTCATGCAAAGTGGTGCATGCTTCCAGCTTTCATTGGAGTTGACACAGGGAAGCACACAGCAGCCAGGCTGGCCCCAAGAGGGGCTGTGTCACTATCCGATATGATTATTGTATGGCTCTCCGTTTCACTGTATCTTCCATTCCCTTCTTTAATTAAAGACATGCTGCCAAGCCCTGATGCAGCAAAGCATGTGCTTAACTTGGAAGTCCTATTAAGCCCGTGTTTAAGTGCTTTGCTGACTTGGGGGCCTTCACTGACTTCCTATGAACAAAGCCAGGGGCAGCTGTAGCAGGAGCGAGCTCCGGGTTTGAATTTGATTCTGTATGGCAACCGCTCGGTCAGTGCTATTCGTTCACCACCTCTGAGGATTTCCACCCTTTAGAAGTTAATTCCTTGGTAACTTTTAGAGCAATTTTCAGTTCCCATTATGCCCGCTGCGCTCTGTGATAAGTATATGGCTCATCGACTATCTAGTAAGCTACAGCCTGGGAGATAGTTCTACCTTTCCCTTGACTAGCGGAGGTGATGTTAGGGAAGTGGCTCTATGGATTACGATAAGGGAATGGGTCACTTTATATGCTGAGCATAGTTGCTAACTTGTCTTTCCGTACTGGGGGTTGGGAAGGCTAATTTCCATGCAGCTCTCTATCTCCTATCAATGCCAAACATTCAAATACAGCCTGAATGTTAAAAGCAAAAGACCCTTCCTTTATAGATACGGCATCATATAAAAGAAACGTAACCATGGGCTTTAGAAATAATGTAAGTAGCTGTTTCGAAATCTAATCAGGGAACCATGAAAATATTTTTTAAATGAAGAAGGAAAAAATCGTGACTTGTTTCTTTTTAATTGTTGGGGGGAAGGAGGGTAAGACCTTCCAAAGGTAGGTAGGTATTTTTTTCCCCTGAGACTATAAAATACCTTGTGAATGTTAAAAAACTGATTTAAAAAAACGTGGCTCAAACCCTGATCTCGGTCACAATGGCATAAATCCAGCTAGAGTAATTCCATTAAAGTCTATGGGAGTTACTCTGGATTTTTGCCAGTACAACGAAGATCAGAATCAGGTTCTGCATTCGTAACAGATGGGGCGCAGTCCTGTGACGCGCCGCACGCCTTCAACTCTCATTAAAGTCAGAATCTAGCAATCTGCAGGCTTAGCTCTTAATAGATAATATTGTACACGGGCCCAATCCTGCTCCCAGTGAAGTCAATGGCAAAACTCTCATGGACTTTAAAGGAACCGGAAGCAGGCCATCAATTTTCATATCCAGTGAATTGATGGCAAAATTCAGTTCTCCAAATGAAAACAAATATGATGTGTTTGCAGCCTGCTACACCAGATATTAAACAAACAATTGATTTATGGAGAAAAAATAACAAAGTGGAAAGGAATAACCTAACCATTACTTTTCTAATGAAAATTCAGGAAATGAAAATTGACTCTTGAAAAATATCCTTCTGCATTGTTTTCTGGGTTTGTCAGCAGATATTTATTCAACTTTATGGTGCATTAGTAACTAGATTATCTTCCATCTCAGAGCCCTGAACTGGTCTCAAGTAGGAGAATTTCTTTGTTCAGAAGTCAGCACCAAAGGAAAGAGAGCTCCCAGAGAACAGGCACTGCAAAAATACATACCTAAGAGCTCCTCCGACTCCAACTTGTTTGCTTGCTTCCTCTGTTATATTGACTGCAAAAGTTTCTTTGGCTGCAATTTTTGACACGGAGTTTTGTTATATCAGAGCCTGATCCACAGTCCGTTAAAGTCAGTGGAGTTTGTGTTTAATTTCCCTGGTCTTGATATTTCTCTCACTTCCACCACTTCAGTGGAGTTACCCCCGACTTACACCAGCACAACTATGATCAGAA
Organism: Mauremys mutica; assembly: GCF_020497125.1. Taxonomy (NCBI): domain Eukaryota; kingdom Metazoa; phylum Chordata; order Testudines; family Geoemydidae; genus Mauremys; species Mauremys mutica. The sequence goes on along the minus strand of NC_059092.1, from coordinate 15,432,957 downwards.
TAGGTCACACTGCGCTGGTTTGCACATGGATTTCTCGCACCACTGTCAACTAATTGGATTTAGTTATACCAGAGCAAACCCCTACCATAAACACACTCAAATGGGTTCGACTCATGCTTTAACAGAATCGTTTAGCGAATTAACTAAACCAGAATCAGCATGGGTTAACCCAGTTTGAGTGGGCCTCCATTAGGGGCCCTGCACAGGTGTGTGATTTATTTTTTTTTAAAGCAGTCCATTACACTGGTGCAAATTTTCCAGTAGAGAAAAGAGCCTTAAGGGACAGATTCACCTTTGGTGGAAATTTTCATAGCCCTAGGGCATTTTACACCGGCTAAGAATCTACCCCTCTGTCTCGGATATAAAACCGCTTCTGCCACCCTTACTCACACTGAGTAGTGCTTTATTAAACCACTAGCCCCACTGAAATCAAAGCAAGGCCCCAGTCCAACAAGCAACTCGATGTGGCTGCAACCTTATGTTCCCTAGGGTTCTACCCCAGCCAAGGAGTATCCTCGGGGGTGGGATAGCTCAGTGGTTTGAGCATTGGCCTGCTAAACGCAGGATTGAGAGCCCAATCCTTGAGGGGGCCACGTAGGGATCTGGGGCAAAAATCAGTACTTGGTCCTGCTAGTGAAGGCAGGGGGCTGGACTCGGTGACTTTTTAGGGTCTCTTCCAGCTCTATGAGATAGCTATATCTCCGTATATTAATACCTGCACGGATTAATTTGCAGGATTTGGGTCCTATTAATTCAAATAATTGGGCTCTTCAGAACCAGAAAAAACCTTTCTTGCTTCCCAAATGCCAGATAAGGATGATAGCTCAGTTTGAGCTTGTTCCAAACCAGTGAAGTAAGTAGAAAGACTCCCATTGATTTCAATGGGCTTTGGATCAGGCCTTTTCCTCTGGATTATGGTTCAGATGTTGATGTAACAGGGTCCTTATCAGATCCTGGGGGGGGGATCTGATTTTAATTGTAATGCCTATTTAATTATTCTTATGCTAAGCCAAGAAGAAATGATAGTTGCAGGAGATTAAAGTGCTATAAGGCTGAGCCACGTGTAAATTTCCTTCGATGTTTCGGGGGACGACTTTCTGTCTGACAAAAATGTTATGAATTTTGAAAAGGGAGCGTTTGCCCCTTTACATGATTTGTCTTATTGTGAACTGGTGCCATAATTATTATGACACGATAAATAAAGTGGTTTAAATCAGTGGTTTCCAAACTGGGGTTCGTGAACCCCTGGGGGTCCGCAAAATGTTACAGGGGGTTCTCGGGAAAAACTTCCCTAATGGCAGACAGAGCTGTCCCTAGGCACCCCGAGGAGCCTGGGGCCAGCAGCCTGGAGCCCCTGGACTTCCAAGGGCTAAGCAGATCAAAGCAAGCGTATCTATCACACTGAGGAGATTTAAACTTCAAGACTCCTTATAAGAAATGGAAAGGGAGGTGGATATTTTTTGCTGTTTTTAAAATTAAATAGGCAGCTAGTCGTGTTTTTTAAATTATTATGAAGAACAAGTTTAAGCTTTGTTGTAACGTGCGTTGTCTGCCTGGACTGCTCAAAACCTGAATGCTTGTGTAGGAGGAACTCTGAGTTGGTTTCTTAAATACCTTCCTGCTGTTTCACATCTGATGCTCCTTGATGAAACATAGGAGCCTTGTCTTATAACGGGCTTATTCAAAGTGATACAAGCTACGAAAGTGAGATCTTGGAAGACTGTTGCTGTTTTCATAATGTAATAAAAATACTGTAATGAAATAATAATTAATAATAAATAGTGTGTAATAAGCATGGCATAAAAACAAATTTTACATTTCCAAGATCACTGCTTTTATAATCTATACTCAGGTAAAGGAGAAAATCCCTGGAAATATTCATTTTTAGGAGGGGGCTCACGAGACTTGACGTATTAGTAAAAGAGGTTCACAGGTTGTTAAAGTTTGGGAACCACTGGTTTAAATAATATTTTAAAAGAAGGGATGGGGGGAACCCAACTGCATCTCCGATACAAAAGCCAAATCCCGAGCGCATCTAGCTCTTATCAGTAGATCTCAAAGTGCTTTACAAAGGAAAGAATTGTCACAACCTCTATTTTACAGATGGAGACACTGAGGCACAGATAAGCAATGTGCCAAAGGTCCCTCACAAGCCCAGTAGCAGAGCTGGAAATAGAATCCAGGTTTGGGAGCTCCTCATTCAGGATCCTACCCAATGACCCACACTGCCCCCACTATTGTCATCATTATACCTATTACACCCAAAGGCCCCCATGGGGATTGGCCCCATTGCACAGGGCACTCTACGGACACAGGAGAAGACCATCCCTTTTAAAGCTGGCAGCCTGAAGACGTAACTCAGGAATAACTCCGCTGATGCTAAGGGCATTGTGCCCATATGAAACCAGTGTTTGAGGACAATTAGCCTTGATGGTGTGAGGATGGGGTAAAACTCATCCAAGAAACAGCTGCACGAAGCAGGCCCATGACCCTGATTTGCAAAATATTTTGCCAGCCCAACTACTAAAGGATAGAAAAAAGTATTTGGCTTTATTTTTGACTGCAACGCTTAAAAGACACGAAGAGCTGTTTGTACGGAGTGGTATTGCTTGACTGCAGGGGGCAGGGGGGCAGGTGGACTCTTCTTTAGTTTACTAGCTAATAAAATGTTTTTCTTTCCTATTGTGGCATCCCTCCGCCCACCTTCTGACCTTTTACATTTGGTGTAATTAGAAGCTACCTGGTGTGAATGCAAAGCGGGGAACTGAAGTTTTCTCGGTGGGGCTTCAACCTCCTTCCCACTTCCCGCCTCCCTTCCAGCTCGGGAAGTTCCTGAAATTCAGACTTGCCTTCGAAAAGGGATGCTTAGCCTCTCGCAAATTACAGCCTGGAAAGGACCGAATTACAGGTCTCGAGGATTAAACCGGGCCCTGCCAGGATTAGGGGACATGCCAGGGGGGAGACAACACTGACAAAGAAACAAACGCCACGTTAGCATGAGCCCAGACCCTGCCGAGAGGCGACAGCGACGCTTCAAGGCGCTGATGTTTTAAATGAGAGCATTTTGTACAGGTTTGGGAGAGGACCAGGGAAAATAAACTATAAAACTATTCATTACCAATTGTGCGTTTGATCCAGTGTCACGAAGCATGAGGTAATTTTACACACAAACCATATTTACCATTACAGTGGCACATAGAGGCCCCAGCTGAGAGCAGGGACCAAGTCAGGCAGCGTGGGCTCATGGTTAGAGCACTAGCTGGGGACTCAGGTCTGGGTCCTCCACCATTGGCCTGCTGGGTGACCTTGGTCAAGTCACTTCACTTCTCTGTGCCACAGTTGTCCCATCTGTAAAATGGGGATACTGATCCTGGCCTCCTTTGTAAAGCACGTTGAGAGCTACTGATGAAAAGTGCTACATGAGGGCTAGGTGGTGGTATTATTCTTGTGCCAGGTGCTGTACAAATGCCCAAAGTGAGAAATAGTGCCTGCCCCAAAGAGCTAAATAAATAAGACTGGCAACCATAGTATTGCCCCCATTTTAATGAGAGGTGACACAGAAATTAAGTGACTCACTAAAAGCCCCCCACAGACTCTGGGGGGGGGGGCTGAGAATTGAGACCATTTCACCTGAGTTCCAGCCCACTGCCTTAACCACAAGACCAGCCTTCTGTTGCTGCTGCTTCACCATTCAGTGCTGCAGCATAGTGCCATTCAAACAGCAGTTATTATGGAAATTCTTATGAAATATTGGTCCTGATTCTCTTCACATTTACACCGGACTAATGCTACTGGTCCATGGATTCAGATGGGTGTGAAAGTGGCTAAGTGAGATGAGCGCCACAAAGCCATCCCAATTCATCTTTACACTCATGCTAGGGCTTGCACCAACACTATTCCAGAGCTACCCTAACATGTTCCCCTGATAAGATTCGAGTGCTGAGAGACCCCCTCAGACCAGTTCCAGATACCAGAAACCGTTTGCTTCCACCTCATTTTGAATCACATAGCCCCATTCCTTTCCCTCATTCCTATCATTGCCTGCTTACCCACAATCCCTGCCCTCCCCAATAGCAACCAAAGAAGCCAGCCAGCTGACTCTGAAGATATCAGAGGATAAAGGAGGATAGCGTTAAGATTAGTGGGGCAGAGTTAAGGTTAACGTGGGAAATGTTGAACTCAGCTTCTCTGAGTTTGATGTTGTTTTTTAAACTGTCACCTTTGAATGCTTCTTGGTTTTAAAGGGAAATTAATTCTCAACCTTCATTTTGTTTTAACAAAGTTTGGGGAGGAGGGCTGGGAATATGCAAAGAAATCTTTGGAGACATTAGCTGTCCTCAGCCTTCTGAGGATCAAGCAAGAAGAGAAACATACCCAGAGGTTATCTCTGGTATTTCAGAAACTGATTCAGAAAAGATGAGCTAGGGTTTGCTAAAATGAGGGATGGTGCATGGGATAAGTTGCAGCCGACTTCACTAGATGCCCTTCTCATAGCAAAACTGGGGCCTGATTCTGAGGGCTGCTGTATGCTTTCCGTTGCCATTGGGCCAAATCCTGCATTCCTTACTCCATTTTTAATTAGTGCTTGTTCGCCATTGCGGTCAAGGTAAGTTTGCCTAAGTAAGGGCTGTAAGGCTTAAGAGAAATGACAGTAGATTCCATTAGAATCTTTCACCTGATCTCTGTTAGTTTCTGCTGGTCACTGCAGATTCCTACCTGGATTCCACTGGTTTCTCCTGCAAGACCAGTAGCTCTGGGACCCAGAAGACCAATGGGTCTGTTGTTCCATCCTTAACTCTAGTTGCCATTTGGAACCAAAAGGAACTGCCTGAAAAACTTCAATGGGAGTTTTCACTAGGGACAGACAAGTAAGAACCAAGGGCTGAATTCATATTACAGTGTAAATCTCGAGTAAATCACTGGAGTTACTCTGGATTTACACCAGATCACAGCCTGACTCTGCATAAGGACCTCAGGGCTGAGTTCATTGAAGTCAATGGCAGCTGAGGATGGTCAGTAATTCCTGGGCAATTCTAGATCTTCTTGTGGGAGGATCCTGGGATCTCTTCTCCAGGGCAGTTTTCTTGAAATCACCTTCTATTTGATGCATTTAAAGACAAAGGACCTGATTCCACATTGTATTGCACCAGCTCCATTGACTGCCGTGGAGTTACACCTGCCTGAAAGTGGTGGAACAGGGTGGAGAATCCAGCCCACACTTCTGCTCAGCAGATACATCTTTATGGCCAGGGATAAAAGCTGTTTCTTCCTCTTCACTCTGATAAACAATCAGAACTTCTCTGTCCCGTGGGGGGAAGCGGCTTTGATTTTGTTTTGTGCCTGAGTTTGATGACATTTTTTTCCTTCGCGTGTCAAAACCTCCCAAAGAACCTAGATTCTGGTTCTATCCCAGTGGTTTCCAAGTGTGTCTCCCTGGGCCAAATTCAATTGATTGACTGGAGATGAAGAAAAGAATGGAAGGCAACGTACTTGGATATAATGGGCCAACTTCCCAGCTGGCATAAATCAGCGTAGCGCCATTGAACTCAACAGAGCCATGCTATTTCAACCAGCGGAAGATCTGGCCCACGGCCCTCCTAATGGGGACCCAATTGGAAAGTGCTGCAAATAACCATTCAGTCATTAATCGTTGGAACAATTTGCCAAGGGTGCGGTGAGTTCTCCATCACCGACCATTTGTAAATCACGACTGGATGGTTTTTTCTAAAAGATCTGGCCTAAGAATTATTTGGGGGGCAGGTCTCTGGCCTGTGTTATAGGAGCTCAGACTCCATGATCGCAATGGTCCTTTCTGGCCTTGGAATCCATGAATCTATGAAACCATAAAGATCTTTTTTAATTGAGCCATTCCCCATTCAAGGGATTTTTACAGTGTGGGGCGGGGGAGGTGCTCAGGGCCAGGAAATCAAACTGTAAACATTTATATGATGGAAACCACTTCAAGCCAGGAGGTGCAGAGCACCCCCAGCTCCTCCAGTTCCAAGTAACACCCATGGCCCCATTCCTGAAAGGAGAGGGAGAGAAAACCCAGCATGAATAAGGATGAGAAGGTTTCTGATTCTGAGCCTTTTCAAGACACAAGTGAGCTGGGAACTATGAGAGAGAGAGAGAGCAAGGGTGGGGGGAACCTTTGCAAATGCACTTTTTTTTTTGATCTATCTTAACAACCACGATAGAGAATTAAATGGAATTCATTTCGGTGATGAAGGAATTAATGGCACTAGGGAGAATCAGGTTCAGGTAGGAGACTTGAATCCAAAGAAGGGAATAAAGCCTTGAAATTCAAATGGGGGAAGAAATGATTCTGTAAGCATAAAGGGAACCTATTTTACACCTGTAAGACTGTAACTAGAACCAAGTGATCCCTCTGGGAAGCAGGAATTGTGCTTTTAATTCACCTAAACAAATGTGCAGCTGGGCTTCCAATTCCATCCACTTCAATGAAGTCCAGGCTCTTCATTCGGATTGTTCCCATAACCCCAGGAGTTTTCACCCTCCTTCTCACTGGCGCCAGCGTCTTCCTGGTAGGATTAGGCCACGCCGTAGACTATAGCTAGGCTCTGCACTTACTCCAGCCACTTTTCAGCTGAGGATTTCAAAGCGCTTTCCAGAAGGTGGTAAATAGCCAGGTGCTCCACTTCACGAGTGGCTTGTCCAGGAGAAGTGGTTTGGCTTCCCCTGCTGCGTAGCCCATTTGCAAGGGCGGAGCCAGACCCTGCTTGAAACTGGAGGAAGCCGGCGACAGGGGGCGAATCCCAGCCTTCCTTGGCAGACGCGTGGGGACTTTCCCCGTTGCTGGTCACGAATTGCTGAACTGGGGCTAAACCAGAGGCTAGGCCAGACCAAAGCGAGGGGCGGGCTCCGGGCAGAGCTGGCCTCTAGAAAGCGCTTAGTGGTGTTGGGTGCCCAAGTGGAGACAGCTAGATATTTAGAGGGCAGGTGCTCGGCACTTTTGAAACTCCAACTCCTTTCAGCTCACTCAAGCTGCGCGCCCCCAAAACGGAGGTGCCCACTAGTCACTGTTGAAAACCTTGGTCCCCTGCTCTCGCTACTAGACACACTGCTCCAACCTGTAGGCAGCTGGACTCCATCCATGTCCCTCACATCTCCCCCTCCACACACGGAACCCACAACCACCCCCAGTAAGGAGCACAAAGGATCCTACAATCCCCACACACACCCCCTTCCGCATCAGCTCAGGAGTGTCCTGCTTTAGCCCTGCCAGGTCGCTGCTGAACAGGAGAGATGCAATAAGAACATAAGGATGGGCCTCCTGGGTCCATCCAGCCCAGTGTCCTGTCTTCCGACAGTGGCCAAGGCCAGGTGCCCCAAAGGAATGAACAGAGCAGGGAATCATCAAGTGATCCATCCCCCTGTCGCCCATTCCCAGCTTCTCTCAATCAGCTTCTTTTTATTACCAGTGACCCTTTTACCATATAATGTGACTAAACCCAACACACAGAGGGAGGAAAGTATCCCCAGCCCCGCTCCTGCCTTGATGCCATCCCAGCGAGGCTGTTTGAGCCTGGCAGCAAGAATACAGGGAAAGCATGTTGTAGGCAGAGAAAACCCAATTAGGATGTTGCACCCTGACAACAAGTAGAACTGAGCCTTTTAGCAAGGAGTATTTAATCTTCTTTAGAAAAACTAAGCAGGGACTGCCAATGGGATAGAAGTTGGTGTGGGACTGTTGAATCTCTCTAAAGCCACTTATGGGTTCAAAGACTGAACAACGCCAGGGCCCGCCTTCTTATTTTGATTTGTTTCATGAAAATACTTTGCTCATTCCATCGATGTTATGCTTTGATAAGGTAATTGTTCGAGGGCGCCGCTTACATCTTATTAATACCGCACTCTGGGCAAATTAAACCCGGCCCAATGGCAAGCCAGCGTGGAGGAGCCCTGTGGAATCCAGCCCAGAGCGCGGTGACACTTTGCCTTTTGTTCAGGGTCCTGTCAGGGAGCGGAGCTTGACGGGGTTTGATTCGGGGGGGGGGGGTTGTGTCTTGCTGTCCCTTGAGAAAGTCCCTGGGAAAATAAATGAATTCCCATTACACACAAATTAACAGCCTTCCTTGTGAGTCTGCAAGGGCTGCATCACACACACACACACACACATAGAGTGTGGAGACATGCAAGAAATTTCAAACAGTTCTTTTTTTTTTTTTAATACAATCTTGGAGGTCAAACTATTTCTCACTTCCACCTCGGGGCTTGGAAAAAAAAAAGCCTGTGATCTGATTGCATGGAACTTTTTGTTTTTGTTTTTTAAGCAATTAAGTGAAGAGCATCTCTCTGGCAAATAAACAGAGCCTTGTTTTCCCATCAAAGAGGGAGAGAGAAAAAAGAGGAAGCAGGAACACAAACCGAGAACTGAAGACCAGCACTGCTCTGTCCACACCAACGAGAGGGGTCGCATCCTGCTCCCGTTGGAGCCAGGGAGTTCAGTGGCAGCAGATTTTAAATGCTCAGAATCTGGTTTTTGCTTGTTTGGTTGTTTTCCCACTTCTCAGTCCATCCACCTACATAAAAAGCACAGGCTAAAACTAAAGGCAACTCATCTGAACACAGAACTGCTTGAAGGGAGATCTTTCTGATCAGGAAGCAGGGATATATATGTAGATACTATGGTGATAAAGTGTGTTATAACTTAAGAATCAATATAGACTAGAATAGAATAGAGCTACACAGACAAACACACACACATTAATGTAATTTACCCTCACATTGGGCTTGATTTAAAACCCATCGTAACCACTGAGACATTTCCATACGCTTTGGATCAAGCCCTTAGTTTCTGCAAGCAAATATTCATGTCAATTTCGTTTCCGTTTCTACACAAACAGTAAGTCAGGTCTTTGTCATGTGTCGTGTTTTGTGCCCTTTAGATTTTTATTTGTATTTATTTATTTGTTTTACTTTTCCCTGGACACCAGATCTTTAAGGACATGTCGCTTTTCAGACCTGTCCTGCGCTTTTAAATAACAAACGAGTTTTCCTGCCTCCCGTCTTCGATGCTCGCTGCAAACATTCAGTCTCTCTTCTTCCCAGTGGGAAAACGTTTTCAGAACGAGCGTGGTACTTTTCTTTTACGATTTTTTTTGCAATGGTCGTTTTCAAACAACGCCGAAGCCCCTCCGAAATATTGGGGGTTTTTTAAAAAAATCACCAATTTTCAAGGCGTATTGGTCGCCTCGGCAAGGGCGATTCGTTGAATAATCGCTTTGCAATAATGCTCATTGCACCGAAATTTAAAGTGGAAAACCCCTCACATGGATTATCTCCGTGTACATTTCAGGAGAGGGGAGTAACTTTTCCTTAAATAATTCTTCTGCGGTCCTTTTCAATTATTATTATTACTACATTTTAACAAAATAACGATCAAATTCTCCAGCTTTTAATATTTTCAAAAGTGCATATTAAAAAGCACGTCTGATTTGAATGATCTTCTGAAGAGAAGCTCTCTCCTTTCCATCCTCTCTTGGAGCAGTGTCAAAACAGACGTTCAGACGCAAGATCCCAATAAATAAAGAATAAGTCGGGATTTTTTTTAAGCCATAATGGCTAGCCCGTCTCTAAAATGCGCACGGACTAAGCTGGCGAGGGAGGTGGGCAGCTTTGCTTTTGGCAGCGGGTGCATTGCCTAAGTGATTTTTCCTGGGCAAGCTTGACCTAGCTGCCTTCCTCAAGTCGAGAATTTAATAACCAGACCTTGACAGGACGCAGCGCCGGGTTAGCCAGCCCCTCCGCAATTTACATACGCCGCCCCTCTGTTGAGTGGCTCTGAGTTCCACCAGAAGCAAAAGGAAGATGAGTTTGCCTGGGGGGGGGAGAGAGAGAGAATAACCCCCCCTATTCCCTTATCCTTAGGAGTGGTCTTTCAGTGCTGATTTACAAGCCATCTCTCCAAAGGGAGCCCTGATATACAGCATTTATCAACCAGAAACATACCTTGGGAAACCATGGAGATACGCAGAGAAGTGAGGAGTCGCTTTCAAGACGCGAGGAATTCTGTCTTGTTGCTTTAAGCAGTTAATCGGGTCCTTTTCTTGATTGATGCTTGTTTTAATCTATCGCTTAGCGCTCCCCGGAGAGAAAAGAAGGGGGCTCTCCTTTGTGCACATGGGTAATGAAGCAAGGCATTGGGGGAAGGGGAAAAAAGGGTCCCCCCCCTTTCTTAGCTCTCCGGTTGGGCGCTCAGGTAACAGCCCCCCCTCCCCCGCGCAGCCCCCAGATCTGCATGTGAAATTGCCATTTCACCCCTGCACACTCCTTAATTGTTGGAAAAATTATTTGTGAAATTGCTTTCCACCAGGAGAGCGGTGCACGCTTATTACACACACACACACACCCCACCTTGCATTTCCAAGGCATGGAGTTCCCATGTTGCTGACAACCTGCTTCCTCCGCTATAAACCTATTTCCCCCAAAACACACACACACACACACACTTAAAAAAAATTAAGGCTGCTTAAAATGCCAGCACAAAAGAAGGCAGGTGCCATCTTTGCCTCGTTGTTTCCATGATAAATGCCCGGTGGACCCAGGACTCCTTCCCTGGGGTTCTTGCTTTGGGTTCGATGCAATCGTTCGAGCTGAAAGTTGGAAATCAAGCGTCCAGTCTGGCCCTGAGAGGTGGGGACGGGGAGGCTGGTCCTTCAGTCTGCTTGGCCATAATGCCTTCATCAAGCGAGATTACGCATTGTCTGTGGAGATGATTATTCCAAAAAATACATTGGACAAAAGGATGAGAGGATAAAGGGTGTGTGTGTGGGGGGGTGGAATTCTGAAGTTTCTAGTGTCAAATCTTTTTCAATTCTCCTTGCTCCTTCGGGCAGGGTAAGGAAAACAAATCCTACGTTTGATCTGGGATTTTTATCCGAGAGAGGTAACCTTAGAGCAGTTGGGGAGGCAGGACGCTTTTCAGATAACCGTAGGACTATAGCTATAGTCTTTCTAAGGAGGTGTCCTGAGCAAGAGGTTTACTGGAGACAAAGATTTTCCTCATTTTCTTAATCAGCTGGGGCGCTACCAAATCGGAGCCGCGTCATTTTCAACTTTTTTTCCCCCCAACCAAGCGCGGTCCGGTTGAAATGAAAATAATGAATTGGAGCAACCCTGAAGGAATTCAGCTAATACGGGTCTCCAAGTCCGTTCAAACTGGTCCGTTTTATCCCCCAGTGTGTTTCCCCTAAAAGTTTAGGAGCTGACACGTGTAGGGGGGAAGAAGGGATGAGAGAGAAAATCTTCGAAGCGATTCGACTCTTTGGAAAGAAATTGACATGATCGATTTTGTTTCTCTCCCTTCTGAAAAAGAATGAGCCGGCACAGAAACATCGCCAAGCAAATACCCCCCCCCTCCCTCCCATCATTTAGTTCAAGGTCTTTACTGCATCTGGGAGCTGATCATCTTTGGAAACACACACACACCCCTCCAAAAAAAAAAAAAGCTGCAACGGTTCAACTCAAAGCTACTTTTAACGGGAGGGATTTTCTTCTGTGCCTTGCAAAGTGTCTGAGATCTGTCAGGCCGGGGATGGGAGATGTGTGAATGATAGAAAAACTGAAGCAGAAGTGGTGGGGACGGGGGCAGTCGCTTTTAATTGTTGGATTGCAGCTTTAGCTGTCAACCTCAGACGCCTCAGGCAGGGAGAACTTTTATACTGGGAGGCCGGATTAATAGTTAGCGGGGGCTTTTCGTTAGGAGGGGGGGAGAAGCTGATGCGCCCGTGCCTTGTTGGGAGAGAGATTGAGATCCAGCATGTATCTAGCGCGTATTAATTATTATTCGAAAAGACAAAACAGGGAAAAGTAATCAGCCACCTGTATTTGCCTGGGAATCTGTCTCCCCTCTGGCTGGTTTTCCAACGGGAATATACTTTTTCGTTGCGGGAGGGGGGTCCGATTTAATGGGAGAAGGTTTGGGAGACCTGATTTTGGTTGCAACAAAGTTTTGTTTTTAAGAAAGAAAAGCTGCCAGTGTAGGGTAAAAAAAAAAAAGTTTCCCGTGATTTCCAGGAAAAGTCCTTTTACAGCTGCAAACAAAAGAGTCCGCAAAGCCCTGGCGTCATTCCCTGCTGAGAAGGAGTTTTGCTCCCTTCAAGTCCCAAAGCAGCCACCTTCAAGGGAAACATTTGCTATTTGTTCAAATTGTCCTGGGTCAGCGGGACGATCCCCCATGGGGAAACCCAGGCTCCACCTCACGCTAGTGGATCGCACCTGGGGGGGGATGGGGGGGGCAGGGCGAGCAATCAGCTCTGTGGCAAACCCCCCCCCCCCCAAGCAGGGCCCGATCCTGCAAAATGTTTTCCCTGCAGGCAACTCTCCCCTGGCAGGAGTTTTGTTTGCCCACGGGCGGGAAGAAGAAAGAACGGGGGCGGGGGGAGGACTCCGGAGTCAGGTTGTTTCGAACCTGCCTTTCCTCGGTCAGAAACACGAACGATGAGCCAGCCACACGAAAGTGCCCAGCCAAGGTCGGTGGGGCTGGGTTCTTAGACCAAGGCGTGATCTTTGCCCGGATCCTTAGGAGAGGGTGTTACCCAACTTCCCTGGGTCTCCTCCCACTCCACCTGGCTACTGACTTTGCTCTTTCCCCCATCCGCCTCCTTGGTTACCCCTCCCCCCACCAAAAATGCCCCCACGTGGGTGTGGGGGGTCTGCTAAGACAAGAGAGAAACGTGTCCCCAGGTCTGGAGAGGAGCAGTGGGGACTCCCACGGGCCAGGCGCTGGGGGGGGTGAAACAGGAGAAAGCCCCCCAACCCCAAACTTGAAGAGGGCTTAAATGGCAGCGAAGGAAGCAGGGAAAGGGGGTTACAGCGTCTGGGTGTGAAGGCGCCAAGGGCGGTTTATAGCCACACATACAAAGCGGTTGCGTTCGGGGCTTGTAACCCACTGGGCCATCTATTCGCCCTGGATCCATCCCTCTGCTCCCCGCATGTGGGGGACGGGGGGGCGGTTAATTCGCAACCTGCTTCGGGGAGAAGTTTGGGCAGCGGATTCGAACGAGTGCCGGAGAGAGGTCGCCTAACGCGGGCCAGCTGGAGAGGCGCGGGCGCATGGCAGGCTAGGGAGGAGGGTCCCTTGGGTTGTGGGTTTCTTCTTGAGTCCTTAGTCGTGTGGCAAAACCTGCCCTGATGGGCTGAGAGAGGGGGCGGCTCGGTTGCCCCTCGAGGAGACAGGCATCGCCCAAGGCAAGCGGGGGGCTCCGGGCGACCCTTCAGGGGGGATCGTGCTGGCGCATAAAGTTTCCTTCAGCTGAAGCCCCGTGCGCTGGGGAGGGAACTTGCCTACCACCGGGAGATGCTTTCCCAAAGTTTTCTCCCCTCCTCCCCCCCCCCCCCCAAAATCCCCAGCCTTCCCTGCAAACGAGGCCGAGCCTAGGACTGAATTCCAACCCCCAGCCCCGTGCGTTTGGAAGCTGCTTTCTGCGGTCGGTCCCTCCGCCCCCACAGCAGTGCCCCTTCCCCTGCTCATGAATAAAAGAAAGACGCTGGAGCCTATCACAGCTCACTCGGGGCTCGCTCGCTTCCTACCCAATGCGCCAAAGTTAGGCGCTTTAACTTCCAAACCTTCCAGCTGACATACCCGCCCCCCCCCCCCCACATCACCCTCCTCTCCCGAAAACAACCATCCCCTACGCGATCACCAACTGCCACACACACACACACACGCACACACACAACACAACACCACAATAAAACAGAAGGGGGGGGATCAGTCCCCCAGAAGCCCTGCCCAGTGGCCACTTCCCCCTCTAGTCTGTCTGTTACATTCCTCAAGAGCGTAAGCTCGGTCCAGCTGAGCCACATCGCTAAAACTTTAAGAAGAATTTCTGGGGGGGTGATTTCCCCCCCCCCCCTTCCCTGTCGGAGCAAAAGATTTCCCCGTTGTTGGTGCAGCCCAGGGCTGGGCAGGAGAGGCCGAGAAGACAGAGCCGGCTGCTGCAGCTCGCGGGACTTCACTTCGCTTCGCTCAGCCCAGACGAGGGGGTGGCCTGGCTTTGATCTGTGAGTCTGGTTGAAACCCAGCCGCCCCAGACTGACTTCGGGATGGCAACTTTACCAGGGACCGTTCCCAGAATGATGCGCCCCGCGCCAGGACAGAACTACCCCCGCACCGGGTTCCCTTTGGAAGGTAGGTCTTGATTTTAAAAATGACTCGTTTCTACACAGCCGGTCGCCGACTGGGGACATCTCCCTCCCTGCCAGGGCCAGAATGCAGCATTAGAGTCCGGGGGGGGGGAAGGGAAAACTTGCAACGGTCCCCAGCTAATTACCCTGTAACTTTCAACCCTCATGGAGTTTGGGGGCAGATCTCCTCATCTGACTTTCCGAGACAGCCGGCAGGGATTATTTGCCAGCTCCTTGGCGTTAGCAAACGTGCGGTGGGTTGTTTTTTTTTGTTTGTTTGTTTTTTTTTTGTCTCTCCAAATCTCACCCCCTTAGACGGACACGATCCCGAGTTTCTCCCCAAACTTTCTGTTCCCTTTCCCAACTGGGTCGCTCCAAACTTCGGAAGCGGCTTCCCAAGCATCGGAGACCGTAGCCACCCCGGGCTCAAGGGCGGGTCACGGCTCAGGGCTGAAATGGACCCATTTGCAACAAGCCGCCGAAGGGTTGGGGGCTTTCGAGCCCCGGAGAGGCCCCTGAAGCTGTCAGAGGATGTGTCATTCCCCCCACCTCGCATTCAATTCTCGATGTAGCTGCCTTTGCACTGTGTGTCTGGCTGCACGTTACCGTCATTACCGGTATTATTTCTCACCCGCCTGCTGGCTGCTTAGCAGAGGCAAATTCAGAGTGGGACCCCTCTCCCCGCATTTATTAAAGCAGCGAGTCTCAGGCAAGCCGTGATCAAGTGGCCAAACTCACACCGATGGAAACCCACGCAGGCTGCAAAACACACAAGCTAGGGGGATTTGCTGAAGTGCTTTTCTGTAGCAAATGAAGTAAAGCAGACGGGCAGGGAAAGGATCAAAGGATTACAACAATATTTGCACACCATGCCTGGGAATAATGAAAAGAGAGAGCGGCCGGTGCTTTTGGTACCTCTTGAATGTAAAATTGGCCACTCGAGTGCTATCTGCCGCTAATGAGGTAGCCAGCGAGTGCTGGCCGAGTGACTTTGAATTAGTGGTGCATGATTCTTATTAAATCAGGAGGCAATTTCTGGACTCGGCTGTTCTTTGCAAAGAGAAACTCGGCCTTGTCACCCCCTCACCGCCGTCACCTCTTCGCAAATTATGCAGCTGAGTGCTTCGGTGTTTTCCAGGCTGTGAAATTGTATTAATCTGCAAGATATACATGGGCAGGTATTAAACAAATGGGGGGATATCAGACCGGGATTAGAAAGCCTGCCGCCCCCATGGCCCTGAAAGAAAATGCTGCAGACTTTGTCTTAGGATCTTGTGACGGGTGCGTGCCCACCGCAAGGTGTTCCCTGGTTAAAACGGGGCCACCGCAAAGAACCAGCATTTTGCTGGTACGGTTCGCCGTTCAAATATTAAGCCGGTTCCCGTCGCATTGCTTCCTTGAAAGAAACAAAAATCTCCCCCTCCTTTCCCCCCAGATAGACATCAAGCAAAGAAAGAAAGAGGATTTTTTTTACGAGGTGATTTTAGCTGTGTGGGTTTTTTTTTTTAAATGCGCTTTTCTGTGGTTTGGATCAGGCACCAAAAAAGCGCAAGGAAACTTTGGATGAAAACCGTTTTTCCAAGCTAGGTTCGTCGGTTTGCAATAGCATTTAAAATCTGGGGACCAACGGCCAGATAACGTGATAACACATGGGTCGTTTGGGGGAGGAGAAGGGTGATCTTTATGGATCGATAGAAAAACGTGCGCTTCTTTTCTTAACAAGACCTCGAGCTCGATAGGCGACTATTGCATTAGCTGTCGATTATGCGGCTATATCGAGGAAAATACAAATAGATACAGGCGGTAGGTGGAAATATATAGATGCAGACGAAAATACAGACACAGGTCTATAGAGGCAGAGAGAGGGGGAAAGATTTAGAGAAAGGAATAGAAAGAAATCTCCAGCCACCCAAAGAAATGCAGACGTTAGAGAGACAAATAGAAACACGTGTAGCTATACGGGATACATAGGCACAGGGAGGGGGGATACATGCACAGAGATGGTCGACCTGACCCAACTTTCTCCCCCTCTGAATTCTAGTGTCGACTCCTCTGGGCCAGGGCCGAGTGAACCAGCTCGGGGGGGTGTTCATTAATGGCAGGCCTCTGCCAAACCATATCCGCCACAAGATAGTGGAGATGGCCCACCACGGCATCAGACCCTGCGTGATCTCCCGGCAGCTGCGAGTCTCCCACGGCTGCGTCTCCAAAATCCTTTGCCGCTATCAGGAGACCGGCTCCATCCGCCCCGGAGCGATCGGAGGCAGCAAACCCAGGGTGAGTGCAAAGGTGGCTCCAGCCCGGGCACCTCTGACCCTGCTGCTGTGGAAGCCAATGGGAAAATACCTCCTCCTCCCATTGGCTTCCACGGCAGCAGGATCCGGCCCTACCTGTTCAGCACTCCCCAGGCGAAGCCCAATTCCCTCAAGCAGCATCGCTTTAGGAGCAGCCTTCTCGGCTGGGCCCATCGGTATCAACACACATGGGTGCGTTCGCCACGCAATGCCCATCCACTCCGGTTTCCAGTGCAGCCTGGGCACTGAGTGCATCCACTCGCCCTTCGGTGCCTGGGCCCCCACGCTGAACGCAAGAGGCCTCCCCCGGTGAAAATGCATCGTTTGGGTGAAATGTATCTCCAGGGGCCGGGATGGGGGGGAGAAGCGGTGCGGGGTCGAAGGCAATGAATACATTGGAAGGATTGTCCACCTGCAACAAGTGGGGCACACTCCAGCATTTGCTCCGGTTCCCGGTGCCTCCCGGGGGGAGCCCCGTTTGCATTTCAGGGAAGCTTTACATGAGGTCAATCGGGGTGTGGTGTGGCTGTGAGTCTAGATCTCCCCTAAGTATCTCCCCGGCCCCCCCTCTGGATACTCGATTTCATACACACCCCATAAATCTACCCTTGTCAATTTCAAGCGACGAGCTTGGGACAAAAGAATCTTTGGCATCAGATTGTTTCTTGGGGGAGGTGGGGGATATAGGCAGATTTAACACACGCACACACCTTACTTGGAATAAAATGTCTTTCCTGTTAGACCAGAATAGTGACCTCGATGGGAAATCTGAGTCTAGGAAAGTCTATGGTACTTTTTTAAATTAAAAGTGATTTTTCCCCTCTCTCCCCCCCCTCCGTTCTCTGCACGTACCTTCCCCCCTTCCCCCCACTCATCTCCATTGATCCCAAAAGCAGGTTGCCACTCCCGACGTGGAAAAGAAAATCGAGGAATACAAGAGAGAGAATCCGGGGATGTTTAGCTGGGAAATCCGAGATAGACTCCTGAAGGATGGGCACTGTGACAGGAGCACTGTTCCCTCAGGTGAGAAGGCAGCTTGGCAAGAAATACACACAGAGAGAAACATCCAGATAGAAATAGATCTAGGGAAATGATTATCTGCAGCCACCACAAACTGACACCCAGCCTGTATCCAAAGGCTACAAAACATCCTACCAGGCGCTGCGTCCAAAAAAAGAAGTGATGTAAACAAAATTCCTCTAAAATTCCCTAGAAAGGGACCTAGAAAGCAGGAAAGTGCACGTTTAAATTCTTCCCGCAAACAAACAAAAAAAAACCAACCATGGACTAAGGCAAACATTAAACTCATAGTTGAAAGTTTATGACACGGTTGAGACTTTACCTGTTTCGCTCACAGTCTAAAGGGGGTGCACGGAGAGCACCCACCAGCATCCTGGGGTTTCTTTCAATCGCCCCTGGGTGGGTTTTTGAGTTGCTCAGGGGAAGAACCATTTTCTCCCCTCGATGATGTCCGGAGCTGATGCGGGAGGAAGTGTCTTTCAGTTCAGTTTAAAATCAACCAGCAAAGGTTTGGGGCACCAATGGCGCTGCCGTCTCCGCAGGACAAACCCCCTCCCCGCGCCCAAACTTCCCTCCGTGGGAGTAGCTCAAAAGCAAGAGTTTCAAGGAGCCCAGCAGTGGGCCCGATTCTGAATCCCTGCTATCTACACCCCCATCAATCCCCCCTTGACTTCAGGGAGGGAAAGCAAAGGGGAGGGCCGGCCCGTGCTCGTTTTTTTCACAATTACAAACAAAAGGAGAACGAGATGCCGTGTATGTATTTGTGTTCTCGAGGGTGGGAGCGTGGGTGGGTTAAGTGGGTATTTCCGTGTGGGCACCTCTGTATGTGGGTGTCTGTGATTTGCACGCGTGTGTGTGATAAGTGTGCATTTGTGTCTGTGTAGCAGATGTGGGGGGAGAGTGGTAAGTGCACGTGGGTGTGCGATACACGCCTATTAGCGCGTGTGTAATTGCCTGCAGGCGTGTGATTACACACCGGTGAGTGCTAAGTGTGCGTTCGTGTTCACGCAGGTGTCGGTGTCGAAGCTTGTGACTTGAGGGGTGCACGTCTGTGATCGGTGTGTTTGTGCACGGAGAGGGCGTGAAACGCGGGGGAATGAGTGTGTGTTGGTGTCTATTCCTGAGTGGGCCCACAGATCATGTTAGTGATTGTGCATTTTTATGCTAGTGTCTATTTCGGAGTCCGTGTGTGTGTGTGTGTGTTTTCAGGGGTTATTTCTGTGTTTGTGTTTGCAAGTTTCTGGCTGTGTGCGTGTGAATGTGTGTGTGTGTGTGTGTTCCTGGGGTTATTTCTGTGTTTGTGTTTGCAAGTTTCTGGCTCTGTGTGTGTGTGTGTGTGTGTGTTTGCCGACCCACTGCATTCTTGTTGCCCAACTTCGGAAGCGTTGGCGGGTTGTCTGGCTTCCACCCCAGCTTATGCTCGCGCTTTTGTCTTTGACTGGCCGAGGTTTAGTGAGTTCGATTAGCCGGGTGCTAAGAATCAAGTTCGGGAAGAAGGAGGACGAGGAGGAGTGTGACAAGAAGGAGGAAGACGGGGAGAAGAAGGCGAAGCACAGCATAGACGGCATCCTGGGCGACAAAGGTAACTCGACGGGCCGCCGGGCCTGAGCTCCCCCGCCTGCGTTCGGCCGCACTTGACCCCTATTGTTCCCCGCTGGGTTTGGCCTGGGCCCGAGCTTGCTGTTGCTGGAGTTCGGGGCAAAATTCGGTGAAGCGGGACGGCCCCCGCACCAGCAAACCTCTGCAAAACTTGCCCTTCTCCGCCTCTTCCTAGTGATGAAGCGTTTCAGAAATCGACACCCACGTCAAAAGCTAATGGCTGTATAATGAAGTGCTTCAGAGGCGCTTTGGGGCAAGGGTTACCCCCCCCTCCTGCCCCCACCTCCTTTATTTTAACTCCCATCACCCCCATTTTGTTTTAACTAGGACCCAAGCTGTCCCCAGGGCCCTTTCCCAAAGGGCTAAGAGGAAAGCAGACACATGGCGAGAGAGGCCTTCATGCAATTGCGCATAGATGGGCGCTTGGAAAGGGGGGCGCGTGGGGTATTAATGGGGTACCCGTATCACACCCTGCCCTCTCTCCGAGCCAGCTGAGATGCCGGGAAAGAGATGTTGGTATTTTCCTCGCCGTCACTGTGGCTCAATTATTTATAGAGAAGGGAGGGAGGGGGAGGAATCAGGGATTCCTTAAATGAATTTGTTAAACAGCTTTTTCTGCTGCTATCTAAGTGGTCCCCTGAAACTCTGGCTGACAGTTGAGCGATTTGGGCAATCAATATCAATTAGAGGGGCTGGGATGTGTGCTGCTTTGGGGGCACCAGCAAAAAGCACCGTTGCTAACCAGGGAGGGACCAGTTTGGGGGTGACGGTGCTCAGATGAGCAAGAAATCTTCCCTTTAAAAAACAAAACCTGCTGTGATGGAGGAAAGGGTTTTGAGCTCGTTCGGTGCGCGGGGTGGGAAATGTGTGTTGAACTCTCCCGTCTCCAATCGCCTCTGGAAACTTGTATAAACACCCGTTCTTGTGCCCAGGGAAATTGTAGGGGAGAAGGGAGCTAAGTTTGCAGAAACAAAATGTTTGCAGCTAAACCGTTCCTAGGTTTTGATTCCAAACGGTTCTGGGACAAAACCACAAAACAAAAATTGTCAGTGCAGATGCATGAAACAAGCATGAGAAAGGCTATAAAATAAACAGCGTGAACTGGATGTCGGGTAAATAAAAAGTTTGAGCGAGGACTGTTGTGTGTACATTTCAATCTGTGTTCCTGTCCCACTTACAATGAGCTTGGTGGAAGGACGCGGGTCCTTTTTCACTGAAGAGAAAAGGAAAAGATCCAGCCTGGGGTTTTCCAATCAGGCTATTTTCGGCTTCTAAACCATAACTAGACCCTAACTCGCTGGAGTGGATTTACTTGAAGGGAAATCCGCTCTTTTCTCGAGTTAGGGATCTCACCAGCTCTCTGAGAGGAAAAGTGTCCGTTTAGGAAAAACCTTCGAAAAAGATTTCGATCCTTTTCTGTGCAATAGGTAGAAAGCTGGAAAATGGCAACTTCTGAAGCGGTCTGGTTTTGGTTGGTCTTTTTTAATCACTTGATTTGGTTTCTGGTTTGTTTTGAAGAGTTTGCGGTTTCTTCGGACGATTTGCAGTAATATTAGTGACAGAATTTAGGGTCAGAGGTGGGGAAAATAGCTATTTTCTGTCGCAGAAGCCTGCAAAAATTGTGTGCGGGAAGAGATCACTCGGGCAATCTTTTTCACCAGCTATAACATTTCCCCGACAAGGCGAGTGACTCGGAATATCGAAATCCAGCGATTTTGTGTTGAAAGGGGGAGAGTAAAATTGGGAAGAAAAAGCTTCCAAGTGCCACGATCAAACATTACTCCAAGTTTGAAATAAAGGTGCACAAAAGGGGGAGCTTTAAGGATCTGATCCTCTCCCCCCACCCCGACCTTGAAGATGAATTTCGCTTACAAAGACCTTCAAGTCTATTGAAGCTTTATAAGCAAAAGATTCCTGGCCACAAAAGCAAACAGTTTTGTGGGTTTTTTTTTTAAATCTAGGCTGCCTTTAAAAAAATGGAGTAAAGGATGGTGGGGAGGGAGCGTTGTCCATTCTCATTCAAAATTCTGCAAGGAGGAGAAAAAGTTTGGACAAAGGGCCAAAGAGGGGAAGAAAAGGAGATAAATTATTCAAAACTCCCTGCTGTTAGATAGTTTTGTAATATTATAGGACCGTCTGTTGGAAAAAGGCGAGGCTCGTTGGACGCGGCAAAATGATTTGGAAGGAGCCAATGCTCATTTGCAAATCAGTCCTATTGTGTCTCCGATCCCCCCTCCCCTTACGATATTTTTTTAAAAGATTTTAGTTTGAGTTTATTGCTTGGAAAAAAATAATAAAGTCGCTCGCGAGAAAGCTGCAAAGATATTTCCCCCTAAAAAAGAAGAGGGGGACTTTTTGCGGCTACAGACGAACACGGCTGCTACTCTGAAACCTGTCATATTTTCCCCCGTTGCCCCCCCCCAAAATAAGAATAAAGGGTAAACATAGCTGTCGGCTTCCTTCCCCTGTTACTAAGAGGTAAATTAATTTCAATCAGCAAATAAATATACATTTTTTCCATGATCAAAGAAAACTGGTCCCCGATTTATGTATAGGGGAAACCCCCCCGTCCATTTTCAAGCAAGGGCGAATTTGGGAACATCTCGGGATTTCAAATCACACACACACACCAAAGGAAGTTCCCTGGCACTTTGTTCCACCGCTGGCTACTCGGAAGAACCTAACCTGGTTCTAGATTCTTTCCACAGCGGTGACCCCGACTCTGGAGAGCAGCCCGGATCTTTTTAAAAGAAATACCTAACCGCAGCCGCAATAGCGAAATAGAGCCCCCGCCATTTGCAGGAGGCCTCTGCGGGTGCTTCTTGGAAATCCCGTTTGTTTTCAGCAGCTGATCGGATGCATTTAACCTGCTCGCCACGGCGGGAGGCGAGTTTAAAAAAAAAAACAGATGCAAAATCTCGCCCCAATCTAGACGTCTTTTGCCGAAGTACGAAGAAGTTTTCCGTGGCCCCAATTGAAGTAACTAATCGCACACCGCAGAGAGAGGGGGAGCGACTTCCAGTCTGGCTCCAGTTTAATAATCTTTAGAGAGCTCACCTCGACTTAACCAAAATGGTAACTTTTTTAACGACTTTTTTTTTTTAACCTCTCGGCACTAGGACCTGTAGTTTCCAAGCACAACCACAAAAGGTTCTGGTCTTTATTTAAAAAAAGAATCCGGGGTCGGGGGGAAGGAAAAAGAAGAGACGGGGGGGGAGAGGGGGGGCAGAGAACTTTGTTTGGGGGCTTTTTCCTCGTGACAAAATGCCTTTGCTGTATTTGTGGACGCTCCTCGCAGGGAGCCGGGGGAAGACATCCCTAAACGCTCTCCCTTTTTCAGCGCTAAAGAAAGATTCCACCCTGCGCCTGTTTCTTTCTATCATCTGCTTGGCATTTAATAATGTTAAGACTTATTAGAGCTGGTAATGAAAACTGTGGCCGCTGAATAGGGAGCTGTGTTGGAGCGGGGTGTAATAGCTCCCAGGCATGCTAAGAAATGTATTTATCCCCAATCAGTGCTCACTCTCTGAGTTCCAAGCACAAACGTTAAGTTGAAGGGTTTTAAGGCAGATTAAATTGAGCCTTTATTTCTCTGCACTTTCATCTTTAAACGGCTCACTCCAGCTAGCCCTGGGCGTATATTCATGAGGCTTCACTACTTCTTCCTTCTTTTTTTTTTTAGCCTTGTTAAAACCGAGTTATTATTAGTTGTTGTTATTGATTGTTGTTATTGGGGTGCATTAGGGAGTGGCACGTGGGCCTGCACATTCTCCCCTAAACCGGACCTGCAGCGCGTTGGCGATGCTGATCGTGCGGGCCGTAGCGAGGATGCGTGTGGACACAACCCACAGCTTAGGGCGCGGGGAAGATGCCCCGTGTTTAATTAAGAAGGGCGGGGAGGGGGCAAGGCCTCATGCAAACGAGCAAATGGTATTAATTGCAACCAGGCGCGGGCAGGGGATTGCTCCACAATCAATAGAAATAGGAGGGGAAGGGGGTAGGGGCTGGCTCGCTCAAGGAATGGCTGAGTTGGTTGTAGGGGGGGGGTGATCTGGGTGCAGCATTTAGATGTGCAAGGCGTGGAAAGGACGGACCAGGTGAAGATCGATTCCTTATATGCGTGGCGTATAGGGACGCATCTTCCCCACACGATAATCTCGTCAGTTTCACGCGCGCGCGTTTTATCTGCATCGTCCGCGAGGGCAAAAATGCACGTGTGACCAATTTTTTCAAACCCCGAGCAATATATGTATCTAAATACCATATAGATGTGCGTGCGTAAAACGAGGCTGCTGTATGCGGGAAGGAGATCTGTGGGAAATATTTAATTATATAATTAAGCGGGCGCAAGAAATTGACCAGGTTACAGTCAGAGGCGTACAGGGGAAGATGATTTCTCCGTGCGTGTGTGTTCACACACCGCGAGAGATCCCGTGTGCTTGCCTGTTTCCCCAGCCTGTAACCTGGTCGATTTCTTCTCAGGGTCTGTGTGTGGCGCAGGGTTTCGCAAATGGATCAATACCAACATTTTGCTATGGCAAAAGATCCAGACACAACTCTCTAGGTTCCCGTATCAGTATTGCTCCGGGGAGCTGGGGGGCGCTTGTGAAAAGAAGAATGGCAGAAAACGGGAAGGAACCATGTACAGGTGTGAACGGGAGCAAGGGACTGGGAGGGGGGGGAGAAAAGGTGACACTTCCAGCTCAAGGTGGTAACAATTTAATTTGGCAGCAGCAGTCGCTGCTAATGTGGTTTTCGGAGGCTTGCGACACTGAAGGAAGCTGTTTTGATTGTGTGTACAAGGACCTGCCAAATTTAATTAGGCTCCGGGGGAGTGAATGAATGAGGAGAAAGAGGGGACTCCTTCCCCCCTCGCCCCCACCCTCTCCCTCGGCAACATTTTTTTGCTGGCACACCTGGAAAGCCGGATTGTTTCCCCGGGTCGGCGTTGGGGAGGGGAGGGTCTCAGGCGGTTTATCAGCCGGCAATCGGCATTGATTTAAAACCAACAAGCGCCTTCTCTGTAAATGTGTGTTTAGACGGGAAAGGGAACAGACACTTCATCAAATCAAGGGATTACCTAAGGTTGGCAATCTAATCAAACAGAGACCAGGCGGGATTTGTGAGTGTTCGCAGCGAGATCAGCGCTAATAATGGGGGGCAGGAGAGAGATAGGAAGGTGTCAGGCAATTCATTGGCTTTAGGCTCAGTTATTCTGTGCATATTTCAGGAGGAGAGAGAGAGAGAAAAAACCCAGGAAGCGGGGGGGGGGACTATGTGTGAGCGCACACAGAGCTTACATGTCACAAAAAAAGCTGAGACAAATGAGGTACAACAATAAACACAGATAACAATTACAAAGGCAAACAGTGGCTTTTGGGAACAAGTAGCTGCAGAACCTGGGCTACATAAACAAAGTCGGCAAATGTTTGCAAGATAAACTCCTTCCTAAATCGAGTGTGACGGGAAGGAGAGAGGAGAGGCGGCGAGATAAGGTTGGAGGGGGAACACACGAGTATAATCTAATACAAGGCACTTTTAAAAAACAAACTTAAGACAAGGATGCCGGAGAGGGAACGGGGGCCGGGGGGAGGAGTTTCACTTCTACAGCAGGAAGAGGAATAATATAAGGAAGATGTTAATAATCCATCTTTTTTTGGGGGGGGAGAAGCATAATTATAGACCCGGAAAAAATATGAAGCAGGTAGTTATGATCCGTGATTTGGGGTGGGGATTGGGGTTAGGTTCAACCAGATAAACCAGGGAAAAGAAAGACAATAGAAGGAATCGGTATTTATAACCCACGGATTTTGTGTTTGTATGGGTGGGTGGATACGTTCAATTATAGGGCAGGAAGACTCGGGGGCAGATACGTCTGACCCGGGACTGTGTGTGTGCATCCTTAGCAAGCCCCTGCACCCAAAATACGTTTCCAGAAAGAGGTGAGGGGCTGTGACGGGGTTTATAGAGGGAATCCAGCTAAATGAGAAAGTGGAGATGGCTGCAGTGTGGTTAAAGGAATTCAGATATTTACCAGTTCCAAATAAGCCTGGGTATAAAAAAAGGGAGAGAGACATTGAAAAGACGAGACGGGAGAATACTTCAAACGAATTCATCATCGGGAGTGATGCGGGGGAGATTTAGCGACAGTATTGGGAAGTTATTTAGATATTAATAACATATTTGCCCGAGGCGTCAGGAGTGCCTCCATACGCACTTTTCCCCTCGCAGCTATTTGGCTGGGTGAAAGATGGGAGACCCAAATGTTGAGAAGAGATAACGCAATCAGCCTAGGCCCGGTCCTGTGACTGCATCATAGCATTAAACCCGGATTAACCTCCCCTCCCTCCCCCAGCTTGCCAAATTTTTCAGTGGAATTTACATGGCAGGATTTTAAAGCACATATAACACGACCCTTAAAGCGGTAAGGTACTTACTTTAGCATTAGGGTAAGGGGGGGTCTTGCTGAAAATTACTTTCTTACACATGGAATAAGCAAATAAGGGACCCTCTGGAGACCTGAACTTCTGAGATGTTATAAACGGGCTATTCTCCCTCGCTTAAAGAAAAAGCAATTCCCATCAGTCGCTACATATGCCCCCCCCAATGGGTTTTGCTTTGTCATTTTAATCTGCACTGCGCTATGATCTAGGCTCTGGGTCGGCGGGGGTGGGGTCAGGACTATCAATGCTTCCTAATATTGTGTGATATTGACTTGGAGAGTTTGGTCTTCATTCAAGATGCCCACTCTGGGAGGGAGGGGCGACCATTAAAAAGAAGAGAGAGAGAGAGTGTGTGTGTGTGTGTGTAACCCTGAATCCCAACCAAAACTGACGCTCCAGGCCTTTCGGCTTGGGTGCATCGGGGAAGAGACCTTCCAGTCTGGGGGTCCCAGATGCTTGGGATTTTCTGGGAGCGCTTGATAAAATATCCCACCTGGCCGGAGGAAAATGACTAGCACGGAATGAGGGGCGGACAGGTGTCTTAGCTAAACTCCCCGGGGCTGATCAGCACACCCGCGGGGTGATCCGGTATGACACGCAGCGGGCTGCCGAAGCAGCGAGGTTTTGGATCTAGTTTTATTACGAATCGTAATTGTCACCGTTTGGTGGCTGCGAACAATCAACCTGTGCCTGTGCCCGCCTCGCCTCCCGCTTGTCCTTCGAGTTCGCTGGTTGCAAGGCATGTTTCGAGGGGAGCGGATGAATCTGCCTTTGGAGGGGTCACTTTTATGCTGCACTTTCTGTGATCCTCCCCCTCAGCAAAAAAAAAAGGCAATCAGGTGCCGGCTAATGACAGTTTATAAAGACATTTGTCTTCCCGAGTGGGGGAGGTGCGAGCATGGGGCGGGGGAGGTGACCTCGAAGGAAACCCATTGAAGAAGGGATATGAAGGTGCAGTTGTTATTTTGTGAAGAGCCTCTGATTCTGAGAAGACCCGAGCTGTCACAGGGTGGGAGGAGGCAGCGGCAACTCCTTGGGGAGAGTGGGAAAGGAAAAGGAGGTGAGGAAAAGGAGAGGCAGTTTGAGGAAACTGAGAAGCTTATGGTCTTTGATCCCTGGCTGCTTTTCCTTATCAGAAACATTTGTGGTGACACCGGTACAAAGAAAGTTCATCATATTACAGGCTGCTCGCAGGACTCACTCTCTATTAATTAGCAGGCGATCTGTCTTGTGGGACATACTAGATCTGAGGCTACATATTACTTGCTTGGATGGCTCTGGGTCCTGTGATGAATTGTTGAAAAGGGCCATTTCGGTTTCTAGTCTCTGCAGGGTTGGTCAAAGAAGCCGGAGGAGCTTGGGGTGGTTTTTTTTTGGGGGGGGGGGGCGGGGAGAAGGAGAAGCGCTCCTAATGCTCATTCATAAAGTATATGTATGGAGGGAAGCCTCTTTGCTCGTTCGTTATATCTGTGTGGAATTATCACATATGCTCAGAGAATTCCAGGCGGTTCTGCTCTGGCCACTTAGGACTTTGTGTTCCTGGCTTCTGGGACATTTGTGCGTGCTTAAAAAGAGAGAGAGTGCTTTTTTTCAGAAAATAAACTCTCCACCGCTATAAAGTTTCTCCTATTACTAGTTTGTTAGTTTTCCTTCCCTGGGAGATGGCACCCTGGGGGCCAAGCGACACGTTTTAAAGAGTTCCCCGCTCTTCTGAACCCAGCAATCGCAGACAGCTAAGTTTGCTGGCAGTACCTCCGGCCTCCTCCTCCACCTACACCTGCTGCGGTGATGGTAGCTTGCTTTGATAGGGTGACCAGACAGCAAGTGTGAAAAATCGGGACAGGAGTGTGTGTGGGGGGGGTAATAGGCATCTATATAAGATAAAGCCCCAAATATCAGGACTGTCCCTATAAGATCAGGACAGCTGGTCACCCTATGCTTTGAACATCAAGCTAAACTACTATTTTAAAAAATGGGGTTACTTAAAAGCGAATCTCCCATGAACGAGTCACATCCTTTCCCCCATGTTCCAATTCGAAGTCCAGCCTCACTCAGGCCTTTGAATCATGCAAGGCTGGAGTTGCCTTATCCACCACCCCGCGCATAGACGCTGCCAGAAAAAAAATAGTGGCTAGATGAGCCAGCGAGGTGCTGAGGCGGTGGTGGGAGCAATGCATCGGAAGCGGAAGAGCAAACTGCCTTTACACACGGACTCCTCTGCCCCTAGGCTCTCTGGAGGCGAGAGGAAGCCCTGCTCGCTTTTACACTCTCTTCTGTGTTTTGTTGCTGTTGCTAAAATTGGAAGGAAGCACTTTGCCTGACCCTGCAGTATAATCACTGGGGGCACAGCTCCTTTGCAAGGGTCCTTTCGCGGTTTAGGTACAGAAGCGGGTGGGGGGAGGAGGACACTTTCGGAGTCTTTTCGCCTTCACTGGCTTCTTTGTCTGAAGTCCCTAAAGATCGCAGATCAAAGTGACCTGGTCGCTTCTTTAAAAAGACAGAGACAGGGGAGGGGAAAACTAGTTATGAAACTCCTCCGTGTTTGGAATTGGTTCTCCTGCTGATTTCCCCCCCCCCGGGGGGGGAGGCTGGACTACTTGGAAGTTGTGGGTGCTCGGGATTTCTGAAACCATCAAGCAGAAAAGGCCGGCGTGGGGAGCTGGGTTTAGTTCTTTCCAGCATCCGCGAGGGAGGGTCTCTTCCGCGGATCATCACATTTGGAGTGGTTGGGGGTTTCTAACGGATCTGACCCCTCCTCCCTCTCCCCCGCTCCCCCTTTCTAATCGTCCTCATGACTAAGTGGTGCAAATGGGGAATGAGGTCCAATGTTTAATCATGCTAATAAATTCCGCTCCCAGACTTCTTCCTAAATTGCGTGTTGCCAGAACGCCTTTTAATCAGGCGTTTGTTTCAATCCCCTGGTACCTTCCCCTGAAAATGCTCCACTCAAAAACTTTAGGGTTTTTTATGATGATTTTACTTTGCTATTCTCCAGTGAACAGCTAGCGAAAGAGGGAACAATCCCCCCGCCCCATGGCAATTTACATTTTCGTCCAAATTTGGAGTGGGTGGAAAAGTCAGATGATGATTATTGCAATAATGTTGTTGGCTTCTATTATGGAGACGAATTGATTTGCATACAGATTGGGAATTAAAGGAGGCACAGAAAAGTTGATTCAACAAGATTATTGAGGCCGTTTTTCAGCAACTTTCTAGCAAGTGTGCGTGTGTGGGGAGGAATGCTGGGGGATTTTAGACTTTCCGAAAATAGATCTAGAAAGGAAGCTACTCACGTTGATTTTGAAACGCCGCTATTTGTTGTAAACGTAATTTCATTTGAAGCAAACTTTTCGAAAGAAAATAGCTCCCTTGTTTGCGGGGAATAAAGAGGAATCCATGCCGCTGGACTCTGAGTGAGTCGCTTTTCCTGAAAGATCGACAAAATTGTGGAGGGCGGGAATTATTTTGATCGAGCGAGGTCTTTTTAAAAGCGTGTGAAATATACAAAGGGCGGTTCGATTTCAAAAGATACTCCCGTTTAAACCCCAAGTGATTCTTTCCAACCCATTTGATTGCCAGGAAAGAGCAACATGGACATGGGAGGAATTCAGGGGATGGGGGGGAGACAACCACACGACCTTTCGGGATTGTAAATCATCCAGCCCGGCAGTAGATTCTCCAACGACTCAGGAGGAAACACAATAGTAGATCGTCGAAGCGGCCAATTAATAGACGTTTGGGGACCAGAAATACATTGGGATTTTTGGATTCACTCTTTCTGTGCCGAAACTTAAACGCTTTCAAATTCTTTCAAATCCACGCTCCAGCCCGAGACGTGATTATTGTTTGTTGCTAAAAAAAAAAAAAGCAGCCAATTTCGCTATTTGAAGCCCCGTTCTGCTGGGGTTAGGAGTTGGGGGAGGGGGGTTTGCGAATATTTGGTTTGTATCTTGTTGCTTTTTCCCGGAGCTTTCTCCTTAATCTCATTCCAACCACAAACCCTCTCCTTTGCGTGCTGTTGAATATCCTCGCAGCGGGTAAGCAGTCATTTCTTTCCCTCAAACTCCAGCAAAGAGAGCAGCAAACTTTTGTTGTTGTTGTTAATTCCTCTTTATATCTTCTCTTTATTGGAAAGAGGAAAAAAGAATCAGTCACTGCCTCGGAGAAATGGGTGAGAATGTCCAGGATTAATAGGAAGCTGAAGAACCAATTAGCCCAAAATTGATGCATTCAAGTGATGTTCTGGGGGAACCATAGATTGTTAGAATCTCCATTCTACTGAGGGGAAAGTGCTTAAAGGTTCATCGTAGGTAGATAAACAACCTTCCCCGTTTAGGCTTGGCCAAATCCGTGTCAAGGAGAAGTTTTCACTATCAGTATCAATTGCAGAGAAGAAAATAGCTTCATTGAAGAACACAGATCTGGATCAGTTCTGATTTCCATTGCAAAGGGTGAAGTTTCCCGGGTAGGGAAAAATCCCCCCAGTCAAAACACTAATACTTCAGCAGGGCAAATATTTAAAATGCATTTTTTTTTCAAGGAGGGGTTCAGATTGCCAGGGAAGGAAGGGAAGTGTAAATGTCCTTGCTGCTTTAAAAAAACCAAACACCCTTTAATCAGGAGCCCCTGCTCTTTTTCTTGCTGCTGTGTGACTTCATGACTCGCTTTCCTTAGTTTTTAAACTTGATACAAGGCTGAATTTGATCCTTTTAAAATCTATTCCCCTCTCCTCCTATTATGGTATTTTTTCTCACTCTTTTCTCCCCTTAACCTCCCTTTTTTGTTGTCCTCCTTTCATTTGAAGTGAGCCTTTACTGCTTGCTCCACTCTCTGAGGGCATCAATAGCCACTTTAGAAATACAAACAACTTTAAAGATAAAGTAACCAAACCAGAATGGGACTTTCAATGGGGGCATAGTTGTTGTCCTTTACCATGGAGTGTGCAGCCGGCTCTGCCTAATCCAGCTTTCATTTTCACCGACAAATGCCAAGAATCTATATCTGTCTCCCCACCCCTCGGGAGCCTGATTACACAACAAAAGGGCACCATTATCCCCAGAAGAAAACAGGGAGGGGACAAGGGGGCTCTGGGCTCTGAGGATGAGGCCATCTTCAAACTATTGACTTAGTGGATGAAGTCAAGAGCAAACACGCTGAGATCTAAAGGGGGAGGGAAGCGGTTTGAAAGGGGGTGGCGGGGGCTAGTGCAGAAGCCAAGGAAAGGAGCCGAATGTGCTTGAAACCGACATGGGAGTAAATGTAGAGGTGGAAAGGAAAAAATAAATTCGTATGCCCCCATTTTCCTTTCCCTCCAGCCTGTCCTGGAAAGCCCTGATCTCATTTGCTTAGAAAAAGTGGCATCTCCCCTCTCCCCCTCTCAGTTTCTGGTTCAGAATCCAGCTGATCTCTACTGGGGTTAGTCTGTTTCAAAGGGCTCCCCAGTCCTATCGCAAAGAGAATTGCGACCCCCCTCCCACCAGTCTTGCTCGCCCTTTTCATGAAACCGACAAGGGAGTAACGGGGGGGAGGAATATCAGGGTCAGCTCCTGCCAGAAGAATGTCATCTTTTGGCCGAAATCTTCCAAAGCGGCTGGCGGTTTTCGGGTACCCAACTTGAGACACGTCAAAGCAAGCTGATTGCTAAGCATCCTCCCAGGGGAACTCCGGGTTCTTTAGGGTGTCTCATTGAACCTCCAAAATCAGGTGGGCTGCAGGGGCGGAAAAGCGTAGCTGTCCCATGCTCCATCAGCCCAGCCAGAGAGAAGGAAGGGCTGGTTCTGACTTCAGTTACGCCAGAGTAAATCAGGAGGCACTCCACTGGAGTGAATCTGAATTTACCCCTGTTTTGATGAGGTTAGGGTGTAGGCTGCGTGTCTTAGTTGGGTGAAAGTTGCCAGGAATCTCTTTTACCTTTTGCTCCGGGGTTGGAAAGAAGGGACAGTTGGAAATATGCGATGAACTAACCCTAACGTATCCCAGAACCATAGAATCTCAGGGCTGGAAGGGACCTCAGAAGGTATCTAGTCCAACCCCCTGCTCAAAGCAGGACCAACCCCAACTAAAATCAACTAATGTCCTTACAGGTCCAGTAGCTATAAGTGGGAAAGGGAGGGAGGGCTCTGTCTCTGTGCCGTTTCTTTTCACCTTGCTGTGTTTTGCAGGAGAGCCTAATTAGCTGCTACTGGGTAGGGATTTGCAGTATGAGCTCATGGGGTTTCTATCCCAGCCCATACGGGACAAAAGTTATTCCAACCATATCTGTAATGTATCTGGGTCACCTAGGGAGAAATCTGTCCCAAGCAGCCCTGAAGGAGCCCCACTGCCCCTAATGACTCTTCAATCAACCCAACCCAGTGGTCCCTTTGAGAGCTCCCTTTGGTACAAGCCCCCAATTAAAGCATCTGCGCTCGGACTGATTCTTGGGTGTGCAGGAACTGTGGCAGCTTATTCTTACAGCGAGCTTCCCTTCGGAGAGGAGCTTTAAACCGGGGAGGGACGCCCCAAAATAGCGTGGGGGATGTGCTGTAAAACTGACCCTCTGTAAAACGAACCAACAAGGTGGGCATGGAAAGAGGGGCCCTCACCCTGTTGTGTCTAGTTGTCCCAGCTGTTGTATACTAGAAAAGACCCGCACAGGCTAGACATTCTCTCTCTCCACCCAGAAACCAAGGGTGGGGGTAAGGAGGCGATGGAGGGCACCTTCGGCCTAATCTGGATTTCAGCGTATTTTTTCCTGTTTAATTTCTTTGGGGGCGGATGGGTTCCAAACATCTAAAGAGGGAGGGGGTTGAAGTCTTTTAGACGCTCTGAGATGCCTCTGTCTGGGCATTTGTAGAGCGTCCGTCACCCTCGTCTCTAGGCGCCTCTTTCAAGCTCCATGTATCAGGTTCACGTTTAGCCAAAGGCGTTTAATATTTTTTCCTCTCTGCAAGCACAGAGCCCTCCGCAGCCTCAGAATAAAGATTTCCTATCCCTCATCTACAGAAGTTGACCGTAGGGGCGGGAACCAAGTCTCACTGATGTGCAGCGCCTAGCACATCCATCTGCCTGCTATCAGGCTACAAATAACAACAAAGACGAGGATAGGGGCCCCAATGTGACTAGACTGGAGGATGTAACCAGGCCTTCTCCAACTTCTTGGGTGTTAGTCTGTATCCGCACAAAGAACAGGAGGGCTTGTGGCGCCTTAGAGATGATTTGAGCATCAGCTTTGGTGGGCTCCAGCATCCGATGAAGTGGGCTGTAGCCCAGGAAAGCTTATGCTCGAATACACGTTAGTCTGGAAGGTGCCACAGGTGCTCCTGTTCTTTATCCCGGGTTTGGCATTCCAAGGGCCCGCGCAACCCTGCGCGTGGGGAAAGGAGCAGTTGCGCATGCAAGAAAGTAACTTTTTGTGACTCTCTTGGGCCATATAGGAACATACATATTTCTCCCTGAACCCTGGCGGGTGAAAATCGCCCCGCCATTCTGCTTCATGTTTGATCCGGGCGCCTAGCAAGGATCCCGGAGAAGCAAACGGCTATTTTTAACCACCGCCTTAAAGCTTAATTAAAAGCCCCTACCCTGATTGTTTTGAAAATTGATTTAGAAGACTTGCCCCCGGGCAGAGACACCAGCTCCGCCAAGCTGCAGTCCCAGAGCTCGCCTCGGGGTCTGAGTTGTTAACCCCGCAGGAGGCGGGGGGGGGGTGTTGGGGTGGCGCAGGGTCTATATATAGCTGGGCTTTTTGTCACCCCCTGCAAATAAAGGTGCCTTTGTTCAGCACTGGCGACTGACTCGGTTGCGTGGACCTCGGCTGGTTTCCTGGAGTTCTGAGGCTTAATTGAATTAAGTGAATCTCTCCGGGGCTGGGAACACGGGGACGGGAGCTGCTCCACTTTGCCCTTTACTCCGGGGACTGATCTCGGGCCAAGTTACGCGCAGCCAATAGGGGCGCGTCTCCCTCCCCGTGCCCCCAAATTAGGCGGCTGCTCCTGCACC
This sequence comes from Mauremys mutica, assembly GCF_020497125.1. Classification (NCBI taxonomy): domain Eukaryota; kingdom Metazoa; phylum Chordata; order Testudines; family Geoemydidae; genus Mauremys; species Mauremys mutica. Next base: position 15,399,470 of record NC_059092.1, on the reverse strand, counting down.
CTGGGCTGCGTCTCTGAGGCCGCGCCCAGCCTCGGTTGCCTCCCGTGGGGGTTTTGGAAGGGGAGCGGATCAAACGCTGGAAGGAGGCGGAGGTTGGTCTTTGATCCCGGGGGCGCGCAGCCCCCCGCAACTTCAGGGTCGCCCAGAGGGGGGGCAAGTGGGGCAATTTGCCCCAGGCCCCCATGGATATAGTATTCTAGAGAATTGCAACTTGTGTATGGAAGCGCCCCCTGAATCCTCTGGGCGGCCCCCCCACAACTTCCCTTCCAGCTCCGGGTCACCTGGACATAGCCAAGGTGACCTGAGCTGCTTTAATTATCATCTTCAGCTGCTTCCTTGGAGAACTTGGCAGAGGAGGGAGGGGGAGCAGCGTTACCTGCCCAGACTGGGCGGGATGAAAATGCGTTGGGAGGGGAGCGCAGGGGAAGCAGCATTTCGGAGGCATAATTAGATGTAAACAAGACTAGAGACAGGGCCCTGTGGTCAGACAACTGGATTGTTCAGGGATTAACACCTAAGTAAACCAATGAAGGCCCCGCTTTGCTGGTAACAAGGCTGCAGGCCAGCTCGAGTTTTTAAAAGACAATCCAGGACCAATGGGGTTGTTCCCCCACCCCCCTTCGGAGCTGAGGCCGCGCAACGACCAAGCCCAGAGACGCTAGCTACTGCATTGGTCGCAAACGGAGACAGGCAAGATTTTCAAAAGTGGCGCATGATTTGGGGGAGTCCAATTTAGGACACTTTAAAAAAAATCCCTGAAAAGTGCAGCGCCCCCCCTCAAAGGAGGCCCCCTCAAGACAGTGGTTCTCAACCCAGGGGACCCAGAGGCCCTCCAGGGGGTACATCCGCTCAGGTAGAGATTTGCCTAGTTTTACAACAGGCGACAGTACAAGCCTCAGACTCCTGCCAGGGGTACAGTAGCGTGGAAAGGTTGAGAGCCACTGGCCTTAACACACCTAAGATCACTAGTTGCTTTTGATCATTTCTCTGTATAAGAAAACCCTTCACGGGTACATCAATTCTTCCCTGATTTGAAACAAACAAAAATCCTTGGTATGACTGAAGGGTGGGACTTTGTGTGCACACCCACGCGTGTGTGTGTGGAGGTGCAAATCCGCGTGTATTTATGCGCCCGTTTCACTATATTTGTTTTAAACAGGGAACTTTGCGGTTTTTTTTCAATTAACTCCTTGAATCGCTTTCACTTTTCCAGAAAGTCCCGTAAAAAAAGAAAACCCCACCCCGTCCAAACTCGAGTTTCCATCCGTTGGCCTGTCTCTCTCTCTCCCCAGGTTTCTTTTCAACTTTGGTTTGGTCTGACTATTATTAAATCGGCTTGAATTCCAGTTTGCACCCAGCTCGCATTCTCTTCCACACCCAGGCCCCGCCCCCAGTCTGGCCAGACTTCTAGTAGGTCGGGAGAGTTTAACCTTTTTAAAATCAGGGCTGCCCTTAAGTGCTGTGGGTACCTGCGAGTCTAATTTCCCTGGCTTCCTGCCTGTCAGGATTTCGGACTCGGAGCTACCTGAACGGCTCAGAATCAAACTGCGTTTAATAAGTTGGCTTTGTTTGGTGCTCTCCTATCCTCGGCTCCCGGTGGGTTCTTTACTTCGCTGGGGGCAGGGCTAATATTAGAGCACTTGGGGGGGAGGGGGGCTTGCGCGTATTTCTTCCTCCCTGATTGCAAATCACCGAAAGATTAGCACCAGCAGCTGTTTGGAATTGGAACAATAGCGAGACCTAGGAAGTGGAGAAATTGAAAAAGGAGAAGCCGCTTTCTAATCAGCCCGGCTCAAAGTTCACCAAGTCAGACTGCATGACTTAACACGACCTTCAGCCTCGGCTTCAGAGGGCTGGTTACCGGGGGGGGGAGAAAGACACCGGAGCATTTAATGAAATTCCCCATAGACCTGCCCACGTATTCCGTGACTCGCTGGGCCTCGGGGGAGATTAGCCCCAAACCCCTGCGCCCGGGGAGCAGTTTGCTAACCAGCGAGCAGAGGACGAATAGTTGCCCCGGTTAGGAAAGGAGGGATGATGGGGGGTGTCGCAGGCAGCGGACCCACATCAAACCCGAGTGGGGGACAGGGGAGAGCTGGCCATCTGCTTCCCTTGCCACTTTCCAGCAGCCCCCGCCCCTGTTCCTACCCCCCCCATCCCCTCCCCATTCGCCGCGCGGTGCGCAGGAGAAGAGGTTTTCTTTGCAGCAGGGGCCCGATCCCGGGGAGTTTTTGCCACCAGCGCTGGGGCGAGTTGGCGTCCGCTGCTCTCCCGACTAGCGGCAGCGGCTCCTCCTTGCAAGTCACCCGGCCCAACTCCAACGGGGAGCCGGGTCCGGCCCTGCCATTCACTCGGCCTTCCAGGATCGGGCCCCCAGAGAACTTCGCGGGCCGCCTGCGCGGTTTTCCGCTCTTGCGCGGTAGCTGCGCGCAGCTCCCGGCCAGGAGGGCCAGGGTGGGGGGAGGTACTTGTCTTTCCTTATTTCCCCCCCCCCCTTAAAAGCACTCGGGGTCCAGCCTGAGCCAGGGAACTTACCTTGCCCGCCAACCATCCCCTCTGACCTCCGAACCCCACACGCCCGCCCCGCAGCTCAGGTCCAGACTATTTCTAGCACTTACCTCTGCTAACCATCCCCCCCCCCCGGGCAATCAACACACACAGTAACGCCCGCGGGCGGTTGTGATTGTTTAGGAATCGCTGTTTGCACCCGCTGCTGCGCTTTGCACCCCAGGTTTGTTCGCCCGGGCAGGGATCACGTCTGGAAGGCGGAGGAGGAGGAGGTGGGGGGGATCCTTCCAGGCCAAAGTGAACCGTCAGGCAAACCTGGGCTGATCAAACGCTCCGTGAAG